>NW_026126511.1:39037500-40397500 GCF_943737965.1 Phodopus roborovskii | reverse complement strand
AGAAACAAGTAACTGGCCAACAGAATTATATCAAATAGAGGGTCTCTGTGTGTTATTTGGGGCTGGTGCGGTGGTGGGACTAGGTCGGCAGGAAAAACTTACTCTAACACCTTCCTTCATGGACTCTTTTTTCTGGTTCCTACCCTCACTTCCATCATTGGTGGATTATGACCTGGAAGTGTAAGCCAGGGAAACCCGCTCTTTCCTCCTCAAGCTGCTTTTGGTGGGAGTGTTTTCTCACAGGAGTAGAATGAAAGGGGGGGGGACAGGTCATTGAGTCCCCAGCCAAACTGCGGAGCTGACACCAACCCAGCAGATCTCCGGCGGCTGTTGAACATCAGTCATGAGATCACATTATTTGAATCAAAGTGATCACAGACAGATCACAGATGGGGTTTGTGTATCCCTTTCCTCAGCGTATCTGGGGATCTCGTATGCACAGGCCATGCTGTTCAGACGGAAAGTTATATCGGTGATCAAAACAGGGACATGCGCATGCCTGCCCTCAGGCAACTTGGGATCTGACCCAATATCTGAATGTCTCTTGACAGTTGGCCATGCCTCTCAACTTGGACATTTTCACTGTAAGGTGCGCCTTGCTAACTCAGAGTTCTGTTCTCAAACAGCTCTGAACATTGGAAAGATTCTTACCAGATGATGCCAAACCTCTGCCCGTAGCGTTGATCTGCACATTTGAAACAGGTTCTTCAGTCTTGTTTCACATGATGGAAAATACCTTTGTTCCTTTCAGCCCCCCCCCCCCCCCCCCCCCCCCCGCCATTTGGTGTGTAGAAATACATGTGAATGCAGGAATACTTGTAAAGCAATGGCATCTTGCCTTGGCTTGGGAAGCTTCAAGCTGCCCTTCTCAGAATCTCCTGAAGTACAGGCACAGGGATGCTCTAGTTGAAATATAAACTTGCCCTCTCATGTGTATAGTGACTGCATCCCTTTGTGGCAGGGCTTGGCAGATGACCCCGAGATGCAAAGGCTAAGTGACTCACTCAGGGTTTCACAGCGCTGTGACCTGAGCCAGCCTTTCTGCCTTCACTCTTCCATCACTTCGCTGGCTTTAATGGAGAAGTGATATGAGGCTTTAAAAAATGTTTCTGTCCTTTATAGTCATTGCTGAAAGAACCCTGAACTCAATCCAGGTCCTTTCCCCAAGTGTTAGCAGGACAGCAGTGGGCTGATCCTGGCAGCATCTAGAACACACTTGTTCCGTGGCTTTGATATCTGGCTGGATTAGTTCGCCTCGGAGCTTCTCTTTTGGTGTTTTTAAAAATCATTTCTGTGTGTTTATTTTCAATGTGTGTGGGTATTATACCTGCATGTGTGTCTGTGCACCTAGTGTCCTGATGCTTACAGAGGCCATGAGATGTTGTTGGATGTCCTGGAACAGGAGTTACCAATAGTTGTGAGTCACCGTGTGCTTGCTGGGAATCAAACACAAGTCCTTTGGGAGAGCAGCAAGTACTCTTAACTTCTGAGCCATTTCTCCTGCTCCTTATTTATTTAGCAGATTGGCTATGGATGGGAATTGGATGGAAACTGCCTCTGTAGCCAAGGATGATTTTGAGCTTCTGATTCTCCAGCCTCTCCCTCCCCAGTACTGGGATTATAGGTATGTGCCAGTTCTATGTGATACTGAAGATTCAACTCAGGACTTCATGTATGACAGGCAACCACTCTACTTAGGATCATTTTTCATTGTTTAATCCTTGACTGTAGTTAAAACCTGAGGGTGGGGTGTGTGGGAAGCTCCGAGTCCCTGTATTCTTGTCCCCTCTGCTATCACATAGCTGTGGTGATGCAAATGGTGATGAGTTGGACCTTAGAGCATCAATCCCTAACCCGCACTCTCACTTAGAACAGACTAAGTTAAATCAATCTCACAGACAGATGCAGTGGAATTTGTATTTTTCATTTTTGAAAAAGTTTTTCCTCCTCATTCCAATTCCTCCAATCTGTCTTCATTTTCCTGGCTTTTTTTTTTTTTTTTTTTTTTTTTTTTTTTTGTATGAGACAGGGCTTCTCTTATTGCTTTGGAGCCTGTCTTGGAACTAGCTCGGTAGACCAGGCTGGCCTCGAACTCATGGAGATCCACCTGCCTCTGTGGACTAAAGAGGACCACAACAGTGGTGGTTGTGTGCCACCAACGCCCAGTGGCCTTCTTTTGTTTATTACTGACTTGCTTACTCCAGTTAGTTTTGCTTATATGGCCATATTTTTAGGGCTGACCAGTTGGTAGTAGACAACCAATCAGGGGGCTCATTCCTGGGGAAGATTAATTCTCTTTCTCAGCAGTTGTTAATCATTTGTATGTAGCTCTTCATCTGAGAGTGGGGCCCTGCAAGATCTCCCCGATCCAACTGGCTTGGAAATGTCCAGGCTTTGTTTAGCTGACTGTATTGTTGAGATATCATAGGTGTAGCTTCTCTGTCATATTTGGAAGGCACACTTGTCCACCAGGCTTCCTAGTCCTCCTGAGCAGAGGGCTTGATGCTCTTGTGTTCACAGACAAGCACTAGGGAAACCACCAATGTTAAGCACACAGGCTTATCTCTTCAAAGAAAGAGATGTGTATACCTGCTTTCCATTCAGAAGGCTGGGAGTGGAGGGAGTTCATTTCCTGGTGACCTTTGCTGTCTGTCGGGTCAGGCCATACCCAGATCCCCCCAGAATGCTTATCTTCGTCTCCCCCCAGGTCTTTATTATTATCTTTGTTTCTCAGTCAATAGAACCCATCCTTAGGAAATATGTCACGTGTATTTTATAGCCCACCGACGTCTACAATGTCTTGGTCAGAGTCCAGACCAGATCCTGGACCCTTAAGCTATGGAACCCATCTTCATGACAGAGGTCACATCTGCTTTGCAAAAGGGTTTCCATGTAGTCACGCCTTAAGCTTCATTGTGCACATGAGATTGAGATAATGGTCACCAGAAAAGTTTACAAAATTGTACTGTACTTAAATATATCTAAAATAAACAGGCTGGTGTCAGGTTTCCAGAAGCTGGAACGGGCCTGGATAAGTCCTGCTGAGCCTCTGAGATTCCTTCTTGCTTCTCATGGTTCATCTCTCTGCTGGCAATACAGGTTTTAGGGACCCCTCCTGCACCCCTGCACTCTGGCTCTCACAGTCTCCCACCCCTCTTCCTTGATGTTCATGAGCCTTGGGCATTTGCATTTTAAGCGCCTCTCCAAATGATTCCACTGTGGAGCCGGAAATCCTGGTGCCAGATTTGCTGCTGGGAATATCACTGTTGCACTTTACAACAGTGGTGAGGATACAAGGAACTTCATGTAGTGGGCTGCGGAGAGTGGCGGTGGCATGCATGGCCAGTGTATGTGAAGAGGTGAGATTTGGGAGGGGATTCGTGACATTGAACGTGCCAGCCACGGCCAGGGACGAGGGGGGGGGTGGATGCTGTTGCCTGTAGAAGGCTAAGGAATTCTTTTCAGAGACCTCTGCTCAGGTGATGCTGGCTGCCAAGGGGACTCAAGAATTCCCAGCAGGGACATAGAGCCTTGTTTACCAACTAGTCTGCTCCGTTCCACCTCTTGAGATCATTAAGCACACGTGACTTTCTTGAAGCTCAAATATTTGCTGTTCTGACGTGTCTTTGCATGTGTTGGGAAAGAGCAAATTATTTACAACATGAGAACTTAGCATGATCATCCAGGATCCACACAACACTATACTAGACATGAATTACTCTCTCCATACAAGAATTCGGAGGAGTGTGGGTGTGGTGAGAATCCATGCCTCTGGGTTCACTTCTAGAACTTTCTACAGCATTCTAGGTTAACACCACATGACCAATGGATATGAACAGCCATTTAGATTTTTCACCCCGTGTTCTTCTTCAATGAATAGTTCATATTCTTTTAACCTTCATTTTCGCCAGTTATGACTGAGATGCAGTTAAGAAGAAAGAGAAAGAAAGGAATGACAATACTTTGAAAATTTCTGTCCTTTTTTTTTTTTTTTTTTAAATTAAGAGGAGTTCCCAGGAACATGATTTTCAGTAAATGTTTTTCAGGATTTTGTGGGGTTCCTTGTCCAAAGAGTTAGGTAACTGGTATCTCACGAGTGTAGAAGGGAAAGATGGTTGGGAAGAAGAGGGGGGCCAGTGGGAGGGGCTGGGACACAGGAGAGGGCAGTGTGTACAGGTGTGTGCGCGCGCGCACACACATGCTGACATGATTGAAGTATATTACATTTGGGTACAAAAATGTTGGAAAGAAACCCATTATTTTGTACAATCAATATACTTGCTGCAGAAACACAAGGCCCCGAGTTTGGATCCCCAGAACTTACATAAAAGCTGGGCCTGGTGGTGCAAGTCTGTGGCTTTGGGGAGGCAGAGGCAGGAAGATCCCCAGAGCTTTCTGACTAAGAACATGAGAACACAGCTGGCCTTGACCTCAGAACTCTGTGCACACATACACTCCCCCTCATATACTCAAGGTTAGAATAGACGAGACCCTGTCATCCAGTTCCCCACTTTCATTGAAGCATCCTCTGGCTAAGATTCCATGGGCTCTCTAGCCCTGAAGTCAGGAGATGAGAGCAGTTGTGGCTTGTTTTAATTGATGAAGGTGGAAATGCTAGGCACTCTGATTAGGTCATTACACGTCACAGACATGAATCAGTTTATCACACCATACCCCCAAGCATGATGGATTATTGTCCGTCAAAAGAGAAAGATGAGAAATAGCATGCTATTTTTTTCCTTGTTCAGTCCTCTGTGCACTGTCACTAATTTACAAAAGTAATTTTAGGGACTTTGCTCTTTACATTTTCATGTCTCATTATTTTTCTTCCAGTGTAGGAAGTTGCTGTCCACATGGTTTCTTTTTGTCCCTCTTTCTCAAAGAAAATATCCAATTTAAAAGCCATTTACTTTAGTTTCCTCCCACAAAAGCCCTCTGGTGACCTCCATTCTGCCAACAAAAAGAAACCATTTCCTGACCACCAGCAGCAATCAACAACTTTAAAATCAATTGCTTCTAAGGTTGGTATTGGTCAATACTTAAAGACATCCAACTTTAAAGAAAAACTAATGAAATAATGTTTGGTATCATGAGTGAAATATCATGTTATAGAAAGTCCATCTCTGATGTTTTTGAAGCACTAACCAAAGATATGATGTCCCTGCTTTGGGGCAGGATCGTATGCATCTCAGACACTCCAGCCTTGACCCTGACCCTCTTGTCTGTTAACCCCAACCTCCAAGATTACAGGTGTGTCACCATGCCTAGCTTGTGTGGTTTGGTTTCAAAAGCTATTCCCCAACCACAAAGCTGATCCATTGTTTGCTTTGGATTCAGTTCATTCCCAATATTAAGTGACAAGAGGGGTGGTCACCGATAGGAGGAAGATGCACAAGATGTTGAGAGGGCTAAGAAAAAAAAATATCTTGGTGTATGGCAAAAGTTACCTAGTGGTTGTGGTGCTATATTATTTATGATTTATTAAAGCTTGCATGAGGATTCAGAAAGTAAAGCCAGCCACAAGCTATAGCGGCCAGGCAGTGTGGAGACAGGAGGATCTGGCTGGGAGGAGAAAGAAAGAAAAGGAGGAGATAGGAACGGAGACAGGATTGCCGTTCAGCTGGGTGGAGGTAGGATCTGCTGGCTTGGCTGCTTTGCTTCTCTGATCTTCAGCTTGAAGCTGGAACCCCAAATGTCTATCTCTGGGTCTTTTATCAATCACACTATGAGTGGTAATGAAAGCATGACATATACAATGACTGTTGTCATGTATGAAAGACTATGTTTTCAAAAAGGCAGGTGGGCTTGTTCTGTTTGCTTCCTAAGCAAAGTATGTACCCGTGGATACAGCCATAAGGCAAGTCCTGGTCAGGACCTCAGGGTCTTCTGGGCTGCCTTTTGTCACCTGATGAAAGAATATAGGGCTGGTGGGTGACCATTCACAGGACTTCCGTAAGGTGTGTGCGTGCGTGCCTGCCTGCCTGCCTGCGTGCGCGCTGGTTCCTAGGGTTACTTCATTATTTTATTTTATGTATGTAGCCGTTTTGTCTCTGTGTGTGTTTGTACACCACATGCCTGCCTGACATAGTGACCTTAGATGGCAGAAGAGGGTGTTGAATCATCTGGGACTGGAGTTCCAGGTTGTTGTGAGCCACTGTATGAGTGTTGGGACTCAAACTCAGGTCCTCTGGAAAAGCAGCCAGTGCTTTTAGCCTCTGAGCTATCCCTCTACCTCTGTTTTCTATGATTTTTATATCAAGAACACTACTTCTCATGATGAAAAAGAAAATGGTTTAATGTAAAGAATCCCCCAACTCTTGTCAAAACACTGTAAAATGTAGGCTAAAATTTTAGGTTGCAGGTAAGTCATTTACAGGAGAGCAATTTTCCATATTAAATGTTGGTTGTATATAGTTTGTTGTTTATGAACATACATACACAGAAAACTCTGCTCTCAATCTTCATGTCCTACTAGGCTGAGAGCCTGCAATCCCATCATTTGGGAGGCTGAGGCAGAAGGACTATACCAGGCCGCCTAGGAAACACTGCTGGGCCCTTTCTCAAAAGGTAGAAGCCAAGACAACGATATAAACGTTTGAGGCTTATTACCACACATGTGGGTGGGCATTTCTACCAAGCACAGTAGATAGAGCAATTGTAGTAGCTTCCATGCAGCCACAGAGAACGGGAGTTACTGCAGATCCTGATGCAAATGATGAGCCCTGGGACCCTGAGCCAGGAATCAGCAACAGGGTAGACTGTAAGAGACAGGCCTTTCCTCTTAACAAGACACTTTGGGAAATCCTGGGCCTGCTGTGCTCAACCCAAACACCTGTTGCCTTTGGTTTGTGGAAATGCCCTGTTGATGAGGGTCTCATGAGGCCGGTTCACTCACGGAGTTACACCATCCCTTTAAAGTTCTGTGTTTGAGATTGCTCAGGACTTCTAAAATAGTAGTAATCTAAAAACAAAACAGCAACAGCAACAATACCCTTTTTCTTTTCCTTTTATGGTAGGAAAGAAAACAGAGAAGCTTCTCCCTGTCTTTTCTGAAACTAGAAGACCCTTTGTGGTCTCATGAGTGCTTTCTCCCTTCACAATCTAATTAATTACAGCTGGCCACTGACAACTATTCACTTCCACACACCCTGCAAGCGACACGGGACACATGCAGATGGATGTGTGTCTTGGTGCCTGGCTGCAGTATGAGACAACTTGTGGGTATGGGTTTTGAAGGTAATTTTTTGAAAGCATGAGTTACCCTAGTGAAATGCTGTTTTTGACAGTCTGCATAGCACAGCCTCCTCTGAGTAAAACATTCACTATGAGAATGGAGGTAAAACAGAAGGAGCCCTCTAAACACCTCAGCTGCTCTTCACGCCAGACTCGGCTCTCCCGTCTGGTCGCCACACCTGAATTTCCTCCCACCTGAATTTCCTCTAGCCTTCTCAAGGGAGTGGATTTGAGACTTGAGTTTCTTGCCTTCTTTTACAAGACAACTCTTTTTATCAGTTGGAACAGTGCAAGGTGAACCAAACAGGCCTGGTTCAGTGATGATTTGTTGACCTCGCCACTAGACAAATCCAGATAGGTGCTTTGTGGATAAATTAAGCAGCTGCCATGAATGTTTCTCCCAGGAACTTTCCCAGGACTTTGCTGGGTTCGGTGCTGCTAACTTCTGGCGGATAATTTTACGTTTGTAGCGGGGAACTGGTTTATGGGCCTGGAAGACCTCCTATTCGGTGAGTGATTGCATTGTGATCTCTTCATCCCCCTGGTTTGGATTTTTTCCTGAGGGTCTCGGTTTGGAGACACCTGGTGTTTGACTTCATGAAGAAGGCCTTGGCTTGGCTTTTGTTTTGAGGGTTCTTATTGGGTGTGTTCAGCATTAGGGAGGGCCCAGGGAGTCTCAACTCAAGTTTGTTCAGTTTCTGAGACATTGAGAGTCGGCTGTAGCTGCAGCCTAAGTATCCAACAGCACCTGCCTTCTGAAGCCATGTTAAGGTGAATTAAGTGCTGAGAGACTTCCAGCTACTTCTTAGCCCCATTGTTCTCGGGAGTCAGGAAAGAAATAGCCTGAAGATGGGCTCCAGAGATGTCACCGGACAGGATTTGATCCAAACCCACTAAGGGAAACTGTCCCCGCAAGTCCTAGAAAGCGTTCCTTCAGTTGCTCTGCCTTTTTGTGAGCTTTCTTTTTTCTTCCAAATTCACTTTTGGATATATATATAAGCGGTTGTTTTACACATTTAATTTAAACGTTTCTTGTGGGCACTTAAAGAAACCTGTTTAGCTGCAGCCACAGGCTTAGCAGAGAGAGGGCTTTCAGCTCCGTCTGTGTGGAGTCTGTTGACTCTTGGAAGCTCTTTATTTCAGCCAGTCCTGGCTAAAATGTAATCATCTAATTGCTAACTCTGAAACTCACAGAAAACCAAGAAAAGGAAAAAAGTAGAAAAGATGCTTTCTTCAAAACAAAACAAAACAAAACAAAACAAAAAAATCTTATCAGGGGACCTGTTTGACTTGGGAGCTATGGTATGCTGTCTGCATGAGTTCTAAACAACTATTCCTTACAGAACTGTCGGTAAACATAAGAGCTTGTTTAAAATCGTCAGCATCCCCCCTTTTCTTGGCAGCTAGCACAGCTCAAGCCCCAGCAGGTCTAGTGTTTCTGGCTCCATGTGTCCCTGCTGTGTGTGAGCTGGCTTCAGTGACCAGTCAGGGAGGGAGTGATGCATTTTATGACCCAGATGGAAAGTTGTGGCTGTCTCTCTGTGCTCTTGTAACCTCGGTATCCTTCTCAAAACAACCCCTGCAGCCTCCATGGAGCGCTACAAGCAAATACCGGCTTTTTCTTCACTAGTGGAGAGATCTGAAATGCAATGAACCTCTGATAGACATCCTCACCATCCTCAGCCTATGGTGTTAGCTTATCGTCGGAGGTCTGAAACTATTTGATGCTTTCTCATCATCCTTCTACCTGCCCATAATCCAAGAGTGCTTTCTTGGTGTATACCCCTTTCTGATCCTTTCATCCATACGGACTCACCTTCTAACATTTCTTAGAAACGTAGGGAGAAAATGTGTTGAAACCCAGAGCAAACAGCATCTAAGACCAGAACCCTGGATTTAGCATGTGCTACAGACTGCCTTCCCACTCCAATCTTTTCTTTAAAACAATTGAAGTTTGTCATACATTAAGATGGGCTTTAGGGAACTAACAACGCTTCCCACATACTCCCTCTCTGATTGAGTGGGCACAGAAAATGCCCTTGAAAGGTGAGGCTCAAGGATGTGATACAGGAAATGAGCAAGGTTAGGACTTAGGTGCTTTTGGGGTTAAAGATGGTCAGAATGAGGAGGAAGTAAACAGAATATTGATAGTCAAATAAAGATGAAAAGCTGCTTTGGAAGACTGCAAACAAATCTAAAAGCTCTGTTGTAAAGAGTAAGGTTTTTCCTCCCGCCGCCAGCCCCAAATAACACACAGAGACTCTGTATTTGATATTAAGCTGTTGGCCAGTTACTTGTTTCTTATCGGCTAGCTCTGTCTTAAGTATTAACCCATTTCTATGTATTTCCACGTGGTCTTACCGAGAGCGGAGGAATGGCGGTTCTATTCTCTCCAGACTCTCCATATTGACTCCTTCTTACTACTTCCTCTTTCCTCCTTGTCTCCTAGTCCCTCCTATCTTTATTGGCCAACAGTGCTTTATTCATTAACCAGCATGAGAAACATTTATAGAATGACATCTCCCATCATCTCCTCTTTTCTGTCTAAATAAAAAGAAGGGTTTTAACCTTAACATAGTAAAATATATAACACAACAGTTACCAAATAAAAATCACAGTTAACAATATTTAGTTCGTTAACATTTAGCAAGATTAAAAGAAACTATTATCTATCTTATATTTGTGAGTCTAAAGTCCTATATGTAACTTATCTTTAAGCTTAACTAAGGAAAACTATAACCATAACTATCTGTCTTCAACTCCTTTAAAGGAACTCCTTTATACAACTCCTTATATACAGAAGGATAGTATATAAACTCTAGAAATGACAGAGACATCTTAACTTGTCAGTCACCTGAAGTTCTTTTGTAATCTTCTATCTTCAGCCCATAGGCTATAGTGTGTCTGGCAGACTCTTCAGCAAAGCAGGAAACTTTAAACTGTCTTCTTGTATTGGCAGTTTGTCAGTCACTTTCCTCTGTGTCCTGCAGACTGTCTGGCAGACTCTTCCATGAAGTAGGAACTCTGTAGCAATGTCCATCTTGAATCAGTAGTCACTTTTCTATGGGTCCTGCATGTCCAGTTTATACAGCATAAAGTCAAACAGTCCAGACAAGAGCAGTATCTTGTCCAAATGGCTAGTCTTGCTATATTGAAAGCAAAATTATAACACGTTTCTTCGATGTCCATCTTCCATCTTCCTTTCTGGTGCAGGTGGTATTGCCAGGAACATTTATGTCTCACTGTCAAGAAAAACCCTAAACCATTTTAAATGCCATATTCTGTAGGTCTTTGAAAGATTTGAAGAATTCCTATCTATTTCAAATACATCTCTGTGTATCTTGAAAAACCTAAATAACTTAACTCTAAGCTTTGACTATCATAGGTAATTATCTATAATCTGTACTACATTATGTACTACTCTGTGATTTTTGTTTTGCTCGTTTCTTTTGTATGCCTGTATTGGTTTATAGTTTATAGTTTTGTAATAGCAAATTGACTTAGACAAATGAGGACTCACAAATAAAGCTGCAAATGCTTTCAAGTAAGGTTTGTCCAGTATTGTCAGTTTAATAGTCAAAGCTGTGCTTTCTGGTCAACAAAATACTGGCAGCACAAGAAAACAACTGGGGGTGATATCTGGCTTTGTTCAGTGTCTCAGGGTTTCCTTTGTTGAGCAGATGTTTTGTAAAGGAAGTTAAGGGAGCTTGAGAGTGTATTGTGGGGGAGAAAGTTAACCAAGTGGGTAAACATGGCAGATTTGAGAAAGCCGGTCTTGGGAAAGACTTGATACATGAGCAAATGAGCAAAAATGATTCACAGGCTTTTCCGGAGGCTGAGCATTGACAGTGAAGTCTCAAGCTGACCCCTGTGTTTAAACCTTGTGTTTAATCAAACCACTCTTGGAGCCCTGATCTGCTCTTAGTGGGAAATTATGAGAGGTTCATTTTCATTTTCCTGGCTGTTCTGGAACTGACTATATGGACCATGCTGACCTAGAAAGTACAGACCTGTCAGCCTCTACCTCCGGATGTTGTGGGGTATTCACCGGAGAGACTGCTCAGACATGGGTTTAAGCCAATAGAATGTCTTTATCAGCCAGCTAGTGACTACGCTGGGTGTAGCTCCGAGTCTTTCTCAGGGTGAGCTTTTAAGCATAAAAGCCATGTTCTGAGTAGACACACTTCAATTAACAAGAGCAGCTAGCCAGGAGCAGAACTACAGAAGCTAAAAAGCAAAGTTAGTACATTTAGAGACTTTCCTAGAACTATGTGGACTTTGATGGATTAGGTCTTTGTTTTAGTTTTGGCAGGTGGTGTTTTCTATATATGGAGTTT
Source organism: Phodopus roborovskii (assembly GCF_943737965.1). Lineage (NCBI taxonomy): Eukaryota > Metazoa > Chordata > Mammalia > Rodentia > Cricetidae > Phodopus > Phodopus roborovskii. The sequence goes on along the minus strand of NW_026126511.1, from coordinate 40,385,930 downwards.
TACAGCCTGAATGACATTTCCATCATGGAATTGGTTGTGCTAGAGTCTCAGGGTCTACTAAGGTCTTGGGCCCTGTTTCCCTGAGTGCTGGGTTCAAAGGCAAGTGCTACCACACCTGGCCTTTCCTTCCTTCCTTCCTTCCTTCCTTCCTTCCTTCCTTCCTTCCTTCCTTCCATCCTTCTCTCTTTCCCTCCCTCCCTCCTTTCCTCCCTTGCTCCTTCCCTCCCTCCCTCCCTTCCTTCCTCCCTTCCTCCTTTCCTCCCTCCCTCCCTCCCTCCCTTCCTTTCTTTTTTGTCACTTTTTTTTTGTCTAGAAATAGCTCTGTGTTAAAAAAAATGAAGCATCAACAACAATCCCCCTTATTCTTATGAGTATGGGTATTTTGCCTATATGCATGTCAGTGTGACATACGTATGCCTGGTGCCTAAGGGGGCCAGAAGTGGGCATTGGATCCTCTGGGACTAGTTATGGATAGTTGTGAGGGACCTTGAACCCAGGTCTTCTGGAAGAGAATCCAGTGCTCTTAACCCTGGAACCATCATCTCTCCAGCCCTGATGTGGTTTATCTTGTGATTGGATTTCCCTTTGTACTTCAGCTGATTCAAACTGAGTGTCTTTTATACATTCAAGAGCTCTATCACTAACACAAGCTCCATGGGAAGAATTCACAAAAGGCAACAAACAAAAGTGATACAAGAGTGGAGAAGATGGGGATCAGGTGTCCTGGTCCTCAGCTCCAGCCAGTAGAGTGCTTGGTCCTGGCCACCATTCATTTTACTACTCGAGCTTCATGACCTCTGGGGTGCGACTCTGTTGGGTTTTGCCCATCTCAGTTGTTGGCTGGGACTGTGCGGAATCTTTTTCAGAGGAAAAGGAGGAAGGATATTTGCTGATCAAGTCAGAACCCACTGTGTGCCTGGATGTGTTATTCTCTTAAAATACTCCTCACTTCATGTGGTATAGGAATTATAATCCAGCGCAGGCCCCACACCCATGGATTTTTTTTTGTTATAATAATAACAATAATAGTTATTTTAATGATTATTTTATTTTAATAGTATATTTTAATAGCTGTTTTCAATAATTACTACTATTATTTTCTTTGTAGATGGGGAGAGGAAGTTGCGTAGGCAGGGATGTGGTGGAGAATCTGAGAGAAGTCGGGAGATAGGGATATGGTCAAAATATACAGTATGAAATTCTCAAAGAATAAGTAAAACTATTATTTAAAATAGAAATAAAAATGTTCCTGATGACTGTTGCTTGGATGCTTAAGGAAGGAAAAGGTATGTGTTTGAACTTTTTTTGTGTCAGTGTTTACATGTGTGTGCATGCACAGGTGTGCCCATGTGATATTTGTAGGTCAGAGATTGATGTTGAGTGTCTTCTGTGATCACACTGCACCTTAGCTTTTGAGACAGACTCTCTCACTGAGTGGAGAAGTCACTGATTGGCTGTACCGACTGCCAGTAGGCTTCAGAGGGCTTCCGTCTCTGCCCACCTATGTTGGGACTACAGTGGCGCCACTGCATAGGCTTTTATGTACATGTTGGGGATCCAAATTCAGGTCCTCATGGTTGTGTTGCAAGAACCAAGAAGTATGAAGCCTGGAGTACAGGCTCCTGAAAATTCATCCCTCTTGCCCTAAAACATCCCATTATTTCATTCTGGATATAGTATTATAGTATCCTGAGTGCTACTTTCTAGCAGCTAGAGTTTGAGAAAAGCCTGTCATTTAAAAAAATGAATACATTTTCCATAGTGAATGAGATCAAACTTACACCCTCAGAAATGTGTCACACCTGCAGTCTGTAGGCTGTACATAGTGGCTAAAGATAACTATGAGTGTAGTCCAAATCAAAAATTATATACTTACTTAAAACATGATTTTATTTTTTTGTTGTTGTAACTTGATTGTTTGTATGAACTTTGTAGGTGATACTGTCAGATCACAATGCCAAGCAGTTGGATATGCTTAGTCATACATAGCCCCTGGAAAATACTGAATGGATGGTAGTGGTCACTATTGTTCTTTTGAAGGTATTTTATTTATGTTCTAGAGTTCTGAACTAACCCGAACACAGGACCGAGGCATGGTAGCATTGGCCAAAACTTGCTGACCAGAATAATTTCTATTCTTCATGGTTTGAGACTAAAGTACTGAGCCTCAAATAAACTACCTTAAAAAAAAATCTTAAAAGTGAGGTACAGAAAAATAAGCATCTTTTGCCTTGTATGTGTAGGCTTGTGTAATTGCTGTTTTTAAGCCAAATATCCAGGACATTTCCAGCATGTTAGTAGGGTTTCAACATCCATCCTCCCTTCCATGGGTAACCCTTGTTCTGACCTCTTTCCCACAGATCTATATTTCCAGTTCCAATGGAATCATGGGGTGTGCACTTTGGTGTCTACCTTCGTTCAGTCAACATTGAATCCACCATGGTGCTGAATGCAAAAGTGGTTTATTCTGCCATTGCTATGTACTGATGTGTGAACCACTTTTGGACTGTTGATGTACATTTGGGTTGTGTCTATATTTTGTGTATAATGAGCACATGTCTTTTGGAGGAGAGTTTCATTTTCTTAGTCACATATTTTGCAAGGAGCAGACACGCATTCAGCTTTAATGATTCTATCAATTTACCTGAGGCTTATTTATCATTTTGATTTTGAACTCTAATCCTTTGCCTCAGCAAGAAGATTTCTCAGCTCTCCCATAGCTCTGATCCAAGGTATGGGGAGAGGAAAGGGACAGCTTAGCACTTACAGGGGTTTCGGGAGTATCTGTAGCATCAAATGGCATCAGGTGGCCTTTGGACTTTGTAAGTAAGCCAAGGCCCAGAGAGTGATTTGTCTCACCCAGGCTGGGCTAGGAAAGAGCTCCAGTGGCTCCATCCAATGGTGTGGAAGGTGACAAACCAACAGAACTTGATCTAGTTCTCCACAGACCTTCATGACAGTCCCTGGCTTCATCAGTAACGCCCCTGGGAGAGAACTCCTGGCTGAGATTGGGAAGCATGTAACAGCTGACCCAGTTCATCCTTGCTTTGAGGCTCCAGCAGAAAATGGCTTACTCCAACACTTCCAAAAACGAGGCTTTGGTTCTGATGGTCACCAACACTGAGGACATGGACAAGTACTCTTAATACTTAGACTTTACAGTTACCGTGATCTCTCATTTGAACAAGATACTTAGCCCTTCTCATTTCGTCTATTATGTTCCCAACTGTTCTCATTTGCCAAACAAGCTTTACAAAGAATCTCAGAATTTTTAACGGCTAACACATTAAAAAAATGAATTTGGTTTTATAAGACAAGCTGACACAACATAATTTCTCAGATAAATTATGTCACTAGCTTTGCTGTTGCCTGAATACTTTGTACCTACATTATTTAGCTGTTCCCATCAATCAGGCTCCTTGTGGGCTGTTGCCAGAAAGGGGCTCTGGTCCAGTTTTCTTCTCCTGAGAAGTAGGCGTGGGAGTGGCCATCCAAGCGAATGTAAAGAAGTGTCATATGCAGCTTACCTGAACAAGGAGGAGCTAAGGGCCACTAGACTGATAGCTGGGAAGCCAGCATGGGACTGACTCGGACCCCCCTGAATATGAGTCTCAGCCAGAAGGACTGAGCAGTCTAAGAGACCTCAGACAGTGGAGCCAGGATGTATCCCTGGTGCACAAAAGGAATTTGCAAACATATCCCCCATGGAGGGATAACTGCCTTAATCTAGAGACAGGAGAGAAGCCCTAGTCCCTACTTCACATGACCTGTCAGATCTACATGACCCCAAATGGATGGCATTCCCCTACATATGGAATTGGGGTGGGGGGATGGGAGGGGAGTGTGTTTAAAGTGCATGTGAGAGGGCAGAGAGGGCAAAAGGGAGGGAAGGAGGGAGGGAGGGCTGGGGGGAGGGAGGGAGGGAGGGAGAGGGAACTGGGATCGACATGTAAAATAATAAATTAAATTAAAAAAATGCTTTGACTCCAAAATTTAAGTTGAAGGACAAGTTACTGGGGAAAAGGATTTCTATTTTTGTTTCCACAGAAAATGAAAAGATGTGGATTCCTTCCAGACTAATGTGGTTTGATCACGCCAGACCGCCTGAAACAGAGTACAAGCTGATCCTACATTCAAAACAGCTGGACAAAACAGCCCTACAGACTACAGCCAGGATATCTGAATCTTCTTCGAATCCCCCATGACAGCGCCCCTTACCAGCAGGAAGTAGTTTGGAAAGAATGACGCCCAAATTCCCAAATATTGTGTATAAATGTTTGTTTTCATTTAATTGGACTTTGTTATATAAAATTAAATAAAATAAAAAGAAGTGTCATATGGCTGCTTGGGAGTCAGTGGCGCTGTGTTCTCTTCTTTACTTGAATCATTAAAGAAATTTCCTTCAGCACTGTTCCAAACATCTCTATTCACTAATGCAGTCAGAATGCCTGGGTTTAAACCCGGCATTTGACAACTGCTCTCCAAACACAGATTTCCCATCTGTGGACTTCAGTCAGTGTCCTAGAAAGGCCTATCCTGGGGTGTCATGTGTTGAGATACCAAGCCCAGCAAAAATCCCAACAATAATCCCAGCAAAAATCGTCTCTCTCATAATTTCTTCCCTCTCCCTCCCTCCCTCCCTCCCTCCCTCCCTCCCTCCCTCCCTCCCTCCCATCCTTCCCTTCCTCCCTGCCTGTCTCCCTCCCTCCCTCCCTTCTTCCCTTCCTCCCTCCCTCCCTCCCTCTTCCCTTCTCTCTTCTCTCTTTTGGTTTTCTGAGATAACACTCTCTCTACCTTAGCTATCCTGGAACTCATTCTGTAGACCAGGCTTGTACTCACAGACTTGCCTGTCTCTGCCCCCGAATGCAGGCATTTAAGGAGTATGACAGCACACCCAGCCAAAATGTGTAGCTGAAGAGGTTCCAAATTCATGATCCTCCTGCCTCCATCTCTTCACTATATTCTACTGGAGTGTACCACCACACAACAGGCAGCATTTTCTTAAGTGTCATTAATTGTTATTTTGATATTCAGAGGGATGAAGTATGAAGTAGTTTACAAATCTGTCAGCTTATTTTGTATATAAGGGTTGTGTGAGGGGTGTATATGAAGGGTGTGTTTATGTGTGTGAGTTGTAGGGTGGGGTGGTGGTGGGGTATGTGTGTGTGTGTGTGTGTGTGTGTGTGTGTAGGCAGAGTTTGTATGTGTCTCAGCAGCTGCTCCCAAATAACCACAAAGAAGTTAATATTAATTACAAATGCTCAGCCGACAGCTCAGGCTTGTTATTAAATAACTCTTACAACTTAATTTAAGCCATTTATGGTAATCTACAATTATGGCACTTTGGCATTAGCTTTCTTCTATCTTGCACCTCCTGTTTCCTCTCCATGACTCTCTGGTGACTCTTCTGACTCTGCCCTTCTTCTTTCTGTCATTAGTCTGGTTTTCCTGCCTAACCTTCTCCTGTCCAGCTATTGATCAGTCAGCTTCTTTATTAAACCAATCACAGCGACGTATATTTACACAGTGTAAAGGAGTATTATTGCATGGGACATAAGATTCTGGGACACAATATAGGCTGATGGATGTTTATTCAGGGAGAAATCACTTACACCAGAAACAGATGACCGCTGCAGGTTCCCAGTCCAAGGAAGCCCCCGGATGCTCTCTGTCTCTGACCAGGAAGTAAGCGTGTGAGCTGGGGTCCAGGACCCCAGACCCAGCACCCACCAGTCATGTCCGCACCTGTCCCCACACCCCAATGGGTGTGGTCAGTGCAACAGGTGTGGGCAGGGTGGATATCTCACTATAGAGTATTCCGTGTGTGTGTGTGTGTGTGTGTGTGTGTGTGTGTGTGTGTCTGTCTGTCTGTCTGTCTGTGTCTCTGTGAGTTGCCAGCCCTGACAGGTGTGTCTGATTGGCAGAGCCTAGGCCCTCTGACCCGGCAGTGAACTGGTCTCACTTTATGGTGGTGGATATTACCTACTTCATCAGTTGCTACAGAAGCCTAACTGTACCACAAATTGGTGGCTTCATCAAAGCTCACTCCCCTGACGTTCTGGAGTTAAGTCTGAAATCGAGGTATTGGCACCTTTGCTCCCCTGGAGGTGTCTGTCGTCTGGACTTTGCACTTTTTGGCAGGTTTTTGGCCCTGCAGCACGTCACTCTTGACTTTTTATAGTTGTCACCCCAGGCCTGTGCCCAAGTTTCTTCTTTCATAAGGATGCTAGTCACATTGTATTTGGGCTCTCTCAGCTCATTATTATATCTGTAAAGACCCTATTTTCAATATTCTGAGGGACCAGGAGTTAGAGCTTCATTGCATCAGTTTTCAAGGGGGAAACAAACCAACAACACCGTCAAAGGTGGCGCACTCCTCAAAGGCAAGATGGTGAGGAACCCCACTAAACGTAGAAAGTAGTATTCCAGTATTTGGTGCTTTATTCGTTGTTGGTAGCAGCCAGTCTCCCCTGGGCTACGATTATTTCCCAGCAATACTAACAAGAACCCATGGAAGGGATGGAAGCTGATGACAGATTAGCCTTCTTATCAGGGACAAACAGGGGTCCAGAGATAGTATGTAACTAATGTAAAGCCACATGGCAAAGACAGAGTAGACCCAGATACTCTGCCTTTATCCAGGCCAGGGCATGCTGTGCTAAGCATTCCTTTCACAAAGGGGCGGGGCTTCTTTTAGGTCTGAGCAGAGGGTTCACTTTTATTTAAATTCCGTGTTTAGTTTCTAAGTCTCTACAGGGATTGTCCCTAGAGGACCTAATATTGTTTGCTGTCCCTGTGGGCAGCAGCCAGATGGTGACTGGCAGACAGCTGTTTATCCTGAGGTGGCATTTAGGACTTGACACATAGTTCTGGCCGTGGTTGTGGGGCAAAGGTGAGTTGCAGACACGCAGTCAGCTCCTGGAAGCGGCTGCCAGTTCTTCTGAAGGACCCTGGAAGGATTAGCTACTGGCTTTTTCCACTGGAGCAGGGCATAGATAAATAGTGTCTCAAAAGCGATGCTATGGGGGAAATCCTTCTCTCCTGCTCTCGGGCTGGTGTCGCCAGCACTGAACGTTCGGTGGGCACTTAGAGAACCGAGTGTCCAGCTCTTCTGGGGAAAGGCTGTGTTCCTGGCCCACCCGGCCAGTGCTGGCATCCCCAGTTGGTGAATTTGGGGGACTGATTTTTAAGAATGGTTTTATAGACTGTGCGATATGCTTTTGTCCTTTTAGCATGGATGTCCGCGAGAGGGTTTGTGGTGATGGGTGGCTTCCAAAGCTTCTCACCTCCAACAGGGCATTCAGTCACAAAAGTAGAGCAGCCCTGGATCTTTTCTGCTGCCACTTCCCCGTCTCCCTCCCTTCTCTCCTGCATTTTCATATTTTTGCCTGTAAGTAGAGCTTGGATGCGAACATTATCCCATCTCCGCACTTCTTTGGGCCTACCTAAGAGTATTACTGAGATGCTTTGAAACCTGTTACCTCCCCACCCTCAAAGCTAATTAAGGCCTCACTAAGGGAAGCTGTTTCAAGGACAGACTGTTTATCCTTCTCTTTCCTCCATTATCTTTAAGCTATCGGTTCCTCACAGGAGCAGCCTTGGCTTGTGTAGGGTGCTAGTCCGAGTACGTGGGTTTCTATGGACTAATTTTCTCCCTTCTCATGCCCCTCACCTGGAAAGCAGCCGTCCTAATCAAATCCCGTAGCTGTTTGGGAAACCGACCACATGTACTGTAGGAGAGGAAATCTTGGGTTTTGGCTGGAGCTGAACTTTTGATTGACCTGTCCTTCCCTCATACTCTGCAATGCCTCTGACCTTGGAGAATTAGATGTGTTTTGCCAACACCTCTCACTGTGACTGGCATGCGGTCAATGTTTGTTGTATGGAATTGCTTCTGATTAGTAGTGGCACAGAGCCCAGGTACATTGGCTGAGCATCAGAAACATCATGGGGTGACTTCCTGCTGAGAAAGTCTTCCTGGGCAATGTGAGTTTTCAACAATTAGTCTGATACCATCTGCATTCATGGTGCATGAGTACCACAGACTGTGGCTTCAACAATGAGGATTTACTGTCTCAGCTCTGTAGGCTGATGTCTGGGGTCAGTTAGGCTTGGCTTCCCCAAAGCCCTCTGTCCTTGGCTGGCAGATGGCACGTCTTTGTGTCCTCACATACCCTTCCCTTGTGTGTGACCTCCTCACATTTATTTCTCTTGCTGTTCAAATGGCCTCTAATATTTTCTTATCTCTCACTCTCGTTTTTCTTTCTTGTCTTTTTTGCTTCTTTGTTTTTTGCTTTTGAGACAAGGTCTCACTACATAGCTTTGGTTTGCCTAAAGCTCATTATGTAGGTCAGGCTGGCATCGATCACATAGAGATCCACCTGGTTCTGCTCCCAAGTGGTGGCATTAAAGGCGTGTGCCCTGGCTCTCAGTCCTTTTCTTGAAAGGCTGTTAGACTGGACAAAGACCTATCCATAGGACCTCATTGACACTTGATGACCTTTTAAAGCCATGGTTATATTCTGAGATAATGGGGCCTAAATAGATGAGTTTTGGGGCAAGGCACATAATTTGATGCATATATCACATAACTTTTTCTATTTTTTTTTAAATCAAGGAACTAGGGATTAGAATGGGCTTTAATCATCAAATCCCACTCATTTACAGATCAGGAGCCATGAGAGAACACGATGGGCCCAATCTTATGTAAATCACTCTCTCTCTCTCTCTCTCTTTCTCTCTCTCTCTCTCTCTCTCCCTCCCTCCCTCCTTCCCTCCCTCCCTCCCCCCCTCTCTCTGTGTGTATGATCATCTTAGAAGCAGCAAGGCCCATTGCTTCAGATTGTCCTCTGTGTTCCTGCATCTCCTGAGATAGAGATTTATCTTTCTTCTGGATAGAGGGTCCTCTGATAAGCTTTAGAGAAGAGAGCCCTTCCTGTTCTGCTGTTCTTCAAATATCTGAAGCCCATCATTGTGGGGGGCGGTCAAGGAAGTCCTGAATGAATACCTTAAGAGCAGATGAAGTACTGAGGAAAAGTGTATTGTCATGGGTGCAGTCATGTCAAGGAGCAATGCCTCAGACCCATGAGAAGTTGGCAAAGCCTTCCAGTCCCTCTCTCCAGGTCTGGCTCACAGGGATGGCTCAACTTCCCTCTGGTTTGAGTGCTAATGATGACAGCTGTAGCTTCCTCCACCAGGATGTTCTCAGTCTGAGCCTGCTGACCTACAGAGACCTCCTACTGATGCTGGCCAACTCTTCCCTGTGCTGTATGGGAATACACAGTTTCCAGGTTGCTGTATAGTTGGTGCCCTATGTCAGAGTGAGCACAGCTCAACTGACTCCAGCTTTTCTGTCTGTATGTCTGTCTTCCTTTATTCCCTCACTGTCCCCAGTCAAGTCAAGGTGCCAAGCCATGGTGATCACAGTACACAACCATGACACTCCATTGGAGGAAACTTATTTTCCTTGCCTGAGAGGTGTTCATTGCTAATAGCTTCTTGGCTATGGGGTGGAAGCTTGTGATTCACCTGGTGACAGCCAGCCTGGAATAAAGTGACACAGATGTTCATAGTGCAAACTGGAGTGAGTGTCATTACTGAATTAGGATTTATTTCACTTTTATGCCCATTAGTGTTTCTTATGAACTGGGTACCCTAATATTTGGTGCAGGTATAGTTAAAAATTCTGTGTTCATTCTGTGAATGGTTCCATTCATTAATTTACAGTGGCCTTATTCATCTCTTTTACTTCTGTTTGGAAGCCTGCTTTATCAAATCCAAGGTGGCTATGCCAGCATGGATAGCAGTTACCTTCAGTGCTTGAACTGTATCTTTCCATACTTTCCTGGCTTTGTGTGTGCTGAGAGGAAATCTGCTATTATTCTGTTTCTGCCTTTGTAAACGAGTTGATGGTTTCCCTTCACAGCTTCTCACGTTGTTTCTTTGCTTTATACTTCGACACAGGGAGGGTCTTCTCCGGTCATGCCTATCTACTTGGGGGTTCTAAGTGCTTCATGTTTGAAATTGTATTTTTCTCTATAGCTTTGAGAAGCTTGCTACTATCGCATTGGGTGGATTCTCCATGCTATCTGTGTTCATCTCAGGTTCTTAGCCTATGCAGTGGGTTTGTAGGTAGGTTTTGTCTCTTGATTTCATCTCTTAGCTCTTAGATGTTGTGGCCCTGCTCATCTGTTTTGTCCTTAATTGATGTTTGAACTTGGCCTATCACCAGCTTTGTCCTCTATCCCTGATACTTTCTTTTGCTTGGTTGAGTCTATTGCTGAGTCTTTCCTGTGTGCTTTTTTTTTTTCAGTCATCAAGGTTTTCTCTTCTAGCATTTCTGTTTGTTTGTTTGCTTTTAAATCCAATTTTCCTCAAAGACATTTTCCTTCCATGTTGCTCACTTTTTCAACCATATTGCTGATTTCTCATCTATGTTGCAGACTTCCCTCTTTATTGATGCCAACTTTCCTTTCTAGGTCTTGGATGGAATTAATCTTCTAGTTTGTCACTGATCATTTTAACCAGGAAAACCTTTAATAGGTCATTTAGCCTATTTCAGTATAGTATGTGCAATAGTTAAGAGTTAATAATCTTTTGGAAGAGTCATGTAGCTTTATTTTGCTTGTTTCTCACATTTCTGTGTTCTGATTTCTGCATATATTGTTGATTTGGATATCTGTTTCAGTTTCTTTTGAGGGACTTCATAATATCTTAATAGCTTACATATCTTACAGTTGAAGGTTCAGTGTAAGCTATCACTCAGTGAAGAGCACATGAATTTGCTGTGTCAGTAACAACATGCAACCATACAAGATAAAGAAATATGCTTCAGATCAATTGCATGCCCTGATGTATCACCAACAGTCATAGAACTGAAAGTGGTAAACTATCATAGAAGATGCACTGAAATTAAAATTATGTATGATAAGTATCGAAATAGTGACAGAATCTGTCTTAGCTAGGGGTTCCATTGCTGTGAAGCGACACCGTGACCATGGCAACTCTTATAAAGGAAAAACATGTAATTAGGGTGGCTTGCACTTTCAGAGGTTTAGTCCATTATTAACATGGAACAACATGGTGGTGTGCAGGCAGACATGGTGCTGGAGAAGGAGCTGAGAGTCCTATGTCTTGACCCACAGGCAACAGGAAGTGGCCTGAATGCCACACTGAGCAAAGGAAACCTCAAAGCCCACCTCTACAGTGGCGCACTTCTTCCAAGGCCACACCTCTAATAGTGCCACTCCCCATGAGCTTATGGGGGCCAGTTACATTTAAACTACTACAGAGACAAAGGAAAGAAACTGGAGAGGGAGGACATCAAGGAGAAACAAGGGCACGTCTACTCCAAGGCAGAAGGGAAATGGGCAAGAATCTTATGAAGGGGCATAGAAAGCAAGCAAGAAATTGAGGTGGGGATATGGAGAAGAAAAGGAATTTGAATTAATGAAAAAAAAAATCCAAACCCAAAAATAGGTACATAAAGAAGATAATGAAAAAAAAAGAAGATAATGAAAACTTTTTAAAAAATGTAAGAGCATAGCTCAATAAAATAAAAATGCTAGTGCCTATAGAGGCAGTAGGGGTTGGGAAGAGGGGAACATGGAAAAAATGAAAAAAAACACTATCACCCCCATGTTATGAAAAAGCACAAACCATATTAGATAAATGCATATAGGGGAATAAAAACATTAAGAGATTTAGGAAAATGCAATGGAGAAAAAAATCCTGCCAAATGTGCAGTTAAAAAAAATATGCGACGCTGGAGAAGCTCTGTAGGTTCTTTACTGGCAGGGATGAGGAGGCTCCGCTGGGCATGGGAGTCACCAAGGCTCAACTGTTCCAAATCTAAACTGGAGTATCCCAGGTCACCAAGGGTTTGCTGTGTCAATTTTCCTTTTAACACATCAGGGCCCTCTGCTGGCCATATATAGCTTTGCACTCTGTGATCTGGGAGGATTCTGTCAGGTCCCCCCAGATCTTATACCCTTTGTGACTGGTGTTGTGGCTGGGATAGTCCCAAATGCGTTGGAAGTGGACACAGGCAGCAGCCAGAGAGCTAAAGCGGCCACAAAATCCCTCTCCATCCTTGGGAGACTTCCTGAGATGAATGTCTGTAGCTGTGAGTCAGCCCTCTCCTCACTGGATAGTCTCCTGCTGTTTCCACCCCAGCTAGTTAATGCTCTCTCAGCTGCCTCAGGTACCTCTCTTACCCAGGACCTCAGGAGGGTCTAATTGTCCTCTGAGTTTTGTAGTGTGGCAAAAAAACGGGACTTTTATCCATCACTGTCTCACCAGAACTGCAACTGGATTTGAAACTTGTGGTGAGCACCCGGGCTTGTCCTGCAGGCAGGGCTGTGTGTCCCGGGGGAGGGGATTGCCTGCTTTTCATCTGGCTTATTTTTGACAAGTACCTTCTTCCTTCTTCACCATCAGCAAGGCTGAGGCCATATTGGGTTGTTCCCAAAGTCCCACATCTTGTAAATGCTCTTTTCTGGTATCTGCCCCCTTCATGGACCTCCAGGTCTGTCCCTCCATTTCTGTCTTTGGGATCTAGCTCACTCTTTCCCATCTTACTCTGGATCCCTCTTCGCTGGCTTGCAGACAGTCTCTAGTTCACCAGAACTCATCTCCACATTGTTGCTGTTTGGTGGTGCCATTGTTCTGAATTCTGGTAACTGTGTTAAGAGCCCAGAATTGCTGTAGAGACTCAGTTAGGAGATTACTGCAGAGGAGACAGGACTGCCTTATGGGTGGGAGTAGAGAGAAGAAGGTGGGCAGCTGTGGATGAATTTTAGGAGGTGAAGCCATCGGGACTCTATGGAGGACAGTCTAGGTATCTATTAGAAATGGAGCTGTTTCAGAGACACACAGTACTATGTGTGCATGGTGGGCCAGCAACAGACATGAAACTCATGGGGAGGACCAGGCCTTGCCGAGAAAGATCCTCCTCCCAACAGTCATGGCTTCAGTATTCATTGTTTGAATAGTTTGTTTATTAAAATTAATTTTTAAAAATTAATATTTACAATAGGAATTATTTATTCATTTGGGTCCCGCATTTATGGAAAGTAGCCTGAAGTAGCCCGAGAGATACTCCACACATTACTGTGCTGTGTTGTGATGTCGTGAGTACAAACAGCACCCACAGGGAACCTCAACACCTTCATTTACTATTCCTTCATAGTTCTAACGGCCCCATCGATAAAAGGAGGATGCTCAAATGGCTACTCTTCAATGTCCCTTGTCCCTGAAAATAACATAAACTATTCCTGTCTTGCCTCTGTCTGATTAGATTTGGGCCATGGCAGCAGGGCAAGGCATGCTTTTGTTTCTCAACATTCATACACATTAGCTGCCCCTGAGGGAAAGAGTCCCCCCCCCCCCCCCCGTCCTATCACGTCTCCTCATGGGCTATAAGAACAATTCCACCAAACATTCATTATAACTTAGCATCACTTTGTTTTGCTGTTTGATTTTTTTCCTTGAGCTCCTTCAAGTCGCTTGAAATATATATAATCACACTTTACTGTTTCTGTGTGAGTATGTGTATGTGTACACACATGTTCTGCAATGCGCATGTGAAGATCACAAACTTGAAGGAGTTTGTTCTCTCTTTTTATCATGTGGCTCCCTGGGATAGAATTTAGGTTGCCAAGCTTAGCTGCAGACACCTTTATCCACTGAATCATCTTGATGGCTCCTTGAATATGTTTTAAATCTGAACCCATTTCCTAAAGTAAAAAATGTTTCATCTTCAAGAAGTAATAAATATATGTAAAAGGCAAGCCTATGTATTTCCTATAACCAAGAAAATAGATTCAAATGAACTATTGTGAGCACCTCTCTGAGACATCACCTAGGGAAATATTTTGGGAACAGTCAAGAGAATTCAGGTTAACAAAACAGCAACCATAGCAGCAGCAGCAGCAGCAGCAGCAGCAGCAAACCATCTTTGCAGATAGAGCAGAACCCACCTTGTGGATAGAACAAACAGCAAATCTCAACCAATATCAGAGCCCCAAGTCCCTTTCAAATCACACCCAACTCGTCAAACACGCACACGTACACACACACGCTCTCTCTGGTGTGTGTGTGTACATGGTCTAACTCTCCCAGTTGTCTGGATGGATGCAGGACTGTGAGCTTCATGTGGCACATCTATGTCAGTGCTCTCTTCTTGTCACAACAGCCTCTGAGTTCTGCTGTCAGTGACAACTTAGAAGCTATAATGTTGGCATTTGGGAAGTGGAGGCAGGAGGATCAGGTATTCAGGATCATTCTTGGCTACAGGAAAGGTAACCGGTTAAATGAGACCGTGTGTATTGGTTTGTGTTGACTGCCTATTTGACAGGATGTAGAATTATCAGACACAGCCCCTGGGCATGTATGTGAGAAATTTGCTAAATTAGATTGAAGTGGGAAGGCCAACCCTAAACATGGGCAGCACAGTCTCATGGTCTAGCCTCTGGACTGCATGAGAGGGAGCTCAAAGTGAGTGTGAGCATCCGTCCACCTCTGCTTCCTGACCGAGGATGCAATGTGATCGGCTGCCAGCTGCTCCTGCTGCCATGCCGTCCCTGCCATGATGGACCACAAGCCGTAACAACCCTCCCTTCAGTTGCCTTGGTCAGGTATATTATTATAGCAATGAGACATGTAGTTAATGCACCCTCATCAAACAAACCATAAAAGCAAAGAAATCCACAGGACAGAACCTTGCCACAGTGGAGCTGTGAGGAAGCTGGTCGTGTGTGTGTGTGTGTGTGTGTGTGTGTGTGTGTGTGTGTGTATCTGTGCGCATGCACTATGTATGTGTGCCGTGCGTATACTTGGTGTTTGTGGCAGTCAGAAGAAGGCATCAGATCTCTTGGAACTGGGATTCTTGGTGGTTGTGAGTCACCGTGGTCCTTTCAATAGCAAAATATATTCTTAACCACTGAGCTGTCTCTTCAGTCCTGTGGCTCTGACTTAGATCAGCTCCACATCTACCTGGCTGGACACTGGTTCCGGTGATGGAAGTCTCCCTGGCCCTCTCTTCACATTTTACGACTCAATCTTGGGTTATGGCCCATGGGCTGCTATGTAATTACTTGGTGGCATTGCATTTAATAGGTTCCCTGGTTCAGAAGATGCTGCCATCCACACCATGACCCAGAGGGTGCTTTTCTGGCGTGAAGAAAGGCTTTTCTTTCCACTTTGTCCAATTAGATGAAATTGCTTTTTGGTGGTAGGAATAGAGAGCAAATCCTTCTCCTGCTTTCTGATAAGTGTGTGTGTGTGTGTGTACAAATGTGTGTTTGTGTATGTGCATGTGTGTGTATGTAGTGTGTGTTCGTGTGTATGTGAGTATGTGCGTGTGTGGTGAGGGCAACTTTTATTCATTACAAATGACCTTTTTTATTTTTATCCTTCTCTTCATTTCTTATTCTTTATTCTCACCCCTCTCTTTGAGACAGAGTTTCTCTGTGTAGCCCTGGCTGTCCTGGAACTTGTTCTGTAGTCCAGGCTGGCCTTGAACTCACAGAGATCCACCTGCCTCTGCCTCCCAAAGTGCTGGGATTAAAGGTGTGTGCTACCACTGTCTGGCTTCACTCTCCTTTCATAAATACATAAATCAACTTTACAATGAGATCACATATAATCATACAGTTTATTTGCCCATGACCTGGGAAGATTATAGCTCCCATTTGGCATCACCCAGATTTCCTAGGAAAAGTCTGTCCTGTTTCAGATCTCACTTTGAAAATATTTGGGTTTGCGAGTTCTTTTTATTAAAAAATAGAGCTGTATTAAAGATTTCAAAAAAGTCACCCTGTCAGTTGATGTAGGAAGGGGTAGAAGAGCTTGGTCTCTGTAAAAGAAAGCCAGTTCCATTTGATGGAAGCTGTAGCTTTTTGGAGGTTGCATTTATCCTGTGAGTCAGGACTCAGGAATTGGGGCTGTCGAAGTGAAAGTCTGAGGTAATATTAAAGAAGAGGGGACACTGGCTAGACTTCATTTTTGAAGTAGACTCTTGCCCTCATGAGATAGATTACCACTCTCTCCCCCATTCTAATTTATATGTATGTGTATGCGTGTGCATGCGTGTACAAATGCACATGCATGCACACATGTGCCAGTGGTGTGCATGTGCATGTGCATGTTAGGGTCAGTGTACAACTTAGAAGAGTCAGTTCTCTCCTTCCACATATGGAACCCAGGGATTCAACTCAGGGCCTTAGTCTTGGTGGCAGATGCCTTCTCCTCCTTAGCTATGGTGCCAGTCCCAAGTTCACTTATCTGGGGTAGAAGGTTCTATGCTGAACACTAAAGGCTACAGGTGTGATTTGGGTCAAGTCAGGCTTTTGCACACCCCACAGATGGGGATAGATAGTGGCCTCCAATGTATTCATTGTTTTATAAGTGTTTGGAGGTCTCCTGGTCCCAGCTTTTATATGACTCATAATGTTCAGAATGTGTTGTGAACTTTTCTTACTTTATATGATTCAAATGTTATTTTTCAAAAAGTTTTAATAATTTTATAAGGAGTTTTTGTCTGTAGAATTGGTTACACAAATTGCAATCTTTTCTTTCCTCTTTGTCTTATACATTTCACTTCCTATAAAAGTGCTTTGTAAACTTAAAGATGCATTTAATTTTTAGTGATATGTAGGCATTATACATATTTATAGGCATTATACATATTTATTGTGTACTCTGTGTAATACACAAGTGTAGGCAAACGTATCAGTCTCCCCAAACACTTGGCATTTCTTCGTGTTGAAACAGAGTCCTCTCTTCTAGCTTTTCCTTTTGAATAACAGTTTTATCCTGAGGTAGACAACCCTCTGATAACAAGCTATGACCACACATCGATTGACAGGTCTATGAGGTTAACATAACAAGCTAACCATACATTGATTGACAGGTCTATGAGGTTAACAGGTGAAGAACAGATGGCTTTGAGTCTTGCCCACCACTGGGCTGCAAATATTTTCATTTTTCTCATTTCTTTTAGCTCTTTGAGTATTTCATACTGTATATTTTGCTTATATTCACTCCTTTCCCAAATCCTCCCAGATCTATACCCCCCCATCCTTACCACACTCTTTTCCAGAAGATGATGGAGACCAGCCTAATGTTGACTGCTACTCATTTCAAAAGTCAGAGATGACTCCCAACTTACTAATGCTCCTTAATGAACTAAAAATTTCACTGATTTGATAACGTGTTACATCAGGGCTTTTTTTTTTATATCAAGTGTGTACTGCATTGAGCTTATTTCTCTGTACTCTCCCTCTTTTTCTTTTCTTCCCCTTCCCTTCTCCTCTTGTTCTCCTATGCAGCTTTACTTCTGTTCTCATGCCAGACATAAACACATATACAAAATCTAGGGTACATGTGTAAGAGAAAGCACATTTGCATGTCTTAGAGTGGCTTAATCTGCTTAATAAGAACATGTCCACTTATGTCTATTTTTCTTTCTTCTTTATAGACAAAAATGCCATTCATCATCTATTTATCTATTTTTATCTATTTATCTATCATCTATATATCTATCTATTTATCTATCATCTGTCTATCTATCTATCTATCTATCATCTGTCTATCTATCTATCTTTCTTTCTATCTATCATCTGTCTGTCTATCTATCTATCTATCTATCTATCTATCTATCATCTGTCTATCTATCATCTATCTATCTATATATCATCTGTCTATCTATCATCTATCTATCTATATATCATCTGTCTGTCTATCTATCTATCTATCTATCTATCTATCTATCTATCTATCTATCTATCCATCCATTGTCTGCATTGTTTTCTTTATCTGTTCACGTCTTACACACTAGGTTGCTTCTATAGCCTAGCTATTGTGAACAGTACAGTAATGCGTACTGATGGGTACACATCCTTTGGATATGTTGACTTGAACCTCTTTGAGTGACTATCTAAGAATGATTAGCTGTGCTGTATGGTAGACCTATTTGGGGTTTTGTGAGGGAGCTCTCCACACTATTGCTGTGGTGGCCGGTCTACTTTACATCCCCATTGACAGTATTTAAGGGTTTCCTTACACACTTCCTCACCAGCATTTGTTGTTTTCTTATGCTTTAGATCCTGACCACAGTCCCCCTTCTCTCCACTCTTCCCAGTCTGCTTCTCTCTCCCCTAGATCCACTGCTCCTCTGTTTCCCTTTAGAAAAGGGCAGGCCTCCCAGGGATATCAACCAAACATGGTGTAACAAGTTACAATAAGATTAGGCACAAACCTTCATTATCAAGGCCAGACAAGAGTCAGAGACACCCCACTGTTAGGAGAACCTCAAGAACATCAAGCTACACAACCGTAATGTATAGGCAGAGGACCTAGCTAAGACTCATATAGGCTCTTTGACTGTTGTTTCCGTCTCTGTGAGCCCCTGTGGGCCCTGCTTAGTTGATTCCATTGGCTGTGTTCACCGGCTGTCCTCCATCCCTCTGTCTCCCGCCATCAAGGTTCCTTGAGACCTGCCTAGTGTTTGGTTGTAGTTCTCTACATAAGCTCTCATCAGTTGTTGGATAAAGCTGCTCTGATGATGATTGGTTTAGGCATGGAATATGATTATAGCAAATAGTATTTGGAATCATTTTATTGACTTTTTTTTTTTTTTTGCCAGTCATGTTTGATTCTTTCCTAGGTCTCAGGGCTGTCAAGCTTCTGGTTGCTGGCCATCCAGGCAGTGTCAGGCATGGGCTCCGTGGGAGGCTTTCATGTCCTGGTGTCTTCAGTTTCTTTTGCCATTTTAAAGTCTCATTCAGTAGGTTTTATGTCTCTTTGTTAACTATAGTAACTTTGTTAACTATGTTTATCTACTACATTTCCTTTGCCGATATTTTAAGTGAGGTTGTTTCTCTTGTTTCTTTTTCAGTGTTTTGATCTACAGGAAGACACTGATGTTTGTTAATTTTGTACTCTGCCACTTTGCTAAAAGTGTTTGTCAGAGCTGTGAGTTTTCTGATGGAC
The DNA here is from genome assembly GCF_943737965.1 of Phodopus roborovskii. NCBI lineage: Eukaryota > Metazoa > Chordata > Mammalia > Rodentia > Cricetidae > Phodopus > Phodopus roborovskii. Next base: position 40,366,937 of record NW_026126511.1, on the reverse strand, counting down.
ACTTTAGGATCTCTTATGTCCAGAATCATATCCTCTGCAAATGAGGGTACTTTGGGTTCTTCTTTTTCTATTTGCATAACTTTTAATTCCTTTTCTTGCCTTACTGCTCTAGCTTAAACATCAAGCTCTATATTGAGTAGGAGTAGAAAAAGTGGATATTGTTGTTACCCCTGACTTCAGTGGATATGCTTTGAGTTTTTTACACAATTAGTATTATTTTGAGATATGTTTTCTCTTCCTATTCTCTCTTCAAGGCTTTCATTATGAGGGGTGTTTTGTTTGTTTGTTTGTTTGTTTTTTTGTCAGTAGCTTTTTCTTCATCAATTGAGATGATATGGGATTTCTTTTTTCCCCTGTTCATGTGAAATCTAATGTATCACATTTATTTATTTACATGTGTTGAACTGCCCACGTCTCTGAAATGAAGACAACTTGCTCATAATGTATGATTTTTTGATGTATTCCTGAATTTGTTTTGAAAATATTTTATTGGGAGTTTTATCTCCTATGTTCTGTGGAAGATCGGTACTTTTTCCTATGTCTTTATCTTGTTTTGGTATCAGAGTAATACTGACTCTGTACAAGAATTTGGTATATCCTTTTTTTTTTTTTCTATCTTATGGAATTCTTCCTTGCCTATCATTTGTTGGCTTCATTCTTGCATAGTGTCCATAGATCTTGAATATTCTGATTGTAGTTTCTAATTAATTTGTCTTGTCACTGTCTGATGCTGCCATTCTTGCCTTCAGGCCCTGATTTCCTGTCCTCACCTCAGTTCATTCTGACACCCAGGCTTTCCACAGACCATTTTTATTTGACTTACTGCAGCTTTTGTTCACAAAATTTCAGGATTTCTTCCTGTTATTTCTATGTCTTTATTGAATTCAGTTTTTATATAGTGCATTGCTTTTATTTCATTTAGCTGATTATGTTCTTTAAGAATTCACCCAGGTGTTTTTGACCTTTTATTTTTTATTCCTTTGAATGTTCATATAATCATTCTCTTGCATTCTTTCTCCTTTCATGTCATTTACTTTCATTGGAGGCCATTTTTTGTGAGATCAGTAATTTTTGGAGGAGTCCTGTTGCCTTGGCTTTTTTTAAAATGTGTTTTATAGTTTTTCTTTTTTCTTTCCTTTTTTGAGACAGGGTTTCTTTGTGTAGCTCTGGCTGTCCGACACCTCGCTCTGTCGATCAGGGTGGCCTTGAACTCACAGATCTGACTGTCTCTGTCTTCCAAGTGCTGGGATTAAAGGTGTGTACCACTACTGACTGGCCTATGCTTTAAAGTTTTTCATTGGGACTTTCACATCTGGGTTTAGGCCATTGGTTGGATAAGAAAAAAAAATCACCCTTGTTCTTTCAGTGGGAATATTTACAATGTTCAAGAGGTATAGTAGCTTTTAAGAATCTATTTTCTCCTCTATCTGGTATTCAGTTCCCCAGTACTTGTCCAAAAGAAATACTGTCTAAACAAACAATCACTGGCAAAGGATAGGTTCATTATGAACATACAGCAATAGTTAAATAACAAACACCGATGTCTTAAAGCCCAGTTATTTTAGGAAGGAATAGAACACCGCCAGTTTGGTGTGGGCTAAGATAGTAGTTAACCCTGGGTGCTAGTCGAAAGGAAATCAGAATGAGAATAGTGGTTAGCACTGGGCTGATAGGGAAAAAGTAAGCAGCAGGAGTGAACAGTGGGGACAAGAAGAGAATAAAGCAGGCTGGCAAGAGAAAGAGAGATGCAGTCAGAAAACCCAAAGAAATCCCAGGTCTTCGTGGCTGAGGCTTGGAGACTCCACAAACCTATCAATTTGTCAAGTCCATCAAAAGGAAAATGACAGAGGAAAGAAAAGAGAGACAGGATGGAGGTCATGAGAACAGAGCAGGGCAGAAGTGGCCTGACAAACGGGAAATTGGTATTAAATGAAGGCTGGATAAGGTGACAGGACAAAAGACGGTGGGAGGTACACGGTCTGCATAATTTTGTCCAATTGCTGGCTGTAGCTTTGACCTTCTCAGCATTTCTTCCCAGGATCCCAGAGGCCTAGCACTACCCTTGGTGGTCCTTTGTGAGGCTAGGTCACAGAAGCCAGTCCCATAAGTGGGTGGATCTTCTCTGATAGGGTCACAGATACTGATCAACCCTCTAGGTAGCCCTATGGAGAGTGAGTTGTCAATGCTTTTTATGCCTCTGGGTGGTCTTTTGTACGGTTGAAACAGGGTCACAGAAGCTGGTTCAAAAACTGGGAAGTCCTTCACAGGTCATGTCCCTGGATGGTGGTCCAGGAGTCCAGTAGTTAACACCAGTGGGACTCTTAGGTGGGCCTTCCAGCCAGACTTGTCCCTTGGAACCCATGTCTGTGATCCTCTGGAGATGCAGGCTTGTTTGCCTTCACTGAATATTGCTGGGTTCTATTACAAAGTTTCTTCCCGGAAGTCATTAGGTATTCCAGCGGCCAGCTTTTGGCTAGTCCTTTAACAATTGCTTGGAGCTTCCTGGGGGCCTGACAGGTTGCTAACCCCACAAAGCTCTTTTATAATGGTGGCTTGTCCTGCTTCTGTCTTATGCAGGGAGAAGCTTGTCTCCTGGGTGTGTCTCCATCCTGTGAAGCTGGCATTTGAACCTTTTGCTGACCTCCTCCTTTTAACAAATGTTACTGAGGGTACAGTGCATCTGGCCGCCGTGGCCCCCTTTCACTGGGGTGGGAAGTTCCCCAGCCTGTGCCAGCACCTCCATGGCAGACCCAGTATTTTTCCTGTTCTGTTTTTTTTCCATATCCTTCTTTATTTTGCTAGTAGACTAGAGCTTGGCTGTTCTCTCAGTCCTCTGGTGGCTGTTATCCAGCTTCTTCCAGTTTATACCTCAGAGATCCTAGCAGACTCGGCTTGCATGTCATGCAGTATCTTGAGTCTCCTTTCTTCATGCATTTAAAAAATATATAGTATATTATTTTTATCTGCAGTCACATCACTATAAATAGAGCATAAGATCATCTGGAAGTAGTTTTAATTATTATTATTATTATGGGCTGACAACACAATATAACTATGATTTTTTTCTGAGAATAATAACAATATTCCTGATTTTATATTTTGATTAAACCATGTAACATAGAAATGGGGAAATGAGCAAAGAGGGTAAAGAATTGATTTAGCAACGAGGAGGCAACCTGACCTTGTCAAACTGAAACAATTTGCAGTGGCAAAAACTATAGCTTTAGCAACTCAAAATGTTGAGCTAGACTGTTGACTAGAAGTAATATATTTCTGAGCCAATATTTTCCTAGAATTACAGACTTAAGAAGTAGAAACATTGGAGGCTTTGGTACACAGTTATGTTTCTATAAGGATAGGGGCTTTATATTAACCCAGAGATGCCAGTACAATCTAGGTGGCCCCAGTGTACCATTGACTTATGGTTTGCAGTTTCTATATTTGTTCTTTGAATAGCTAGCACACCCCTTACCTGACCTTTTCTGTGACTTCCTGCTGTGGGTATGAAATGATTATTAGCTTTCATTGATCTTTAAATTGATGTTGAGTATCATTAATGGCCTAATGCTGATATCTTAGTTAGGGTTAATATTGCTGCAATGAAACACCATGATCAAAACTGTTTGGGGAGAAAGGTGTTTATTTGAGCTTACACTTCTAGGTTGACAGTCCTTGACTGAGAGAAGTCAAGGCAGGACCTCAAACAGTGCAGGATCCTGGAGGCAGGAGCTGATGCAGAGGCCATGGAAGGTGCTGCTTACTGGCTTGCTTCCCTTGGCTTTCTCAGCCTGCTTTCTTATAGAAACCAGGACCACCAGCCTAGGGATGGCACCACCCACCATAGGTTGGGCCCTCCCCCACTGATCACTAATTAATAAAATGCCTCATGGCTTGATCTTATAGAGACATTTTTTCAATTGAGGCTTTCTCTTCTCTGATGACTCAAGCTTGTGTCAAGTTGACATAAAACCAGGCAGAGCAGTTGTATTTTTGTGTACCCTATCAAACCAGAACACTCTGAAAAAAATCTACCAAATTGCTTGTCCACCCTTCCACTCTCTCTGTGTATTCAGAGACTATTTTTGAGTTATACTATATTCTTGAGAGAATTGAGGTTTGGAAATCTGTTTGAAAAATACCAGTTTGGGAGAGAAACTAAGCTCTTATCCTTTAGAACAGCCTTTGGCGCTGTGGCTCAGTTGTCACATGCTTCTCCAGGTGAAGACCCTTGGACAATAGGAGCTTGAGGTTCTTTGTTATGTTATCAGTGGACACTTCTTAGAGCATATTATGAAATGGGCTAAGTTCTGTGTTCCACAGCCAAAAATACTCATGGACCGGACTGGCTTTTGTAACAGCTTCAGCCTCTAGACAACTATAGAAGTGTTCATTGTTCTGTGTTTATTTATAGATAATCTTAAGTTAGATTTAGTTTGTGTCATTTCTTCTGCATGGACCCATTCTTCTCACATCTTCTGGTACTTCATGATTAATGTTATGTGGAAAAGACAAGATTATTAATTTTTCAGTTTTTATTTGGGTCCATATTTAATTCCTTAGAATTGATAAACTAAGCAAAAGCTGTTTATTAGTTTTTCATAAAGGGCTCCCTGAGATTTTTCCCCCTCTTTAAAGAATTTGATTACAATAATGATCATTGTTCTCTAAATGTTTACTATAAATATAGTTTCACAGGAACATAGAAAAAAGGAATACCTGTTTTGATAAAAAATATTTTCAAAGAACATACATATGAAGCAAAATCTGCATAATGAGTTTAAAATGTGGCTGAGGCAGATAAAAATGAGAATAGGAGTCTCCGAATATTAAAAAACTTATGATAAATGGGGCCAGCAAGAAGCCTCAGTTGGTAAAAGCAAACACAGTGACCTGAGTTCCATCCATGGAACCAATAGTATGGAAAGCACCATGAGAAAGTTGAGCTTTGGCACCTGCATGCTCATGCATGGGCACGAATGCATACTTGCACACACACACACACACACACACACACTCTCTCTTTCTCTCTCTCTCTCTCTCTCTCCCTCTCTCTTTTATAAATAAATACATAAATTGAAATATGATAAACAGAATGTTGTCTTGGTTCTATAAGAAGACTGAGGGGCTGGAGAGATAGCTCAGTGATTAAGAGCACTGACTGCTCTTACAGAGAATACAACTGTCTGTAATGCCAGTTCCAGGGATTTTGATGCTTTTTTTTTTTTCTGGCCTCTGCATGCATGTGGTGCACAGACACACATGCAGGCAAAGCAACCACATACATAAAATAAAATAAAATAAAATATAACTTACTAGAAGATTGAGTGTGTGACAGGAACAGAGATGTGAATGAAGACAGAATGAAGAATCTGAAGTATATTTCCATTCATACTTTTGATTGTTTATTGACACAGGTATAATAACTCCTTAAGACTATCTTTGTCAAATGAGAACATCTGACTTGTAGATCCCCTGAGACCAGACTGCTAAGTGAACATTCCTTTTGGCTTCTGGAGAGAAAGTTGAGACCTGATTTCTACTCATGACATGTTCCACTGTCCCCCCACATACATTAAAAGAGGTGCTGAGACGTTCAGAATGACAAATGTCCATTACAAGCAGTGTGGGTTTTCTTCTTTGTATATCATGCTCTGAACACCACACTATTAAGAGAAAATTTGTAGTAAAGAATTTTGAAGCATTAAAGATTAAAATTTCCAAAATAATAACAAGGCAGATTTCAAACTGTCTTGATTATTCTCATTAAATTTTAGAATCTTTAAACATCACTATTAATATCAGTGTTTATTGTCTGTGGTCCCAGGCTCAAGTGGTGCTCTGAGGGCTACGGCTTGAGGATGCCTTGGGGAGATTCTGTGTATTTGTACTAGTCTGATAATCCAGGCTCCTTTGTACATGAAAAGAACCGATTGCATGAATTTTGAAAAAAAAAAAATCCAACACATTATGGATTCCAGCTGTTCCAGCTGTAAAACCTTTGTTTCTTCTTCTTTCCTTTCACCAAATGCTAAGGGTCATCTGTACTTATTTCTTTCCTAATGATTGTACTTTTGGACCATGTCAATCAAATATGGAGTCATTGGCCATTTCACTTAAAAGGGATTTTTCCATAGGCTCCCAGATGGACTTTTGTTTCACATGGCTTCTAGGAAGAGATGTGCATGGAATGGACAATCAAAGTAAAATATACGTTAGTGTAAGCGTGGTCCAAGATTGCAACCAATTACATGTAGAACAATTTCATAAAAGGAACAGCTTGTTTCAGTTCTCCAGTGCTGGACTTAACCCTACTCTGTCCCTCCCCTCTCCTCCCCTCTCCTCTCCTTCCCTTCCCTTTCCTCCCCTCCCCTCTCCTTCCCTTCCCTTTCCTCCCCTCCCCTCTACTTCTCCTCTTCTCCTTTTTTTCCTTCTTCTCCCCCTATTCTTCCCCCTCTTACTCCTTTCACTTTAGGACCCCAAGTGCTAGGATTACAGGTACAATAATTCACATTAAATGTAATGATACAAAAACCAAGAGTAAGGGGGCAAGCATTAATCATAAATCAAGAGCAGGTATATTAATAACAGACATAGTAGATATCACACAAGTGATTGAATATGAATATGGATTAGAAATACTATCGGGAGCTAGTGAAAAGTCTCAGTGGGTAAAAGGTTGGTCATGTAAACACGAGGACCTGTGTTCAGATTCCCAGCACCCTTGGCAAAAGCTAGGTGTGATATGTCTATAATCTTATCACTGGGAAGGCAGAGACAGGAGGAATCCCGGGGCTTCTTGGCCAGTCTGGCAGTATAGATGGGATGTAGGCTTAATGAGATACCTTGACTCAAAAACAAAAACAAAAAACAAAACAAAACAAAAAAAAATAATTAAGGTGGAGAGTGATAGAGGAAGATACTTGATGTTGACCTCTGACCTCCACATGTATGCATACATACCTGCATGCATATCCATATTTACAGACATACAAGACTATCTTACAGTGATAAAGATATTATATGACAAACATAGGTTTAATAAAAAGAATTGTCAAATGTTTTCAGAGTGGTTATATGTTGTACCTATTCACCACCAAATTCAAACCACTGTGGATAAAAGCCACTATAGATATACCCAGGGATGTGTCTCCTCGGTGATTCCAGATCCAGTGAAATTGATGATGAGGAATAACCATCACATTAAGCACTATGTCCTTCTATAGCCTTTCATATGCTGGTTGCTTTTTCTCATTTGGCTTCATGGTATCATAAGGTCATCAATATCTTGAGTTGATGTCATAGTAAATAGGTCAGGTGTTGTAGGTACAAGCTAGTGTCTGTCGTGGTAAGATGTCTTAGGGAGAGCATGTTAGATTTCCTGGTGTTTGTACACCTGTCTCTAAACTCTTGGGATTGCATCCTCTGCAGGTTGTTTCATTGATGGTCCTGCCTTGAGAGACATACAAGGCCAGCTGTAGCGAGTTCCTTGAGAGTTTCCACTCTTCTGTGACGTCTCAAAATCAACACCTTTCACCACCTAATATTTCCAAGAGTTGTAATTATTGCCCAAATAGATCATCTGTGTTAGTTCTTCTAGGCTGCAGGTTTCCTGCTCAGGCTGCAGGTTTTTGGTTCCTCAAATAATGAAAGGGCCTTTGCTATCATCCAGGGCTCTACATTTACAGATGAAGTACCTGGTCTAGTTACTTCTGTCTCCCTATGCTTTCTTTCTATAAGCACCAGCACCATCAAGGATGGGGTCAAGGATTTCTTCAGACAGGTTAACCAAGCATAAACTAACCAAATTCAACTTTTGTAATTAATGCATAACTCAAGCATAGTCATATACACTCATTCTCACCCATAGCTCCTCTGCTTGTGGCTTGGCCTACTCACTAACCTTTATTTGTGCTTTCCAAATCAATGTTCATGGTGCTTTTATGGTTATTAGTGGACTCGTACAGAGCGGCAAATGACATTCAGTCCCCTAACACGCACAATCACAATTGAGTTCTGCCTTTGTGTCAGTGTTCATGTGGAAAATCAACGTCTTTTTGTGGTCTATTTAGTGTCATTGTTATACTTTTGGTTGATGATTTTGCTATTTAAAATGGCTCCTATTCTACTTCCCTTTTTGCTTTGATAAAAACACTCCGACCAAGAACCAACTTGAGTAGAAAAGATTTCATTTTATCTGGCACCTTACAAGTTACCATCACCTAGGGAAGTCAGGGTAGGGAAGTCAGGTAGGAGGGATACTGGCTCTTTCGAAGGCTTATGCTTAACTAGGTTTCTTAAAGCTGAGAACCACTCCTCCACAATGGCCTGGGTCTTTCCAGTTCAACTAGCTATTAAGAAAATGTCCCACAGCCATGTTCTCAGAGCCATCTGAGCCAGATAATCCTCCCAACAGGGATTTCTTTCTCTGGTGACTCCAGGATGTGTTACTTGGATAGCTAAAACAAACTAGGACAGCCCCCAAGGTCTAAAGTGTTACCTGATGCTCATCTGTGTAATAAGGCTGTTATACGCCTAATAAAGAAAATATGTATGCTGGATATGAATCCTTCAACTACGATTGACAGCATATTCATTCATGAGTCGAATCGACATACATGAAATGTTTTCATAAGATTTTGTTTGAAGATTAAGAAAATGTTCACCAGGGCACATTCCATCTAAGCATCTCTTATGCCTATTGGAAAGCATGTTCTTTCTGTTTTGGGATGCAGAGAAACAGTGCTAGTCATAGGTCTTAATACATCATAGGTGTCTTGAAGAGCACCAATATGACAGGAAATGATAAAGAGTAAATTTGCTGCTCTTCAGGTGTTAAGGTATCTGAGACCAGAGCAACATAGTTCATTATTCATTACAGAGCAAAAAGTGGGAATATCAGCAAATAGGGCCAGTTCTGACACTTCCGCAGTCCTTTTGGGTATGATGGAGTCAGATGACATGGTACCCACAGTGGGTTACATCACAACTGAGGAAGCCAGGGCCAAATACGTGGAATCATGAAAACAGAGAACAAACACTGCAGTAAGAACAAAAGCCTAGGGCAACCAAGCTTGGTAGTTACACCGTGGCTTGATCTACCACCAGGTCAGTAGTTGAACCAGTTTTGGAGGGTAGCTGGTGGGTGGATTTTCCAACTGGAGGTCTTCATAAGTGTTATGTGTTTTTTTTGAATGACTAAAGAAACAGAGCAGTTGGCTCTTAACAGGCGAGTTACTTGTCAGAGTTCATTTGGTGGCTTGGAATAGAAACATCTTTCTGTTATAATGTATAGTTTCAATTATGAAGTTTTAACTATAGCTTCTCACTAGGGACCTTGAGAAGTGAAAGAAATATGCTATGTAGGAGGGTAGGACATTGACAGATGAAATGCAAATGATGCTGGAAAAGGAGATAGGCATTTTGAGAAGCAGCTGATGTGCCTTAGAACTATTCACAAGCCAGCTAGAAAGTCCCACAGAGAGCTGTGCTGTGATTGGCTGTGAAGTTGCAGCTGCAACTGTGGAACAAGCTGCCATCCTGGCTTTAAATAATCCTTTGAAATGTGTGGTTCTCTATGGACTGATAGGTTAAAAATTATCTTCTCCTTCTTTAGTACTTGGTGAGTTTGCCCTTTCAGAATCCACCGAAAACAGTTTTTAAAATAACCAAGGTTCAAAAGTCTAGAAGTGACTATCTAGGGACTTTTACCTGTGGAGTCAGGAATGTATAGTGTTGTTTGCTTAATAACCCAGGGGCTGTTGGAACTGATTCAATTGAGAGATTAAATTGGATCATATATCAGGGCTGAAGATTAAATAGAATTATCTATTGATAGAACTATATGTAATTAAGAGATTGTGACTTGGGGGCTGGAGAGATGGCTCAGGGGTTAAGAGTACTGGCCGTTCTTCCAGAGGTCCTGAGTTCAATTCCCAGCAACCACATGGTGGTTCACAACCATCTGTAATAAGATCTGGTGCCTTCTTCTATCCTGTAAGCATGCATACAGGCAGAACACTGTATACATAATAAACAAACCTTAAAAAAAAAAAAGATTGCAACTTGCCCTTGGAATCAAAATGAAACCCTCAAGACATGGAGGACAACCATAGCAGAGGATTCAATAGGAAGCAACATCCATCTGGTTCTGCCCTGTGCCAGCCCCGCCCTCACTCTTCTGTTCCTTTTCTCCCTCATGTTGCCATTTCCTAATGCCAGGGTCTAGCTTTAGATGCCTTCAGTGATTGCTCAGCCTTAGCAGATGCACCATGGAGGCTAAAGTTCTTATTGTCTACTTGAATGTACATCACAACCCACCGTGACTGCCTGTGGCAGCACTTGGGAGGCAGAGGCAGGTGGATATTTGTGAGTTTGAGTCCAGCTTGGTCTGCAGAGTTAGTTCTAGGTCAGCTAAGTCTACCAAAGAAACCCTATCTTGAAAACAACAAAAAGCACGCACGCGCACGCACGCGCGCGCACATACACACACGCGCGCACACACACACGCGCACACACACACACACACGCACACATACACACACACACACACACACACAGAGAGAGAGAGAGAGAGAGAGAGAGAGAGAGAGAGAGAGAGAGAGAGAGAGAGAGAGAAGCTGAGTTCTACCTCAAAGAATTTAGGAAGCTGAGATAGTGGTAATGAGTTTGTGTTTCCAAGTGACACGGCTGATGCTGTTCCTGGAATCATTTTTGGAAAACCACTCATCTATGACCTTGTGTTTTGCACTCAGTTGTGTATGTCTTGAAAGAAGAGACCTTTCTTCCTATATCGCTGTTGAAATTGTCCTGTGACTATGTCTTGTCTGCTATAAAAGAGGTACTGACTCATGAAATGTAAGTTCCATTCACAATTACCCCCACTTCTTTATTTGAATTATATATTATTTGAAGAAGATGACTTTAGCATCTGCTCTCTTAGGAATTACTCAATAAAAATACTCAATAAATTTAGGTGGACTGAAGGTCTTGATTTCAATGAAACTCTTTTCCTTGTACCTACAGATTTGTTTTGCCCTGTTATGGCTACTTTTAGTTTTCCTAAGAGCATAGTTCCTTTTTGGGGGATGGATATTGTGGAAAGAATGCATGACTCATTTAACATAGGTCCCAGTAGGCTATCAAAACAGTCTTTTAATTATGGGCTCTATCAAATGCTGCAAAATCCAGTGATAAATTGTGGGCTTTTCTGTTACCTCTTCAGTCTCCTGGTACCGCCTTCTCTGAGGTTTGGTTGACCCACTGGACATATGACATTTGTTTGTCTAAAAGAAAGACCTTGATCTAGCAGCAGCATGCCTGAGGCTGCCTGATACTGGGATTTTTATCCTCTGATCCTCTGTTAACATGGTTTGTACACACATGTACCTTGGGAGGAGAATTGGGGAAGAAATAAGCTCTTCTCTGTCTCTTGCTGTTGCCAGCAGGAGTTGAGTCGCTGCTGTCTTAGAGCTTCAATTGCTGTGAAGAGACACCATGGCAACTATTTATTTTTTATATATTTTTTGTTTTTTAGAGACAGGGTTTCTTTGTGTAGCCTTGGCTGTCCTAGAATTAACTCTTTAGTCCAGTTTGGCCTAAAACTCATAGAGATCTGCCTGTTTCTGTCTCCCAAGTGCTGGGATTAAAGGCATGTACCTCTATTGCCTGGCTTCACAGCAACTCTTGTAAAGGAAAACATTTAATTGAGGTGGCTTGATTACAGTTTCAGAGGTTTAGTCCATTGTCGTCATGGTGGGGAGTATGGCATCATGCACCCAGACATGATGCTGGAGAAGGAGCTGCTACATGTTGATATGCAGTCAACAGGAAGTAGATTGTCTCATTGGGAATAGCTTGAGCACAGGAGACCTTAAAGCCTGCCCCTACAGTGACACACTTCCTCCAAGACCACTCCTATTCCAACAAGGCCACATCTCCTAATAATGCCATTCCCCTTTGTTGCTGGAGTTTCTGTCCAACTTTGTCCCACAGCCACCTAGCCCCAAATGAACACACAGATTCTATGTATATTAGTTATGAAATTGTTGGCTGATGGCTTAGGCTTCTTATTTGGCTAGCTCTCTCTTAATTATTAACTCATTTCTATTAATCTAAGTATTTCCATGTGATCTTATCTTACCGGAGAAGGGTCTGGACCTGTTACTCCTTCCTCCGCTGCAGGGCGTCTCTCTCTGGTGGGCTCTCTCTGCCTATTTTTCCCAGAATTCTCCTCATCTCCTAGACCCCCCCATCTTCCTGCCTCTATTGGCCAAACAGTGTTTTATTCATCAACCAATAAGAGAAACATATATACAGAAGGGCATCCCCTATCATCCTTTGGGGCCCATTTTCTTTTAAACCACCACAACTGCTGTGAGTGGTTGTTCAGGTTGGTCCAGACAAGTTAAACAAACCTGAGAGAAATCCCACAAAAGGTCAAATGATCTGAGAAATAACAAAAATTAATAATAAAAATAAAAAAAAACATGAGCCAGTGTTTTAAAAGATTTTTCACTTGCAGTGTTTGTGTGTGTGTATTGGGTGTCTACCACATTGTTTGAAACAGGATCTTTCATCGAACTTGGGGCTTAATGATTTAGCTTCACTGGCTGGCCAAGATCTCTCAAGTCTTTTCATCTCTGCGTCTCCAGTGTTAGGGTAATGCGTGCATGCTGCAGAGGCTGCCTTTTAAGTGGGTGTAGTACTCAACCTCAGGATCTCATGCTTGCACAGCAAGCACTCTATCTACCAAGACATCTCACAAGATTCATCATTTGTAGCTTTTTTGGTGTTATGGATAAGTCCATATATGTGACTCCTGAGAAACAGTGGATTCTTAGCCTTTGGAATTATCAGTGAAGCCACCTTTCCTTGCTTATATGGATCCCATGAACATGGTGAAAAGAATGTCAGTTTAAGGTTGTATAGCTTGGAGTTCAACTCTTGATTTGCTTTTATATTGAGGGCTGGTCTATCTAGCCATCCTGATTAAACACAAGGAGATCTGTTGGAGAAAGGTGACAGTTACCGATCTTGTTCAGGTTTAACACCTGGAGAAAGAGAAAGAACTGTGTCAAACTATGGTGCTGAAAGAAAGGTTTGGCCAGTGTTCTGGAGAAACATCAAATTAAAGGTGTGTAGCAGAGACTATGTGTTATGGCCTGGACCAGCTCCACAGGAGGCTTTACTGAGGGTGCTAATCATACTTAGCCATTGTTTCAGTGAAGATGTGGGTGTGTTATCTCAAAGAGGTGATGGGTCCTGAGGGCTGAAATTGGAGATGTCAGTCATATCCTTTCAGCAAGAGGTGTAAGTGGTTTGTTTCCTTGGCCACCACAGCCTCTAGTGGCACATTCTGTTTTCGCTGGTCCCTGGAGATGGTCTGATGGGAATACCCACTGTGAAGATGCTATGCTTTTCCTTAGCACAGTACATCTGTGAGTGACTTCTGAATGTATTCTGGGGAAAGTGATCAAGACATCAATAACAACACATCATAGTAGCCAGGCCTTGACTCTTGCTTAAAATTCTGAATTTGGTTTCTAAACTTTTCCTTGAGTTTTTAATTATCTTCACTTTCCTATTCAAGCTACATAACATTTGTTGTCATTTGAAACCAAAGAACTCCAGTTCATTGACAGATTTAAGAGCCTAATCTTTTTTTGTTCTGCTTGTTAAATATGGGAAGTTCTGAGGGTTAAGAAAGACAGAATATAAAAATATTTGAAATAAAGATTTTGCCCAATATTTTCCCCTTCAAAAGCAATTTCAACTATGTACATCTGAGATTTCAGCTCAAATACAATTACTTGCATAAGGGGTTTAAATGATTCTTTTTGCATATGAATCCTAGTCACCGTCCGTTGTTGAATGTTATAGGGATAACACAACTTTGTCTTCATTTTCTTAGGGTTCCATCTGAACCTGAGAATTAAACTGATACAGGACAGATGACCAGGAGAGAAGCATGCACAGTAGTTTGATATGAGTTCTACTTGCTATGGAGCCCCCATAAAGAAATATAGACCCAAAGAAACAGTTAAGAGACCTGTGGGGAATGGCCAGTCAGTAAGGAACTTGCTGTACAAGTGTGAGGACCTCAGTTTGGATATTGGGCATGACTGAACACACCTGTAACCCCAGCAATGGGGATGGGGTGGGGGATGATGAAAGAATGATCCCTGGGACTCACTAGCCTACTAGTGTAGCCTCATTGAAGATATCTGGGTTAAGTTAAGAAGCCCCCTCCCACACCTCAAAAAGCAAAGTAGAAGAGAGTAGAGAAAGATGCCCAATATAACCTTTGGATTCTACATGCACACCTGCACACACATGTACTCACCCTCCCACATATATACACACACACAACAAAGAAACTTAAAAACATTTAAAAAGCATCAGTTACTTATCTACCTACCTAGACAATGAGTAGTGAGTTATGAAGAGGCTGTTTTATTACATGGGGAGGCTTCCAAGACAAGAATGATTTTAGTATGATCTGGACAGAATTCTTTCAGCCTCTATTGAAGACCTTGAAGATGAGGGTCCTGCTTCTCCTTCTAGCATGGAGAGAGTCCTCCACATGGGAATTCCATCTCGTGCTGTTGAGTAACAGAAAAGATGCCAGCACAATCTTACTGGTTTTAAAGCATCTTTTTTTCACACTAGTACATGTATTAGACATGTTACTTAATGTTAACTGTATATGAAGTGAAATTCCACCAAGGGCTCTCGAGATGTGGTCCCTGATCTCAGAAGGAAGCAACTACTTTCTTAAAGGTCTTAACCAACTGTTGTTCAGAATAAAATTGAAAATACTTAGCCATTTAAGACCACTTGGCCTCAGACTGTTACTCCTTTCTAGTCCTTTTCCCCATGATCGTCTATCATATTTTCAGAGTCTCATTAGGACTGAATACATTTTGCTTTCTGCTATCTGAGAGCATCTTGGGACACTCCCTAATATGACTTGGATTTTAAATGAACCCCGGTGGCCATGTGATAAAGGGTTGGTCCTCAGCTTTAGGTGCTTTGGGAGGGATAGAGCTTTCAAGATCCAGAGGGGTAGTGAGACTCCTGCCTCTTCCTCTTCTGCGTCCCACCTACCATGTTCTTCTGTTAGATGCTCTGACTATGGCACATTGGCTCCGTAGTCTCAAAGCAATGTGTGCCAGTCTGAATGTAATTGGCTCCCATAATCTCATAAGGGGTGGCACTATTAGGAGGTGTAACTTTGTTGGAGTGGGTTTGGCTTTGTTGGAGGACGTGAGTCACTGTTGGGGTGGGCTTTGAGGTTTCCTATCCTCAAGATACTGCTCAGTGTCTCAGACCATTTCCTGTTGCCTGAAAGATGTAGGACTATCAGCTACTACTCCAACATCACATCTGCCTGCATACTGCCATGATCCCCATCATGGACTGAACCTCTGGAACTATAAGCAAGTTACCACAATTAAATGTTTTCTTATAAGAGTTACCGTGGTTATGGTATCTCTTCATAGCAACAGAGTCTAACTAAGACAGAAATTGGTAACAGGGACTAGAGTATTGCTGTGATAGAGACCATGCTTTTTTTTTTTTTTTTTTAAATTTTATTTATTTTTTTATTTTATATAACCAAGTCCATTTAAATGAAAACAAACATTTATAGACAATATTTGGGAATTTGGGCATTGTTCTTTCCAAACTACTTCCTGCTGGTAAGGGGCGCTGTCATGGGGGATTCTAAGAAGATGCAGAAATCCTGGCTGTAGTCTGTAAGGCTGCTTTGTCCAGCTGTTTTGAATGTAGGATCACCTGGTACTCTGTTTTAGGTGGTCTGGCTTGATCAAACCACATTAGTCTGGAAGGAATCCACATCTTTTCATTTTCTGTGGAAACAAAACTAGAAATCCTTTTCCCCAGTAACTTGTCCTTGAACTTAAATTTTGGAGTCAAAGCATTTTTTTAAATTTAATTTATTATTTTTCATGTCAATCCCAGTTCCCTCTCTCCCCCTCCCTCCCTCCTTCCTTTTACCCTCTCTGCCCTCTCACATGCACTCTAACCACCCTCCCCTCCCATCCCCCCACCCCAATTCCATATGTAGGGGAATGCCATCTGACAGGTCATGTGAAGTAGGGACTAGGGCTTCTCTTCTGTCTCTAGATTAAGGCAGTTATCCCTCCATGGGGGATGTGTTCGCAAAGTCATTTTGTGCACCAGGGATACATCTTGGCTCCACTGTCTGAGGTCTCTTAGACTGCTCAGGCCTTCTGGCTGAGACCCATATTCAGGGGGGCCTGAGTCAGTCCCATGCTGGCTTCCCAGCTATCAGTCTAGTGGCCGTTAGCTCCTCCTTGCTCAGGTAAGCTGTCTCTATGTGTTTCTGCCGCATGGTCTTGTCCTCTCCATCTGCATCTGAGTTCTACTTCTACTCAGTGTTTATGTATGGGTGTTTGCTCCTGTTTCCTACAGGCATTAGTTGAGGGCATGCTTTTGTTTGGAATAATATGGACTTTGGGAGTTTGGGTTAGAAAAGCAGTGGAATGCTTTAAGTACTGGTTAAGGGGCCACACTAGTAATAACATGATTTCAGGTCTGACCATTTGGCATTGGATAACCATTTAAGGGCTCACCTCTGGGGAAGACTAATTCTCCCTCTCTCAGCAGTCATGAGTCATTAGTTGTTTGTCTAGGAGTGGTGCCTCTGGAGACTCCCCTCTTCCCTGTTAGCACTTTTATTGCTTTTGTCATTGTCGGGATATGTTTAGGTAGCAATATTGTTGCAGTATAGTGCATGTGACTTTCCTGTCATCATTAGGATGCATACTCCTAATACCCAGTTCTCTGGTTCTTACACTCTTTCTGCCCCCTCTTCTGAGTTGTTCCTTGAACCTTAGGTGCAGGAATTATTTATCAGTTGGGGTTGGCTATTCCATGATCAGAGTGTTTTTTTTTTTCTACATTTTGACTGGTTGTGGTTTTCTGTGATGGTCTTTCTCTGCTGCAAAGAGAAACGTCTTTGATGAGGCATGAGAGCTGCACTTATTTGTGGGTATAAGGATAAGTTTCAGGAGTCCAGCTAGGAATTGTGCTTGTCTATTTCAAGGGAGTTAGTAGATTCTGTTCAAAGTGGCATGATAGCACTAGCCCTAGTCAGTTGCTTGGGTTTCTAGTGTCAGACATGATTTCTTTCCCGTTGAGCTAGACTTAAGTCAAGCTATACAACTGGTGATTACCAGCAAGATATGAGTGCCACTGTTGTGCATTTAGGAGAATCTGGCAGGGATGGTCATTATAGTCATTCAGAGCTACCACAGCTGGGTAGAATAACTTCCTCTTCCTTCCCTTGGATGTGTGAATATCACCTTCTGTATTCTTTTTTATTAAAAAAAAAAGTAAAATAAAAGAGAGCAACATAAAGCTAGTGGGATATTTGTGACATAAAATAGCTGGTTTTTGTGGGAGTGATGGCACTTCTCAGTGACTTTTCACAGTGCTCATCAGATATTTCTGGTCTAATTTTACTTACTGTGGTTCATTTTGAAACTGGTTGCTCACAAATGTAGGTAGGTGCTGCCAAACAGCAATGGCATGCCTGAAGTGTGATGGTAATAATGGATAATTTGCCTCTGGAAGAAATTCTAGTAAGGAGATCAACCATAAGTTGATCATCTGGTTGTAGCTCTCTGCATTTTATTGGAAAATTGGCAGGTAGCATGTTGGCTAAAAATGGTGCTATGGGGATACAAAAATATTATTTTCCCAAAAATCTTGTAATATTTTTCAAGTCCTTGTGCAAACTAAGGCAAATATTTTTTTTGTTGTTGTTCAAAGGATTGTGCTTAGCCTTTGTTGGAACTTATTGTTTGTTATTGAGGTTCAGGAAGCCTCTTTAACCATTATTTATTCTTGCTAGGTGGTGGTAGCACATACCCTAATCCCAGCACTTGGGAATGGTGCAAAGGCAGGTGGTTCTCTGAGTTTGAGGCCAGCCTTGTCTATAGAGCCGAATTCCACCACAGCCAGGGCTACACAGAGAAACCCTGTCTCAACAAACAACAAACAAACAAACAAACAAACAAACCCCAAGCCCCAGTTATTTATTCTCTCTTATCTGCACCTCCAACGTCTATTCTGTGATATAGAAACTGTGTCATTCAGCTTTTCACTACTATGAACAAATATCTAATGCTGGATAATTTTATAAAGAAAAGAATTTCTGGGACTGGAGTGATGCTCAGTGGTAAAGAACACTGGTTGCTTTTCCAGAGGACCCAGGTTCAATTTCCACCATCCTCCAAAGAATTTTATCCTGGCTTGTAATTCTGGGGGTTCAAAGTCCAATATCAAGTAAATGCCACTGCTTAACCTGTGCTGGAAGGTTCCTGGGGTCACAGAACATCACAGTGCAAGAGATAAGGAGCCTTTGCATATGTGTTTTTCTATAACTCTCTGGTCTTTCTCCTTGTCTTATAAATAGGCACTAGGATTCAGTCACTGGATTGTCGCCCCAGTGGCCTACTGTAATCACTTCATAAAGGTCCCACCTTTAAACACCACACTTGCATTAATGCTCCCTGCTTTTGATACTGTTAACCTATGACTTAGGGATTTACATTTCTGCACGAACTCAGTGGGACAAATCATATTCCATCACAACAGGTGTAGACTGTGTTGTAATGATGTGGTGTCTTCGAGATCATAAATGGATTTCATTCTCACATGGCTAGTGACCATTCTCACATGGCTAGTGACCATTCTCACATGGCTAGTGACCATTCTCACATGGTTAGTGACCATTCTCACATGGTTAGTGACCATTCTCACATGGCTAGTGACCATTCTCACATGGCTAGTGACCGTTCTCACACGGCTAGTGACTGAGGAATAAATGAATCCCCAAGACAATTTCATGCTGACTTCCTAAGACCCTGTGATTTGGGATTTTGCTAGCTCTAGTGTTCTGTACTGTCCTTCTCCCCGATGCACTTTTGTTACTTTACTTTTTCCTTGGGAGAAATCGATATTAGAGCTTTATTGCAGTCAGAAAGGCTTTGGCTTACAAAGCATCTGTGTTTGTTTGGTGAGTGGATGGGGGTGGTAATTCCATTTGCAGGCTGCTGGAAAGCCCAAACCTTGAGGGCTCTGTGAATTTATCTTGTCACCTCTATTTCTCTTTGACTAATGGATATTTTTCTCATTCTTGAAGACTCCTTTAGATTGCTACTTTGTGTGGTCCATGATAGAAACTTTTAGGTGGCAGAAGAGTGATGACATATGCACAGGGAGCTAGAAACACAAAGAAGGGTGGTCTCAGATACCCTAGCACCGAACACAGCTTTCCAAGGCTGTCGGGCTGTGTCTGAAAAGAGGTCTCCTCACCCTGTGCTTCATGTGCAGTGTGAGCTTACTGGGCACCACTGAGGCTTCCTGTCCCCTGCCCTTCCTCACAACACAGTAGGTCTGGTGAAGCCCCTATCACTGGCCTTTCTTGTCCTTGGGAACCTCTGCTGTTAAGGCACAGCCTCATTGTCTGTGTTCTCTTCTCCTTCCCTAGTCTATTGCAGAACCCTGGAATGCTATAGTACTGCTCTCTGCCTCTGGGCTGGAGAAACTGTGTGTTCTACCTGTGCTGCAATTGCTTATGAATAAGGCATGAAGGAGAAGAGCAAGGGTTACCCATTTGTTACTAGAACAAAACTGTTGTAGCTTACGTAATGGCACACCTCATATCTTGCAAGTAAATACTGTAATGTGCCACATACCTATTTGAAACACTAATTGTAAAACTGAATGCATCTCTTGAAACTACCACAGTAATGGGAATTGTAAGGGGGGGGGCAGAGGAGGCCAGATGCACTTGGCTTTGTTTTGTAGACACTGTGAGCATCTCTGCGCTCTATTTGTGTCTTGGTGATATTCCTTTCTCACTGCTGGGCCTGGTCTATTATTAACACAGTACATGTGGACCACACTGGCAATTTGTGTCTTAGGAAGTTTCAGTTTACAAAAATAGTTCAGGCTTGGGTTTTCACAGTCACTTCCTCTGTAATTAAAATGGCATATTTCTTAACTTAGAAAGGGATGAGATGGTAGTAGAGGGAATAAAACCCCTTAAAAGAGGCTGAGTCATATTCTTGAACCATTGCCATATATATAATGAAAGGCTTGGTATTATTTGAAAGCCATTTTGAATAGTGGATATAACTAGTGGTGCAAATTGGATAAATTAGGCTTCAAATACTTTTCTTCTTGAGAACATTTTGACTTTTTAAAATAAAAAATTCTATTTTCCTGGCTGATCCAAAAGAAGTGGAGTGAAGGAATCATCCTGATGGGGGTTTCTGTTTGTCAGGAAGTTTGTTTAGGAATAAACTTCTCCTTCTCTACAGGGACAAGGAAAGCTTTTAGCTTTATTTTCAGCCTCGGGTTCTACAGATGTAATACAGTTGAGTGCTTATACTTGAGACACACTTCACTGTAGATCAGAAATGGGCTGATGAATTTTCTCTTTGGGTTGAGACAATGTAGGTCTCATCCCAGGACAGCTACAGAGGAACAGCATGGAAGCAAGCAGGTATTAGTGCTGGTTAAGTTACTGTTCTTTTGAGACTAGTTAAGACAGGATCAATGTCTTACACTCCAAGGAGAGGAATGGTGACAACCTCTTCTGTGAGGGACTCAGAGCCATCTGAGAAATTTTGAGGTTGAATGGAGGAGGGGAATCTAAGAGAAAACCTGCTGTTTTCTATAGTGGAGAAAAGTCTCTCTGCAGACATAAATCTCTACATCATCTTAAAGTCATTATAGTGAAAGTGTGCTTTGCTGAGTTAGTTCTTCAGCTGACTGTCTCAATACTGCTAGTTATGTCCCCAGGGATCATTAATGTGACTGAAAGCCTGGTTCTAGTCATGACTAGAAGAGAACACAATTTCATTGTAATCAGTTAGCAGATATTGGGGGTCTACTGCATGCAAGCTTTCAGTAAAAAGGGATGATCACAATTCTTCCCTTAAGCATCAATGCTTAGTTACCCTATAATCTTAGATAGTGATATCATGAGTCCTTCCACAGTGGAGCCAGGAGATGCTTTCCCTTTCCACCTTCTGACATGCTCCTTCTCTTCTTGGGAATGTGACTGTGAGCTGAGCTTGGTAACTTAATTCTAACAAACAGAATGCTGCCAGAGCGATGTCCCGGTCAAGGCAGCAGAGAAATGGAACCAAGCTCTTTGGGGGATAATGGCCACGGTCTGAGTATCTAATCAAACTGCATTCTAGCCGAACAGATAAATATTTGAATACAGTTGCCTTTGGTACAACCATGTAAGATGGATCCAGCTGCTTCACTGTAACTCAGTAGAAGAACTTAAATCTGGTGTCTACCTGGCAATACATTGGCCACTCTGGCCTGGGAATCACGTAGGCAATTTTCACTTTTCTGTTCTCCGATTCCAAATCCTAAGTCTTACTTCCAGCCTTGTATAGGATTATGTACTGGGGCCCCTCCTTCCTCTCTGTCCCTATTTCAGGGACCTCCACAGATTTCAGTCAGTCTTCCTCAATCACCCATACTTTTCTCTTAGCTGCCAAGAAGCACAGGATAGAAGCATCTGGGAACCCACTGGCTGTGCCATCCTGGGAATCAGGTTGTGGTGATATATTTATTGTTAATGATCTAATAAAGGTCCTGGAGATCAAAATGCAGAGTTAGCCACAGTGCCAAGGCAGCAGTGATCACACCTTCAATCCCACTAGCCATACTAGTTAGCCAGAGAGGCCAGGAGGTGGCAGTACACACCTTTAATCCCAGGACTTGGATGACAGAGGCAGATGGATCTCTGTTAGTTCAAGGCCACACTGAGCTACGTGAAATTGGTCCAGTCTAAAAAGAAACAGTACACACTAAGGTAATGCTAGCACTTGGGATCACAGGCCTTTAATCCCAGGACCAGTGAGGTGGAGACAGGAGGGATATGGCTGGGTGGAGAGAAAAACGTAAGTCAGGAGGAGACAGAAATTCAGAGGGTTGCAGTCTGAGACTTGGTGGAGAGCAGTGCATTCTGAGGATTCTTGGACAGCATATTGCCTCTGAGGATTGCTCTCTGAGGATTCGTGGAGATGGGGTCACCCACTTCAGCCTGAGGTAGAGGTAATAGCTAGTGGCTGGCTGCTTTGCTTTTCTCATCTTCAGCTACTTCTTTAGCTCACAATATATCACCACAATTCCAGTAGGCGATCTCCACTGTTCTTCTTGTTCTCCATTTCCAGTTTACCAGAATCATCTCCAGCCTTGTAGCAGCCCATCTGCATGGGTCTGTCTTCCTCTCTGCCGCCACTCCTTGGGAACTCCACATATTTTCATGGCAGACCCAGATTTTCTCTCATATGGACCCTCTCAGTCTCTGCCTTTCTAGCACATCCCTATTTCTGTGTGTGTCAGGTGTCAATACCTAGAAACAAGTTCTACTTAGAAACCTGGTGGCCATATCTTGCAAGTATTCAGAACCATTCCCTACCAGGCAACTCTCCTAAAATTGAGTTCAGGCAACAGAAACCAAGGATTAGAACAATCATCCAACAAAGACAAGACCAGATATAAACATCCAGTATTACAATCTTCTCAAACCATGATGCATAGATATCAGAGTAAAAACTCTGTCAATAACAGCCAGGGCAATATAGATCCATCTGAATGAAGCAACCCTACTATTGTAGGCTCTAAGAAAGGCAATGTATCTGGAGCACAAGTCAAACATTTCAAAACAGCTATTATGAATACATTCAAGGACCTTGAAGAAGCTATGAATAAATCTATTAATGGAATCTATGAAAAACACAAACAGTGGGATGAAATGATGAAAACAATTCAAGAAACAAAAGTAGAACTAGGATCACTAAAGAAAACCTAAACTGCTATAGAACTAAAAATAATAAACTTAGAAGTAAAACAAATGTTCAGAGTTAAGCCTTGCCAACAGAATACAAGAGATAGAATATAGACTCTCAGGCATTGAAGACATGATAAAAGTGTATACCTCAGCCCCCTATCCCCCCAAAAAGTTAAATATAAAAATATCCAAGCACAAAACATCTAGGAAATCTGGAACACTATAAAAATACCAAACATAAGAATAAGGAATAGAGAAACCTAAGTCAATGGCATAGAAAATATTTTCAAGAAAATCATAGAAGAAAATTTCCCTAACCCAAAGAAGGAGGTACAAAAAGCATATAGAACACCAAAATAGACTGGACCAGAAAAGAAAGTCCCCTTGGCACAAATTAATCAAAACACTGTGTTAAAAGCTGAAGGGGGAAAAGACCAAGTAGCATATAAAGGCAGACATAGTCTACTAACACTTGGATTTTTAATTGAGACTCTAAAAGCCAGAAAAGCCTGGACAGAAGTTCTATAAACTCAAGAGACCACAGATTCCAATCCAGACTATTAAACCTAGCAACACTTTCAATAATAGGTAGAGAAAGAAAAATGCTCCACAATAAAACCAAATTTAAGCAGTATCTATGTGCAAATCTGGTTTTACAGAGGCGCTAGAAGGAAAGCTTCAACCTGAAGAGGTTAGCCACATTCAAGAGAACATAAGCAATGAATAATCTCAGACCAGCCAATCAAAAGGGGGGGAAAGCCACATGCCACCACAAGAAAATAACAAGAATCACAAGCACTGATTATTGATATCTTTCAATATCAATGGTCTCAATTCCCCCAGTAAAAAGGCACAGATTAACATGTCCACCCTTCTGCTGTACCCAAGAAGAACACCTTAACATCAAGGGTAGACCTCACTCCTTGGATAAAGGATGGAAAAAATATTCCATGGAAATAAACCTATAAGAAAGCTGATGTAGCCATTTTAATATCTGAAAAAACAGACTTCAAGCCAAAACCAATCAGAAAAGACAGGGAAGGAGACTACATACTCATCCAAGGGAATATCCACCAAGAGCATAGTGTAGTTCAAAACATCTGTGCAACAAACAGGAGGTCACCTAAATTCAAAAATGAAACACTGCTAAAGTTAAAACCACATGCTTACCCTTATATTGTGATAGTGGATGACTTAAGTACCTTACTCTTGCCAATAGACAATTCACTCAGACTAAAACCAAATAGACAAATGCTGGGGCTAACTGACCATAGAAAGCAAATGGACCTAACATATTTACAGGGCATTTCACCCAGACACAATACACCTCCTTCTCAGAAGTTTGTGAAACTTTCTCCAAAATTAACTATACACCGGGACACAGAGCAAGTCTCAACAGATAGATACAAGTCAAATCAACTTAAATGGAGAGGACTGAAAACAACTTCACCCAAACCAGGAACGAGACAAGCTTGTTCACTCTCTCCATATAAACATTCTTCTATACTCATAGATCAGTGCCTTGCTCTGCCATCACCAGACAAGCTTCCTTCTGCAGCAGATGGGAACAAATACAGAGACCCATGGCCAGACAATGTGCAGAGAGAGAGAGAGAGAGAGAGAGAGAGAGAGAGAGAGAGAGAGAGAGAGAGAGAGAGAGAGAGAGGAGACCTTGGGACACTCAGCCCTAAATGAGATAGATGTCTCCATCAAATCCCTCCCCTCTGAGTTCAGAGAACCCCACTGAAGCGGGAGTGGAAAGAATGTAAAGCCAGAGGGGTGAAGGGTACCAAAGAAGGAAGGCATTCCAAACACAGTAGCTCCCAGAGATTGTGGCAGGTATGCACAGGGCTGGCAAAAGTCTAAGCCAGATATGGTTCCGTCTCTGAAAGAGGAAGTGGGCATAAGCCCCCATCCCTAACTCGGAGGCTTTCTCCAATTGATAATGGCTTGCCAATTTTTTTTTCCTGTGGAGTCTCACTGGGGATACTAACAAGTCTTAAGGGCAGGCCCCAACAGTAGATGATGAACATAAAATGAACTCAATGGCATCCTTGGAGGTTCTTTGTCTCATAATGTCTTGTCAGGGCATTTTTATGTTTTTTTCCCTTACAGTTAAAAAATATTATGACTTTCCCGTTTGTGTTTTTATGGGGTTCCTGTTTGTGAACATCTGTGTGCTTCCTGTGCTTTTCCTTTGGCTCTTTTTTTTTCTTGTTTGTTTTTATTTTATCTTATTATTTTTAGATGCCTTTTTTCTTTAAATTTGAAACAAGGTTGTTTTACATGTCAATCCTAGTTCCCTAACCCTCTCATCCTCCCCTGTCACCCCCACCAAACCCCAACTCATCCCCAGGGAGGGTGAGGCCTTCCATGGGGAGTGTTGAAAGTCTGTCATACTATTTGGAGCAGGGCCTGGGCCCTCCCCCATGTGTCTAGTCTGAGAGAGTATCCCTCTCCCGCTCCCAAAGTCCATTCCTATTACTCCTCCCTCTTTGTAACTGGATTCCAGGAGTTTGTAGATGCCTTTTTTTTTTCTAATGACACAGAAAAAAAAGGTATGTGGATTTGGGTGTATTGGGAGGGGAGGAAGATCTATTGGGAACTGGGGGAGTAAAAGCCATAATTAGAATATATTGTATGAAAAAAAATCAATTTTCAACAAAATATCTACAGAAAAAAAAATAGGAAGGAACGACAAGAGGAACTTAACTCAGCCAGGCAGTGGGGGTACATGGCTTTAATCCCAGCACTCTGAAAGCAGAGGCAGGCGATCCCTGTGAGTTCGAGGCCAGTCTGGTCTACAAAGTGAGTTTCAGGACAGCCAGAGCTGTTACACGGAGAAACCCTGTTTTGAAACAAACAAACAAACAAACAAACAAACACTTCCCCCCTCAAAAGAAAGACCTTGACTTTAGTTCTTTTCACCTCAGTTTTTTAAGAAAGCAGAGTCTGGCCAAAGACAATATCATTCTGTAGTACAACTTCCTGCTGCAGAGGTGAAGGGCACAGGAAGTTATGCCAGGAATGACAAAGCTGTATGAAGTACCAAGTATTCTCACTATTTGATTTCAATAGAAACATCTTCCCCAGGGGTGAAATAAATGATTTCTTGGGGCCAGCCGTTAGAGAAGATGGTGAAGAATCCATGCGTGGTCTCATTTCTCTTGCTCAAAGTTTTGGCTAAGATACAACAATTCATCTATGACTTGTGCGCGGCAAACAGTAGAGGGTGCAGGCAAGCTGTGCCACACACTGGCACTCCAGCTCCTCCTCTCATTGACCGCTTGCTTGTCTATTTTGTGAGTCTGTCTTAGATGCTGGAGACAGGAGAGTTCCTTGTCACATGTCTCTTCCTGCGTTAACAGACCCTTTTCGTATTGTTAAACTAGCATATATTAAATACACATGACAATGTCATGCATGTACATGATGTATTTTTGATCATATTCTCTCCTACTACCCTCTCTTGTTCCTCTCTCATTCCTGCTAATCTCCTCCCTCTTTTCAGGTATTCCTCATTCTTCTTTTATGTCTTCTCTCTCTCTCTCTCTCTCTCTCTCTCTCTCTCTCTCTCTCTCTGTGTGTGTGCGTGTCCGTGTGTCCTAGTAAACCAAATAATGCCGGTCCCACCCCCCAAAAAAAACCAGAATGTAGAGATAAATGATTCCTGATGATATTCTGCTCTAGTCATAGATCAGTGCCTTGCTCAGCCATCATTAGAGAAGCTTCCTGTGCAGCAGATGGGAACAAATACAGAGACCCACAGCCAGACATTATGCAGAGTGAAAGATCTTGGAGCATTCGACACTAAATGGGATGCCTCTCTGAAATCCCTCCTCTCAGGGTTCCAGGAATCCTGTAGAAAAGGAGGTGGAAATTGTTTAAGAGCCAGAAAGGTTGGAGGCCACCAAGAAAACAAGACCCTCTAAATCAATAGGGTCGTCATACACATGAGCTCACAGAGACTGAGGAAGCATGGGAAAGGGCTGTGTGGCTCTGCACAAGATGTGGTCTGAGAAATGAAAGAAGTGAACACAGCCCCCTTCTCTAACCCAGAAGCTCTGTCCAGTTGATAACCACTTGCAAAGGAAAATTTCATGACCTTCCAGGGAGTCTAACTGGGGAACAAGCTGCTCTTAAAGCTAGGCTTCATGCCCAGCAGTGGATGGTCAACAGAAAATAAACTCAACAGCTTGTTTGGGGGTTCTTTGTCTCATAATGTCATGTCAGGGCTCTCTCTCTCTCTCCCTCTCTTTCTCTCATACACACACCAATTTCTTTTCATCTTACCTTTGCATGTATATTATGGCTTCCAATACAGTGTTTTCATGAGGTTCCCTAGTGTGCAAACAAACAGGTCTCTGTTTCTTATGCCTGCCTTGTGCTTTTTCCTTCCGTTTATTTCTTTTGTTCAATTTTAGTGGTTAGTTTTTGTTGTATCTTATCATATCATTTCCTATCATATCATCATTACCCCTTTGAAGCCTGCGTGATTCCTAATGAGAGACAGAAAAGGGGAGGAGTCAGGTGGGTGGAGAGGTGGTGGGGAACAGAGAGGAGTGTGTGTGTGTGTGTGTGTGTGTGTGTGTGTGTGTGTGTGAAACCATAATCGGGCTTCTTAATGTGAGAAGAAAATTAATGTTCAACAAAAGGGAAAATAGACATCTTTTGGGGAAAACAGCATCATTCCTCTTAACTCTAATCTCAGCTACTAATATTGACTTTTGTCCTGGCTAATTTTGTGTTAACTTGACACTAGCTAGAGTCACTCGAGAGGAGGGAGCCTCAACTGAGAAAATGCCTCCATAAGATCAGGCTGTAGGTAAGCCTGTAGGGCATTCTCTTAATTAGTGATTGATGAGAGAGGGTCCAGCCCATTGTGGGTGGTGCCACCTTGGGCTGGTTGTTCTGGGTTCTATAAGAAAGTAGGTTAAGCAAGCCATGAGGAACAAGCCAGTAAGCAGCACCTGCTGCCAGGTTCCTGCCGTGTTTGAGTTCCTGTTCTGACTTCCTTCTTGGATGAACAGTGATATGGAAGTATAAACCAAGTAAATCCTTTCCTTTCCAACTTGAAACAATAGAAACCCTAACTAAAATAAATTTGTGCCAGCACAGTGAGGTACTGCTGTGACAGACCTGGTCATGTTGTTTTTAGGAGGATTGTGAAATGACTTTGGAACTTGGTGCAAGAAAAGTCATTGAGTGTTTGATGCTTGGTGAGCTGGTCTGTGGGATCTTGGAAGATAAGAATGTTGAGGACATTCAGAAGATGGAGGCCTGCCTTGTGAAGTTTCAGAGGGAAGTTTAAGACTCCACAGGGCCATTTGTTATAATGGATTAAGATCCTGTGGTTATGTTTAGCTGGATGTGAAAAATCAGCTGTGATTAACAAGACAGCAGAACTATTAAAGTGAAACATTTGCTGCACTGGAATGCTTGATGCTGGTCAGCTGGAGCTGAGAAATTAACAGTGATTAAGAAGAGCAGTTCACGCCTTTAGTCAGGCACTCAGAAGGCAAGAGGCAGGCAGATCTATGAGTTTGAGGCCAGCCTGGTCTACAAAGCTATACAGAGAAACTCTACCTCAAAAACAAGAAAATTAAAAAAAAGAAAAGAAGAGACCAGCACTGTTGAGGTGAACGCTTCTGGGAAGTGTTTCCTGAGAGCACACAGGAGCTGTGCTCCAGAGGTAGCCAAGGTTATACCTTGTGCTGGCAGCCAAACTTGGTAGTGAAAGGGTCACCCAGGTGGTACTGGTTTTGAAGGCATGAAGGAGTCACTCGGAGCAGCTGAGGCTTGGCACTGTGAGAGGCCAGGAGAGGCCATTGGTCTAGGTGCAGCCTCAGTGGCAGTTGAAGGCCCAGGATGGAAAGGGTCATGCTGAGAAGTCGAGGCTTGACATTATGAAGACAGGTCAGCAGTGAGAGTTCAGCCCAGTTGCAGCAGAAGTCCTTAGTATTTTGGAGATGCCAGTACCATGGGGTGACCACCAAGAATAGAGCAGCAGTGGAATGGAGTGAGCAGATACGCTGTGTGTGCAGCAGATTGCAGAGCCAGAGAAGTGACCCAATCCCATTGGAGGAGCCCATTGGAGATTGTGAGTGAATCCCAGACCCTGGACATTGCATTTTTTATACATTGGAATTTGGATTTGCTTTGTTCAGATTGTAATTTTGCCCTGGTTCTTTCCACTTGAAGTAAGAAAATACTTAACTTATTTTTGATTTTACAGAAGTCCATAGTTGACTTACCTTAAATGGGGAGAGAGACTGGAGTTTTACAGGTAATTTGGATGTTAAAAGAGAAAGGATATTTTTAACAGGATAATTTTTTAAATTATTTTTTTTTCTTATTTTACATCAACCCCAGTTCCCTCTCCCTACTTCCCATGCCCCCATCCCCTCCCATCCCATCCCTCCCCACTCCACAGGGAGGGTGATGCCTTCCAGGAGGGATCAACAAAATCTGTCAAGTCATTTGGAGTAGGGACTAGGCCCTCCCTCCTGCCTCTAGGCTAAGGGAGTATCCTTCAAGTGTATGAATTTGTAAGGCTGTGGTTCATATTACGATGTCTTTGTTAATGTGATCTTGGTAATGTACAAGAAAAAGAAATGATGTGGCTTGACAGTGATGTGTTTGTCAAGTTGACGAGGGTTCAGCTGGTCTTGGCTAATTTTATGTCACCTTGACACAAGCTAGAGTCATCTTTGAGGAGGGAGCCTCAGTTGAGGATGTCTGCATAAGATCAGGCTGTAGGCAAGCCCATGGGGGCATTTTCTTAGTGACTGACAAGAGGAGAGCCCAGCCCATCGTGGGTGATCTTGGTTTCTGTAAGAAAGCAGGCTGAGAAAGCCATGGAGAGCAAGTCAGTAAGCAACACCCTCCATGGCCTCAGCTCCTGCCTCCAGATTCCCGTCCTGTTAGAACTCCTGTCCAGACTTTCTTTGATGATGAACAGTGATACAAACAAATCCTTTCCTCCCCAAAAAGCTTTTTGGTCATGGTGTTTTATCGAAGCAATAGAAACCCTAACTAAGACACAGCTTTTCTTTTCTTTTTTTTTCCTGAGCCTCGTGATTAGAAGACTAGTCACTGCTAGATGTGTACTGAAGGGACCTACTTGGTTGTTACATGGTACTGGTGGATTTGGGTGTTCTGGAGGAGAGTCCATTTATAAAGATGATGGCATGAAGTGTCTTCCTTTGGTAAAAATAGGATCAGAGATTCTGGTATAGGTCAGTGGTGTAGCACTTGCCTAGTAGGTGGGTCCTGGGTTAGGGTCCAATACAATCACTGCAATAACAGTAATGGCAGCAGCAAGAGCCTAACCTCTGAGACCATAGAAACATTTATGTCATGCTTCATAGACCATAGTATTCCTAAGGTTACTTTAAAGGACATTTTCTCACAAATACCTGAAAGACCATGATCAGTGTCATGAATTAATTATAGTAAGGTCAGGGATGTGGACATTTGCATCACACCTGCACATCAAAGTTGGGATTATATAATAGGAGAGCCTGGAAATCTTGAGCTTGAGATGGGCAACCTTAATTCTGTCTTCATCCCTGTCTCTTCTGGAGTCTGCTTATTGCTAGAGCAGCAATTTGCCTCTTGTACAGAAAGCTCTTGTCCCTTCCCCTGTCACTCCAGCACTATTCAGAGTTTGCATGCAAGTGTATCAGGCCACATGCTGGTTTCCCTGAAACACCACTCACTCCTCTATCTAAGGTCAGAACGAGGTTCAGGTAATAGCTCAGCTAGAAATAGGAAGTGGAATCATGTTATGCAAAGAAATTGCATGATGTGCCTAATAACCCAAAGGAACAGAGGAACACATGCAGGGCCCAAGAGTGCACTTCCGACTATGAATATAGGCTGGTATAGGGACATCATTGGTGGGCACCAGTTTGGAGAACTTTTTGTTCTTGTAACACATCTGATGCTTCTGTTAATAGCTTGCTGGAGGAGGCCCGGCAGACTAAATTATAAATAAAGGAGAGATAGCAGAATTTCATTGGCCTAGAAAGTGGTCAAATGCTTCAGGGAGCATCTGGAATTTTGAAATGGTTAAATGCTATGGCTGAGAAGCTGCTATGTGACTGTGACTCAGCTAGGTTGACATCTCTGCTTATTTAAGCCTAAAGTTACCTCTACATTAATGAACTTGAGACACAGGGCAATGGAGAGCTTAATTAGTCATAAGTTATTTAAATATTCAATAAGACCCATTATAGGCCCCCCAATATGAGAAGACACTGAGGACCCTTGATTTAAGGAGTTCTTAACCTAGGATAGAGGACAGACCAGCTTGGGGGGGGATTATGATCTTTTGCTGGCAAGGTGACTGAGCAGTGACACCTTCCAACACATGTGCACTGTTGTCTGCACTTCATAATATAATGCAGTTGTTCCTACATAGCAAAGTGATATGATCCAGGTACAATAGTAAGTGCATACTTGTGCATGGACCTGAAGCCTTTAACTTTAAAACATGAAGAAGAAAAATATGTGGATTCAGAAGACTGTGCCTACATATAATTGTGTAATCTCTTTGCCATTGGAGATTTTTGGTAGGAGGCCATGCATCATTTTGAAGAAGTAACTGAAAGCACATATACCCAAATGTGAATTTCTCATTTAGATACAGGCTTAGAGGGATATGCTTCAGGGGAAAACCTCATTAAATCTCTGGACTTTGCATTTTGAAATTAACACAAATGTTTATGAATTGGAGGCAGCGGAAAAAAGATGAATTTCTGTCTTACTCCATTTCATTTGCCACACAGATATTATTGGTGTTTTTCAAAGCAAGGAGAGCTACTTAGTTTTTGGTCATTTAAGCTCCTCATATAATTAATAGATACTTTCTCTGGTGCATCAACTTCATTCCCCCCCCCCCCATTCTTTTGCAACATGCAGATCTAAGAAAGCACCACAGGAGTAGTTAAATGAGGTAACTAATCTGTAAGATGTGCTCATCTTGTTGATTTTTATGACAATTAAACATTTTGAACATTATTAAAAAGGCAAATGTCAACAAAATTGTTTTAGAACAATTAATTAAAGCTGTTATGGTATCCAGGGGTGCCTACTGTAAAAAAGGCAAGCTTACAACATGAAAAACAGCCATTTCATTTACCAAACAAGTGCATTTCTGTTCACTTGCATGAAAGGAATGCTTATTGATTGATTATACATCATTGAATAGACAATGATGTATTAGGAATGTTGAACTTGAGGTACCTGGGGCTGACTTGTATTGATCTTGTTTTGGTAAATAACATGAGACCATGATGTGTCTTCATTATAAATGTAATCCTGTTTACTCATATATGTATATATTTTAATAAAAGGAGTTGCTTATAATTACATGGCAAGGGATAAAAAGTGAAAATGTTACTATCTGATATTATGGTCTTTGTGTTTGCAGCTGTTTTATTAAGTAGACTTAAGGAAGAGTCTTGGCTTTTCATTTTGAACCAGGGTCTCATGCATGTAAGGCAATCTGCCACTGAGCTGAATCTGTATTGCTAAGATATAATTTGTTTTTTGCTCAGTATCTTAAGGAATTGTGCTATTTCTTTCTCCCTTGCATCTTAACAACATCTCTGGCCTTTATAGTTTTTCTGCATCCCCTCTCTTATGTACATTTACTTCCTGTAATAAATATAATGACATCATGGAAATTGGAAAAAGTTTAAAAGCCAAGTCCTGCCCATAAATTGCTAAGCCATTCAATGTGTGGCATTTCCCATCTCCAAGGGGGTTGATTTAAAGCTGCCTGATCAATATCATATATGGAAAGCTTGCTGAGAATTCTGGAACGTAAAACTGCTGCTTCCTCTTTCTTGGGAAGGTGCTGTGGTCACATGAATACACTGGGTCCTAGGCAAAACAGACCTATGTATGATTTTCCAGGTCTGATCATGGTCAGTTCCAAAGTTTTGCTTGGTGGTCTTATGTGGAAAAGCTTGCCTTCTTATACTCATCCACAGCGGTTACACCAAGTCTCTGAGGAGGTCTGTAGGCAAGTCCTTAGCTTCACATTCTAGCTTCCAATTGTGCTCCATTTCCCCTGGAGATCCACGTCTACCTGTTTGCTCTTGTGAGTAGAATTAGATACAAGGAGAAGTAATAGGTGATTGTTGCTTTTTTACTGTACACTCTTTACTAGGATAAAATAAAATCTCTCCTCTCTGTGTGCATGTTCGTGTGTGATGTATGAGTGCATGTATGTATACACATGGCATGGGGTATAAACTCAGGTGTCAGTCCTCATCTTCCATATTGCTTGACACAGGGTCTTTCTATTGTTTGCTGCTTGTCTACCAGGATAACTGACATGTCTCTGCCTCTCATCTCATGGTAGGAGTGCTGCTATTACAGATGTTACCACATTAGGCTATTGTCAAACTGAAGTCCTGACACTTGCATGGGTAACACCTTACCTGCTCTGTCTTAGAGTTATCTTCTTGTGATGAAAGGCAGTGAGCAAGGAAAGCGATGAATTGGGGGTTTGACTGCAGTTTTAGAGGTTTAGTTCATTATCCTCTTGGCAGGTGCTCAATACTAGGCTATCTTGAAATTCCCTCTGCCAATGCCATCATTTCAAAACTCCATTTTAGCCTCTGGCAGATTTTTAAGATAAGGGCAAAAAGTAGCCACATCTTCACCAAAACATCAAAAGAATGATCTCTACATCACTTACTAATATTGTTTCCATCTGAAACTTCTTGAGCTGGGTACCCATAGTTCCTATCACTCTTAGCACCATCTTCCATACTCCTATTAGTACAGCCTCCTGGAGACCTTGGTGGCAACAGAGGTTCAGATTCCTCTGGCATTACCAGCCAAAAATTATGTTCTTTTTATTAAAAGATTGGCTGTGTGCACCTCTACTTCTTTCTTGCTCTTGTGTAACAGCCAAGAGCTGCTATAATTTTGAAGGTCTATGAGGCAGGGGTGGGAGCCGTAAAAGGAATCTAAGCTAAGAGCAAGATGCTGTCTTCAATACCAGAGTTTGTAGGGAAATGACTACTTCACGGCCAAATTCAGCCAGCAGATGAGTGGATGTGGCACAAAACAACACTGTTAGGGCTGGAATGTAGAATGTTCCCAAGGATTCATGTGTTTGAATACTTAGTCCCCAGCTGGTGGTAATGTTAGGGGAGGTTACAGAACCTGTAAGAGGTAAGCCCTTCCTAGTCTGGTCTCCAGGTAAGGGTAGGGTTATAGCCCAGCCCTTCTCCACTGAGTACCTTTTTCCCTAGTAGAATTTTATTCAGTTCACCTTTTAAAAAATATTTAATTACTTTGAAAATTTCATATTATACATACATATATATTGATCTTCTTCACTCCGTTATCATAGCTACTCCCAGATTCATTCTCCTTCCCATGCCACCCAACTTTGTGTCCCTTTTTTTAAGTTACCTTTTTAACCCCTCAGGCCAGCTCTTGTTGCCTATAGAGGTGGTGGCGTTCATACACCCTTACGTACAAATTTTCTCTCATTTTGGTGTTCTGGCATCATCTACCAGGAAGCTACCAGTCTTTGAGTTTTATTGCTGTGATGAGATAGCACAACCACACAGCTCTGATGAAGGAAAACATTTTGTTGTGGCTGACTTACAGATCTGAGGTTTAGTTCACTATTGTCATGGAGTGAAGCATGGTGGCACATAGGCCGACATGATACTGGAGAAGTAGCTAGAGTTCTATATCTGGATTGGCAGGCAGGAGGAAGAGAGAGAGCCATTGGGCCTGGCTTGAGCTTCTGAGGCCTCAAAGCTCCCTAGTGACACACTTCCTCCAACAAGGCCACACTCCCTAGTAGTGCCATTCCCTGTAGATGCATGAATTGTTTTTATTCACACAACCACACTACCTAACCAATCCTCTTCTCAAGTTCTGCTTTCATCAGAAGACCGAGATGGGAACTCCCTCAGAATCTTGGAGTCCTGAGTAACTGGGTATTTGCAGGCCTGGGTCCTGGACCCTGCTAATGTTACCACAGACCCTGGGAAGTA
Organism: Phodopus roborovskii; assembly: GCF_943737965.1. Lineage (NCBI taxonomy): Eukaryota > Metazoa > Chordata > Mammalia > Rodentia > Cricetidae > Phodopus > Phodopus roborovskii. The sequence goes on along the minus strand of NW_026126511.1, from coordinate 40,332,029 downwards.
TGGTGACATGTGAGATAAAGCTTCAACACAGAGAAGATTCTGCTCTGAGCAGTCAGGGAGGAGTTACAGAAATGTCCCCTGGGGGAGAAGTGTGCTTAGAGGTGCCAGAAGGAAGGCTGTAAGTGACTTTCTGGCCAGCCAAATAAATGTCATAGAATAACAAAGAAGGAGAAAAGAAAGGAGGAGGGAAGAAGTTGGCATCACACAGAGCAAGAGGAATGTTGTGTCTCCCTTTTCTCCTGTCAAGAAGGCTGAGAGTGGGAGCAGCATATTGCCAAATCATCCAGGGAGCCAAGGACACCGCCAACTTGCTGTAGATGTTGGAACTATCTTTTGATTTTCTGGAAGCCAACACTTAAAGCCTGGTGAAGATGACCAAACAGAGGCAATGTTCCCTTCTGCCGTGTAGGTGGGAGAAGGGTTCCCACCCACTGGCTCTTTGGCATGTGTGGGAGTTCAGCTCCCAGGGTGCCTGCTGGGTTTCCAGTTTCCAGATCTGCCTTTTCATCTGGCTGTGAATGGCAGCTGGCTGCCCCAAGATACCCATCTGTCCCTGTAACACTGCACCCACCACCTGCTCTTTATCTACCTCAAGGTGGTTCTTAGGATTTGCATCCAAAGCTCCCAGTAGTATTGTCCTGGCAGACCTGAGTACACTTGAGATTCCCTGCTCCATCCCCATCCTCTTGTGTGGTTATTTTTATGTGGCTTGGGGCTGGGGTTTTTCTTCTTCATTCAGTTGCTGAAATCCCCCCTGTATTTTTGTTGACTACTATCTACATTCTTTATTTCCCCAACCTCTCACATTGAGCCCCCATATGTAATGCTGTCCCTTAAGTGGAGCCCCAGCGACAATCCTCCAGACTTCCAAAGGTGAAGCTTCCACATGGAGTCAACTGCGCGTTTGCAATGACATAAGTGTTCATTTTGCAGGGGAGATACTTATGAGCAGACTTCCCAAGACCTCTGCCTCGTAGATATCTGCAGCTGACATGCTTCCCATTTCCCCAGATTTGAATCCTGGACCCCCTGCTTGATGCAGAGCTCTGTTTTTCCCTATTCTTCCCAACACGTCCTCCCAGGTGTGTTTCTTTTTTGTGTGTGCCCACTGATTGTAAAACATTATTTTACATTATGTGTGTGAATGTTTTGCCTACATGCATTTCTATACACCATGTTTGTGCCTGGTGGCAGTGAGGACAGAAGAAAGTGTTGGGTCTCCTGAGACTAGAATTGTGGATGTCTATGAACCACTTTGTGGGTGCTGGGAATTGAACCTGGGTCCTCTGGAAGAGCAACTTAAGAGCTGAACCTTCTCTCCAGCCCAGTGCCCACTGCATATAATTAGGATTGCATAAGCATGGATACAAGATTATTTTCTAAGACAAGGACAGTTTACTAGTGGCTACACCAAGAGGAGTATGACTCCCTTCCCCCAGCAACCATGAATTGCTCATAGCTCTTTAGGGATGGGTAGGGTCCATCTCTGACAAAGTGTTGCTGGACCCAGCCTTGTGTACCTACTCTCTTAATAGATAGATTCCATTGCATGCAAGTGCTTAATCAGTTCTTTTTTCATTATTACTATTATTGTTTTCTTATTTTATATATTGATCCCAGTTCCCTCTCTCTCCCCAACCCCTCCTCCCATCCCATTCCCCACCTACTCCTTCCAGGATGGGATCACCAAAATCTATCATTTGGAGTAGGGTCTAGGCCCTCCCTCCTGTCTCTAGGCTAAGGGAGTATCCCTCCATGAGGAATGTGCTCCCAAAGTCATTTTGTGCATCAGGGAAACATCTTGGTTCACTGTCAGAGGTCTTCTAACTGACTGCGCAGGCCTTCTAACTGAGACCCATGTTCAGGGAGTCTGATTCAGTCCTCTGCTGGTTTCCCAGACATCAGTCTGGAGTTCCCTGAGCTCCCACTTGTTCAAGTCAGCTGTCTCTGTGGATTTCTGTAGTCTGGTCTCGACCCCTTTACTTATCATTCCTCTCTCTCTGCAACTGGATTCCAGGAGTTCAGCTCAGTGTTTAGTTGTGGGTGTTTTCTTCTTTTTCCAACAGCTACTAGATGAGGGCTCTATGATGGCATGTAAGTTAGTTATCAATCTCATTTTCAGGGAAGGGCATTTAAGGTAGCCTCTCCACTATTTCTCAGATTGTTAGTTGGGGTCATCCTTGTAGGTCTCTGGATATTTCTCTAGAGTCAGTTTCCTCTTCAAACCTATAATGGCTCCCTCTATTATGGTAAGTGGTTCTTTAAAGATAGATTTATGCTGTTTACCAAGTTTTTGTTTCAAAAAATACTTTAATGCATGGGGAACTCCATATATCTCTACATACTTATGCAAGTAAATTCATCTAAGTGAGATATGTTTTGACAAGTATCAAATTACTTTCCAAAAGTTTATCATTTCTTTGTGTGTATGTGTGTGTGTGTGTGTGTGTGTGTGTATGCATATGCAGGTATGTATAGTAATGCTTATCCTTGCTCATGTGTGCATGTGTCTTCTGTTATTCTCCACCTTAGTTTTTGAGGCAGGGTCTCTCCCGAACATGGAGCTCATCCTTTTAGCTAGACTTGCTGGCCCATGAGTCCCTGGGTCCTGCCTGTCTTTGCCTCTCCTCAGGCTGGGGTTACAGGTGCATCCACCTTGCTTGGCTTTTATGTGGATGCTCAGGATCCAAACCCAGACCCTCAGAAGCAAGCCCTTTACCCACAGAGCCCCAGTCCCTTCTCCAAATGTTTACCATTTGTTTTTACATAGTTTGATTAAAGCATAGCAATGCTAAGCACTTGTTGTGAGCTAACAAGAATGAACTGCAGTGTAGAGCAATGCTTATGTGGTCATGCTTGAGAGCAGGCTTGGAGGAATGTGGGGTAGAATGAACTCAAGCTTGATGCTTTGAACATGAGTTTTACCTTAGGTCTGAACTTGCACTTAAGAGTGTATTGAGCACTGCTTGTGGAAACAGTGTGTACTTTTAGCAATGTAACCTAATGCAGCAGCCTCCTGCTGACAATGGACACAAAGGATCCCCTTTCGGTCTACATACACATCTGTCACCTGGCACTGACACACGTTAAATGTGGAGAATGTCAGAACCATCCCAACAGGGCCCTAACTACAGAAGAAGACAAAAAATAACCTTAGAGATGGATGTAGCCTTCTAGGATGCAAAATGTTGGGGAAGACAGGAAGGGGGTCTGCCCACTGCAGTGGACTCTCTGGCTTCAATGTGTGTTCCTCGCTTCAGCCTCCCTCCTCTTCATATATGGCCCACACCTTCTACTTTTGGCAGATTGCTTGTTGCTTTCTCACAATGGCAGCCAAGTTCTTCTGCTGTTTGCACTATTTTGCCAGAGTTAAAGCAAAAGGTTGAACTATTTACTATATAAATAGTTTTGTGGCTCTGAAGTTACTGAATCACAGAAAAATTCATTTCATTGAAATGATAAATCTTTATTATTTGTTTGTTTAATTTCCAAAAGGCATGGTTTAGGCTAAAATATTTGAATACTGAAAACGTATAAAGAAGATAGGTTCTACCCCTAATCCCGATACTTGAAAATTGTATGCATTAAAAATTAACAAGCCAACTCTTAACTACCTCTCCCTCCTTCTGCTGTAACAACTGTTACCACCTTAAGATATGTTGTGGAATTAAAAAGTATTATTATTATTGGTGTGTGTGTGTGTGTGTGTGTGTGTGTGTGTGTGTGTGTGTGTGTGTGAAATTGGTTCTCCTTTGCATTTACCTGAGTTTTGGGTTCTGGGGATTAAATCCATGTCATCAGGTTTGGACCAGCAGGTAGCAAGCACCCCTACTTGCTGAACCATCTTGAAGGCCCCTATTCTGTAATTTTTCATTTTAAGGTAATTTTTATTAAAGAGAAAGAATTGAAAAAGGACTGTGTGTTTCCCAGTGAGCAGCCAGCATCTCACTTAATGTTCTAGCAGCTCCATAAAAGAAAGAGGAGATAGCGGAGTTGGGGATGTCTTAGTTAGGGTTATTATTACTGTAATGAAACACCATGACCAAAAGCAAGTTGGGTAGAAAAGGGTAATTTGGCTTACACTTCCACATTGCTACTGAAGGAAGTCAGGACAGGAACTCAAGTAGGGCAGGAACCTGGAGGCAGGAACTGATGCTGAGGCCATGGAGGGATGCTGTTTACTGCCTCACCCCTTCTGGATTGCTCAGCCTTCTTTCTTATAAAGCCCAGGACTACCAGCCCATGGATCGCACCACCCACAGTGGGATAGGTCCTCCCCTACCAATCACCAATTAATAAAATGCCCTACAGCCTACAGGCTTCCCTGCATCCTCATCTCATGGAGACATTTTCTCAATTGAGGTTTCCTCCTCTCTTCTCTCTCTCTCTTTCTGAGACAGAGTTTCTCTTTATTGCTTTGGAGCCTGTCCTGGCACTAGCTCTGTAGACCAGGCTGTCTTCAAACTCAAAAAGCACCACCTGCCTCTGCCTTCTGAGTGCTGACATTAAAGGCGTGTGCCACTAACACCTGGCTGAGGTTCCCTCCTCTCAAATGACTTTAGTTTGTGTCAAGTTTACATAAAACTAGTCAGCAAAGGGAGTGAGGGACAGGGTTGAAGGTGGGAGAGTCCATGTCTTCCTGCTCCCAGTGACTACAGGCAACAGGGCAGCAGCATCAGCACTCACACAATGCTGTTCCTATTTGCTCACCTGTGCTCCAGGCCATGGTCCACGATGCTTCCTAGAGAATGGGATTCCAACAGTAACAAGATAATGGCAGTAATGATGATAATCACTGTAACCATTGTGGAGTATTTGCTATTGCCAAGTCTTCTATATGCACTACTTGTTTTTAATTCCACAAAGAACACAATTATTTCCATTTTAAAGATGGGGAAACTGAGGTCAGGAATGTAAAGTACAGCCTAAGGTTACACAGTTGACTAACTGGTAGATTTGATTTCAAAATTGTAGTTCACAGCTGGATGCCAGGCACATTTCCTTCCTACTTGGCAACAATCCTGCAGATGCAGCTGCCCTCCTTTGGGCCATTCTGCAGAAAGGATTTCCAGGGTCTTCTGGATGCTTTCAGGAAACAATATTTTCTTCTCAGAAACCCACTTAGCCTAAATCAGGAATGTTTCCAACAACCGTATTCCCCTTGACAGGAAATTTCAAGGAAGTGGGAATTGTGCTCACCCATGCTTAGCCTGATTTACTTCATAGATTCTGAGGCTTAAAAAAAATGAGGAGCCAGGAAAATAAAAAGAATGACACCCAGGAGAAAAGTGGCACCAGGCAGAAAGCTGAGCCACTAATGTGGGAAGATAATGGGTGAGACAGAGTTGGCAATGTTGCTAAAGACTGTCTTAGAAGTGGACATTTAGGGCATTGCATAAAAGTTTTGGGAAATAAGTAAGTAAGAAAGCACAGCCATTACTGTTAACTCTTGGCATGGGCAAAAATCAAAGCAGGTGTGGCTTTGGGTGAATGCTTATATTGAGCCATTGAGTTGAATGTGCAGTTTAGGAATATCTGAAGAAAGGCCTGAAGACTTCTCTCAAAGACTATGAAGATAAATGGTGTACTGAAATCTCCCCCTCCTTCTGTTTCTTCTTTGCTTTTTAAAAAATTAACTTTCTATTTTCTTATAAAGGAAAACAGTGGGGGGGGGAGTGGCTTACAGTTCAGAAAGTTTTGTTCATTATTGCCATGGAAGGAAGCAAGGTAGCATGCAGGCAGACATGGTGATGGAGAGGTGATGATAGTTCTACATCTTGATCTGAAGGAAACAGGAAGTGAATTGTGTACTGGGCATAGCTTGAGCATATATGAGACCTCAAAGCCACCCCTATTGTAACACATTTCCTCCAACAAGGTACACCTCCTAATAGTGCCAGTTCCTATGGACCATGAATTCAAACACATGAGTTTATGAGGGCCATATCTATTCAAACCACTACAGGTATAAACAGAGTATTCATTTCCTTATGAAATACATAGAATTAAGGCTGGCTGTAGATGATACCTTCCAGCTCTGTCATCTCAAACACATAAAAGTGCATAAGTTGTTAGAAACCAACAGATAATATATTATCTATGTGCTCATTCAAAACACAATTGTAATTTGAAAGAATTTTTGTGTGTGTCTGTGCACATGTGTATGGTAGCCAGAAGACTACCTAAGGTTTAGCTTTCTTTTCATACAATATATCTGGTTATGGTTCCCCTCTCATACTCCTCCCAGATCATTCATCCCTCTTCCCAACCCACCCAAACCCAAATCCACATCCTTTCTTGTTCTCTGTCATTAGAAAACAGACTGCTTAAAAGAAGAAGAAGAAGAAGAAGAAGGAGGAGGAGGAGGAGGAGGAGGAGGAGAAGAAGAAGAAGAAGAAGAAGAAGAAAACAAACCTGAATAGGACAAAACAAGTGAACAGAAAAACAAAGAGCCAATGAAAAAGCACAACAAGGCTCACATATGGATACAGAGACACACACAAAAGCAAACACAGAAATCCCATACAACAAAATCGGAAACCATAATATATATGTAAAAGATCTTTAGAGTTAAAAAAAAAAGAAGGAGGGGATGGCCCAGGTAAAGCATTATGAGTCTAAATAAATAAATAAATAAATGAAAAAAACAAGAAACCCAAACAAACAAAACAACCCTCTAAAAAAATCCTTTGAGTTTGTTTTGTGTTGGCTATCTACTGCTGAACATGGGGCCTGGCCTTAAAGAGTGGCTTGTGTAGCCAGTGAGACTTCCTTGGAGAAAACTAATTGTCATTCATGGGTGGTTATCAGTTGGAGATAGCTTCTGGATTAGAGATGGGGCTTGTGTCCATTCCCTCTCTCATCACTGGGAACCCATCAGGCAGTGTAGCGAGTTTCTTTCTTCTACTGCTAGTAGCATTGGATCTGCAGCCCACAAATGGAGCCCATGTGAGAGATGTGCAGATCTTCATGGGCTAAAGGAGTTTCAGGCATATTTTTCATGGAAGGAAAGTCCTCAAGGGGCAGTAGTCAAATGCATCAAGAATGATAGGGAAATGAAATTGGCTGAAAGTACTGCTTCCTGGCCACTGCACCTGGGTCTTTATTTAAGCCTTCAACAAAAAGAAACCTTCTCTGTCAGAAAACAGGTAAAATCACATGAGCAGATGTTAACCTACGAGGAGGTGACCAACCAATCATGTGGCAAACATGAAACTCTCGGGAATGGCGCTGCCTTCGGAATGTGGGGTGATTGGCAATCTCTTTCACATCTTGTTTGATGGCTCAGAGCTCAGAGTTGGAGGACAGAGTTCTGAAAAGTAGGCAGATAGTAAGAGGGTCAATTCTGTGAATGGGTAGAGACATAGCTTCTGGGGTCCCATGCATGCTCACCACTCAATCACAATGTGATCTTGAATAGTTGCAGTCCTTTTGCCCTTCAGTCTGCTCATCTGTGCAATGAGGCCCATAATTGGATTTTGCCCTATGACTCGGGATAATAGAGCTTATGTATGAAAATGAACAATGGCCAAGGAACACTAAGCTTCATTAAGTGTTAATTTATCGTTATTAATTATCACCCACCAAAGTCTAAAAGGACCACTGGAGATTAAAGTAGCCAAAGAGTTTACTGAGCTGATCCTGTGCTGAGGCTGTTTTCAACCTCTCCACCAACAACTTTATGTTTAGTTTCTCAAGAATTACCCAACAGGTGGTACTCAATATTTATCTCCATTTTACGGAGGGGGAAATTGAGACCAAGGACATTAAATATGTTGCCTGAGGCCTATGTGGCTTGTTAAGTGTAAGGGAGCTGTCTGTTAAGGTCAAGCCATTAGAGCTCATCTTCAAGGCTGAGTTCAGTTCTCTAACTTGGAAGCCATTTGAACCACCTAAGAGTTCTTTTCTTCCATCTTTCCTTTCTTCCTTTTCTTCCTTCCTTCTTTTCTTCCTTCCTTTCTTGCAAGTGTGTGTGTGCCTTTTAAAAAAAATTGCTAGGATACTAAAAGGAAATGGTTTTCCATTTCACTATGACACCCACTGTGTTTTTGCTTGCCAACCCCAATGCCCTTCCTCTCTTGCTGTTTCCTTTAAGTAGCTTCACATTCTGCCTTCATGACACACACACACACACCTGCACACACATTCTCTCTTACACTCTATACACCATTACCTTTTCTTATTCTTAGTTCCTCTTAGATCTCTTCCTTCTCTCTGATAACCCCCTTTGTACTTGCATCCTATATGTATTTATACATCCTGTCTTTGTCTGATAAAAAGTATCAGACAAAGGGGACTTAAGAAGAAAGGGTTTATTTTGTCCTTCAATAGGGGAGATAGTCTAAAATTCCAGGGAAACAGCAGCAGGGACAGGAGGCAGCAGGTTATATTGTCCACAGTCAGGAAGCAGAGTGTTGAATGCTGGAACTCGCCTTGTTTCTCTTTCTTTTTTAGTCACAGTTCCCAGCTGCCCACATTTAGGATGGGTTTCCCATCTCAATTGCCTAATCTAGATAATCCCTCACAGACATGAGTAGAGAATTGTATCTACAGTGATTCTAAATCCCAATATATTGTGATTAATCATCACAGTATTTATGTATCTGTATCTATCTGTCTGTCTACCTATCTATGTATCTATCATTTATCTTTATCTTTCTATGTTTTGCATAAAAAACAAAGCATGCAACATTTCTCTTTCTAGTCTGGCTTATTTCAGGTAACATAATATTCTATCTAGCTCATCAATGTTGTAATTTTATTCTACTTTATAGTGGAATAAATTTCTTTGTGTATATGTGTATAAACTATATTTTATTTTTTTCTGTGAATGAAAATTTTAATTTTCATATTTTTAAGATAATGTAAAAAATGAATTTTAGTATGGTCTTTTAATTTATATGTATTTCATTCATTTATATATATATACATACATACATACATATATACTTTTTTAAAAAACACGTCTAAAAGCAATCCACCTCAAAGTTCCAAACTCATCCCATTTCTCATGCAAATTAGTTCCAAAGGTTCAAGAACCACGCTTGAGTCCCAATTGTCACAGCAGTGACCCTACTCCTGGTACCAGTTTTCTATCTAAGTTACTTTCCTTTCACTGTGATTAAAAAAAAAAAAATCACCTTAAAGAAGGAAGAGTTTATTTGAGCTCGTAGTTTGAGGTTATAATCACAGCAGGGAACTTTGCATATTAATCCTGTTAGTTGTGTAGTTGGCCTAATTGTTAGCTCTATAAAGAAAGTGTGTTTGGAATTTTAATGATAACTGTATGAAATTGGTAGAATATATTGCTTTAGTAATATTACCATGGTTATATGTATTAAAACTTCCAATTCATGAATATGGGGATCATTCTATCTTGTGTTATCTTCAGGTTGCTTCCATGGTATTTTAAAATTTTTATTATAGCAATCTTTGAATACTTGATTAGATTTATTTCTGGTTTGTTTTAAGGCTATTGCAAAAAAGGATTTTCCCCTGGTTTCTTTCTTAGCTTATTTATTATTTATGTGTAGAAAAGCATCTGATTTTTTTTTCTTTTTTGGTTTATGATCTTTTTCGAGTCAGGGTTTCTCTGTGGCTTTGGAGGCTGTCCTGGAACTAGCTCTTGTAGACCAGGTTAGCCTTGAACTCACAGAGATCTGCCAACCTCTGCCTCCCAAGTGCTGAGATCTTTAAAGGCGTGTGCCACCAACACCTGGCTCTTAGCTTCTAATTTTTGTATATTAATTTTGTAATATGATATATTGCTAACAGTGCTAAACAGATGTATGAATTTTCTGGTGGTCTTTAAAATTTTTTGTGATGCAAGTTTTTCCATTTTATTGAAAATGGATTCTTTTCTCACATAACATAATCTGATTACCATTTCCCCATTTTCCTTCCCTTTACTTCTCCTAGTTACTCTCCATCTCCTCTCTAATCTGGATCCACTCCCTCTCTGTCTCTCATTAGAAAAGAATAAACCACTATGTTGTGGTGGCACACACTTTTAATTCCAGCACTTGGGAAGCTGAGTCAGGTGGATCTTTGAGGTGGAGGCCAGTCTGAGGAGCTAGTTCCAGGATAGCCAGAGCTACACAGAGAAACCCTGTCTGGAAAAACAAAAACAAAACAAAACAAACAAACAAAAAAGGGAACAGGCATCCAAGAGATAATAATAAAATATAACAAAATAAAATATGATAAGACAAAACAAAAACTATCAAATCAGAGTTAGACAAGACAATGAAATGGAAGGAAAACAGTGAGAAGACACAAGAATTAGAGATATACTTGATTGCACACCTGGGAATCCCATAAAAACTGCCAAATCGGAAGCCATAGTATTTACACCGAGGGCCTGATTCAGACCCTGTGCATGCTACTTCAGTCTCTGTGAGTTCGTGTGGGCTTTGATCATGTGGATTTCTTGGTGTCCTCAGCCCCCTTTGACTCTCACACTCTTACTGCTTCCTCCTCCATGGGATTACCTGAGCTCTGAGGTTTGGAGATTTGATGAAGACATTCCATTTAGGGATGAGTGTTCCAAAGTCTCTCACTCTCTGTGTGTTTGGCTGTGGGTCTCTGTATTTGTTCCCATCTGCTGCAAGAGGAAGCTTCTCTGAGGATGGATGAATAAGGCACTGATCTATGAGTATAGCAGACAGTCATTAGGAATCATTTTTATCATTACTACGTTTTTAGACCAGTAGGATTTGGTTTAACTCTAGGTCCCTGGGCTATCTAGTCCCTGGTTCTTGGTCACCCAAGCAGTGTAGGGTGTGGGTTCCATCTCATGGAGTGGGCCTTAGGTCATATTAAACTTTGATTGGTTACTCTTACGAGCTTTGTGCCACCATTGCCCTAGCACATCTTGAAGGCAGGACACCATTGTAGATCAAAGGGGTTGTGGCTGGATTGCTGTTTGTTTTTCCTTTGGTGATGTGGTGTGTACAGAGTACCCTTCTTTATCAAAGATGCTAGAATGTAGGGGTAAAGGCTTTATGTAGGCACCAGCTCAACTTCTCCATGTTCAATGAGTTGTATAGGTGTTGTCCTCAACAATAGAGACTTGCCATCTGTGGTAGAATATTTGCCCAGGCACAAAGGGCCTGGGGGCCAACAGGCCCTTTCTGGCCTAAACTAGACTAAATGGACTATCTGAGCATGTGGCATGATAAGTTTTCCAAACTGAACCAACCTAGGTCTGCCAGAGGGTCCCAGCAACAGCTGCTATGCCATGAGACAAGATGACCTACTTCCAAAAGACCCCGATGTCAGTGCTGCTGCTTCCCCTCCTCGGGGTAGGTGGAGGGTATATAAGGCTTTCCCCTTCCTAAAGTAAACTGAGCTTGCTACACCCAGCAAGTCTCCCAGAGTCTGTGTCCTTGACTCTGCTCCTACTTGTCCCTTCCCACAAGGGCAAGTTCAGTGAGACAAAGCAGCAGACCAAAGCAACAGCCATCAGTTTGTGGAGAGCAATCTGTTGTCTTGGCAACAGCCTTAGTTGTTTGAGGATTCCCATTAGAACCCCTTGGCTCACATCTCAATTAGATGTAACCAAATCCTGGTCCTAGAAGCTTTATTTGGTGACTAGAGATGTCTAGTTGAACTTTGTCTCCCCACCTTCCCTCTATTTCTCTTTCTCTTTCTCTCTCTCTTTCCCCCTCTCCCTCCATCCCCCTCTTTCCCCTTTATTTCTTTTGTTTCTAAGGCAGGGTTTCTTAATGTAGCTTTGGTTGTCCTGGAACTTGCTGTGTAGACCATGCTGGCCTCAGACTCACGGAGATCCGTCTGCCTCTGCCTCTCAAGTAAGTGCTGGGATCAAAGGCATGCACCACCGTTACCTGGCTTGGTGATTTCTTTTAGATTGCTTTGGTATATTTCTTTAGGAGGCTTCTACTGTATTTGGTTTCCATACTACCCCTTAAATGGATCTTAATTCTAGCCATTTCCCCCATAGTTCTCCCATGCTGTCCCTGTGCTCTCGTGCTTTCCTCTTGATCCTCCGGTTTAAGTGCACCATCCATCTATAACTGTCTATTCATCTCCCTTCCCAAATGAGACTTATCTGTGCCCTTTAGTCCCTTACTCTATACCTATCCTTTGTGGTTCTACAGACTGCAGCTTGGTTATCATTGATGCAGCAGCTAGTACCCACATATAAGTGAATAATACAATATTTTCCCTTCTAGGTTTGAGACACCTCCCTCAGGATGATTTTTTTTTCTACTTCCATCCATTTGCTAACAAATTTTGTAATTTTTAAAATGGCTGAGTTATCGATACTCCATTGTGTAAATATACCACATTAAAAAAAAATCCATTCTTCTGTCGAGGGACATCTAGGATGTTTCCAGTTTCTGACTACTATGAATAGAGCGTCTGTGAACATGGTTGTCTTTGTGGTAGGTTGAAGCATCATTTGGGTATATGCCCAAGTATGGTATAGCTGGATCTTGAGGTAGATTAATTTCCATCTTCCCGAGGAACTGCCACACTGGTTTCCATAGTAGCTGTATAAGTTTGCATTCTCATCTGGTGGAATCTTTTAAGTGTAAGGCCATGTTACCTGGAAATATGGATAATTTGACTTCTTTCTTAATTATTTGCATTTTTTTCTCTTCCCTTACTGTTCTAGCTGACTTTGAGCAGATGTGGTATTCATTATGTTGAGGTGTGGTTCTTCTGTTTCTAGTTATTTCAGTGCTTTTTTTTTATCATTAAAGCAGTGTCAAACTCAGTCAGAGGCCTTTCTGCATCCATGAGATGATCATGTCGTAGGGGCTTTGTTGTTCCTACCTGCTGTAGGGAAGCAAGCTCTGTGTGTCCCACAGGCCTGTGCATGGGGTTTATAGGAACCTTGTACGGTTCTGTCAAATGGGCAGCTTTTGCTTCTGGTTCCCTTGGAAACAGAAATCTATCTGTCTTCCATGTAAAAGTTAATTAGAAGCTTCATGTTTCTGGAAAGAAAGTGCCCGTTGCATTCTAAGTTAAAGTATCTCGTCATTCTGTTTTGATCAGCAGTACTCTTAATAAATGCTAATGTTGTTGTTTGGTTAATTTTACTGACTGCATGTGTCCAGGTATGTTCATCACTGTTGTCACTGTGACACAGTGCCCAAGAAGGAGACATTTATTTTGGATCATTGTCTCAGTGATTTCAGGCTGTGATTTCTGGGCCCCATTGCTTTGAGCTTGTGGGAGGGTTGACCAGGTGGTTGAACATGGATAAGGCTTCTCACCTCAGGGCAGTGGGGAATGGGGAAGAAAGGATCACAGTTGTCAACTTTCAACTTTAAGTAAACACCTAGTGACCTAGATTCCCCTAACTGGGCCCAGTATCCTAACATCACCCGGGGATCAAGTGGCACTTTTTTTGGGGTGGACTTTTAGGATGTAAACCATAACACCAGGGAAATAATAATTTAGGACTACTCATTTGCAAGGCTGGTGATATATTCCTTAGTAACACAGAGCTTGCCTAACCTGCAAGGCCCTGGATTTGATCAGAAACACTGCTATACACAAACACACTAACTTGTTAAAACTTGTTTTCTGGTATTTACTTTGACCAATTTTGAGTGGTAGTGGGGAGTGTCCTGAAAATTAATTATAAATCATCAGTTTGATATTATAGTGACAGAAAAACCTGACATATATATGCACAGTGCTAAGATTATTTATAAATGCCTTTGGGACATAACAAACTAAATTAATGATGCTAATTAATTCCGTGGTTCCTTATGGATTAGGACAAATAGCAAGCAGGAAGCTAGAAGGGATGAACTATTCTTTGGCACTCATCTGTCCCAGGCAAACTCCTGACAGAGGTGAAGTTCATCAGCAATATTTAGTCTCTTACTCCTTTTCTGCATTCACTGGGTCCTCCTGGAACCCCTTCCCTTATTCTGCACCAGAGGCTGCCACTGTGGGCATCAGGGTACCCACTCAGGCCCCCTGCTTCTCTTTCCTCTGCCCAACTTGGGGAATTTGGCAGCTGATCTCAGTCAGGTGTCCGATGAGTAGGAAGATACATTATTTTATTCTATTGTAGAATGACTAGTATCCTATTATATCTATTTTACAAAAAGGAATATTTCTCTTCTCTCTCCTTTCCCTCCTTTATTTTTTAAAACAATATTTATTATTTTTATGTGTATGAGTGTTTTGCCTGCATGTATGTCTGTGTACCACATGTGTGCAGTGCTCATAGAGGTCAAAGGAAGGTGTCAAATTGCTTGAAACTGGAGTCATAGACAGTTTTGAGCCACCATGTGGGTCCTGGGAATCAAACCTAGGACCTCTGGAAGAGCAATCAGTGCTCTTAGCTGGTAAGTCATCTCTCTCTCTTTTATTTTTTATTTTTTTTGTTTTGGAGATAGGATCTCACTATATACCCTGGCTGTCCTGGAGCTTACTATGTACACCAGGCTGGTTTCAAACTCACAGTGAACCTCTTGCCTCTGCCTCTAACATGCTCAGATTAAAGATGTATTCTATCATGCTTGAATATCTCTCTCTATTCCCAACAGAAAACCATTTCAGCCTATGTGGTAAAGTGAAATGAAATACTCCATCCATGAAATGGTATTATGGAATATCTATTTGTTGGCCCCTGAGTTTACATCTTCTAAGTCCATCTCTTGTTGTGTTTTTGGGTGCTTAATGGGTTTGCCAGCAGCAGAGAACCCTATGGCAGGAAAGGTACAGATTGAGTAGGGGCCAATGCAAATGGAACTGGGGATCCTCTTGTTAACTTCTACCTAAGATTACTTAAAATTATTAAGATTTCAAAACAGTGGCAAACAGTGAGGCTCCTTCTCATTTTCTCTTTTGTGTGGAAGACTCCTTGAGGCTGTTACGACTTGGACCAGAGTGCACATTGATGTGTTGATGGAGTTGCTCTGCCCACAGTAGACACCCTGGAAGGTGTCTTTACTTCAGGCCAGTTGAGAGCCTTGCCTTGATGAAACACCTGTGAAGTTCCAATACAAATAAATAGTGAATAGACTGATGAGGACTTGCTTAATTTTTAGTCTACAGATAATTGTTTTGGGTACGTGCTCTGCAGAGATTCACGGGATGCTCACAACTGTCCCCTCTTGTTACAAAGCTCCTACTCACTTCACTTGGAAGTTCTAAGACCTGTTTTGCAGACTCCATTCTCAGTACAAAGCTCCAGTGTCTTTGCTTCCCTCAGTGGCTGCAGACAGGGCTTGGGGTTGGGGTGAGCTTGCCCACTAAGGCCATTTGGGGCTGGGCTGTCTGAGGAGCTGTTGCCGTCCTTGGTTGCCACTGCTGCCCCCTGAATGGTAGCTTTTTCTGATGGTGGGCACAGGCACAGTTCAGCTATGCTCTGTTCTCTGCACATTGTCAGAGCCTCTTCAAGTGTCTTTTTGAGGGGCAAGGATATAGATCAGTCAGTGATTACCTTGCAAGCATGAATATCTGAGTTTGAGCCCCAGAACCTATGTAAGAGAGCAGGGTGTGGTAGCATCTGCTTGTAATCACAGTGCTGGGGAGGTAGGGATGCAACCCTCAAGGAGCATGGTGACTTCCCCAAGCATGCGCGCGCGCACACACACACACACACACACACACACACACACACATACACATACACACACACATACATACACATGCACACACACACACCACACCCTAAATAAAATAAGCAAACAAAAAAACAAACAAACTGCCAAATCCCACCAAAGTTCTTTGGACAGGAAGTTCAGATGAGACCCACACATGTCTCTCCACTGCCGTGATAGCCAGTTGTGAAGGAAGGGATCTGGTTAAAGCCTGAGGCAAGATGTGTCTCCTTGTAGACTATGTGTGCTTTTAATTCCAGCCTTGTGAGTGGTGACAGAGACAGAGGAATCCCTGGGGCTCACTGGTCAGCCATTTTAGGTGAACTTTTAGAGCGATAGTTGAAGGCACTTAGTAGGCTCCTCTGACCTCTGCATGGACATGCACACATACATGCAGAGAGAGACACCTTCAGATCTCTCATCATTTTGGTCTTGTAATTTCAGACTTTTAAGAAAATATACCTACCCTATTTTGACCCCTTTTTATTTTATTCATTCAATTTGGCTCTAAATCCCAAATGATCTTCTCTCTTGTTCACACTGTGACCAGAACAATACTAAAAATTCTTGGATTACACTACATAAATGATGATCTAAAAAATATGTACTTTGTTGAAGACAATCCCAACTTATTATGTACCATATGCATGTATCAAAATATCACATTACACTCTATACATTAACATAATTAAAATAAGACATGAACATTGAATTTGACAGTTGCAATGGGCTTCAGAGAAGTTGAGAAAAGATCAGGGAGCTGAAATAACTCCTGTAGAGATGTAAAGTGGAGCAGAGAAGTTCAATAGCAGCATGGGGAGGAAGTGAATCCAAATCCCTTTCTTGTCAGGAAGTGGTTAGGATGCATAGGAATGCCTTGTCTCTGTAGTTTATATCAGCATCCAGGGTGTTTGATTTTGGAGGATGGAGAATCCGTGGAGACATTTCTGGGTCCTGATGAACAATTCATTCACATCATCATTGGAGGAATTCAGTAGGGATTCTGATTTTCTCTGGCAGCTTCTACGGGAAGCTATAGGGAAATGGAGGCCTAGCTGGTACCAGTGGACATCTGACCAACATTGGTACACCACCCTGGCTCCTGCCCTTAACTATGATACCAAGATGAGGAGTTTACTCACTTTTTCTGAAGAGGTTACAACGTATTCTGGAAACCATATAACAAAGACATCCAAGATGTTCTAGTAGCTTATTATGGATTAGGATAATAGCAAGAATTTACTGGAGCATTATGCTGTGAGTCCAATTCTCTATCACAGCCCTGCAAGGCAATCACTTTGTTCATGTTCACAGAAGAGGAAGTCAGGACAGAATGGAATTGGCCCTGAGCACTAGGTACGGCTGCTGTTCTGGCCAACTCTTTCATAACATTCCTACTGATTTTGACATGTGTCATCCTATTTTTCAGATCCCTTTTTTAATGACAAGCCTTTAACCTTTGTGCTATGGGAGCAACTATGCAGGGTAACCTTTGTGTAGTATGGTGGTTGCCCCAGCTTATGTTTGATTTACTTCATTTGGGATTGTTACTGCTAAACCTAATGGGAAAAGAATGAAGGCCTTTACCTTTTTCTGTATTTACTGTTTACATACTTGTGGCTTACCTTTTTCTTGGTCTCTTGAAGTTAACAGTCCAAGCCCTACCTTTAAATTTCTCCCAGATGGCTGGCCTGTCTTCCCTGTTTGATTTTATATAAACTTCCTTTAGCACCTTGGTACCCTCTTGAAGCAGAACTAACTATGGAGTTCCCATTGTGAATGTATTATGGCTTTGGATGAGATCAGGGAAGAATTTTTTGTTTCCATTCTGATCACCTGTTTTTAAGGAGCCTAGGATTCCTTTCAGTGAGTTTACACTCAGAATCCTATAGTTTACAGTTCAAAACAGCATTTTCTAAGCATGTTTTCTTGGATATAGTTGGAATGTTGAGATTGTAATCACATCAAAAAATGTGTCCAGTGCCAACAAGTGTGGGAATGACTGTACTCATGTTTCTTCTTTCCAAGGTTGGTAATGCCCAGAATATTCTCAAAAAGCCAAGACATCACACTGAAGGTGTGACTTGGGCCTTTTCAGCAGCAGCTAATGAAGCAGTAATCCAAGAGGAAGGAGTTCATTTAGGAGATAAAAGAAGCAATGGGATGGCGTGGTAACACAAGGATGAGGGACCAGCAATTGCTGTGGGAAAATGCCTCCCACCGGAAGAACTATGGAAGGTCATGTGAACACATGGCACAGAGAATTACATACTGGAGGGAGGAAGGAGCTATGATGTTTGCTTACTGACTTTTAGCTGTGAAGGCTGAAGGATGCTTTGCATTTCATACGCTTATGACCTGCCCATGGTGGGAAACAAAGAGCTTTTGGGATGGGAAGGGAATCCTTTGAACGACAAGTTGTAGCATAGGACCATGGAAATTGCAGGAATAAAAGAAGAACACACATTGTGCTCCCCCCTATGTAGAAAGAAGCCTGCTTGATTTGGCCCAGCCTAATGTTTTCAACTCCAAGTTGATGAGTTGTACTTGTTCCTTAGCACTTGTAAGTGTGCTGTGGGACTCCAGTTTGGGAAAGGTTGCTGTGATAGGATCCCAGGTTTAACACGTTACACAGGAATCCCAAAGACAACAAAGCTGGTGGTTCAAAAACCCTGAGTCCTCTCATCCGGGCACATTCTAAAACTCTTGCATGTGTCATAGAAATTTTGTGAGGTCAACAAGACTGCCTCTGGGACAGACAGGCCCATACTGTGTGCCATTGCTCCCATGTTGGAGGGGTGGTGTCTTGGGCAGAAATGCTCCTGGACTGAACTGTCTTCTACAGTGGTCACTGGGTTCATGTGCTAATCGAGCTGTTGGAGAAAGCTAAGGAAGTGACTCTTTAAATTTGTTTTAATGCTTTGAATGGGAATGCAAGGATATATTCAATGGTGAACTCCCTGGACAGTGTGACCCTGGAGGCACGGCCACCAGGGAAGCTCCTGGGAGGTGTTGCTACTGATATGCATTATCTTCATTTACTCTCAGTGTCTCCCCAACCCCAGGGGAGACAGCTCCGTTCCTGTACACTGTGACCTTGCCAGCATCTCTGTGTGTTTAGGCTTCTGCTCCCCTGGAAGCCTCTGGATGAATTCAGAGCTATGTATGACTTGCCAGACATCTCCCTGAGCTTGGCTCCTCCATGCCTCTCATGAAGTTGCACAAGGCACCTCTCTGAGATTAGTTTTCTTAGGAATCCCACAATGGGTGTTCCAATAAATGTGCCCTTGTCAACTTTGTCATCCTGTGAGATCTGTCCCCACTGGGTCTGCACTAGGGAAAGAACCTGTCCCTTTGGTACCCTATTCCAGCCTTGTCCTGGGGGTGTGTTCCTTGTTTCTCTACTTAGAACCAATCTACTGCGATGTTACTCCTCTGGCATAGATCTTTCTTAGGTTGACACATTTTTTAAATATATTTTTTATTTACATTTGAAACAAACTTGTTTTACATGTCAATTCCTGTTCCTTCACCCTCCCCACCAAACCCCATCCTATCCCCCTTCCATGGGGGGGGTCATTTGGAGCAGGGCCTAGGCCCTCCCCATGTGTCTGTGTTGACAGAGTATCCCTCTATGTGGAATGGGCTCCCAAAGTCCATTTGTTTACTAGGGATTAATACTGACCCACTCCCAGAGGCCCCATAAACTGACCAGTCCTCCTAACTAACACCCACATTCAAGGGGTCTGGGTAGGTCCTATGCTGGTTTTCCAGCTGTCAGACTGGTGTCCATGAGCTCCACCTTGTTCAGGTCAGCAGTTTCTGTGTGTTTCTCCAGTCTGGTAGTGATCCCTTTGTTCATCACTCCTCCCTCTCTGTAACTGGATTCCATATAAGGTAGTCATTGATCTCATTATCAGGGAAGGGTGTTTAAGGTAGCCTCTCCACTATTGCTTAGATTGTTACTTGGTCATCCTTGTAGATCACTGGATGTTCCCTAGTGCCAGTTTTCTCTTTAAACCTATAATGGCTTCCTCTAATATGGTATCTCTTTTCTTGCTCTCCTCTATTCTTTCCCTGACTCAATCTTCCTGCTTCCTCATGCCCTCCTCTCCCCTCCTCTTCTCCCCTTCTCTTTCTCCTAACTCCCTCTCCCCTCCACCCATACTCTCAATTTGCTCAGGAGATCTTGTACCTTTCCCCTTCTCTGGACCATGTATGTCTCTCTTAGGGTCCTACTTGTTTCCTAGCTTCTCTGGCTGTGTAAATTATAGGCTGGTATTCCTTTGCTCTATGTCTAAAACCCATATATGAGTGAGTACATACCATGTTTGTCTTTTATGACCGGGTTACCTCACTCATGATGGTTTTTTCTAGTTCCATCCATTTGCCTGAAGATTTCAAGATTCCATTGTGGCCCCCCCCCCATTTTCTCCATCCATTCTTCAGTTGAGGGGCATTTAGGTTGCTTCCAGGTTCTGGCTATTACAAATAATGTTGCTATGAACATAGTTGAACAGATATCCTTGTTATATGACTATATGTATATGCCTAAGAGTGGAATTACTGGATCTTGAGGTAGACTGATTCTTATTTTCCTGAGGAACCACCATACTGATTTCCAAAGTGGCTGTGCAAGTTTGCACTCCCACCAACAGTGGAGGAGTATTCCCTTTATTCCACATCCTCTTCAGCATGAACTGTCTTTGTTGTTTTTGATTTTAGCCATTCTGACAGGAGTAAGATGGTATTTCAGAGCTGTTTTGATTTGCATTTCCCTGATGGCTAAGGATATTGAGCATTTTCTTAAATGTCTTTCAGCCATTTTAGATTCCTCTATTGAGAATTCTCTATTTAGTTCTGTACCCCACATTGTAATTGAATTATTTGGTGTTTTGGTAACTAGCTTTTTGAGTTCTTTGTATATTTTGGAAATCAGCCCTCTATCAGATATAGGATTGGTGAATATCTTTTCCCATGTGGTGGGTTGCCGTTTTGTCTTGTTGATTGTGTCCTTTGTTTATAGAAGCTTTTCAATTTCAGGAGGTCTCATTTATTGTTAATCTCAGTGTCTGTGCTATTGGTGTTATGTTCAGGAAGCGATCTTCTATACCATTTCATTCAACGGTACCTCCCACTTTCTCTTCTAAGAGGTTCAGTGTGGCTAGATTCATGTTGAGGTTTTGATCCATTTGGACTTAAGTTTTGTGCATGGTGATAGATAGGATCTTTCTGCAGTTTTCTACACACCAGCATTGAGTTATGCCAGCACCATTTGTTGAAGATGCTTTCTTTTTTCCATTGTTGTAATTTCAGTTTCTTTGTCAAAAATCAGGTGTTCATAGGTGTTGGGTTTTCAATTAGATTCCATTGGTCTACCTGTCTATTTTTGTGCCAATACCAAGCTGTTTTCAGGACTATTGCTGTATAATAGAGCTTGAAGTCAGGGATGGTGATGCATCCAGAAGTTCCTTTATAGTATAGGGTTGTTTGGGCTATCCTGGGTGTTTTGTTTTTCCATATAAAGTTGAGTATTGTTCTTTCAAGGTCTGTGAAGAATTGTGCTGGGATTTTTATGGGGATTGCATTTAATCTGTAGATTGCTTTTGGCAAGATTGCCATTTTTACTATGTTGATCCTACCTATTCAAGAACATGGGAGATCTTTCCATTTTTTGGTATCTTCTTTAATTTATTTCTTCAAAGATTCCAAGTTCTTTTTATATAGGTCTTTCACTTGATTGGTTAGTGTTACCCCAATATATTTTATGTTGTTTGTGGCTATTGTAAAGGGTGATGTTTCTCTGATTTCTTTCTCAGCCCCTTTATCGTCTTTATATATATAGTAGGGTTACAGATTTTTTTGAGTTAATCTTGTCTCCTGCCACTTTGCTGAAGGTATTTATCAGCTGTAGGAGTTCTCTGGTAGAGTTTTTCAGGTCACTATTGTAAACTATCATATCATCTATAAATAGTAACAGTTTGACTTCTTCCTTTCCAATTTGTATCCCCTTGATCTTCTTTTGTTGTCTTATAGCTTTAGCTAGAACTTCAAGTACAATATTGAAGAGATATGGAGTGAGTGGGCAGTCTTGTCTTGTTCCTGATTTTAGAGGAATCACATTGTGTGTCTCTCCATTTAGTTTGATATTGGCTGTTGGTTTGCTGTATATTGTTTTTTATTATGTTTAGGTATGTTCCTGTTATCCCTGATCTTTCTAAGACCTTTATCATGAAGGGCTGCTGGATTTTGTCAAAGGCTTTTTCAGCATCTAATGAGATGATCATGTGGTTTTCCTTTTTCAGTTTATTTATATGGTATATTACATTGATGGAGTTTTCGTATGTTGAACCATCCTTGCATTCCTGGGATGAAGCCTACTTGGTCATGGTAGATGATTTCTCTGATGTGTTCTTGGATTTGACTTGCCAGTAATTTATTTATTTTGGTTTTTCGAGACAAGGTTACTCTGTATTGCTTTGGAGCCTGTCCTGGAACTAGTTCTGTAGACCAGCCTGGCCTTGAACTCACAGAGATCCGCCTTCCTCTGCCTCCTGAGTACTAGGATTAAAGGCATGCACCACTAACGCCTGGCTAGGTTTGCTAGTATTTTACTGAGTATTTTTGCATCACTGTTCATGAGGGATATTGGTCTGTAGTTTTCTTTCTTAGTTGTGTCTTTTTGTGGCTTGGGTATGAAGATAGTTGTAGCCTCATAAAAAGAGTTTGGCAATGACTTCTCTGTTTCTGTTGTGTGGGACACTTTGAGAAATATTGGTATTAGCTGTTCTTTGTATTTCTGGTAGAATTGGTTGGGAGATTTTGATGACTGTTATAAGTCTGTTTAAATTCTTATCTGTTCTTGATTCAATTTTGGTAAGTGATATCTATCCAGAAAATCGCCCATTTCCATTAAATTTCGAAGTTTGTTCAAAGTATGACCTGAAGATTTTCTGGATTTCTTCAATGTCTATTGTTATGTCCCCCTTTTCATCTCTGATTTTGTTAATTTGCATGTTCTTTCTCTGTCTTTTGGTTAGTTTGGATAAAAGTTTGTCTATTTTGTTGATTTTTTGGCTTTCCTGTTCCAGTGGGTGGTTGGAGGTGGGACCAGGATGCTGGCAGACTCTGGATGGGCTGTTTCGCCAAGATGTGCTCCCCTGTATGAAGTCCCCAGTTCTCAGGAGGCTCCGAGTAGGGCACCGGAAAGTAGGTTCCTCCCGTGGGTGAAGACAGGACCAGGACTCTGGCAGACTCTGGATAGGCTGGACCACTGAGACAGGCTCCCCTGTGTGTGCTTGGTCCCAAGGCCTCAGGAGGCTCCAAGCAGGGCCCCAGAAGACAGGCTGGAAACAGGCCCATGCTTACTCCCTTCCATGGATGGAAGTAGGAGTAGGAGGCAGGCAGACTCCTGATGGGCTGCTCCAATGGGATGGGTTCCCCCGTGTACAGTTCACAGTCTCACAGTTGACACATTTTTAAGCAGTATTTGTTTATGGGTATGATGTGATAGATATATGTGGGCACAAAATTATGAGGTATACATCATAGAATACCACTCGGACATGAGTTCAATCCAAAAGAAAGGTCTTTATTAGTTGTCCAGTGACTACACTTGGTGTTTGGGGTCTGAGCCTCTCTTAGGGTGGGCTTTTAAACACACAACCACATCATGGATTGACACACATAAGTCAAGAACAGTTAGCCAGAAACAGAACTACAGAAGCCAGAAAGCAAGGTTAGTACATTTAGAGTCTTCCTGAGAACTGTGAACTTTGATGGGTTAGGTCTTTGTTCTTGTTTTGACCAGTGTTGCTGCCTATGTGCTGGGTTCCATGGCCTGAGTGGTACTTCTATCATGGTGTACGTTATGCTAAGGTCTGGGGCCTGTTATAATGTGTGTGCCTGTGTGGAAATTCTAAGAAGTCTTCCTTGATATCTCTTTTCACCTTTTAAATCTAGCTTTCTCAATTGAACTCGGAAGTCACCAATATGTTTAGTCTAGCTAGGTAGATTGTTCCTGGATTTGTCTGCCTCTACTTTCTGAATGCTAGAACCATTGGCAGGGTGTCACACCCAGATGGGATTAGTGTGGACTCTGGGAATCTGAACTTCAGTCTTTATACTTACATGATAAGTGCTTCAGCCAGTGGACTATCATCTCTCTAGCTCTTTGTTACACTTTTTTTTTTTTTTTTTGTACATTCAACCCAAGGATTTACACAAGCCACACAAGGGCACTACCACTGAGTTATACTCCAGCCCTAGTTCTTAATTCTCCCCCTCCCCCCACCTGAGACAGGGTTTCTCTGTGTAGCCCTGACTGCAGTTCTTACTTCTTTGTGTTCCCCATTTTGTTTTATCCAGGGGGCATTGCAGGGGCAGAGGGTGGATGCTAAAGGATGGTGAATGGAAGGGACCAAGATACATGATGTGAAAAACACACAGAATAATTAATTTTATTGAAACAACATATTGCTGTGCAGGTGTTGTCTAATGGACTGGCTTTTGCCGATCTGACCTTCATTTGGGAACCGGGAAGGTTGATAAACTGTCATTTAGAGAGCAGAGCATCCCAAGGGATGGTTTATGAAAGGTCTAATCTTAGAGTCAAAATATAAACTACATTTAAAAAAATCAGTGTCTGTTCATGACTTGTGAGGACATTTAAGAACGCACAGCTTCCTAACTCATCTGTTGGAGAATGGAGGAGGCCACTGCTTGTTGTTCCCAACCAGAAAAAGAAAATCTATGAGCAGATGATATGAATATAAACAACAGGGTAGGCATAAAGAAGGAGGAAGTGACTTTACCCCGGGAAGGGTGAGCAGGGATGACCCAAGAGGGTTGACGAGACGTCCTTTTGCTTAAAGGACAGGGACCCCTCCCTACATAGTGTTTCAAACATTTCAAGAACAGAAACTCCCCAACCAAGAAAGTGAGAGGGCTTACTGTAGAATTTCCCTGGTGGCTGTCTACATCTTGGTGTTATGAAATTTCCCTTCATAATCTTAGAATAATTTGTGCATTAACTTTGGGCTTGGAATGAGTGTGTCTCACTTCTATAAGGGATTTCTACCCAAATAGAATCTTCCTTATCTGCTTCCTCCTGCCAGGGCCGAACCATCACAACGCAGAGCTGTCATTTGCTGGGCCAGGTCCTCTTGGCTCTGTACTTTCCATTGATGCTAGATTTAACCTTTGAAAAAACTCACCTAGACAGGTGGATAAATTGAGGTTAAGAAAGGTTAGGTAATTTTCCCAAGGCCGCACAGCTAGAGCAGAGCTGGGTTCTGAACTCAAGCTCAAATGATTCTTCAAATCCCAGACGCCATCCATCCTCCATCTAACATTGCTCTGGAAAAAAATGTTTTTAAAGTTCACCATTTCTTTCAGAAACTAGAACTGACTTCAGTAAAAGAATAGAGAAGGCTCTCAGAAGCAGACAGGGAGAGCAGGGGTAGAGACAATGTGGTAAGAAAATCCCTTCAGAGCACTGGAAGGCTGTCTTAATCAGTGTCCATTGCTGTGAATAGACACTGTAACCATGGTAACTCTTTTTATAAAATTAACCAATTAATTAATTTCTTCCTAGCCAGATCACAGGCTCCCTCCCCTCCTCCAGTCCCTTCTCCCAACCTCTCCTACCTCCCCCCCATCCATTCCCTTTCCCCAGAAAAAAAAAAACCATAATCCTCTCATGTATATCAGCCAGTCACAGCACACACAGTGGCAGCAAGTTTAGGCACCTCCTCCAACTCCAACTGTGGCTGGATAACGCAACCCAGTAGGAGGAAAGGGTCCCCAAAGCAGGTAACAGAGTCAGAGGCAGGCCCTGCTTTTTGTTAGGAGTCCCACAGGAGGACCAAGCTATACAACTGTAATGTGTGCAGAGGACCTAGGTCAACAACATGCAAGTTCTCTGATTGGCACTCCAGTGTATGTACAGAGCCCCTATGATCCCAAGTTGCTTAATTCTGTGGGTTTTCTTGTGGCACCCTTGGTCCCTCTGGCTGCCTCAATCCTTCCTCTCCCTCTTCCACAGGATTTCCTGAGGTCTGCCTAATGTTTAACTGTGGATCTCTGGTTCTGTCTGTTGCTGAGTGAAGCCTCTCTGATGACAATTGGGCTAGGCAATGATCTGTAAGGATAGCAATTAGGAATCATTTCACTTACTCTCCCTCCACCCCCCCCCCCTTTTCTTATTTTGCTAGCCATGTTTGTTCTCTCCTAGGTCTCTGAGCTGTTGATCCCCTGGGTCCTGGTGCTCCAGGCTGTGTCTGGGATGGATTCTCCCTCTCACAGTATGGGTCTCAAGCTGGACCAGCCATTGGTTGGCCACTGACACATTTTCTGCATCACCTTTGTCCCAGCAGATCTTATAGGTAGGACAAATTGTAGATCAGAGGTTATGTGGCTGGGCATGGTAACTCCTATAAAGGAAGACATTTAATTGGGGCTGGATTATAATTTCAGAAGTTTAGTCCATTATCCTCATGGTGGGAACACAGGTGACATGGTACTGGAGAAGTACCTGAGAGTTCTTCATCTGGATCTACAGGCAGCAGGAAGGAAGGGGCCTCACTTGGGCTTCTGAGAACCTCAAAACCCACCCCCAGTGACACACTTCCTCCAACAGGGCCACACCTCCTAATCCCTTCCAAGTACTGCCACTCCCTGATGACTAAGCATTCAAATCTATGAGCTTATGGGGGCCATTCTTATTCAGACCACTACAAAGGGTGAGGAGTACTAAACAGCCACTGCATCTCTAGCCCAAAGGTCCATCCTCTTTTCTGTTCCTTAGCTAAAAGGGGAACAGCTTTGCTCCAGCCTGTAGTGAGATAGTCCTTCTGTGGCACTGACCACACCCATTGGGGGGTGGAGCCATGGGCGGAAGTGACCTGTGGAAGGAGGTGGGAGAGGGCCAGGAAAGGCTCTCTCTTTCTGGAGTGACTCGGACAGGAGAGGATCGGGTTGAATTTCCTGGTGTTCATCTGTCTAGGTTGTAAGTTATTTCTCCCTGAATAAACATCTATTCAGCCTATTTGTTTATCCTGATCCTTATTTACCTCAATACCAGCCTTATATCTCACCACAGCCTTCTACCTTGCCACAGAGAGACTCAAAGCCGTGAGATAAACAAGCCAGGATTGGAGGCCTCTGAAATAGTGAGTCTAAGCAATCTTCTTTATAAGTTGATTACCTTCGGAACTTTGTTATTATAGCAGAAATCTGATGTGGGATGTCCTTCTGTATGCTGTGAATATGTGTTACTTTTATTGGTTGATGGGTAAAGCTGCGTTGGCCTATGCCGGGCATATTATATCTAGATGGAAAAGCAAAAATGAATACAGGGAGGAAGAAGGCAGGGTGAAGAGAGATGTCAGCCAGCCATTGAGGATACAAGACATGTAGAAATTAAGGTAATGCCATGGCCACCTGATGATACACAGATTAATAGAAATGGGTTGATTTAAATGTAAGAGCTAGCCAATAATAAGCCTGAGCCACTGGCCAAGAAATATAATTAATATCAAGCATCTGAATGATTATTTTTTAAGAAGCTGCAGGCCTGGGTGGGACACAAAAAAAACTTCTGCTTACAGAAATCTGAGTAATATAAGAATAAAGATAAATATGCCAGACCTCCCCAAAGCTTAAAGATTTTTCTCAAGCCGAACAGATAAACAGAGCTCCCTTGAAGAGAGAAATAGTCGGGGGGGGGGGTGATAAGGATATCCAAAATGTAGAGAATTGTGGCATTTGAGAGATGAGAAGTAGGTAGCTGCTATCCTTGAGAGCTGAGGAGAGCTCCTAGATATGGAAAGGGGCACTGTGTTAGTTGCTTTATATTTTTGGAACAGAATAACAGACAAAAGCAGTTTAAGGAAGGAAGGGTTTATTTTGATTCACAATTTCAGGGAGTGCATGATGGCAGGAGCTTGGGCCGGCTGGTCACTCTGCATCCACAGTCAGGAATCAGAGTGATGGTGATGGTGCTCAGCTCACTTCCTCCGTTTGTTTCAATCTGCATCTCAGCCCATGAAATGGTGTCAGTCACATTCAGGGTCTGTCTTCTTAATTTGCCCAGTCAAGAACCTCCCTCACAGACATGTCTAGAAGTTTGTTTCCATGTGGTTCTAAGTCCCTTCAAGTTTATATTCAAGATTAAACTCACAGGCACAATTTATAAACACATAAAACTTGTAGCCAACCTATACTTAACTGGGATTGTATGCTGACGAGGGTAGAGGGCTTAGTTTCAATGTGTAGTGTGGAACAAATATCCTTAGGACTCACTGATTCATATCTTTCATGTGTAAGACCATAGCATGATAAAAAGCTAAGGGGTCAGAAAACACCCTAATTAATCAAGCGACCCTTCTTGGGTACTCTAGTACTGTAATACCACTGGGTGCTAGGAACACCTGGGAGATGGATGAGGCCAGTCCTCTTGAGAATAGCTGGCTCCTATGACAGGGCTGCAATTTTCTTTAGAAACAGGAGTTTGGGGTTATGGGGCATTATTTATTTATTAGTGAGAGACTCATCTAATCACAAGAGATGGAAGGACCACTGAGGCCTGTGTCATGCCTTTTCTTAGGAGGGAGGCGAGAAACAGCCTTGTTTATTCTCAGAAATCCTCTCCTGGTGGAATGAGTTTATGAGCATTGTTAAGTTTATAGGTTTATAAGCTCAGTTTATGAGCCTTAATCCTTAGCTGCCATGTCTACAAATTAGATAAAAATTTAGCTCTGCTGAGGAAACCATAGCAGTGCATTCTGATGGTGAGGATAATATTGATAGTAAGCAATATCACGAGGGATGTTAGGAATATTCATTGTAACATCGTCTGTTGACTATTTGTCCTTTCCGCATGTTGACCCTATTTCTTTGTGCACGGTCTTGATCTTCTGATGCACAACTAAAGCACAGAGAGACTGAATGTGGTTAATGGTCAAATGGTGTTTGCTGGACACCAGAACCCACGTTTGTGATTATGACCACCTTGCAATGGGTCCTATGGACTGCCTGTCCTCTACCTCTAACTCATCTAAGCAAGCCAGGCTCCTGATTTGCTTCATGTATCAGCCTTACTCCATGTAGTTCCAAGATTAAAGAGATTAAATTGCATCCCTGGTTTATGGTGGATCCCAACCCCCTAATCCAATAAGCAAGTGGCATTTCTGCAGTCATAGTTCCAGGTCTAGATGGAGACATGGGTCTACTAAGACTCAAATGTGGCCTTCTATTTCTCAACTGGGAGAAAGCCTGTCTCTCCTGTCAGAGACAGTGAACTCCACTGTTAGACAGAAACAAGATGGTAAGTGGACCTGGCCAGGAAAGGAAAGGTGACCTGGGGTTGTAATTTATGCATAGAGTTCAAAGCAGAGTGAGTATGCCGTCAGTGCTGAATATGCCTGCAGATTTAAGCCACTGAAAACAGAGTCCCTGTCAGATGAAGTTCAACATTTCCTAGCTTGTAAAATATGGTGCCTGGTATCTTTTGGGGACATTTATAGTCTCATTTATACAAATAATTTTCCTGTTTCCTTTAATATTTAATCAGTTTTTAGTATCTTAAAATGCCTAGCCATAAATACTGGGTCCTTTAATGGCCCTGGACTCAGCTATGTTCTTAGTTTTCTTACCTCTTAAATGGTGTCTAATTTCTCTCATAGCAGCTCAATAAGAGGCATCAATAATTTAATTAATCATTTCTCAGCGTTCTAAAGTGAAAGATAAAACAAAACAACAACAAAAACTCCAAAACCCAAAACCCCAAAACAAGCAAACACTCAAATACCCATCTTTTCAAACAAAATGATGATAGGTTATGCACAGAGGAAAGCCTGTTTGTTCACATCAGGCAAATGCTAGTCACATGTTTCCAAGGATATGAAGGGGTAGTGATGGGTGGCAAGGCAGCGGGCACGTTCCCTCTCACAAAGGGGTGCAGGTGAGACAAAGGTTATAGGAGGGAGAGGAGGTGGACTCAGAAAACTCAGCTCCCAGGACAAGTTACTTCATTGCTCTTCAGAATTATAGGTTGAATAGAGGCTGTTTGTGACTATACTTACATAATGAAATGACTGTGAGCATGAACCGAGAAGCCATTTAGCAATGAGCAGCAAAGACATGGTGTGTGCCAGGAGCTCCTGAGACTTGGAACTGGTGCCCTGGGATGGTGGCAGCTGGATTTAAGGAAGATGTAGTAGGCTGAGGAAATAAGGATATTAGGGACAATAGTCACCCAATTGTATATGACTTAGTGTCTTAGGGTTTCTACTGCTGTGATAAAGTGCCTTGACCAAAAGCAACTTGGGGAGGAAGAGGTTTATTTTATCTTATACTTGAGTCCATCACTGAGGGGAGTCAGGGCAGAAACTCAATCAGGACAGGAACCTGGAGGTTTGAACTGAAGCAGAGGCCATGGAGGAGGGCTGCTTACTGGTTCATTCCCTCTACGTCTTGCTTAGCCTGCTTTCTTAAGCATCTTGGACAGTCTGCTCTGAGATGGCACCACCAAGAGTAGGTTGAACCCTTCCACATCCATCATTACTCAAGAAATTACCCTACAGACTTGCCTGCAGGCCAATTTGATGAAGGATTTTTTTCAGTTAATATCCCCTCTTTCTAGATATGTCTAGGTTTGTGTCAAATTGACCAGAATCAGCCAGGATTTCTACTATCCATGGCAGTGGACACAGAGCACCTTCATTGTCCTTGTACAGACTTGAGGCTTGAGGGGAAATGAAAGTTTTAGAGATGCCTAATGGTACTGCTCTTGGGCCCTGCACTGAAGCTTTTTTTTAAAAACAGAAACAAAAATACTGTTATCTTTATGCATGGTGATAGCACCATAAACTTTAATTTCAGAGCAAATAATTTCTTAAGTATATAAGAAGGGCAGGCTTCTTATAATGACACAATTGTGTTCATTATATTTCTAAGGTAGAATGTAGGCAATGTCTTTGGTTGTTTTATCTCTACACGAACCTTTTCTTTGCCATTCTAGACAGCCAGAATCTTACTCTGCTATTTATTTATTTATTTATTTATTTATTTTTGTCAGAAAAGGTAGGAAGTAGGCTAAATAATTGTGGAGGCTGTTTCTTTAAGAAGGAAACACACTTAAAACAGCAGGCAAGATGAGGTATAAAAGGAGGACACTGGGTTTTATGCTCCAGCTTGCTGCCTGACTTCTCACATGCCCACATTAAAGCCTTAGTTTCTACAAAGCAATGCAATAAATCAGGACTCTGCTCCTAGATGCCCAGTTGACATCACAAGACATCTCAAAAGCAAGAAAAGCAGAGATGTTTGAAAATTTGTTTTAAACAAAGGTCTTCTTATAATATAGTCTTGCATGTTGGAGGAAAAGCCAAAAGGTTTTGACACTAAACCTGTGCAGACTGGGTCTACTACAGTCACCGAGCAAGCCTAGGGCTGGCCTGAGGATGAGGTGCCATTTCTTTGTTAAGGGGCCAAGAGTTCTGCTTTTCAGTCAGAGAAAGGATCCCAGACAACAACAGCCAAAGATAAACTCTGCCCTCATTCCTGGCAGAAAGCAAAGGGGGCAGATAGATGGACGGGCAGCTGTTCTTGGTGGGGGATAAGGGACAGATGGAGGCTAAATCTGTTTTTATCAAATGTTATTGCACATATTTTTAAAATAAGCATTGACTGTAATCTATTATCTGAATGGCTGATGAGTGAGGAAAGTTGGTGAGTTAGGATTGTTATTTCCATGTTTCATTTTGCATAGATACGTTTTCATCATGAGAACATGGTTTTTAGGCACTAAAATCTCACCATTGAGAACAGTCACTTGCTACAGTATGTTTCTTCCCAGAGCTTCTCTTAGCAGAAACCTCAAGGAGCTTCAAGGGTTTCTGGGAACCAGAGATCTGAGTTTCAGAAGAAAAAAATATAAGAAAATAAAACCAGACGTAAAAGAGTAACTAATATACAAAAGCGAATATCACAATCAGAAACAGTTTGGAATAAACCTAAGTCATGGAAATAATGAATTAATTTATTCTTCAAAGAAATTCATGTATTTATACAACATGTTTTGATAACATTAAACCTCAGCGCCCCTCTCCAATCCTCCCAGGGTTCCTCACTTCTGCTTCCAACTTCACGTTAATGGAAAATGTAAACCACTGAGTTCAATTAGTTCCTGTGTGTACATGGGGTGTAGGGCCATTCACCAGAGCACAGACAGTCTACATCCCCAAAGAAAAATGAGTCTCTTCCGATATCAGTCATCACCACCAACAGCTTCTCAGCTACGGGTAGGGTTTTGGAGCCTCTCCCCATCCATGCTGGAACTTTGACAGACTTGATTTTTGATTGGTAACTATATTAGTTCACGTGTGCAAGGGCAATGCCAAACACTGAACATGAAAATCTATGACTTTACAGCTCAAGAAAGAAACTTAACTAATGGGGAACAATAGAATGTGGCATGACAGGACACGTGTTATTGAATGAAAATCTTAGTTCCAGGCTGTACCTCCCTACGACGCATTGGTCAGGCAGGTGTCAGAGGCTTCTCAAATAGCACACACTATTGCTGATGCTCTTGGTTGTCTGCCCTAACTAGACAGCCATTTTAATATTATGATGAGAAGTGGATTACAGGTGACTTTAGAGTTCTCATTGTCTTCTGTTTTAAGACTCCTATAAAATTGATAGGTTGTGGAGAGATGCAGGCTAGAGAAACTAATTGCAACTTAGCAAATGTGGGTTTTGGTCAGCTTTGAGTTTTGTGTTCTATAAAACTGTTAAGAACAGAGTGAAGATATATAGCATAGATTTGTGTTTCCCAGACTCCCTCACTAACAGGAAGACTTCGTACAGGAAATGATGTCATAGATAGTATAGTGATGTTTTTATTTCTCTCACCAACAACGTTTGTGTTTCCTTATCGAGCTCTGTGGAATGAGCATTTCACCCAGCACATACAGTGGACTTAATCACAGTAGAGGAAACAGAGTTGGAAGGTAGGCTTTTCTGAGAGAAATGGAAGTGTCTCAGGGATCCTCTTCTACTCCATGCATCTTCATATCTGGCAACTTCAGGAACTTTCTCAGGCTTTTCGGTGTGCAAGACCCAACAGGAAATTATATCCCTGAAGTGTGGCTGCGAGCCTCCTTCCTTTGTATTATAGCAAGCGTCCATTTTGTACAACATTCGAAGCCAAGTTGATGATACATGAAAGAGCCCCATAACTGGCCGCCTATTGTCTATTTGCATTGTTATCCAGGAGCCAAGTATCTCAGAAATGTCCTTATCATCTAGTCAGTGACTTCCCTGAGTTGGGTTTGAGGGCAACTGTTCCCCTGTGGAAACCTGCATCTTTCCCCTTAAGATGAGCAAAGATGCAGCATCACAGAGTGAGAGGGTGTTATGTTGTTTTGATCTCTTGCAGGGCCGGTATCCTGTAGCCTTCAGAACTGTTTTAGCTCTGAGGGTGACTGTTCTGAGTTATAAATAGTTCAGAAAAGAGGGAGATGTTTTTGTCAATTCATCCCATTCAGTGATGGCGGAGGAATGCCTGGGCGCAGTTGGAGAAATAGTCTGTTGCATTATTGAAAGGATAAAGGATCTTTCCTTTGGCAGGACCCTCTAGCTTAGAAACACTTCCTCAGCCAGAAAGACAGTCACTCTAGCTTAAAAAGAATGTAACGATGGGGAACTGGCTTTGTGATGCAAATTTGGTGCCAGGGAGTAAGCCACTTTGAAGAGCAGAAGGGGAGAAGAATGGTGTTGGCAGAGCTGGGAGACCTGTAGGATGTTCTGAACAGATGCGGAAATGCTTATCTTGGACTTGAAGGTTGCTTTTCTCTCTTAGAACACAGTGTCTTTGTCAAGGAAGTTTAGAGATTTCAGCTCTTTAAAAAAAATCTAACTTCCTTTGTATAAGCCATCAGGAGAGAGGACAGCAGTTTGAGTTTAGTTTTATTGCTCATTATCTGTATGCCCTTGAGTAAGTAAGTCCAGTGAGCCTATTTTCCTATCTATAAAGAGGAGAAAGACAAAAGAACCTATTAATGTAGTTTGGGGGACTAAATGAAAAACAGCACAGTGCCTGGCCTGGTGGAGTGACTTGAGTGATGCTGGCTATGGTTTTTTTCATCAGGAAAACATCTTACAACTAATATTTTATAACCATTCTGTCCTAGCTTTTTAACTTCTCTCAGACTTTGTTTTGTATGGCACCCCATTAGTACTGTCTACCAGAAACACTCCACACTCCTATAGTTGAGAAATTTTGGTTTATCATTGTAGTGAGGGAAAAACCCATGCCAAGAGGCTCATGGGAAAGAATATTTATAGGATGTGAGGTCTGGCTGGGTGGCTACAGGTGAAAGGAGCTGGGATTTACTCTATTTGATGCTGTTGGAAGGGTTTAAAAAGTTATGGTTGGGTGCTTCAGGAACTAGCCTGTTGAGGGATGAGGCTGCAATAAGAGAAAAAAGCCCCGATAGTAAAAAGGCACCGACATCATTTTGGTCAAGAAATGAGGTGGCATTTTGTGGGTGATGCAATGACCTTGTCTTTGTCTGTACTTAGATAAAATTATGAAGTAGCTCTGCCCTATTTATCTTGTTTTCAGACTAGCCCTGTCAGAGTCTTCTACTCTGAGATGGTTCACGTCTGACTGGAAATGCACAGGCCAGCTGTGGTCAAGGGTTTCTCTTTCTCATTGATGTAACTACAGCAATTTAAGTGAACCTCATCTCCCTCTCCCTGAGTTGAATCGAATCCTTACTGTGTTGTTTGGAAAAGTTCATCACTTCTCTTGTTCATCCCCCCAAACTACTTTTGCGATATTTTGCTGGATGTTGTTTTGTGTGGGATCCTGAACATTGAACAAGAATCAAAGTGTGTGTATGCTTGCTGTGGTTGTGTCTGGAATGTTCAACAAAGGCTTGTTTAAGGCTTGGCTCCCAGCTTGGTCCTATGAGGAGGGGATAGAATGTTTATGAGGTGGGCCTCATGGGAGGTTTTAGGAAATTGGTGAATTCTCAAGAGGAAGGAGGCACTCATTAGCCCCTTCTTTTGTTTCTTGGTCACTATAAGATGGACTGTTCGAATAAACCCTGAACAAATTCTGTCAGATCCTGACTGAGGAACTTTTCATTCCCTTAAGGCTTGATGAACCCTCCTGCTCCGTGTTGGAACTCCAGCCCCTTGTCCCTCACTGCCATTGCCTAACTTAATCACCCACTATTACCCACATCCCGATTGTAGTTTCTGACAATAAAATGGCCTTGTGTGGACAGACAACTCCAGGAAGTAGAGAATGCACATAACCCCTGAAGCCATGTTTAACTTCTAATTCCCAAGACCCCTAAATAAACTCCAGATATTCCCTTCTGTTTTTGCAGACACCCCTTGCCCACTGTTTTGAAATAAACAATCTGCTATCTCTCTGTGCTTCCTCAGAAATCTAACTTTTTCCACACTACACTTCCATCATGCTGTGATGCCTCAACATATCCATCAAGAAACAGTCTCCTGACTGTAGTGACTGCAACCTCTAAAAGCATGAGCCACAGTGACCTTTGAAAGGCCGATCACCTCAGAGTCTTGCTACTATACAGTTCTAGAGGCTTCTAATTCCCATCAAGGAGATACCTACTATTCTCACTTTTGATAAAGTTCTCTGTAGAAGTAGGCTAGCAGGTTATAGGAAAGGATGATAGAGAATGGGATGCTATTCAAAATGAGGACAAATAATATAACAAGGCCTTTGTGGACTGATTGAGCTAAAATTCTTTTTTTTTTGGGGGGGTACTATACTTTCAATGAAAAAAAAAAAACACCTCTCTCACTTCAAAAGGAATGAGAAATAGTTTATTCTGGAGCCAAATTTGAGTGAGCCTGGCTTGCAAATATATATTTAGGTCTCCTCGAATGTAATGATCCAGTATGGGAGCAGTTTCATGGGTTTTATAGTAGAACAAGAAGAGTGATAATTCAGGCATTTAAAATACATGGGCAGTGAGTGACAACAGGGACAACACTCTCAGTTGCAGGCCTCAGACTCGATCTGACCTGTCCTTAGCCCTTTAATTGGTGAGAATTGAGATTTGTTAATAAATTCCAAATGCTTTTAACTGTTTATCAGAATATTAGATGTGACACGAAGGTGGGCCAGGAGTGGCTCTTCAGGGGGCTTACAATAGTCTGAGAGAAATTACAATTAGATCATCAGGATCTGAAACATTCAACACTCTCCATAACTATTGAAGTGTTGTCAGTTGATCATCAGCTTGTGCAGGCAACTTCTTTCCCAGGATTCTTGTTTGTGACCCCCAATTCCAAAAAAACAAGCCATGCTTTTGAATTATATGAATTGGGTTATATTATGATATATTCACATAAACAAACACTCAGACATGACACACATATATAAGCACACACAGATACAGATAGATACACACACATGCACAGATACATACAAACACACACAGATACATAAACAGATACACAAACAAACACAATACATACATATACACATACAGACATACATGCAAACACACATAGACCCACACACACACTTTATTATCGGTGCTACTAGGCTTACTTAATAAGTATAAAAGAGAAGACTTTGTTGTCATTTAAGAATATTTTAAATACTTAATTCCTAAACCAGGCAGGAGAAAGAACAGGAGGTTATGATGAATCATTAGGAAATTCCTATTTGTGGATGTGGGGTTTGCAATATGTTCATTTATTTGAAAATTGTGGCATGAAAAATAAGTCAAATCTAGAGGAAAACTTTAAGCTATTGGAATTGTTTATATTGAAACAAGTTTTCTCTGGTTCAGGTTGGAGGGTTACAGCACAACTGAGATTGTGATAACTTTCTTGAGAGCAATCAGACATTTTATACTTTTATCAGAAACATAATATAATGGTACCCGCCAGGATCAATATAGTTGTGGTTGACAGCACAAAATGAAGTTTGCAAGGTGTACACAAGACTAATGTCTAAGACCAATTGTTTTGTCAAATTTCCATATTTGCTTGACTGCTAATGGAGCATATGGAGACAGAGACACATAAACTGGTCTGAACACTTTACTGACTAAGGGAGTGCATCAGTCTCTCAGGAACTGGAGGGCACATTGTACACCAGGAGCCATGGACTCCAACCTGAAAAATCTATGACACATGCCTCTTAAGGAGACTAGGACAGGTACATGTAAGTAGTAAGGTTTTTCCTCCCACCGCCAGTCTTGTCCCGCTGCCGCGCCAGCCCCAATTAACACACTGAGACTATATATTAGATATTAAGCTGTTGGCCAGTTACTTGTTTCTTATAGGCTAGCTCTGTCTTAAGTATTAACCCATTTCTATGTATTTCCACGTGGTCTTACCAGCGAGAGGCGGCTGGTGGCTCTATTCTCTCCAGAATCTCCATCTTGACTCCTGCTTGCTATTTCCTCTTTCCTCCTTGTCTCCTAGTCCTGCCTATCTTGCTTTCCTATTGGCCAACAGTGCTTTATTCATTAACCAGTATGAGAAACATATATACATAATGTCATCTCCCATCAGGCACACTCCACGGTTCCCTGCAAACCATGACTATTACAAATTGCTAGAAATAATACGTAGTTTAAGAATATGCCAATGCACCAATAAGTTGGATGCAAACATGAGGGATATGTAAGTTTTACCTCAAGGGCTTCTTAAACTTATTGCTGGTCCCATGCCTAGTGTGTTTCATTCAGCAGGTCTGGGATGGAAGTTTTGCTGCAGCACTTAGAGAACCACTGTGCTAGACTTTGAGTTTACATATGGCTATGTATGTTCCCCTTCTTAATTAACTATTTAAAACACTATGTAGAGTGTAGTGTTTAGCCATTATTAAAATCATGTTTGCTGTAAAAAAAAAAGAAACAAGTTATCAAATTTATTGTTTTTTCTTCTTTTTTAAAAGTTTTCAATTCTGCTTCTGTATTTTTCTTTAGATATTTGTCAATTAAAATGAAATATACTTTTATTTTTTTCTTTGGAATGATGCAATTTACTACTTAAAATCTGCTTCATTTTCTCTGGAATTATTTTGTACCAAATAATTTCTCAGAAAGCCCAGAATGAACACCAATGAGTTATTTCTTAATTTCATTAGTCAAAGATAAAGCCTTAAAAATTAGTCTAATCCTTCTTTGTTAGTAAAGGTTTGCCCCTGTAAGACCTGGCATGATGCACACCTTTAATTCTGACACTCAGGAGGCAGAGGCAGGTAGTACTCTGTTTGTTTGTTTGAAGACAGTCTGCTTTACATAGTAAATTCTAGGCTAAACATGGATATGTAGTGAAAGCCTGTTTCAAATAATAAATAATAATAATAATAAATAATAAACTCATTAAGAATGGTGGATACTTGATTGTTAATGCCTGTTTTATGTGTAAATTAAGAAGTTTATTTGCTTTATGTTTAGTACTTTTTATGTTTTGAAATTATAATTAGTTACATTATTTCCCTCATACAACTTACCTTCTGTTTCAAATCATAACCTTTTAAATCTTAATTGTTGTTATACACACATACATACACACACACAGATACCACGCATACACATCCCTTGTTTTTTCATAAAACTAGTGTAATTTCAGCAAAATAAGTCAATTTATATATTACACACACATATAACTAAATACATAAATACAACCTTCTCAGTGCATATAATGTTACTTGTATGTATATAATCTCACGGTTGACTAATTGGTAGAAAATGTTGCTTTTTGAAATCTTTCCATCCCTAACTTTAAATGATAGCTTATAAACCTTAGGGAAGAATTAGTGTTATATTTATCTTTAATTTAATTTAGAGTCTTTATTTGAATGTGGCAAAGTGAAACTATGTGGTATTTTGAAGTAATACACCAGATTAGGTTAATGGTATTTTATTAAGCAAAATTTCTTGGAGTGCTAGCTGCCAGTGAACTCATTGAAAACTTGGACTGTGGGAAGTCTGGAAGGGGTGCTGGAAGCTTCCATAGATAGAATAGGCAGGAAGATAATGGCAACTTAAAAGTGTTAGATTTTATGTTTGAAAGTTGCTGCATATTTTTTGGTATAATTTGTACATCTCTCTTAGCCAAATGTCCACCTATGAAATGTGTATTTTTTTGTTGTTTATTTTTACTTACTAATATAGTATGATATTTGGGATTTAGGAGTATGAACTTGCTTCCTCTTTAGGAATCTGTTTCTTGTATTGAAGTGATAACTTGTTTAAAAATTAATGCTTAGTTATTTCTGGGTCTTCTAAGACGTTACCTGAACACTTACAGGAGTGAGTCAATGTTACTCCCAGTTTACATTTATTCTCCCCTGTCACTAATGTAACAAGGCAAATAAAGTTATTAAGAGAAGGGACTCCAACATGTTTTCTCGATTTTCTTGGGGGGGGGTGGTCCTTGAAGTTTTGACTTCCATCAAAGAGAACAATGAAAATGATCATGATTAGGGATTTCTTTATCATTTTTTATTGGTCAATTATATGTCAGCTTGACTTGGCTAAGGGATGCCTTGAGAGCAGGTTAAATATGTCTGATTGTGAGTATGCTTGTGGAAAATGTTAGCAGCTGATTTAGGAGATGCATGAGGTAGACAGCCTTCCTTCATGTGGACGGACACTGTCCAGTCAGCTGACAGATTAAATAGAACAGAAAGATGGAGGGAAGAGGCAATTTGTTTTTCATTCAGTAGGGACATCTAGTCTCCATTTGCTTTGGATTTTGCAATCTGTGCTCTCAGACCTTCAGAACTGGACCTTATTATATCGTAAGTTTTCATGGCTTCCCAGTTTGGGAACAGCACATCATGGAACTTTCCCCCCACCACCCCCATAACCTCATGAGTCAATTTCCACATTAAAGATTATATTGCATTACATCCTGTATATTCGGTTTCTCTGGAGAACAGTAAGATACCAACTATTACCAAGATGGTGACTATCTATCCACTTCCCTTGAAAGCTGTTCTCTTGACAGATTGCACTCTCCAGCTGTCCATTCCCCTTATTTGAGAGTAGATGTGGGAAGTAAAATGGGAGGAGTACATAAGTAAATATAATCTATGTTCCCACAGAGTGATTGCTGGAGTTCTAGGACATAAGAGTATTTTAGTGCATTCTAAATATTAATTTTGGAAAAGAACAAAAAAACTCAGAGAACAAATTTCCTCTTAGTTTTTAGTTCTAGATCTCCACTTGTTCTTAGACTTACATAATCTGTTGGCTGCCTTGACTGTTTTTATAGGCCTTGTCAATATGCACGTTTTTGGATTATTCTTTGGCAAAGCTGGGACTTAGAAGGGAAATGGTATCTGCTATTCCTAAACTTTTTGGAATATTGTCTCAACTTCTTTGAGTAGTACTGCAAAA
Organism: Phodopus roborovskii; assembly: GCF_943737965.1. Classification (NCBI taxonomy): domain Eukaryota; kingdom Metazoa; phylum Chordata; class Mammalia; order Rodentia; family Cricetidae; genus Phodopus; species Phodopus roborovskii. The sequence goes on along the minus strand of NW_026126511.1, from coordinate 40,292,014 downwards.
TTAACTCGCTAAAAAAATCTATATGCTCCCTGTATTCCTAGCCTCATTTGGTGAAGAAATATTTCCACAACGAACAAAGGTATTCCAAGTTAGTTACAAATGATTGTAGTAGTGTTTGCACTTCAGGTTGGAGACCCATTTTAAAAATTAATCTTAAAACATACAGGAGAAAATTACCAAGATCCCTTACTCTTCAAAAGCAGTTTTTGTTACTGTAATTTCTAATAATTCTGGGTCCTTAGAAGTATATTGTGATCAGTATGTAGTGGCAGGTCTCACTTACTGCTTTGCCTTTTATCCAAAATGATTACAGTGGGTGACTATTTGCCTTTGTGAATCTAGCTCTCCTTTTGAACAGCCAGAATGTACTGTTAAGTGTCCCTTACAAGATGACAGGGTCCATAACGCTAATCTTAAACACAATCTAGTATTTTTTATGTCAAATTACCCCAGCTTCCAGCAAATAGGTTATCTGCCTTAAAAGGATAGTATTCAATTCAGTGCCTTGTCAATGATGTAATTAATACCCCTTTCCCCTAAAGGCCCCCAGTCCCATTTTCACACACGTTTGTTCTTTTTGACCAACTTCCCGTGTTCTCCATATTCCCAGCTGCTTCTAGTGGTAGGCACAGAGAAAGGGAGTCACACTGTGATGACCCTAATTGCTTATATTCATTTCATGCCCATTTGGTTGATGTATTGCCAGCATGCTTTGTGAATATTTTCTATAATCCTCACGACAATCATAAAAGTTAGGAACATCCATTGTTGTGGATGAGAAACAGTTTCAAGAGAGGCCCAGATTCTTGGCTGAGAAGAAGCAAAACACGATTTCATTCTCTGCATCCTGGAAAATCTCTGCACAGTGCATACTGTTTCTCTTTGTGAGCGTCTACATTTTGTGGCTGCTTTAGACCATTTAGACCACTCCCCTGACACCCCCTCCCCACAACAGCTCTTACCACTGGCCTCATTGTACCGACCTCATCCAATTCTGCATTTAGTACTACTTCGATATCCCCACCTTAATTTTCCCTCTGATCTCAGCTTGTGTTGTTACTTTTGATCTGATTTCCATTAAGGAATCCGCCGAGAGCTAAACCATTCTGATAGTTGAATTTTGGAAAGGAATTAAATATTTAAAAATCAAAGAGCACAGTCTCAACTTCTTAGTTCATATTAAATATTAAAAGTCTACCATATTTCAGGTGGTAGAAAACTAGCTTGGCTCATAGTTTTGCCTCATGTGCTTTGAGTTGAAATCACCTGGAACCATCTGGAAATGGTTTCTATATCCTGACTCCTTGAGGTATGTGTGTGCTGCAGTCCATAATTATTTGGGGTTGCTTAGTCAGTTGGTGGCATCATCAGAATCTGATGAAACAGGGCTGGTCACAATCCCAACTAGCCCTCACGGTTTACCCTCTGGTCCTGCCCACACCTGCAGTGCCCTTATACGGAAGAAGGGACTCAGAGGCTAAACTGGTAAGGTATGAATTCTGATCTCCAGATACCTAAAAATATAAAAGTATCCTCCCTCTTCAGCATATCAAGAGGCGAGCCTTTGAAAGTTTCTCCCAAGATTCTAAGAAATCATGTTAGTCCCTTGATTTGAATTGAATTCCTTAAAATGATTAATATCTACCATGGGCAGCACCAGCCAGCATGGTAAATTGTTTGTTTGTTTTTTCGAGACAGGGTTTCTCTGTGTAACATCCATGGCATTCCTGGTACTCACTCTGTAGATCAGACTGACCTCAAACTCACAGAGCTCTGCCTGCCTCTGCCTCCCAAGTGCTGGGATTAAAGGCGTGTCACCATTGCCTGGCTCTAGCATGATAAGTTAGAGCCAGGCAAGTGCTACTCACAGTGAACCCAGAGGCAGACAGTGATAGAATCAAACTTTTCTCGGGGCTAACCACAGCTAGTAACAGTGCCACCTGAGTATGGGGCTTGAGGCCAGAGAGCCTTGGTCAATCCAGGGGTTACTTCTTTCTAAGAGTAAGTGGTGAGCTGGGCTGTGGTGACACACACATAGTCGGGAGGCAGAGGCAGGCAGATCTTTGTGATTTCAAGACCAGTCTGGTCTACGAAGCTACACAGAGAAACCCTGTCTCTAAAAACCAAAACAAACAAACAAACAAACAAACCACCCAAAACAACAATAACAATAAGTGGTTTTTAGGCCAGTTATGTAATCTCCTTATGAAACAGGAAATTAAAAAGAATTAAAGTGCTTGTACTGGCATTAAGTAGAAGCCGAGAGTATGTAAACACTGTGAGAAGAACTCCAGAGTCCATTGTTTATGTTGCCTTTGATGTGACTCTTATTGACTTGAAGCAAGGGGAAGTATTTCATTTGGAAGGCAAAAACTTCCAAAGGGAAGGAGGCACTCATCCAACTTGAGACCTTTCAAAGCTAAAAGCAAGTGTTAGTGTGTTATATATTAAAGGGTTGAGAGATAGGGTGCCATGAAGATTGAAATCTTCCTTTTCCAGAATTTCATGTAATTGGAGTCACAATTAAGATATTTCAGATTGGCTACTTTTACTTACAAATACATATTTAAATTTCCCTGGTAGCCTGTTTTGTGATTTAATTGGTCCTTATTCCATTGTGTCCATGGATGTATCTGCTTATCTGCTCCCTGCTGAAGGACAGGTTTTGTTTTGGCTGTTAAGAATAAAGCTGTTGCCAATTGGTGGTGGCACCTTTCTTTAATCCCCGAGGCAGAGGCAGGTGGATCACCAAGTTGGAGGCCAACCTGATCTAGAGTTAGTCCCAGGACAGCCAGGGCTATACAGAGAAACCCTGTCTAGAAAAACCAAAATTTAAAAAGTGTGTGTGTGTGTGTGTGTGTGTGTGTGTGTGTGTGTGTGTGACCTTCTTTAAGTACCAGTGTATAGATCTTGGTGATGGCATGTATTTCCAGCTTTCTTAGTTAACTATCACGAAGCATGGTTATTAGCTATGGTAACAGTATATTTATCTTGTAAGGAACTGCCAAACTAGCTTCTAAAATGTCTGCACTATTTTGCAGTGAACTGGCATTCCTGTTGCCCCACACCTTGCCAGCATTTGTAAATAACTGTTATTATTCAATGTCTTGTTTTGACCATTTAAATGGAGTATAATTGGTATCCAATTCTTTTATTAGCACTTCCCTAGTTAGGTGATGTTGAACATTCTCACTTAATGGTTATTTGTCTAAAAATATGAATGCTTGAATCGTGGATTTGCTGTCCTATCTTGCCCCTCTCCACCCCTCCCACTTTTTGTCATGCTGCAAATCTAAAACATTAGCCATGGCCCAGGATTCTTGCTTTCTTACTCTGCTGTAAATTCAGGAAAAGGAAAAGCAGAGGGACTACAATGCGTATGAAGGAGTCAGAGCATCAGATCCAGGTGGAAGTACTGTTAAAGAATAATGCTCCCTGGAGTGCGATATGGGCAAGGACTTTTCCCTTTGATGGAGTTGCTGGTTGAAGAAGGAGTCAGCATCTGCCTGGTGCTTTCTCCTTGGCTGTTGGGGAGTAGGGAGGCAGCTGGGAAGTAGGTTCTTAGCAGCACTGCTTGGCTTGAGATCATTGGATTTTGAAGCTGATGCTTACCCCTTATCCTCCTTCGGAAATGCCTTTGCTTGGTTAGCCTTGCCTCCCTTGGAAGGGGTGCTCTAATAGAGCCCTTTGGCTTTTCATCATACTCTATTTTATTTTTCTGAACAAGGAATTGCCCACCATAGAGATATTATTCAGATAAAATGTAACCATGGCATAAAAAAATCCACAGGATCGATGTTCCACTTTAGCCTATCATTGATTCTTGTCTCCTGATTAATGGGTTTGTTGGGGGTACAATGTTCATCTAAGTTTAACGGGATGATTTATTTTCTTTCCCACATTAATTTTACCTAAAAGCACCTTACCATGTTCTGTACTAAGATGTAGCTACCTACAGTTATTCAACATTACCGACATTTTAAATCACGGATTAAAGGCTTCCAACAAGGATTCAGCTGTGGTTTGAAGAAGCTTTAACCTTTAGAACTGTAAGTAAACATGTTAAGATTTAAGCAGTTGAACCACATGATAATTACTTGATATATTTGGGGATGGGAAGTTATCTAAGGGTTTGTACCACTAGCAACTAATAAATTGCTACTTGGGTGAGGGAATTAGAGTGAACTGTCATTTAACCACTGTTATTACTGTCACCAGAAATTTCCATTTGGGGATATAATTTTAGGAGGATTTCTTTTCAAGTTTGGCATCTTCCTTGACACTCATCTCTAAATACTGAAGTTGGTTTTTTTGTTTTTATTGTGTTCTTACTTTCTTTCATAAATAGTTTATCAGCAGCCTTTCTTATTACCTTTAAAAGCTTTCAGCTGCTCCTACGATCTTCTGTTGTCTATATATTATATTTTGATTTTAGGAAGGTTTCTTGTTGGCTATTTCCTTGGAATAGGTATGAAGAATGATTATATTTTAGGATAAACTATTGTGTATAGTTTTTTAAAATAAACAGTTTTGATGGCTACTATGGATGAGAAGACAATGGTTTCGGTTGAACTCCTGACTATACCTCTTAATCACTTGAAGTATTTTAGAAAATGGAGCTTCTGTCAGATATGTGAACTCAACTGAACTAGGATGTGAACTGTAATGGGATTTCTGTAAACTCCCTTGGTGATTCTAAAATACACTAAGGCTGAAAACCCAAGCAAGAAAATTTCTTCCTCATTTTTCCTCTTTTATTGTAACTTGCTGCAATTGTTTTGAATTCTCATAAGTAAACATCAGCAGCACTGAAGTGTTTTTGGGGGAAAAAAAAAAGAATCTTCGAGCTACAGAGATGGCTCAGTGGTTAGGAACACTGGATGTTCTTCCACAATACCCAAGTTCCATTCCTAGCTCCAACATGGAAGCCCTTAACTGTCTGTAACTCCACTCCCCTTTCTGGCCTTTGCAAGAGTCAGGTATACACATGGCCCTCAGATATACATACAGGCAGAACATTCCGTACACATCAGAATAAATAAATGTAATAAAAAAACTTTAAAAACTGGAGAGTCTTGGGGTTATAGTAAACATATGCTAGTCACCTACTCACTATTCATCCTAGACAATGACATCATAAACTCACCAAAACCTCTCTGTGAGTATGGCTGTGGCCTATGGCTCATTTCTAAGTAATAGATATGACAAATGTGACATGGGATGGCCTGATGTGTACACTGGGATGTCCTTTACTAATGCACCTTCTTCCCCTTGCTGGCTCTGAGGAAGCAGTTGGCTGTTATGAGAGGTCCATGCAGCTGAGAATAGCCTTTAAGAGCAGAGCAGTCAGGTTTTCAGAGATGAGCAGTGCTCCAGCAGGCAAGATCATGGATTCCAAACTGCTCCAGGGATTCTAGAAGCAGATTTGTGGCTTATTGTGCCTAACAGGAGAACTGGGCCCTGGCTGATGATGAGGGGCGGGGAGCAGGCCTACAGACAGCCCTGAGATCTGCCAGACTCTGGCCTGTAGAACTAGCCAGGCAATGGAAATAATTTAAATTGCTAAGCTTATGATGGTTTTAAATCAAGCATTAATGTGAATATAGGGTCCTTTTGCAGTTTTCATTTAGACACTAGCCTGGCTGAGGTCTCATTTTCATCTTCCTTCAGCTCTGAAATCTTGTTAGTGAGGGCCCAGAACCAAGGGTCAGCCTATTGTGTGTCCTTTGAGATGCTCCAGCTGGAACAGGTCCTGAGGTCTTTCTTGTTCTCAAGCCAGCACTGAAAGACATGTTTTTCAAAAGAGAGTTTCCTGTTGCCAGCTGTATTTGTGCAAAGATTCAATGTCCAGCTCAGGTGACTAGCTGAGGGGATTCTACCCTGGGTGAGAGTCTGGATCAGATGATGGGAAAATATTCAAACTCCTTTTCTCCCAGGGGAGATAAATTCAATACAAAACGTTAGACTGTAGGAGCTGCCCTGTTTTTAAGACAGTGCAATCAGTTATCAGGTGCTCAGTGGTCCTGGTCCATGGCAAATGTCCGCTGAGCTCTGTCTCAGGAGCACACATAATTTGGCTGAATTTCCTCACACTTTCTAAATCTATTGCCTAGTTGAGTTCTAGCAAGTGTATTTCAGATTCTTTTAAATTGAAGTCTGAAATAAAAATAAGGGATACTGTTTAAATTTCAAAGCAATACATTTCCAGTAATTTATACTTGGTTTCAAGTGTCAACTTACATAGTAACATTTGACTAACCACTTTATGATAAACTTTTTAGCAATTATCCTAACCTGAAATTAACACTTAAAAAGAGTTTCATTTACTATTCATGTGATGAAACACTATAAACCAAAGGCAAATTGGGAAGGAAAGGGCTTATTTGACTTACACTTCCACATCACCATTTATTATTGAAGGAAGTCAGAACAGAAACTCAGACAATGCAGGAACCTGGAGGCAGGAGCTGATACAGAGGCTATGGAGAGGTGCTGCTTACTGGCTTACTTCCCCTGGCTTGCTCAGCCTACTCTCATACAGAAACCAGGACTACCAACCCAGGGATGTCCACTCTCGGACAATGGCTGGACTCTCTCTTATCAATCACTAGTTAAGAAAATGCTCTACAGGCTGGTCCACAGCCTAGTCTTATGGAGACATTTTCTTAGTCAAGCTTCTCTCCTCTTAGATGCCTATAGTTTGTATCAAGTTGACATAAAACTAGCCAGCACAATTTTATAATTCAGTAAAAGTAGAGTCCTTTCCTAAGAGGGGTTGTTTGTTTTAGGGATACTTTAGAATGCCTCCCAAGGAGCCTTAAATGTATTGAATCATAATTGCTTATAGACAGTTAAGTGTTTTTGTAAATTCCTTCTAAAATCAAATACGTATTTTTCCTCCTTGACCAAATGCTTTACATCACTCCATCCTAGACTTGTGATCACATGTCATTGCCATGTATCTCTGACTGACTTCCCTTTGTGCATGAAAGTCTGGTACCTTTTCCCTTATAAGGACGACAACCATATTGGATGAAGAACCCACTCCACTCCAGTATGACCTCATCTGAACTTACATTTTAGTTACACCATGAAGAGCTATTTCCAAATAATGGGTGCCGTTTATAGTTTTCAGGACTTCACATTTTTCTTTCAGGGAGATGCAATTCACACAACACCAACATCTATATGTGTGAGAGGGGGCTAGTTAGGAAGCACCAGCACAGTGCTGAATTCTAAACCGAGATCTTCAGATGCAACACTGGAACCTTCAGATTTCTTTCAAAGCAAGATGACAAGCTGGAAGCAAGGCGATGATGCTCTGCAGGCTGTTATGTGGAAGAAGAGGAGGGACAAATGGTCTATGGGGGAGGCCATCTCATTAGAGCTGGAAGGCATCTGAGAGGTAAAGAAGTGGACTCTCAAATTGTGAATAAGAAGTAGTGAGGAGAAAGTTATAATATTGTGAAGATGAGTGATGAAGCCAGGATTGCTCTATGGATTTTTATGGAATGGAATAGAATCTGTTCTATTTCCACGTTTCTCACTAGCTAAGAGCTCCTTGATAGCTCACCACCAGCAATATCAGCTATCAGAGGTGATTTTTAGAAGATCCAGCCACACACAAAAGGACTTAGCCTCAGTCTCCTGCTAAATTTGGATCATAATAACTAGGTCATAAATCCTAATGACTAGGCTTGTGTTTTGTTCGGAGTTGCAAAGCCTTTGTGTTCTTGTTTGGACATTGGCTCCTCAAGGCCAGGCCTCTGACTTACTCTTGTCAGATGTATTTCTTGGACCCAGCTAACTTTTTGCCCTAAAACTTGAGGAAAGCATGCAGATGGCCCTTCTTTGAGGGTGTCCTGGGCCCCGTTTCCCCTGACTGGATCAGAGGAGTATCACTTTGTTCAGATGTAGACTGTATTTTGTAATTATCTTTTCTGATTTCTTCTGTACCTTCTGAAAGGGACTTGCTGTATCTTTGTTTTCTAGGAGTCCAGCATCTTATAGAAGGTGGTCATGGCCATGCTAGTCCTTCTCAAACTTTCATCTCCTTCTAGTTAACCAGAGTAGGACTCACTGTTGCTAAAGGGGGAAAGTCTGGGTTTCTGGCTGGGTGTGAGGTTCAGGAACTGTCTCCCTATTACTCATCTGAATGGTCTTGTAGGAAGAGTACAAGGTGTGTGATGAAGAGTAAGGTGTTTCAGTTTCATTTGAAAGTCAAGTGTTTTTCTAAGGAGGGTATTTCTGTAAAGCCAAAAATCTAGTTTCTGGCCTTAATTTCTATTAGTGTGTTGGTTCGATTTTAAAACTCTATACAAATGCCATCTAAACAATAAAAAATCTTAAGTAGAACTAAAAAAATATGCATATGGCATTTTATTAAGTCAAGCAACCTTGAAGTGACTTTTGAAAGCTGTGTAGGAAAGGTGTTTCCATCGGAAAGTCATTTGTTTTTTCTCTAGATTTAAATGTCTTTATATTGGGTTTTCTAGATCAGTCAGGTCTTATATATCAAAAGACCTTGATGCTAACGAACAGAAATATCCAGGTAGCCTTGTGTGTTTGCTGATGTTCTATTTGTGGCTGCCTTTCTTGGTGTCCTTGTCGCTTTGGGTGTTTAACTTCAAACTCATGTTTTCTTCCTTGCTTTAAAATTGCACTCCATTCCTCATGGAGGGAAGACTAATTACACTGCCTTTACCACTGTGGGAGAAGGATGACCTTGTCCCATATGCTAAAGGACTTGCAGCCCAGAGAACAGCTCAGTTCAATAGGGCCTATCAGGTGGAGCTGAAGGGACCTCGATGGATACAGGACCCATGGTGATCTCATTGGCAGTGGTAGGTGGGAAACGTAGATGAGGCTTTTTGAATGAGATCATAACATGATCAGGGAGAAGAAATCGATGTTGGGCTGCATCTATCATGGTTTATGTATGTGTGTGTGTGTGTAACATCTCTGTTCCTGTATCTTTAGTATTGGGGTTGTCAAGTGTATTTAGTAAGGAGAATGAATAGTTCTAGAGACTGATTTTCCAGATGGATCGTCTCAGCATTTGCCAAATCTTGTTCGGGGCTTTCCAGGATATTACCACTACATCCCCAAACAGGATAAAATTGCAAAAATCAATTCTTTTTGCCTTTATAATCTTTAAGAGGCTTAAACAACAGATGCGTTTTGAATGATAAAGAATATGCTAACACTAAGGATGAAAGATTCTTTGTGCTGGAGGGCACAGCTCTGTGGTACCTGATAGTGTGTTACTTCTACAGCACTAAAATAATAGGACTATTGTTACTACTATTACTATTTTGTTTTCAACTTCTTGGATTCAAAGGGACTCAGTACAGTTGAAAAACAGAGCCTTGTCCTTGGAGTTTAGGCTTCCCTGAATGTCCTGTTTTGGGGCAGTGCCATTTGTAAATGGAAAAAAAGGTTCACAGAGAATTATTCACTTAAATTCACCATAGTTTTCTAAGCTTCAGTCATAATTCCCACGCTAGGGAAGACGTAGGCATGGCTGTCTTTATTGACAAAGACATGCACAGAAAGTACATGTGTATAGCCTGTAGTTACATTTCTTTTTTAAAAAGTATTTATTATTTGACATGTCTATTATGTGCATGTGTTACATGTATGTGCACACACACACATACACATGCACATATGAGTGCTATAGCATGCATGTAGAGGTCAGAGGAGAACTTGCAGGGGTTCATCAGGCATGTTAGCAAGTGCCTTTACCCACTGAGCTACCTTGCTGGCCCTCCTTTGTCACATCCCTGAAATTTCTAAACCACACAAAATTAATCCTTTTTTTTTCCTATAATCCATATGGTAGTACAATTTGAAGTGATGTGAGCCCATTTGTATGCACCTTTTACTTATCTCATGTGGTGTGAATCTTGATGTATGTTGCCTAAGGAAGATTAATGCGCATCGCCCAAATACCACCAGGAGGTTATATAACCTTCTGATTATGTACCAGACTTCTTTTAAAAAATGCCCAAGTTTGGAACTATAAGTCTTATCGTGTGCTTCAGTACCTCTTCTCTCCTCTCCGCACCTTCTACCCTGTGGCAGACCCTGCTTTGAGGGTACACAGTATCGTCAGGACTCAGACTTAGGAATGATTTCTTCAGCTGGTTACAAATAATTTTCCCATCACACCAGTCAGCCTGGCTTTCTCTGGAGCTGGAGTTGTCCTTCCCAATTAGGATCTTACAATTTACCTAGGGCTTTGAATAATTTTCTTGTTATTTCAAGTCTTGCCTTGCCAAGGACTTATTTCATTTTCTTATTAGATTTATCTCTCTCATTTTTCCTATATAGGTATTGTTTAATACTGGAATACTTGATTGTTGCTCTCAGAACTCTAATTAGTCTATGTCCTACTTAAGCTGTCTAGGGTTCCACTGCAAACACTCCATGTAGCAGCCCCAGGAGCTGTCTCTAATATGGAGGTCTCATCATTAGACTAAACAGCTTTCTGCTGTCATTATAAATTGTACTCCATCATACTGATGCTCCCTTTCTCTTCTTACCACTCAAGTCATAACATCACTTGCTTACCACATTTGCCTTAATGGGTCCTTGCTCATACTTTGAGAGCCTAAGACCAAGCTTACAATAGAAGATTAGAGAGCCAGTTCTCTCACCTGAGTGGGAGGAGTCATTGAGGAGGCCATCATTGTGGGGGAGGTGGGCGGGGAGTTAGAGAAAATGCTTTTCTCTGGCATTTGAATACAAATCACTCATTTGCATGGGTAGAGGCCTCCTCTGGAGGTTTGAAAAGACTTTTGAGTCTATATGCTTGAGTCTCAAGGCTCTTATAAACAGCAGCCTTCTCTGGGACGAAAGACCCAAAAACTAGAATGGATGATTACTCCAAGAAATGAGAAGACCAGAAAGACTTTAGTTCATGTGCTTGTTTTTATTTTTTCAGACAAGAGTTCTCTGTGTATCCCTGGCTGTCCTAGAACTCACTTTGTAGACCAGGCTGTTTTGAACTCACAGAGATCCGTCTGCATGCGTCTGCCTCCTAAGTGCTGGTATAGAAATGTGCACCGCCATGCCAAGCAAGACTTTGTTTTTAAAGAAACACCTAGAAAAGAAATGCCAGGATTAAAACAGAGCAAGTTTATGTTGCAATATTTTATGTTAACTTTAAATTTTGTTTTGTTTTGCTTTTCAGGACAGGGTTTTTCTGTGTAGCTTTGGAGCCTGTTCTAGAAATAGCTCTTCTAGACCAGGCTGGTCTTGAACTCACAGAGATCCACCTGTCTCTGCCTCCCACATGCTGGATTTAAAGGTGTGCACCACCATTATACAGTAGTTAAAGCTGGTTAAAAAAGTATAAAGCTAGGGTGTTTATGTGGTGGAAATCCCTCAGATTGCCACATACTTAACCAATGGAATTTCTCCAATGCTGAGTCAGTCCTGTTGATACCCACTCTCTGCCCCTTCCCCCCAATACCTCCAAGAACTCAAGGCACCCAGGAGGTGGGTAGCTGAAATTTCCTCTCCCCCAACTGAAATGGCTAAGTGATTCAGTTTCCCAGAAATTCCCACATGCAATGTTAAAAATATTATCTACTTAAAAACTTTACCCAAAATATTTCTTCATAGAAAGTATTGCCCAAATATTAAAATTCCCTAGCATCTTGGTGTATAAAAATGACCATCTTATTGTTTCATTTTAGCAAATAACCTAGTTGACATTTTCCTATGCTTATTTCTAAACTGTTCTGATATTTAGAGGCTTAATAATTGATTCCTTTTTCTTTTCTTCTTCAAAGTTGTTCAGAGCAGAGTCTCTCTCTGAAGAGTGGGTCCTGTCCTAAGAGATCTGGTGGCAAAATAATTTCAAAGTTGCAGGTGCAAGGACTTTTCCATCTTTCATGCAATTTCAAGTTGAATAGCCTTTGCATTGAACCACTGGCCAGAACCAGTAAGGATAGCCTGAAGGTGTTCATGCTGCAGCTGCAAGAGGCACTGTAACAAAAGATGGCTTCATGACAACCTCTTGCAGGGCTGGTGCTGGCCCAAGAGCTAAGCTGGCTTCTTCTCAAAGACCCAGGAACTGAGGCACTTTTCACACTTGCTAATGAAGGATGCTGGGGGTACCCCCTTGTCTACCTAGCACGTCCAAGGGAGGGACAAGCCAATAATTGCCTAGTTTTGAATTCAATCAGTGCTTTTCTGTGATTGTGAATGGCTTTGCATGAATGTGAGTGGTTCCCTTTTGTTGAGTCTTTGAAGGGAGCTAATGAAAGATGTTAAGATGATGTTCAAGTGTTTGTGGCTTTTCACAGCATTTGAGCCAGGTGTGAGGGACTCTCCTTCTAAAAAGTAAAACACTCTCCATAGAGACTCCCCACCAGGGTTTCTGTCTTTGAGAAAAAACACAGGTTAGATAGAATTTCCAGTATGAAATTATGAAGAGACAGTCCTCTGATTGGCTTGATTTTGTTGCTTTCCATAACATTTATTTTACATCTCAGATAAGCAAGAGGCTATCTATGTCTTTTCCTCCTGTGTCCTGTGGAGGGTATGTTGTGGAGAGCTGAGGGTATGTGAGGGAAAAGAAGAAAAGGTCGTTCTCTCTTTGTATGTAGGGAGACACAACCAACCCAGGATGTATTGGCCAGACATACACATTTATGTATAAATTTACTTATGATTTACAGAAGTTATGCATAAAATTACAGTGTATAGATAAAATGCAAAATAGCCATAAAGAAGTATATAAACAACATATCATGTCATTAACAATACATAAAAGGTCTGTATATTGTAGATACGCATATATATTATGTGTACCCATTGAAAGTGGCTTCCTTCACCCACTATGTCTCCCATTTATTTGGCTTGAAGACTTTGGAAATTGCCCCTCTGAAAATTTGCAAGGGACTAGTTTATGCACGATAACCAAATTGGTTATGAGACCTGACATGTGTACCCCCTGCTCCCGTTATTTGGTGGTTCTTAGGGAAGACATACTATTCCTGACATCTTCGCTTTCACAGTTTTGACACAAATTGCCCTACCTTAAATCTCCCCAGGGTGTTAAATGCTGTGTTGTAAGTCCTACAGAAATGTCAGCTTCTTTTGGCTACTGTCCAAATGTTCACTGAACGGTGACACCTTAGTTGTTTTTAGCTCATGAGCCCACCTCAGAGCCTCATCTTACAAGGCAAGGTCTTTTGAGGTGACTGGACAACAGTTAAAGTTTTAGGAACTTGTTAGTATCCATAGCCTTTCTTCAATAAAGACTCTGCAATGATAACCGAGTTGTTTCTTCATCTGAAAGAGGTAGGACTTAACTCTGTGAAGTACTATTCTTTGGCAAGGTGTTTGTTTGGTGTTCTCTTAAGATTCCAGTCATAGGTGCCTGCTGGAGTCTTTACAAAATAGAAATCTTTACAGAAATATAGCCAGGAGCTAAACGACTAAGACTTTAAGTTTAATTAACTTGATTGTTCTCCTTTGTTTTAAAAAATGCCTATGCTGGAGATAAAATGCTGTTAACTTCTCTTTGTTTCTCTGGCCTCTATCAAATGCACACAAAACCACTTAGGTCATCTTACACAGTGACACATTTTAATGTGTGTTTTCTCTGTGATTTTATTGATCATTTGCGTAGCCTAGGAACTCAGGATTTCTTTAAAAGATTGAAGAGTTCATATTAATGTTCGTCTTTTGGCTCTTCTGACATCATTCTTACCTTCTATTTAAACATATCTATGAGGTAGAATTTTCACACAATGCAATCTGCTCAAATTACCCCTGGACTCATTAGCAGACAGGCATCCCTGGCTTGAAGGTTCATGTATACATTAGAGCATGTTTCTCCAAGTCATTCTTGCCTATTACTGAAAAATGCATTTCATGCAGACACCTCATTTTGTTGACCTATTTCTCAGTTGTTAGATACTTTATTTTTATTTTGTTGATTCTTCCCTCCAGGCACACAGAGGCATCTTTAAAAAAGAACTGAATATATTTATGTCAGATGATACTACACGTCAATATATGTTTATATTCTAAGATGTACATCACACTAATTAATGTATGTGCCACTTAACATATTTTAAACCTTATTATTACAGTTATTATTGATAAGTATTTGCATGTGTATGTGTACACACGTGTCATTGCATATGTGTGGAGGCCAAAGGAAGATGATTCTTTCCTACCACCACATAGGTCCTGGGGATCAAACTCAAGTTGTTAGCAAGCGGTTTTATCTCCCAGGCAAATCTTGCTGCCCCAATGTACTTATCTTTTTTTATGGTAAAAATATTTGAAGTCTATATTTGACAATTTTTAAAGTGTAATACATTACTATGAATTAGTTACTGTGCTAATTAGGTTTTTTTTTCTTTTTCTTGTCAGCTTGATACTTTTTTGTCATCTGAGAGAAGGAACCTCAATAGAGAAAATGTCTTCATCTAGATTGCCCATAGGCAAGTCTGTAGGGCATTTTTTAAAATTAACAATTGATGTGGGTAGGCCCAGCCCATGGGAGGAACTGCCAACCTGGGGATGCTAAACAAGCCCTGAGGAGCAAGCCACTAAGGAGTGTTTCTCTATGGCCTCTGCCCTGAATCCGGATTCTCATCGTGACTTCCTTCCAGGAAGGACTGTGGAAATGTAAGCAAAATAAACCCTTTTCTCTTTAAGTTGCTTTCTTTTTGTCACAGTGTGTTATCAGAGCAATAGAAACTCTAGCTAAGACAGAAATTGGTACCAGGCCATGGAATATTGCTGTAAAAGACCTGACCATGTGTTTTTGGGGAAATTGTGGTGACATTTAAACTCTGACCTGGAAAAGACATTGAGTTCCCTGAGCTCAGGGCTGTTATATGGGAGGTTGGAAGATGCAAATATGGGTAGCCATGCAGTTTTGTAGGGAAGTTGTGAGATTCTCGTAGAGACTCATTTGGGGTTGTTTGATATTTTGAGTTAAGAATCCATGGCTCTGGTCAGTTGGGGCTGAAGAATGTGCCGTAGAGGAGACAAGCATCGATGTGAAATCTTCTGGTAGGTGTTTCTTCAATATCAACACACAAAAGCTGTGGTCTAGAGCGAGACAAGACTGCACCTCCTGCTTGCAGCTAACCTGAGTAATGTGAAAGAGTCTCTCAGGTGTTGATGGGTTTGAAGACACGAAGGGGGTCATGGGGAACAGCTGAGACTAGACATAATGAATGTCCAGGAGAGGCCACAGGGGATGGCACACCCTCAGCTGTATTAGAAGCCCTAGGATTAAAGGAGCCATGAATTAGAGTTGTGGACTGGCACCAGGTGGCTGGGTCAGAGTCCCTGAAGAGAACCCTGAAGAGGCTGTTGGTGAAAGTCCAGCCTAGTCACAGCACAGATCCCAGCATTTGGAGATGTCAGTGCCATGGCATGATGACCAAGGATAGTCAGCTTTCTAGGGTATTTTCTTGATTAATGATTGATGTGGGAGGGCACAGTCCACTGTGAGTGGTGTCACCCCTGGACAAGTGGCCCTGAGTTGTATAATAAAGCAGGCTGAGCAAGCCATGAGGAGAAGCCAATGAACAGAGTTCCTCTATGTCCTCTGCTTCAGACTTTCCTTCAAGTTTTCTGTCTTGAGCTCCAGCCCTGAAATCGTTCACTGATGTGATGTGGAAGTGTAAGCAAAGGAACTCTTGCTTCCCAAGTGGCTTTTGGTTATAGTGTTTATCATAGCCATAGAAACCCTAACTAATACAGTTATTACACTATACGATATATGTTATATTCTATATATAGAATGCTGTGTCTAAATACAGCACTGTACTCCTTGGTTGACACCTCTCCATTCCCACTGTACTCTCCATTTTTTTGTCTTCTATTTTTCCCTTCGGGTCCGAGGTGCTAGTGAGATCACATGGTATTTGTCATTTTGTGCTTGAACTGTTAGGATAATGTCATCATGGCTTGTTCACTGTGAAAATCATCATATTTCCTTCTTTCTTGTCAGTCTGTACGGTGTCTGTTCTACACACATATATACTCCCATTTCCTTGATCTGTTTATCTGTTCTTCAGCTCATGGGCACTGGGATGGACTCAGTTTCTTTGCTGTGATGGAGAATGTTGCAGTGAACGATGATGTGTTGATTGCCCTTTGTCTTCCCGTTTCATTTCCCTTGGTCGAGTACCTGGAAGTGAGCTTCCTGGTAGGTAGGCTTTCTGTCGCTATAATGGCTTCACTAACTTACAGGGTTCTCCCCTACACTGTTACCCTTTGCCTCGGTGATAATAGACAGCTCAATAGGTGAGAAGTGGCATCTTACCATGGTTTAAATTTGTACTTCCTTGTTGAATAGTAGTGAATATTTTTTTCCATATACCCATTGGCCATTTGTTCATCTTCTTTGTCAAAATGCTTGGCAGGACCCTGTGGTCATTTTTAAGTTGGGGTTGTTTCCTTACTATTGTGTTGTTTGAATTCCTTGTACAATGGGGATATTAACACTGTGTCAGATGTTCAGTCTGTAGATCTTCACTCTCTTGTCATCTTTACCACCTGGAAACCTTTTAGTTGGACGTATTCCTGTTTGTATTTGCTTTTGTTGCCTGTATCTTCCCAAAATTTACTGGCTGGGCCAGTGTTTCAGAGCTTTCCTAGTTCCTCATCTACTGGTGTTAGATTCATGTGTTATATTTGAGTGTTTAATCCACTGTGAGTTAATTTTGTACACAATAAGAGTTAAGTGTCCAACATGTGGGCATCCAATTTTCTTAACACCATTTATTGAAGAGGCTGTCCTTTCCCTACTGTGTGTTCTTGACATTTTAGTCGATCATCTGACCTTCAATTTATGGTCTTATTTTTGTTTTTGTGATTTTGGTCTTATTTATTGGTTTATGTTTCTACTTTATTGCAGGTTCATGCTGGTTTGATTACTGTTGCTTTATAATCTATTTTGAAGTCAGGTAGCATGATGCTTTGAGGTTGTTTGTTTAGGATTGTTTTGACTAGTCAGGGTCTTTTGTGATTTCTACAAACCATAGGATTATTTTCTTGTTTCTGTGAAAATGCCATTCTTATTTAAATAAAGATAAGTAGATCACTTTGAGTACTATGGACAGTCTTATAACTTCTCATATGTGATATCTTACCATTTGTTTGTGTTTTTATTAATTTCTTTTTTTTATAGTTTACATTCATTCCTATTTTTTGATGCCATCACAAGATTATTTCTGTGATAGTTGGTAGTTAGTACATGGAAACACTACTGATTTTTTAATGTTGATTTTTTTTTATTCTAAACCTTCATTAAATTCACTTATTAGTTCTGCTGGGAGTTTATTTCTCTTGGTATGTGTTTATATTCTATAGGATTTTCAATGTAAGAACCTGTTAGGGTTTTCTGCCTAATGTGTAAGACACATATTTTTTGTCAGCATTCAATTACAGCTTTTTCTTTTTTTGGTGATGTGCATTGCCCTTTTTTGTGGGTGAATGCTTAGTGGTGCTAGGGGTGTACTTATGATCTGTATGGCAATTATGTATTGTTTTCCAAGGCAACTGGTCTATTTTACAGCCTCACCAGCAGTGCACCAGACTGCCACTTTCTCTATATGCTCATGCTGCTGGTCATTATCTGTCTTTTTGATTATAGACTCCCAAATGGTGTGACATTGGTATCTTACTGTGATTTCATTTCACTTTTTCTTGATAGCTGAGAACTTAACTGTCTCCTAATGAATATATTGGCCATTTTCATAGCTTCTTTGGACTCATTTGCCAAATTGTTTGTTGTTCTATTTTTTATTGTTTACTTGCAAGAGCTTTTTTATATAATAAAGATTCAAATTCCTTGGGAGATTTAAAGATTATTAAATATTTCTTCCATACCAGGAGTTGCATTTCTACTTTCTTGATCATATCCTTGGGAACACAAAGAATTTAATTTGATGAAATAAAATGTGCCTAGTATTGTTTTGTAGCTTTTGCTTTTTGGCATTTGACTTTAATTTAAATATACAGACAATGCTGTAGTGGGAACATGAAATGGAAGACTTATTGGCTGAGTAATTGTTAATTGTCATTTGTGTGGGATTCAAAATAGACTTGACTTCAGCTCTGATGTAGATGAATCTTGTTCTTATAACTCCTGTCTCTTCATCTTGATTTACCTGCCCTTCAGTAAGTACCCAGATTGTTCCACATCACATCTTCTTGCTCATCTCTGATTCCAGCTTTGACAATGCAGGGCGAGGCCAGGCACACCACCACTCCCCCATGTATTTAAAGCATCTCACTTAAAGAGAAGGGGTTTTTGAGCTTTTTGCCAATGGTGTGAAGAGGCCCACAAGTCCAGGTGGAAGACTGTAGACCAGGCAAGGGTTATTGCCCTAAAAAAGCCCTTGTCCCACTGGAGACAGGTACCACTGGCAATTTCTCCCACCTCTCTTCCTCTGGCAGAAGCAATCCTGGAAATGAGTTATTACTTAAGTACTTTCCCTACATCACTCTCTCCCTTCCTTAGATTTGCTCCAGGGAAGGCTTCCTGAATCTTTTCCTGCTCTTGTGTCTTTGTATAAGGCAAGAAGGATACTTAATAGCTCTTGGGAGAGAATCATGTGTGGGTAAATCTTTTTGGAGCCCTTTTGGAGTTTCTCCTTTTCCCCGATCTTATTGACAGTGTCCTCCCCAGAGTCCACTCCATGGGCTATTGGTGTTGGGCCCTCTTCAGTGTCAGGAGGGTTCACATTAAGCAGTTGTACCCATTTTTGTTGTCTCTCTGCCATCAGCTCTCTGTTCTGCTGGTCTCTCAAGGATGCTGGTTCAGCAAACAAGACACAAGGCATGCAATTAAGTCTGAATTTCAGAGAAACATCCAGTAATTTCCTCAGAGTAATAAAGTCTCATCCATATTATTGCTTACCTGGCAACCCCATCTCTACATTCTCGTGTTTCCCTCAAATAGCACAATGATTGGTACTTCTGCCTAGTGAGGCAAGAAAAGACTAGAGAGCTTAGCAGTTGGGCAAGCAGAGTGCTTCTCTTGGCTGGCTCCTTGCTAGATTTGAACTCATCAATGGGAGGAAAAATTTATTTTGAATAGTTGGGTCATATGACTGCTCTCCTCATTGATTCATTTGACTCTCAGGTTGTATTTATGGTCTGAGAAGGATGGACAAAGAATCTGAAGGTGGTTTTTATGTGGATAACTTGCTACAACTCTGTATTATATAATGCTTTTTTGGTAGGCTTTCAAAATAAGGAAATATGGAAAATTCTATCTTACCCACAGGTGTATTAAGGCAGTTTCTAGCTTTTTCTCCTAAAGTCATCACGATATAACTTGCTTATAATGTGAACTCAAGACATCATTGTATTCAACAGAACATGAGCTTGACAATTGTTGGAGTTTCTCCACAGCAAAGATGAAGTTACCTTACTTGTTACCTAATTAAAATATTGTTCAAATAATTTATAAAACAACACTTTTCTGTCTTATATTTGAAGAAAGTGGGTCTTCATCAGATATCAGGTATTAGGTACAAAACTCATTAAACATGCTTAAATCCCACTTTTATGTTAAAAATAATGTAGCCCACCAGGCTTTTCCTTGGAGGATGCTTAGAGAAGGTGTTTTGTTTGAAGCCCAGCAGATATGCTAGACATCTTCCTGTAAAGAACTTATTTTACTAGATGTTCCCTACATATTAGCTTGGAAATATGGCTTTTTATCATGGCAAGTTTAAGTCCCCTTCTTTTTGGTAGAGTTTCAATTAAAATAAGCTTTACAAGCTAAGCTTAAGGGGTGTAAAAGAGCTTCAAGAGAACAGCATTTATAATGTTGTAATGGTAAACACACTTGCAGGGATTAAAACTGAATTTCTCCTGTAACACATGCAATTTAAAATAATGATTAACAAACAGATGTACTTAGAATTAAATCCAGACCTGCCTGTTTAGTGTAATTTCTGAATGACATCAGCCTGGACCGTCCTCAAATCAAAAGGTTGCACTATTCTTTGGTGAAAACATTTCAGGCCATCTGTTCTGTCCCCAGCCTTGGCATTTCCTCTCCACACTCTTAAATATAGCTCTGTTCTGCATGTGATCTGGTGATATGGCCTTGAAGTAGAGCTCCAACAGCTTTCTGTGATCACAAAAGCAGTTTTGAACCGGTGCTGTGCAGGGCTCTGGGGTTCTGCGGAGGAGCTCATGGACTGGGGAGATGCAGGGTAAGTACAGGCACATTCTGAGTTAGAAAGGACACCAGGCCCCAGATTCCACATTAGCTAGAATAGCTGGAATGCTTTCTAGTCTACTTAGTTCCAGAGTTGTGCCAAGATTTTCCTCTATTCAAAAAATGATTACAGGCATGAAAAACAGCAGCAACCCACCTGAAGCCACAGCCCTTCTCTTTCTGTGAACAGTTCCACTTTGAATAGTTATTTATGTCCACGGAAATTATAGCTCTGTTTCTTTTTTATTTTGGCAACCCTCCTCCCAAAAAATAAAATTACCCAAGCAAACTCTCCGATGTCATTCTAGGAAGAGATTCACCATCATCGTTTTCGGCAGCCTTTAACGCAGGAATGCAAGGTGCACTGATATTGTTGTTACCTCTTGTAGCCACATGGTGTCACTATGAACAACTGACTTTTTAGATGGATGCTGCCAGTCCCCTTCTGGTTTAGGCTGTGCAAACCACCGAGACTCTAGAAAGGCAGTTGGCATTAGTGGATTAGGGAGGAGTATCCCGGCTGCCAGAGACACAGTTCTTGATAATCTGTTCCTGTGGCCCATGTGAAACTGTCCTCTGAGATGCCAGGAACACCTGGAGTGGGCAGACTGACTCTGTTCAGTGCTGGAGAATCAACCTCTATGTCTCCCTTCCAATTTACCTTACTAGGGCTTGGGAAACTTTCTATTTTCCTAGTCTTTAACCATGACACATTGACTCTCAAGAGGTTGAGTCTTCCCTATGTCACATCTAATGCTGACTCTTCTGATGTCTTCCAGTGACCACAATAGCTTCTCAAAAGTCTCATGTTCCGTTTTTGGGGGTTGCATTCATGTGTAATCAAGATGAGTTTCTGACAAGCCATCCAAGGAAGGGGAAGAAATAGAAGGTGCACAAATGGGAAAGCTGGCAATTAATTTGTTGCTTCTTGCTGATATCCTATATGGGAAATCTTGAAGATTTCACCAAAGAACTCAGAATTCATAGGTACAGCCAGGTATACAAGTACGTCATAAAAGCCAGTTAATTTTGGGCTATTGATGAGGGTCCCACCAAACTTTATATGTTGTCTGCCTCTCAAAAACAGACAAACACAAACCAAAGGTCAAACAAACACAAATCCAAGATTAAAATAAAAAGTTGTAAGACTGTAGGACCTGGTGCTGACCTGTGCATGTCCTGTGCACGCTGCCTCCATCTCTGCGACTCGTCTGACCTTTGACCAGGCGGATTTAGAGGCCTTGTTTCCTGGTGTCCTCCATCCACTTTGGATCTTACACTCTTCCCACCTCCTCTTCTGTGGGGTTCCCTGAGCCCCGAGGGGGAATGAGCGAAGTCCCTTTTTATGCAAATAGAATAAAACAGTCCTATAAGTCATACAGAATCACAAACAGTAACTAAGATTATCTCATGAGCAATAGGAACAAAGCTGGAGGTTTTCTTCATACTGATTCTCAAACAAAATTACAAAGCAATAGTAATCACAACAGGATGATTCTGGCATGAGAACAGACTCCACGGACCAATGGAAAAGGAAAAGGGGAACAGACATAATATTTTCTCTTACATTTCCTTTGTACATACATTATGTATGGCTTCCAGTTTGTGGTTTTAGGGGATTCTTTTGAGTACACACTTGTGAGTCTGCGTGTCTATCTCACACTTTCTCTTTGGTTCTTTTTATTCTGTTTGTTTTGTTGTATTTTGGCTTGTTTAGTTTTGTTTGATCTTATTTTATTATTATTCTTTGCAAGATTATTTGTTTTCTAACAAGAGACAGAAAGGGTGTGGATTCTGACAAGAGGAAATCTGGGGGGGGATCTGGGAGGAGTTGTGGAAAGGTAAATAAATCATAGTAAGAATATGCTGTATGAATTGTATAAATGTATTGTATGTATTATTTTCAATACAAGAAAAAGAAAAAAGGGTCCAGAAATGAACCATTGCATATGTGGCCAGTTGATTGTGGATAAAGGTGCTAAATAAATACACTGAGGAAGTGACCCAATCTGACACTTCTTAAAAGATGAGGGTCAATAGGTACACAAAAATGTTCATCACTATTCAAAAGGGAAATGCAAATAAGACCACGATGAAATACCGTTTCCATTCATAATTATCATAAAGACCAAACACCAATAAGTGCATGAAAAATGTTTGACATCCTCCATCATCAGTGAAATGCATCTCACCTCAGCAGGAATGGTCATTGTCAAGGAAATGGGTGACAACAAATCCTGGTGAAGATGAGGGAAAAGAGGTCCAACTACACAGTTGCCATGGAAATCAGCATGGGGAGCCTAGGCAAACCAGAAAGAGAACTCTGTTCTCTCTGTTCTACCACTCTTAAGTAGAACTGAAGGGATTTAAGTCAGACTCTGATTTGACACATGTAGAGCTTGGAAGTGTCCCAGACGCTGAAGGCAAAAGACAATACTTGTGAGCATGTAGAGAAGGGAATCCTTATACACTGTTGGTGGGAATGTAAGTTTGTAGATTGTTTGTGGAATGCAGTGTGAAAGCTCCCCATAAAACTAAAAATAAACATATGAGTCTGCGAACCCACTTACGGGTGCATATCCAAAGGAAACACAGTCGGAGGTGTCTTCACTTCCGTGTTCATGGCAGCATTGTGCACAATAGGCAAGAAATTGAATCACCCTGAGTGCTTGATGTACTACTAAAGCAGAGGTTCTCAACCTGTGGGTCTTGACTTCTTGGGGGTTCCAATGATCCTTTCACAGGGGTCACCTAAGACTATTGGAAAACACAGACGTTTACATTACAACTCTTAACACTAGCAAAATTACACTTATGGAATAGCAATGAAAATTATTTTATGTTTGGGGGTCACCACAACATGAGGAACTGTATTAAAAGGGCCATAGCCTAGTCTTACTATAACTTGTTATGGCATGTTAAGTTGCTGTCCTTGGGAGGCCTGCTCTTTTCTGAGGGTAAACAGAGGAAGAGCGGATCTGGAGGAGAGGAAGGAAGTGGGAAGAGGAGGAGGAAGGGGGAATTTGGTTGGGTTGTAATATATGAGAGAAGAATTTACAAAAGAGAAAGGTCACAGCATTAGGAAGGTTGAGAACCATGGGGCTAAAGTAAATGTGGGCATGTATTCACCGTGAAACATCTGCTTTAAAAAAAAAATGTGTCATTAGCAACAACATGGATGAACCTGGAAGACACCATACTAAATAGAAAAGGCCAGACACAGGGAGACAAATGTACCCACTGCTTTCTGTGTAGAACTACACTAATCTGTCTCAAATAAACAGAGTGGGATGGTAAGCACATTGGTTGGAGGGTGGGAGGAAGGAGGAAATTATGGCAGAGAGGTAGAAAAACGTCAATTGGATAGGAGGGTTAAGGCTTATTTCTTCTGAGATCTACTCAGTGTACTGAATATAGCACAGATAATGTCTGTATTGACCTTCAGGTGTGGTAGCAGATTCTATGTAGCTTAGTGAAGAAGAGTCAGGGTAAAAAGAATAGATTATTACTGAGACAGAAAGAGCTGAAGAAAAAAGATAGAAGTTGAGGTAAGGTCTCTGTAGCTCTATGTGGCCCAGCAGCTGGGGGCCACTTGCCCAGTTGATCCCTGTTGTTTGTGCCATGCTAGGTAAGCAAGAGCCTCTAGGATGGCACTGTCCCCTCCTGGACACCGATGCCATAAGGACAATGGGTTGGAGAGAAACAGAGTGGCTGTGGGGATGGAACCGAGGGCTGAATGCACTGTGGATAGAGGAGCACTGTTTGCAAACCCGAGAGCAGCAGTGCAGCATGGGAAACTGCAGCTGAGATTCTCCAAGGGTGCCTCAGAGTGACACCAGCATGCCACTCTCTGGGCAAGTGATGCTTTAGGAAGAGTGGGAGAACATGAGAGGTGTGTGGACTTGAGTAGTCTCACTGAGGGGAGCAATTGTTCTAGGGAAATATGTATCTCAGGAAATAATACTGAGAATCGACAAAAGCAATAACACGAAGCTGAAAAGCTTCTACACAACAAAGGAAGCAGTTGCCGGAGTAAAGATCCAGCCTACTGAGGGGGGAAGAAGTCTTTGCTAAGCACACATCAGATAAGGGATTAATATTGAGGATATATAAAGAATTGTAAGAATTAAATACCCAAAATCTAAATCATTGAATCAATAAATGGGCTAATGAGCCAAATCAATAGATCTCTGAAGAAGAAACACACATGATGAATGAATACTTGAAAAAGAGTTTTAACATCCTCAGCCATCATAGAAATGCAAATTAAAGCTGTTTTGAGACTATCATCTCCCCGTTTGAATGGCCATCATCAAGAAAACAAATGACAACAAATGCTGGCACAAGACACTTCTTCACTGCTCAGAGGAATGTAGATGGGTGCAGTCAATATGGAAATCAATGCAGGGGTTTCTGAAATAACTAAAAATATACATATCATATGATTCAGCTCTACCAGTCTGTATCTATACTTGGCGGACTCTGAATCAACATAGCACAGAGATTCTTGCACAAGGATACTTATTGCTATACTATTCAAAATAGCTGGAAAATGAAGCCAGCCTAGATGCCCGTCAAGAAATAAATGGATAGGGAAAATGTGGTACACATCCAAGATAGAAGTTTAGATATAAAGAAAACTGAATTCACGACATTTGCATAAATGGAACTGGAAATCATTTATGTTAAGTGCAATAATTGAGATTCAGACAAATGGCACATGTTCCCCCCCATATGCAGAACTTGTGTATATGTGTATTTAAACATGTGAGTTTGTGTTTAGATCATGGAATGAGGAATGGGACAATGGGGATAAAGAAAAAGAGAGGTTAATGTAATGTGTATGATATGAAAACAGAAGGGAGGCTGCTGTGTAGGAGGGAAGGGATCAGCAGAAAAGGGGGAGGTGGTGGAGGGGGAGGGGGAGGGACAGGGATGACATACATGAGAAAACGCCATAATGACGCCTGCTACTTTGTGTGCTCACTTTAAAAATTAACAAATGATGTAGTTTACATTTCAGAGGTGCTAAGTGATTCCATTCCAGAAAATTTTCACCAAAAATGTTAAGTATCTGAGATGATGGATGTATCAATTAACTTGCTTTAATCGCTCAATATTGAAATGACAAAGTCACTTTGTACCATATAACTATACAAAACTCTTATTTGTCAACCTATAATTAATTTTTGGAAGATTAATCTTTTGTTGTAGGTTGTAAATGATTTTCTGAGTCTTCCTGGGGAACTTGTTTAGATAGAGTTCTAGGCTATGATGTGTGAAAATTGAGGGCGTGGATAGTATGGATGTACAGGAAGTGGTGACAGCAGGGAAGGAAGACAGATGTAGGAAGTCTGTGACCCAAACTGCACAGCTCAATTTTGGCTATTTTAGTGACTTAAAGCTTTTTCTTTAATTTTATTCATTTAGTGTGTATGCATGTGTGTGCGTATACATGTTGAACATGTATATACCACTGAAGCATATAAAAGTCAGAGCACAACTTGCAGAAGTCATTTCTTTCCTTCCACTGTCATTGAACTCATGTCTGCAGGGTTGGTGGCATGTGACTACCTACTGAGCCATCTCACCGGCCCCAAACTGCAGTAATCCTTAGATCCCAGAGGCATTTTCAGTATGTGGTAAGAACATACCCCAGTCATCAGGGAGGGTTTAAGATGGGGATTCTTGGTTGACTTATAGGCCAAGAGAATCAGAGTGTCCTGAGGATTCTTTTAAGAGTCATTAAATAATACATATGCTGGGGGCTGTCCTTGAAGTTTTATATTCTAAGTTTGGAGAAAACATTTCATGGTTTTACAAATATTCATAAATTTAATGCTAGTGTTTATCGCGGTAAAATAAGGATCAGGATAAACAAATAGGCCGAATAGATGTTTATTCAGGGAGAAATAACTTACAACCTAGACAGATGAACACCAGGAAATTCAACCCGATCCTCTCCTGTCCGAGTCACGCCAGAAAGAGAGCGCCTTTCCTGGCCCCCTCCGACCTCCTTCCCCAGGTCACTCCGCCCATGGCTCCACCCCCAATGGGCGTGGTCAGTGCCACAGAACTATCTAAAAGTGTTGGTTTCAATATCATGAGAGGCAGAGTTCTAATGTAAACCCCAATGACCTGTGCCCTTGTAATCATCCTTTGTGGTGACAGTGAGTGATACCTCTAATTTCTATCGAGTACAACATGGCAAATTAACGACCACTTCCTAGATTATGTAACATTATATACAAGAGAAAGGAATTTGCAGAGATAACTGAGTCCCCCATTATTTGTTGTAATTGATGAGGTAATTCATGTGGTGGGTCTCAATTGAGACTCACCTGTTAGGAGCAGGCTAGGAAGGCTATAGTAGATCCATCCTTCTACTGACCTTAAAGAAGGGCCATGCTATAATGTGAAAAACACACACTTTGGTTGGGCAACCTCCAAGAGGTAGGGAAAGCCTGAGAGCCACAGTCACAAGGCTTGAGATCTGTCAGTGTCTTGAGAGTTCCAGAGAAGAGCTAGGACCTCAGGTCAGATTGTAATAGCTGTCAACCTCATGCTACTTTCTGTGAGCTGGGCTCTGTGCTCACACAGGGAAAGCCTGAGGTATTGACTAGGACTTACTGTTAGCAGAAGCAACAGCAAACAAATATAGCCAATTTCTCACGTGTTGTAACAGAAGCACCATCCACACCAACACACCAACAGTCTTCAAATCACGGTTGAGTTACCACTGGGGAACAGGGGACCTTTTCAATAAGTACATAGATGCGGGACTTGTCAAGAGTATACATTTTCCCGGATTTGACCAAATTCACATCACTATTTGCTGTGGTTGGCTGGGAAGATGTCTACATTAAATGCAGCCATGTAAAAATCTTTCTTTCCTACCTGTGTTCTTCCATCTGTCATTTCATACATTCCCACCAAGAAATGTGTATTTTCACATATCTGAAATGTTACCACTGTGTGTTTTTCAGGGATGCAAAAATTATTGGTACTGACAATGTCTTCACTCTATCAAACCTCATTTGTTTGCTGTGGGGTTGGCGCCTTTCTGTCTTTACATGTACCTACGAGAGTTATAAATAAGGCTTTGGAAATGGTGTTTCTGCTTCTGCTGTGACATCCTGACCTCAAGTATACTGTAAAGCAGGCTAGCTGGAAAGATCATAGATTTTATGTCCCCTTTCATTTTGTGTGCCTGTAGTAAATCCTTCCAAGAGGCATGTGGGAAAGAAAGCACAGAGAATGTCCCTCACACTGTCACCTCTCCAGGGTCCAGTGGCAGAAGTCATGGCAGAAGGTGTGGCTGCACTCAAGTCTGAGGGAGAGGGGAGACTACATAGAATATGATGGTTAAGCTTGGGGATGTTGAGTAGTGAGGCTTGTTTTGCTCAGTAGGCAATTTCATGCAAAAGTCTGTTTCCAGACCTCCGTGTCTATGTTAGAATTCAGAAGAAGATGCTGACACAGACTTCATGCTTTCATTCGAATTGAAAAATGGAGTCATGTATTTTTTTTTTGACAAAAAACTAATTTGATTTGGTAATGAGGACTTTGGTTTTGCCAGTTACATTTTCTGAAGGGATAGCTTTAAAAATTAAAATTTGGGGAAATTTATTTAATGTTCAAAGTGTTTTAATTAAAATATTATAATGATAATGTAGTTTTATAACTAGCAACACTTTTATTTTCTGATTTTTTTTCTATAGTGGACCACACAAAATG
Organism: Phodopus roborovskii; assembly: GCF_943737965.1. Taxonomy (NCBI): domain Eukaryota; kingdom Metazoa; phylum Chordata; class Mammalia; order Rodentia; family Cricetidae; genus Phodopus; species Phodopus roborovskii. The sequence goes on along the minus strand of NW_026126511.1, from coordinate 40,264,050 downwards.
CTTCCATGTAAAGAGGACCCTTTAATATGCCTTGGTAAGTCCTGGCTATTCAAGTCTTTTATGTGTCTGTATGACATTTAGCGTTTTTTTCCCTAATGATATAAAGAAGATATTGGAATTTCATTGAAGATGGCATTGAATCTGTAGATCTCTTTTTGGTATACAGCTAGTAATTGTGGAAACCTGTGAGCTTTTCACCTTCCTTTGTCTTCAACATTTTCTTCAGAGTTTTCAAGTCTTATTATCATGGAGGTCTTCTCAATTTGGGTTATTTCTAAATACCTGGTACTCTTCTTGAAGCTACTCTGAATGAGATTTTTCTCCCCAGATTTCTTTTATTGGCAAATTCAGAAAAACTGAATTTTGTATGTTAACTTTGTATCCTGCCACTTTGCTGAAGTGTCTCTCAGATCTGAGAGTCTTCATGTTATCTTCGGGGTCTTTTAACTATAGAATCTTGTCATCTGAAAATAGGGAGAGTTGGATTTCTTCCTTTCCTGTGCATATCCTTCCCAAGGCTTTTTATTGCCTTGCTGCTTCTCTAAGTTTAGACATAAAGCATCGTGCTGAGTAAGGGTAGCACCCTGGTCTTGAATCTGATTTTAGAGGACATGCTATTAGCTTCTTTCACTCAGTACAATGTTGGGCACCTGCATGTCGTAGGTAGCTTTTATTATGCTGAGGTGCATTCAATCTAATACCAGTTTCTTCAGGCTTTTGTCATGAAGGGATGATGACATTTAAATCAACACCACCACCACCACCAACACCACCAACACCAACAAAACCTTTCTGAAAATATTACCACGTGATTTCTGTCCTAAACTTATTGATATACATATATTGAACTATCCTTGAGTAACTTGGTCATGTTGTATGGTATTTTTAATGTGCTTTTAAGTTCTGCTTGAAATATTTTGTTGAGATTTTTTACATCTATGTTCATTGAGGAAATTTGCCATCATTTTCTTTCTTTTTCCTTTCCCTTTTCTGAAATGTCTTTATCTGATTTGGTTATCAGGGTAGTGCTAGGTCAGGAGAATGGGAATGAGTTTGGTAGTATAGTTTCTCTTTGTATTCTTGGAAGAGTTTGGGGGAATGTTGCTGTTATTTCTTTAAAGATTTGATTGAACTTGGCAGTGAACCTGTCTGTCCTTGAAATGGCTGTTACTCTTTCAGTTGTACTGGTTATAGTAAATTGTTTAAGATGTTTATATTCTCTTGATTTAGTTTTTTGTAGGTGGTATTTGACTGGAAATTTGTCCAAATATTTTTAGGTTTTTGCAATGTAAGTCTTCAAAGTATTCCTAGCAATTTATGGATTTAATTGTAGCCTATATAGCAATGTCCATTTTTATCTCAAATTTGTGTCATTTATTTATTGATTAGTTTGGCTAGATGTTTTTAAATCATATTTATGCTTTCAAAGAATCAACTCTTTATTTCATTCATTTTTTAGCATCAATTTCATTATCTTCTGTCTGAATCTCTATATTTATTACCATACTATGTTTTGAGGTTTGGCTCGCACTTGTTTTTCTAAGAAATTGAGGCAACATTAAACTTCTTATATGATCCTGTCTGTTTTTTTAATGTAAGCATTCATAGGCACAAGCTTTTCTTTCAGAATTGCCCTTGAGTTCCTCAAAAGTTGTGAGATATTTTCATTTTCATTTAAATTTTAGCAGTTCTTAAATATTGTATTGTTTAATTTCCAGAAATTTATATGATTTATTTTCTCCCTTCTGTTACTGAATTCTAGTTCAATTCCACTAAAATAGTTACAAGCAATTGTTCCATTCCTTTTATATTTTTTAGATTTTCTTTATGGCTTAAAGTATGACATACTTTAGAGACAGTTTCATGGTATGCTGAGAAGATTTGTGTTCTTGTAGCTGTTAGATGGAAGTCTGTTTGATCTATGGTACCAATGAACTCTGAAGCTTCTTTTGGGTTTTAGTCTGGATAACCCATATGTCGATGAGTGGGATATTGAAGTTATCCACTATTACAAGACCCTGCCTCTCCTTTTATGTCTGTTAGTTTTTTTTTTTTTTTTTTTTTTACTTGGGAGCCCCAGCATTTGGTGCATCTATTTACCATTGTTATATGTTTCCTCCTCACACTTTTATTGGTTCTTTGAAGATTATACATTGTAGCTGAATATTTTTCTCTATCTTGTCTGGTCCCACTGGACTGGTTTCTCTTCTGCCTGCTGGTTCCTGCAGCCACTTATAAAATAATCACTCTGAGGCTTAATCTTAATGCAGTTGCTTAGCCAGTGGCTCAGACATATTACTAACTAGCTCACACAATTAAATTAACCCATTTCTATTATTCTATATTTTACCATGAGGCTCATGGCTTGTTACCTCACATCTTACTTCTCCTGTGGCTACATGTCATCTCCCTGACTCTGTGTTTTTTCTCTCTCTATATCTTTGTTTGGACTTCCCACCTATCTATATTCTGCTTGGCCAATGGCCAAATCAGCTTTATTCAACATCCAATAAAAGAAACACATAATCACAGCATACAGAAGGACATCCCACATCAATGCATCCAATCCCACTCATCTCCCTGTCCCCCCTGCACCTGCCCCCCATCTTTGCAACCTCCCTCCCCAAATTTAGAAAATCAACCAACCAAACAAAAACAACAAAACACAAAACACGCGCGTGCGCGTGCACACGCGCGCACGCACGCACACACACACACACACACACACACACACAAATAAAAAAAGGAGAAGAATCTCATCATGGAAGATATAATGTGGCCTGTTGTTTGATTAAACCATTAACCCTTTAGTCTTTCATCTTTACCTGCAAGTGTTCCTTGCCATGAGTCAGTCTGGTTCAAGGTCTCTGGCATCTGCTACACTATTGATAATGGGCTCTCACTGGGCTCCTCTTAGATATCCTGTTGTTCTGTGTCATGGAGATCCTGCAGTCTTGGATCTGTAGGTTTGTCCCTTTCATATGTTCTAGAAGTTCATAGATGGGGTGGGTGTTGGAATAGGTTAACTTACAGCCTTGGTTCTGGGCCTGGGTAGTAGCTGGGTTGCTCAGCCTGCCAGCTCTCTCCCTTTGTCACTACTGGGCGGAACCATCCAGCACTTCCATGGCCAGCCCATCCAATGTAGTCTGTATCAAGGAGTGGAGCCATTTCTCCTGCTCTCAGGCCGTCGGGTCCAGCTCATTCACATTCACAACACCAGCTCCACTGTGTTGCCCAGGCAAGGTGCACATTCTTTCTCTTGATTACTGTGGGGGAGTAAGGAGGAGTAGGGTCAGCTCTCCTGCTCACTTGAGTCCCCAGAGTCCCCAACATCAGGGTTCGCTGTAGTGTGCTGCACCTGGTGACCTTGGTGCCAGCCCTCTCACCTGCTGCTGGTAACACGGGGAGGGAGGGGAAGGACATCTTTCCCTCACCCATCCTACCACAGAGCAGATGGGGGGTTCAGCTCTGCTGTCCTCAGGGACAGCTCACCTGCACCACTGCCAACAGGTCACCTCTAGTGTACTTCCCTGGTAAGGTGTGGCCTGGTTGTGGTAGAAGTATGGACCCAGAAATGGTCTTAGGCCTCAGCCAGGTGTCACCATGGCCCTAGTTGGCAATGTAGCCCACCCAGTTCAGCATGGCCTCCATGGCAGCATGGCCCTCAGACACCAATATAGCCCCAGGTAGCAGCCCAGACCCCTGGCATGACCATCAATGGTCTCAGGAGCTGTGGACATCAACTCAGACCCTGGTTGCTATAGGGCCATGGTCCTCAGCAGCAGCCCTGGCCTAAACTATACCCTGGTTCCAGTTCACAGTGCTGGACACTCAACTTAGAATGGCCCTGATGGCAGAACAGCCCTTGAGCACCAACATGGTTATTACAGATTGTGGCCTAGACTATGAGTATCCATGTGGCCTTTGGTGATCCAATGGGCCACCAGGAATCAACACATCTCAGACATGGTCCTTGGCTACAACCTGGGCCCAGATGTCACCAAGGCCCCAGGTGGCATGCATGGCCCTTGCAGCAGCCTGGCTCTCGGACACCTACCTGGCCCCAGGCTCTGACCATGGGACTCTGAACAGTTCTCAGTGGTAGCAGGAGCCATAGACATCAACTTGTGCCCCCTCAGCTGCTTCAAGACCTTGAACCAAGACTGGCCCTTAGCAATAGCCCAGGCCTGGACATCGCCTTAGACCCAGGTGGCAGGCAGCCTCATTTCTTCAGACCTGCCTCTCTATGCAGCCCACGAACTATCCTACCACTCTCTCTCTCTCTCTCTTCCATCTCCTTACCCTACACTCACTCACCATGATGGTATCTGACTGCCCAGCTCCATAGGTGCCAGGTGGCATCCTGGCCTGAGACATGGCATAGAGTGGAGCTGTTGCTGTTGCTATCGTGGCCTAGGGTAGAGTCCCCAGGCAGGTCCTGGTTGAGTCCTGCCCCTGTCAGACATGGCATGGCATGGAACCATTTCCCTGTTAGATGTTCTTGATGAATTGTTTTCTTTATTAAAGGGTAGTCATCTTCATTATCTCTTCTGATTTGGTTTGGAGTGTTCTTTCTCAGGCATTAGAATACTATATCATCTTATTTAAGTGTTTCTGTTTGCTTGATAGGTTGACCTCTGCCTCTTTACTCACACTTTGTGTGAGACTTCCAGTGATATGTGTTTCTTGGAAAAAATATATATAACTCTATATCTTTTTGATAGTGATTTGAAACCATCCATTTTCTTTTAAGGTTGCTACTTGTAGATATTTCCTAATTTTATTAAGTTTTTTTTCCTTTGGTTGTTTTGTTGATTTTTTGGATTATTTCTAGTTTTATTCCTCTCCTGTCAGTGTTGAGAGGTTACTGAGAAGAATCTTTTTAGGCTGTTGTGCTTATGAATGAACTGTTATGTGCAATCCTGAAGGAGAGAGTGTCCCTATACAGTTGTGGCTAAAGTCAGTGTGAACTACCAGGCAAGGGTTTCCACCCTGCTCCCCTTTCTTCCTGCATCATGAGAACAGCTCACTGGACATTGATGGGCTGTGGATGTAGGCATAATTTTCTGTCCTCCCAAACAATCACACAGAGACTTACTGTTCATTATAAATGCTTGGCTGATAGTGTAGGCTTGTTTCTGACTAGCTCATATGACTTAAATTAACCCGTTTCTATTAATTTACTTACTGCCACATGGTTCCCGGCTTGTCACCTCTTCTTGTATATGTTCTGCTTTTTCTGCATCTGGCTGGTGACTCGCCCCTCTTCATTCCTGTGAGCTCTCTCCTTATCCACAGTCCCGCCTAAACTTTTCCTGCCTAGCTATTGACCATTTAGCTCTTTATTAAACCAATGAGAGCAGCACATCTTCATAGTGTGCAAAAAGATTGTTCTACACAATGTGGAGATAGATACCAGGGGTTCAATTCAGAAGGCACTTTGTTTACACTGCACTGGAACACTGTTTATCCAGGAATCTGGATTTATTGGTTTGAACTGGGGTCATAGACTGTGCCTTCTCTATCAGCATAGTTTGCTTCAGGCAATATCACATGAAGGGAAAAAATTCAAAAGTTGTCGCAGGTCAGAAATACTGATGGATGCTTTGATATTTTAAAACCTATTATACTTAGATTTCACTGTGTCTTTTGCTTTTATTTTTCAGTCTTCACTTACTCTTGTATAACTCTCCTGGGATAGTTTTTCTTTAGTTCTTATATTTATGTAGTATATTAGTATATTATGTTGATTAGGTTTTATATTTATTTAATATATTTATATTGATGAGGTTTTATGGTCATTCTGTATATGTCTGAACCAATTCCATAGGATAGTCTCTACTATTCTTCCTATATAACCTCTCCTTCCTAACTCATATTTACTTTTCCTTTCTCACTTTCTCACACTGTGGAAACCGATATAAGAGTTCCTATAAAAAATAAAGAAAGAAATGCCCCCAAACAAACAAAAAACACCTAACAAAATGATACAAAACCCACAAATAAATCTATGAGTAATAAACTATATCATTCTTGCTATTTTCATAAATGGATTATAAGGTCAGAACTTTAGAGAGATACTTGCAAATTCATATTTACTATTAACTGTTTCTATGTTATGGAACTACTTCAGTGTCTGTCACTAGAGAAATGGGTAAGAAAAATGTACATAATATACATAAGTAGTATTTTAGTCTGATATAATCAATGATAAAATTATATCACAGAGAGGAAAGTATATAGGAGAGTGTATATTAGTATATATAGGAGAGTATAATATTAAACATAATAAATTATTCTCAGGAAACAAATACTACATGTTTGTGCTAATTTTGGATCTTCAATTTTATATAGATAATTGAAACCACACATTAGATATGAAAGCTAAAGTATAACTGTCTAGGAATATGAACAGAACTATTAGAAGGGGGCGTGAAATTAAGGGGTGGAGAATTTAACAGAGGAATAGGCTCAAAATTCAGTGTGTGTGTGTGTGTGTGTGTGTGTGTGTGTGTATGTAAAAATGTCCCAGTACTATGTATAATGGGGATATGTCCTTCCCTAAAATCTCTCAGAGTAATCTATAGAATAACTGAGAATAACTGAGTCATATTTCGAACAGGGCAAAATTGTACAAAAGGATTAGATGGAAGGGCAACAATTATGCTTCCAATTAATATAAAAATAGAGCTGCAGGATACACTTTGAGTACCATTCAGAAAATGGAGTGTCTAAATGATTTCAGTTGTAGTTTTTAAATGCTCCATGGAACAAGGTAAAGCTTCCAATGGCAACCAACAGTAAATTTTTCATCAAATGTGTGGAATTTACATTAGACTTGATAGACTTGTCCCCCATCCTAATACACCCTCACTGTTGGCTACTGTAAAATGAATTGCTCATCTGCTTGGAAGAGCAAGTTAAAGTGCTACCAGAGAGATAGCACAGCCACAAACCTTGGCTGTGAAGTTTTCAAGTTTCCCAGACTGAGAAACTTTGTAGGAGTCTTCTGGAACCCAGGTGTTGCTGCTGGTCTCAAACACAAAAGCTTCCAGTGTCCCTGTTCTGTCACTGTATTTGAATGGGGACTTTCACCCTCTCCAGCTGAAAAGTTTCTGTCACATGAATAATCAGACAGTTTCTGGAATTATTGTATTAACATATTTAAATATTTGCTCTCTTTAATTTCAGTCTGTAGTAGTAGAAAGCTTGATAGGTTATGGTTTAAAGAAAGCTTAGGAACAAACATGATTATGGAGTATTGACACTTTATTCTCAATAAACAAGTCCATAGTCTATATATTACAGTGATCTGGAGTATATGTAAATTATCCTGTCCCTTTGGAATGCTATGTGCAAAATCCTTAACACTAGGCCAAGTATGCAAACTGTATTTAAATACAAATTCCAACATTTTGATGTGATAGGAGACAAAAACAGGGAAAAATATCAGGGCATATCTCCTTGAAAAATTCACACTTCAAATTATATATATTAATCATGTACATCATGATGTTTAAATGCAGACATCAATGGAAAAACCAAATGGAAGTCTTTACTACTTGCCATAGTTGTTGTTTTGTGGTGAGGACAGTTAAAATCTGTTCTCAGCATTTTTAAAGTAAACAATATATTATTAAATATGTCTAGTCACCATGTACAATGTGAGTCACCATGTACATGTACTAGCTATCATGTAAGAACTCATGTGGTCCAACAGAGCTCTTACAAACTCCATTTTTGAAAGTGAAAGAGAGGCTTACACTTGGAATCCATACACTCAGGAGTTGGTACATGTCCATTGCTGTGGCTTCATGCTCAGCCTGGACTTTGTAGTGATGCAGATCTCTGAGACTGATAGGCCTCTCTCAGCCCAGATAAGCTTGGCTCAGGGACTGTGATGCCAATAGTGACCTAAATCAACTCGAGGGAGTGGCTCTCAAGTTGGTTGTCTTGTGTAAATGAAGATGTAAATTTTGAATTAAGATGTGTACAGAGGAGTGACCAAGTTTGTTAAAGAAGCAGGAAAGATTTAAGTAAGACTCCTGTGGTTGGAGTGGTCCTAAGGTGGGGGGGGGAGGTAGGCTTTTTAAAAATAGGATTTATGGCAGAAATGTCACAAAGAATGAGATAATTTCTATAGAGCTTGATTTTTGGTTGTGAGCCTAGCCTTTAATGGCTAAGCTGTCTCTCTAGCCCTGTATAGAGCTTGATTAATAGTTTGGTCACACTATACAATGAGCAAATGGGTGGGTAGATGGCTCATATGCTCTGTGTATACCTCCTGACCTACCTGGGGAGTCATCACATACTGTTTGCCCAGTCAAGGGGAGTGTTCAGATATCCATGGCATCCTTGCTCATTTTTTTTTTTTTTTTGCCTTCTCTATGACATAGTTGTCAGCCACTGACCTTCTGCCAGCCATCAATTAAACCATGTATTAAATTATGTATTAGATTTTATCTCAGGCCATGTGACCAGCTTATTATTTGCCACAGACTCTTTTCTTTACTACCAATGGGAGGGAATGCTTACCACAGCTACCAAGATGGGTCTGTAGCTTCCTTGGTTACTTCCTAGTTAGCTCCTTGTCTATGAGACATTCTGGAGTGGCCTCCTTCCTGGAATAGGTGAAGACTTTTTAGAAGTTCCCAGTGTATTGCTGATATCAACAAGCCTATGTGAAAAGCCAGCTGTGCCTTACGAATGTTCTTTGTATTGGGGGGCAGTGTGATTCTGGGGAGGCAGCTGAAGTCTGCTGAGACTGGCTTTATTATTTTCTGAGACTTGCACCTTTTTCCACTTATCAGTTCAGGTACATCAGGCTCAGCTACAAACTCTCTTATTTACTTTCTTTGACACTCCTGATCTTGTTGTTTTAGCTTTACATTCTGTTCAACCACAGTATTGGTTAATTCCATAATAATAGTGAGCTTCGGAGTAGCTTGTGCTGTAGAGGAAGAGTCTGTCTCAACTCCCCCACATCCCAAGATAAAAATTTAAATAAAAATAAAATTGGGTGTAATACTGTTGCCAATTTCAGAAGGACAGATTTGGTCAATTGGAAGAGGATGTGATCAGGAGGAATCTGAAGTTCAGCATGCCTGTAATTCTTCTGTAATGGTCTCTCAGAATGCTTCCTTCTGCTATAATCCGTTTTGCATTTCAACCTAGAAAAATTGCACATGGAAATGGAATTAGGAACATTTCACTTGTCCTGACATATTGAGAAGTATATATAGCTGTGCTTATCAATCAGTATCTACTTCAGAAAGATACAGTGACTGTTTCAAAAATCAAAAATCACTCAGGAAAAACCAAACAAAACTGTAACTCAATTAAAAATTTAAGTCTGTCTTTTTTTCTTAAACTAATAAATGATGTGTTACTAAAAGCTGGTCAGAGTGATATATATATATATATATATATATATATATATATATATATATAGACTGTCTTTACATGTATTTACAAGGTAATTTCTGATTTTGGAAGAGAGAGTAGAATACTATACCAGAGCCCAAGGTCTGGAAGGACTGCTGAAAGGTGACCAATTCAGTCAATACAAGGTTAATTCCTTGCTGAAATAGCTTGGATGAAAGTTAGTTCATAAGCATATTGAAATGCTGGCCTGGCATCACTAAAAGTGAATAGTATGAATTTAGGAAGTTGGAAGAGCATACCTAACTTCTTTTGAAATCTTTTTGACAATGATTGTCAGCATCTTGCCAACTTAAACTGCCTATTGAGCTGCTTCCCATGCTGTCAGCAGGGATGTGGTAGAGGAAACAATGCTTAATTAGATTGTAGCTACAAGTCTCTTGCACTTTTCATTAAATTAGTGAAGACTCAGCCAGAGTAGTATGGCATCTTGAAGGCAAAAGAACTCCTTGAATAACTATAAACTTCTCACTGTTCACACTGGTGTTTTTCTTTTTTTGTTGTTGTTGCAGGAAAATTCATTAGCTCAATAACAGCAGCAATAACTGCCCCTCCCAAAGAAAATCTTCAAAAGAATGAAAAACAAAACAACCAATTAGCTTTTTCCTGCATACCATGGGGAGTGTGCTCTGGTTTCCTCTGAATGGAAACATTCCTTCTTGGAGGGAAAAGGAGGCTTTGAGGACTCAGTGAGGGCATGGAAGTTGGAAGACTCCTGAGATGCTCCACAGGGTCATGGAGGCAGTGAACAGCCGCTAGAGAGGCCATTTTCTGATGGAGCCAGCAAGTTGTGCAGCTGTCATTCTTGTATGGGCTTTGATGATGCTGTTGCCTTCTCGTAACACGCTTCTCCAGGTAACCCTAATTCAGTTGGTTTACCATCCTAGACATTGTGGAAGCATTTCTTTAGTCTGTCATTGATGTCCTATATAGGGCGAATAGACATTTGTTCGTGTCTCCCCAGGAAAATGTACACAACAGGAGGCATTTATGACATCTGTCAAAAAAGCTCTGCAGAGCCAAGTTGGGAGTGTCTGAACATTTCCACAAAGGCAAAACTAATGTCAGATTTTTGGACTTTTCTTAAAGCTCCTTCCCTTTCTGTTAGCAACCCAGCTCTAAGTATCAAGGACTACACTTCTCAAGTGCTACTTGTCCTGTACTCCTAGCTAATCATTAACTGTAGATTGAGCACATTCACCTCAAAAATCTAAAACACAGAAATGCTCCAAGATCCAAGACCTTTTTAATATGGTCATGATGTCACAAGTTGAAAATTCCACATTTGATCTCACATGATAGGTTATAGGCCAAACATAGGTGTCAGGAAACTGAAAGTATTGGTTAAATTATTCTTATCACATAACTAGCAGGAGGCATAAAAACCAGATGCATTTCTTATTTCAACTTAGACTCCACCCTCTAGACAGATCATTGTATACATACAAATATTTTATATCTGACCCCCAAAATTCCAAACAATAGCCATCATGAACATTTTGTCTTAGGATGCTGGAGCCATCATGATGACAATAGATTGTCAGCTTCTATAGAGGTATTGAGTTTTCATGACAGAGTGGGAGGAACAGCCAACCTAACGATTTCATTTTATGTTGGTGGTGGGAAAATATTGAAAGTTGAGGAATTCTCAAATTTCATCCTCTAGATAGATGCAGTTTACCTGTGCTATTATAGAGAATGGACCATGTAAAGATTTCAAAATTTCAAGATCTGGCATTGGAGATTTTCACCAAAACTTCATTTAAACTGCTACTTTTATTCTTTTTTAAAAACATTTTATATACACGAGTGTCATATCATTTTCGCCTGTCTCCCTCCCCAACCCCTCCAGTGATCCTTCAGCTCTTTCTCAATTTCATGATCTTCTTTAAATATTGGTGTGTGTGTGTGTGTGTGTATGTATGTGTGAACATAGCCTGATGATTCCATTTAGCATTGCTTCATATATGTATATGGATTAGATAACTTCTCAGGAGGCTTGTCTCTGGAGAAGATGGAATTTCCCTCTCCTAGCATCTTGTGGATCTTTATCTAGGAGTGGGACCTTGTGAGATTTCCACCATCCACAATACAGTGTTATTTGCTGTTGTTGTGGTGTTGTTGTTGTTGTCTAGGAAACCAATTAATGTGAAAGCCTGTGGCTACAAAAGTGACCAGCACAGCAAAGATATCCTCAAGATTGCAATAGTGGCAATTTATATCTGATTGGACTTCTGGCCCACTTAGTGGGAGAGAATTCATGGCTGGTGCCACAAACTTATCTAACTACTCATGGCTGGTAGATTCATGGACCTTGGAGGAGAACCTACTACTGTCATTTTCATAAACCAGTATAATGTCCACCTTCAATCTAAATACTTAACATCACACCCATAGAGAGGTGCAGCTCCCACCTTCCATCAAAGATGCTTCTCCGACCCAGATAAACACCATTATAGAAAGCCATGACTTCAAAATGCAGAGGACTACTTACTGTGGGATTCCAGACCCAACTGATGCTTCCACAGCACAACCCCTACACCTAAGAAATGGGAAATGTTGTGGAACAGGGCTCAGGAAGGTTGAAGCAGGACACGTTATGAGCTAATGTTGTCTTTATGACAGGGAAGCAACACTCATTAGATCTCAAGTACTTTTATTTTTATGAAGGCAGTAAAGTTGAAGTTTATAAACTTATAACCTATTAATGAGGAGCGAGAAGGAAGGAATGAGGACATTCAGCCATAAATATTTATTGAGTACCATTATTTGCCATTTCTGAACTAGATATATAGGTGAGTCAAATGGATAGCACCCATGTCCTCATGGCACTCAATAGGGTAGTGGTGGGAGAGAGCAAGAAACCAAACTGACACATGTGTTATGTTTTCTTTATACATGTGCACATGTAATGTGAGTTATAATGAATAGCATGAAGGAAAAGGAAAGTGGAAGAAGACTTCCGATTTTGTCTCTTAGGGGCAGACTGACTCTCTGGTCAAGTTTATAGACTTTGGAACTTAATGCCTGGGTTCAAGACCCAGCAGTGTTACTGAGTAGGTAATATACTGTTGAACACATTATTAAGATTTCTGTACCTCTCTTTCTTGTGTAAAATATGAATACTAAATCCTGCTTTATAGTGTGGTAATGTGGCTTTTCTGGAAACATTAAGAGAAGTTATTTCATTGGTGGTTTTATTCCAAAGACAAACAAATCGAGGCTAGCAGAGTAAACTTACTGGTCCTCATTCAAACTGGTTTCTTGCTTATCTCTCAAATTACCCTCCACCCAGTCTCTGTATGTGCATCTCTCCCTGAGAATGTGAACAGGGAAGTCCTTCCTGCTTTGGTTCATGATTTAAGGCAGTCTTCGTTTTCTCATGTGTACACATGTGTTGTGGTATGCATATATATGTGTGTAAGCATGTTTGCATGTGTAAGCCTGTATGGGCATGTGTGTGCATAGGCCAGGTGCTCACACCTGATCCTTTCTTAATTATACTCCACTTGGTATGTTCAGGCAGGCTCTTTAGGTGAACCCAAAGTTCTCCAATAGGCTAGTCTAGCTTGCCAGCTTGCTGTGGGGACTCCTGTCTTTGTCTTTCAAGCATTGTTATAGGTGAGTTTGCCACACCACACCTACATTTGCACAGGTCCTGGGATCTAAACCCTGTTTTCACACTTGCTGATGGTAAACATTTGCTTTAAGTATTAAACTCCCCAACCCCAATGTGATGGTTTTCTCTGTGAATATGTGTGTCCATCCACATTAACCCATGCAAAGAAACACATCTTCTGAGAATATCCCAAATCTCTAATACTTAAAACTTCTTTGTCAAACCCAGCATTTAACAATATTTTTTTTTCAAAGCTTTCAGGGTGATAAATTATAGCACCACATCTTCAAGTTCCTTTTTGGATAGGGAACCCAGGCAATTAGAGCAAATTTATTGAAGCAGATTTTATACTTATTCTTGTAACAGAATTTCACCCAAGCTAAGAACAAGCACTTAACCATATTGAAAAGCTAATTTAGTTTCAGCCCAGCGAGTTTTGAAATAAGTACTTGTATAATAAAATTTACATTATGATAGTTCTGTAGAAGTTACTGTGTATATATTTATAACTGTGTAATATATGCTATTACGGTTGATTTAATATTCTGTTTATTCCAACTCACATTAAACTCCTGTTTGCTTAATTTCTGGATTGCTGTCAGTAGTTCCAGGCCATATTTCATTGTTTTTGCCTTATATAGAGGTTGGCTTTGGTTTAGATAATTTCTAGCTGTGGTAATGATGTATTTTTAAGTGCTCATAATTTAGAAAAATGCATGTGTAAATTGTATCTAAGAAATGAAATAATGAAAACAAAGCAGCTGGTGCTTGATCACAAAGCAGATGAACCCTTGCTGCTCTCTAAGCCCCTCCACCACCTGAGCTGCTGGGGGGATGTGCTGAAGACCACAGAAAGAGCTAGGAAGTTTTTTAACTACCATTTACTGTAGTTGGGTCTAGAATGTCCCCAAAAGCAAAAGTAATGTAACTATGTTCAGTCGGAAAAAATTTCATGTCATATGAAACAAATGAAAATAAAAGTATCTATCTATCTATCTATGTACACACACACACACACACACACACACACACACACACACACACACACCCACACACACCTCTTAGAAAGTCTAAGAAGAAGAGAATTATGCTAAGTTTCTAATCAGGTAAGAACCATTCAATCTGAAATGAATTTGCATAGGAGTGTCCTTTCATAGGTAAGAATTCCCTTCCATTGGGCTCTGAAGGGGTCTTAGGTCTTGGTGAAGCATACTTGACCTCTGCGTGGCCACTTGGTGCTCCCACCTCTGTAGGGTTGGTGGAGTCCCCTATGGGATTTTGGCAGGCATCACCCCAGGAGATCAGGGTGCCACTCTTTCTTTTCTACTAGCCAGGGCATGAGCTCTGGGATTTCCCTGTGCTGGTTTCCTCTTTCTAAAGCTCTGAATTTTACAGAAGGTCGAAGTCTGGAAGTCTGGTGAATCAACATGGCACCACCTTAACCTTTCCCTTGCCTTTGTTGTAAAAGGAGATGTCAAAAATTGCCATAGCAACAGAACCTTTCTTATTCACAGGATCTAGTACTCTTGGACACTATCTAGCAGACACGTGATGCAGCCTATTATTTCCCCCTTACTAGTACTTCCCAGTAATGTTTTCCCCTTGTCTTAAAATCCCTAATACTTGTAGGTATGGTGATTCTTAGGTTTTTTTTTTTTTTTAATAATCTAGCTGGCATTCATTGTGAATCACAACAACAGCACTTTCTCTGTCATCATTTTACTGAAAACACACTGTCAACTCTATCATTAGCTTCATTTTGTAAATCGATTCTCTTTATTGTTATTCATGTTGGATGATAGAAGAAAGGGAGGAGGATTCCTACTGAGATAATTGCACTGTTCCCTCTCTGCAGGAAATACAAAAATCTCCTTTATACTCGTGCCTACAAGCCTGCTACTTCAAAGGGCATTTCAGCAAAGAATCCAATGTTCAAAAAGCCCTGTGGCATTTTCTGAGCAACACACGATCCAGCTTTTGAAGAGACAAGGTGACTAATGGCTAGTGTGTTGGCCAGATAGCTCCCCAAACTGATGGGAGTCATGGTTTAAAGCAGATGCTCCTTAGTGGACAGCATTGGGATTTTGGGGCTCACAAGGTTACAAGCCAGTGATGGTGCCTAAGATGTCTGCATTTAGTTGGGAGGAGGGGGGAGTGGGAGGAGAAGGGGAAAGGGGAACTGGGATTGGGATGTAAAAATAAATAAATAAATAAAAAACCAGGAAAAATTTCTAAATATAATTTATTCTTTTAACAAAGAAACAAACAAAAAAAGATGTCTGCATTTTGTGCAGCTCAAGATGAACAAGCATTTAATTCTTCCCGCCCTCCAGTTTAAATACAGATCAACTAGTTACTTAAAGAGGGAATGGTAGCCTTCCTTACATTGGTGATTGCTATGAGGTAAGAAATCATATTTTCCTAAGCTCTTTGGGACAACAGAAACTTGGCACCGTGATGCAGTTTCTCCTCTGGTTACAGGGTTTTTGGAGGAAGGTCACAATGACAGTTATTTCCAACATAGGGATACACACAGGAGAGGGAGGGTGTTCATGGAAAGGGCAAAGGAGGTAAGCTTTGAAATCAGAAGCCTCAGCTAGACAGCTTTGAAGGACCCCAGTTCCACATAAGCATCCTCAAAGTCCAAGCAATGTACCCTGTACCAGGCTTTTTCTATTAAGCCACCAACCAGCTCCCAAGTCATGACACAGAGACTTGACACTGGACCTAGCTTAGGCACATTCCTGGCTAGCTCTTTTAATCTAAATTAGCCTGTTTATCTACCTTTTGCCTTGGGGCTTTTTATCTTTCTTGCTTCTGTATGTCTCACTGCTTCTCTGTGTCTGTCTGACTGTCTGGCATCAGTCTGGCTCCTTGCCCCAGGTGTGTCCTTCTTCCTATTTCTCTTCTCTTCCTTCTCTTGTTCTTACTCTTCTCCCATTTTCTTCTTCCCTTTGAACCTAGATTTCTCAGCCTATTTATTCTCTCTGCCCACCAGCCTTGTTTATACCCTTTCTGCCTAGCTATTGACCATTCAGGTTTTTGTTAGACCAATCAGGTGCCTTAGGCAGGCAAGGTGAAGCAAATGCAACACATCTTTACAAAATTAAACAAATGCAACATAAACAAAAGTAACACACCTTTACACATTTAAAGTAATATTCTGCAGCAAAAACAAATGTAAACTTCTTTGCCTAGTTAAAATAATATTCTGTAACAATCCCCCAAAACCTCATCTATCACTGGGCAACCCCAATAGTCTTCAACATCTTGAGTGTGTCACAATATGCTTACCTGCCACCTTCCTTCCTTCCTTCTTCCCTCTCTCCCTCCCTCCTTTCCTTCCTTCCTTCCTTTCTTCTTCCTTCCTTCCTTCTCTCTCTCTCTGCCTGTCTTTCCCTTTCTGTCTTTCTTTCTTGTGTGTTAGGAATGTCAGAGAGAAAAAAATATGATGATCCATACTATCACAAAAATAGGAATGCTCTTTTTAAGAAAATTAAGGGAGGGAGGAAAAGATGGGAGAAGAGAAGAAGCGGGGAGGGAGAGGATACAAGAGATCACATTTGATTGTTTTTTGGTCATGAGGCCCCCCCACTTCATAACACTATGACAATCACCCTGGGGCAGAATGCTTTTTGTTTTGGTGATCAGTAACTGTTCTAAGAGATGCCAGAAACTCAATTTCATGAATAGGGGTTGGAGATTTGGGGATGATTAGAAAAATAGGTATTAAATAATTGGTCTCAGTTGTAATATATAGAGATATATGAATGCTATGCTTAAAAATGCTTTTCTCCAAAAGGGATGTTGGGATTTGTGTGTGTACATGGGTGCCAGAACTGAGCCAAGACCTCATGCATAGGTATTTGCCATCCTTAGCCCTGCAGACACCGAACTATTGAGAGGACAATTTCTGCAGAACTTGGGCAAGTCAAGAAAGATGTCTAAGAAATGTTTCTAGAGTCTCCTAAGAAAATGCTTTATGTCATCATATTATAATACAAGCTTCAATTTTAAAAGTTTAAAGTTCAAGTTCGAACAGCATTTGTTGTTATTGATTACCATAGAACTTAAGGAGCTCTTGGTTATATGCATGGATGTATTTAGTTAAAAATTTAAAAAATGCTCAGAAATTAAGGCTTTATATTTCAAATGATATTAATTATATCCAGCTGCCCTTGAACTCACAAAGATCCACTTAACTGTGCCTCTGAATGTTGGGATCAAAACCATCATGCCAGTTATGATTTATTTTTAATAACGACTATTACATAGATTCTGGGACCATGTCTGAAGTATGGGCTTATACTAAGTTTGCAAGGCATTTGTAAATAATCACTTCAAGTACCTGCATTCCTTGGGCGCTCTCAGACTTAAGGTCCCCTTCTTGCCAGACAGTAGGTTTTAGACTGAGATAATGATTACTCGGGTACTAGCCTTTCCAGTTGTTCGTCTGATAGCTGATGTATGTACACACACACACACACACACACACACACACACACACACACACACACACACAAAGAGATACAGACACATGCACACATGTACACATGTGTACATGTATACTTGTATACTTGATTCACACACATGACACATGAAAGCACACACACACACACACACACACACACACACACACACACACACACTTTTGATGGGGTTAAGGCACAATAAGCTTCCAGATTTTCCTCATTGCCGTTGATTGCAATTACTCATTTAGCTTTTTCACTCATTTCTTACTTAAGCAGAACATGTTGTTACAACTATTAAAGAACTTAGAATAAACTTTGTTGGATGGACGTGCATGTTCCTGAATTTATTACCTTGGACTTTGAGTATCTCCTGAAAAACATTTACTTTCCAACAGTGACACAATTTCTTCCAGGCAAAAAAGGGTTATATTTTTCTGATAGTTTGTAGTTGGGCAATGGTTAGTTATTGCCACTAGATTGTGAGTAGATGAGATGTGTCACTTTTGGACTAGATGACTCTTAAGTTTCAGGGGTATCCTCCAGCCTGCTCCTTCCTAGCTAGAATAAGTCCTAAAGTGTGATGGAGAAATGGGAGCAGGGGCCCCACATAGAGCAAAGCTGAGTGGAGATGTGAAAAGCCACTGTGAAGTGGAGGCTTATTGGAAACCCATCCTATCTTAACTATCATATGATTGCTTTCCACAAATATGTACACATCCAGGGATGTGTACAACAACCATGAGTATAAGGACATAACTAGACTGACAAAGAAGTTAACAAAAAAGAAATTAAAAAATTTTGTAAAGTAAATATGCAACACTTGGCATTTAACTATTGATATAAAAGGTAGTGAGGGTCTCTTATTTAAGTATATTTCATATTGTTTAGGTTTTCTAGAACTGTTTAATCTTTTATGATTTATTTTACTTCTATTTTAAAAAATTTAAGTTTGATTGAAGTAGAATTACATAATTTTCCTCCTTCCAAATCCCCTTCCCACTCTTTCAAGTTCATGGTCCCTTTTCTGCATTATTATTGTTACACACATATGTATGTGAATAGGTGTATAAATGCAACCCATTGAATCTTTCTAGTGTTGCTTTTATGTATATATTTTTCAGGACTCATCTTTTGATATTAGAGGCTCATTCCCGGGGAAGACTATTTCTCCCTTTCCCAGCAGTTATTAATTGTCTTATTTCTATTTTTAATCAATTGAAATTTTATTTTATGTGTATGGGTGTTTGCCTACATGTGTCTATGCACTATGTGTATGCCTGATATCCTTGGAGTTCAGAAGAGGGTGTTAGATTCCATGGATTTGGAGTTATGTCACCCTGTAGGTGCTGGGTACTGAACATGGGTCCTTTGTAAGTACTCTTAACTATGGAGCCATCTTTCCAGTCCTAAGTTTTAAATGTCTTTGCCTATGTCTATATCATGAAGTGTTTTACTCTAGTAGTTTAAAGTGTCTGATCTTACATTGATGTTTTGATCCATTTTGAATTATTTTAATGCAGAGTGAGAGATAATGATCCAGATTCATTCTTCAATGCTTGGATATCCACTTTCCTCTGCATTGTTAGTTAAATGACTTGCCTTTCTTCCAATATATTTTTGACACATTTGTTGGATAGTTTGTGTATAAAGCTGTGTGGGACTATATCTCTGTCCTCTATTGTGTTCCAAATAATCCACATGCCTATTTTGTGCCAGTATCAGACTGTTTTTGTTACTGTGACTCTGTAATATAATTTGGCACCAGGTACTGTGATTTCTCCAGTGTTACTCACTCTGCCAAGGCTCACATTGGTTGTTTGGTGTGTTTTGTTCTTCCATATGAATTTTAGGATTGCTATTTTCTAGTTCTGAGAGGAATATTAGAATTTTCATAGGGGTTATATTGAATCCACAGATTGTATTCAGTAACAGCTATTTTCACAATATGAATTCTGCCAAACCACGAGCATGGCTTCCTATCTCTTAGTGTCTCCTTCAGTTTTGTTCTATAGTGTCTTAATGAATTTCTTGCCATGGTCTTTACCCTCTTTGGTTATGTTTATTTTTAGATACTTGATTTTTTTGTAGCTATTGAACATGTGATTTTTAAAATTTATTTAACAAGTCATTATTAGTGTATAAAGGTATTTTGTGTATTTAACTTTGCTACCTGCTACTTTGCTGAAGGTGTTTGTGAGTTCAACAATCTTGTGGTAGAGCACTTAGGATTTTTTAAGTGTAGAGCTAGTTTGCCTGTAAGTAGCGATGATTTTTTTCATTCTTGTAGCATCTTTTCTTTCTCTTGTCTTATTGCCTTAGGTAAGACTTTGAGAACTATATTGAATAAGAGGAGAGATAATGGAAACCTTTACCTTGATCTCAGCCTTTGTAGTTTAATATAATGTTGGATATATGTTTAGATTCTGCAGATTTCACTGCTGAGGTATGCTCTTTATTCCTCGTTTCCTTGGGGCTTTTTATCCTGAAGGGGTGTTGAACACCAATGAAGGACATTTCTGCATCAACTGAGATGATCAAGTGGTTTCTGATCTTAAGCCTGTTTGTAAATTATGCTTCGGGTTTTCTCCAAGTTCTTAAAATTCTCCTCACACAATTCCATTCTTGTACTGTGTTCCTATAACCATTACCAGGATAGAAGTGAGAGCTCTTAAGGTAGCTAATTTCTTTTGTATCTTTGACATCTCTCATAACAATGTAGATATTAAGCAAGGAAGCATTTTAGAGTTATGTCTTCAACTATAGTAGACTCAAGAACGTAAGGAATTTGCCAGAGCTAACCTTACCTATCTTTCAAAATAGGGCCATCAGTGGAACAGCATGCAAGGATTATACTTTTGATGTGACCCAGGCAGGAAATTGCATCTGGTCTCTGCTAAAAAAAATTGGTTCATCAGTTATGGCAAATTAGTTTCTTCTTGAGTACTGAGAACACAGAGGTCACTTAGGACTTGGAAACAGTTGCCATCTGAGAACTCAGCCCCTCTCATCAACTCAGGATATCCCAGTATTAGTAAGGAATCCTATCCTATCCAACATAGCAGAGACAGTGCCAAGTCCCCTTTGGGCATCATCCTGATTCTTATAGTGCCCAGAGACCAGCACTGCTGATCTTCACAGGCTTCCCTGCTCTATGAAAATTTCAGTTTTTTTTGCTTACCTTTGTCTACTTTCTGTTTCTTTAACTGAATCCCACAGATAAATTTCTAACAAATAGAGCAGCTTTGTTTACTTTATAGTTATAAGGGATGGGAAGGCTAAGAATATAGTGTTAGCATCTGGCAAGGGCTTTCCTGAGATATCAAAACTTGGAGAGGCATGATTCAGTGAGACAGAGATAGATAGATAGATAGATAGATGATAGATAGATAGGTAGGCAGTCAGAAAGATAGCAGGATAGATAATAGATAGAGTTCACATTTATAATGAAGCTACTCATATGATGACACCATCATGATGGTTGAGCCATCAAGACTGAATGACTTTTTAAAATTCTTACTGGGAACAAAGTTCCACTATGTAAAATTTGGAGTACACAGTCAAATGATAGCACTGATTGGAAAGTAAAACATATTAGCTGTAGATCAGGTTGTTAGAACAATGAACTAGCATTCTTCATCTACTCTGGCATTCTGAAAATTACCAAAGGGCTAGCAGAGCATACCATCTGTCTTCCTTGGCCTGCAGATTGAAAATGCTTAAATATTCCCAAAATTCCTCTGTTTGGCTGCTCTCCTTATGGCCCTGTTCTTATGGAGACCCCTACAGCTCCTCATGGTTTCCCTAGTGGATTGCAGTGTTTCTTTCTGTCATTGAAGGACAAAAAGTAGCAGGTAATGAATGGCATTAAAAGTTTAACAGAAAGGAAGATGACTTCAAGGGAGGAAGTTTTTACCCAAAAAGAAACCGATTTTGTGCAGTATCATATAGTCTTATCATATCAGACAGACACTGTCTCATGGGGCCTTAGAGTGCTTCCTGAAAGTGCAATCATTGGTGCTTGCCACAATAGCTTTGCCATTCAGAAAACATGAAACTATGTTGAGCTCCATGACCAAGTTAAGATATAGAAGTGTTTCATTGATGACTGCTATAAAATACTTAAAATATGGCAAGATGTACAACTCCCAAGAATGTTTATCTGCAGAGCACATTAATGTTCCACACCAATGTTGCTAGGTCAACAAGACTCCATCCCTGACAGCTGAACTGTTTAGTTGCCAGCCATGCTACTTTATGCAAATTTTGTATTGCTGGTAGAAAGAGTGGTTTTGTTTTTGAGGCAGGGTCTCTGCGGTGGAACTCCCTCCTTCCTGACCACCTTGATGATCTGAATGTGATGCTCAAAGGGTTGGTTTCACCAACATCTCCTTGTAGAGTGGGGGAGCCTGAGACAAGGATCCCCTTTCTCATTCCTTTTATGATGCTATGTTTTATTTCTATCCAAAGAATCACACCAAGAGAAAAGATGGAGGGTGCCGACATTGGAAAGACTTTGGCCAACTTAACCCTATTTTGAGGCTATTTGATTTTGCATTTGAAAGACCTTAAAAATTCAATTAGGCAGGGAATTCTTGTGAGACTGATGTACTACCTACTGCACTAACAAGGCAGGGAATTCTTAAATCTGATAAACATTTTCATCAAAGTGTGGGTTATAAAATCAACATATAAAAAGGTAGCTTTTCTGTATACCATAATAAGCTTGTTGAGAAAGAAATCAGGAAAAAGCTTTCCATTCATTATAGCTACAAAGAAATACTATATAAAACAAAATAAGACAAAAACAACTCCAGGAATAAGCCTAACCAAGGTGGTAAAATACTTGTATCATGAAAACACAATGACGAAAGAAACTGAAGGTAGTAGAAGATGGAATGACTTCCAATACTCTTGGTTTGACAGAATTAATGTTGTGAAAATGGCTATGTCACCAAAAGTGATCTCCAGTTTTAATACAATCCCTATCAAAATTCTAATTACATACTGCTCAGAAATAGGGAAAAAAAATCCTAAAATTCACATAGAAGTACATAGCACAGACGAAAAGCATGTAAATCAAAAGAATAGAACAGAGAACCTAGAAATAAACTTAAAAAGCTACACACACACACACACACACACACACACACACACATTTTGAGACAGGGTTTCTCTCTGTAACAGCTCTGACTGTCCTGTAACTCACTTTATACACTGGGCTGGCCTTGAACTCACACAGATCCATTTGCCTGTGCCTCCTGAATGCTGGAATTAAGGGCTTACACCTCTACTGCCTGGCCTCAGTCGCCTAAGTTTTGACAAAGGTGTCAAACATGGATGGCAGCAGGGAGCGATGGAGATGTTTGGAGATGTTTTTAGCCCTGGATAACACTGTGAAGCTCCAGAGCCAAGCATGGTTTTGCCTTCACCCCAGCTTCTTGTTATATGAGGGGAAGAAATATCTTAGAGGGTTTTCCTCGAAACTCTTAGATTTGCACTGTTGAACTTCCCAAGTAATGGGTGCATGGAGAATTTAGTTTAGGGTTTGTGTGCTAGATTTAGTAAATTTGATAAATATTTATTTTGAAATTAAGAAGAATCTGCAAGCCAAGTTGCAGAGAAAGAGATGAGGGGAGACTGTTGGTTAAGGGTAAGCTACTGACAAGGTGTTGTGTAGCTGTTTCCTTAGATAGTGAAACATTCCATCTTGCATGGAAGCTCCTAAAACAGGAAGGTAAACTACTTAAAATGGCTTTAGGAAGTCCCTGAAATGGACCATATTCACTAGGCCTATCTCCACCAAGGTTAGCAATAGAGAGGCCAAGAATAACTCTCAGAAAACCCAAGCTATGAGGAAGATTCTGAGAGCAGACAATCAGCCTGGAAATGGTTTAGACCAACTGAGTCACATGGAAGGGGCATTCTTCAACCTGTTGAGTTACCTACAGGCTGTGCAGTGTGCTCCAGGTTCCTAGCTTTTGTGAGCCATTGCCCTTGCTGAGTGGGCTTTGGCGATATAGCTGTCTTTGAAACACCATTTCTGCTCTTGTGAGTAAACCCTCTCCTGCACTCCTGTAAGTAACCCCAATAAAACTCATTGGTTCACCAAGTCGGACTTTGATGGTTGTAGAGCCCATGCTACAATCTGTTCCACTAATCAGATGAAGGCCTAGAGATTTAAATAAAAGACAAGTCAGAGGGCCATTTGTGCAACAGGAATGCCCCAGTGTTGAATGCTGGAATGCTGTTTATTAAGGGGAAGGAGCGGGCTTATATACTGACTCACAGCACAGTAGAAAACAATCAAGTGTCAAATGTGCAAGTTCTCAGGCTTAGTTCCTCCCAAGCAGATGTATGTTAGCAAATCAGGAAGAGTATCAAGAATACCTCTGGGGCAAGATGTTCCAGCCAACAGCTTCAGGCTTGCTCAAGGTGCTTCTTGAGTCCACACAGGGCCCTATAGATGGTATCCATAATTTTGTCTGGTGTGGGCTCCCTGAAGGGACTCTTGCCAGCATGCAAACATGGCTTTTGCTAGCCTTGTCCTTCTACCCTATTCTCTGTCTTAATAAACATCACTAGAGTACAGTCCTAAAGCTTGCCTCCAAGGCCCATCTCCTCGTTCGGCCAGTCTTTCCTCTTGAGGCTTACTACGAAGGTCCAGCTATCAAAGTATTGAAGTCCAGTGATCAGAAGCCCTCTTTGGCTCACCTAATTAATATACCTAATTAAAATTAAACACCTCATCCTAATACAGGGTTTCCTCCTTTACCTTTATAAACCACCATTTTCCATCCTTTGTCCTCTCCCACCCTCAGAACAAATATCCCTGGCCCCTTTCTCTTGTTCCCTTCCCCTTATCCCTTATCTTCTATCTCTTGCCTTGTGTCTTATTCCTTTGTGCTGAGAGGTTGGTCTTGGGGGTTCTGGGCCAATACTTTTCCTTTCTCTCCCTATCTGGAGTGAGTAGACGTCTTGTCACACGATACAAGGGTAGGGTGGTGCATGGGTTTCTGGGCAGTTTGGCTGATATTTCCATTTCATAGCTACTAACTTAGTTCTTAAAGACAACAATAAAAAGTTATTCAAAGTTGATCATAGCTCACATATTACCCCTACTCAAGATGTGCTGGATCTTCTTCCAAGACACTTACAAAAACTGATTTGTGAGTTCTCCCAGTAAGGCGAACAGGTGCCATGTCAGCTTGTCTCTGTGGGACCTGCTGTGGTCCCCAATTCTCACTATGCATGTTATTGTGTAGTCACTGCTCACATGATACTAGGGCATGTCTGTGTGACTGTCCTGAATAGTTTTTATTGTCAACTCGACACAACTTTGAGTCTCTCAGGAAGAAGGGAACCTCAAAGACTTGGTTCCATCTGATTGGCATATGTACATATCTATAGATCTTTGTCTTATTGCTAACTGATGGGGGAAGTCTCAGTGCTCTGTGGGCAGAACCATCCCTAGATAGGTGATCCTCATCTGTATAAGAAAGTTAGCTGAGTAGAATTCAGCAAGCAAGAGGTTTTTCTCTCTGGTTTCTGCTTGTTGACTTCCTTCCTTGACTTCCCTCAGTGATGAACTGAACTGTGACTTGGAATTGTAAATCCTTCCCTTCATTAAATTGCTTTTGCTAAGAGCGTTTTTTTTTTTTTTTTTTTTTTTTTTTTTAATCACAGCAACAGGAAAAGAAACCAGAGTTGTGAACAATGACCTAGGGCAGAAAGGATGGCTTTTCCCCTTCCCAGATGAGACCATGGAAGATTGTAACTTCATTCTTGGCAAGGAATTGAGGACTCAATCCTGCACCAGGAAGGGAGCTTAGGCTTGCCAACACTACATTAAGGAGTCTGGATCTTCTTGTCTCAGATGACTGCAGCCCTGGCCAGAAGCCTGACTGTAGCTTCTGGAAAGATTGTAAAGTAGGACCTCGAAGCTAAGGCACTGTGAAGCCCAGGCCCACAGCAATGGTTGTTTCCATGCTGGTACAGTTGTGATGGTCACAGTGTAGACACAAAGCAATAGATTTCTAATATAAACAGCAACTACTTATTCATTTTACAGGGAAATACAAAAATCTTTACAACTCTCTCAAGTTTATAAAGCTTTTAGGTGCTGGAATTGAGCTGTAGAGCCAGGCTTGTCTGCATAGTCTGTCCGTGCCTTTCCTAGATTGCCTCTTGGCATTTTTGTGGACATGTTACTGTGCGATGATTGGTATGCTCCTTGGTATGAACAGGGCATGAAAAGCCATCAAGGAAGGCTGAGCAGAGTCACCTTCATAGGAAAAACAGCATGCACACAGGACTCAGCCGACTTGGGATCACCCTTTTTAGAGGTTGGTGACTTCAAGGCCTCAGCTAAAAAACAGCTCTCACCCCAGTATTTGCACATGGAATCTTTGTAGCTGATAAAGAAAAGTACAGTAACATGACAGCTCACACCCTGGCATGGGATTGTTCCTAACTTCAACCCTTGAGTTAACTTCAAGTTCATTTTCTTGTTTCTAATCCATATGAGGTAATTCCTCATCAGTGACCTCTGAAGGTGCCAGAACAAACCTCTTGGCAAGTCAAAGTTCCGGAAACAGTATTAGACATTTAGAGAAATGAGAGAATGTTAATTCCAGAGGATGCATTGTGAGCTCCAATCTTTCCTTGGGCCAAGGTGAAGTCAGGCACAAAATAAAAATTCCCTTCCCAATACGCATTGTGTCATTCCTCAGATGATCTAGCTCTCTCAACTTTTGAGAAAGCCCCCATATCCATCGCTTCTTTTCATTCACAGCATATCCTTATGCAAATGAGGGAATGCCCTCCCTCAATTGAGGTCAAGCAATTTATTAAAGTTTTACAATAACAAGACCCTGTTATTTTGAAATGTTTACTGTACCTGCTTATTATTCAAAGGGGTTTGCACATACAAACTCATTTGATCCTGACCACTGCTCTAGGGGACAGATGCTATTAGCAGCCTCAGTTTTGTAGATAAGGTAACTAGGGGCAGGAAAGTTAATTAATTTTTTTAAGCTCTCACAGCAAAGACATGCACAATTGAGAATGGATTTGAACACATAAAGTCTGACTGATGGACTCTAAAACTCTGTGTATGACATGGCCATCATGGATCTGACTCACCGTATGTTTTGTTATAGTTGGTTAGAAATATAGGTTGAGACCTGAGCCCTGTTGAAGTTTGTAAAAATGTGTGTGTGTGTGTGTGTGTGTACTTGCACACATGCGTTTGGAGGCAGAGGTCAACCTTATGTGTTGTTCCCCAAGTGTCATCACTTTGCCTTCTTGAGACAGGACCTCTTCACTGATGTGGAGCTCACCCCTCAGGCTAGACTGTCTGGCTAGCCAGCCCCAGGGATTCTCTTGTCTGCACTTTCACACTAAAATATAAGCACACACATGTGGCTTCTTTACTTGGGTTCTGGGGATCAAACTCATGTCCTCATGATGTGTGGTAAACCAACTGAGTCATCGCCCAAGCCCTTTAGTTTTAACTGTCATGCTGATGCCATGCTCCAGCTGGTAAACATTTTGTCGCTCTTTCAGATATCCCAAGTCACCAGATGTCCATGCATCTGCAGGTACACACTTTCATCTGGTTTATCTATAACTATAGTACTTTTCCTTCTTAGCCACCTGTCATAGTTGATATAAAGACCTTCCTATGATAGCACTGAGAACTACTTGTCAACTTTGCAAAATCAATCCCTTGACTGAAATGATTCCCAAGGGTGCCATATGGACCACAGAGCATCTCTGGAAGTGCTAGGTTGTGTATCATTCCTCCTCCAGGTATTGGCTTCAGATTGCATATAAACTCCAGATGTGGGCGTGTATGGTCACAGCTGGAGGGGCTCCCTCTTCTTCTCTAGGACATATATGGGAATGGAGTTCAAATCATCTCCTGCAGTTCTCCCTAAGGTCCCCACTTAAACTCTGGGTCTCCCTTTCTTGGCAGTGAGATGGAGGTCTGAGCTGTCCATTTGTACCCTTATACACCTATTAACTTAGAAGGAAGTGACCCTTTTCAATGTGCTGGTAGATGCATAGAATAAGGGCTGAGGATGTGGGTTTAGGGTTAGGTGGCCTGATGGTCACCTTTATAATTTTGTCCCCCAAACTCCCTCTCTTCTATATTCTAAGCAGAAATGATAGATACAGCATATAACATGGCTTGAAGGCCAGAGATGGAGTCACAAACCTGTAATCCCAGCACTTAGAGTTGGAAAGCAAGAGGTCATTCTTAGCTGCACAGTGAATTTGAGGCCAGCCTGGGCCATATGAGATCATGTCTCAAAATAAACAACTAAACGAAGACAAACATGCTTGAATCTATTTCCCTTACCAGACGTCTGATGGTTGGGTCTCATTTCCCTTTGTGTCTTCCTACACCAGGAGCTATAAGCAGATCTAACATTTAGTGGATGGAGAGTGGCGAATGGGAGGGTCTGGAGACATTTACCCCCATGTAGAAGCACATAGCATACTATTGCTTATTAAGAGAACTTTCCCATATATTTTCCCTTTTGTTCTCACAGTGGTTTCCTCCTTTAGAAGAATTATTATAATCTCCATAGGTCTAGAACTTTCATGATGAGTCCATAGGGTGATGGCAGGACACCAGGTCATATTGTCTTCTCTTCTTATCTTGTCACAAGGGTCTTGTTTGGACCCTTGCTGTACTTACTAGAAGACTTTCTAGGACATTAGCAAGGGGATCTGACAGAATATACAACCTCTAACCTTGAGTCAGTAAATAACATATGGTTGACTATAACACCACCAACATCCAAAAGAGTCACTGCATGTTTATGATGTGCCAGGCTCTGTATTAGGATGTGATTTAACCCTTAAGCCCCAGTGACAGAATGGTAGACATGTGCAAGTTAAAGGATTTAGGAAAATTTCTTTTGGTGTATGATTTTAAAGCAGGCAAGCACAGGGATAGCTTAGCAATTTAGGACTCTGCTTGACTTGAGGAACATATAACCACACCCTTTTCCTAACCATGATCTTGGCAGCTTGGGCCTTTCACTTGAATCAAGTTGCAGGATATACAATTTCAAATAATGGAGTACATTGTTCCAACAACCCATTGAAACAGGTTTTGAAACATGCCCAGGTACAAGAGCCAGGAATCCTGACCATCCTGAACTAGTTTTGGGTATGTGTAAACTTTATCCTCTGAGTGAACTTTCAGCAAAAATCCCCTATCTTACCATGTGATGCACAATTGAATATCCATGTGAATGAAATCAGATTCATCTCAGGAAGGGACACTCCCAGCAAAGAAGACAAGCCTTGCAATTAAAACAGAACCATACACTCCATGCCTATTAGGACTAATGTCTGTAAAATAAAATCCCAGATAATAATGAAGGTTCTTGAGTACTCTAGCTCATGTGGACTAGAGCTGCTTTTCTGTGTATCTTGTACTGTCTCTTTAAATAAGACTTCCTGTTTTGTTACCATTTATGTGTGTTTTTCTAACTCTCTGAATGAGGCACCAAGAACTTGAACCTAGCCTTTAATGGCTGAGCTATCCCTCCAGCCCAACACCAAGAACTTGACAACCCTTGGTTCTGATGGGGTCATGAGCAGCATTTTCAGAAGGTTCAGTCCATCATGGCAGAGTATCTCTGGTCACATGCTAGGAATCAGAGAGCAAGACAGGAAGCAGCTAGTGACAATAAGCCTCTGGTGACCCGTGTGTGGTGGCTGCCATCCTCTAGCTAGGTATCACCTCTTAAAGTTTCCAGAGTCTTCAAAAATAAAACCACCAACCAACCATTCAAATTATGAGTTTGTGGTGGCATTTATGTATCCATATCCTAAAACTCTGAGCATCTGTGTTTCTCAAAATGTGTTCTACAGACAAGTTGCTACACTAGGATTCCCTGGGGCTTTATTAGGAATTTGGAACCTCTGGCCATGTCCAGATCTCCTAGGCATAAGCCTGGATTTTGGCAGGATCTCAAGAGATCTGTGCATGTATTTTTGTAGTTAAGAAGTTCAGTGTTGATAACATAAATCCATTTCATAGTTGAGGAGAGTAAGGCTTGGAGAGAGGTGCAAGCCTTAATATGTCCATTTAGCCAGTGGAGCCTAGATGGCTGTGTGCCTCCAAAATTTCAAGCTTCAAATGCTGATTAATTTTTGTCATTTAAGTGTGTCTGATGCATGGAGATAATTATGTGTCAGCATTTGTTGTCACTTCAGGAAAATGAGATTATCATGCACAGTGGCTGGCTCTAGCACCTGGCCCTCAGTGTAAGGACAGCTTAGTTTATAAGATGATGTTAATATAATTCCCTCGCAGGTTCTGAAACTTCATTGCAGCCCCTGGAGGACACTGCTGATGTAAACCAGATACCTAAAGGAGCCCTTCTCCCTCTCTCTCTCTCTCTCTCTCTCTCTGACCACACACACACACACGCACGCACGCACGCACGCACGCACGCACGCACACACTACACTACATACATATCTGGTGGTATAAGAAACCAGCAAGTGAGATAAGCCAAAGGGAAACACCTTATCTCCCCAGAAGTCTTTTCATGAAAAATTTGCATAATTAGAATTTGTAGGCCTGGAGTAAAGGTAATTTTCAGTCAATTTCTCCTTCCTGTGGATGCTACTCCGGAAGGGGGTTGTCTCAAGTCGGAGAGCAGCACAGTTTAAGAGTAAAATAGAACTGGCTCAAAAATACATAAAATATCTATTCTCCATTTCCTGCTTCCCTCCCACTCAGAGAGCCTCACTGGTATGAGAGGTGTGAATGTGGATTTGGGAAACTGTTCCCTGCTTCTTTCCTTGGTGGTCACATGCCTTCACACCCTCCCCTTGAGTTGATGGAGAGGGCCAGTGGAGCCCTTTGCTTGAGCGCTTTGTACCACACACTCCTGATTCTGGGCTGCTGCTCCCCTTGTTTGGTTTACAGGGAGGCATCCGAACAGTGAGGGGGGCATCAGGGGTTCTGGTCCTAAGAGAATGAGTACCTGCCCTTGAATCCTGGTTCTGCTGTTTCCTCGCACCTTTTGTACCGTGTTTTCTTGGTAAAGGGGGATAATCAAAATACTGATGACTTTGGAGGTTTGTGAGAATGTAGACAATTTAGGACAGTGGACATGTGGTAACTGCTCTGTAATGGCTCATGGTGTTTTATTTTCTGTTCTTCCCAGAAAGTCTGTGACTGAATCAGGACAATTTTGTTTTTGGACAGATGAACACACTTGAGTCACTCAGCGAGGGTCATAATTCCTTGTGACTCAAAGCCCTGAAAACATAAAAGAGTTTTTTCCTCCCCTTTTGAAAGTAATTCATTACACCATAAAAACAAATCAGACAGGCACAATGAGATATTTGCCTGTTATCCATTCCATGTAAATACTCATATTTTACTGAAACATAATGTGCCTGACTTGGTGTATGAAGAGATGATGAACTTCTGAGCCTCAGACTATTTGCCTCAAAAGCAGGGTTCATTATTTCCTTCCTGTAGTTACTGGAGAACTAAATTATGTAACATTTGTATGTGTGTATGTGTGTGTGTATGTGCGTGTGCACATGTGTGCTTGTATGTATGTATGTATGCATGCATGTATGTATTAAAGAGATGGTGTCAGTCTACTATTCTTTTCCTACACGGAGACTCACTAGAGCTATAACTTAGGGGAAGCACTTAATAGAGCTCTTTCCAGAGTTGATTATTATATGAGTCTTTGTTGGAAAAGTCAAGGTAGGTTACAGATCTGCTTTCAATTTTGCAAGACCCTAGGCAAGAAGAGAAAGCTGAGCACTTTCTTATATATTAGCATCTTCTTGGGTTGAAGGGTTTGGGGTTATATGGCTGCCATGAATCAGCAAAGGTTGTTGTCTAGTCTGAAGCTATATTGCCTAGTCCTGACCCCATCTTCACAGAGAGATTGTGTGATTATCTTAGTTAGGGGTTCTATTGCTGTGAAGAAACACCATGACCTTGGCAACTCTTCCAAAGAAATTTGATTGGGGTTGTCTTACAGTTTCAGGGGCTTAGTCTATTATCATCATGGTGGGAAACGAGGCAGTATGCAGGCAGACATGGAGTCATGGTGCTGGAGAGGTAGTTGAGAGAACTACATTTTGATCTGTAGCAATAGGAAGTAAACTGTGTCCTACACTGGGTATAGGCCTCAAAGCCTGACCCCATAGACATACTTCTTCCAACAAGGCTACACCTACTTCACCAAGGTCAAACCTCTTAATAATACCACTTCCTTTTGGCCAAGCATTCAAACATATGAGGCCATGGAGGGCATACCTATTTAAACCACCACAGGATCTTCTATGTATGGCCATAGTTCATGCCCCTTTATGAGTGTGGCTCTGTATTTTTCTCACTTTGATGCACATTCCAGGTTACAAGCACAGGGATTTCCTCTTATTCTATCACTACCTTGAGTTTACTCCTGCTCCATCTTGATAGATTTAGTCCTTTCTGCCTGGAAAATTCCTCTCCCCTGTTTTCTGAGGCTGGATTTTTCTCATCGTTTAACTCTCACACTTTCTTCAGAGGCATGATGTAGTCATTCCTCTTAACCAGTTATTTATGTGTTCTGGCCTACTCATTGATGCTTTATTGTCTCTCCTCCTTACAGGGGTAGGAGCTCCTCTAGGAAACAGGCTGCCTTGCTCAATACTGTGTTTCTAGACTATAGAATAGTGTTTCTCTCACACACATACACACACACACACACACACACACACACACACACACACACACACTGAGGACCAAGTAAATTCAGGGATGAACCATGATGAGAGCAACCCCATCCCAAAGATCTGGCATCTTACACAGTTGCATCTTTGAAAACCATTTCTATCCTCTCTTGTTCTAAAAATTTGGAAATCATGAAAAAGCAAACCAGGCTGCTACTGATAATTTAAGACTTAGGAATAGTGCTGTGAAGCAGAACTCAATCTTTCCCAGGAGCAATTTTCTCTAGTAGGGATGTAGGAATAGGGGAGGAGTCGGTAGAGATCTGAAGAGAGTACAGGTTTGGAGGAGGTAGGATTATGGGTTTTCAATTATTTTTGTAAAATATTTGTTACTTTCTTTGTTTTAAAAAAGGAGTCTCAAGTAAATATGACCTAGTATGTGACTCTTAGGGTTTCTTGTTGTTTAACATATCGTATAATAAGCCAGTAAAAAATAGGTATTGGGTCCAGGAGAGAAGAACCCTCCCTGTAGAGAGGGGTTATTTTACAGAGAGGCAGATGGAACACATGGTGAAGGAGACTATAGGAAGAGTCTGAGGGAAGTAAACAGGAACAGACAGGGCATCCATGTGGGAATCCATGGAGTGCCTATTTGTGATCATCTTGTAAGGATTTCATTTGGAACTTTTCTCCTGATATCTAATAACAATAGTTAGTGGAAAATTAACCTCTCCCTTTCTCTATATCCCCTTGTATGCTTTGTCTTAAGTCTAGAGAAGGGATTCACACCTGTGTAGTAGCCTCTTATTACAGCATGGAAGAAGGACGCTCCCTCCTATCTTGTTCTAGTGAGTAGACACAGACTGATGTCCCCATGTGACTATTAGTGCTACTCATGGGGGAGGTATGCAAGGTGAAGAATGGATTGCTGGATGTTGAGCATGGGGCTTTAGCAGACACTATAGGGCTGTGAGATGGCTTGTTCTTGTTCCTACATATTAGGAAGCTGGCTTCTGAGCAGGAAAGGGAAATGGACATCCGGGCTTTGTATGTGTGACATATGTGTTCTAGAATATCAGTGGACTACCAATCTGAAATTTTGGTTGAAGTCCCAAATCTCAGATTATAGAATAAATACACAATTCAAAAACAAGACATAACTTCATCTAATGTCTAATGTCATTTTGCCAAGTGAGGTGGCAAATCTAGTTTGGCCATTAGTGACCCCTCTCATATGCAATTTATGAAAAAAAACGAATTTGAAAAAATTTTGTTGGAAGGAATCTAGATGAATAGATTTTGGCTTACTGTCAGGCTGTTTCCAGCATATTTTACCTCCTTTAGTAAGGTGAAGCCATTTCCCAGGACTTCATGGAGATTGGTACTACAAATGGGGGACTCCTTCTTTCATCTGGATCATGGACAGAGAACTTTGGGGAATATTCCTGTATCCCTAGAAGTCAGCACTAGAATTGGCACTTGTTGGGTGTGGGGGTGCGTGCTTGTAATCCCAGAACTTGGGGGTTGTTACAGTCAAAGCCTGGTTTCTGGAAGTCCCAGCAAGCTAGACTCAATCACTTCCTTAGTTATTTTTCTATTGCTGTGGTGATGAAACACATGTCCAAGTCAACTTTTAATTAATTTCATTTATGGTTTCAGAGGGTTGGAGCCCATGGTGATGGCTAGCAGAAGGCATGTGGGCTAGAGCAATTGAGAGCTTATATCTTGTTCCACAGTTAGGAGGGAGGGAGGGAGAGAGAGAGGAGGGTCGGGAAGGGTGGGAGAGCACTGACTAGGGTTAGTGTGGGGCTTTGAAACCTGAAAGTCCAGTGACATATCTTCTAATCCTTCCCAGTGGTTTCCCTGGGGACCAGGTACTCAAACATATGAGCCTGTGTGGGAAATTATTGTACAAACCACCATGGTTACTTATTCCCAAGATGCTAACTTGGGAAATAGTGAAAGCATAGGAAAGATTATAAGGCCACACTTGGAAGGGGAACAGATAAAGAGGTCTGGTGATGTTCCACATCTGTCTTTAGGATGCTGGCAGATATTTAGGTTTAAATAAAGGTTCAGAGCTGTGACTAGTAAAGCTGTCCTGGTTACGGTGCGGTCCTGCCCATCACTGATCCATCATTGTCTCACTTCCAGTCTATCCTGCAATGTGACTTCGTAAGTTGTTGGAACTGCATGAAATCTTCCCGAGGGAGGCAAGATCTTCCTCTGGCTGGCAGGAGGCCTTCAACCTTCCCTTCCCTCAGCATGGGATTTCTGGGGATATTTAATTCTTTGAGTTATATTGTCTTAATAGTCTAATAGACCGGGAGAGCACAATGCCAGCCCCTCTCCGGTAAGATGAGACCTTGTGGAAATACTTGGATTGATAGAAATGGGTTAATACTTAAGACAGAGCTAGCAGATAAGAAATAAGTAACAGGCCAACAGAATTATATCAATTACAGAGTCCCAGTGTGTTAATTGGGGCTGGTGCGGCAGTGGCGGGACAAGACCAGCGGCGGGCAGGAAAACTACTTGCAACAGGGCAAAGGTTTATTCTTTAGAATAATATCCTTTATTCTTTAGAATAATATCCTTTCTCCTGGCAGGATGGTTACAGAGAGATCAGGATTTTGGACTCCAGCCTGGGCTGCACAAGATCTTGTCCACAAAGCAAAGCAAAATCAAACCAAACTGAACCAAACCAAGGAGAAAAGTGCAACACAGGATTTTCTGGAAAGTTGAGGGAGCAGAGGACTGTCTTGAACAGAGCAGCAGGGCTGCAATGGTGGTGACCCATGAGCTCCTGAGGTCTACCCACTGTGTGGAAAGTACCAGAACTCTGGCCATCTTGAGGACAGACTTTCCCAAAGACTCCTGGGAAAGGAGGGGAGACAGCACCAGTCTATAGGGCAGAGGTTAACTACTGAGGACTGGAGGAAAGGGAGACAAAGAGCAGACAGCCCAGACTGTGGACAGATTTTTTTTCCCCCTCAATGATTTTTTTTTTTCTGCAGCTGAGATGATCTTAGGAGGGAAATGTCTATAGTTTACTTGCCTTCTTACTCAGCTCTGGAGCTGGGAAAAGGGGAAGATGAAAGGTACAAAAGTCTGGGAGATCAGTGAGCCTTTGGGCTTACAATAGATGTCTATACTTGCTCTGGTTTGACTGTGAAATGCCACCCACATGCTTATGTGTTTGAACGCCTGGTCCCAGCTGATATTACTGTTTCATACTGTGCATCCTTTTGTAGGTGAGGCTGGTGGTAGACATGAATCACCAGTAACTGACTCACCAGTTACATCTGGCTCTGGCTTTGGCCCGAGTCTGTCTGTCTTCCTGCTTCTTAGCTGTTGTTGTAATATCACCATCAATGTGACTGGTCACAAGTTTCCATACCAAGGCCAGAGCTGTAGCCACCATGTTTCCTTAGCCATGAAACTGTGAACTGAAATAATTTTTTATTCTTCTCTATTACCATTTGCCAGACAGGTGACAATAACATTCAAAAGGCCTGAAGTCAGGAGAAGGGAAAAAAAATTACATATGACTACTAAACTTTTAATGTCTGAGAGTGAGTCTTCAAGCGAAGCCAAATGGTGCAGTGGGGATTGGGAAGAACACAGTCTGATGCAGTAGGTCAATAACGTCCAAAGGCCACCCTGATTTTCCTTTGTCATCACCAGATCATATAACAAACCACAAGGAGCTGGGCACAGCGCCTTGTGAGTGGCAAATTCTTGGTAAGTACTAAGTGAAAGGTGGTTGTGAGTGTTGTTTTCATCCTCCTTGTGTATCAAGCGAGTCGGTTTCAAATCGCCACTCCGCAGATGCAGGGGCCACACGGGAACATGAGCAACACTTGGCAGCTGGTGTAGAAACCAGCAAGGTTGCAGTCAGATCACAGCTTAAAATTCACCATCTGATTCCCGTGCCTGGAAAATGCCGAGGAAAGAAATAGGAAAGACCAAGTCTATTAAGTTTGCACTGCCCACCCTCCCAAGTGACATTTCCCAGACATCCCCGAGAAGGTCCTTGATAAATAAAGCCTTTGGGGGTGTGCTAGTAGGTGATTTCTCACTGCACGTTCCCCCCCCCCTACTGACCATCAGTCATGGGAATTGCAGAGTATGAGCCTCTCCTGCTCTTCTCTGCTTTGGTGAAGAGCTAGTATAAGTCTCTCAGTGTAAGCCCAAAATACCATTTAGCCATGGCTATGTTTGAAAGTAGAAAAAAAAAAAAAAAAAAAAAAAAAAAAAACAAACCTCTATAACTCCTACATTGAGGGGCACTTGGGAAGACTGATTACGGTAGTGAATACAAGTCTCCAGTGTACTGGCCCAGAGATCGCTATCTTTTTGGAGACTATGTTCTCAGTGTATTAGCCTGCATCTTGTTTTGGATCCTTTAAAATAAGATATATTTATTATTTATGTTAGCATATATGGGCCTGCATGAGTTTGTGTACCACATGTGGGAGGCCAGAGATGACAATCAGATCCATGGGTTTGCAGTTGTAGATGGTTGAGAGCTGTCCTGTGGGTTCTGGGACACAAATCCAGGTCCTCTGCAAGTGCGTAAGTGCTCTTAAACTCCTGACCCATCATTCTAGCTTCTGTTTTAAAGTGGTGCCAATTTAGTGCTTGGGGTTGATTGTAAGGAATTTGGTAAAACGATTGGAGGAGATAGCCTCACCCATAAATGGATCAGCAGTTACTTGTAAACACTCCTTCGGGATGATGTGCAGACATTGGCTGACTTATCCCAATAGTGTGGGAACATGTGACATGAGAGATACACTTTGCACTTGCTCTCCTTCCTCTTTCGATTTAGTTCTGTTAATAATAAAGCTTACACAGCTTGAGAAAATTGCCACTGATATAAGTCATAGGAGGCACACATACGTTTTAGGCGGTTGAGTCTGCAGTCTAAGCAGACCTTTGCTATATCCAAGCATTTTCTGTAATAGTACACTGTGGAGATCTGTCATGATTGATTCTGAGAATGATAGGATTGTTTGCTCTGTTGTTTGAAATACCCCATGTCAAATCAATATGGCCAAGCAGAATAACAGATCAGTCTCTCTTTAGGAAATAACCCATCTTTAAATGACAGTAATACTTTGCTCTTTGGATTGCTGACCTTGTCTCTATGTAAGCTGACCTGAAAAAAAATCAGTTGACAAAAATTTCTTCAAACATATGATGAAAGCTGATTCATTAATAGAGACACACATTCAGGGAAACAGAATCAATTCTGTTTTGCTCTTTGCAGCTTATATACCTGCCTGAGTCTGTCTGTACTGCCCTCTCCTCACCGAGCCAGGTACATCCTGTCTTTACAAAACTAAAAGTGATAAATATAGGCACACATTTTTCAAAAACAATACAATTTAAAACACATTTACATAAATAGGGGTGATCTTCCTCTCATCCTGTCAGCACTGAAACAGAACAGCTCCCGGGGTCTCAAGTGACATCTGGAATCCCCAGACAAGAAACCTGAGAAGCATCAGCTACCAAAGAATTTTAGGGGAAGATATTCTAGAAAAAAAGTAAGATTTCAAGGAATGATTATATATGTCTCATGCATAATTGACAAGATGATACTAAAACCTCCAGGAGAATCATCAATATTATGAGAGAAAAGAGAATGTGCAGGCTGCATGGTCCCAGCAATATTCTGTGCTGTTCAGAAGTCTTTGCCCAGTCAGGCTGTCCCAGTGGGCTTTTCCCCCCTTGGACAAGCACTCATATACTGGTCCAAAACTAGGCTGCAAGCTCCTAATACCATTCCTAGATAATAATTTTCCTTGTCAGTATCAGGGAGTTTTAAAACATTCCATTTCAGTTCTGGGGAATGGAGATAATGACCTTATTTGGAACAAAGGTCTTTGGAAATTCCTTAAGATAGGAATCTTCAGGTCATCCTATGGATTACTTAGATGGGCCTTAAAGTTGACAAATATGTGATTTTATAAGAGGAGGTCAGAAGGAGGCATGAGATGGAAGACACAGACAGGAGGAGGTGGTGGTAATATATGTGAGTGTGGATTACTTCACCATGGTGATGAGAATTGAGGATGGCCACTGAAACCTGGAGGAGACAAGGAGGGATTCCCTACAGAAACACAGCCCAGCTGACAGCATGACTTCATGCTTCTAGCTTCTGGGATCATGAAAGAATATCTTTTGTTTTAAGTCACCATGTTTGCTAAATTTAATGATTACAACTTTCACTTCTTGAATAGTGTCTTGCATGATTCTGTCTCAGACACTGCTTCAACATTGAATCAATATTACTACCTTGACTTCCTATCTTAACTATTAATGTTTAAGCTTTCTCTGCTCAGAGTTAAAGGGTCTCTGCTAACTATATAAAACTTGATATTAAAGATCCAGATCAGTATTTTGGGGTCTTTAATCAGTTACTTAAAGAAAGAAAGGTGTAGTTAGAATTTCCACTATACATGGCAACTACTAATTACAGAAATGGCCTGAGAAGATTGCCTCATTAACTGCTAAATTGATTTAAGCTCACCAGCAACTTGGCTCCACTAGATCTGAAAATCACGCCCGTGGGTGGTTTAATATCTTCCTTGTAGTATATGACAGCTGCTGCAGTGAACACATTGCTTTCTAAAATTAAATTCATATAGGACAATGTCAAGGTAAAAAAATTATAGTGATTTCTTGACATCTAGAAGTGAATAAAATGACCAAGTATTATTTGAAAGTGATTTCTAATGAATAACTGCAGGCATAAAATGGAAAATGGAAGAAATTATATCTTAAAAACGGATGATAAGGACTTTTATTCTGGAGTTAGTATTCTACAAGACATGAATCTTACTAGATCAGGCCAAAAGGAGAATGAACTTTCTGACAAGAGGAGCCTGTCTGCTGTGATGATGTCCACAGGCCGATTGTCGTTGTTAGAACATCCAAGGCAAGGCACAGAATTAATCTTTCTCTGAGCAAGAATGATAACAAAATGCAATTTGAAAGGCATAGATTTATACCTGGAAATAAATCTGTTGGAAGTGATTGAGCTCCTGTTAGACTGTCAGGTAGCTGGAGCTTATACAGAAATGGAAACTCCCGATGCAATGCTTAGAGAGCATCTGATTGGTTGCCTGGAGGCCACCAAGTTCTGTCCCAGAGGAAGGAGCAAGATTGAGAAGCAGATGTTTTTGTTTATTCTGTTTTGTCATCATTTTTAAATTCTCAGTCTTATTTAATAACTATCACACATTGTTTTTAATGGTGGTTCCTGGGTCAGAGACATCCCATAGTTGTCCCCATGGCTCTGATCATCTGTCTTGATGGTTCTGTTTTATTTTTAAGCTCCCTTCATTATTGTAGTGCCTAGGAGAAATATGAAAAGAATGGAATATAGACCCTTTCTTTAAAATTTAATGTCTAGGTGTTATTATCTGGGTAAACATATAAAAAGCCAAGTATGTATTAGAAATAAGCGTCTTCACTGAAAGCAATGTAGTTCTGATTGTACTTGTTGTATAAGAATAAAAAAGAACCCCAAATAGAACACTAAAATAGGAAAGCAATGCACACTTTCATTTGGTGAGCCCCATCACTATCCTGTCTTGCTTACCTGGTGTTCCCCAGACCATCAGGTCTATTCAGGCTGGGCAGATGCTATTTACTGTGCCATATTAGAGGGGTTCAGGATTTTTCTATCAAATAAGCATTTATTGTCTGCGTGCCTGTGATAAGACACCAGGGAGTGGCTCAGCTGGCTGCCTTCATACTGAGACTGGTTGCAGCGAGTCTGTGACCTGAGTCTGAGGCCATTACTAGGTTCCATGGTGGGAGCAACTGTTCTCAAGTTCATGACTGGCAGCTATGATAGATCAGGCAATCAGCAGAGACAGTAGTCTGATCAATCATGGTGAGCAGAATCCAGGTTACTGATGCAATGGATAGCCTCCATCACTGCCGCCGTGGCACTTTGTTCATGTGCCTGTTGGGCAATGAAAGAGCCACAGCAATGAAGTTAGGAACATGGACAGACTGTGTCTAACCCACCTGAGTACAGAAATGCTTTCCCCAGGCTGCTCTTTCAAAGGCCTCACACTTCATGCCTGTCTGGAAATGTCTTCATATGTCTTTCTTAGAAAGTCACCAATTTTCTAGTTTTGTTCTTTCTGTGTTCCTGGCCTTCCTATCAAACCATACAGCACAGTTCATGTGCTCTCTCTCTCTCTCTCTCTCTCTCTCTCTCTCTCTCTCTCTCTCTCTCTCTCCATCACTCTCTCTTTCTCCTTTAGGTATCCCTCTTTTTCATAATCTGGTAACCAATTTCTGTCCAATGGGTTGCTCTCCCTTCACTTGGGATTTTTGAGGTAGGCCTGTATATTGCTGCTCTTCACTATGACTGATGCTAGACTATTCTATAGAATATACCTGTATCTCCAAAGTGGTTTTATTTCTCAAAATGGCCCTAGGAGATCCCTAATAGGCCATTGACTTTTGGGGACAGATGGCATAGCAGAATTAGGGTTATGCGATTTAGTGTATTGTTTTGTATAACTCACTTGTGTCTTAAGGGCCAGATTAAGGCTGATCTCATTTATACCATTTCCATTTGATGACCAAGTGCTCTCTTCATGGGCAGTTATAGCACTTGGTGAGTGAGACGATACCTATTAAGGTTGCACAGTTCAGTTTATATGACATCTTAGAATTCATGAGCGATTCAGTGTTTCCTGAGGCCCAGCACAAACAAAGCCGTCTTTCCAAAAATGAGTGTTAGAGTTAGGCTTTTGCTCAGCTGGTAGACTGGTTGCCTCATGTGCACAACAAGACTGAGTTCACTCCCTAAAAATCCCACAGAGTGGGTGTGGTCGCACACTTCTCTAATCCCAACACTAGGAAGATTTAAAGGTCATCCTCTATTACAGAGTGAATTCCAAACTTCTTGGCTACATAAGGAGTTAGAGACCAACGTGGGTTAGAAACCCTTCTAGAAAACAAACAACGAGCTCACTCTTAGCAGATGTAGCCATCCTCAAGGGCTGTACAACTTTGCTCCATAGTCTAAGGTCTTTATTTATGTAAATGTTCTTGTAAGGATCTGTCAAAGGCTCCAGACAGCTTTCACCAACCCTTTTAGTATGCTCAGCTGTGCTGCCTTCCAAAGTCCCAGTATCACAGTGCTTTATGTAGCAGCCTGGGCTGTTTCAGAGTATTCACCCATCGTTACTATTTATTTTTATGTGCTGCTGAGGATTGAACTATGTGCTAGGCAAACACTCTATCCGTAGCGGCACCACCAATCCAGAAACCTTCTCTTTCTGAGTATGCCTCCCAGTTGGAAGTTTTTACGAGTCACTATTAAGTGGCCTGATGAAAACAATACTCAAGGCCTAGAGAGGACAACTGGGTACCCCATCTCTTTCTTACCCAGTGGAGGGATATTCTCTCCTGTACAGGAATAGCTTAGCATTCCCAAGAGAACTGGATCTATCGGCTTCTAGAGACTTTCTGTGGGATTTCATTTTGCATTTCACCAGTAGGTCCAGAGAAGGCACTAACTGGTC
Source organism: Phodopus roborovskii (assembly GCF_943737965.1). Classification (NCBI taxonomy): domain Eukaryota; kingdom Metazoa; phylum Chordata; class Mammalia; order Rodentia; family Cricetidae; genus Phodopus; species Phodopus roborovskii. The sequence goes on along the minus strand of NW_026126511.1, from coordinate 40,222,240 downwards.
ATCACGAATCAATATCACACTGTAGTTGTATGGGACCTGGTGTAGGAAGAATGCCGCTAAGGTCTCCGTGAAAGCGGTAATGACACAGGGATGGAGACTTGATTAGATGTGCGAAGCAAGACAGAACAGAGACGTTTCTGGCCTTGCTGAGAGCAAACTGATTCTGATGGTCTGTGCATGTGGAGATGGAGAAGAGAAAAGCACTTCTTAGGTCAACACCTGCATATCAAGTACCAGGTTCTAAAGTCTAAGTAGCACAAGGTTCCTTATATAGCAGGATGGGTTCGTTTCAGAGTATTCTCTCACCATTATTTAAAATGCTTATTTATTTTTAGGTGGTCCTGGGGGTCTTGTGTGTGCTAGACCTCCTGCAAGTTCCAGGGGAGATGGGAGGATGTGTTCTAGGAATAAAAACACATTTAGAAGAGTGGCTACTTATGATCATGGTCATTCAAGGTCTGTCTCCTTTAGAGCCCAAACACATGAGATGAATAGGTATCCGTAAGAAGCTGGAAATCAATGCCTGGCCTCTGTTGAGTCACTGATAGTGGCTGCAACCCTTTTGTTTGCTACAGCTGTACATGGTTCCTTTGCTTTACTGGTCTCCCAGATTGATGGAGCTTTGGTGGCTGTACATGGACTTTTTCACACAGCAAGCCTCATGACATGGGTCAGGGAACTTACAGAGATCCTTACAGCTTTTGAGAATGTCTCTTCCAAACTTGAGTCCTCACAATGGTGAAATAACCACCGTGTATGCTCAGACTCCTAAACCCACTTAAACATGGAACAAAACTCCAGCAAGTACTGGACCTACTATTCTTAGGTCTCTGGGAATTAGTGCCAGCTCAGAGCCTTCATTTGTAAACCAAATAAATATTAATGCTTTTCAATCACAATTACTCCAGTAAATGACTTTTGGCACAGTTTTGAGAAGACAAGAAAGATTGAAAGTACACGTGCACACACACACACATACATACACACAAACACACACACATATTTAACACACACACACACACACACAATTCAGAAGCATAGCAAGGTCTTTACAAAGGACGTGGCTTGCTCTTTATTCCCAAAGAGCTGGCTCAGGCCTGGAACTGAGTGGTGGGCTATGCTTCTTTGTTCACTCTTTATAGAATTTTCCCTCTTATGTAGCTCATCCAGAACAGTGGTTCTCAATTTTTCTATATGTCACCTCAGCCACAAAATTATTTTTGGTGCTACTTTATAACTATAATTTTGCTGCTGTTATGAACTGTAATGTAAATATCTGATACGCAGGATACCTGATATGCAATCCCTGTGAAAGGTTTGTATGACCCATATGTTCAGAACCACTGATCTAGGATTTCAGTAGGCTTCCATCTCAGTCCTTGGGTTACTGGGCTAAAACCTGCCGGTGCTGAAGGTTTAGTTAGTGTGACTACTGCTTTGTATATTGGCTGACATGTGTGGCTTGCATGTAGGTTGTAGTAAGTCCCTGCCTGAGACTCTTCAGTTTGCCTTTCTTTGAGGTTTGCCACGTGGATATCACACATGCCTTGCCGGATCCCAGAGGCTCTAAGATAATTTTCGTCATTGAGTCTTTCATGCCTGTCTCCTGTTGGCTGTGTTCCTCTATTCTGACTGACAAAGAATCTATATTTTCCCTCATCTCTCACCCCATGCCCTCATATTTCATTACTTGTCTCATTGCATGGACATTTTTGTACTATTCAGTAATAGCCATGCTTTATTAGATAAGATTGTTTTCGCTATCTCAGAACAGGGGTTTACCAGATAGTCCTCAGAGATCTTCATTGTTCACATATAATAATCCATCTAAAGGTATCACTCTAGGCTGGGTCCTCAAAGAAAACTTCAGGATCAGGGATCCTTGTAGCCTCCTACCTCTAGGATGTGTTTCTCTTCCTTAACACGAGAAAACCACAAAGTTTTACTACCTTTTGTACCTATGGCTAGCTTTGTGCCTTTCATCCAGGGAAGAGAATGAAAGGGCCAGAATGAAAGGTTTAGTGCCAACTAACTCTTTCCTCCCTCCCTCCCTCCTTCCCTCCCTCTTCCCCTCCCTCCCTCCCTCCCTCCCTCTCTTTCTTTAAACATAACATAATTCTTTATTGCTTCTTTAGGAATTTCATATCGTGCACCCTAATCCTGCTCACCTCTCAGTCCCTCCATAACTGCCCCTTATTCTTGTAGCATCTCCCTAAAGAGACCCCCAAAATTCATTAAAACCAAAACAAACCAAACAGAAAAATGCCACTTCATTCCTCCATCTTTTTAACACCTCTTCATTCACCCTAGAGGACAGTGTATCTCTTTGTCCAACCAGCCCCACCCACAACATGTTCATTGAAAGAGTCATTGGTCTGGTTTAAAGCGTCTGACACACTATCATCACTGGACCCTCACCAAAACTCCACTCAGATATCCTGATGTTGACCCTGAGTCATGGAGATCTTGTGGCTAACATTCTACAGGACCAGTACCTTCCACTACCATAAATGGGGTAGATATTAGGGCGGGCCAACCCAAGGCCCAGGATGTGGGTCTGGGTGGTAGTTGAGCTGGTCATTCCGGACCAATGGGGCCAACCCCCTCAGGGGAGGGGCAGGACCAGCTCTCCTAGGCTCATGCCATAGGGGCCTGCATTCTCACGTCCATGTCTTACCTCCTTTCTTAAATGAAGGAAGCAAGAGCCTCCCCATTTGACTCATTCAATTAAGAGTTGGTGTGATATCTCATTTCTGCCTGTTCTAGGCTGCAGTGCTGGAAAGTGAGTATTGTTAGGTGAGCACATCCCCAAGCAAAACCAGGCTTCTCTGTGGAAGGAAGAAAGATGGAAACAGGGAACGTCTACAGCTTGCATTTCTTTCTTTACCCGGGTTACTGTGCGTTGATAGTCTTGGATGGGAGGAAGAGGGGGGCTGAGAGTCAGGGGCCTGAGAGAGCAAGAAGAGGATGGAACTGTTTAGGTTACAGAGAGGCCTTGCCTTTATAGCAGTGAAGCTGATCAATGTACTGTGTGTGCACTCATTTCCTTCAGGAAAGGGGTTCTGGTGATGAGGATTCCTCATCCTCGCTCTGCTTATCCGGCCTCCCTCCCTCCAAGGGTGTCATCTTGCTCCTCATCTTTGCTTGTGGGGTCTGATAAGTCTTTATGAGCTGTTATTCTCATTGTTGGGGTGTGACACCTCGAAGAAGCATCTTTCATTGGCCCTCAGTTCCTGAGGTTTGAGTCTGTCATGGTAGAGGGGCAGCTTCATGGCAGGGGCAGGACTTATTCCGGAGATTCTAATATTGTAGCCTAACCAAGTGGGACAGGTTGAATCAGAGCCATGACTGGATATAATCTATAGGGCCCACTCCTAGCATCCTACTTCTGCTACCCAGGTCTTACCTTCTAAAGGTTTCACTGCCCTCTAAAATTGCACCGCCTTCTGGGGACCAAGTGTCAAACACATGGGTCTGTGGAGGACATTTTCCATTCAAACCACAACAGAGAATTTACTCTGGCTTATGGTACCAGACTCTTGTTTTCTCTGCTAACAACTAAAGTGGCTTCATTGACTTCGGAGTTAAAAAAAAATGATCTTTTTAAAGCTTACCCTTATACTGATTCTAAACAGGATACATGGATACTCTTCCTGAGTTCCTGAAGATTAGGCTTGGAGCAAGATGACTTATGCTGCAAAAAGCCCTCTGTTGTACAGTCTTGGCTATGCATAATTAACAAGACACTGTTATAACAAGTATTACATAAATGAAAAATGATCTTGCTGGCATGTTATTCTTACTTTGTTTTTGGACCCTGTGCCAGAATAAGACATTGATCACTTGAGGGGGTAGATGACATATTTCTCGTGTGTGAGTTTAACATTCATTATGAGTAAACCAGTGAACTGACTGGATGGAGCAATAGAAGCTACTGTACAATAAAAAGTTCTAAACTAATGAAATAGCAAAATAAACCTCTTTTTATAATAAACTATGAAGGAAAAATTGGTGATTCCTTTTGCCCCTAAACAAGTGTCTTGGCCGAAGATGCATATCAGAGCTCTCAGTGGTAAAACATTTGAATGACAAGTGTTTTTCCTTCTTCAGTCAGTAAGTTTTAGTCATTTATATTTTTTGATCTGTAGGCTGTCTCCATGGAAACTAGTTGGAAGTTTTGGTGACAGCTGAGTGAGAACATTTACCATGGCTACCTTGACTTGTGGGGAGCTGCCATTTTTTGTTGTTTTGTTTTGGTTTTAAAGTCACAGAGCATCTTATTAAAGTTATATCATCCCCCTGCTGGGCCCTGAGGAAGGTTTAGACCCTTGTGGTTCAGGGTTGAATTCTTTGCTGTTTCTACCTGATGTAGCACTACCTCCTCCTCCAGGCCCTCTCCTCTGCTCTGGTGCAGTAGCTTCTCATTTTCACAACTCTGTTAGGAAGCCAAACTTCCCATTTCAAAAGGCTGTGGTGTATCTGTGACCATTCTGTGTGTATATATTTTATTCACCTTGTGATGTTTTTTTGTCTTTTTCAAAAAACCAGGAACACATGTCAATTGATGTGTCATTATAAGTCACTGAATAAAAGTTCTCTTCATGTTCATGACCCACTTCTGCATAATAGTAACATAAAGAAATGGAGGATGGAGGGAGTTTAGAGCACACTGGCAGCTCATTAGACAAGGCTGTCAAATCCCAAGGTGAGATGTCAGGCTACCTTGAAAACTGCATTTACTAAAACCCTCATTTGTAACAGACACCCAAGGGAACTCAGGAGAGTGACAGAAGCAATTAGCCAATGATATCTTTGCCTGGATCTACTTCATTATTTATACTTTTCTTGCCACTGTCAGACTATATTTGTGTGCACATTCATTTCTTTTTTTTTTTTTTTTTTGGTCGAAACAGTTTTATTCATCAGTCAATAAAAGCAACACGTATTTGCAGCATACAGAAGGACATCCCATGTCATCTCCCTTTTTCTGTCTAATTAAAAAGGTTTTAACTTTAACATAATAAAATTATATATAGCAAGACAGTTATCAAGGAATAATTATAGTTATTTAGTCCATTTGCACTTGGCAAAATTAAAGAAAATACTCTATCATCTATGCTATCTTTGTGAATCTAAAGTTTTATATATAATTTCTCTTTTATCATAACTAAGGAAAACTGTAATTGTAGCTATCTGTCTTTAACTCCATCAAAGACCCCAGAAGGATATAATATTACCTAAGTAAATTAGAAGTACATTGTAAGCAACTTCCAAAATTCTAAAATTGACAGAGATATCTGGCTGCCTGAACAGTCATCCAAAGTTCTTCTGTAACACTGGGGCAACCATCTTCAACCTACAGGCCCATAGTAACTGGCAGGCTTTTTGATGAAGCAGGAAATTTGAAGAACTGTTCTGTCCTGTACTGGCAAAGTTCATCAGTGTGCACATTCATTTCAATACAGCGTGAGTTAGAAATCCATTTTTTTTTTTCAATTCATCTTTATGGTGACCTCACAAGGGATTGTACTGCTTTGGTTTCTTGAGAGATGTACCCAGGAGAGTCTGAATATCAGGGAAGCTGAGTAGGGAAGACTTGAGGTGCAGTGCACCCTAAAATTGCTGTAGGGTTCCAGTGCCCTTGTTTGCCTTCTCTGTTCTCATATTCCCTTCTTGGTTCTTTCCAGGAAAAATCCTTCTGCTTTTTAATTTGTAAATTCTACTCAGACCTTCAATTCTGCTCAGATCAGCTGCAATCCTGGGTTTCTTGTTTTAGCTAGCTCTTCACCACAAATCTCAGTTCTCCTTTTCTTTGGTGGGCAACGGCTCAGCCAGAACCTGCTGTTCCTAGATCTTGGGGTTGTATCCAGACTAACCAGCAAGTAGTGGCATGTGGCTGCCCTCACCAGCAGAATGTGACTGGAAGTGACATGCTATTTATGGCTCTTGAGGCAATGGGACCTGGGAAAATGGAGCTGATAAATGAGGCAGACTAAAGTCTCATGCAATAGTCAACTTTATTCAGAGCATTAGCATTATACTCTGAGGGTTACCAAGAGTCACTCAGGTAAAGTGTACAGTCACAAGGACATGCTGAACATGGCAAAACCACATTATCTATAGAGGCATATAAACTTTGGCTTAAGTAACAGCATCAAGCAATACTGAGTAATCTGAAGTAAGCTCACTCTTATCTACTAGATCAGTGAGGAGCACATTCCAAGAGCAATTCTGCATTTTGAAGAAACCAAGGTCATAAGACTCTTCTTTTATTGGAGTTTTCTCACAAGCACTCAGTTCTCAAAGGACTCCATACTTGGATGATGGTCTGACAACACATGTTACTAAAGGCAGTTTTCAGAAGTGGTTGTTAGCTTTCTGTTCACAGTTCTCTGGAGTGCTGGCTGCATTCAAAGCCTGCTGAGGTGCACAGGGAGAGAGAGCAATGAGATGAAGAAGCTCAGGTCCTGAACTACTGTGTGAAGAAAGTTAACGAGTGCTGCTGTATATTCAGACAGCACCTTCAGTGGGAAATAACTCTGATTTTCTGTGTTTTTTTCTTACCCTGTTATGTTTCTCTAGAGTGAGTAACTAATTTGATTGACAAGAGTAGCAGCAGAAAGTCTGATCAGAGAGAAGATGGGGATATTTTCATGAACAGGTGCGGATGTGATGGATATCTCACTACAGGATATCCATCCAGGTCTGCTGTGAGATACCTGAGTGATGATGTAAGGTGTTCACATGTTTTAAATGAGGAAGTATAAAACCAGCAATCTAATCAGTTTACTCCAAAAAGATTGTAAGGTTGTCTACAGAAGAGGACAGAGAATGGGGAGTGTGTCCAAGTGTGAGCCTTAATGTTCCTCAGCATCTAGAGCAGTGATTCTCAACAACCTGTGGGTCACAGCCCCGTGGGGGTATTGAATGATCCTTTCATAGGGGTCTGCTAAGACCATTTGCATATCAGACATTATGATTTATAACAGTAACAGAATTACAGGTATGAAATAGCAACAAAAATAATTTTAAGGTTGGGGTCTCCACAACATGAGGAACTGTGTTAAGGGGTCACAGCATTAGGGAGCTTGAGAACAAGTGATTTAGAGGATAATAGGAAGGGAGTTTGAGAAAGAGTAGGAGGAAAATCAGGAGTGGATCAAGAGGGAAGGAGTGGCCATCATTCTTTATGCTACTGAATTATAGAGTAGCTATAAGAGTCACAGGTGATTTTGACAAGAGACTTTTCATGGCAATGGCTGAGTGATAACAAATAGAAATGAGATGAGGAGAGAACCAGAGGTGAGAAAGTACAGATTATTTTGTCTAAAAGATCTTTTTAAGAAATTGAATAGTAAAAGTATAGAGATAGGTAAAGAGTGATGGGATTTGGTGATGTGGCATGAAAGATGATTTTTGACTTTCTTAGTAATTCTCTTAGGGCTGAAAGCCAAGTCTTTAATCTCCTCATCCCAAGAGGGGAACTTTATAAAGAGGAAAAGTGCTTCAGTCTATGCTATTCAAAACAGTTAAGTGGTAATGGAGAGGGAAGGAGAGTGTGAGAGACAGGGACAGAGAAACACAGAGGCTGTGAGGAAGGAGGGACATGCCCTTAACTGCAATGGCCTCCAGGAAGACCTTAGCCCTGCTAACACCTTTCTGCCCACTGATGCTGCTTTTGGACTTGTGGCTTAAAAACTGTGGGAGACTATATTTCCATTTTTTTCTAATTGAAAACAATTCATAAATTTATTCTGATCATGTTTGTTCTTCCACAACTCCTTCTGTATGTTTCCCACCTCCTCACCCATCCATCCCCAACACACACACACACACACACACACACACACACACACACACACACACACACACACACAAAGGAAACAGAAATATGCAAACAAAGACTAATAAGACAAAAATACATAAACAAGAGCAATGTGAGACAAAACATCTACAAAAATACAAGAGCTCATTTTGTGTTGACCACTATTGCTGTGCATGGCCCTGAAGTGTGGGTGTTGTTAATATACCCAGTAAGACTCCATTGGAAAAAAACTACTAATAAGTTTGTGTGTAATTTGGTGTGGCAGCTACAAGAAACTAATAAAAGCTATTCTTACATTTCATTCAGTAGTTCTTGGTTGGAATCTATAGATTAATTAATTTCCCCTGGATGAACCATTCATTAATATTTACAAGTGCATTCATAAAAAATTGAATTCATTTATTTACACCACTGATATTGTCTTTGCTTTATGTACTTAAATAAATATGTTCTCCTGGAATAAAGTTTCAAACAATGATTATAGTAGGTGCCTGGTTGTTGGGGAAAAAACCCCTTCTGTGTATGTGATTGGTACTTAAAATTCAGTCAAAGACTTTAAATGAAACAGTGGTCTAAATGTGCATTCAATTTTGTGTGCATTCACACAGAAATCCAGGACCAGATGGCTTGTCTGTGAATCTGGCACAGAGTGATGTCTCTCTCTCACTGTCCTGTTGACAGATGAAGTTTTTGCATGAGGTTTTTGTAGCATGAGGATACCTCTGTCTAGGACTCAGACTCAACTTGTAGTGTAGTTTCTAAGCTATGTTGATGGAGACTGAAGAAATAGTTCAGTGAAGGACTTGACAGTGGTGAACAGTTTTTTGCTTCAATTTCTTTTATGTTGGCTTATCTGTATAATTGTCTCTAGAATGTACTCTATTCTATTTCTTTTTTCAGTTTTTGAAATTAAAATATAATTACATGCTGTATCCCCTTTCCTTTTTCCCTTGACCCCTCCCATAAACCCCATGTCTTAGCTACCTTTCTGTTGCTGATAAAACACCATGACCAAAAACATTTTGGAGAGGAAAGGGTTTATTTCAGTTCACATCTCTCAGGTTACACTCCATTACTGAGGGAAGTCAGGTCAGGAACTCAAGACAGGAATCTGGAGATGGGAACTGAAACAGAAACCACAGAGGAATATTGCTCATTGGCTTGCTTCTCAAGGGTTGCTCAATCTACTTTGTTATACAATGAAGGACCACCTGTCCAGTGATGGTACTGCCTGTGTTGAGGCTGGTCTTCCCACATCAACAATTAATCAAGACAATCCTCCACAGAACCCCTACAGATTCTCTGACAGGCCAATCTTTTTTTTTTTTTTTTTATGCATACAGAGTATTTTTTATTTAATTTTATATAACAAAGTCCAATTAAATGAAAACAAACATTTATACACAATATTTGGGAATTTGGGCGTCGTTCTTTCCAAACTACTTCCTGCTGGTAAGGGGCGCTGTCTTGGGGGATTCGAAGAAGATTCAGATATCCTAGCTGTAGTCTGTAGGGCTGTTTTGTCCAGCTGTTTGGAATGTAGGATCAGCTTGTACTCTGTTTCAGGCGGTCTGGTGTGATCAAACCACATTAGTCTGGAAGGAATCCACATCTTTTCATTTTCTGTGGAAACAAAAATAGAAATACTTTTCCCCAGTAACTTGTTCTTCAACTTAAATTTTGGAGTCAAAGCGTTTTTTTTTTTTTTTTTTTTTTTTTTATTATTTTACATGTCGATCCCAGTTCCCTCTCCCTCCCTCCCTCCCTCCCCCCAAGCCCTCCCTCCCTCCTTCCCTCCCTTTTGCCCTCTCTACCCTCTCCCATGCACTCTAAACACCCTCCCCTCCCAACCCCCCACCACAATACAATATGTAGGGGAATGCCATCCAGTTGGGGTCATGTAGATCTGACAGGTCCTGTGAAGTAGGGACTAGGGCTTCTCTCCTATCTCTAGAATAAGGCAGTTATCCCTCCATGGGGGATATGTTTGCAAAGTCCTTTTGTGCACCAGGGATACATCCTGGCTCCACTGTCTGAGGTCTCTTAGACTGCTCAGACCTTCTGGCTGAGACCCATATTCAGGGGGGTCCGAGTCAGACCCCTGTTGGCTTCCCAGCTATCAGTCTAGTGGCCCTTAGCTCCTCCTTGTTCAGGTAAGCTGTCTCTATGTACTTCTACCGCATGGTCTTGTCCTCTCCATCTGCTTCTGGGTTCTAGTTTGACTCAGTGTTTATGTATGGGTGTTTGCTCCTGTTTTCAACAGGCATTAGTTGAGGACTCCATGGAGAAGTTAGTTGTTGATCTCACTCTCCGGGAAGGGCATTTATGATAGCCTTTCCACGGAAGCTGAGATTGTTAGTTGGGAGCAGTCTTGTAGTTCCCTCGACCTTTCTTTGTGTTCAACTTTATCTTCAAACCAATATTGGCTCCCTCTTTTATGTTCTCTCTCTCTGTCTCTGTCTCTCTCTCTCTTTCCTATTTTCCATTCCTAACCAGGCTCAATCCTCCTGGTCGCACATGCCTTCCTCTCCTCCCTCTCATTTTCTCCTACTTCTCTCTCCATTAGCTGTCCTCCCCCACTATACCTGAGGTCTGGGGGACTTGTCCCTTCCCAGTTCTGTGAGGGACTTTATATGAATCTCTTAGAATACAACTTGTATCCTAGTTCCTCTGGTGATGTGAATTATAGGCTGGTGATCATTTGATCTAGGTCTAAAATCCATATATGAGTGAGTACATACTGTGTTCCTCTTTTTGTGACTGGGTTACCTCATTCAGGATGGTTTCTTCAAGTGCCATCCACTTGCCTGCGAATTTCAAGATACCATTATTTTTTTCTGCAGAGTAGTATACTATTGTGTAGATGTGCCACATCTTCATTAACCATTCTTCAATTGAAGGGCATCTAGGTTGCTTCCAGGTTCTTGCTATTACAAATAGTGCTGATATGAACATAGTTGAACAGATGTCTTTGTTGCATTGATGTGAATCCTTTGGGTATATGCCTAAGAGGGGGATTGCCGGGTCCTGTGGTAAACTAATTCCCATTTTCCTGAGGAACCGCCATACTGATCTCCAAAGTGGCTGTATGAGTTTGCACTCCCACCAGCAGTGGAGGAGTGTTCCACTTTCTCCACATCCTCTCCAACATAAGTCATCACTGGTGTTTCTAATTTTAGCCATTCTGGCAGGGGTAAGATGGTATCTCAAAGTTGTTTTGATTTGCATTTCCCTGATAGCTAAGGATGTGGAGCATTTTCTTAAGTGTCTTTCAGCCTTTTTGATTTCCTCCATTGAGAATTCTTTCTTCAGTTCTGTACCCCATTTTTTAATAGGGTTATTTGGTGTTTTGTTGACTAGTTTCTTGAGTTCTTTGTATATTTTGGAGATCAGCCCTTTGTCGGATATAGGATTAGTGAAAATCTTTTCCCAGTCAGTGGGCTGCCGTTTGGTCTTGTCAACTGTGTCCTTTGCCTTACAGAAGCTTCTAAGTTTGAAGAGGTCCCATTTATTAATTGTTTCTTTCAGTGTCTGTGCCCCTGGAGTTATGTTCAAGAAGCGGTCTCCTATATCAATTTGTTCAAGGGTACCTCCTACTTTCTCTTCTAAGAGGTTCAATGTGGCTGGATTGATGTTGAGGTCTTTGATCCATTTGGACTTGAGTTTTGTGCATGGCGACAGACATGGGTCTATCTGCAGTCTTCTACACACCCTCATCCAATTGTGCCAGCACCATTTGTTGAAGATGCCTGACAGGCCAATCTTATGGGAACATTCTTTTCAATTAAGACCCCCTGTCTGAGTTATGTCTAGGTTTGTGTCAAGTTGACAAAAAGCAACCAGCATAGCCTCTTTGCTCTCTTTTGTGGCCTCCTGTCTCTAATTGCTTTCCCCTCTCTCTCTCTCTTCCTCTTTCTCTCTCTCTCACTCTCTGTCACATACATGCATGGACACACACACATGCACACAGGGGTGTGCGAGTGTGCGTGTGTGTGTGTGTGTGTGTGTGTGTGTGTGTGTGTATCTATCCTGCTCAGTCTGTACAATGCTACTTCTATGTATATTATTTTAGATCTGACCTCTTTGGTATTAGAAAGCAATTTTTATTTTCTCTGGGAAGGCAACCTTCTATCTCTCAATTCCTACATTACCCTCTTTGAAGCATCTACTCTCTTCTTCATTCAGGCCTTCCCTCTTTTCTTCTAGATTGGCTTGTTTAATAAATTAAAAAGTGAGCTGGGACTGTTAGTGCAGAGCTTGCTACTTAGTAGGGTTAGGCAGGAGGATCACAAGTGTTTGGATTTCTTGGACTACAGAACAAGTTCAAGTCCAGCCTGAGCATGTTAGAGAGACTCTGTATCATCACCACCAACAACAATAGCAACAAAAACCATTTAAAAATGTATGCTCTATGTGCTGAGAACACTTGCTTCATAATGGCGGTGGTGGGTTATCTACTCAGTGGGGATGGGAAGGTGAAGGTATTGTAGAGGATACTTCCAAGTCCATGTTGGTTTCCACTGTGAAGGACCATAGTTAGTCAGGTCACAATTATTCTAGGACTGAAACATCATGGCATTGTTCAGTCAGAACCATTCTTCCAGATACAGTGCATGGCCCTTATGCTCTGGAGTAGACTCTTTCCTTCCAGACACCACAATGGACAATAAGTGTTGTTTTCTGTATACCCATCCCACACAAGTTTGCCCTGGTAAAGATATATTACTTGTTGGAATGTCTGGGATGGAGATTCCTTTCTCTGTTTTATGGTACATCTTTAGGCATGCCATCTTTTTGCTATTGTTTCTTTCTTGTTTTGAACTCCCCCCCCCCAATTCTTTTTTAAATACAGGGTATCACTGTGTAGCTCTGGCTGGTTTGAAACTGGCTGTACACACCAGAGTACCTTCAAACTCATGTAGAGTCACCTGCCTCTGCTTCCCAGTGCTGGTATTAAAGTCATGCACCGCCAGACCCAGCCCTTGCTTCTTCTTTTCTATTCATTTTTTTTTTGTGTGTGTGTTGGATGTTCATTCCTGTATATTACCCTATGTGATGGCTTTCTTGGTTGTCAATGTGACTACATCTGGAATTAACTTTAACTCAAATGACTGGGCACATTTGTGGGGGATTTCTTTTTCTTAGTTAAATCAGTAGCAGTAGGAAGACCCACTTCTAATCTGGATCTTAGAGGTGGGAAGATCCACATGTAATCCAGATCTTTTGAGGTGCAAAGACTTACCTTCAATCTGGACCACATAATTTCTGCTGGTAGCCTATACAAATACAAGGAAGAAGGAAACTCTCTCTTAGCCTGCTTGCTTCCACTTTGCAAGCAAGTTCATTCCTTCACTGGCATCAAAGTCTACTTCTTTAGGATTCCAGTGTATACCAGCTGAGACATCTAGCCTTCTGGACTGAACAGATACTGGATTCTTGACTACAATCAAAGGCATCTTTTTTAGGATTAGTTGTCTACTGCCTATAAGCCATTCTAATAAATATCTGTCATGTCATCCTATCTATCTATCTATCTATCTATCTATCTATCTATCTATCTATCTATCATCTATCTGTCTGTCTGTCTATCATCTATCTGTCTGCCTGTCTATTCACTCTATAAATTCTTTTCCTCTAGAGAGCCCTAACTAACACTGCCTATAAATTCTCACCTTTTTTTAGGACCTGTATTATCCTCAGCTGTGTAAGTATGGCTACCTCCGTGTACCACACTTACATCTCTTCTGTGTAATGCTTCCCTGACTTCTATAGGTAGATGCTCCCCTACAACTCTCCTGCAGAATGGGCATTGTTCTTCCATGTCCTAATCACACTGCAGAACAGCTATCTTTATGAACTTTTACTTATGAAGTGTGAGCACCTTAGCCACAGAGACCTTGACACATTAGTCTTTGGATTCAAAAGGGTTTGTATATTTTCACTCACATGATAGGCATTAAAAATGTTTACTGAGTAAACATTTGAAATAGATCAAATTGGCTCTTGCTTATTGGGGTTAGCCCTTTATGTACTTAGTGCCTAAACAGTATCTTTTTGCTCATGGAGGCTCAGATATTCCCAATTCAACTATACATTAAACTATCCTAAGAATAAATAAATGTCCATTCCATTGCCAAAATGTGTCTCAGGGATAGGTGACAACAGAAGAAACTGCGTGAATTAGGAAGAGCTGCAATTGGGTAGAACAAATACGTCTGCAGGTTAAATTGCTCAGAAAGGAGCTTTAGATTCAGATGAAATTAAGGAACATTATGCAGTGTATTTCTGCTGATGAGAAAGTTAATTCTCATTGGGTGACAAAGATTAATGTGTGATGTAGTGTCAGGAATAATTATCTGGAATTGACGATGACAAACGATCTTCATGGTGCTGCTTTTACTGAAATAAAGTTATTGTCTTAATCCCTTCTTAAAATGGGATGGGAGTGGAAGGGATATTATGTCTTATTTTCAGGGTAATTTACCTAAACAAATATGCCACTTTCAGTGAGACTGTTTGTGAATCACCTCTAGGAAATTTGAAAAGCCTGACTCATCACTTAAAGTTGCCAGGGGAGTATTTGTTTTATGAAATAAGCCTCTTTGAAGCCTCTGTGATTAGTTTTCCCCAGAGAGCTGTGGGCATCTATCTCATGATGAAAGCAAGAATGCCATTTCACTTTAGCAAATGAAAGGGCAACATCATACTACACAGAAGCTGAGAGCCTCCTGTGTAAAACTGTCCAGAGCTCTGAGAGATAAAGTACCTGTGGCAGATTACCAACATGACTAAAGGTAGCTTAAAAACTCAACCCCATAGTTAGGAGCCTTCATCTTAGAGAAGATTTCGTTTTTTCTTTTGTTTATCCTTCTGCATTAAACCAAAGCCTGTGCCCAAAACTTTGGCTGACATGAGCAAGATCTCTATATAATAAAAACTTTGTGTCCTTAAAGAAAGAAATTAAAGAAATACCAGAAAATGGAACGATCTCCCATGCTCTTGGATAGGTAGGATAAACATAGTAAAAATGGCAATCTTGCCAAAAGCAACCTACAGATTCAATGTAATCCCCATTAAAATCCCAGCACAATTCTTCACTGACCTTGAAAGGATAATAATCAACATTATATGGAAAAACAAAAGACCCAGGATAGCCAAAACAATCCTGTACAATAAAGGAACTTCAGGAGGCATCACCATCCCCGACTTTAAGCTCTACTACAGAGCTGTAGTTCTGAAAACAGCCTGGTATTGGCACAAAAAATAGACAAATAGACCAAGGGAATTGAATTGAAAATCCCACATACCTATGAACATCTGATTTTTGACAAAACAGCTAAAAGTATACAATGGGGCAAAGACAGCATCTTCAACAAATGGTGCTGGCACAACTGGATGATGGTGTGTAGAAGACTGCAGATAGACCCATATCCATCCCCATAAACAAAACTCAAGTTCAAATGGATCAAAAACCTCAACATTAATCCAGCCACACTGAACCTCTTAGAAGAGAAAATAGGAGGTACCTTGGAACAAACTGGTACAGGAGACTGCTTCCTGAACATAACTTCAGTAGCACAGACACTGAGATCAACAATTAATAAATGGGACCTCCCCAAAATGAGAAGCTTCTGTAAGGCAAAGGACACAGTAGACAAGACCAAACGGCAGCCCACAGACTGGGAAAAGATTTTCACCAATCCTACATCTAACAAAGGGCTGATCTCCAAAATATACAAAGAACTCAAGAAACTAGTCAACAAAACACCAAATAACCCTATTAAAAATGGGGTACAGAACTGAAGAGAGAAGTCTCAATAGAGCTACCTATGGAAAAGAACAATAAAGAAGCTAAGTTTGGGTATCAAGCCACATAAGGTTGCAAATGAATATATTTCTTTTCCATTTTTAATTTTCCTTTTACATTTCAACCAACTCCTCCCCATTTTCCTTACCTCCCCCCTAGCCCACCCCCAGTCCACTCCTCCTCTCATGAGGAGCCTATGTAGTCTGGCACAATAGGTTAGGGTAGGGCCAGACCCTTCTCCCATGCTTTAAGGCTGAGCATGCCATCTCACCATGGGGAGTGGGTTCCAAAAAGCTGGCTCATGCAAGGGAATGTATTTGTAGCTCATTTAATGATTGAAGACAGCAAAGACAGATGGAAATCCTCAAAATTTAAAAATAGTTTACATTTGTTTGGAGTAACATGTTTTCATTGGCCATGCTAATGGGGACCACTGTGATATTTCCATATGCACACATCAGAGACTCTGATCAAAATCAACTTCACTTCTGCCTCTCTTCCCAAGCTGTACTATTTATTACTTTAAATTCAGGCCCCTCCTCCCCAAAACTCTGTATTTCTAACACTACAAAATCAATGCCAAGAGACTCAGGCCTCCAGAAGCATTTTAAATCTGCTTATTTTTAGTAAAAATAACTTTATAGACTTGATATATAATTTTATGAACCCATTCCTCATTCTAAGAAGGATGTATAAGGAGGGCTCAAAAATGGAGTTACTGAGTTGCAGCCCTTCCTACCACTTACGAGCTTGTTAGAAATGCAGACTAAAATCCCAGGTAGCTCATGTGAACCATAGAGTTCTACAAGTACTTGCTGTTCCAGGGTATTTCCCCAAGAGTTTAGCTCAGCCATTCTTCCATTTGGTACCTCAGTTTCCCCATCTGTCACTTGATAAAGTAGATTCAGTCTTGGGGCTCTTGTTCCTAACTTTGGAAGGATCCAGAAGTGAAGGAGACCCTGGAAAGAGAATACTGTCTATGCCAGACACCTGGCATGTAGCTGCATTGAGTGCTATCAACTTTGTATTGGGGAAAGCTCAGTGTACATGTGAAAATGGAGTTCTTGATGGAAAATCATGTCTGGAATGATGGTATTTTTCCTGTGAACTCATGATGTGAGGATGGAGTGGATTATTTGTCATCAGTTCATGAACACCAAGGAGCTGAAGTCAATAGAAAGAAGAGGGGAGAAAAACCCATGTGATCCCAGGTATTCAAATGCAGTGATCAGGGAGGGAAAGATTGGCAGGAGACCTTGAGCTCAGCTGAGCAGAGTTACTGATAGCTGGAGGATGCCAAGTAAAACTCCAAAAGGCAGCTGATTTGATTCAAGGGAGATTTAGAGCTGAGTTAAAAGCAGAAACTACAAGCAGGATTTTCTAGACGAGCTGAAGAGAATAAGATAGACTCAGAGGTTTGTGACAGCATGAGTCACAAGATAGACAGGGCTGTGAGAGCTATATCAAAGCAGTCCCCTCTGATCCATGGGGGGCTGTGCAGAAAGGAAATGAGTCATCAGCTTTCTCCTCCTGGGTCATATTCATGATGGTCCATTCATCTTGCCTTTTGCTCCTCAGGGTCTTCCTTGGACTAGTTACTTCCCACTTAGTCTACCCTGGTCTCTGCCCACTAACCACCCTTGGATATCATCTCAGTCTCGGTGTGCCTTAGCATTACCCTTTCTCATTTACTGCTATCCCATGGCCTCTGAAGTCTTATCTTCCCAAGTTCATCCTCCTAATGTACATCTTCAAAAGTGCCCCAGCACAGATCACAGGTGCTGCCTGGAGCTAACATCTGTTCTGCTAAGCTATTCCTTTTCAGTTCCATCTCTTGCCAGTTTCTTCACAAGAGAAACCAGAGATGTGCAGAGAAACCAGAAACTATACAAAAGCTGGCACTCCAAAGGAAAGGGAGAGGGGTCAGAACAAGCCAATGATAGTGCCATTAACTCTTGCATAATTCAGAGGGACTTATGTCACTGTTGACTGTCAAGACTCTTGAAAGACATGGGTCCACAGAGGTTCTTGCTTGTTTAGAATGTTAGAACGACATGCTTCCTATGCTGTTTCCTCATTCTGTAATCTCGAAAACAATTGGCTTCAGTTTTCTTATAATATATTTTTTGGTGGTTGAGTTACTACTTTAGTTTTCTTTCTGTTGCTATGATAAACACTATGATCAAAAGCAACTTAGGAGAGGAAAGGTCTGCCTAGCTGGCTTATACTTCCAGGTCACAATACATTATTGGGGGAATTCAGGGCAAAATGCAAATAGGAACTGAAGCAGAAACCATGGAAGAATGCTCCTTACTGTCTTGGCCCATGGTTCATGCTCAACTAGCTTTCTTACATAGCCATGACCCACCTTCCTAAGGATGATACTCCTTACAGTGAGATGATGTCTTCCACATCAAGATAATTTCTCAAAGACTTGGCCACATGGCAAATTTCTCAAAGACTTGGCCACATGGCAATCTTATTTGGGCAGTTACTCAACTGAGGTGCTCTCTTCCCAGGTGACTCTGAATTTTCTCAAGTTGACAGTACAATAAAAACTAGTACAGTTGTCCATCAGGAATTCCATTGAACTGTCCTTTGACATTTCCACCAGCAAGATGCTCTAACATAGAAGATGAAAGCCTTGGCTTGGTGTTGGGAATCAGTTCTGACTCATCAGACAGCTTTTAGAAAATCACTTAGCATTCTGAGTGTCTCTTACTTTTCTAATCTGTTCTTTCCTCCTTGAAGTGTGGCTGCCACACTAGAGACTAAGGTCTCTGAGCCTTTCACAGCCTGCCTGTGGTTTCACTAAAAGTTGTACTAATCAAATGGAAGAGGAAGTTGACTACCCTGGACTCTCTCAGGCTGGATCCTGGATCTGGGTGACACAGCTTACTTTATCTTGTTAATACTGGGCAGCCTTTAAATAATTTTGAGCAACATGTTATTAAATTAAGAGAAAACATGTACATTAAATCAAATAGAAAATGTTGGCAAAGCATCAGTCATTTGTATCATGCCTGGGAATTTATGGTTAGGACAAAAATAGTTAATGTGGGATAGTTAAGTTGATGTGAGAAAGCATTGTATTAGTGTAATAATATTATAATTGCTAACTTATTGAGTTATATATAATTTGGGTCATAAAATTATAAGAACAAGATTTTCCTTAAGAAAGATTACAGTATGATTGATGGGTGAGTTGATAAAGTGCACACTCTGAGTTATCTGAAATAAATATGGTTCTTTAAAGACAGTTTGAAGAAAGACACAGTTGTGGCTGTTGTCTGGCGACATGAACAAGCTGGTGTCAGGGTGGGTGTGAAGAGGCTGCTTACAGAAAGCTGTGGAGACAAAAGTGAATGTCTTGTTTTTAAGAAATGCGGTATCTCTAGTGTTCTTGATGACATAAAGAATCATTGTGTGGGAAAACACAAAAAGGATTTTAAAATGATAATAAGCAAACATTGTAAGTTATAGGAATATGTTGTACTATAGCTTCAATGTCTAGTGATAAGTAGTCCAATTAAGGTTGTAGTAGATTCCATCCTTCAAAGCCTGGAAAATGGATAGCTAATACTGCAGCATCTAATACTTTTGGACCACTTTAGTGCCAGTATTCATGCTTTAAAATGTTTAAGGCATTTTGTCATCAGGATAGAAGATTGAACTGTGATAAGTGAAGAAAATATATAAAGAAAAAAATGACAGGTTTCTAATGTTCAGTTAGAATGTGAGAATGTCCAATCTGTCAGTCAGATGGAAGAGACTGTCACGGCCTCATTGGGCACACAGAAAAGAAGCAAACCCAAAAAGGCCTCACAAGGGTGTCAGGAGGGATAGGTGGGTCTGCTGAAGGATGAGCAGTGTTTCCTCTTGGTCTAGAATTCCACAGAAATCCTTAAGTGTGGCATAGGATTGGAGACATTAACCATGGTGTTAGCTCAGTGAAAACAGCAATTGCATGCATCCTACCAATCAAGGAAAGGGCTCATTTAGTAGGTAAACCCCGAGTATAAAGACCTACCAGGATCTGCCCCACAGGTCTGTTTCACCCTCTAATTCAGAAATATTCTGGGCTTTGTCCTGCAACACCACCTCCGTCTTCACATGTAGTCTTCATGTCAGATACCAAGCCTCTGTAGAAGGCCTTGAAAGACTGAAGGGAGCTAAGTGGTGCCCAGATCTAGCTAGAGGTCTTGGCTATGGCAGCCCCCAAACTGGAAGGCCTTGGTGTGCTCTATATCTTAGGATGTTACAGAAGCAGACAAGAACTCCTAGGTGTAGGGTGGGAGAAGCAGGAAACCCCATCCTTCTGCTCCTCCATCATGGAGCATCAGAGTCTCTCATCTGATCCAGAGGTCACAAGTGCCATTTACATAACCAGTGCATCATCTGCATTCTTGTATGGAGATATAGGAGGGAAGCCTATCTGTCAACCTTCCTGCAAAGGTCTTAGTGTTTGGGAGGGCTGAAGTGGAGGAGGTTGGTGAGTCCCCTCTGGATTTATACAGCAGCATACTGGGCAGGATTCAGAAATCCAAAGCAAAGTTTGAGGAG
This sequence comes from Phodopus roborovskii, assembly GCF_943737965.1. Taxonomy (NCBI): domain Eukaryota; kingdom Metazoa; phylum Chordata; class Mammalia; order Rodentia; family Cricetidae; genus Phodopus; species Phodopus roborovskii. The sequence goes on along the minus strand of NW_026126511.1, from coordinate 40,202,045 downwards.
TTTTTTTCCCTTTCCAGAAGTTTCAGCCATGCTCTAGAGGGCCTTAATCCCTAGGTTGAGTAGATTTGTGGAAGCTGTTGCATGGGTATATCCTTCAGCTTCCAATGCCCTTTTACTGTTTGTTCATGTATCCAACATTCATCTTTTTAGATGCAGCCCAAATGTCCACTCTTCCAGGAAGCCTACCATCTCACCTAGAGAAAGGGGATGCCTGTCCCAGTGGGATGGGCTTCTGTGGTCATACTTACTACACAGTGTAGCAACAGCTGTTCACTGTGAACCTGTGGGTAAGAAGTGGTAAGACTTAGTCTTGCAGGAGGACACGCATTCTTCACTCAGGCATGCCTTAGACAGTTGTCACCATATAAACACAATGAAGGTTAAATCAAAGTATTAGCAGAGACATTTCGTCATGTACTTACTTTTCTCGCTTATAGCTGTTTCTGTTATGTGGGTTCACAAAATCCCTTGCTGTGATGATGCTCTATCTGGGTGGGCCCCTTTTACCCTTGGGTGCTAAAATGCCATTTCTTGTTGTTTTTTGACTTAGGCACTCCCCTCTTGCACTGTCCGTGTTAATCTTAGCCTCATGCTTGTACTTCTTTTTTCTCTTCTTTTCCTGAATGTCAAGGGCAATGCCTTGACACAGATGGTGTTTGATTGCTGTCTATTAAAATGAATCAGCATTGATTGAACTCAAGCCCTGGGAGATTTTCCAGGCCATGAAAGAGGCATGGATTTGTAAACTGGCTAGAATTCTGTGGGCAGAGAACATGCTGAGTAATTCTTCCCATCAGGCAAGTAGACTATTCCAGAAGCTAGAGCAGAATAGTAGAATAATAATAACAGAGTAGGGGATAGTAAGAGTGAGTGTGAGAGCAAGTGTGAGTCACATAAGCCTCTCAAGTTCAAAGAAATGGCATGGGGTGCCTAAGGCACTCTGACATTCCTGCCTGGAGAAGTGGGAAAAACAGCCTTCCACTATGCTTGTGTGAACTTTTGACTGGACTCAGAGCTGAGTGTCACAGAGCTGGAACATTGATTTTAGATGTTAAAGGAGAGATGCAATTAAAGTCTCTCTTTTGAAGAGACCCTGCCTTGGCCTCTTCTGGTGGAGTATCATGGTGCAGAACTCTCTGGTTCCTAGAGGCCTTAGCATTCCAATTTCTGGTTCAATTAAGCAGCACTGGGGAGGAAAAAGAGCCCCTCCCTCCACTCCTCCAAGTCCCCTCTCCCTACTTCCCCTCTTCTCCAGATACACTCCTTCTACATTTCCTTCCCTTCAGAAAAGACCAGGTCTCCCAGGGCTATCAACTCAACATGGCATAAAAAGTCACAATAAGACTAGGCACAAATTCTTATATCAAGGCTGGGTGAAGCAACCCAGTATGAGGGAAAGGGTTCCAAGTGTAGGTGAAAGAGTCAGAGACACCCCAACTCCCACTGGTAGGAGACCCACAAAACAGCAAGCTATCAATCATAACATACATGCAGAGGACCTAGAACAGACCATACAGGTTCCCTGAGTGTTCCTCCAATTTCTGTAGGCCCCTATGTGTTCTGTTAGTTGACTCTATGGTTGGTGTTCTTCTGGTGTCTTTGGCCTCTCTGCTTTCTATAATTCTTCCTTTCCTTAGGCAAGCTTCCCCAAGCTCCAAGGGGGAGGAGCTGTGAAATACAGCTTGAAATCCAGCAAGGTGATACCTCTTGAAGATCTTTTATTGTACAGGATTGTTTATTGTTTTACTTATTGTGATTTTTTTCCATATAAAGGTTTGTAAAGAATTGTGTTTGAATTTTGATGAGGATTGCTTTGAATCTGTAGATTGCTTTTAGTAGGATAGCCATTTTTACTATGTTGATCCTACCAATACATGAGCATGGCAGATTTTTCCAACTACTGATGCCATCTTCAGTTTCCTTCTTCAAAGACTTGAAGTTTTTACTATACAGGGCTTTCGCTTGCTTGGTTAGAATTACTTCAAGGTACTTTAGATTATTTGTGGCTATTATGAAGTATGTTGTTTCCCTGATTTCTTTCTCAGTCCATTTGTCATTTGTATATAGGCAGAATACTGATCCTTTTTTTTTTTTTAAATTCAACTGCATATCCAGCCTGTTTGTTGAGGTGTGAATCAGCTGTAGGAATTCCATGGCAAAATATTTTTTGGGTTGGTTTTATATATATAGTATTATATCATCTGCAAATAGAATCTTTGACTTCCTCCTTTGCAATTTGTATCTCCTTGATCTCTTTCAGCTGCCTTATTTTAAAATATATAGTATTGTAGTTTTCTCTCTGTTGCTGTGATTAAACACCATGATCAAAGGCAACTTAAGGCAGGGCCTGAAGCAGAAACCATGAAGGAATGCTGCTTGCTGGCTCATTCTTAGGTTTGTGTTTGGCTAGCTTTCTTATATAGCCCAGGACCCAGTGCCTAGGGATGATGCTACCCACAGTGAGCTGTGTCCTCCTATATCAATTATCAGTCAAGAAAATTCCTCCACAGACATGCCTGCTGGCCAATCTAATTCAGGTACCTTCTCAGTTGGGATTCTCTTCTAAGATGAGTCTATAACGTGTCAATTTGAAAACACTAACTAGAACACGTGATAATCCACATTAAGAAGCATCATAGCATATTAACCAAACCTAAAGGGGAATGCTTATATAATTTTGCTTTTACAATCAGTGCTTGGACAAGCTTCTTCAAATCTCTGTAAAAATATGCTTATGTGTCTGAGATAAATTTTCAAAGATTAGGTTCAAGGGCATTTGTGTGATCTTCCAGGAATCATACCAGTGAGTGCTGACTAACACATTTTACTCAACATGGCAAACTTGGGTATGACTACACTTGACATTTTATAAGACTGGATAACATTAAACTTATAATATTTGATAATATGTTATGTAGACATCTGACAATTTTATTCACTCTTTATAAAATATGTATTTTTCTATCATTAGTTTCCATTTCTTATAGATATTCAAAGCGCCAAGTTAGGAAGAAAAAAAAAGGAACTTACTTTTATTCACTATATGTACTTTGTCCACATAGCTACTATACCTTCTGTAATGTTTTGTTTTTCTACCTTAAATAGGTGATTATAGTGAGTAAATTTACATGTAGTTTTATTTTGTAATTGTTGTTTCAGACATGTATATAATCTCATTATATACATGTATATAATATATTATTTTATAATATGTTTCAGACATGTATATAATGTATTTTTTCCTTTCACCCTCTAGAGTCCTCTTTCATCCAACTGCCACTGGAATCCTTCTTATTCCCAGTAAGTCCTTCTTCTATTTAAAGTAATTTGTTTTTGTACATGGGTAGGAGGTTTGTTAGGGATTCTATCACTGAAGAAAATAACTCTCTTTCCCTAGTTAGTTGGGGTTCTCTGGGGGAACAGAACCAATAGAAAGAATATACATTAAAAGGAGATTCATTAGATTGGCATACACAATATGATCTGAGCAGTCCAACAATGGCTGTCTTTACACTGCAAAGGCCAAGAATCCGACAGCTACTTAGCCCATATGATTGTTAGTCTTATAGTTCTCATCTTGAGTTGCAGGCCCTAAGGGCTTTTGGAGAGTCATTTGTCTTTAGTGCATGTTGGAAGCTAGAAGATGTTCTGATATCAGCAAAGGAATGCAGAGGCATCAGCAGCAGCAGCAGCAATGGCAATTGAAGAATAGATGAATTTGCCACAGGGGCTTGAAGGCAAGGAGACAAGAAGCAAAAGCCTCTCCCACTCAGTCAACCTCCTTAGAGAGGGGTTGCTAACTCAATGCCACTACACTGAGGGTATGTCTCCCCACTGTAATTAATGTAATACCCCCCCCCCACTATCCTCAGAGGCTAACCTTAAGGTTATCCTTAGATAACCATTAGGTTAATTTAGATAATCCCTTCCAGGTGCACCTGAAGGCTTGTCTCTTAATTGGTTCCAGATCCAGTCAAGTTGACAACCAATGTTAACCATCATAAATGGTCATGTTGGAGAAGATAGTGTCTCTCAGAATTCTTTTCCATCTCCTCCAGCTTATAATTTCCTCCCATCTTCTCTTCCATGAGCTTTGGAGGCAGTGACCTACATGCCCCACCTAGGGCTATCACTGAAAACTCACTTATTCTGAGAACTTTGAGCAGTTATGGGTCTGCACAGTAACTGTTGCCCGCTGCCAAAAGGAGTTTCTCTGACTCCAGGCTCAGGTCAGCACTAACCTTTGTTTGTAAATATGAACATAAGGACGGCAGCCTAACACTATGGTGATCTAAACAGAGTATGTCCCTCTTAGGCTCTGACTGTTGAAACCTTTTTTTGCCAGTTATTGTTGGTATGGTCTGGCTGGCAGAAGTATGACACTGGGGAATAGGTTAGAGAACTTCAAGTCTTACCCTACTTCTAGTTTGCTCTCTCTGTTTGACTGTAGTTTAAGTTATGAGCTCTAAATTTTCTGGCTCCTTCTGCTATGTTTGTTGCTTACTCCTATGCCTTCCTGCCATGGTGGATTCTTATCCATTGGAAGCACAAACCAAAATCAATCTCTACTTTCATAAATTGGCTTAGCCACAGTGTTTATCATAGCAACAATAAAGTAATGAATCCAGATATCATGTGAATTGAACAGGGTTTTCCACTCGGTCCTATGACCTCCTCAGCCATGGACTGAGCAGTAGACATAAGTACCCTCCTGTGGATTGGGCCTCCAATCTGATCAGAAAGTAATTAGATACACCCATAACAGACACACCACTATGGCACCATTAGGAATCTTACCTGGACTGACTGTTGACATCATAGCCTTCAGGGTTCAGAGCTAGAGGAGAAGTCTGACTTCTCCCAAGCAGCCTGCATAGTGCCTTCTGATCCTATATAATCTAGTTATCATGGAGGAAACTCTCGGCTCAGTTCAATCTTGATTTCTCTATGTCCTTCAACCAAAGGAGTTACATAGACTTTTTATTTGTAGCTCATTGTCCTAGCTGCATTGTGTGTGTGTGTGTGTGTGTGTGTGTGTGTGTGTTTGTGTGTATGTGTGTGTGTTGTTTATACCCCTTATGGTTTCCTAGATTTTCAAGGGTAATTGCATATTTTGATTTCAGCTTATGTTGTAGTTAGAGAGAAAGAAAATGAACAAATATAAAAGAAACCAATAAAATTTCTGGCAGAGAGAAGTGCTAAAAAAATAAAATGTGAGCAATATTAGATGGTATGTGTTTTAGGGGTTGTGATAAACAAGAAGGAAAGAGTTGGGGGAGCTAAACAGAGAGAAGAGTATGAAAATGCCCTGGGGTGGGAAGGAGTTTTATGTTATTTAGATAAGCAAGAGGCCAGGGAGAGAAACGCAAAGGCCACGTCATGCGACACAATAGACAATCTGGATTCAAGGTGTTAAAACTGGGGAATATCATCTACTATAAAAACTTATGTTTTTTTTTTTTTTTTGAAACAGTCAGGGGACAGATGTTACTCTGGCTACTTCATGTGGTCCTCCAGCCCATTCAGCTTCAGGAATCTTCTTCTTTTGTCAATAATCCTCTGTTCTGCCACTTGGCATTGCCAAACTACAAACCAAGCAAATGAAATGGCAAGTGTGGTCCTTTATCTCTCCTCAGAGTTCTGCAATTCACTTCATGATGAGAGCTTAAGTATATCAACTCATCAAGTATTAGATGGAGTATCTTGAGTATCAAAAGTTTAGATGCCATTGGAAAAATGGTTGTTTTAGACCATATCCAAGTACAGTGTTGTGCTGCTTAATATTTAAGAAAAAAAGCAATTTCAACAAAATATTTCCCTTTCCTCTGCTTTTCAAATTTTTACTAAAATTCTCATTTGTTTAAAAATAAAAGCTAACTTGAGTGTGAATTGTAGTTAGAGGCAAGTCTCTGAGATTGCTAGATTCTGCTCTTTGCAGACAGATCCATGGGTATTTTCCTGGTGCTCTGCTGGTGTGTGGAGTTACTTCTGGAATGAGTCCCAGGTATTCCCCATTTATTCTCTGCACATAGACTGATGAGTATCAGATCAGTTGCTAGATAATTCTGTAATAGATGTATCCTGGGTGTTTCCCTTTATCTCATGAAACTGGAACTCCGTTTTCTTCTGCACTTGGGTCCTTACATATATCTTTCCTGACTTTCATGGTGCACGAATGTGTAATCTTTTGGAAAGCGCTGCTTTTCTCCCTTATGGAAACACTGGATTAAGAAAAAAAAAAAAATCAGCAAACCACTGTATTCTGTGTAGGTAGGGATTTAAGAGCAAAATCCAAATGTTAACAACAACAAAAACTTGATTGTTTTGAATTCAACTCTGAGACTACACAGTGAATAGCCTAATCATAGTGAGGATTTCTAGTGAGGGAAATGGGAATAAACAGTGTCTGGCCTTAAGCTATTATTCCCTCAACTATGATTCTTGTATGTTGCCTAACATAGTAGCAGAAGGGCTGTCTACAGCTTTACAGTGATGCCAGCCAGACCCTTGTTGCTTTTACTTCATTCAGAAGTTTCTTGTCCACATCTTCAACTTGAGATGCCAAACTCTTGGACATATGTATATATGTAATGTTCTTTGTAGTCATATCTTAGGCTATAGCATTTATTAGTGATCTGTTGTGACATCTTTTCTAATTTTTACCTCTGAAAGGACATCTACCCCAAATGCATCATATTTAATATTGCAACAGGGTAGGGCTCCCATTAAATAAAAAAAAAAAAAAATATATATATATATATATATATATATATATTTATTACCCTTTGGTTACCATGTTACTTGTTTATTAGGCTCACTATCCTTATTTTCTTCCCCATTTAGAATGTGAGCCTCAGAATTAGTGGTTATTTGCTGCCCACATGTCCTGTAAACTCATTTCACACAGTTCCTGAGACAAAGTGGATGATTAATAAGTAATTATTAAATGTTATGAATTCATAAATGGCATTCCATAGTAAGAGAGGGTAATTTGAAGTTAGCCACCAAGATTATTATTTTGATATCTAATTAATTCATATCTTCAACTAGTCTATATTGTGAATATTTAGGTTATAAGATGTATCTACATATGTTCTTATTAACCACCATATATATTAGTCTTATTTTCTGACTACCAAAGACATAGCACTAGTTATTAGCTCATTAATAGATGAATTTATCTGAAGTTGTTCAGCTCCCACAATTATGTGTATCATGCCATCTTTTCAGTGTGTGCCACTTTCTGTTTCATTATTTTCATGTAACTATCTTTTTGCATAGTACTAGCAGACGGCAATTAAGAACTTAGTAACAAACTGCAAAATGCTATACGAATTTCTATCTTTCAGCTATTCTGTTTTAACAGTGTAAGTAAGCTCTTATCTCTATTAGAGTTGGGTATAGCTCATAATGTAATGTAATGAAATACAAATCCACTTGCTTCTGGCAAATGATGCTTTCTGTTTTCCTTGCCCTAGCCTTCCTTCTTCTCATTCTTTACAACTTCTGCAGTTTCCCTTTGTAAAGCCCAGCTCTGACAACTTAATGATCATCTCAAAACTTTTGCTTGTTCCCAGAATCACTATGAACTAAGCATCATTCCTCAAGTTTTCCATTGAAAACAGTTTTTAATCACTTCCTACTAACCCCTCAGCTTTGTATCATATTCTTTTCCATCTTCCTGGAAAGCCAGCAGGATCCTTGCTTTTCTCCATGTACTCTGGGCATCTCTAGTTCTGTCATCCAGTTCATGCTGACTCTTCTGACATATCCATGGACCCTGGGTTAATTTGCCTAATATTTTTCATCTTTCTTCAGGCCACCTATCAAATGAAGTCTTCCTTAACTCCTCTAATTGTATGTGTCTCTAAACCATGATAACTTTATACTCCAATGTGCACCTACCTGTTTTCTGTCAAAAGGATTTTGTTTTGTGTGTGTTGTTCCCCTTTTTTACCAGAAGTCCCTATGGACAGGAATTAATAAAGACAGGGGCTAAATGTGTTGGTGCTGGTGTGTGACATTCCAGTGTTATACTGATTGGTTGAATGCATATTCAAATAACTGAATCTTTCCCATCCTTTTATTTGGCATTATCTCAAGAATATTTAATGTTCAGCAAGCGAGACTTTGAGGAATTACCTCATGAGATTGTCTCATGAATATGTAGCTTTCATTTAGCCTGAAAAATAACTTAATGCGTATAAAAGAATTTCAAAAATAAAAATAATATGAATATAAACTATTTTTTTACTTTATAGCTCCACCACAGTGCCAGAAATGTAATTGGCACTTCATACTTTTTTCTGGATTAGATGAAATGGAAAATTAGTTGGCTATCTGAGTTGTAATAGAAAGCCTATTACCGCTCTGGGACATTTCCTCTGAATCACACTTAAGCAAGTTTCTGAGAATATAGAAGCAGGACATGTCTTTCACTTGAGACGTTTAATGTCCAATGGGGAAGGAAATTATGTAAGCGATATTTTCATTCTGCCATGGTTGGAAGCACTCAGAGGTGTATGAACTTAAAAGAAAGGCAATTAACCTATTTAAATGTCCAAGAAAGAATTATTGGAGACTATTTTGAGGTAAGTCCTAAAGTATGCGGAGGAACTGAGGATGTATTTGGTTAATGTGTTAGGAGGAGAGAATGACATCAGCTCCGTGGTGATGGTGACTGTGTCTGTGTGAGAAGTCACAAGGTCTTTGCTTTCACTGGAGTGCAGAGTGTGGGGGGTCAGGATGGTTAAAAGGGATCCTGTGAGGAGGCACTGAAGAGCTGGGTTTCACTCTGTAGGCAAGGTGGAAAGCGATGTTTGGTTCACCTTTGCCTTCTATGGCAGCAATCCCTGGGGAGAGTGGCCTGCCATTAACAGGCAAGGTTAGCAACTGAAATCAGAGATGAGGAAGAGGGAATTTTTTTCTAACAAATAATTAGAAGTCACATTTTTTTCCCCTGAAAAATAGTTAGAAGCTGGGTAGCAGTGGCACACCTTTAACCCTGGCACTCAGGATACAGAGGCTGGGTGGTTACACAGAGAAACCCTGCCTCAAAAAACCAAAAAGTAATTAGAATGTAAGAATGATAGGAGCCTAGTGATATGTGAATATGGGATGGGAGAGAAAAGCTATCAAAATGCCTAGAGTCACACATGAGGGGCTCTCCCCTGATAGAGCTGGATAACTCATAAAGAAGACAGGTTCAGTGTCGGAAATATGGGAGACACAAGCTTAGTGATGGGCGCATTGAAGTTAAGGAAACTGTGTTGAGTGGCAGCTGAGGCATCCCCTGAGCAGTCAGTTAGAAATTGCTGTCCAGTGGTAGCTGATGTCACCACTAATATTCTGAGAGCCAAGAAGGCAGTACACAGATTCTCATAGAGAAGGAGAGTGAGAAACTCCTAGGTCAAAAACAGAGTTGTTGTTGGTGTAACAAGAGGTGACAGATCTCACAAGGAGGGGTCAAGAAGGTAGAAAACTAGCCTGGAAGGTCTGGGGAACTAGTGGTTAGGAGTTTCAAGGAGGAAGGTGGGCTCTGAGACCCAACAAGGCTTCAAATATAATATAATATAATATAATATAATATAACATAACATAACATAATATAATATAGTATGATGACATTGTATGAAATAAAAACAAGAATTGAAACATGCCCATTGGGTTTGAGTCTATGGCTGTTCCCTGAGACCTGTGTTAAAGGCATTTCAGTGAAGTGATCGAGAATGAACCACACTGTTGGTGATGGAGACATGAATCAGAGGAAGGGAACAGAGGCAGTGAGTGGATTGCTTGTTCAGGAAGATCTTTAGCTGGAACCAAAACAAATGATTGAAGGTGGGAAGCCAGAACTGTAGGAGATTTTCTTCCCACAAAATGGGAGTTAGACTCTTTGGTGCAGATAAAGTGCACTTTGTATAAGTGATGGGGCATTTATCACTTCATAACTTCAGATGTATAGAGGTGTAAATCAAGTTATCTATAGGACAATTAATTTCCCTATCGAGTCTTTTTGTTTCCAGTGAACAGTAACTTCCCTTGCCTGCTTCAGAGTCTATGGTAACAGTCCAGAGTTTTGTCAGTCATTTTGACTTTTCTTCTCATCTTCCCACTGACTCTAAATCCTGGGGTGTGGGTTTGAAGAGTCTCTGGTTTTTATTCAACTGTCTGGGCTGTGATTGCAGAAATGCCACATCTCTTCTCTCTGGCTTCCCCTTGGAATATCTGGCTTTCACTTCATATACAAACTATAGGAAGTTATGCATTCTTCATGTGACATTGAGGCCTCTCTGTGTCAAGGGACATCACACAGTTTTTTCTATAGCCTCTAGAGGGGGTGCTACAGCTTGAATCTGAAGTGTCCTTCCAAAGGCTCATGTGTAGTCTTGGTTCTCAACGTTGAATGATTGGGAGGTGATGGCGCCTTTAGGAGGTATGGTTTACAGGGAGGATATTAGACAATTTGAGGTTTACCTGTAAAAATAGCATTGGAACCATCTCCTGCCCTACATCATTCTCTTTGCTTCCTGAATGTTCAGAGAACCTTTCAGCCTCTTGCTTTTGCCCTGATGAATTGACTAACTAGAGCCCCTGAAGCAATGGTGTCCAGTGACTATGAACGGAACTCTCTGAACTATGAAGCAAAATAAATATCTACTTCTTTTAAGTTGCTTATTTCAAGTATTTGTCACAGTGATTTAAAACTAACATAGGTGTGGAATGTTTAGATGTTATCCTATACCATCTTCAGCTGTATGTTGGGACAACCCCAGCTGAACACCCTCCACCCCTGTTTTCCCGCCATTGCTCGGCTGTGTTCTGCCTCTGTTCATTTTTTCCAGTAGGAAATACTAGGTGTTCATTGCTGTGATAAAGACCATGACAAAAAGCCACTTGGGGAAGAAGGGTTTATCTTATCATCCAGTTCAGCATCACAGTTCTTGAGTGATAGAAGGCAGGGCAGGGACTCCAGGAAAGAATCTGGAGACTGGACTGATGTAGAGTCTACGGAGTAACGCTGCTTATTGCCTGGCTCCTCTTGGCTTGCTCAGCCTGCTTTAGCATTCAGGATCATCAGTCTAGGGGCGGCACACCATTCACAATGTGTTGGGCCCTCCCTAATAAATCTTAAAAAAAAAAAAAAAAAAAAAAAAAAAAAGGAAAAAAAGAAAATGTACCACAGGCTTGCCCATGGACTAATCTCGTGGGAACATTTTTCTCCATTAAGTTTCCTCTTCCAAAATAAATATAGCATTTGTCAAGTTGACATAAAATTAGCCACCCCAAAGTCTGAGAGTGGTGTGAACCAAGTATTATGCCATGTCTTGCCTGGGCTTCTCTGAGGACTACCTTATGGCAAAGGTGGCCTTTGAGACAGCCCTGGGAGTTGGGACAAAGAAGAGAAGGAGGGAAATTATAATTTAGGCAGTGGTTCCTGCTTATATGGGTACTTGGCTTGGTGATAATGCAATGAATGGCTTAGAAATGCTAAGGTGATAAGCAGGAGAATCATACAGGTCGGTAGAACTGGATTCTGAAAAGGTAATGACATCAGCTTATTGATGGCCAAGCTTGTGTGACAGTTCAGGAAACAAAGTTTCATATTCTCAATGATTTCCAGTGCTGGTTAATATTAAGTGGTTGTGCTGGGCTGGGAAGGACCATACTGGAATATCTTTAATAGCCTAACTCTGAAATAATGAGATGCCCAATAAGCGACAGCCATGTAAATGGAGATCAGCTGGAGTAGAAGGAAGATGACACCACAGGCTCTGGGAAGTGGTTCCACACGAAGTAGCAGGGTCCTTCAAGGGGAGGGATGTGGGGAGCTCTCTCTTCCAGTGGGTGAGCAGAGTGGGGATGCGGTTTTCATGTGTGTTTTAGGACTGTATGTTCTAGAGGTGTTAGGTAAAACTGGGGTACAGGTGAGAAGAAGCAGTGAACAAGAGTGATGAATGGGAGGGAAAGAGAGCCAGGTAAAATAACAGGAGGTGAGTGAGGGAAAATGGACTCTGAGTGGGATCAAACCCTAAGGAGTTAACACTTGGCAACAGCCACTACAAAGATGTCAAGTGGAAGCAAGTAGGCTAGAGGTAGGGTATGAAAGCAAGGTGCTCAGCAAGGTGGGGCATGAGAGGACAGCCTGAACCAGCAGTGTTTATTGCTGCTGTGAAGCTGCAGGAGAGGAGGAGTGAAGGCTTTGGGGTCAAGCAAGTAGGAGGGGCCAAGTGTCTGAGGTGTGAGCCTTCACCCTTCATAGTGCTGGAGAGAAGATGATGGGACAGAGAAGGTGGGGGCCACACAGAGTGTCCTTGGAAGATAGTTGACAGGGAAAGAAAATCAACCAACCAGACGAAATCAAACCAACACAAGGCAGAGAAGAGGTTCATTTCCATGTGACTTGCAGGAGCTATAATTACCGTGACTTTTCTTAGCGTGGAGGTGGTTTCTAAGGAAGAGGAGGGCGTGAGACACTGAGGACAGAGAAGGGTGCTGAAAATGGAGAAAAGTTCTCTACAGGATGTAAAAAAGATGGACCAGTCCATCTGGCAGCAGGGAAAGGACACTGGGCTTGGTACATTAGAGGATTAAATAAAAGGGAATATAAAAGATGGGTTAAGGGGGTGTGTACTGGTAACTTCTTTTTATATAGGGTGAGTGAGGTGGAGAGAACACAGAGGGATCCACATGCCCAGTAGTGAGGAATCAGAGCTTCCATGCAGAGAGAGAGCATGTTCAATGACTGTCTAGGGCAGTGGTTCTGAACCTATGGGTCATGGCCTCTTTGGGGGATCAAAGATCTTTCACAGGTATCACATGCAGATATCCTGCATATCAGATATTTACATTATGAATCATAACATTAGGAAAACTACAGTTATGAAGTAGCTACAAAATAATTCTATGATTGGGGGGTCACTAGAACATGAGGACTGTATTAGAGGGTCACAGCATTAGGAAATTTGAGAACCAGTGGTTTAGGGACAAAGTGAGGCTTTTGCTAGCCCTCCAGAGGATCCAACAGAGCCAGCAAGGTGGGTCATCCCTTATTGATGCTGCTAGAAGATATGTACTATTTACAATAATAACTTTAGAATAACATTTTACTTAACACAGCTATATGTTACATCTCATTTCCACTTCCCACAGAAGATAACTCAAGCTAAATGATTTATCCAAGTTCACATAGGCAATGAATGTTAGAGCCCAAATACCAGCCAGCTCTTTCTGTAAATATATTTCTCATACTGGTTAATGAATAAAGCACTGTTGGCCAATAGGAAAGCAAGATAGGTGGGATTAGGAGACAAGGAGGATTCGAGGAAGTAGTAGGGAGGAGTCAACATGGAGAGACTGGGGAGACCAGACGCCGGCCCCATCCCCCGGTAAGATGAAACCACGTGGAAATACTTAGATTAACATAAATAGGTTAATCATTAAGACAGAGCTAGCTGATAAGAAACTAGTACTTGGCCAATAGCATTATATCAAATACAGAGTCTCAGTGTGTTATTTGGGGCTGGCGTGGCGGCAGGACAAGACTAGTGGCGGGAGGAAAAACTTACTCCTTACACAAGTTCACATAGGTAATGAATGTTAGAACCCAAAAACCAGCCAGCTCTTTCTGAGCATCCATTTGGAGTACTTACTAAACACACTACAACATCTTTGGTGGGGCTGAGTTTTCAGGAGTGATGCATTGTTTAATTAAAATGCAAACTCAGCTGGAAGGCAAGTCCCATGTCTCTTTGGACCTCAGTAACCTTGTTCGTGAACTGTATGTCAGGGTCAGGGTCAGGGTGGGACAGGAGGTGACTTAGGTAATCCAGAGGTCTTTCCTGACTCTGACATGTGGTTCTAACACACAGTATCAATGCTCTAACAGCCTTTGCTGGGGAGTTTTGGGATAAAACACAGGAACAGCATATGCACAGTGTCTCTGATGCCTGGGTCCTGTATAGAATCATTTTATTTACCGTTCTTTTCAATTCAGTGAGATTCTAGGCCCAGCAGCTAATGTTTTATTCTTGACCACACTTTTCTTTTCCCACACTTGGTAGGAAGCAGGTTATGACATTTTCTTATTTTCTCCAAAGTCCATGTGGCTGTGCCCCTGCTTCTGGCACTGTTGTGACAATTGGGGCTAGAAGGCACTTTCTTGACCTCTCACATACTGTGATAGCCTCTCAAGCAGTGTTGCCAAGTGGATGATGGAAGTTGCTGTTTAGTTTGATTGGGGAAAAGGGGCCTGCTTATCTGCAAAGCCTCCTTATTGCAGGCCACCTCCTAATTCCAGTACAGATCTTGCTTGGGCAGCTGTTTTGAGTGATTGGTTGTGACAGGAGCATCTTTTGTTACTGTGGAGTTGGAAGTGATTCTTAGAAATGCTCTCTAGTCACTTTAGGAATTTTCAATCACTGTGGCTACTTTCTTTCAGAACAGAAATGCCTTTTTCATTGGGAAGAAATGTGGGCCTTTTTATCTCTGTGTGGTTGGATGGTGACTTTATTGAAGGCAGTCATGTGTTAATGGTTGTGAAAAATAAGTGTGAAAACACACCATGGGACAGAAAGTCTGGGAAGAAATTTCGGAATGTATTTTTGAGTACGTTACCTTCAAGTCTCCCAGGAGAGTTACTTGTATTTATTAAACCGGGCAACCAGACTTTTTGTGTTTGATATAAGAACTGATTAGTTATTTCATTAGCCATGTTTATAATTTTGTGGAGCTAACACATCCAGAGGGACTGTGAGAAGCTGGAGCTCACCCAGACACAAATGCAGCGCGGAGGACAGAGGTACTACGGGGTCGGGGCTCCAGGCATGAGTGTCACTTTTCTGCCATCATGAGAAGCCACAGCCATCCTTACTTTTTTGCTTCAAGTGTTTGTCTTCCATTTACCTTGTAAGTTACCAATCTTTAATAGCCTCTCGTGGAAAGACAGAAGGCTGTCCTAGTTAGCGTCTCTGTTGCTGTGATAAAACCCTGACCAAAACCAACTTGGGATGGAAAGGAGTTATTTTGTCTTGCACCTACACGCCATGGTCCATCATTGAGGGCAGTCAGGACAGGAACCTGGAGGCAGAGACCATAGAAGAATGCCGCTTACTCACTTCCTTTCCCTGGTTTGCTCAGCTACCTTTCTTATGACAGCCCAGGTACACGGGTCTGTAGATGGTACTTCCTACAGGGGGTTGGGCCCTCTAATATAAATTAACAATGAGGGAAATTATCCATAGACTGGCCCATAGGCCAACCTGATAGCATCAATTTCTCATTTGAGGTTCTCTCTTCCCAGGTGATGCTACTTTAGGTCATGCCAATGAAGACTAAGCATCATGAAGACATTTTAGAAAATAGCACTATCTCTCAATTAATACATTCCCCTGGCAGTTGTTTTCTGTGAGTGCTGTGTGCCATGGGAATTTTGACCTGTTCTCTCTTCTCTTTGGGGAGCCACAAATCCATGGCTTATATTTTATTTATTTTTATATGTTTCTTTTGCCTCACAGTCTGGGAAACCAGTCTCTTACCACATTTTTTTTTTTTTTGGTGGATTTTTGTCAAGACAGCATATCATGATAGGATTATGTGATGGAGGAGACTGTCCACTCATGACAGGAATACAGGCAGGAGGAGTCAGTAATGTCATCAATATCAACAACCTACATGCCTAGTAATTCCACTATGCAATGATCCTGTGAAATTATGGGACATGAGAGATGAGTGCTTTTCTAACACCAAAGCCTTTCTCCTTTCTCTTCCTTCCAGAAATCTCTTTAGACTAGTACTCCTCAACTCTCTCCCTACCATAGGCGGGGTGCAGTAACCCATCAAACTTGTGTGTTTGGAAGAGGCTGAGCTCACTATAGCCTATGCAGTATGTTGAGCTCTGTGGTAGAGACCACTGTCACCATAGCAACTGTTGTATTTCTCCCTGTCTGCCTGGGCTTTCCTATTAGCAAAAAAAAAAAAAAATCCTTGGTTTTTATACTTATGCAGTTTGCATCTGTAATGACCCTGAATTAGTGATGATAAAGGTAGTGTGTCTGTTTCTCAAGGCATGGCTCAATGTCTGCTGCTAACTATATTCTAAACTCAGGTGGAGTAAAAGAGGAGTCATTTCTTGACTATAAAATCCCAGTGGAGGTCATTCCAGGAAAAGAAAGCTATGTTTTTAGAGAGCAGAGTAGAGAATATAAAAATAAAGTTACTTGTATCCTGAAGCAGGCATTTTAATAACAGACTCAGTTAAGTTACTTCTTGTATTTATCCATTACTTAGAAAACTCTATAATGATTTCAGCAAGCCTCCCCCCACATACATTACTTCATGAAAAAAAAAAACCTTTCAATTCAGTGACTTATTTCAGTAAATATATATTTAGTATTTATATATTGACAGGGCTGACAGTTGACCACAGCTCTGCTACTCTGGGCTGAGTTATTCTTGTGGTAGATGAGAGAATGCAAACATGGAACACTGAGACTCTTGCTACTTCTTATATATAGCCTGCTCAGAACTGCCATCTCTGTCTACATATGACTGGTTAACACAACTCACAACGGAACCCAAAGTCACTGGGTCAGAAAACACTCTACCCACAGTGATTCATGCTTTGGATGGGGACAGAAGGAGACGTTGTGAGACAACCTCCTACACACAGCTTTAGCTTTCATTTGGCTTCTTAAACACAGACTCTCCAGCTACTTTTTATGCTCTTTGCATAATCTCATTTATTCCATCTGTCTTTGATGAAGCTCTGAAAACTTGCATAGTTCTTTGATTTACTCTCTTGTCATAAAGCACCATTAAAAATTTGAGGCTAGAGATATGGCTCAGTAGTAGAGTACCTTTCTCGCAGGTGTGAGTCCCTAAGTTCGATCCCCAGTAGAACAAAATAATAAAAATTAAAGTCCCTGCCACCTAAACTACTCATAGAAATGGTTTAATCTCTTATTCGTAAAACCCTAGAGAAACTGATTGGTTTGTATATGTTCCTCACCACCAAAATTATCTTATTAGTCTGGAAAAAAAAAATCAAGGTTCTGAGTTACTGCTTTGTCTGGGCTGGATTGATTCTGGGATACATCCTTGATGTCTGCCTCCTGATGATCCCACCCATCTCACAAATTACTTGAAGCGATCAGCTTACAAAGAAGGAGAGGTTTAGTCTGCCACAGTCTGTGAGTTTCAGACTATGGTTAACTGGCCATGCTTCTCTTGGGCACGTCATGTTAGGAGTGTGCGTTGGAGGAAGCTGTTCAACCACGGCAAGGAAAGAGACAGGAAGAGGATGGTGACTCGAAGGAACTTGTCCCCAGTGACCCACAAAGCCTCATTTCTCCTAGTGGTAGGCTGGCAACCAAACCTTCAATACATAAGCCTTTGGGGGACCCTTGTCTATAAACTATACCACCTGAGATTTTCTTCCTTTGCTATGGGCTTTAAGTTTTTTTCTCTAATCAATGGAATATGACAAAGGTCATGGGTAGGATGGGTAGTACCTGACCGGGCTTGGCAAGATTCCAAACCCTGTCATATGAAAGACCAATTTCTGCTGATGTCAAAGGGAAAGTCCTCATAGCAAGGCCCTGGGCGTAGCTCCTGCTGAAAATCACCTAGAGTGGAGATACTTAATCCAATGTTTGGTAAAATCTGTGTGTGGCTGGGAATGGATCCTGTCTCCAGTTGAGACCACAGCTATGTCTGAAGTTCCAGCTGGAATCTGATGATGTTGTGAAGAGGAGCCACATAGGCCTTTGTCACACTCCTGACAAGTAGACCATGCTGCCCTAAGCTGCTGTTTGTGATGATGTGGATACAGTAGAAACCCTTTCAACCTGATTATCAAGGAACGGTGTTTTCATTAATATCTATTACCTGGCATTTTCATGCCTTTGCTCCATATTGATTGTCTCTCCTTTTTAATGTTGGCTTAGTTCATACTTCAATATGAAGGATTTTGGAGTGGGAAACAGGTTTGTGTATATTTCTTTATATTATAAGTACTTGTATACTTAAAGAGATCTAAAAATATTCTTGCCTATTTGTAGACTAAATAATTACTAATCCATCACAAAAATGATTTATCTCTCCATGAGCCTTACATTTTGTTTGAAGAGCCAATGAACAACAATTAGTTTTAAAATTACAATTAATTTTTAAAGTATTTGCAATAGCATGGTTAAAAATAAATAGCTCTCTAGGATCTAGAATCACTAGAGGGCCTTTCCCAGAAAAGGCTTTTGTAGGGTTAGCATTTAAGCTGAGATTCAGCAGATGAGAAATGGCAACTATATCACTGAATTCCCACTAGTTTAGAACTGGGTGAGTTCTTTTGGTGTGAAATTGCATTTGCTCATGTGAATGTCTATGTGTGGTGGTAGAGATAATTCAGTTGAAAAGTAGAATAGGAATTGGGTTCAGAAATAAATTAGAAGAAAATAGATGTTTGGAATTCAGGATATTGAAAGAAAATATAATGAATAACAGAAAGAATATATGCTAAAAATATAGTATTTTGATAAATTGAATAAGAATGGCATGACGGAAGACCGTGTTAGCAATTCCTAGGATAAGAAGCAAATACTTTAAAGTCATGAAGCTAGATATTGAGTTTCTCTAGCAAATTTTGGCCAAGTACATAACTAGATTTGTATTTAAAAGAGCAGAGTCAAACAGTTTCTGATGCATGTTGTATATCAATCTTGGTCTGACATCTTTGTATTTTTTTCTGTGAATTGTTCTTTTGGATTTTATTAGGCTATAGACATCTAAAAGTACCGCACATCTAAATCTTTTGCTTCTGTCATTTCTGCAGCTCACTGCATTTACAAGAGGCCAGTATGCATTCTGATACTGCCAGGAACATAAAGAGTTTCCCCTTATTTTGGCTCGAGCTCTTCTCCTTCCAATTAGTTTCTTAAATGTTTTCCTCTTAGGTATTTCTCTTGATGGCAATAATCTTTTTCCGAGAAGTATGTTTAGATATGAGAATACATCTGTCTTGAAAGTCTGGCGCCTTATTAAATGTAAACATGTGCTGTGTGAACATTAGTAATACTGGAAGAACTTTTGGAGATTTGTATGGGAAGAGTGGAGGCAGAAAGGGGGCAGGAGAGAGGGAAGGAAAAGCAGAATGGAAGGAAAAGAGAAGAGGATTGTGGTGGAATTCCATTCCACCACAGTTAGCAGTTCTTGGACCAGATGTTCTGTGTGGCTAAAGTGATCAGAATGGGGGCTCTGGTTCTTCAGATATCATGGCAGCAGCTTGGTGGGGAAGGCTGTGTCACACAAGCAGACATGCCACAGTGCAATACATGCTCATCACAGCATGTTACTCTTCAGCAGAATGAAAAGGTGGCCAGAGCTCAGGTGTTGGTGGCAAGCAAAACCAGCGATGGGGACAATGAAGGCAGGGAATGCTTTCCAGGGCAAGAGAATGCCTGTATAGAAAGTATGGAGGAACAAGGCATGTTTCATGTTAGACACAGATAGAAGGTGATGACTGTAGTGTGCAAGGGAGGTTTAGGGGAAGAGGGAAGGATGGATGCAAGGTAGAGAGAAGCCAGTTCCTAGAGACTTGATATAAATGGAGCTATTAAAGAATTAAATGTGTTATGGATAAGTCTTTGTTTTAAAGATAAAATACTATTAGCTGTGCTTAGGAAGGTTTTAGAAGCCTAGAAGAAGGAGACACATTAGCAAAACTTGCAATTGTTGGTGTGAGGATTTAAGTGGGTCTGGAGTAAGTGGAGATGGTAGGAACAGCTGATAATGGGTGGATATATTTAAGAGACAGGAGCAATGGAGTATGGATAGTAGGTATAGGAAGGAAGAGGATACTCTGGTAAAGCAGGAAAGGTATTCATGGGAAGATGAAGATCTCTGTTTTGGACATGTGCTTGAAGGTCCTAGAGATAAATGTAAACCGAGGAAGGGAAATCACCCCATGCATAACAGAAAGAGGTTTTCCTGGGAATACTAACAGCTGGGAAACTGGTCAAATGAGTTAGGCCAGCAGAAGAGCAGAGGGATTTGCCAGATAGACTAATGAATCTCTTTTAAATGGGTAGAGCTGGATATTGTGACAAGTGAATGAAATCTTTGTCCAGAAGAGGATAAGCTCAAACTTAGAGCTTCTTGATGTTGTTGTTGCCAAAATAGTGAACGTTTCTTCTAAATAGCCAAATATGTGAGGAGATTCTTCTTCAGATCTGGAGAATAAATGCAAGCTTGAAGGTGAGAAGCCAGTGTGACCCCAACTGTATAGAAGCAAACAGAAAAAGAAAATACTCTGAGTTTTCTCTCTCTCCCTCTCCCTCCCTCTCTCTCTCTCTCTCTCTCTCTCTCTATATATATATATATATATATATATATATATATATGTGTGTGTGTGTGTGTGTGTGTGTGTGTGTGTGTGTGTGTGTGTGTGCCTGTGCCTGTGCCTGTATATATAGTCTCTCATCTTTTTATTCATTGCTTTAAATTTTCTTTTACCTAAAAGTTTAATACAAGAAGACCTCACTATTTTGAGTCTTTTGGGGAAGAGACATATTAGAAAATAGAATCTGAGACATTAGAAATTATAGATATAATCATGTCATTGACTTTCTTTTCCTTTCACCTAAAACTATCTCTTTTCATATCAGTAAAGAAAGATATATAGAACTTACTGTCTGAAATTACATGGCATCTATGCTCAACAGTAGATAACCAAACCTACACTAAAGAGAATTTAGATAATTTCTAACTTCTCCATGTAAGCACTATTTCAGTGAATAGCCATCCACACCTGTCTCTTTTATAGCTGCGAATACACCATATTTATAAGCAGAATTGCTATGTGAGATGATAACCCATAGTTTAATAACTATCACCAAATCACTACTGTACAAATTGCTCCAATTTGCATTTTTACCAGTTACATATGAGCTTATATTTTCTGCCTACCAACAGTTTGTCTCTAAAATGTCAAAACCCTGCCAATATGATGAATGAGAAAATGAGGCAAGATAGTTTTAATTCCTATTATGAATGTTTTGAAGATAATTATTAAACTTCAAAGTATTTTGTAACTGATTTATACATGCACTTTGAGATTTCTACTTTGTTTTTTAAATCAAGTGTAGCAATTCATTTTATATATCAATGATAATAATGTATACATTTTCCTAAATTATCTTTTATTTTGATTTTGTTTATGGTGATTAGTAGAAAGCTTTTAAAACTTTTGCTTGGTAGTTAAATTTATGAGCAGTCTCAAAATTCTTTTTAAGTAGCATCATTTGGATTGTGAATTAGTAAGAAAAGTCTCTTATTTAATCCTCTGTTGATTTATGATTTTTTTTTTTGCTTTGTCTGCTACTTACATATTACAGTATTTGGCAGTGGGGACTTGAGGGTAGTGATCATTTCACAATGCATGCATATATTTAAGGCTCATATTGGGGCATGGAGAGAAGATGTTTCTCTGTGATAGAGTATGTGCAGAGTATATGAGACTCTATAAGCTCAATCCCCAGCACTACAAGAAGCAAAAATATTATATTGTACACCTTAAATATATTTAATTCTTGCCGGTTTTACTTTAATATAGCTGAAGAAAAAACATAGAGTTGTTGTATTCCACCCTTCTCTCCCCTAAAACCTAACTCAAACTAAACTAAAACATGCCTAGAATTCTAACTAGGGCTAGGGTAATCCTGGATTTATAGCTAGGCATTCCAGAGCTTAGTGTAGTTCAGAATCAGAAACAGGATCCCTTGTTGGCCTTTTGGCTATCCCAATGCACAGACACATAAGAAGAAATAACATAGAACTCTTTCAGTGTCTAAACCGCTAACCAGATTCCACAATGAAACTGCAGAAGGATTATTGAAAATAGTGCTGGCCAGTAGCCCCATTGGAGTGATACAGTCTTGATGTAGCCCTTGGGTTGAGTTTTGCAATCAAATTGGTTCAAGTTAGGTCAGCTGTTACTGCCAATGAGTTTCTGAAAAACTTGTTTTGATAGCTTTTTTTAAAAATCTCTGTTAAGAGATTATAGACATGCACTCTGCAGATTCTGCGAGCTGTTTCTCTGCAGTGGTTTCCCCTGAAGCCACCTGGATCAGCAGAGAATTCTAGTTCCCTGTGGTGGAGACAGAAGTGTGCTTTGCTCTTCAGATAATGATTACAAGAGTGAAAGCACAGACTAATGTTTTAAATATGTCTTTCCCTATAGTTTCAGTTAGTGCAGTGTTATGCATAAACTTTTCCTGTCAAAGAAGTATACATATGAAATATACACAGATACCCCAAATTCATTCCTTTCTCATTTTACACTTTCCGGATCACCTGTTGGTGTCTGACCATTTTGTATGTGTTTTCACAGTGCACTTAATCCCAGAATTGCAGTAACAAAGGAAGAATAAGATGTTTTCTTCAACCATGTGTTGGCTTTAGTGAGTGTAATCCAGTGTGTGTTAGTACACATAGGTACAGGGTGCATTGTCAATTCTGTTTCCCATTCACAGTGAAGTTCATGCAACCCTCCTTTGAGCCCTCCTTATTTGGCCTCTCTGTGGATCTTAGCATGCTTCTCCTTTACTTCACAACTAATTTCCACTTATGAGTGAGTGTACACCATGTTTGTCTTTCTGGGTCTGGGTGACCTCGGCCGTTTGTGATTTTTCTGTTGAGAATTCTCTGTTTAGATCTATATCTCACTTTAAAATTGGATTATTATTTTTTGTGATGTCTAGTTTCTTGAGTTCTTTATATATCTAGATATTAGCCCTCTATCAGGTGTGGAGTTGTTGAAGATCTTTTCCCATTCTGTAGGATGCCATTTTGTTCTGTTGACAGGATCCTTTGCCTTTACAGAATTTTTCAGTTTCATGAAGTTCTACTTATTTTGTGGATCCTTTTTTTCCCTTTGGTTCCCCCCTCCTTTTTTAACTTTAAATTTGAAAGATGGCTGTTTTACATATCAATTCCAGTTCCCTCACCTCCCATCCTCCTGTTTCCCCAACCAAACCCCAGCCTATCCCCTTTCTGCTCCCCAGGGAGGGTGAGGCCTTCCATGGGGAGTTTTCAAAGTCAGTCACATCATTTGGAGCAGGGCCTAGGCCCTCTCCCATGTGCCTAGGCTGAGAAAGTATCCTTCTAGGTGGAATGGGCTCCCAAAGTCCATTTGTATGCTAGGGATAAATACTGGTTCATTACTAGAGGCCCTATAGCCTGCCTAGGCCTCCTAACTAGCACCCACATTCAGAGGATCACTATGCTGGTTTCTCAGCTATCAGACTGGGGTGCATGAGCTCCCTATTGTTCAGGTCAGCTGATTCTGAGTGTTTTTTTTCAGCCTGGTCTAATCACTCCTCCCTCTCTGTAACTGGATTCCAGGAGTTCAGGTAGTGTTTAGCTGTGAGTATCAATCTTAATGACTGCATGACTGGTGTTCTGTTCAGGAAATTGTCTCCTATACCATTGTGTTCGAGAATTATTTCCCACTTTCTCTTCTATCACGATCAGTGTGTCTGGCTTTATGTTGAGGTCTTTGATTTACTTGGACTTGACTTTTGTGCAGGGTGATAGATATGGCTCTATTTGCATTCTTCTACATTCAAATATCCAATTAGAGCAACACCATTTGTTGAAGATGATTTCTTTTTTTCCATTGTGTATTTCTGTCTTATTTATATCCATAGTTGTGTGAATTTACCTCTGGGTCTTTGATTCAATTCCATTGATCAACCTGTCTGTTGTTATGCCAATACCATGTAGGTTTTATTACTATTGTTCAGTTATACAGCTTGAAATGAAATCAGGGATGGTGACACCTTCAGAAGTTTTTTTTTTTTTTTTTTTTTTTTTGTTTTTGTTTTTGTTTTTGTTTTTTTTTACTATTAATTAAGTGCATTCTTTTATTTTACATCCTGACTGAAGTTTCCCTCCTTCCTTTTCTCGAATTTCTTTTCCCCACCTTCCTTCCATCGCCCCCAATCCACTCCTCCTCTGTTTCTCTGGGGTGTCAACAAAGTATGGCACATTAAGTTGAGGTAGGACTAAGCTCCTCTCCTTGTATTAAGGCTGGGGAAGGCAACCTGGTATAAGGAACAGGCTCTCCGGTGTCAGATAAAGTGTTAGGAACAGTCCCTGCTCCCTCTGTTAGGAATCCCACATGTAGAGCAAGCTGCACAACTGTCATTCATATATAGAGTGCCTAGGTTGGTCCCATTCAGGCACCCTTACTGTTGATCCAGACTCTTTCTACTCCTATGAGCCTAGACTAGTTGTTTCTATGGCTTCCCTTGTGATGTCCTTGACCCCCATCCCCTGCTTGTATGCTCCTTCATCCTCTCTTCAGCAGGATTCCCTAAGTTTGGCCCAATGTTTGGCTGTGGGTCTCTACATCTATTTCCATCAATAACTGGATGAAGGCTCTATGGTGACAATTGGGGTAGTCACCAATCTGTGAGTAAAGAAGAACATTATTAGGCACCATCTTTTATTGCATGGGATTGTTTTAGCTAACCTGAGTTTTTTTGTGTTTCCATATGAAGTATCATAAGGAATTGTGATGGTATTTTGATGGGGAATGCATTGAATCTGTTAATTGCTTTTGGTAAGATGGCCATTTTTTTTTTTTTACCACGTTAGTCCTACTGATCCACAAGCATGGGATATCTTTCCTTCTTTTCATATATTCTCCAACTTCTTTCTTCAGAGACTTGAAGTTCTTGTCATATAAGTCTTTCACTTGCTTCTTTAGTGTTACACTAAGATATTTTATATTGTTTATGAAAGATGTTGTTTCCCTGATTTCTTTCTCAGCCTGTTTAACATTTGTATATAGGAAGGCTACTGATGTTTTTTAGTTAATTTTGTATCCAGCCACTTCACTGAAGGCATCTACCAGCTGTTGGAGTTCTCTGATAGAATTTTGGGGGTCACTTATACATACTATCATATCATCTGCAAATAAATATTGATATTTGAAAACAGTGATATTCCTTTCCAATTTGTATCCCCCTGATCTCCTTTAGTTGTCTTATTGATCTAGCTAAAGCTTCAAGTACTATATTGAATCAGTTTGGGGAAAGTGGACAGCCTTGTCTTGTCCCTGATTTTAGTGGAAATTGCTTTAAATTTCTCTCCACTTAATTTGATGTTGGCTGTTGGTTTTCTGTATATTGTCTTTATTATGTGTAGGTATGTCCCTTGTATCTCTGATCTTTCCATGACTTTTATCATGAAGAGGCGGTGGATTTTGTCAAAGGCTTTTTTAACATCCTGTGAGATGATCATGTGTTTTGTTTTGAGATTATTTATATGGTGAGTTACATTGGCATATTTTCATGTGTTGAACCATCCCTGCATCTCTGATTCTAGGTAGTCATCCTAAAATATTCTCATTGTTTTCTACTTCTCCAGTTTGTTAGTTAGAGAATGTTGGATGATTAATATATAGAGAGAATGGGATTTTTGTTGTGGTTGTTTAAGTTTCATTTTAGGATTAAAATCTCTGGACATCTTTATTATTATTCATTGTGAACTGGAATACCACATGTCACTTCCTCTAGCCCTGTCTAAGGTGTCACATAAAATTTTCCATCTTAGAAGTTGACAGAAAAACAGAGGAGATGGTTTCGGTATTCCTCTTCATCACCACACTATGTTTTTTTCTTTGCGAACATAGTATCTGCTCATAAATTCCACAGCCACTGGTGACTCCCCTTTCTGAAGCTCTTATATGTCACAGGGCCTTTGCACATTCCACCTAGAATTGTTCCCTTTTCTACTCATGGCTGTTACTTTTAAGCCTTTCAGTCTTTAGATGACAGTATAATTTCATAGCTGTATTGTTCAGTGTTTTATGCATACAACAATGGTGGAAAGATACTCCGTACTCATTTTTATTAAGATCAAGATATAAGAACAAAGAGTGACATTAGCTTAATATTTCTAAGTATGTGAGAATCTGAGGACCAGAAAGCCCAAGTAAATTATCAGAGCCAGGAAGCTTGCACACAAAGGAATGCATTTGGACCTACGATTCCTGAGAGACATAACCTTGTGGCTTCTCTCCATTCATGGTGCCTCATGTCTAAGGAATAATATTCCTTTCAGATAAGCCATCTTTGGTAGGAGCTCTGTCTCTCCTCCAATGTCCACTTTTTCTTTTCTCTTTTATAAACAGGCCCTGTAATCTGAGGTAGATCTTTCAGAACTCAGTGGAAGAATGATTTTCTTTTCCCTGAGAAGGGAAATTCCCACTCTTTTCAGAACTGATTAGAGTGATGCTTTCCCCGGGGACATCATCAGCCCTGCACAATTTGTCCTGATGGGATCTGAGTTCCTTTCTCTTGCTTGCCCCGAGGAAGGGGAATAGTTTTCAGTTTTATTTTTTTAATGATCATGTAAGGAGAAAAGAGCAAGCTGATGCCCGAGGAGAGGTCATTCATACTGGGAAAGGTGAGGGCGGCAAGGTTAGAAGCTATGTGTCACTGGCAGGGGGCTGATCTGGGAGTCCTTTCCCTGACCTTGTCGATTATTTCAAGGAGCTTATTAATCAAGTCCACTGCAGCCCTGTGTAAATCAGAGGGAGAGTAGACTAATTGCCAATCTCTTCCTTTCAATTTCTTCACATCCTCTCATTAAACAACTCTGGTGCGCAGGCGCACAAACGGAAGTGTCAACTGTATCAACTTGCAGTTTCTTCCCTTCATACCTCTAAGCTGGAAAGAGGGGAGTCAGGTATTCAGAGAGTAATCACAACCATCTAAAGAAATGATGAGACAAGTTGCTCAGGGTAAGGCATACTCTCCTCCTCTTTCCTTGGAATGGTCTTAGAATTCTTAAAATGCTTTGATTTCAATATTATGTTTTCAAATATATTATATTTAATACTACTAAATATAATATTTAATATCTGCTACATTCCTCCTTGGGAACAGTGATGTCATAGAGAACATTTCTTGTTTTTGTTGTTCTATTTATTAATTCACTTATTTATTTTTTGAGATAGGGTCTCGTTATAGTTCCGTTTAACTTGAAATTTACAGTTCTCATCTGACCTCAGCCTTTATAGGCATGTGCCTCCATGGTCAGCTTAGAGAAAAAGAAATTAGCTGGGTGGTGGGATGTTGGTGGTTTAATCCCAGCACTAGGGAGGCAGAAACAGGCAGATGTCTGTGAGTTTGAGGCCAGCCTGGTCTATAGAGTGAGTTCCAAAGCTACAGAGAAACCCTGTCTTGGAAAAATAGGAAAGAAAGAAAAGAAAAAGAAAGTAAATTAATGTTATTTTGAAATGGTCTCTGTAGAACCCAAGGGCACTGACAGTACCCACAATAGCACTGTTGTGTGGTAAACATTCCATCCTGGAAGGAAGCTAATTAGGACACAGAATGTTAGAAGAGAGGGAAAACAAAGGATGTCCTACAGTGAGAGGACACATATACATCCTGTAGAAAAGCTCCCTAAACTCAGGAAGCAAACAATTCAATAGCTTCTGAAAATCTCTGAAACTGACGGGATTCATTAGGTCCTTCCCTTCCCAAGGTTCTACAAACAACAAGGACTTCTGAGAAACACTTGCAGGCTAGCCCAGTGCCTATAAGAGACTTAGACCAGCTGGGCCACCTGAAAGAGACAGAGACAAGTAGAAATGTCTAGAAGAGGCAAGGACAATATGAACTGCCTGGAAGAGACACTCCACAACCTGTTGAAATGACTTTAAGTTGTGCAGTGGGCACCAATACTACAGCCTTCATGAGCCTTCATCCATGATGGTGTGGACTTGGGGATGCAGCTGTCACTGAGTCATTTCTGTTCCAAAAGTAACCCTTCACTCATATTCCTGTAAGTGTCCCCTACAAAATTCACAGGTTCACCAGGTCTGATATTAATGGTATCTGTCCTGTGGCCTGTCATCAGTTCCCTTTCTGGGGTGAATAAATATTGGTTCAAATCTCCCCAGGAACAGCATTGCTCAGAATGTACTACTGGCATTCTTCCTGCTCTATCAAGGAAGGCTGCTTATGTTTGGCATGCATGGTGGTGACAAAAATACACACCGTGTTCTGTAAATCATGATGGGGAAGAGACTGGGTTTATACTTTCCCCCAAACCACCTGCACTCAGCATCCAGGAGATCTAGCAAATGCCATTTCATCACTGCTGTGGCTGAAATCTTTAGCTTGTCCCAGTGGCTCCACCTTGTTCTCTGACCTCATGTTGTTCAGTTGAGTCGTCCCCAGGGAAGCAAGTGTCAGGCCCCCAAAGCAGGCTCCAGAGTGATAATACTGATGGCAATGACTCTACTCTCACTTGAGCTGGGTGTTGCTAGGAAACACAAGCCTAAAGAGTTTTTCAGAAGCCCTAAAAGGCTGGCTGAATGCTGCTAACTACAGTGAAGAGCATCTTCTCTGAATAAGTCCATGTACTAACCACCTGGCCATTCCAGCTTCTGATCAGCCTTCCTGGAACAATCACCTATACAAAATACAACCAGCCTTTGCAGTTGGGCATTGTCCTCCCCTGTCCAAGGAAGCTGGACAGTGTTTATGAAGAGTGTCTATATTCTGTGGTTTCTTCCTGTACCTTCTTATATTTGCTGCAGAATCCCAGGAGAGAATATGAGGTTTGGGTCCTTGTACATCCTTCAGCTAAATTGAAACTATACATATCCTTTTGCTGGGTCCTACTACCTTCCACATTTGATTCAAAATCTAGAGTATTTCTCTTCAGCCATGTTTCTCCGCTATCTACTCCATCCATTTGCCTCTCCTTGCCTACCTACAGCTGCTTGCCCTGTCCCATAGAAGCCTGTTACAAAAGTCTTAATTAATACACCAGGCAGCTCTCCAGTGCCATTTTAGGCTCCTTATTCCATGCATGAGGAACGCCTGTCCACAAGGTCTTGGGTATCTCTCTGACAAATTTTGGTCCCTTGGGGAAGCCTTCAGATCTAGACCTTTCTATGACACCCCTTACTGTGCTGAACTTCTCTGTCTCTCCCTATGCTATTGGAATTTTCCTTCTAGTGGAATTACTGCTTATGACCCCTTTGCCTAAGTCTCTCCCTTTTTGCCTTGCTCCTGGAAACTCTTTCCTGCCACCCTTTCAAGAAGGTCTCCTTCCCTCCCATTCTGTTCCTGCTCCTGGAGTTTGCTCTGTCTCTCTTGCTCGCTGGCGGTATCCTGAACTAACTGTGGGCTTTTATCAGACTCATGGACTCCTTTCACCTGCCTTCTCTAACATCTTTCCCTCCTCAACCTCAGAGATTCCATTAAAGCTTTGCCACCTTATTTTTATTGCAGCATGGCTTGGCCTCGATACAAACTAGATAATCAGTCCCAATGCCCAGGATATGGCACACTTGATTTCCAAATTCTCTGAGATTATGACAACTTCAGCCACAACACAGACAAATGACTCAAAACTTCCCTTGTCTCTACCTTCCCTTTGCCCTCTGTATTATCCCTAAGCCTTCTTTGTTCTCCATTCTCCTCCCTCCCACTAATCACTCAGCTCAGCCTTATGGAGATTCAAATATGCCCTTTGGGTGTGAATAGTACTCAAATATTGTCGCATCCTGTTCTACTCTAATGAAAGCCGGCTTTGGAGGAGGTGGGACTTTGCAGGTTTTCAGGGTCTGAGGAAGTGATTTATGTTATTAAAAAAGTAATATGAGACTATATTAGTCAGGGTTCTCTAGAGTAGTGGTTCTCAACCTGTGGGTCGTGACCTCTTTGGGAGTTGAATGACCCTTTCACAGGGGTCACTATCAGATATCCAGCATGTCTTATACTTACATTATGATTCATAACAATAGTAAAATTACAGTTATGAAGTAGCAATGAAAACAATTTTTATGGTTGAAGGTCACCACAACATGAGGAACTGTATTAAAGGGTTGCAACATTGGGAAAGTTGAGAACCCCTGTTCTAGAGTAACAGAACTTACAGAATGAATATCTATCTATCTATCTATCTATCTATCTATCTCTATCTATCTATCTATCTATCTATCTATCTATCTATCTATCTATCTATCTATGTACCTGTCAGGATTTATTAGGATTACCTACAGGTTGTTATCCACTTAATCAAACAATGGCTTCTTATGAGTGGAGGGTTCATGAATGCAGTGATTATTTAGGTCATAAGGCTGGACATCTCATCTGATCTTCAGTTATGCCAGAGTCCTGAAGAAATAGGTTCTAATACCAGTAAAATAATGGAGTCACCAGCCAGGTGGGAACAAGCAGGCAAAGAATAAAAGCTTCCTTCATCCAGCTTCTTATATAGGCTTCCAGCAGAAGGCATGCCCAGATTAGAGGTGGATTTACCCATTTCAAAAGATCTGGACTACAGGTGTGTCTTCCTACCTCAAAAATTCAGATTAGCACTGGATCTTCTCACTTCAAACTAAGCAAAATTCTTCATAGATATGCCCTCCAGTTTCAGGTTTTAGTTAATTCCAGATACAGTCAAGTTGACAACCAAGAATAGCCACCACAGATTTATAGATAATATAATTGTTATAACTTTAAAGTTTAAAGTTTAACACATCAGTGTTAAACCTCTATTAAACTAATAGAGTTGTCATAAGTAATCTACTTTTGGTAACACTTTAAATGCTGACAACTAAAAACTTTAAAAATAATTAAAATCATCATAGTTGCAGGTTCAAATTTTCCTGTGGTTGTTTTCTTCTATAAATATAGATTTACAAAGTGCTGGAGACATCTCTGTCCAGTCCATATCTGTCCAGCCTTCTTAATGCCGTGATGTGAGGACAACTGGGCGGAAGAAGACTGTTCATGCTTCTTTCCCAGAAC
The DNA here is from genome assembly GCF_943737965.1 of Phodopus roborovskii. Classification (NCBI taxonomy): domain Eukaryota; kingdom Metazoa; phylum Chordata; class Mammalia; order Rodentia; family Cricetidae; genus Phodopus; species Phodopus roborovskii. The sequence goes on along the minus strand of NW_026126511.1, from coordinate 40,171,209 downwards.
CACCTTTCAGGCCCTCGAGCCTTACTTCCCCTTTGTTCTCTTCCAGGAAATTTGTGTCTTAGTACAGATGGATGCTCATGTTTCTGTTAATAACTTTTCAGCATTTATTGGTGCTATGGCTCAAAGACATGAGCCTTCTTGGTCTGTCTGAAGACAGCTACTGACTACTTCCTCTGTAATGAGCATTCCAGTACAGACTAAAACATGCAGGAGTCCTGCCGGCATCTTTTTATCAGCTTTGAGAGATTCAAGTGAGCTTCAGGGAGTTATGACTTGGGTCCATCTACTTAAACCTGCTCCATACCCTTGTCTGATAAGTATTCCTGTCTGTCAACAGCTTAAGCATTCCCACCTGTTCCACCTATCCCCGAGGATGGGTTCTTTCATTTGGTCTTAGGGCTCCTCTCCACCTTTCCAACCACCGGGACCATGCAGTAGACTTGACATGTCAAATGCATGCCCAAGATTCCTCTAGGCTCCTTTAACTTTACCTTTAGTTCATAGTCTACATCTGTCCCAGCAGATTTCTACCGAGCTGGCTGATATATTCCAGGAATCAATCTGGGACCTACAACTGCTCCACAACACCCACTCCCCTAACCTCAGTGGTCCCACAAAACTGAAAGGCCCTCTACCTGCTGACTGGGAGTCACTTGTTTCTTCCTCAATGGAGAATGTTGTTAACTATGCAGATCAATCTGGCCAGGTGGAAGAAAGGTTTAAAAGTGAACTGGGCCCGGCACAGAGTCCGACCCCCCCCCCCCCCCGAGCTGACACCAGTGCTGGTCTCTCACTGTCTCCTGTGGACTCTTGGCTCTTGCCTCTCCTCTCCTGGGCCTTCTGATTTCTATTCTCTTCATGGTAATAGTTGCTCCTGTCTCTTCAGATTTTAAATTTAATTTTTTACCGATTCTTTGGGAATTTCACATCATACCCCCAATCTTGCTCATTCCTTATCCCTCCATATCCACCCCTCACCCCTGTAGCATCCCCACAAAAGAAATTTTTTAAAAAATGTTAACAACAAACCAAACCAAACAAAACCCCACTTTCCTGGTCTATCTTTCCTGGTTCTCCATCCCCTCTTCATTCATTTTGGTGGCACTGGAAGCTGCAGTGTGTCCCACAGTGTACTCTTTTCTACACTCAGCTTCACTTGTAAATGTTCATTGCAATGAGCTGTTTGTTGGTCTTGTTCAAGGCCTCTGGCTTACACCATCAATACTAGACCCTCACCAAAACTCCTCTCAGTTATGGAGGTCCTGTGGCTATGGTTCCACAGGACCAGTCCCTTTATGTGCTCCAGCAGGTCTTGGATGGGGTAGATATTGGCATGGGCCAACTCAAAATGCTGGATGTGTGCCTGGGTGATAGCTTATTTGGTCGGTTCAGGCTGCTGGGACCACCCTCTCAGGTGAGGGGTGGGACCAGCTCTTCTACACCCATGCCATCTGGGACAGTTCTCTTAACAACTATGGTGAGGGGTGGAACCAGCTCTTTTGTTGTAGTGGTCAGCAAAGAGCAGGGCCAGTTCTCCCAGGGCAGTGCTCATTCAGCTCAGCCTTCATATTTCGGTATACATTGTTCCTGTGACCCTGTGACCCCTGTGGGAACATGGGCCACAGAGATCAACACAGTTCCCAGCTGCAGCAGAACCATAGACTCAAATGCCTTTGGCAGCAGCTCAGCCCCAGATGTAACTATGACCCTGGTGGCAGTGCAGGCCACATAGATCAGTATGGCCCTAGTAGCAGCGTGGCCCTGAGATACCAACATGGTCTCAGGTGGCTAACCATACTCCATGTATCCACATGGCCCTCAGTGGTATCAGGCTCTTCAGAGTTTTTTAAAGAAAGAATTAATGAGCTGACCCTAAGCTCTGTGAATGAAATGCTTCTGATGGGACTCCCTCAGATCTCCTACTGTCACTTGCTGGTTTGGATCAACATTCCAGACACCCCCTTCCTAATGTCCCCATTCAACTGGAAGAAGCCAGAGGATCACCATTGCCCTTTATCATAAACAAAGACTGGAGTGTTATGTCCCCAAAGCAGGCCCCAAAGTGGCAATGTTAGTGGCAAGGACTCGACTCCCACCCGAGTTGAGGTTTTCTAGGAAACCTGAAGCCTTTCTCAGATGCCCCGAAAGGCTGGCTAAATCTCTGAATTGCAACTGTCCCCAAGCTTACCACCTAGCCATTCCAGCTTCTTAGCTGCCTCCTCTGATGTCCACCCTTGTAAAATCCAACAAGCTTTTGCATCTGGGAGTGGTTCTCCAGTGTCTGAGGTAGCTGGGCAGTTTTGTTCATTTTTTTTTTAATCAAACTGTTCTCTTCATGGAGAGTGGCTGTGTTCAGTGGCTTCTTGGTACCTGGCCCAGAACTCCATGGAGATACCTGCATCTGCTTACATTTCAGGATTCTTGGTGCTCTAGCACCTTTAAATCCCTGAAGGTGCCAAGCAAGTTTATGACACTTCCTACATGTTATGGGACACTCTTCCAGGCCCTTGTAGGCACTCCATAAATTTTCCTAATCTAGATATTGCATGATAATGTAATACTATGCTTATCCATTTCTATCTTCCCTGATTCCTATGTCATCATGTATTCAGGATTCATTAGTGTTATAGTTTGACAAACAATTTCAGGATGTTTTAGGTCCACTAATACTTTACTGTTCACTTGTTCATTCATTCATTTACCCAATGTTCATTCATTGATTTATCCATTATTGGGGACATTATATGGGTGTCCTCATGATTTTGTTACTGTGAATAAGGCTGATGTGGTCATTGGGGTTCAAGTATCTGCTGTGTCCTTGCATTCAATTCCTTATGGCTCTGTATCCCAGAAATGAGATAAGCGAGTTTCATGCTAATTCTGCACTTTAGTTTTGAGCAGTTGCACCCACCTTACATCCTCACCCGAATGCATGGAGGTTTTAGTTTCTCTGTACCCTTATCAACATTAGGTAGCCACTGGGATTGACAGCTGTTTGTACAGGTGAAGTGGGAGAATGCCTCTTCTGACTTCCAGGATGTTTCTACTCTCCTAGGATCTCGTATGGTATTATAAAAATGGCAAGTTATAGCAAAGAGCTTCACCACCAGTTTGATTTGGGCATCTTTTCTTTAGGGAAACTTATAGCTGGGGAAAAGTCACTTCCTGGGGAATCTTGAAGTCAAAACACATCCAGATTCCCCAGGTTACAAAACTCCCTGAGCAGCTGGCATGGCGGGAAGAAAAATATACTGCAGATCCCCTTGCACACATTCCTGACATGCATTGTCTGCTGCCTTGCCTACATGCTGAATGTATTCCATATGAATTTACCTGGGTGAGACTCTGTGTAACTGCTCATACTTTCGTTTCCTAACAAGAAATAGAGCCACGGTGTGCTTGCATCATAGGAGTGGCATGAGGATTGCATGGTTTGGTTGATTTGATTTCTTTGAACCCCGCTGTGCACCCAACAAGGATACACAGTATAGGTCTTGTAGAGTTTCTCTCCCATCAGTGAAAATATGATAATAATTGTAGTCCTAGTAATATTAATAATCTTTAAAAGAAAGCCTGCTAAGGATGCCGGAAATGGAAACACATCAACTTGAACCAGGATTCTCATTTACAATTTAGTCCTTTATTATTCAGGAAGCAGAGTCACTTCCAGAGGTGATGTAGGCTCAGCAGATACAGGTAGAACACGTCTGCCCTAATTGAGAGAGAGATTTATTTTTTCCTGTTCTGAAGAACTTAGGCAGCATCACTTAGAATATTTGACATTGGAGAAGCTGCTGTGATATGTGGCAAAGGCGATGTTCTAAATCCAAGGTCGCATGGAGAATGAGGAGAAACAGAAGGACTCATCAGCATGATTTTCTATAATATCCCATGGACTCTCATGGCTCAGACCATCAAGACACAGCGAAAAAATGCTTGATTCCTTATTAATGGAAGTATTATTATTATTTTCTTTGGTAGAACATTTGAAAAGTATTTTAATATTATGTTTTGTTAATTCTTTGAGAATTTAACATTTATCTACAAAGCATTTGATCATATTTACCCCCTCTTCCTCCTAACTCCTTCCATAGCCACCCTCCACTCTTACCCCTTTGCAACTTCATGTCTTCTTTTTTGTTTCTAACAACCCACCAAGTCCAATTCATACACTTACAGATGTGTGGCCATCTACAGGAGCAGGGCAGACCCACCAGGGGCCACACCTTAAAGAAAACCGACTCTGCCCAGAAGCAGTCAGCAGTTTACCTCCTCTGTAGGATTGGGGGCTCCTGTGCCCCCCACTTCCTGCTAGAATGCCTGCTGGCTTGGTCTTATGCAGGCAGCCACAGCTGGTACCAGTTCACAGTGTAGTGGTCCTGTCCGAAGATGCTGCTTTGCTGCAGTCCTTCATGACCTCTGGCTCTTAGAATCTTTCTGTCCCCTCTCTTGAGATGGTCACTGAACCTTGCAGGGACAGAAGGTGGTGTAGATGTTTCATCTGTGACTCAGTAATCCACAGACTCTCCTTTCCTGTACTTTCAACAGTTGCAGGTTTTCATATTAATCATCTGGAGAATTAAAATCCTCACCTTGTTGATTCTTCTTTTTTAAAATTATTTCTTTTAATTTTTCCTCCCTTTTTACTTAAATTTGAAACAAGTTTGTTTTACATGCCAATCCTAGTTCCCTATCCCTGTCTCCCTCAAACCCTATCCCATTTCCTTTCTGCTCTCCAGAGAGGGTGAGGCCTTCCATGGGTGAGCTACAAAGTCTGTCGTGTCATTTGGAGCAGGGCTTAGATCCTCCCTCATGTGTCTAGGCTGAGGGAGTATCCCTCTATGTGGGATGGACTCTCAAAGTCCATTCATATACTAGGGATAAATACTGTTCTACTACCAGAGGCTCCATAGACTGCCCAGTCCTCCTAACACCCACATTAATGGGGTCTGGGTTAGTCCTATACTGGTTTCCCAGATATCAGGCTGGTGTCCATGAGCTCTGCCTTGTTCAGGTCAGCTGTTTCTGTGGGTTTCTCCAGTCTGATCTTAACCACTTCCCTCACCATTCCTCCCTCTCTGTAACTGGATTCCAGGAGTTTGGCTCAGTGTTTAGCTGTGGGTGTCAGCTTCTTCTTCGAACAACTACTGGATGAAGGATCTAGGCTCACATATAATCTCATATCAGGGAAGGGTGTTTAAGGTAGCTTCTCCACTATTGCTTAGATTGTTAGTTGGGGTCATCCTTGTAGATCTCTGGACATTCCCCTAGTGCCCAATTACTCTTTAAACCTATAATGGCTTCCTCTATTATGGTATCTCTTTTCTTGCTCTCCTCTATTCTTTCCCTGATTCATTCTTCCTGCTCCCTCATGTCCTCCTCTCCCCTTCTCTTCTACCCTTCCCTTTCTCCTAACTCCCTTTCCCCTCTCCCTATGCTCCCAATTTGCTCAGGAGATCTTGTCCCTTTCTCCTTCTCTGGGGGACTATGTATGTCTCTCTTAGGGCCCTCCTTGTTTTGTTTCCTAGCTTCTCTGGCGGTATGGATTATAGGCTGGTGATCCTTTGCTCTATGCCTAAAATCCATATATGAGTGAGTACATACCATGTTTGTCTTTTTGTGACTGGGTTATCTCACTCAAGATGGTTTCTTCTAGTTACATCAGTTTGCCTGTGAATTTATTTTTTCCTGCTGAGTAGTACTCCATTGTGTAAATATACCACATTTTCTCCATCCATTCCTCAGTTGAGGGGCATCTAGGTTGCTTCCAGATTTTGGCAATTACAAATAATACTTCTGTGAATATAGCTGAACAGATGTCCTCGTTGTATGAATGTTCATCATTTGGGTGTATGCCTAAGAGAGGAATTGCTGGATCTTGAGGTAGATTGGTTCCCATTTTCCTGAGGAATTGCCAAACTGATTTCCAAAGTGGCTGTACGAGTTTGCACTCCCACCAGCAGTGGAGGAGTGTTCCCCTTTCTCCACATCCTCTCCAGCATAGACTGTCTTTGGTGTTTTTGATTTTAGCTATTCCGACAGGAGTAAGAGAGTATCTCAGAGTTCTTTTGATTTGCATTTCCCTGATGGATAAGGATGTTGAGCACTTTCTTAGTGTCTTTCAGCTATTTTAGATTACTCTATTGATGAATAGATGTGAGCAAAGAAAGAGATACCATAATAGATGGAGTCATTATAGGTTTGAAGAGAAAACTGACTCTAGAGAAATGTCCAGAGACCTACAAAGATGACCCCAGCTTACAATCTGAGCAACAGTGGAAAGGCTACCTTAAATGCCCTTTCCTGATAATGAGATTGATAGCTAACTTATATGCCATCCTAGAGCCTTCATCCAGTAGCTGATAGAAGTAGAAGCAGACACCCACAGCTAAACACTGAGCCAAATTCCTGAAATCCAGTTGCAGAGAGGGAGGAGTGATAAGAAAAGGGGTCAAGACCAGGCTACAGAAACCCACAGAGACAGCTGACCTGAACAAGGGGGAACTCATGGACTGATGGCTGGGAAACCAGCATTGGACTGATTCAAACCCCCTGTATGTGGGTGTCAGTTAGAAGGCCTCAGCAGTCTAAGGGCCCTCTGACAGTAGAACTAGAATGTATCTCTGGTGCCCAAAAGGACTTTGGGGGCACATTCCCCATGGAGGGATACTCCCTTAGCCTAGAGACAGGAGAGAGGGCCTAGACCCTACTCCAAATGACTTGAAAGATTTTTGATGATCCCTCCTGGAAGGCATCACCCTCCCTGTGGAGTGTGTGGGGGGATGGGATGGGAGGTGGATTGGGGGGCATAGGAGGGAGGGAGAGGGAACTGGGATCGATATGTAAACTAAATATATATATATATATACATACATATATATACACACACACACTATATTTTTTTCTGTTTAGTTCTTTTTAATTGGATTATTTGGTGTTTTGGTAACTAGCTTATTGAGTTCTTTGTATATTTTGGAAATCAGCCCTTTGTGACATGTGGGGTTGGTGAATATCTTTTCCCATTCTGTGGGCTGCTGTTTTGTCTTGTTGACTGTGTCATGTTCCTTACAGAAGTTTTTCAGTTTCAGGAGGTCTCATTTATTAATTGTCAATCTCAGTGTCTGTGCTACTGGTGTTTTATTCAGGAAGCAGTCTCCTGTACTAATTTGTTCAAGGGTATCTCCCAGTTTCTAATCTAAGAGGTTCAGTGTGGCTGGATATATGTTGAGCTCTTTGATCCATTTGGATCAAGTTTTGTGCAGGGTGATAGATACATATCTATCTGCATTCTTCCAGTTATGTCAACACCATTTGTTGAAGATGATTTCTTTTTTCCATTGTATAATTTTAGCCTTTTCGTCAAAAATCAGGTGTTCCTAAGTGTGCGGGTTAGTATCAGAGTTTTAATTTGATTCCATTCGTCTACCTGTCTATTTTTGTGCCAATACCAAGCTGTTTTCAGGACTATAGTTGTATAATAGAGCTTGAAGTCAGGAATAGTGATGCCTCCTGAATTTCTTTTATTGTACAGGGTTGTTTTGCCTATCCTGGGTCTTTTGTTTTTCCATAAAAAGTTGAGAATTGTTCTTTCAAGTTTTGTGAATTATTGTGCTGGGATTTTGATAGGGATTGCATTGAATTTGTAGATGGCTTTTGGCAAGATTCCCTTTTTTTAGTATGTTGATCCTACCTATCCATGAACATGGTAAATCTTTCCATTTTTTGGTATCTTCTTTAATTTCTTTCTTTAGAGACTCAAAGTTCTTATTATATAGGTCTTTCACTTGTTTGATCAGCATTACCCCAAGATATTTTATGTTGTCTTTGGCTATTATAAAGGGTGATGTTTCTCCAATTTCTTTTTCAGCCCCTTTATTTTCTGTATATTGTAGGGTACTGATTCTTTTTTTTAGTTTATCTTATATCCTTTGCTGAAGGTGTTTATCAACTGTAGGAGTTCCTTGGTAGAATTTTTCAGGTTACTTATGTAAATTATCATATCATCAGCAAATAGTGAAAATTTGACTTCTTCCTTTCCAATTTGTATCCCCTTGACTCCTTTTGTTTTCTTGTTGCTCTAGCTTGAACTACAAGTTCAATATTAAAGAGATAAAGAGAGAGTGGATAGTCTTGTCTTGTTCCTGATTTTAGAGGAATCACATTGAGTGTCTCTCCATTTAGTTTGATGTTGGCTATTGGTTTATTGTATATTGCTTTTATTATGTTTAGGTATGTTAATGAAAAATTTTTGCATACTGTGAAAGCATTATGTATATGTGTGTGTCCACATGTATATACATATACACAAAATATGTTTATGACAATCCTATAAGCCTTTCATTGTATTCCTTAGTTCAATAGTAATATTTTTATTACTTTTGACTTAACTTTTGACATTTTAGTCAAATGTTGAGCTTCTTGCCCAAGTCACATTTTACACCATTTCTTTCTAGTTAGAAGTTCTCCCAAGCACACCTGTCAGGTGTCCAGCCAGAAGTGGATATCATTAAAATCAGCATAATTTGTGTATGGTTTACTAAACAGACTATCATAAAACATTTGGTGGCCAGAAAACCCAGAATACAATGTGGGTTATCTTCTGGTAACAGTGGTCTGCAGTTGGTAAGAAGGAGAGAAGATTCTGGATTGCTAAAGGAACCAGCACCAAGAACATTATTTTGAGAGGAGTGGCCATTACCGAGTGATGGAAGAAATCAGTTAAAGCCAACTTCTCAATTGTCTTAAGGAAAAGCATAGTTGGAGCCCACTGATAGGATCTTATAGGTTAGCTGTCATGACAGAGTCTGAGCCCAGTGATGTAATCCCATGGGGTAGATGTCATGAGTAGGATAGTAATTCATTCAGGAAATGTCTTTAGGTCCCCTGCCCTTCTTTCTTCCCTTCCTTACTTCTTTCTTTCCTTCCTCCATTCCTTCGTTCCTTCTTTTGTTCATTCGCTCCTTCCTTCCTTCCTTCTGAATTACATCAGAAGAAAGACTGCTGTGCTTACAGGCCATATCTTTCCAATCATTCTTTCCTGTATCATAGATCTCTTCTTTACAATGATTTCTTCCAGTCACTGGCTATTTTGCTTAAGTTAATTTATCTTAAACACAGACATACACACCACACATGCACACACAGACAGGCACCCAGACAGCCAGACAGCCAGACACACACACATACATACACACACACACACACACACACACACACACACACACACACACACAGAGCAAGAATCATCTAAGCATTTCTTCTGTGTCACATATCTTTTAGCTTCCTAAAAAAAGTGGCTAAGACCCGTAAGCTGAGAAAGCTCCAGCCAGGCAAAGAGTGCCTTCTAGGTAGGGAGAGTGGCAGCTCCAGCAGCTGGAATAAGCAAAGCTCAGTGCAGGCACAGCCTGATGTAGTAGCTGGAGGGACAGCTGATAGCAAGGCTAGAGAGGCTCACAGAATGGCAAGGAGCCTGCTTCTGTGCCCGTGGGAAGCTCATCTATTTACTGGATTTCAAATTACTCCAAAATTTAGTGACATAAGAACAACAATTTTATTTTTACTCAAAAATTTGTCTGTTAGTAATTCAGGAGGCAGCTGAGTATCATTTTTCACTTCCAGTCTTTTATGTGACTATGGCCACAAGTCGTCTGGGGCTATAGTTGGGGGAATTAAAGATACGTCACTCAAGACTGGTGGGAGAAGTTACATCTCAGCTAAGAGTGTTCACTGTGATCCCTTTCTAGACCAGTGATTTCATGACAATTGAGCTTCTGTAGGCTTTCTGGCCCCACTCAAAGCATCTGCCTCAAAGAAAATAAATGGCAGCCTGGCTTTTCCCCCCTCACTTTTTGTTAGTTATTTGATGATTTTGTATGGTGTACTTTGATTATGTTTACCTCTCCTTCCACTCCTCCCAGTTCCATCTCCGTTCCAAATCCTCCAAGCAGTGCCACCCCCTTCTCCTTAAAAAAAAAAACCCATTAAGTCCAATTTGTGCTGCCTATATACTCCTGGATGTGTGTAGTCATTGGAGGGTGGTCACCCTAACAGGGGCCACAACCTTAAAAAGTGGACTCTTCTAAAAGCTATACATTGCCCTCTGGCCAAGGTTGGGACTTTGAACACTTCCTTTTTATATGCTGGGATTTTGTCTGGTTGAGAGTATACAGGTCTTGTGTGCATGTTTTTGGTGTGTGTGTGTGTGTGTGTGTGTGTGTGTGTGTGTGTGTGATAGGAGACAGGCTGTGGCAGATATGTGGGTGTCTAAGGAAAACATGAGGCATAAGTTCTTTCCTTTACTATGTGAGTTTTGGGACTCGAACTCAGGTCATGAGACTTGGTGGCAAGTTCCTTTATCCACTGAGCAATCTTGTCAGCCACCAAGAATGTGTTTCCATTCATGAAATGGAAGACAAAAGACTAAGAGAGAATGAACCCATTCTGTGCCCCTTTTATTTAATGCATACATGAGGAGAGTCCTCATGACCAAAATAATCTCTTATGAGCCCCATTTCCCAAACATTGCCAGTGGATCAAATCTCTAACACATGAATTTGAGGAGCCACACATTCAAATCACAGCACATGTGGAAATTGTATATGAACCTGTACATGGCATCTTTCAATCTGTCAATGATTTTGAGCAAATAGGAATATAAGTTAACTTGTGTTTGACTAATATCGCTATGATTGCTGTTCATACTGTAGTTTAGACAATAAAAAAAAACTGTTGTGGAAGTTCAGGGCTAGTGCAGACTCGAGACAATGCTGTCTCAGTGTAGAGAGCTGCAGGAGGGAGAAATGAATACATTTGAATTAATTGGTAAATTCTATTGCTAAGGCATGGGGAAGGGTTAAATGTGATGGAGTGGGTGTGCCAAGGTTTTGGTTGTGAAGCTACTAGACAATTACAGACACCATTTATGGAGTCTGAATGGCCAGGAATAAAGGCAGATGTGAAAGGGAAAATCCAAGTTTCAGTTTAAGATAAATCTGAATTGGGTTAGGGACATCCAAAGAACTTGTCAGGAAAACCTGTAGCCAAGCTTCCAGTTGAAATGGCCAGAAATTTAATAATTTAATGTAGTTTTAGTAGAATATATATATATATATATGTATATATATTTATATATATATATATATAATATTCATGTATCTTAGTTATTACATATATATTACATATGATTTCTAACCCACTTGTACATGAAGATCTCACTGGAATGTTAGATAGCGCCCAAATTATAACTAGGAAACAACTTTTCTTCCATGCTCTGCAGGCCACTTTCAAACGTCACAGCCAAAGAGGTCCTGTCGGATACTCTGGTTTCTGTGAATGAGGCATTTGTTTAAAATAATTAAACATTTCAAGTGTTGTTGGAGATGGTTCCCTCTGTTCTCAAGTGACTTACTTAGCATATTTTCTTCTTTTTATTTAGAAGATGCCTCTTTCTCACAGGAATTAAGTCACAGTCTATAATTAACTCTAAAAAGTGAGCATCACATCATTTACTTGAGGTACTTTATTTAGCTTCCTGTCGGAACTATTCTGAGGTGAATATGTTGAGAAGCAAAAAGAATATTTGCATGTGACCTGGACATTGCTTTTGTGCTAGCCCCGAATATCACTAGATTATGTGTAGTAGATAAGATGTTGTAAATGGTAAGAAAGAATCATTCTGTTATTACATTTGGAACCATCATTGTCTCCTCAATATGTGTGTATTGTCTGTAGTTTCAACCAACCATGGATAGAAACTGCTTTAAATAATTATGTCTGTGTATATTTTAGGAAGTATCTATAGTAGTGTTTCCTTATGGCTCTTTCATAAAGCTTAACTTTTGTTATCCCTGCCCCTATTCCCTTCTTTATCCTAATCCCACATTTAATTTTTAGTGTTCCATTAGAACATTTTCCTCTTTAACTCTACATTTATATTCTGTCTCCCTTCTTCCTCCCCCATGGACTCTTACTAACTTCTTGACCTCCATTGGCACTACACATTAAATACACATAACTAAAGGTTCAAAGCCAATATCCACATATGAGAAAAAAAAAGTGACTCCTTTCTGGGCCCGGGTTACCTCACTGAAGATGATTTACCTATGAATTTCATAATTTCATTTTTGTAATAACTAAGTACTATTCTGTTTTTCAAATGTATCACCTTTTCGTTATCTGTTCATCAGATGAAGGGTATATAAGTTGTTTCCATTTTATGGCTATTGCGAATAGAGTAACAACAAACATGGCTGAGCAATTATCTCTGTAGTAAGATACAGAACACTTGAATGTATGCTCAAGTCATTGTTCTTAGTTACCCTCCAGAATTTGATGAGAAGACCCTATTGCTGAGAATGCCATATATATACATCTTAAAACATGGACGAAACCAAGCAGGAAGCTTCAACCCTACTGTCTACCTTTCATGGTGTTGTTAAGTGTTATGGACACTGCCATAGAAGAAAAGTAATCATTGGTCTGCAAACCCTATGAGCTACAATAATGATTGCCCTGAAAATATATGCCTGATGGTGTAATAGTAAAATGACTGTTATGGGAGTTACCAACCACTTTCTGTTGGGGTTTAAGGCTTATTCCATGTGATAGAATCCACATCTGGCACTATCATCTGAGCCAAAAATTGTGTATAGATTGGTCATAAGCCCAAGTGGAGAACCCATTACTACTATTCTGCTAAATGTATATAATTTAAAACAATTATTAGTAACTTATTGCTATATATGTAGATCAGTGAAGCTCACATCCTTCATCAGAGAAACTTATTTTAGTAGTAGATAACCAACAACTGTTCAAATTCAGAAAGATTGAAGAATTAAATCCTGAAAAGGATATCTGTTTCACATCCTTTCTCTAAAAGCTCAGGGATCTTTGTAGGAGATGGGACAGAAAGTCGTAAGAGCCAGAGTGTAGATGACTACAGGGAAACTGTGTTTGCTGGATGCACCAGGACAGCTACACATATGAAAGAATTATGTTTTCGACAGCTTGTACAAGACCTATAAAAATTCAAACCAGACAAAATCCTTGCATGGAAAAGAGAAGGTGGCATGAAGTCTCATCCATGGCTGAGGAGGATCTATTGACATTTGAGAGCTGTTAGGGAAGGAAAATCAGGTTTTTCTTTTTCTTTTCTGTTTTTTTTAAAGAATATCATCCTTGGTTTTGGCCCAGCACTCAAGAGTATATGAGTAACAGAGATTGGACTCCATGGATTTAAATAAGAGAACATGAATTTGGGTGAGTGGGGGAGGAGGGGCGTTGGCGAATCTGGAATGAGTTGGGAGGAACGAATACAATCAAAATACATTCTGTGAAATTCTCAGCATTAACAAAAACATTATTAACAAAGGTATCTTATGTGTATTTATTATCATTTGTCTGTACTAAACTCATGTAGACTTATGGTCACCTCAGTAATATGCCTTATGCTACTTTGGTCAAATCCAGTCAACAAACATTTATTGCACTTCTGAATACTATAGGACAGCAACTACTTATATCATTTGCATTGTATCAGGTACTGTACACCACCCAGAGATTAGTTATTATGTGGAGGATGTATATAATTAGAAAGAATTTAGCATCTGTACAGTTTAGTACCTTCATGGGTTCCTGGAACCAACTCTCAATAGACAATAGAAAATAAACAGGCATTTAAAAGTAATAATAAAATGCAATAAAACATAAACATACAAACCAGAAAAGGACAAAACAACAAACAGAAGAAAAAGAAACAAAAGCAAAACAGAAGACCCACATGTTGATGCAGAAACATACACATTCGAGCATACAGAAATCTTTGCTATAATTGTGGTTTTTTTTCAAAATTTTTGATTCATCGTTGGTTAAATCTATAGATATGGAACACATAGATATAGAGAACTAACAAAATCAAAATCTAGTGCTAATCTCATCATTAAAATTCCTCCTGGATAATAACTAGTGAAGACCCTAATATTTGTGCTCAACACACACACACACACACACACACACACACACACACACACACTCACATGTGTACTTATGTTGAAAACATAGAGGCATGCACTTGCACATTCACATGTGTATACATGCATGAACATAGACATTTATTGCATGATTGCATTAAACAAGTTTCTAAGAGCACTAGAAATCAATAAAGCAAGGAGGAATTCTTTAGGGTACACTAACGTGCAATTATAATGCTTCTTTCTTCCAGCCATGAAAACTCATTTTAAAAATTACTCTGAACTTCTGTAACATCATAGTTAACTGCCTCTCTCCAGGGGAGCTTTCCTAGGTAAAAAGCAGCATCATGGTTTTATTCCTATTGCACAAGTTTCCTAAAATCCTGCTTTCTAATTGTCATCACTTAGACCTGCAATCTGAGTTGCCTCATGTGTTTGCAAGCAGCTTATTCCAGAGCCAGTAACTCCCTGAAACTAAGTGTTTTAAGGATAAACATTGGCTTGTGTATTACCCAGTATCTACTCCCATTAGCCAGTGCAGATGGCTGTGTCTGTAGGTGATTTTCAGAATTCCACATACTATGTTTTAAGTATTAGGTTGGATTGGTGCTATTGGGGGACAGTGGGGGACAACCACCTAATAGCATTTTATATATGATGAAAGAGTGACATGTGATGAGACCTGCCCAAACTGCCTCTAACCTGGAAGAAGAATCAGCTTTTCATCCTTAAGTTTTCTTCCCCTTACCATCAAGTGCTTGTTTGAGGTCATTGGAGATCTGCTTCTCGACATCTCCATAAGGCTTTAAAACAGGATGACCCGGGAGCAAGATGAGTATTGCTTAAAGGGAACACTTGGCAGTCATTCTTGTTTCCCTGCTTGCAAATAAGCTCACAAAGAACTGTGCTGTGGCAGATGCTGAGCATCCTGTGACTTTGAAGCTGAAGATGCTTAAAGCCCAGGGGTTTGGAGATCACCAAGACACAAATAACCATCCGTAAAAATATTGACCACGGCAGTCGCTTATGGAGATCAGTGATATCTACCTGCAGCTCAAACTGCACGAATGTTTTTCAGAAAAAAAAAATGTGTTGAGGTTTTCCAGAACTATTGATTATTTTTAATCTCAAATGATATCATAGATTTTCCTAGATTTGGCTGTGGCTTGGTACCATTAACCTAAATTGGATTCAATTCCTGCATACTGGAAGAAGAGCATATAGCACCACAGAAATCTGTCTCATGCCACCTGAGCATGAAGCTGCGAAGGTGAAGTTCAAGTTGGCCGAGGAGATCCAAAATAACTGGACATGCCTGAAACATGGGAGTTTCGCCAGCATAGCTGCAGTCACTTGAGTTGATGCAGCTCAAGAGAGAGGCCACGGGTGTTATAGACAACAGGGTTGGAGGGGCAGGGCTAGCCCCTCCCCTCCATCATGAGCTCTGGAAGGATACATGGGGCTGCCGTGTTTGATGCTTGTCCTGGTAGGTTTCATCTTAATTTGGTCTGGTGCTTTCATATCCTCTGTTAACTAAAGACTTTTGTAATTGTAATAGAGTCATTTTGCATTATGAAATTGTCAGTAGCATGTAAGAACCAAAGCCAACTCTTGCTCCTCAACAGGCTCATGTGTTTGAACGTTTCTCTAGCTGGTGACATTGTTTTTGGAGGCTGTGGGAAGTTCAGGCTGTGTCAATTTGGTGGAGGGATAGGCTACTGGGGCCCAGCCTCTTCATAGCCCAGATCCACTTCCTATTTGTTTAGTGCTTCCTGCTCCATCCAGATCAGAACAGATTTCATGTTCCCGTCACCATGACTGAGAACTACTCCCACCGCCTTGCCTCTCCTGCATAATAGGCTGTACATACAAACTGTGAGCTAAAAAGAGTCTTCTCCCCATACGTTGCTTCTTATCAGTTATTTGGTCACAGAAAGAAGCAAGAAATAACTAGTACATGAGTACACAAGCTGAAGTATTCCCACACAGTGAAAACTTAGAGCCAGAATGTATTTGTGATTCATTATTTGGGCTTAAAGAAAGCAGGTAAGTAAGAGTACCTACCGTGTCATTCCATTTTTATAAAATTCTAAAATACAAAAACAAATCTGTAGTGATAGAAAAGAGATAAGTAGTTAACTGGGAATGACAAGGGGGGATGTCCCTGGAAGGGAGGCAGGAGAGATACATAAGGTAGAGGCAACTTCTGGGGTGATAAAACACACACACACACACACATACACACTTCTTAATTGTGGTGATGATTTCATGATGATATGCTTCAACTATAAACTTGAAATAAATAATTACGTGGTAGTTAAAGTTCAAAACTATTAAGTTTGTAAAGGGATGGTGATTAAGTCAAAAGAAGAGTTTAATCTGAGTATTTTTAATGGATAAAGGTACAAACTAGAATATGAGAAATACCAAAAAGAATGAAAAGTACTTATAAGAATTAGATCATTTCAAGTTTAAGACTTTAAACTCTTTAACTACTTAAGGAAATCCTTGTACAAGAATATTTCCAATCATAACAGTTATTACCATTCAGCTCTGCTAAATTTTGCTATCCACCCTGCTCAGTGCCGCATCTCAAGAGTCTGTCAGATGCTAGGTGCCATACTTATGTAAAATCCACTTTCTTTCCTCAGAAAAGGAAGACTCTGCAAACAAATGATTTTCAAATACTGAGTGGTTGTCTGTTCTGTGTGGGAATTTTTGTCCTTGATGTTTGCCCTGGCTGCATCCCCCACATCCATCCTTAGAGAGGATAAGAATTCCCAGGTGATGTTAGTACTGGAGAGGAGAAAGAAGGCATGAGCGAGCTGAGAATGCGTTGTCTTATTTGGGAGAATACTTACAGAAAATGACAAGTACATGTTTTAATAAATTATCACAATCATCAGAAAAGAGTGAAACACTGAATGTCTGACTCCCAAGTCAGTAGGAAAGGGGAAAAGATGAAAAAAAAGGGTGACGCATAGAGACAGTGTCCAATATGGTAAACAAATATCTATATCACAGCATTTTCAGTACATTAATCTGGAATGTAAACATCAGTGAGCACAAGATATATTCTGATTGGCAATCTAGATGTTCAACAAGCAAGATCCAGGGATATGCCCTATGGAGAAAGTAAATAAATAAACTGGAGAATGAAGTGATTTGGTTGACATATATTCCAACTAAGAAAAACAACCCTTTGTGATAATCTTATTATTATCGTAAAATTTATAGAAGGAAAAGTGACAGAGAGACTAAGAGATATATGATACTGATAAGAGTACTAGACAAAGACATCCTTTGTAAATCCTCATTATGAGGATTTTAAACTTTTTTCTTATAACTCCATTTCATAGTTCTTGACCATGAACTTTGTCATTGGTATCATGGTACTGCAATGTGTGCAGAAATTATCGAAGAATAAATTAAGAAATTATTTTGGGGGGGGTATACATTTTCAGAGTTTGATCCAGGATCATTATGTATGAACTTGAAACGAATGGAGCAACAGCTCACAGTTGAAGACACTCTTTCTGCCCAAATTAACCTACCAGGCACCAGCTGTGTGCTTGGAGAGCCAGGAGGTCCAGCCACTGTGTGCAGATCAGGTTTGATCAGAACACAGCTTGCTTACACTGCCTGTGTCTCTTTTGCTCTACAATAACTTAGATGAGCTGTTACAAAAGAGACTTCCTGGCTTTAAAAGTAGTTCAAAGTGGACAGTGTGAGAGGTGGCACAGTTGTCTGGATCTAGAGGGTGACCAAGGCACATATATATATATATATGAACAATGTATGAAATCTATCTGTAGCTGTAGAATGTGGAACAGAAGTCAGAAGCACTCCTTATCAGATTTGTAAACAAAATGAGTAAGCCTGGCTCAGTTAAATGGTCCAGTTGGAGTAAAGGTTCTGTGTGCTAATGTGTTCATAGCTCACATTTTTATTTTTGGGGGATGAACAGTCTTTCTGAGAATTGCACATGTGTCCACATCTTATTTCATCTGTAGGACCCCATCATGCAGGCCCTGTACATGTTATTATTTCGGTTTTGCTTTGCTTCAATGGCCTTGTTTCCTTGATGTCCTCCATTCCCTCTGGTTCTTATACTCTTCTAGCCTCCTCTTCTTCAGGGTTCCCTGACCTCTAAGGGGTATGATTTGATACAGATGTGCCATCTAGGATTGAGTGTTCCAAAGTCTGTTACTATTTGAATATTGTCTGGCTGTAGGCCTCTGTATTTGTTCTCACCTACTACAGGAGGAAGCTTCTCTGATGATGGCTAAGCAAGAATTTGTTCTATAAGAGTAACAGAATGTCATTAGGAACTGTCTTATTGCCAAGTTCCTTTAGTAGAACAGTATTATTTGGTTTTCCCCCTAAGTCCCTGGGTATCTGGTCTTAGGTTCTTAGTCACTCAATCAGTGTAGGGTATGTGTTCAATCTCATGGAGCGTGCCTGAAGTCAAATTAGATATTGGTTGATTACTCATACAAACTTTGTGACACCATTGTACTAGCATCTCTTGTAGGCAGGACACCATTGTGGATAGAGAATTTGTGGCTGGATTGGCATTTATATTTCTCCATTAGTAGCATACAGAGAACCTTTTGATATGAGGAACACTAGAATGTAGAGATAAAGGCTCTAGGTAGGCACCAGCTCAATTATTCATATTCAATGAGTTGTATTGGTAGTGTCTTCAGCAATGGAGTCTTGCTAAAAGTTTACAGAGAGAATGTATAATCTTGGCAATAGCCTGGAAACTACTGTTTGGGGATTCTCATGGAACTACTTTGGCCAACAACTCAATTAGATGTAATCCAGTCCTGATACTGAAAGCTTCATGTAGTAACAAGACACATCTAGTTGGGGCCATGTCTCCCCCATTGTTTGGTGGTTTCATTTAGATCAACTTTAAAATATATTTACTTTAGGAAGCATCTACAGCATTAACTCTCCACACTATCACTCAAGTGGTCCTTATTTTAGCTGTCTCTCCCTGTGTGCCATGCTTTATTCTCTCCTTCCCACTTGATCATCCAATCCCATTATTATATCCACATCTTTCTGGGTCTAGGTTACATCAATCAGGCTGATTTTTTTCTAGTTTCATTAATTTACTTGTGCTTCATGATTACATTAAAAAAACTGAGCAATATTCCATTATGTAAATATAGCATATTTGTCTAGTGATCTGTTGAGGGATATCTAGGCTGTTTTCAATTTCTGGCTATTATGAATAGAGGAACAATGAGTATGGTTGGGCAAATGTCTCTGTGATAGGATGAGAAGATCCTTGGTCAAGAGTGATATATCTTAATCTTGAGGTAGATCAATCACCATCTTTCTGAGGAAAAGCCATGATGTTTTCTATAGTGGTTATACAAGTTTGCACTCACACCAGCAATGAATGGGTGTTCAAATCCCTTACTTCACATCCTTGTCAGCATGAGCTGTCATTTCTCTTATTGTTCTTTGTCGTTCTGAAGGGAATAAGATGGAATCTCAAGTAGTTTGATTTGCAATTCCCCAGTGACTAAGAATGTTGAGCATTTTAAAAGTGTTTCTCATCCATTTGAGTTTCCCCTTTTGAAAATTCTTAGATTTGTGCCCTATTTTTTAATTGGGTTCTTTATTTTCTTGATATCCAGTTTTTTTTTAAAGTTCTCCAGGTATTTTGAATATTAGCCCTATATTGACATATAGTTGTTAAATATATTTTCCCATTCTGTAGGTTGTCATTTTGTCCGAATGAGTGTCCCTTGCTATGCAGAAAATTCTCTTTCATGAAGTTCTATTTAACAATTGTTGACCTTAGAACCTGTGTCAGCAGTGCTCTCTTAAGAAAGTCTTTCCCTGTGTCAATGCATTCAATTCTAATACCCACTTTCTTTTCTATCAGATTTAGTGTATCTGTTTTCATTTTTACTTCAATACATTCAGAGTTGAATTTTGTGCAGAGGGATAAGTATGGATCTATTTGGATTCTGCTATATGTAGCCATCCAGTTTGACCAGCAACATTTGTTGAGGATTTGCCTTTTTTTCACATTGTGTATTTCTGGCTTCCTTTAAAAAATGGTGTTCATAGGTGATGGATTTATGCATGAGTCTTCAGTTTGATTCCATTGATCAACATCTCTGTTTTTGTGCCAATGCCATGCTGTTTTTATTACTATAGCTCTGTAGTATAGTTGGAGGTCAGGAATGGTGTACCCAGAATTCTAATATTCAGAATTATTTTAGCTATCCTGATTGTGTGTGTGTGTGTGTGTGTGTGTGTGTGTGTGTGTATGTGTGTTTCTATATGAAGCTGAAACTTGCTTTTTCAAGAATTGTTTTTGGTAGGATGGCCATTTTTACTATATTAATTCTATAGATGCATGAGTATGGGAGATTTTTCCATCTTCTGATATCTTCTTCAATTTATTTATTCAGTGTCTTAAAGTTTTATCATACAAGTCTTTCACTTGCCTGATTAGAGCTAAATTCACTTTTGAATTAGCAACTACCAACGCTGAAGAGTAACTGATTTTATTACTTGTCCCCCCCACAAAGGGGGTCTTAGTTATGAGTTTGTCTTATCTGTATTTACAATATACTATAATTGTATCTAATAAATTGATTTTGAGTTTTCAGATTTTAATGTAATGAAAACATGTATTATCAATTCCATGACTATTACTAATAAATCCATTAGAAGTTAAAATTTGTGACAAGTAGAAAAACAGATTTGACTGTAGATATTAAAATTGTTACCAGATAAATCCTCACATGGGAGAGAGCTCCTGAGACTGGAAGGATTAATGTACTGTTGCAAGTGGAACAAGGGCATACAAACAGAGGGGCAAGAAGGCTGAGGGTCACAGAGAAGGTCTGTAAAATTTCCCGCCATGATGAGTCTTAAATGCTGACCTTTATCTGATTTGGTATTAACTAAGATAAAGTACAATGGTAACACCGACTCCCTAGGTCTGCAGGTTCATGAACATGAACTTGTGTGTTTGTGTTGACAAGTATGTGTTTGTATATACATATATATATATGTATATATATACACAAGCATGTGTCTATATATATGTTTATATACAAATACACATATGTATATATATGTATACACGCATATATGGGCACATTGTATCTGTATATGCATATATATATGTATATATATATATATGCATGTATATGCCCCCATTTTAGAAAATACTTTAGTGATGTGTTACTTAAAATTCCATGTCTTCACTCTCATTCCTTAGAATCACAAACTGATGTTTTTAATCAGTGTTACAGTGAAATAAATAAAAGGATAAAGAAGGTGGCATAGCATGGGGTGTGTAACTGAGAATTCTACAAGGATCACAGCTGTGTACTTGATTATACATATCTGAAGAAAGCAACATTGATGGGGACAATTTTTGTGGTGAAGAGATAGAGTAAGGAATGGTAATAAAATTTATTCATCAGCTACTTCATCTTCTGTTTTCTTTGTTGCTGTTGTCTGCAGTAAAGTTGGGGTGTATCAAGTCTGGCTTACTGATGCTAATTAATTGCTCTCCGTTAGGGATATAATATTAGTTCCCACTTTTTACCATGTGAGTTTGCAGATCTCCATTTGGGTTGGGCAATGTTTACGGACTACTGTACTCACTGGTGCTGTGTGTGTGTGTGTGTGTGTGTGTGTGTGTGTGTGTGTGTGTGTGTATCTTCATGCAGAATGGTTCACTGAGCAGTGTTGGTCATCTTAGTTCAGGGTGCTATAACAAAGTACTATAAAGTGGGTAGCATATGAACATTGAAACTTATTTCTCATAGTCCTAGAGGTTGGAAAGCTAAGTCAAGGTATCTGCATCATTCAATTCTGAAATGTAGACTGAGAACTTCACATGTATCTTCATTTGGAGGAAAGATGAAGACAGAGTCCCATGAAGTCACTAACCTTATACATGTTGGCTCCACCCTCATGACCTGATCAAATCCCAAAACCTCCATCTTGCATAACACCTTGCATAGCACAATCAGTATATGAATTTGGGAGAGCACAACTATGTAGTCACTGGTTGACTAATCAAAACAGTGAAAGTAAGTCCTTTGGCAAGCTAGACACAAAATGACAAAGCCTGGGACAATATATAATTATAAAGTGTAAATAAGTCCTGAGTAAAAAGACAACTTAGTTGTACCCAAACATCAGAGAGTCAGCCTGGTCAGCTTGAGGGGAAAAATCTGCCCCCCTACTGAGATTCTGATATGCTTGTCTGAAAGAGTAGTTGAAGCAAAGTAACCTTTCAGATGAAACTATCCTGGCAGTAGGTATCAACTCTCTGGGAGAGTATCTAAGTGTAAGCTGAGGAACACATTGGCCAAGGAACACATTGGCCAAGGTGGAGAAAAATGGGCATATAATTTTGGAAATTGTAGCTAGCTGTAGATAATGGGTATTGTTCTCTTCCAAGTACAGGTGTCCCTCCATTGCCCTGTGAGTCTACAGACTTCCAAGAGAAGGTCCTCAGAACTCTATTTTAGAATCTGTGCTGAGATTAGAGAGGAAGATAAGCACATAGGTAGCAAAGCTTAGAGGATAGAATAACAATTGTTAGGCACACAGATTTGGGTTTACAACTTGACTCCTTTGTGGTCTAATTGTGGGAAATCCCCTGAATTTCAGTAAGCCTTTTTGTTTATTTATCTATAAAATGTGAATAATGAAAGTTACTATTATTCCTGCCAGCAGACAGACAGAGGTGGGGGAAAACTGGCTTAATGTAGATTTTGCGGTCATTAGAAGAAAATGTGTGCTGTCCAAGCCCATGTTAGTATTGTATTTCCTAGATATTCCTTGGTTGGGAGAGGCTATATGACTTGTTCTGGCAAGTGTATTGAGAGTGGAAATCAAGGCTACCATGGACTCTCCAAAGATTTGCCCCCACCTTTGTCATAGAGATCAATGATTCAAGATGAGGTACCAAAGAGCAGAAACTCGTTGCTGACCTGTGTGGGTCGGTAGTATGAGGTAGTTATAAAACTCTAGTAAGCTACAGAAACCTTTGATGTTCCTAGTTACAGCAGCAACAACTGCCGCTTCCTGATATTACAGGGATGGGCTTGACAGAACTTCTGACACACAGCAAGTAGTAAAAATAATGTAGTCATTAAAATGAAGAATCTTATTATGATTCCATTAGGCATAGTCTCCAAAAATCTTTTGTTCCAATGTCTTATCACGAGTGAGAAAGGAATACAAAGGAAGCAATAAAATTGCATGAGTATCTGTAGAATTTGAGTTTTCTGTTTTAGTTATTAATTTCTGGTCTTGAATAACCATATAGGCAGATCATTACTGCACATGCAATTATCTTAGAAAACTCTGGAAGTTGAGACAAGTAATTGATTGCATGGAAAGGTTAATGCAAAAGTTTAATGATAAATATATGCCATTCATTCTCTATAGTTAGTATTCATGATCATTCTTGACTTGCTTATATTTGGATTACAGCTCTGGACAACACAGTGACTATTATATCAAAGCCTATTATAAAGATAGTAGGACAGAAGATGAGAAAACAATCCTACTACACTTCTCAAGGTGACATTCACACTTGTTCTATAAGCTCCAAATGCCAGTCAGTCCTAAGAACAACTAAGAGTAGTCAGAATATAGCTCAGGTGGTAAAATGCTTGTTAGACAAGGAGGAGGACCTGAGTTAAGATCCTCATACTCATGTAAACAGCAGAGCATGGTGGCATGTGTTTGTAATCCCAGTGCTGGTGGGTGGAGGCAAGAGGATTTGGGGGATTTGTTGGCCAGTCATTGTACACAGTTCTTTCTTTCTTTCTTTCTTTCTTTCTTTCTTTCTTTCTTTCTTCCTTCCTTCCTTCCTTCCTTCCTTCCTTCCTTCCTTCCTTCCTTCCTCTCTCTCTCTCTCTCTCTCTCTCTCTCTCTCTCTCTCTCTCTCTTTCTTTCTTTCTTTTTCAAGACTGGGTTTCTCTGTAGCTTTGGTGCCTATCCTAGAATTTACTCTGTAGACCTGGCTGGCCTCAAACTCACAAGATCCACTTGCCTCTGTCTCCCAAGTACTGGGATTAAAGGCATGCACTACCACTGCCTGGCTATGTGTAGACAATTTTGAGTGTCAAGTCAACCAATGATAGACCCTGTCTCAAAATTGAAGTGTAAAGTGATAAAAAGATACAGATATTGACCTCTCAACTACACAGGTCTATTCATAGGAGCATGCACCTGCACACACATACACATACAAAAAGTCTTTATGTTTTAAAATAATTATAAATCTGCAAAAATACTGTAGCGATATATGGAACTCTACATTTTATTAATATTTAATAGTTTTAAGTATTTCTTCTATATCTGTCTCCTCTCTTTAAGATAAAGATCCTCATTAAGGTTATCACAATATAGCTCTTGAGTTATAAAACTTTAAAAATTGGTGCACTATTAATATCTAGGGTTTAATTTCTATTTAATTCTGATAATGTTGTTCTCTAATGCCCTACAACATCCTATCTATCCCCTCTAACTCAAGGCCCAGTCAAAAACTGTGTTATACTTAATTTTTATGTGTTTTTAGTATTCTTTAATCTAAAGTATTTTATTAGCCCTTCTTTATCCTTTTTTGTGTCTGTGCTACTGAAAGATACAGGCCAAATTGGGTATTTAATCTGAGTTGGATTCAGACTATGTAATGCCTGGGCAAATTCTACAAAAGGGATGTGTGTCTTTGGACAAGTGTCACTTGGAGATGTTCAATAGTACCCATATGCCTCATTGATGGGGTTAGTTGTAATTACCCAGAAAAGATTTTGCTTGCTTCTCCACTGGATACTTAATGGGTTTTCTCTTAAAAATAGTAAGTCATTTATATAGAAGACCTTAAAGACTATTTACATGATTCAGACATACACTAAAGTTGAAGGACTGTTACTTTAGATCATATTGGAAAAAAATAACCAACTTATTGTTATCATTGAACCAGAAAACAAAAACAAAAAACAAAACCAAACAATCCAATAACATTGACAACAGCAACATAATTAGTTTTTGGGCAAGAGAATTAAATTTGTTTTTTGACTTGCTGAATGCTATCAGGGACTGAGCCTTCAAGAATAGACTGCTCAATAAGAAGACCCATGGGAAAAAAATGGAAGTTATAGGCAATTCAGCACTTGTACAAATCTCCTCAAAGAAGCATGAGAAGATTGGAAATGGAAAGAAAAACAGTTCCTCTATGAGAACATGATGTCTCACTACTGATCTCAAATATACTGAAAGGTAAAATGCCAGATGATGACTTAAATTATTTTTTTCTGGTAAAAATGATCAGTGACTTGAAAGAGGACTGGAGCAAGCAAACAAATTCAATCCAGCACCCAAGGAGGAAAGTTAGCAACATAAAGGAAAAATCCTTCAAAGGGAAAAACAAAACAACAAAAAACACAGAAAAAGGAAAATAAAAGCACAACTTATCAACCCCAGGGATACAGCCGAGGCAGTTCTAACAGGAAACTGTGTTAACATAGACAACTCAGAGAGATCTCAAAGAAATAACTGATGTGATACACTTACCTATTTTAGAAAACAGCAAGAATCCAAACCCCAAAGCAGCAGGTGGCAAGAAATAATAAAAATTGGAAAGATATTAATGATGCGGAGAATAAGAAACAAATGAATTGACCTAGAGTTGGTTCTTTGTAAGAAATAAGATTGCCAAATCCCTGGACATTATGAGAGAAAGAATACTCAATAAAATTATAGATAAAAGGAGGCAGTAACAACAGAGTTCACTGAATTCCTGAAGATAATAAGAGAGTACTTTTCTTTCTTTTTTCCCTTCTTCCTTCCTTCCTTCCTTCCTTCCTTCCTTCCTTTCTTTCTTTCTTTCTTTCTTTCTTTCTTTCTTTCCCCCCTCTCCCTTTCTTCCTTTCTTTCATTTTACATTTAGGTTTTTATTGATCTGGTTCAAGGCCCCTGATCTCTACTGCATCATTAACACTTGGCCCTCACTGGGATTCTTCCTGTACATCCTGTGGCTGCCCTGTGTCATGAAGATTCTGCAGTCCTGGGTCCACAGGGCTGACCCCAACCCTCCACCTGCTCCAGCAGAGCACAGATGGGGTGGATGTTGGTGTGGGCCAACATATGAGCAGTATGGCTGCTTCTAAAAACACTAAATGTACAACCTCCATATCACCCAGCTTCTTGGGTACGCTCTTGAAGGACTTTAAATCAGGGATGCCACAGAGTTTATTACTGAGTTATTCACAATTGCCAGGAAAAGGAATCAGCCAAAATGCTCATCAGCAGAAGAATGGTTACAGAAGATGTGAGACATGTACATAATACAATATTTCATTCAACTATAAAGTAAAATGGCATTTGTAAGAAATTGGATGGGACTGGAAATCACTAAGTTAAGCAAAATAAATACTGTGTGCTCTCCCATAGGTTGGAACTTAAATATATGTGTTAGTGTGTGTGCTCAAACTGGAAAGGCAGTCATAAGAAGGGAGGAAGATATCCTATAGGGGGTATAAACAGAGTCCTGGAGAACACATGAGACAAAAGCATAAGTTGTATCTGAGATCTATCTGGGGCAGGGGGAGAAAACCAACCAAAGCTGGGAAGCAATCTTGTGGAGGACCTTGGGCATGGGGGACAAAATTAGAACAGAGCATAATGAAATACATATGAAAATTGTGTACAGAAATCTGTCTTTTTGTATGGCAACTCCAAGAGTTAATAATAAAAAAAGATCATGTACATATCCTATGACATCCAACATTTCAACTCAAATATAACAACTTCCTTCATCTAGCTTTAGGCTACTCTGTGTACTTACACACCAGTGAAGCAATGTGTCATAGATTCATAGTTTATGCAATACAAAATGATCTAAAATTGGTATCTATTTTAATATTCAGCCTCTCCCCACTTGTCTAGCTGAAGCCCCTTCAGACTAATGTCTGTCTGTCCACATGCCCCCCATGGGTGACTGTGTCAGGAGAGGTGGTAAACTTCTCTGAAATGCAAGGTATTCTAGCTCATATTGTCCTTCCCTAGGCCCAGATTTTCAGACCCCAAGTCTAAGGTGACTGAGTTAAATGCCAGGGAGTGCAGCTAGATCTCTGTATTTTAAAATAAAATATCCCAAGTGGTCCCAGAGTTCAGGTGGCTATACAAAGTGGGGAGGCTATTTGATAAGGATGTTTAGAAAAGGTCTCAGCATGTTAATAATCAGGTTTCATGACCCTGATAACTGATTCCTTCAAGGCTCTGTTTTACAATTGCAGAGGAACAGTATGACAACCGATTATTCTATAGAAATGTCACATTGCTCACTGGTCAGATTGTGACAGGGTGCTTTTTCCTTTAGTACTTCCCCTCTAGATGGTTTTAATTCTGTCTTAATGACTCGAATTTAGATGTTTATTGTTTCTTTTCTCTCTTCTTTCCTCTCTGATTTATCATTCCATAGCAGAAGAGACTTAACACAAAGGGCATGTGATAAATTATCAGACTAGTCAGGGGAAGCAATTGTTTAGTGTTGCAGAATATTTGTTTAACTATGGAAAATGTTTTGTATTTGTTGGTGTTGTAGAATATTTAACTATGTGAGGATGCCTTACACTTGTTTCATTATGTAAAGCTGTGTTGCTGTTTTACCTTGGCTGCCTTAGGTACCTGACTGATCTAATGAAAAGCTGAACAGACAGGAGTGAGGGAGATGTATAGGCAGGACTTCTGGGTATGGAAAGTAAGTAGGAAGAGGAATTTAGGTTCAGAGAAGAAAGAAAAGATATGCCAGGGAGATGCCATGAACCAGCCAGCCAGACACAGAGGAAGCAGGCAAGTAGGATATGCAGAATGAAAGATAAAAAGCCTTGAGGCAAAATGTGGATGAATAGAAAAAGGTTAAACTAAGTTAAAAGAATTAATTTGACAAGCCTAAGCTAAAATCTAGCATTCACAATTAACAATAAGTCTCCATGTCTTTATTTTGGGAGCCAGTTGGTGGCCCAATGAAAATTCCAACTACAGTCGGGTGTTTGTTTATCCACTAAGTTCACAAATAGTTACTGAACACCCAGTATGTACAAGAACCTACTGTTTACTGAGTGAAGGATACAGCATGGACAAAGCATTCCTGCTTCTACCACCTTAGAGTTACTGGTTAGTGTTTTAAAACAACTTTAAGCCCTGGATCCAGGTATCTAGGTGTATCGGTAGTCCCAGCACCTGGAAAACAGTGGCAAGAGATCAGCCTGGTCTATGCAGGCTGGTCCAGACCAGCCAAGTGTTACAGTGAAACCTTGTGTTTAAAGGCCACAAAGAAAGAAGCGACAAGGGGGGAGGCTTGGAGGAAGGGAGACATGGATGTATGGAGGGATGGAGGGAGGGAGAGAGGGAGGAAGACAGCAAACACATGCTCACAGGTGCATACCCCAGAAGCCAGGATCTGGAACTGTGGGAGGTCACCACTACAGCTCTGCTGTAGCTAGTGAGCCTCATGTCCTTCCCCCAAAGTCTCACAGCAGAGCAAATTCTGGTAAATGCAAGAATGACTATGCTATGAGGACATTCAAGTGTCCCATGTTACCAGACCCAACACCTTCTGCACAGCCAACTCCAGGTTGCTGGCAATGACTGTATAAGCCAGCACTGATGTGGGGTGAGTTGGCTTTCTGGTATTCTCTTTAAGCAAAATGGTCCACAATGACAAGGCCCACCTAACAGTGTGTGGGCATATAGGGCCTGTCTGAACGTTGTCTGGTGCGCCATAATGATGAAGTCATAGCTAGTAGCTGACTAAGGTGACTACACACCCATGTTGTGGCAGATGCCGAAGAATAGGCTGACCTCCTGTGTGACAGAGCTAGTAGTGGTGTGTGAAGGGTACACCACACACGTGAGCATCATGGCCTGGCACCTCACAGGATGAAATGTGCTGCTCAGTGCAGGTTGTAATAATTGGGTGCTTGCCTGGAGCGTGGACACTGCCAAGGAGCTCTACCAACTGGATAGCTTGCACCCTCATCTCACTCTCTATGTCAGCTGGGACCATAGGTGTGCCTCTTCTGCTCAGCTCATAAAGACAAGAGCATCTGCAGCATTCATCCTCAGCGGCGCACCCTGGTGGCCAAGCAGGAGAGAGGTCATGAGGGTCCAGTCAATCTTTCCCGGCAGAGGCAAGGAATTCACCACCAGTTTTAGCCACATGAGTGAATGGCAAATGGCTGTTCCCTGAGGCACAGAAAACTTCAAGGAGCCCATGAGGTTGGAGGATGTAGATTTAAGCAATGGGAAAAGGCTGCCCTTTCCTGACCCAGACACCAGTGTGGTCTATGTCTGCCACAGGGTCACTCTAATACCAGATTCACAGGCAGGTACCTCTACATTCACTTTTTGAATGTATTCACCAGCAAAGAATCCAAAATGGGTCTGTTCAGCACGCCTAAGAGGGATTTGGATGTCAGTAATGTGAAATTGCCTGGTTCTCCAAACTGTATGAGCATAGCTGTGAGCCCAACCCACACTCATGCCTGTGCCAAGAAAGCCCAACCTCTTCTAAGACACAGTCAGACCTGAGTTGGCTCTTAAGGCAGAGGACTGGTTGAGCTGGCTGGATGCTGATCCCATCCTTGTCTCACCATGGGAAGCCCAGGCCCACAGGATGCAAAAGGCCAGGGGGAATAATAGCCTATCCTATAGCCAGCCTTCCAGCTCTAGCTACCCAGCTACTGCCATCACTGATGTCCCCAGTGACATCTTCACTGGGTTCTGGGAGTCTGGGAAGTTGGAAGAGGTGAAGCAGGAGCTGTAAAGGCTGTGAGCGCTGGTCAAGGAACATACTGAGTTCATCAGCTGCCTGGTTGAGCAGCTGGGCTGTATGGAGAATGGAACACATGGAACCACCAGGGACCTGCACTGGATGCTCCATCCTTCTCTTCCACCCCAAGTTTTGGCTGCTGGGTCACACTGTGCAGTTTGCTGCTCTGAGGCAGGTCATGGTCAGCCTGAATCTCTCCCCAGCCTGGCCGGCCCAGGTTGGAAGCACTATCTGGCTTTTGAAAAGTTTTTGTAATTAGACCAACTCCCATGTTCTCTAAGGAACTGTCTCCTTCACCTGCCCAGGCCACTGCCTCTTTCCCCAAGGAAACAGAAGGCATAGCTTCTATATCCTCATTCCATATTAAAAACAAAAACAAAACAGAGAAAATGAGAAATCAAAGAAATGTTTTCTGAGTAAAAGATTATTGAATTGGGCATTAAAGGAAGAAGAGAAATTGAGCATACCATAAAGGAAATAGTCCAGCAGAAGAACTGTCTGTGCAAAGGTCCTGTGGTAGAAGGAAGCATGGTTCCTTGTAACCCTGTGGTGTGACCACTATAGCTGGAAACTAGAGGAAAACATGATGCAGGAAAAGGAAACAGAGATAAGGCCATGTGAATTTCCTTGTAAAATCTGCTAAAGATTTTCCTCATGCAAGCAATGTAAAGATTTTGGGTGAGTTCTCATCCAGAGTGACATGATTGGATTTTGTTTGAGGAAGTTTACTTTCCAAAGGTCACTCAAGTGGGAAGAGCAGAGCAAAGGTCGCAGAGATGATGAGAACTAAATGAGAGATGGAGAGTTCTAGTGGCAGGCACTGAAGATCCGTGGGAAGGCAGTCGGCTGAACTGTGGGTAAGTTATTAGGGCAGGGAAGAGGCAGGTGAGCAGGTATGCTCATGATTGCAGTCACATGAGAGACAATGGGAGAGACATCACTGAGATGGCAGTGCTTCAAGGACCAGGCTTGGGCAGATGTCATGTTCACTCTTGGCATGTGGGATCTGGGATGACATCTGGTGAAGGGATTCAGTAGTCTAGAGCTCAGGGGAGAGGTATACGTTCCAAGTATTTAGTAAAGTTTGAGTTATTTTTGTATGTAAATGACATTTACAGAAATGACATTTGAGGATGAAACCATCTATTAAGACAGTAGAGAAAAAATGAAAAAGATAGAAACCCGCGTCTTGGGAAACTCCAACATTCACAGGGCATTGGGGAAAGAAGAGCATGTTGTAGAAAGGCAATCACATGTTACATGTCTGTAGAGAGGACGGAGGGCCAGGCTAGCGGTGACCAGTGTTGTTGAGTGGTGATGAAAGTGAGAAGTCATTAGGATGAATTTACATGAAGGTCCTTGTTGGCTTTGCCAAGGGACATGAGTGGAATAATGGGGGTAGATATAAAACAAGTGAAAACAAGAGAGATTCGGAGTAGAAACATGCAAATCTCTATGAAGAGTGTTGGCTGAACATTGGAGGAGAGAGCTGGCATCAGGACACTTGTGAGTCCACCTCTCCCAAAGGACACCACATTTAGATGTGCCATAAAATCTCCTGAACTCTTTCTGACCACTCTGAACACAATCTGCACTGCCTATGGTCATGCCCGGAGAGAACCCCACCTTGGAAAGGGCCTTTTCTCTTTCTTATTCCGGGTTCACAGAAGGCCAAGCTGATGAGACGATGTTTGTTTATGTTAAAAGCCCTTAGTCCTTGGTTGTGTCTTCAAGTAACATTTTAGTTAGAAAGGATCATGCCAGTATTAAATATTCCCCTCACGAACACTAAAATGTTAGCCACTAGCACACTTAATTCTGTAAAAATGGCTTTTGTTTCCTCTCTGTGGTGAAGTGCTAGCTTTCCTTGTGTGTTCTACATCACACTATGCTAAAACGTGTCTTCTTTGTCCTGAAGAAGTAACATGGTTGCACTGAAACCTATCCCTCATCATCTGTCTCAGGAGACTGTGTCATGTAGTATAACCCTAAAGCTCCTGCTACTGGGGTGCCCGGTGCCCAGTGTCCGGGGTAGAGCCCCTGACAAGGTTTTCTCCCATTGTAAGTGGAGAAGGCTCTGCTTCCGTCCCAGATCCCTGATGGCAGAATGTGAAGGGCAACAGCTACATGCTATGGGTAGGTATATTTGGAATAGCAAACAGCTGGTTGGCTTGGGGCTTATGGCCTTGATCCATTTCCTGTGGTTGGCTGGACACTCAGGCAGAAGCCTTTCCTACAGGAGCGTACCCCTACAGAAAAGAAGGGAAGAAGTTAGAGCCCAAGTGGTGCTTATGCTAGGGTTTAAAATAAACAGTCGATGGTCCCAAGCCTTCATGTGAATCTGATCCCTTGGGTAAAAATTGTCCTATCACTTAGAAGACAGAGCCTGTGTAGTCAATTATGTGATTGAAGCATAGATTCCCATATTAGTCTGAAGCCTGAATTTGTTGGGGTTAGTTTTAAAAATGTGCTAGAGGGAATGCTTACCCTTTCTTTAAATGGGCTAAGTAGCAAAGAAACCTGATTCAAAGCATTCTCTTCCCTTATCCCATTCTTTTGGGATGACTCTCAGACATGGTCATTATTGGTCGACTCTTCAGAATGACTGGTAATTTGTCCTGAAATTGTGGCTAGAGGTTGGTTGATTTAACAATTTTATTCTGAGCTGAAGAACTCCCATCTGAGGGCATGTGCATTCGTATTTGCTGTTTCTGTCTGTTTCCTCTGCGGTCGGTCACTCTGTGTGCCTTTATATGTACTTAATGACCAAGAGTAAGGACAGGTGGAGGAGAGGCAGCAACAGATCTGAATGTGGAGGGGATCTGGGGAGAAATGGACATTAAATACAAAGCCAGGCAAGTGATCGGCAAGGTCAATTCCCATGTCTAGAAAGGAGGAACAAGAGTAATGCAAGCTGAAAATGAATCTCCATGGGAGTCTCCATGGGAAAGACGAAGTAGGAACAATTAGAAGGCAGAGTCTTCTTAAAAGCCAGAGAGATTATGGCAGGATGCTCCATGAAAGCCAGCAATGGAACAAATAGGCCAGAGAAGTGGCTGGAGCAGGACAGAGGAGCCTGGCACTTTGTGGGACCATAGACATCGGAAGCAAACATTTCCTTTAAAATCACAACACAGAACAGTCGTTGCAGTGAATCTGGCTGCTCTCAAGGATCTGTGCATTGTCAGTAGGTCACTTTGAGAAAGTTGCTGTTTGGAAGGTAGTGTGTACATCTGTTTCATCTGCTTGCTTTCATAAAGTCTTTTTGCTTGATAGTAGTAGTTCCCTGTGCTGCAGGGAACAGATGACAGTTCTGTTCACACCAGCATTGGAAGGGAAAGAAAGCCTCTAGTATTTTCAGATCATGCTGTTTTTAATCATTTTCTGATCGCGGAAACACATAGCCCTCTTTCCTTGGTGCAAACACCTGGGAGCTCCCCGCAGCTTCACTGCACAGCACCAGCTCAAGCAGAGAGCCACTGGAGACAAAAGAGAATTGACTAACATCCAAGTATTCCCTTGGGGATATAGGTCATGGGTAAAGCACTTGCCTAGCATGTGTGAGACCCTGGGTTTTACCTGACTGTTGCCTGGAAACTTGATCAAGGTAGTGGAGGGACATTTTTATCACTGTGATGGGGCAAAATTATAGAGCTGTTCAGAGAGGGAACACTAATACAAAAGTAATAGATGGCTGCACTGTGTTAGCAACAATATTTTCAACTATAGCAGAGCTCCAGAGAAACCAAGATAAACCAAGTTCAGGTAGTTTAGGGAGCCAATAACCAGTGTTCTAACCTGGTAAGACATACAGTTATAATTCTTCATTTGTTGTGTTGTCAGTGATGCAAGCTTGTTGTTTGCAAAGCAAACAAATAGTTCATGGATCATCTTTCAGTGAATACTAGAATCCTTAGAATGGATGAAAGAAATGTGCTCTACGAAAGAGCAGCACAGAATTACCCATCGGTTATTGGACAGCCCAAGGGATTGATGTGTTCTTAATTAGAGTGCTTGGGGTTTATCAGCCTCAGAGAGGAAGGTTTATTTGCTTGTTTTGCTGATTTAATAATTCCCCACAAGAAACAACAGCAAGGACAGATCAGCTGGTCAAAGCCCCAGCAAGTAGCGGAGGCTCTGAGGATGATGTTGCTTTTGACACTTGGTTACTGTATCTTTTCCCTCTAGCACCTGGTAGTAAACCTCCACTTCTCAAGTAGTACCACTGCTCAATACCCAGATCTGTTTCTCATAGTCCTTTGACGGTATTATCCGAGTTGCCTGTCAGTGATCTCTACTATGGAATGTAGACAAATATGGTGGTTTGAATGAAAATGGCTCCCATAGACTCAGTGAGTGATGCTATTAGGAAGTGCGGCCTTGTTGGAGTAGGTGTGGCCTTGTTGGAGGAAGTGTGTCACTGGGGGTGGGAATTGAAGTTTCAGAAGCTCAAGCCAGGCCCAGTGCCATTCTCTCTTCCTGACACTTGCTGATCCAGACGTAGCACTCTTAGCTCCTCTCCAGCACCGCGTCCCACCATGACGATAATGGACTAAACCCTCTGAACTGAAAGCCAGCCCCAATTCAATGCTTTCCTTTAGAGGAGGTGCCATGGTCATGATATCTATTCACAGAAAGGACAAGATTTTGTTTTCCTAAGTTTTGTAATAATTGTGGCATTTACTTCAAGGCTTATATGGACAAAGTACCATAGGGCATGATACACAGTGACTTGGTAAATTAGGCTTTATAATCATGTATTTGATTTTATAAATCATTGATATTTAAAAATCAGCATTTAAAAACTCCCTTTTCCTGTCTCATAATGAACTAAGTTCTATGCTAGGTCCCAGAAGCAGCTTATCTGAGAGGAGAAACAGACCCGTTTTTCTCTCAAAGGGAAGGCAATAGCTGCCTCCAGATGCCCAAATAAATGAGGTCAAGAGAGTTAACGTCTATTAGGAGTCATTAGTGTGCATGTTTGGAAAAACAGAAAAAAATAGAGGCAAGTACTATTGGGAGGAGGACACAGCAGTGGCAGGAAAATCACGCATTTGAGGGCAGCCTGAGCTACATGTTTGTAGCATGGGAAATAAGAATCTGGGAAACGATAGGCTGATGGATGTTTATTTGGGGAGAAATCACTTACACCAGAAACTGATGACTGCCATAGGTTCCAGTCCCAAGGATGCCAGGTGGGGGTGGGGGGGGGGAAGCTATGCATCACAGATGTCCTGAGCCTGGGTGAAGCCTAATTCCCCAGGTCCTGTGAAAATCCCTATCCCACTTCTGACACCAGATATAGCATGGTAAATAAGAATCTGGGAAACGATAGGCTGATGGATGTTTCTTCAGGAAGGTATCACTTACACCAGAAACAGATGACTGCCGTACATATCAAGAAAGAAAGGAAAAAAAACAAAATTAGAAAAAGAAGTCTTAAGAGACAAGTAGCTGCTTAAAGCATTTCTGTGTTGGCATAGCCCCCCTTTCTTTCATACAGAACAAAAAGTAAAGATGCTACTTACACTTTGCCCAGAGAATAAGACAGTGGCGCGCACCCATCCCTTAACATAGGCTTTGCTTTGTGCTTCTGCAGTGGTCATGTTTTGCAGAGGTAGGATATGAGAGTCTGGAAGTGATGGGGTGTCAAAGAAGCACACGCAGCTTCTAGTTATTTTCCTTGAGAAATAGACAGCCACCAAGCACTTACTATTTTGATGTCTGCATATGACATGCCTTTCTTTCCAGCTCTATCAAAAGTTTCTGTGTTTCTTGAAAAGAGTTTTACTTATCTGTTTTGATGGTAAAATAAATGAAGATGAGTCATCAACAAGAGGATGCGGAGCTCATTGGGGCCTGTGATGAAAGGAAGCAAAGGAGAAGGAACAGAAGTATAAACTTGACAGGGCATTGAAAAGCAGCACGGTCCATGCTTCTGCCTGCATCCTGCCTAATTGATGGTTAGTGATGAACATGGATCTAACCATCTCTGAATATTTGTTGCAATATCCTTTGGGGGGTGGGGGACAAGAAAGACACATATCCACATTATTATTATTGCTTAAAAGGATAATTAACTTTACACATAAGAATGGAATGATGAAAAAAATGGTTTAAGTTTTTGACCTGGAGTTGGTCCTCAGCAAAAGATGATGTGGAAAACGAGGAGCTGTGGAATTTCAGAAGGGAGAGAAATACCAGAACATTCAGATTGGTAGCTTTCAAACCCAATTGCATAGTTTTGGAGGGGATTTAAAGTTATTATCTGTTATTTGTTCAATAGCAAAACAGCCACTTCTGTAGGGCTAGGAAAACATGGAAAATATCAGTAAGAGAAAGTAACATTGTAAACCATATAGAACTATTTTTACTTTATTTTTATTCTATTATCATTTGTCTTTATCTGCATATATGTGAGTTTACACTTAGTCTTGGGATTGACAAGAGTACTATTTATCTACTTGTATTTTTTTTTACATGTGTTCATTATGTATGGGTACACGTGTGTGTGTGTGTGTGTGTGTGTGTGTGTGTGTGTGTGTGCTTTGAAGGCCAGAAGACAATCTTGGGTATCCTTCCCCAAATAAAGTCTATTTTTTTTTTTTTGTAAGAGAATCTCTCATTGGCCTGGGACTTGCCAGGTGAGCGAGGCTGATTAAGCAAAAAACCCCAATGCCCAAGGCTCTTGTTGACTCCTCCCTACAACTGGAATTACAGGAATTCACAAGCATGTCTGATTTTTTGTTTTTTTTTTAACCATGGCTTATGATGATTGGACTACAAGTCAATGTGTATATATTTTACTGAGTTCATGTTAATGCTGACCATAGTAGTGCACTCAATTTAGTGCAGCCTTTGGATGCAGGGCTAACCATTTGGGTATGGAAAACTGTTAGGGAGCTCAACCCTGAAGATAATAAGACTTCCCGTGGCTTTTCAACTGGGCCTGGAGTATAGTGTGCTTTTTCCCATCCATGCTGAGCCTTCAATGTGGGGGGTTTTGTTGCAGTGTGGATTTGGACCTGGACACACTAGAGTCAGTTGCTCTCTGCACTTTGCCCATTTGTAGTTCTCTATAACATCCCCTGCCTGCTGTAAACAGATGTTTCTTTGATGAGAGCTGTGAGCTGCACTAATCTATTGTGTAAGGATATGCATTTAGAAGGCTGATGGCTACTATATCAGTTTAGAAAAATAGTGATGGATCTTCCTGTAGCATCTATGACCCCGCCAGCATAAGTTCTTGGCTAAGTTATACAGTACTAGACACGAGTTCCCGCCTATTGAGCATGTCTTAACTTTATTCAGAAGCTGTCATAAGTATACCATTGGGCATATCTTTCTAGGTCTGTCAATGTTATTTACTGGAGTTAGAGCTGTGAAGGGCTATTGATATCTAACCTCCCTCCATGGTTTACTTAGCACCTTTGAACACTATTGGAGCTTGACATCATGGAGGAGGTGTCCAGGTTTGTACCAGCTTTGTTTCTCCAAGTCTCGTTACCAAAGTAGGTGTGTCTTCATCAGTAGTGTCTTATCCTCAAATTCTAGGAGGCGATTAAGAATGAGGGAGTTCTGGGGGTTTCTTGGACACCCTTAGTAATACTTTTATAACAAATATTTTGCAATAATCCTGAGGTTAGTGAACTTTCTGTTACAACAATAAAGTACCTGTAAGAACTTACAAAGTGAAAAGGTTAATTCCATTGCCATTTTGTTAGTTTCTGTCTATAATTGGGTAATGGGGTTGATTATGCTGATCTGGGACCTGTGGTGGGGACAGTATCATTGTGGAATGCCTTCTCTTCAGGATTGTTTATTTCATGGCTAGAAATGTTGCAGTTTCACAGTGTCTTTTGAGAGCATGTACCCAATGACTTAAGGACATCTCACCAGGTCCCAACTCCTATAACCTCACTTTTGTGTGTGGGAAGTCTCTGCAAACACCACAACCATTAGAGTAATGATCTATGTGAGGCAATAAGGAATTCCAGTTCGATATGACTCAGTAGCTGGTGTTGGCTCAAACTTAAAGAATCTGATACCAGGCAGTTTATTTGAGGCAAATTTAAGTACAGCAATTAGGAGAAAATGTTTCCTGGTGATAACAAACTCAATCCTATGCGCACAATAAAGCATAAGCCATGACTACATTGACATGCTTTGTAAAGTAAATGTGGCCTCTTCCATAAAGATAGGTTCTATAGATTGACTACATGTGACATCTTAAGGGTCTGTGGGAGTACCTGGTGTTGTCTCAGACATACAGATACTGCAAAAATCACCAGGCTACTAACCACATCCATTCCAAGACTTCTGGGTGGAAAACAGGTTGTAGCTCTCTTCCCTTGAAGAGACATCCATCCCTGCGCATTGAAAATCCCTAGTTTCCCTAGTGATTTTCTGAGTACAAGAACCTCATACCCTCTGTACACCCTGGAGGCCAAGCCTTTCTACCTCAAACTATAAAATCTTGTAAATTAACCTAAAATAAAGTTCATAAACAAGTAATTTATACATAAATATAACAAAAATGCCCTAACTGTAAGCAAAAGCAATCAATTTATGATAATATATAATGCAAAACATAAGTTCATAGGTTTTAAATTCTGCTTTGGAAGACGTGCTGAGTCAGCCAGAGAAATCAGTTACATAAAATAAATGAGTTTACATTTGAAAGAACAGGAAGTATTCTGAATGAGAAATGAGAAAGTACAAAGCAGAGATGCAGTGGATATTAGAATGGGAGCTAGGAGGACCAGTGCACATTAGAACTGGAA
Organism: Phodopus roborovskii; assembly: GCF_943737965.1. Classification (NCBI taxonomy): domain Eukaryota; kingdom Metazoa; phylum Chordata; class Mammalia; order Rodentia; family Cricetidae; genus Phodopus; species Phodopus roborovskii. The sequence continues at coordinate 40,132,612 of NW_026126511.1, read as the reverse complement.
ACTGCTTTGCTTTGATGCCAAAGAGGATTAGATTCCAGGCTCTCTGATGAGAAGGGTTCTCACCTATTCTGTATCAGAGGGGCATTAGGGTACAGGACAAGTTCTGGCTGTGTTAGATTTCTATCAGCACTTCAGGATTTCCTACACCCTTGACTATACCTGTGAAAAGCTATTCATTCTGTCCAATCACTGAGGCTAAAATCTTCCCCAGGTCTGATGTGCAGGACCATTGATCTGGCTGAATCACTTTACAAATTATTTTAAGCTGATATTCTTTGATAATATATACTTATGTGATATTGTTTTGGTATATGTGTACATTACATAATAATCAAATAATGGCAATTAGCATACCCATCACTTCACACGAAATCTTCAGTCTACAAGGTAAGTCATAAGACTAACAAATTTAAGAGTAATATCATACCAAGTTTCTTTTCTGACCACAATGGAATAAAACCAGAAACTTATAATAGTTAAAACCTTAGAAAATTCACAAATAAACACTAAGTATCATATCCCAGCACAGACATTTAAAATGATATTATAAAATTATGTTGTTACCATATCTACCATTAATTCTTAATTTTTATAAATTTTAAGGGAGGTACTTATATCTTCTCACCACACTCAAACATTTTTGTATTCAACAAAGTTATAATATATTCTCCATTATCTTTATAGATTTAAATAAATGCATGTACTTTGGTTAGTTTATCCTGCTGTATTGAAGAGATTCATTACCCATGAAATGATTAAGGACTCCGAAAGAGCATATCACAAAGAGCCTAATGAGCCAAGAATGAAGCATGTGTTTTTACCTTTTCTAAATGTGTTTTCTAAATAATTTTATAGTATATTTAATGTTTTTATAGAGCATTTAAGATGATCTGTGACAAAAGAAACCCATCTCTTCTATTCATTTTGAAGAATACATTGTTGTTAACTATAGTGACCTATTGTGCATTAGGATGTGAGAGCTTCTTCCTATCTGTTCTGTTTCTATTTTTGCACCTGTTGATGAGACTTTCCCTTCTTGTCTTCTCCCCTCCCCTCCATTTTGTCTCTCCTACCCTCTCTCCCTTTCCCCTTCCCTCCCTCTGTAGTCTCTAGAAACTACTTTTCTCTCGTCTGCATCTACTAAGTAAACTTATTTTACATCCATAACGGGTGATACCATATAGCTCTTTTTAGTCACTTTTTGCATTGCAATGACAAAACACTTGACATAAAAACTCAGGGAAGAAAATAATGTATGGTGGCTCGTGGTCTCAAAGATCTCATTCCATAATCACTCATCCTGGGTGGTCTCAGGAGCATGTGGTGGAAAAAGCTGTTCACTTCATGGTGGAATACCTATTAAAGTCTCCAGAGCCTCCCCAAATAGTGTCACATGGTGAATAGCAGGTACAAAACATCATATTCAGACCATAAGATAATGGCCTTTGTCTTTCTGTGTCTTGCTCATTTTTGTTAACAGAAAATCCTTCAGATTTACCCATATTGTTAAACGTGACAATTTTTTTTATGACTGAATAGTATGCCTAACTGCCACCTCTCACTTTAAAGCATACTTTTGAGTTGTCATTCTACCCATCTTTTCTTCATCATTTCTGCCTTGACAAGTCTTCGAGTTAGCGTGCATTTCTTTCTCCAGCTCTGTAAAAAGCCAAGTATGCATGCTAATTTTTGCCTCTCCAATATTAACACTAACAGGCCCTTTCTTATTGCCTTGTGGTAATTTTATATGGGTTATATTTTTCAGTGAAACACAAATTCTCAGTAAAATATACATCCATTCTGTGACAGACAGTAATGCGGGTCATTTCCCAATCATTTATTGTTCTTGTAAGATGTAGATTAGGTGCCATTGTCTCCAATTTGAAAATCAAGAAAACTGATGCCTAAAGGGATTAGCAAAAGGGAGAATAGTTAGAAAGTTAAAAGAGTCTACAGAAATCCAGACACCATAAAGTAGAATCCTGTTTCACCAACACCTAAAGTTGGAGGTGTGTTTTTATCTCTTTTATGTGTCATTCTTGATGAATCTGATTTTAACCTCATTTCTCTCTTTCCAATGGTACTATTTATCCCCAAAGAGGAGTCACATACCATATTTTTAGGATTAAATCCCTTAGCATGTCATCACACCTGAGAACCTTGCTGGTGTCAGTGATGGGAATTACTTCAGTCACTATCATACCTCTGGGTTTTCTTGGAGGACTTGGGTTCTTGACCCAGATGGTGAAAGATGGTAGTCACGCTCCCTACTTAGTAAATATCTCAAAGTTGTGTCTCTGCTTGTCACTTTTTCAGTTGTCTTCCCTTTTCCACGTTCTTGTCATTGCAAACAATCAACCATTTGCTGAAGCTACAGATGTCTCTCCCTAGAGTGCTAGCTTAATATAATATAACTTACTGATAACTCACATAGACTGTGTTTTATGAAGGGGTTGAGACACTCTGTGTGCTTTTTTTCTCAGCTGTGATTTTGGTACCATAGTTATGTTAAAGTGGGTGAAGCTCTTTAACTTCTTGATTGTTTTATTTTTTAGAAAGGGGAACATTATTGTCCTAGCGTCCTATTGGTTTTTCATTTTTTCCTGCTCATATAATCATTGATTTTGTCTTTCTAGACTTTCTTGTGTTTGTCTTGTTTTCCATCATAACTGCCCCTTGGTTACTGCAGCACTTACCCTCTCCCTTTATTTCACTTTGTGCCTTCTCTATGCCTCCTTGTGCTGTGGTCTGTAACAATCACTAGTACATCCTATAAACCTTCAGTGAGCCTACACCATCTGTTGCACTGAGGTGGGTGATATTTTGATGTACTAAGTAGTCCCTGCCCAACACAATTTCTCCTTTCTCAGTTAGCAGGTCCTCCCCTTATCACAGAGAAGGTATGATATATTCCTGAAAACAGAAATCAGTAGTGATCATAAATGCTGGAAACACAAGCCTTTGAGCACTGGAGAATATGAAGTCGTTTTTAAATATACATTGTTGCATGTGTACATGCGTATGTGTGAAAACACGTGAGGGTTGAGAGTAAAGACTAGTCCAGCTAAATTCCATCCTTGGATGGAGGAAAGGGAGGAGTGGTGGCGAGGGCTCTGGAGTCTGCTGTGGGTGTGGTAGAGACGGTGGAGACAATGGTGCTGGTGTGAAAGTGTTATCTTTGTCCAAGCATGATGCAGGTAGAGAATAATCATGAGATCGTGATGCTCTGAAAGGGAAAAGACGGCATTGAGACTTAGTCCATTCACAACTCCCTGCTCATGTTTTCTCTGCTTCTGGAATTTCACTGGCCCTCTCTTCTATGAAGTACTGACCCCTCTTATCCCAGCTTAGCTTTCGAGATTGGGCAAAATTAGATGCATTCTGGTAGCATGACCATAGTCTCACTCTTCTCTCCATGCCCAGAAATCCCTCCTCCACTTTCTCTTTATCAAAACCCATTCTAGTGTTTCCATACCTTCTCAATGCCATCTGTGTCATGAACTGTCCCTATTGTTTCCCTCATTTGCACTCAGGTGACATTGGCACAGGTAGCCCTTGGCCATGGGTTATGGAAAGTGGGACAAATGTTCACATCCATCTTTGATGTGGATCAGCTGACTCTAGATTTGTATGTGCTCGTCCCAACAATGTACAGATGACTTATGTCATAGTCTTCCCCATTTGATTATTAATGGTAATTAATACTTGATGAGTTATGTGGGAGCCATTTGAGTAGAGATCCTGGCCAAATTAGTGGAGAGCTTGAACAGTGACATATAACCCACAGTGCAGCCATAGCACAAGGACAGTGATACTTTATGTCACAATATAAGTCACCATCACCATATTCACAATCTCAGTAAGTTGTTTTTATAAGTCTGAGTCTTAGTTTCCATCAGCATTTGCTGGTGTGTGTCTTTCAGTTCTGGGAAATTGTAAAAAACAGCAGCAACCTCCATTCTCCAAACCTATTTGGAAAGGCAGTAGCTCAAATCAGGGGTGGGGGAGGTCAGATCTCCACTCTTGCTCACATTTCTCTACTGGTATGGCTATTGGAGTACACTTCATATTTTCTTTGCTCAGGTTTGTACTGCTGGAGGGTAAAGTCTATTTGCTTATTTTGGAATTGGCTTGTAGTAGATAAATTGTCAAGAAATGTTTATTGAGTTGGGTTCTCTCACAGCACTTATTAGTCCCAGCATATCTTTTCACAATTCCATCATCTTTTAAAAATTCATCTTAAAATGGGTTGAGTCATTATTTATAGCATAATAATAGGAACCATCTCAGATACACATATTTTTCTTTTGAGTAATAGAATTTATATTTTTGCACAACAAAGTTCAAGATTGAAAGAATAAATTAGGTGATATGCATTAATCTTTGTAGCTGAAAATATAGTTACTGGTGTTTAGTATAGTCAGTTGAATCTGAATCGACTGTATTCATGAAATGTATGCATTTTAGAAAACACAGATTGTTTTCTAAAAGAAGACAAAGGTCTTCTTTTCCATGAGAAATGACTTTAAATGAAGGTTGATGATGCATTGTCTTATGTGGCCATGGCCATGAGTTAATGTTGGATGCAATATGCTTCTGATGGGTGCTCATTCTGTTGTAAAATTTCGCCTGAAAGCAACCTTTCTCCTTGGCTTACCAGGGAAATGATATATTTCATTTCAGACACTTACAGGTGTATGAAATGCTGCTTGGCTCAAAAAAAAAAAAAAAAAAAAAAAAAAAAGAGAGAGAGAGAAATCTATCTGCAGGCATAAATGCTAATGAGAGATGCTAGTTACCTTGCTGAATCAACCCATCCCAGTAACCTATGAATGACTGTGTCTGCAGTTTTGAAACATGCTAATTTTGGGAATTCATGATGTTATCAAGCAAAGATGAATACAAAGGTGTGACCTTTCAGTTTGCTTCCTCTAAAAATGAACCAAACTACTACTTTGAAATTTCTTGTATTTCATTTATTTTGTATGTATGTGCATGTCTACACAAGCACATGCTATAACATATGTGTAGGACTTAGTGGATAATCTGCAGTAGGCGGCTTTCTCCCTTCATCATACAGGTCACAGGAATTAAACTCAGTTCCTCAGGCTTGGTGGAAAGTACATTATCCTCTGAGCTATTTGATGGGCTTGCTCATATTTCATATGGTATTTGATGCACCTGGACTGTTGTGGGATGTTTGAAGCATTTTATAGCAAGCATCAGCTTCTCAAGATAATTTTTGTATAAGTCTACTGGAAAGAAGGGGCAAATAAGGTGACAGCACACTACCATGGCTCATTTGGATTTCCAAATATCTAAGGAACTGCTCTTTGAGATATCTGTAATGACAGCATGATTTAGGCTCCTATTATTTATGCTTTATTCTATGTTTTCCAAAGCACAAAGAATTAAGGGGGATGATTTACTAGATGAAAGAATTATATATTTTAAAAAAGGAAAAGAAGGATGGAAGGAAGGAAGAAAGAAAGGATTAGATTCTTTGTAGATTGCCAGTCTCCTTAAAATTGTGGGTCAGACAGATTCGAGAAAGATTTGAAAAGCTTACCACTTCTGTCTTAGTTACGGTTTCTATGGCTTTGAAGAGAAACCATGATCATGGCAGCTCTTGTAAAGGAAACCATTTAATTAGGTCTGGCTTGCAGTTTCAGAGGTTTAGTCCATTATCATCATGGTACGAAGCAAGGCAATATGCAAGGAGATGTGGTGCTGGAGAGGTAGCTGAGAGTTCTACATCTTAATTTGCAGGCTATAGGAAGTTAACTGTCCCACTGGGCATGACTTGAACATATATGAAACCTTAAAAGCCTGCCTCCGCAGTAGCACACTTCTTCCAACAAGGCCACTACTACGTCAATAAGGCCACATCTGCTAATAGTGCCCACTCCTATGGCTAAGCATACAAACACATGAGCCTATTGGCAGGGATACGTATTTCAGAAATCACAACTTGTTAACTTTGATGGCTTATACAGCAATTAACTGGGCCAGAGGATGCATAGATATTTGGTCAAGCAGTATTCTGCATGCTGTGAAAGGATCTTGGGACTCAATTAACATTTTAATTGGTAATTTTCTTCTTGTATAAGATGGGCTAGCTTCATTAATTAGAACAACAACAAGAACATCTATCCTTGCCCCAATATAATGTAGTTATTTACTTGCTGGCCTGGGATTGAATTCATACTGTTGACTCTTTTGATCTCCAGTTTGCTTTTCTGTAGAGTTGAATCGGACTTGACAGTTTGTGAATTCCTTACAACAACTCTGTCTCTGTCTTACTCTCTGTGTACATGCACGTGTGTGTGTGTGTGTGTGTGTGTGTGTGTGTGTGTGTGTGTATGTCTTTCTGTCTGTGGTATGTGTGTGTGTCTTTCTGTTTGTCACTCTTTCTGTGTGATTTGCTTTCTTATGAGCGTCTAGCTCAATGGAGTAAGTATAGGTAAGTTATCTAGTCTCCCTGAAGCTCTTCCCTTATCTCTAAAAATGAAAACAAGAGATGATATTGCCTTTCATAATTGGGATTATGTTATTGCACACAAGAATTAGATGCTTAAAATTAATATACAGTTCTAAATCATTGAGCATAGTAATTCAGTTAACCCTTACAATCATCCAGTGAGATAACATCCCCACTACAGATCAGCAAAAGGAAGCACAAGGGTGTTCAGAAACGTGCCTGGGCTTGTGATTGCCCAGTATGTTGGACAATGCTATGTAATCACTGAAACCCATAACCACATTTCTGAATATAGTAGAAGGGAACAACCTGGCTTGTTTTGAGGTTAAATAGGGGTTTAGATTTATTTCAGGCTAATGAGTTATGCACAGGAATGATGTTTGTTACTTCATTTCTGGCTGCCAACCCCCCCCCCCCCACCAAATGCCACATTTCCTTTCTCTTCCTGTGGTGAACTTGAGGTCACTGGTTGAGGATGGCAGAGCTGTGAGGTTGGAACATCCTGAGTTTCCCAGACAATGCTTGGATTATTGCAAACCGAACCAAGACAGAAATGCCTATAATGTACTTTTGAGCAGATGAACAATAATGTCTCACTATTTCAAGTCACTGAGGTTTTATAATTTATTTGTTTTTACAACAGGGTCAACAGGCTGTTTAGCAGTGTGGTAGAGTAGGGGGTGAAGGCTTTATCCAGGCACTAGCTCAACTTCTCCATGTTCAATGATCTGTGTTGATGTCCTTGGCAATGGGGCTCCACTGTCAGTGATAGGAGAGCAACCATCTGTTCTAGAGTCAGCTGGGACTCTTAGGGGATCTCCACGGGACTCTATTTGCTTACAACTCAAAGGATTATAACCCAGTCCTCCCCTGGAAGCCTTGCATGGCTCCAATAGGTGGACAGTTGAGACTATATCCTCCATTACTAGGAGTTCTCACTAGGATCACCCTCATAGATTCCTGGAAGTTTCCCCTGCACTAGGTTTCCACACTGTCCCACAAATGCTCCCAATTCCAGCTGCCTCTCCCCATACTCTTCTTCCATCCAGTCTTCTCCATGTGCTCCTTACCTCTCCCCACTCTCCCCACAAAAATCCATTCTATTTCTCCTTCCCAGGGAGATCCATGCGTACCCCATAACCCCCCCCCCTTTATCTAACCTCTCTGGGTCTACAGATTGTAGCCTGGTTATCATTTACTTAATGACTAATATCCACTTATAAGTGAATATATATCATATTTGTCATTCTGGATCTGGATTACCTCATTCAGGATGATTTGTCCAATTCATTTGTGTGCAGATTTCATGATGTCATTGTTATTTAACAGCTGAGTAGTACTCCAATGTTTAAATGTATCATTCTTAAAAATCTATTCTTCTGTTGAGGGACATCTAGATCATTTTCAGCTTCTGGATATTATGAGTAAAGCCACATTGATTATAGTTAAGCAAGTGCCCTTTGGGAATTTCCTAATAGTAGTAAAGCTGGGTCTTCAGGTAGATTAATTTCTGATTTTCTGAGGAACTGCCATGTTGATTTCCATAGTAGGTGTATAAGTTTGCACTCTCACCAGCAATGGAGGAGTGTTCCCCTTGCTCCACATCCTTAACATCACAAACTGTCACTTGTTTTTGATCTTAGCCATTATGGCAGATGTAAGACAGAAACTCAAAATAGTTTTGATTTGCATTTCCCTGGTGTCTAAGGATGTTGAACTTTTCTTCAAGTGTTTCTCAGCCATTTGAGAGCCCATGCCTGACACTACTTGGATAGCCAGAAGCTAGAGACATAATAGTTCAGAGACTTACGGTAGAACTAAACATGAGGAAAAAAAGAAAGAAAAAGGAAGGCAGGAAGACAGCCCAATGGTATTCTGCTATACTCACAGATCGGTGCCTTCCCTAGTTGTCATCAGAGAGGCTTCGTCTGGCAGCAGATGGAAGTGGATGCAGAGATCCACAACCAGACATTATGTGGAGAGAGTCTAAATCAGAGGTCTCCATGGAATCCCTCTTCTCGAAGCTCAGGGAATCCCACAGCCGAGGAGGAGGAGGAACAACTGACTGAAGGAGTCAGAGAGAATGGAGGACATGAGGAGAACACAGCCCACTGAATCAGCTAATCAAGGTCCATATGGGCTCACAGAGACTGAAGCAGTAAGCATGGGGCCTGCATAGGTCTGTACCAGGTCCTATGCTTCTGATGAAGGCTTTTGCCTTGCCTTATTGTATTTTGTTTTGTCATGTTGGGTTGTTGTCTCTTGGAGGCCCGCTCATTTCTGATGAAAACAGATGGAGAGGGAATGGGTCTGGAAGAGAGGGGGGAGGATGGAGCTTAAAGGAGTGGAGGAAGGGGAAACTGTGGTTGAGGTGTGTTGTATGAGAGAAAAAAAAATCTGTTTTTTTTTAAAAAAAAGAAAAAGGCCAACCTTTGGTCTTGTTATCAGTAGGTATCTCAGTGTCCAGAGACTAACAAGCCACACCAAGTGCTAAAATTCTGATGCTCACAGGGCCTACCCTACTTAAGATAAGGAACTTTGACTACTCGTGTGTTCGCCACTCTAGAGCACAGGACCTGGGAGAATGGAGCCTAAAAATTAGGCAGACTGAAATCTCATTCAAGGGCCAGCTTTACTCAGAACAGTAGGTAGTGTTTGCCATGAGGGTTAAGAAGAATCTCCTGAGTAAAGTCCTCATGAGCTCAAGCTGTGTATGATCACAAGGACAAGTTGCAGGTGGTAAGATACGCTTTTCTTTAGAGGCGAATAAACAAATAACAGTTGTGATGAATAATCTGCTCAACTCCTATCTGCTACACCTGGGAGCAGCACGGAATGCATTCCAAAAGAACAATTCCACGCTTTGAAGAAACTGAGGTCACAAGACTCTTGTCCTGCCATCTTGGAGTTTTCTCACAAGCACTCAGAATTCTCACAGGACTCCATTCTTATACCATGCTCTGACACTCATACAGTGTTAGTTCTTGTAGGAGGATTTTAGGTAGATAGCAGATGTAGTAAGAAACCTTTAGCTAATTTTACTAACATTTCCTCACTGTCTGTAACAAATATATATATATATATATATATATATGTATATATATATATATATATATATATATATATATATATTTATATTTGAGGGCAGTGTTTTCCACTTCCACCTTCAGAGGACACCAATCACAATTTACCTCTGTGCATATTTGCTACATGATTTCCAACCTCATAGCCTACATCTCTAATTATCAAGAAGGGAGGCTTAGGTCACACGAATGCAACTGCTAGTCAGTGGATCAAAATAGATTCTTAAAGAAAACAATTAAACTCACTATGATATATGCCTGTAATTGTACTTTGGGGGTTGAGGTCAAGGCTAGCTTGAGATATATTGTAAGACCCTGTTTAAACAAAGCAACAAACAAACAAACACTGCTAAATAATCATACCGGAGCAGAAACAGGAGACTGGAATCCAGATGAACATGTATCACACAGGGAGAAATAAAACACAATGCTTTTGAGGAAGAATTTAGGAGAGCAGCCAAGTTAATACAGGTGAAACTGGAGGATGAATGTGGTCTTCCTAGGAGTAAGATGGATGTCAGGAACATTCAGACAGGTCTTAATAATGGTGCCTTATACATGTTGTCATCTAAAAAATAAAATTAAGTGGTATTCCATCTACAACAATTTTTAAGCTGTACACTTACTGAAAATAAGTTGGGAGAAAGAGGTCATTGAAAAAAATCAGTGTTTTTAAAACTGGGGTCCCAGAAGCCCAAGTCTAAAGAGTGTATTTAGAATTGCCTGTAAGAATTTTCAGATATGTTTTCAGCACTACTTTTTTTTTCTTTCTTCCGGCCAGGGGCTGTTCTAGTTTATTTGTATTGGCATGCTATTTATGGTCACATAATAGAATGGCGACATGACAGAATATTTCCACTTACTTTCAGTGCCCAGGTTTGTGGTAGATGAGGAAACAGGCAGATTAGATATGAAAGTGAAATATTCATGTCAAGTGAGGTGTACTGAAGCTTCTTTAGACAGATGTGGAGGAAGAATTGAGTACTTCAGAAAATGACAATGTTTTTTAACAATATTTTTAAAATGTGAATTCTTTTTGTTCAGTCTACTTCACTAGGGATGCTGGAAGAATTCTATCTCACTTTGTCCCCGCCAAACTGATTTATAGACTAAAAATGCAAAAGGCGGAAATGTTTGCATGCATTTTTAAGGATACTGTAGAGGGTCTTTGACATTTACTCCAGGGTTAGTGTCCTGCAGTGTCCTAGTTCTGGGGTTATTGGGTATGTCTGGGAAGGTGGGGTTTTTGAGAAGATAGTGGGATGCCTGGCATGACCGTGAGCTAGTGTGCTAGGACAGGAAGGGTGGCATTTCTTGAAGTAACCGGAACATTTTATGATGTGATTCTCCTGGAGAATTGGTGTGGGCAGAAGACTTGGAGATTGGATGCTTTCCTCCTTTATCCCAGTACTCTTCCTCCTCCTGACCCCCATTTCCTGGAGGCATCTTAAAGTCTTAAAATGTATGTGGAATTGGGGAGTGATGCAACACAAGCTCTGAACTAACTTTGGAAGATGGCATCTAAAAGGACAAAGTCAAAGGAGTAATTGAAATAACGACAATAATGACTTTCAGGTACACTGGAGATAGTGGGCAACAGTGCCTGTCCCTACAATATTTACTCTTAGAATATCAGCTCAAGAGAACATAGGCAGTAACAGATGACTTCTCATCTTTATTGTAAGCAGCTTATTTTTGGTTTACATTAAATCAAGACTATGTCATATTAAATTAATATTAATTGGTATTTTGTTGTTTTTTCTTTTCAATTTAATTTGATTTTGTTTTTGCAACCACTAAGAACTTCCAAAATTATAGTCAACTTTTTTTGTATACATACTGTATGAGTACACATACATATTATAAGGATAATTGTACTATACAAGAATAATGTACTATAAATCAATAAGAATAGTATAATAACAATAATTTAAACATAGTAATTACTATTTTTATCTTTTGGATAGAATCTAGAATTCTTTAAAACGTCAAAAGTATTTAAAATGCTATTGTGAGGATAAAGTTGGTAAAGTAAGAGAGAAATACAGATGTTTATCAATATTCATTTTTTTCTGTCTGTGAATAAAAACAATCTCAGATTAAAGATATTTGAAAATGATAAATTGCTGCTCATGTGACTATGTTTTCAGGGCTGTGCATGCACTTTTCCATGCCATTTATCCAGAATTTACATTATTTTAGGTGTAATGATATAATATAGACACACTATAACATGTGTGGTGGGATGCTCCTAGCTTATACAACAGTGGCCAGGATACTGGCATATTTTGCTCTCTGAGAGGACTCCTATAAATTCTTCTTCATGGATACTGAGGGATAATTTCAATTACTAATGATATATGTATCTTATCAAAAACTGTCCATCACTAACTATGCAAACAATTCCTAGGAGACATCTCTGGGTAGAAAAGGTCATCTATTCATGCTCAGTCAGCGGTAAGCATGCTCTGAGCATTATGTAGATACCAGACTTTGTGCTAAGAGCTCTGAGAATACAATGATCAACAAAAACTGGCTCTTCCATTCAAGGAGGAGCTATGACTCCTATGTGGACACTGTATTTATTAGTTGCCTTTCACATTGCTGTGACAGAAAGAATTTACTGGAGGAAGAAGCCATTCTGACTCATTGTTAAGGGAATATAATTCATCTTTGTGGCTTCCTTGGTTGAGTCTGTGGTAACACCTCATGTGAGTCCAGCTGAGAAGCAGCAATTGGACCAGAAGCAGAGCTGTGCTATAGAGCCCTCAAAGGTCCTTTCCCCAGACACACCTCCACCAGCCAGGTATTACAATTTTTCAAAATAGTGTTCAAAACTGGGAATTAGGTGTTTAAACACAGGAACCTGTAGGGGACATGTCATGTTCAAGCCATAACAGTGTATACATAAGTAAGTGAATAAGATTGTAGTATGTGAAGGCTTCTAACAACATTGCAGTGGGAATGTAGCTGGTTGTGTTTTCTCTTTATTCTTTACTCATTGGAGGCCCACCACCCAGCTCCCAAAGAAATCACATGGAGTCTTATTCTTTCTTATGAATGCCTGGCCTTAGCTTGGCTTATTTCTAGCTAACTTTTAATTTAAATTATGCCATCTATCTTTTGCCTCTGGGCTTTTATCTTTCTCTATTCTATATACCTTTCTTTACGTCTTACTCCATGGCTGGTTGTGTGGTTGTGTGGCTGGCCCCTTAAGTGCTTCTCTCCTTCTCCTTTTCTTGCTCCTCTAACTCCTCCCAAATTTCTCCTCCTACTTTTTCTCTCTACCTGCCAACCCTGCCTATCCTTTCTCTTGCTTTGCTATTGGCCATTAACTCTTTATTAGACAAATCAGGTGTTTTAGACAGGCAAAGTAACACAGCTTCACAGAGGTAAACAAATGTAACATAAAAAGAATGCAACACATGTTTGCATCATTAAACAAATGTCCCACAGCACAAACAAATGTAGCACATCTTTTATATTCTACAACATGAGTTATGGCGATTGGTTCTTTTATGTAATGGAGTAGAGATGCAAAAAAAAAAAAAAAAACCAAAAAACAAAAAACAATGCATATGGATACTCTGTGGGTGTCACAATTACCCCATGGAGGCATAGAATCTAATTTCTCACTTATTGAATTTGGGCAGGACTGTTGACTTATTCTGGTCAACAGAATACATTAGAAATGATAGTGTACCAGTCTGAAGTCTAGCCTCAAGAGGCCTTATCCACTTCCTTGTATTAGGCATCTTGCTAGCACACTGGGAACAAGCAGAGCTTATACAACACATGGTAGGAATGCCCAAAACATATGTGCTGTTCATTGTCTGGCAGTATCTCCTCCCAAATTTATGGACAGTTGCGTCCCACCCATGCACCAGTATCCTGAGGTATGGTCTTTAGTTGGTGATTAAGTGAAGCGGGATAAGTAGACTTATTAAAGGATCAGGGACAATGGGAGCACTCGCTTCTCCTTTTCCCTGTGTCAGGGGAGGGGAAAGAGCAGCCATGGAAGAAGGAAGCACATCAGGGCTCATTGAATGTGGGTACCAGTTACCCATGTCAGTCCTTCCTAACTGCAGAAACGCAAGAACGAAATTTCTGTACCTTCTAAACTTACCTAGCCTTAGGTCTTTTGTCATCACAAATTGAATAAAATAAAGTGGGTTTAGAATAAGCGCTAATTCTATGGAGAGTTAATTAGGGCAATTAGCAAAATTATTAGAGGGAAATTGAGAAAAAAACCTATTGGAGTGGGACAACAATCGTGTAAAACCACTGTTCTCTTTAAACGGCAAAGCAAAACGAACACAGACACTTTACAAACTGGTTGTTGTTTCCCTTAGCACTGCCTGCCCACAGCTTTAACATGAAGTTCAATGTCTCCTCCTTTCCTATCAATGCACGGGGGCAAAAGCCCGGCATTTACATCATGTATGTCTTCCTGATTTCTCTCACGTTGTGAGACCAGAATGCTACTCTGCATGGCCCCACCTTTGGGGCAGGACAGAGAAAATATGAACAACTCTCCTGAACCAAGGGTACCACTAATCTCCTCCCAACACTTTTCCCTAGCTCCAGCTGTTCCCCAGATCCCTAGGGTGGCAAGTTTTATTTCTATGTTGGGAAGAAGTCCAACTCACTTCCCTTCCTGAACCAACAATTAGTCTCTTGGTTGCTTTATTTCACCCTCCTTTTATATATATATATATATATATATATTTATTTATTTTAAAGCATCCAATTTTGTTGTTTTCATATATTCCTTAAACTAAACCTCAGATTTTGTATCTCTCCTTCTGGTACTTTAAAAAAAATTCCATCTTGGAATATGAATTATTTATTTATTGCTGTGAACTATAGCTGAGTCTTGGCATATGCCCCGAGAAACCACTTGCTTTTTAAACCTCCTAGAGTACAACCATTCAACCTAGAATCTTCCAGGTAAGGAGTGTGGACTTTGATATCCTCTGTGACCAGCATGGTACTCCAAATACTCATTTAATAAGTGGTAATTAAATTCTTTGTGTCTGCTTTCTCTAACCCATAAAATAATATCAATAATCATGTAAACCTTATGTGTTTTGTGGCAAATCACACTACTAAGTGTACATAGAGTAGAGGGTGTCCAATGTCCATATGAGATGATGTGAGTTTTAATTCAAACATCACAAGAGGCCCTAGGCTGAGAGTCTGAGTTAAGACAGAAATACAGTGCACGCTGCAAAGAAAGCAGTTATTCAGCAAGTACCTTTAATGAAGTATAATAAATGGATCTATGAGCTAAGATTCTTGCTAGTGGATGGAAATTCCCAGCTCTCTCTGTCTCCGTCTCTCTTACACACACACACACACACACACACGCGCGCGCGCGCGCGCGCACGCACACACACACACTTACACAATTTTACTCTAGAGTAGATTAATAAATGTAGCCTCAGGACATATGTGTTCCCTGAATGTCAGGCACTGTCAGCATGGCTGGACAGGCATACTGAGTGGTTTTGTGTGTCAACTTGACACAAGCTATAGATCATCAGAGGAATAAGCCTCAGCTGTGGAAATGCCTGCTCGAGATACAGCTAGCTGTAAGGCGTTTTTCTCATTTAGTGATCAATGGGGGAGGGCCCAGTCCACAGTGGGTGGTGCCATCCCTGGGCCAGGGGTCCTGGATTCTACAAGAAGGTGGATGAAAGAAGCCATGGGAAGTAAGCCAGTAAGCAGCTCCCCTCTGCTTTGACTCCTGCTTCCAGGTTCCTGTTCTGTTTGAGTTCCTGTCCTGACTTCCTTCAGTGATGGACTATGATGTGGAAGTGTAAGTGGAAATATAAACCCTTTCCTCTCCTACTTGCTTTATAGTAATGGTGTTTTCATTACAGCAATAGAAACCCTAACTAAGGCAACAGGCTATTATTTAAATTATAAATTTCACTTTCTCAATGGACTTCTAATGGGCAGATGAAGTTTTTAAGAAGTCTATTTATTAGTTTAATCTTTTGTGGATCATGCTTTTTTGCGTCTAATCATAAATTAAAATGATTTTTTTTATTTTGCTTTTGTTTTTCGAGACAGGGTTTCTCTGTATTACTTTGGAGCCTGTACTGGAACTAGTTCTGTAGGCCAGGCTGGACTCAAGCTCATAGAAATCTGCCTGCCTCTGCCTCCCGAGTGCTGGAACTAAAGATGTGCACCTACCAAAGCCCAGCTAAAATGATTTTTTAATTATCCTGTTTTGTAGTATTCAGCTTTACATTTAAGTTTACTTAAAAATATTTTCCTATTTCATTTTGTGTGGCTTCTTTTGCTGACAGTATTTGCTGACATTTTCCTTTCTCAATGGCCAGTCTGCTCTGTATTGTTTTCAGTGTATTTTCCGACCACTTTGTAGTTTTCATTTTAGAATTTGATATTGATGTTAAAAAGCATTTTGTAAATTTCTTTACATTTGGGGAATGTGTTCAATTATGGTAACTAAAGACACTTGTTAATTCTATCACCTGTAAAGTTCTGAGTTGTTTTTGATTGATTTTTCTCTTCATTATGGATCACAATTTTCTTGATTGTTAGCTCACTTGGCAATCTTTGATTACCAGACAGATGTGAATCTCACCTCATTGGTAAAGGAATGTATTTTTGTGCTTAGAATTACCTTTGAGATTTGTTCATGGATGGAGTTCAAGTTTTATAAACTGCTTGATTCATTCAAACATTGATCTCTAAAATTTGCGAAGAAAATAAGAGTTCTCCATAGTCAAGGTGTAAATGTCACTCATTCCTGTGGGGCCATTCTGGAGTCTCTATTTCTCCCTCAGGCAAATCATGATGTAGACTAGAGGAAATACTAACCCCAAGTCTTTGCAAATACTGGCTATTGTTGCCTCAGCCACCAGGGTACTCCTTTATTCAGCCTTGAGTAATTTTCTTACACAGTATAGCCAGTGCTGACCACAGGAAGGGGACTTTGTAGATGTGAAAGCCAAGTGAGGCTATGTGAACGACTTACATTTCCTTCCGTGATAATCACTCCTGTGTGGAATTTTATCAACTCTAATAGCTTGGTCTCCTTAGATGGTGATTTCATTGCTTTGACTTTAGAATACCATCCATTGGTCTCCCATTCCTCTGCTGTGGCTGTCAGTCTGTCAAGTCAGCTACGTCTCAGTAAGGCTCACGGGGTTGTTACAATCTTCAGTGATCACTACCATTCACTGACTGATTTCTGTTGTCTTGGAACCCACTGTTTTGTGTAATTGATGTGTTGGGATATTGATCCAATAGTTACTAGAAGTAGAAATTCCAAAATACGTTAAAACTATAGCACATTAATTAAGTTGTTCCATCATGACTGATGATTCATTTTAAGGTAATTTGGAGCTTTAGGGGAAATGGAATCCTTGTTTTAAAATATGGAAAACATGAGTGATGCATCCAGGGCTACAGAGCATCTGTTAGAGAGCCAGGATCAGACCATGGAATGGAGCCTTGAACAAGGCAGATTCTAACAGGGGAAACTCCTAATGGGGTATTGTTAATTATCCTCACTGGTTGAATCTGAATTCCACTTAGACTGTGCTGATTTTGAGGAAAGTAATGTTTATTTATTTACTGGCATAATACAAGACCAGAACTTACAAAAATTTTGATTTAGTAGACTATTAAAAATTGTGATAAGAGGCAGGTACAGGATATTTGATAACACCGTGAAACCCTAGATTATATTATTTACTGGAGAAACCTGTTTCTGGTTTTGGTGTGGTTCAGCGCTAGCACACACCTTTAAAGAGCTTTCTGCTCAAATATTGTAAACAGGATTACATAGATTAAGAGGCAGGGTAAAGGCTGGAGAGATGGTGCAGAGGTTAAGAGCACTGGTTGCTCTTCTGAAGGTCCTGAGTTCAATTCCCAGCAACCACATGGTGGCTCACAACCATCCATAATGAGATCTGGTGCCCTCTTCTGGCCTGCAGGTATACATGCAGACAGAATTCTGTATACATAATTAATTAGTTAATTAATTAATCTTTAAAATCAAAACAGCAACAAAAGAGGCAGAGCAAGTAACCAGTTGACAGGGAAAAAAAAAAAAACAAAACAAAAAAAACAAACCATGAGTAACAGGGAGACTGGAGGATAGAGATGCACACAGGAAGTAGAAGGAGGGACATTGTCTGTGGAGTTTTGTTTAAAATGGTGGAGGAGAACAGTCTTTCTGAGATGTCAGTGGAGGGGAAAGGTTATCTAGGTGCTTTTTCTGCCTCTCTGAGCTAGGGGGCTTTTAATGTAGCATCTGGCTCCTCAGTCTTTATTGGTAAAAATCAAATGATTGAGATTTTGTTAAAAACAACAAGAGTTAAACTGTAATAAAATAAGGAATTACTTGGTACATAGTTGCTAAATACACACACACATAAACACTCTCTCTCTCTCTCTCTCTCTCTCTCTCTCTCTCTCTCTCTCTCTCTCTCTCCATTGTGGGCTTTGTCCTGGGGCCAGCACATATGCAACTTGCTAGTCTATAGTCTAATCTTTCTGTAATGAAACTGGTTTTTCAGAGTCATTAAGAATGACCTCAATTTTCAGTGAGGGATTGCCTAGGTCAGGTTGGACTATGGGTACATATGTAAGGGATTTTGTTAATTGGATTAATTGAAGTTGAAAGACATTATCCTGAATGCTTATCATTTCACAGTCAGGGTCCTAAAGTGGGAAATGTGGAAAAAATATATATATTGCTGAGCAAGCAGGCTGCAAGCATACATTCTTTTCTCTCAGCTTTTGGCTGTGGGTGTGCTATAACTAGCTGTTAGAGTTCCCACCTTGACTTATCCCATGATGGCTGCAACTTGGAATTTTAAGTCAAGTAAACTCTTTCTCTCCTAAGGTGTTTTTTGTCAATATATTTTATCAAAGGAACAGAAATAAAATTAGGTGTTTTCTCATATAGTTATACTGCAGTTGTCTTCATACCTTTGTAGAAATATAAACTAATGAATTTATGATGAGTTTTCCTCTTTTAGGTTTGAGTACATGGATTCTTCTCAATCCACAATGGAGCTACATCTCCATAAACCTATTGTAAACTAGAAATGCATACCATATATCAAAAATACATTTAATATCTCTAACCCACTGAACTTAAAGCTTAGTGTGGCCTTCCTTTAGCGTGCTCTGAATACTTCTATTAGTTGGGCAAAATTATCTAACACAAAGCCAGGTTCTAATAAAGTATTGGATCTCTTGTATAATTTGTTATCCTTAAAGGGAAAGATATCCTTAAAGGGAAAGTTTGGGCTTGCTTTCCTATTGTAAAGTCAAATTAAATCAAACTATTTTAAGTTGGGAACTGTTTGTATATCCCTCAGGAACAATTGATAGGCAGTATTCTACTAAAGGTTTTCCATACTCTGCTTTTAGTCATGATAATTCTGTTGACTCAAATTTAGAGAATTGTCATTGGTTGGATAAATAGTAGTGATAGTCCTAGATATGCATTGATTAAGCTTCTTATTGTCTTTATTTCCTTAGACAAGCCAATACTTATAAAGAGTGCTAAGTTGAGAACCTTAAGCAGATTTTATCAGGGATGCCAGTGGAACACAAGGAAACCTGTAAAGAATGATACAGTCAGAATCCCAGTGTTGTAAGGAGGCAAAGAGAACTTGGGAAGTTGTTGATAAAGTCTTAACTTCAGTGCTCTTGGTGGTACCAGGCTTTTCAAAACATAAATTCAGTAGAGCATATGCTTAGCATGCACAAAGCCTGAGTGCATGCAGAAACCAACAAAACAACAGAAGTTAGGACAGACTATAGACATGTGGGGCAGCATTTGGTTGAGGTCCTGTCTGATGCTTTTACTTCTCCAGCCTGTGCGACCCACGCTCAAGCACTCAACAGTATTGTTTAAATGCCTCTTATGTGCCTCTGTTAGCATTACCACTTGCTGTTTCTAGAAGCATAGCTGCTCAGGTATGCTGCATCCTTCTGAGACCTGGACCTTTGGTTAGTTAAGAGTGAAATATAATGTCATGTTTCTGTAGATATTAGGGTTGTGGAGACTTTTCAGTTTTCTTTTTATTCCCCTCATGTGTGTGTGTTACACGTATGTCATGCATGCATGCAGAGGTCAGAGGACAGCTTTTGGGAGTTCGTTCCTTCTGTCTTGATTAGACAGGCTCTCTCTAGTTTTCTGTTGCTGCACACTTTACTGAAGGCCAGGTGGTCTGTGAGCTTCCGGCAGAGTCTCTGCCTCTCATCCAACCACATGACTGGTGGGATTACACACACTAACGCATCTGGCTTTTTGCACAGATTCCTGGCACCCAAGGCAGGTTTTCAAGCTTGCCTTAAAACTTTTATCACAGGGACATCTTCCCAGTGCTCTAGACTTTTAGATATTTCCATAACTCAATTTTGTAGACTGTCAAGTGAACAAGGAAGTTACTAGTGTGACCCTGCAGTTTTATTAGGTAACTGTAGGGGAGCTGCATCTCATGTGCCTGCTATTTGTCAATGTTGGAGAGTACATTCTCCGTAAGACTCCGTAAGTAGGGAAAGAACATACAATACCAAATAGGTTTTGTTATGTGGACTTAAACCCTTTAAAGGGAATTGAAAGTCATGCTTATACTAGCTGAACTCTTTAGTGTCCTGAGGCATCTCTGGGTGAAGACTTGTTTCTCCTCAAAATGTGAAAGATAAAAAGGATTCAGGGAGGGTAGTTTTCTTGTTTTTTTTTTTTTTTTGTTTGTTTGTTTGTTTTTGGTTTTTTTGCTTATTGTTTCTTTTTTTCATACAATTTTAATTTAAATTAGAAACAATCTTGTTCTCCCTCTCCTCCATCCCTGCCCCCCCCCAGATCCCCTATCTCATCCTCTTTCTCTCCCCAGGGAGGGTGAGGCCTTGCATGGGGGAATCTTCAAAGTCTGTCACATACTTTGGAGCAAGGCCTAGGCTCTCCCCAGTGTGTCTAGGCTGAGAGAATATCCCTCTATGTGAAATGGGCTCCCAAATCCCATTCCTATACTAGGGATAAGTATGATCCACTACCACAGGCCCCATAGACTGCCCAGTCCTCCCAACTAACACCACATGCAGGGAATCTGGGTTGGTCATATGCTGGTTTCCCAGCTATCAGTCTGAGGTCCATGAGCTCAGCCTTGTTCAGGTCAGCTGTTTCTGTGGGTTTCTCTAGCCTGGTCTTGACCCCTTTGCTCATCACTCCTCCCTCTCTGCAACTGGATTCTAGGAGTTTGGCTCAGTGTTTAGATGTGGGTGTCTGCTTCTGCTTCCATCAGCTACTGGATAAAAGCTCTAGGATGGCATATAAGGTAGCCGTCAAACTCATTATCATTATCAGGGAAGGGTGCTTAAGGTAGCCTCTCCACTATTACATAGATGTTAGTTGGGGTCATCCTTGTAGATCTCTGGACATTTCCTTAGTGCCAGATTTCTCTTTAAACCTATAATGGTTCCCTCTTTTATGGTATCTCTTTTCTTGCTCTCCTGTATTTTTCTCCTGACTCAATCTTTCTGCTCCCTCATGTCCTCCTTTCCCCTCCTCTTCTCCCTTTTCTTTCTCTTAATTTCCTCTCCCCTCCTCCCATGCTACCAATTTGCTCAGGAGATCTTGTCCCTTTCCCCTTCTCAGGGAGACCATGTATGTCTCTCTTAGGGCTCCCCTTGTTTCCTAGCTTTTCTGGCAGTGTGTATTGTAGGCTGGTGATCCTTTGCTCTATGTCTAATATTTTGGAGGGTATTTTAAACCATGTAGAGTCTCTTTACTTTAACAGCTATTCTCTGGATAACAGGGGGGACTGTTGTATGTGGGAGCATCAGTGTAGGATGAAATCATGTGACAATCATAATAATCTACTCTTTTGGAATCCTCATAAAGTAACACAACTTCTGACTCCCAGGTAGCAGAGCTCCCTGTGATGGAAACTTTTGACTCTTCAGCTAGGCAAGTGCTTTGCTTAGCAGATTTGATTCCTCCTACGTGCAATGCTTTTTAAGCAGGTGATAGCTTTGCTTTAATTGCACAAACTGAACTGTGTCTTTAATGTTCACCAAAATAGTGCTAATTAACCAAAAGTTATAATAGACAAATTGTGTAATATGTGCTTAAAGCATTGAAGGCCTCTTTTTCCCTCTGCTTTGTCTTGAGTCAGTGAGTGTATTGTTGGGACTGTGCTCTGCATATGCAGTGCGGTCCCTCATTTGATTCAGAGTCAACTTATTGAATATCTATTCAAACACAGGACTAGATCACTTTTAATAATGAGACTTACAAGAGATGTGAAGACTAACAAGCAGTAAGAAGTAAGTGAACATTAAGCATCCTCCTCCTTTTTGTCATTTTGTCCAGAAAAAATATCTATGGATGTCTGTCAGGAGCTCTCTTCTAAGTATTCACAATATTCACGGTGATAGCTACAAAAGGTGGTATGTGCTTTGCTCACCGACCTAAACTGCTGGTCTGAGATTGGAGGAGGATGAGGTATATGAAGTCTGATCAGGTCACTGAACAGACAAAACTAGAGATTATAGGAGAATTAGGTTCAGAGTTCCCTTTAATTAAAATATTCATTACATTTTGATTTATTATGTGTATTCTCGGTGGTACACATGTGCCATGACATGTGTGGGGATCTCAGAGGAGATGGTTCTCTTCTACCATGTGGGGCTTGTGAATTGAACTCAGGTCAGTAGACTTTGCAGTAAGTGCTTTAGACCCATTGAACTCTCTTGGTGGCCCGGAAGTTATTTTTTTAAGGGTTTGTTATTGGTATCTTCTACAGAGGCAGGAGAAGAAAACAAAGATTTATTGAACTTTTGAGCTAAATGGCAGGAAGTCTAGCTCAGCAAAGGGAATCCCCAATCATGGGGAAAAGGGCACTTTCAAACTGAATGAGCAATGTGGTAGATATTTCCCCCAGGCTCTTGTCAGAATAAACTGTTGTTGGGGCTTTGAACACTTAACCAACTAAACAGACAGTGTGTTTAAAACAAACAATGGCTAACGAATGGAAACTTGGTTAACTGTGTAACAATATTCATTTCTTTGTGTGTCTCTTGTAGCATTTTTCTCCAGTGCTGGCTCAGTGAGTTCTTTCTGATGTGGCTACAGACAGTGTGCTGTCCCAGAGTGAGAATGACAGAGGCCCCAGCCAACCCACTGTAAGGATGTAGCATGAGCAAGAAAGCAGCATCCATGTCAACTCATGTCCACTAGACCATCCCTACTGACCAAACTTCTACAGCAATCAGAAGAGTGTGCATTAAAACAGCTGCTAATTCCTTTCCAGTATTTACAGAGGTTTGAAAGTCATTTAGTAATTTTTTTTTCTCACTGAAGCCAGACACATGACATGCTGATGGTAGCTAATTGTACATGCATTCAAAGTTTGTAAAAAAGAATGAGGAGATAATTGAAAAGCTTTGAAAGCAGTTTCAATAGACTTCAGGAGTAGGTTGTCTGTTTACCTAAATATTAAGTTTTGTTTCAATGGTTTTTGTGTTGCTCTCTTCTTACCTTGACCTACAGTTCATTTTCATTTAGAAGGAATACTTGTTATGTTCACTTCAAGGTTGTTCATTGTAAACAATTTGTTTTATTCTTCTGCCATTATGTCTACTTGTTGGTATGTTTTGCTGGCTGTCTTTCCTTTTGAGTATAGACAACAATATGTCCTGTTTAGGATTCATTTATTTCACTCTGTGTGTGTGTGTGTGTGTGTGTGTGTGTGTGTGTGTACATGTGTACATGTACGTGTG
This sequence comes from Phodopus roborovskii, assembly GCF_943737965.1. Taxonomy (NCBI): domain Eukaryota; kingdom Metazoa; phylum Chordata; class Mammalia; order Rodentia; family Cricetidae; genus Phodopus; species Phodopus roborovskii. Next base: position 40,109,269 of record NW_026126511.1, on the reverse strand, counting down.
CACACGTGCTCAAATGTGTGCACATTTCTTTGGATAGGGCTTGAGACAAGGTTTCACTATGTAGACCTGGATACCTACAGTTCTCTAGGTAGGCCAGGCTGGCCTCACACAGAGGTCTGCCGTCTCTGGCTCCCCAGTGCTGAGATTAAATGTGTGTGACACCACAGCTCAGAGTGATTGATTTATTGATTCTTATATTTTTGCATATGAAGAAATGAATCCTATCTTTTGTTTCTCTGTGGTTTTGGAGGCTGACCTCGAACTCACAGTGCTGCCTGCCTCTGCCTCCTGAGTGCTGGGATTAAAAGCGTGTGCCACAACTGCCTGGCATGAATCCTATCTTCTGACTGTGTCTTCTGATTCTCCATTTGATTCTTTTCCTCTCTTTTTCTTCATTCTTTTCTACTTTTTAACCTCTCATTTATTCATATTGCTTTCTGAATAATCCCTTACAACTTTCTAATTTCTTAGCTGGCTATGTTTGAACAGCCAGTTCACCTTGGTATTGTTTTGAGTTGAGTGATCATATATTTTTTATTATTACTTCTAGGACATCTATTAGGATTAAAGCTTTTCTTTTCATAGTAGTTGGCTCTTTAAAGATTTGTAGGTTTTTTTCCCTCATGTCTTTATAATTTTTAGGTTTATTATTTTATAGCTCACTTAAGATCAATCCATTTGATAGTATTTGCCGGAAATTTGCTGTATTAAAATCATTACTCCTGGCAAGAGGGTTATAGCAATGAAAAAAATAGGTGAAATTTCATGTTTTCTAGTGAAAACAAACACAAAACATACACTGTAACAGATGGTTTTATTAGTTACTAGTGCTGTGATAAACTGCCATGACCAAGGCCACTTATAGGAGGGATGGTTTATTTGGCTTATGCTTCCAGAGAGATAAGAGTTTATCACATCGGGGACATGTGGCAGCACACAGTAGACAAGGTGTCTGAAGCATGAATCTGGGAGATCACATCACAAACCAAAAGCAAAGTGAGCAAATTTAAAATGGTCCAAGTCTTTAAGCTCTCAGAACCTACTCCCAGTGACATACTTCCTCTAGCCAGACTACATCTCCTAAATCTACCAACTCCACTAAGAATTCTAATGTGGAGAATACAGGGACATCTCATTCAAACCACTAAATGGTGACCATTGCTATGGGAAACAATAAGAGGAGGAGTGTATAATGGAATTGTAGAGTGATCCGGCAAGCCCTCAGTGAAATAGGAAATTTGAGTTGAGATTTGAAGGTGATAAACAAGCAAGGCATGTGGGCAATTACCTCTAAGGAAGAGTATAAGCCGTAAAGAAATATCTGATGTGGAAAACACATCATGTTACAGGAGTAGCAAGAGGGTCATTGTGGCTGAAGCCAGCTGGGTCAGCAGGCACCCCTGGGAGCTGAGGCAAACAAGTTTTACTGCCTCAGTAACATAGAATGAAGGCCCAATGTTGGAAGTGTGTGTGTGTGTGTGTGGTTTTTATTATTTTCTTCTGAAGGGAGCAGGAAGCCTCTATGAGATTTGGGCCGAGGAACAGTGTGCCCCACCATGCTTAAGAGGACCAGTCTTTGTTGCCGTGTTCAGAGAAAGGGGCTAAGAAAAATTGAGAAGTTATTAGAGAGCCCATTGGCCCATTGTTCTGTTCAGACTGGAGGTTGGACGAGTGGAGGGTGGTGAACAGATTCACTGTTTTTGACAAAGGTCATAATAGCATGACCCTTCAGTGAGTCATACTGTGTGCCGGAGAAGCAAAGAAGTCAAAGAGCCAATTAAATGTATTTGTTTGCTTAGCTTCCACTCTGTGAAGCTATGATTTCAAATTAGTTCTCATTTCCAATGAAATCCATACCACAGTGTGATAATAAAAATAATAATTCTTAAAAGAAAACTAAATTGTAGCATGAAATTTAAATGCTGTCTTTGAACAATCCATTAGGGATTGTGTTGTTTGTTAATTCTTTTACCTGGGATCTTTAAATAATGAAAGTTCATGTCTAAAGGAAATCAACAACTGACAATTTTCAAGAGAATTTGGATGGCAAAATAATCAATATTTTAACTTAGCTTTGCTCTGGGACTTGAGATAAATGGTTCTGACCATAAGGAAATTTAAAAACCAATTTATCATTTCTCTGGGTAAATATGAAGAGTCAAGACGTTGGAAGAGAACTATTGATTCAGACTCCGGTAGCTTTGTAGGTCAATATTTCTTTCTTTGTAAAATGAGAAGGTTGAATTAGCGTGCTCTTCCAGTTCTAAAATTCACTTATCTTATTTTCTTTTACAGACCACCTCTCGCTAATCTGAACTGTGCATTCTGTGTATATTTGTCTATACTCACCAGGTCTGGAAATTCCACCTGAGAGCTTTGGTAGAATCCTTTCAGTATAACTCCTAAGTGGTGCTGGAAAGTTCAAAGGCTTACTACAGTCGTAGGAAAAGTGCAGAAATGTCCATCTACTTGAGAACAAGCATGGGTTTCAAATAGCTTTCAGGCTAGAGGAAAAAGTTTTCATTTTTGTAAGACAGGTGACATAACATTTCAAAATTATTAAATTGACACAGTATTTTAAAGGAGAAAAATAGTTTCCCTCTTTAATTTTAGTTTTAGGATAGGCAACATTTGTCTTTTCTTCTTGGAAAAAAAAAACGTGGTAAAGAAAATTTCATTCATGCCTTAGCTCATAGCAAAATTCAAGGTGAATGTAGGAGATACTGGTCTGTCTTCCATGTGGGTAAATTTTCAGAAAGCAGAGACGTGTTTTCTGGAAATTCTGTTTAGCTATAAATAATCCATTTCCTTTAACTGTAGAAATTCCAGGTATTGGTTTGTTGCAGGCAAGATTCACTTTCTTTCTTTCTTTCTTTCTTTCTTTCTTTCTTTCTTTCTTTCTTTTCTTCCTTTTAAACAGATCTGTTTTTCCTTATACTTTTCAGTGGGGAATGTGGAATGCATGTTTGTGGATAGTGGATAGTGGCAATACCCTGAAACATCCTGAATAGGACGAAGTCTCAACTTTCACAGATGTCCCCCTTAGCCCAAATGACTTAGAAGTTGTAATGAGTCATTCTTGCAGCCAAGGTGTCCCCATTTACCCAGCTAACATCTGCTCTTTCCAGGAGGACCATATTGTTCAACCTGCACCAGACATCAAGATTCTGGGCAGTTTGTTCCTTGGATGCAACTAAGACTCCTGCAGGGGCCACCAGATCCATGTTGTCCCCTCAACTCCCAGGTGACTTCAAACTGTTTATAGTGGCGTCTTTTACACCCAGATCAGAATAAGTAAGGTCATGGTTTTCTTTTCCAACTGGCAATGACTCTAGCATCATGTCACTATTTTTGAGATTGATGTCAAAAGGAGCTTCATGTGAAAACCATTAGAGCCAGGCTATAAAAGATAGATGAATAAAGGCTGGGTAAATGGCTCAGTTTGTAAGATATTGGCCAGGCAAGCATGAGAGTTTCAGTTCCATCCTATGGAGGAAAAAAAAAAAAAAAAAAAAAAAAAAAAAAAAAAAGGCACAGGAGCACATGCCTCTAATCTCAGTGCTGGGGAGGCATAGGAAAAGGACTTCAGAGGGTGGCCAGTGTAGCTGAATCTGTCAGCTACAGGTTTAGTGAGAGCCTGTCTCAAAAAGGTACAGAAGGAAATACCTGACACAGACTTTGGTGCTCCACAGAGGATCACACGTGTATGCATACCTGCAGGCACACACGCACACACACATGCATGCACACAGACAGTACTGACAGATGACAGATAATGGGTGATGGGTCAATGTTTAGATGATAGGAAAACAGACAATTATGAAATTAAAGCCACTACATCAGCAGATTCTTTCCAAATTGTGATGAGCCAAGATCCAATGAGCAATACACTGACTTTCAATAAGATAAGAATTACAATAAGATAGATACTACATCTCATGTATGCTACCCTTGGAACCACATTATGGGCTAATGGCAATATAATGAGAAAAACCACAGGCAAATAGACTAGACAGTGATTCAGAACAGTGAATAAAATTGGAGAGTCACTGTTTGGTAGTCAGCACCTCTTTAGTACTGGGACTTTGGTTTAGGTACATGCAGACCACCTCCCCTGCTACAGGATGCAGAGATCAGGACTGGCTGATGACCTTCTACTAATCTGCTTTTGAAATTTGCCTTGCAGTCTGTATTTTCAATGTAATTGTTCTTTTTATGCCCTTTAAAAAATAGTACTTCTTATTTTTGGACAAGAGAGCCATTTATAAATATGTCCATTATCACCACTGTATGTTGAATCAAGTTTGTTTGAGGCAATGATAATGAAAGGGTCAAACCTCTGCAGTTACAGGCTCTCCAAGCTATTCTTATCATTGGCATTTTAAATATCAATATAATAGATGTAAAATTATTGTTATACAAAGCATGATCGCCAAATTTAAGTTGGATATTTCTTAAGGGACCATTGGTATAACCTGATATTATAGCAGTCTGTGAATGATTGAAGAATCTTGGAAATCAATTACTGTCTCTTCTTGGACAATTTGATTTAGTGACTAGACAATTTTAGTATTCTATAAAGATTTGCCAAATTCATTTTATTCTTTAATTCTGTTACATTTGACCTTTCTCTATTTCCTTATCATTTATCTTACTTTATTATGTTAACTTTTCTGTTAGTTTAAATTCCCAACTCATTTTTGTCATTTATAAACATTGCATTCATTTTATTAACCCCTCAGGATTCCTAATTGTCTTTCTAGTCTCACAAGCTTTGTGCATTTTGGATGATTTTAGCTTCAATCTCCTCTTTTACCCCTACCAGACTCACCCTCTGAAGCAACACTTAACTTTGTGATTTTGTGTAAGATGATGGCTGTGGCCATGGCAACCAATGAACAGGGAGTTAGACCATGTCAGGGATATTGAGGTTTTCCATTCCTCTCTGTCATGCCATAGCCTATTGGCTTTGTGTTGAAGGTGTCATCTCCTGTGGCTGCAGATGACTGCTACTTTCTCTTGTCATATCTTGTTCTGCCAACCATTTCCTTCCAAGAAGCCCCCAGAGACTATACATGAAAAGATGCCAGAGTATAAAAGACATAGACCTCAAAATTCAAAACTTAGAATATTACTTTGTGGTTAACTGTGGAGATTGCCTTGCCTCTTAACTTGAATGCTTGAACACAGCTTGTTAAAAATTCATTTTTCTTCATTTCTTACATGTGTGCAAAGCACTGTGATCATTTTTACCCCTCAATCCTCTCTGCTCCTGCCCACTCCCTTCTGCCATTTTTTTCTCCTCCTACTTCCATGTCTTTTTTTGTGGGTACAGATCCTGTGTCCACGTCCACTGCTACTGTGTGTTGAATATGGTTTTTAATCTTAATCTCTGTTCCTGCTTAATTCTTTGAGAACTTATATCTGGTGCATGATAGAGGCACTGTGCACACATGCAAGATATATTAAATCCACAAAGGTGTTCTTTTCATGTTGATAAATACATCCAATTTGGTCCTTGTGCCACAGATGGCCTCCATTGAGTAGGTGATAAATACTTGCAGTAGGAAAGGAAAGTGGTAGAAAACAGCACTTTTGTGCCTCTTGTGCCTCATAAGTGACTGCAGGGCTAATTAGAAGACAGCCACAACACAAAACAAACAGGCAGAACTCAGGGCTGCTACCACACTCATAGTTTTCACTTACTCTCTGGATTTCCATATGCGGCTGGTAGGCTAATCTTGAGAAAGAGAAATGGGAGAGAATTTGTTTTGTTGTGGTGAAACTAATGAAAGAATGAAAATTGGTTTCTGGGGAGGTGAGACAAGGAAGATAAACAGGGGACATGCTTAGACTCTTGGGAATTCTCTTCCTTTGCAAAGTCTAAGAAACAATATGGTGTTTGGAGAAAGGCTTATGTATATTGCTAGACAACTTGGAGTCCTTGGATCTGCTAGTAATATGTACTTGAGTAAATAATGCTGTTCTTTGGAATCATGGTTTGCCAACAGACAAAATAAAGTGACTAGAGTATGACTGCATATTCACTAAGATGTCTTCCTTTGCATAGTTTTGTGCCCTAGTGAGAGCATCAAATGGTCAAATACCAGAGGACTCTTTGGGTGCAGGTTCTCGACTTCAGTTACAGCTTTTCTATCTCTAATACATGCCCCTTGAAGAGAGTGTGGCTCTGGCTCCTTTAGGCCACCCTATATTTTTAATAAGAAATAGAGCAATAAATTGTTATGTTCTTTAGAAAGTCTAGAGATAGGAAAGACTTAAATACATAATTAAATATTTCAAAACATCATTGATTAAAAAATGTACCCACTAACATTCAGACACAGTCCTCATGTACTACTTTCACAGATGTTTGTAAATACTTTTTTATTTATATGTACAAAGGATGGCAATTGGAGTCAAAGCAAATTAATGTGTGGGCTGTTATCATGCTTAGTGTTTCTGTGGACCAGGAGATCATGTGGGCTTTCTAGGCAAATGGTTTGCCTGACAGAGTAAGGTACTTCGTGAGAAAGAATTGAGCTATAAAGAAATTAAATTAGTCAGGGTTAACTCTGTCCAGGAACTGAAAAGTTAGAGGGATGGAGTACATGAAATTTAGATTTACTTCCTTATATCATTTAAATCCTAGAGGATAACAGACAGACTTACAATTAAATAAAACTCAATTTAAAATGTGGGATATAAAGCACCAGGTTTCCTCATAACAAAAAGATGGGAAGAAGGGCGCAATCTGTCCCAGGCGGTAGGTGCTCCATTGAAGGTCTCATGGAAGCTTGAGAGCCCACGGAAAATGTGGAACAGACAAGTGACCACTAAAGGAATGCATGCCAAGGAAAACATGGGTTTGGAGTTCCAGCAAGAAAGGAGTAAGGCATGCTGAAGTTCACAGCAGTGAGAGAGAATGGAAAAGCCCAAGTATCAGAGACCCACCCATTCACACACTCAAGAGTCCCATAAAAACACCATAAGCCATAAGGTGTGTGCGGAGGACTGGAGCCACAGAACTGTGTTCTGACTAGAAACAAACAGAAGTTATATGTGCTCTGCCCACTCCTGGCCTCTAGAAGAGCTCACAAGGAACAAACTGTTCTGTATTAACAGCTCATGCCTTTGTAGAACCCAGGAAACAAGGTATCATATCAGATTATAATATCAATTACTTGTATTATTATTTTGCTTTTCTAAATTCATATTTTATGCAAATCTCTTAATTTTTAGGGAGTGCCAAAAAGTTGAAACTCAGCCCACCCTGCTTTGTTTCTTTGTTTGTTTAGCTCATATGGTAATTAAATGTTACTTAGATATATTGCCAACACGCACAAATAAATATACACAATTTCTTTATAGAGAATAATCTATGATAGCCAGACTTTATTAATTATATAGCAAGCAAAAACAAAACAAAACAAAAAACTACAACAAATAGCAAGCAGCTTATAGAAGTAGCAGACCAACAATGAACCATCATGAAATCAAGTACATCCAACATCCAACAGAAAAAACTGGAACAGCCTATTGGAGAACAAAAATGAGTAATACCAAATTAGATGCTCATATCACCCAACATGGCTTGTTGGCATGACCATGCTGGTAGTCCCAAATGAGTGCCCTGTGCAGGGCAGAGTTCTCTCTACAGGTGAGCTTCCAGCATCTTTTCTCACTGTAGGCCTTATTGCATCATGAGAGTAACCGTGGAAATGCTTCACTTTCCAGGGATTCTTAGCTGTTTTACTGTTTTCTTTCATGTTACAAAGCCAGAGGGCCAAACTGGGCCAGCACAGGGAGTTTGGAAGGACACTTGACAAAAACCTATTTGAGTCTGAGACCAGGTGGTCTGGTCCTTAGAGTCAGTTCTTAACAAGCACAAATCACACATGACAATCCCCAAGAATATTTACATTGTATCACATATGTATGAATACATGTACATACTTTTACATACCTCTCCACTTACACACACAATTTAGCTTTTCTGAAAGCAACAACAACAAAAAGTAATGCAAAATCCCAGGGTAATTCTTACCTGTTTTGTGCTGCTATAATGTAAGAGCTGAAACTGGGAAATGATAGAGAAGTAATTTGGTTCTTACAGTTTGAGTGTTAAGAAGTCTACAATCAAAGATCCTACATGTGACAACAGTCTCAGAGCTGTGTCACTTCATAGTAGAAGGTATGTGTATGTGTGTGTGTGGGGGGGTGTAGGGGCAAGACAGCATCAAAGAGTAAGAAGCCAAGAAGACTTAACCCCATTTTATAATTGGCAGTAGTCCATTCATGAGAGTGGAAATGTGCTGACATAAACATTTCCCATTAGAATACTACTGGACTGGAGTTTTACCTTCTAACACATACCTTTGGGGGAACTTCCAAACATAGCAGTTTCCTAACACTGGAAGGCAGTGTTATGCAGGTTAACCACACCTACTGCCCCTCTCCCCATTGCACCATGGTCAACCCATCTCTCTCATTCATGCTGTCTGACAGAATTCAGGAGCCTTTATGATTTGTTCACTCTCATCATTTAAGAATTTACTTGAACTTTTGAAGAGGTATTTTGGGTTGTTTCTCCCAAGGATGCTTCAAATGTCACCTAAGCTCTGTATGACAAAGACATCTTTCTCTTCCCTTCCTGTGCTTACTTTTTAGCCTCTGGCACAGAAGATAAGCACTAGTTCTTTTTGCATAGAGGCTTTGTAATCTAGTATCCACAGTGCATCGATGCAGCAGCTGAGTCCCTTCTCACCTATGTGAAGCCCATACATCTGTGCTGTTGTTATGCCATGGAGTGTGCAAAGCAGGGAACCTCAAAAACAATGGTTGTAACTAGCTCTTCATGGAGGGATGTGGAACTGTCAGTTACTGTGGGTCCCTGTCATGCTAACATTGGGAGCAGCCACAATGAAGCCCCGATGAGAGGACAGAGACAGGGTGTGCTACCATTAGCTTGTCACACAGGCCAGAGTGGGCAATGAGCAGTAGGACATGGAGAATCTTTCCTTCAGGGATGCTCGCATGGTAAAGAGTGTTTGCTCAAGGACCTTTTGTTTGTTTGTTTGTTTTTGTTTTTGTTTTCTGGGAGGGAAACACAGACCCTGTCTTCAAGAGAGAAGCTCTTGAAGTGTTTAAAGTTAGGGTTATATAAGCAATATGCTTATGGGAACAACAGAATACCCATTATGAACTAAGAAATCTGAGGAAATGGTTTAACTTCAATTATTATCATGTCTGCTTAATTTTTAGAACCATAAAATGTTAGACCTTTTCCTCATAGCTCTCTTTTAATGACTTTATTCAAATCTAAATTCTTTCCCCCCAGAGTATAAATGAATGAATCAGACTCACATTAAGTCAGGGCCAGCAAGAGAAATGGGCTCTATTTAATGAAAGTAATTGCAGATTCCAGAAAAACCTTGCTTGAGGTTTGCCATTTTCTTTTAGCATACTAACCCCTTGGTGGCTTCAGAAGCTACACCCACCTTCCTGCTAACCTTTCTTCATCTACATTTGGGACTGGCACCCCTCTATGCCACTCTCTTAGCTGGCATACTCTCCTGTGACAAATATTGTAGTTCACATATTTTTTTTTTTTTGTAATTGGCTATGTAATTCAATTTTGAGTCTATAATCAAGGAGTCTGTATCTGGCAAGGGCCGCATACCTGTGTCATCCCACAGTCGTAGGTAGAAGGGCCACAAAGCATGAGGACAAAAGGTCTATCTTTGCAACCTCAAGCTCTTTTATAATTGATAATCCATTCATGAAAGTGGAGACTTGGGGGTCTAAACTTTGCTCATTAGATACCATCTCTTAACAGCATAGGACTAGAGTTTGTTTCTAACACATACTAATAGGAGGATACATTCAAACCACAGCAGTTTCCTTATTCTGGTAGGCAAAGCTGGGCAAGTTGGCCAGAGGCCACATCTATTCATGTTGTAAATGAGTGTTCTCCATGTAGAGCAGTCTCCTCTCCCAGTTGTGTAATGACCAGCCTATGTACCTCTTCCATCATTGGTCTGGGTCTCTCTCCCTCCCTCTCCCTCTCTCCCTCTCCCTCCCTCCCTCCCTCTCTCTCTCTCTCTCTCTCTCTTTCTCTCTCTCTCTCTCTCTCCCTCTCTCTGATAGGACTAAAAGCCTATGTAATATGTAATTAGTGCTGACTTCCAATTTGGGACAATCTTCCTTTTCTTTATCCCAAATGGTATGATTCTATAGAGGAGTGTACCACCGTGCTAACCCATCACATTCTGGATATTTAAAATTGAGTCTTCAAAGTATTTTCGGCCACTCCATCACTGTTGAGACTGATTTCCTGAGTAGGCTATTTGTAGAACTGGGTTTTTGAGCTCCAGCCTGATATACTCCTTTGCTGTAGGTGGATTTTTTTTTCCAGGCAAAGTAATTCTTATGGCACGTGTATAGAAAATATGACATATGAGTCTTACGTTCTGCCAGGACTTTTCTTAGGGCCAAATAATTGGTTACTGATTGGAACTTTTGCTGAATCTTTACTATTACTGAGTATTTCTCAAATGTTGGCCAAATCATTTTTCTTCTTCTTTTTTGTTTTGTTTTGTTTTGCTTTTGTTTGTTTTTCATGACAGAGTTTCTCTATATTGTTTTGGAGCCTGTCCTGGAAAACTCAATCTGTAGTCCAGGCTGGCTTCAAACTCACAGAGATCTACCTGCTAGAGTGCTGGGATTAAAGGTGTGTGCCACCGACGCCCAGCTAATTTTCTTTTTTGTTCTTTTATAATTATTTGTAGGAATGGAACATATGCCCTTTTCAGAGGCATGATAATGTGACAATAAGAGAATATATGACTCTCTTAAATCCCAGCAATTGATGGTGTGTTTTCCACTGCTAGATTTAACAAGTGACAGGAGTAGGGAGTGGAGAATAACTTACACTACTTTTTTTGTGCCATTTTTGGTAATAAACAAATGTGAAATTTGGATGTGTGTGCATATATATATATATATATATATATATATATATATATATGTACATATGTTCCTTTTTGTATACATATGTTTTATGGAATCTGCCTCATTATTTTGTAATCACATATGCATACTCATAACAAAATGCCTCCAGCTGATTGACAAGTGAAACTCTACATGAGGCAAACAAATTCAACACTCCACCCAGTATGTAACATATGATCACCTACACAATCTGTGTGTCTGAGAATTTGGATTTGCATATACTTTTCTCTGGGGGGAAAAATGACAGACTCTTACTTTAAACATTTCTTTCCTGATCTGGATTTCTGGGTATTAGTGAAATTAAAATAGTTGAAATTATTGGAATGGAATTAACGTGACCAAAGAGAACAAAACCCATCATTTCCTGGTTTTTATAAGCAATGTGGACATCAATAGTCATGAAGGTATCTAGAGCTGGGCAGCACTGTGATGAGAATTATGGTTTTCTTCCTTCAAACCAGGCATGTCCTGGTGATTGCTGTGCTTCAAATAATTGTGTATTAAAATCCAGCTGCCAGTGTGATGGTATCTGGAAGAAAGGCCTTTGGACGTTTCTAAGTCATAGGGATGGAGTTCTAACCAAAGGGGTTTGGTATCCTCTGAAAGGCACCCTCATGATAAAGTGAGAAGGGGCTGTCTATTCAGGAAGTGGTCCTTATCTATAGTCAACTTGGCGGTGCCTTGATAATAAGCCTGACAGCCTGCAGAAAAGTAAAAACAAATTTATATTATTTGTAAATTACAAAGTTTATGGCTTTTTAAAAAAGCAGCCTGAACAGATCAATTTAGTAATTCTATTATTAAAGAAAGAAAAGGTTGTGTAACACAATGATTTCCATGCCCCTTTGAGGCCTTCTCTGAGAAAACAAAAACAAAAACAAAAAACAAAACACTCTTATGTTTACCATAAAAGAATCTGAATTCATAGCTTAGAAAAATTAAAATAATTCTCATTTTGTAGTTGACTTAGTTATGAGTCTGTATAAGAGGCATGAAAATCTGATTGATAATTTTCATCCAGTAATCACATTCCTTCCTCCCTACCTTTTCTCTCTCTAGCCTTTCCAGCTACCTTCTCTTGAACCCCTCCCATGTCCATCCACACTCAAGTTGATAGTCTGTTTCTTTTATTATTATTGTTTCATATGTATATATGTATATGTGTTGCATAGATATATGGAAATGGGACCTATTGCATCTGCTTTTGTTGTGTGTATGGTTTTCAGGCTGATCACTCTGCATCAAACAATAAAAAAGGGACCTCATCCCTTGGAGAGGAGGGGTTGCTGGCTGTGGATTCATTGATAAATTTATTAGCTAATGAGGCAACCATGATGAGTACCTCTCTATATGTCTAAGTAAATACGTACATTTTTAGATTAGTGTTTTCTACTTGGTCCTTCTTTTTTCATTTCTTCCCTTGAGAAAGTAAATGATGAGAATTTTAAATTTGAAAGAAGACATTTATACCTTGAGTAAAGAGGAAACTGCATTAAATGAAGAACCCACAAACTCATAGTATGTTTCCTATTCATATTGGTAAGTAAGTAAATGGTCATTGGTTGGTTGTTGTTTTAGCTACAAATTCTCAGTCTGCCATATGTGCCATTTAAGGTAAACAGTTTTCAGCAGGGTTAATTGAGTTGCAATCTCAAAAATAATATACACATATCAATTAAGTACTTACTATATATTAGGCACTACTTATGATCTACAAGGGGTTCCATTATTTAGACCTTAGAACTTCCATGTGAGGTATCTATCATTGTTCTATTTTATAAGGAAACCAATCTTAAGATGTATAAGAACTTTATGTTCTCACATTACATTGTCCAAGAATCTTCCTTGTGAGTGTTCTTAGTCACAACATCCCTTGGTGTTGGGAGGGAGCATGGCTGGGTTAAACTGTAGTGAGATTATAGTAGAAAATTCTGGAATTGCTATTATTGTTCTCAACAGCTGTCCTTGATTGAGGCAAGAAGTCAGGATTTTGTGTTTCTAGGTCAATTAGTTATGAGTATGAAGTATAGGCAGAGGGGGTGGAATCTTTATTCTTTTATTTACTTTTTATCTCATTTATTTATTTGTTTGTTTGTTTGTTTATTTATTTATTTTAACTTTTCAAGACAAGTTTGCTCTGTGTAGCTTTGGAGCCTGTCCTAGAACTTGCTCTGTAGACCAGACTGACCTTGAACTCAGAGGTCCTCCTGCCTCTGACTCCCCAGTGCTGGGATTAAAGGCATGCACCACCTGGCTTTGTCAGGAGGGGATGCAATCTTATGCCAATACATTTCCTGAGGAGTGTCTCAGCCATAAGAAGTCAACACATCCTGGAGCTGACACTGAACATTCCAAGGAGGGAATCTGGGCAACACCTGTCTGTACCTCTTAACACTGACTTCCTCTGCTGTGTGTGTCTGTTGTATAACAGTTTCCCCCACAAGAATGAAACATTTCATCCTACATGGAAAATCCTTAAGCAGGAAGGTAACCAACTCAAAATATCTTCAGGAAGTCCCTGAAATGAACCAGATTCACTAGGCCTCTGCTTGCCATTGTAAGCAATAGAAGCTGAGCTGCCAAGGAGATTTAGAAAAGCTGAGTTACAAAAGCTATCAAAGGAGACAAGGTGCATAGAAAACCCTGAAAACTGACCAGCTGCTTGGGAGAGCAGAAACAAGTCAAGATGTCTAGAAGAGATTTACACTAGGACTCATGGAAAGGATGCTCTTCAATGGCAGTATCAACAGACATGTCCCACCCCTAGGCAAATAATGAGAAAGGGACTAGTCAGATGACTATGCCTACCATTTCTTCACTAGATATGTATAATACACATATATACTGTAGGGTAAAAGGACCAGGGAAAAAAGACACCTGTGACCCTGACTTGACTCTGAGACTAGGGCCAAGGAAAAGACAGCCCCGCCCCCTGACTTGACCTCCAAGCACAGGGCCAAGGGAAGAAGAGCTTGCCCTTATCTTGATCCCAAGCTCTGAGAAATCCCTGCCATTCCCCCACCTTCACTCAGTGTTAATGGCCAAACAATGTTTCCTCTCCTACCATCCTTCCCCACTAAGCTGATTGCACATGCTCTAAATATCCTACAGACACCTTCTCCTCAGTCCACCCCTTTGCTGACTCTCTCCCATTTAGAGGCCGCTGCCATTCTGTTCTTCTCCCCAGTAAATCTCTTGTGTGAGATTTGTTGTATGGCATTTCTTGGCTCCCAACTGCCACGATGCCCTTGTGATTGAAAACCTTTACATGTACCTTACTACCTGCGACTTCCATTCTTGACTAGGCCCTACAGTGGTCTATGTATATTCCCTGGTTGGGTAGTTCAGCTCTTTATCCATTAGAAGTCAGAAACCCTGGCCATCTTGGCATTTGCTGGCTTCAGTTGCTGAATTTGCCTGCTTACTGTCAATACTGGGAAGATAGGACTAGGAAACACCCCAAAGGATCACCCGAATGTCACAAACCTATCCCACATGTAATAACAACTCTGCCCCCTTCTTTTGACCATAGTCAAGGAAAATTACTCCTTTTAGCATAGTGGCTCTGCTTTGAGCATTTTTCTCTTGCTTTGCGGTGCACAAAGGGATGGCAATTTGGGATGGCAAGCAGAACTGAGACTTTAGTGGGGCACTTGCTATGTCTCCTAGTAGAATGAGAAACCATCTGTCAGCCAGTAATTAAATTAACAAAGCTTTGGAGAAGGTAAACAAAACTCCTCTTAATTGGGTAATAGGAATGAGGATAAGCCTGGGCAGGCCCTAGTTTATGTCTGTGTGGGCAGCAGAATTCCTGCATAATAGTGTGCATCCAAGTATACAAAGGACAGTCACCCCTCAGCTTCTCAGGGCTGCTGACACATCTATTGCTGAGGTTTCATATTGCCTGCAAAATAGGACTCAAGAAAGTGGCCTCTGTGAAATCTTTGCTGGTTAGGAAGCTTTGCAAAGTGTGGAAGGTTTTTGTTTGTCCATTTGGTTTGTCTGGATTTTTGTATTATTGGGAATTGAACTCAGGACAAGGTCCATATTAGGCAATATTATATCATTCAGTGATAGCCCCTAGTTTCTCACATTTTCTAGAATTCTGCGGGTACAATATGGTCATAAAATGGCCTCTGGGGATGTATAGATAGCTCAGTGGTTAAAGTTGTTGCTGCATAAGCCCGTAGATAATAGTTGAGAACCCTAGCACCTATATAAAAAGCCAGGTGTCACAGTATGAGCCTGGAACCTCAGATATGTGCAGTTAGGGTTAGGAGGATCCCTGGAGCTTACAGGCCAGCCTGTCTAGCCAGCTGATGAGCTCCAGATTCAGTGACACATTGTTCTAAAATGTAAGATGAAGAGCAAGAGCAAAAGACACTGGACATTGGCTTCTGGCCTCCACACATGTCTACATAGTCTGTAACAAAATCCCCATTCTCCCCGCTACTCATTAGTTTCCTCTCATAGTACTTGTGAAGCTGTTGGGGTGTGGCTGGTCACTTTGGGTAGGTGCTTCATGAGAAAATTCCATTTTCTACAATTGGAGTCATAGCTCTTGCCTGTTGCCCCATCTAAATCTAAATCAAGTGAAACAGATGTTTAAAGGGCTCCTGAGCTTTACTGAACTTTCAGAAGTCCCTATTGAGAAGCATACTATCAGGACACTGTTTTTCGTCAAGTACAAATTGAATCAAAGAACCTTCTCTTGTCATTTCTTAATGATAAGATTGTGGCTTAACCTGTTAACCTAACTGTCAATGGAATTATTTGATAGCATTAAGATGTAGGGAGGAGAACACTTAAGTCCATGGTCTACATATTTCCAGGCTATAATAATATCATTTTGGATTCCACTGGGGTATTCTGAAGACCGTTTCTTTGCTCTCACTGAACTAACACAGTTACGTTTATGGGGTCCATCTTCATAGCTACTCATCAAAGCCATTTAGGTAGAGTGGCTGTATCTTAAATGGGCAAAGAGAAGTTGATACTGACTAGAATGAAGCAAGCCAGTATTGTGCAGGTGCCACTGGACACCCACCCTCTGTGCTACCACCCCTCTGCATTTCTTTGTTCCAATAACCACTGGTACTTGGTAGCAAGAAGGTAGTACCAGGGTTTCCACAGCCTGGGAATTCTGATGTTCAACATCAGCATAGCACATCTGCAGTGCCCCTCCCATGTTGAGGGTTTTACCAGAGTGAAATCACTCTATGGAACAAGTCTTGCTTTAGGGCAACTTGTTTCTAATGGCATTCAATTTTATTCTAAACACTTTTCTGTCAAATGCTTCATAGCTAAAAATTCTAAGTAGTTCAGCTTTTCAAAAGTTCCTTGTAGAAGAAGAAATCCTAAAAACAGCCTGGTATAAACTGAGCACTTAGTAAGCATCTGGTTATTATGCCAAAGCCTGCAGAATTCATGGGCCAGGCTAGTATTGGCTAGTATTTTATTTCTTTTGAAACACAGCTTCTTATGTAGTCAAGGATGACTTTCAATTTCTGATCTTCCTCCCTCTACCTTCTGATTGCTGGGATTATGGGCAGATACCACTGTATGCAAGTGATGATGTGCTAGAGATTAAACCCAGGCCTCATGGCTACTAAGCAAAAACTCTACCAAGTGATCAATAGCTGCACTTGATTATTTTTTATTTACACTTTTCTTAAGTTGGCATCACAAGGATCCTGCAGCTTGAGTGCAGAGTAGTCCAGAGTGTTTCTGCAGAGAGAGGGGTGGACTCAGGGACTGAGTCCCTTCTCAGTTCCAATTGAGGGCACAAACACACATTCCTCCACTGCTGTATTTTTAATAGACACACAAGTCTGCTCAAGAGCTTGAAAAAAAGAGAAATGAGATGTTCCTCAGTAAAAGTTCCTCTTTTCAGATTCCTGAACCAGTGCATAAGAGAGGAGGTTTCTGGCCACCAAGAGAAGAGGGGCTATTGTGAGTGTGAGTGGAGTCCTGTAGAAAGGTGGTGAGTCTCCTAGGATTAACAATGATGGCTAATGTTATTTGAGAGAATGCTTATTTTCCCCTGAACTCTTATTATCTGTGTTCCTGGCTGTGTAGAGACATAGCACCTTGCCTCAAGGAAAGGGGTAACCTAGAAAGAACCCATCAGGCAGAGTCTCACACATCATGCCATTGTAACAAAAGCACACAACTTTCCGTTCTTTGACTAAATGATATGAAAGTTGGTGCTGTAGTGTCTTGAGTTTACATGTTGAGTTTTACATGGAGTATTTGGGCGTCCTGACTCAGGCCAGACCCACTAGATCTGCAATGCTGCAATCCACTAGATCACAGCGAAAGGGTTGTAGGACATGGTCCCAGTGATTCTCCTTCACCGTTGAAGAGCAAATGTGTGAATGTGTGATACTCTACAAATGAAAGAGCTCTGACCCTGGGGGTGGGGGACACTCAATTGCCTTCTAGATGGTTCTGCTTCTCAGTAATCTCACATGTGTTTTCAGGATGCTGAGCATGAATTTAGAACACCTCTCCAGGGATAGAAATTCTGAATTACAGATGAGAGAAAGATCACTTATGCAGGGAGTGTTTCTTTTTCAAAAGTGGGGATAGAAGCAGTATCTAGAGGTAAAGCTTGGCTGGGTATTCACTTGAGCACATGTATTTCCTGGAAAATTAAAAAATCAATGTATTAAAATGAGCTCTTCTAAAAGTCAGGCAAATGCTTTTTTTTTCATTTCAAGTATTTTATTAGCATATATTTACTATACATAGTTTAGAGTTTCATAAAGAAAATTTGGTTTAAATGTGCGTGTTGCCATATTTACCTCACTCCTATTGCCCACCCTAGGGCCCTCTCTTCTTTTTCTCTTCCACTAGTTGTAGTGCAAATTCTAATTGGTTTTAATAATAAAATCCTGGAGTCAGATATGGGGTAAATGCTGAAAGGTCAGAGAAGCAGAGCAGCCAGCCACTGGCTCTTTCCTCTACTGAATCCTCAAACCAAGGGCCATCTTGTGCCTACGAATCCTCAGTCTGAATGCAATGAGCTCCCGTCTCCTCCTGCCTTATATTCCTCTCTCCGCCTATCCATATCACTCCTGTCTTCACCTCCATAGTGCTGGGAAGTGACTCCGAAGTACTGGGATTAAAGGTAGGTATGAGCCACCACCATCTGGCTTTTACTTTTAGACTGGAGAAATCTCATGTAGCCCAGGGTGGCCTTGAAATCACAGAGATCCACTTGCCTCTGCTTCCTGAGTGCTGGTGCATGCTACCTCTGCCTGGCCTCTATGGCTAACTAGTGGCTAGCTCTACAATCTGATCTTTAGGCAAGCTTTATTTATGGAAGCAAAAATAAAATATCACCACAGTAGTTTTGTTCCTTCCATTTTCTTTTGGCTTTAGGTCATATACAACACTCACACACACACACACACACACACACACACACACACACACACACACACACACACACACAGTGTGTTTATGTATTTATGAATTGATACAGAATTACACACATGTATGTTGTACATAGGATCCAAAAATAAGAGGAAACATGAAGTTTTTCTTAATATGGCTTATTTTGATTTATAAGTTACATCCATTTTCTAAGCTAAGAAATTACATATTTTTATTATATTATTTATAATTTTATTATTTATAATTGAACAAAACTCCTTATGTATATTGTTAACATTTGACTCATAATTCATCTGCTAGACAATTGAGTTGATTATATAACTTAGCTATTAGGATAGTGCTACAGTAAATTTTGATATACAGCTATGGCTAGGCATGCTGGCCAAGTAACATCCTAGTACATTCCCAGAAATGGTATAGGTGGGTTATAATGTGGATTTATTTCTTGAGGCTTTTTCATACCAATTAGATGGACCAATGTTAGGGTTCATTTTCTTATACATTGGTAAGTGTACATCAGCAATGTATAAGGGTTTATTTGTCCTACATTATTTCTAGCATTTGTTTACTTTCTTAAAGGTAGCCATTTAGACTAGGGTAAAATGAACTTATTGTGGTTTTAAGTTCTATTTCTCTGATGACCATGAATATTGAGCATTTTTTCATGTGTTTATTGGACATTTGTACTTCATTTCAGATGAATGTCCATTTCATCAAGTGATTTTATTATGTTGCTTAATATTTTTGGTATTTATTCTTTTGAAATATTTATGTTCTGGATGTTAATCTTCTCTTAGAGGAATAGTTAGTGGGAGTTTTCTCCCATTCTGATCAGGTTTGCATATGCTGCTGGGTTCTTTTGTTGGGCAGAGCTACTGAACTTCATACAAACTCATTTGCTAATTTCTTCCTATTATTCCCCAGTCCTTTGCACAGAGTCTTTGCTCATGCCTACATCTTGAAGTAATTTGCCTACATCTTGAAGTAATTTCCCTGTGTTTTCTTCTAACACTTTCAGAATTTGAGGTCTTACATTAGTGGTTGAGTTTTGTACAGGATCAGAGGTAGGGATCTAGCCTCATTCTGCTATATGTGGATGTCCATTTTCCTAATACCATTTGTTGAAGAGGACGTCTTTTTAAAAAGTGTGTTCTTTAGGCTCTTTTTAAAACACAATATAGTTGAAACTATAGTAGTATGCATCTAGGTATTTCCTTATATTCTGTAGATCAGACTATCTGGCTTTCATTCTTTCTTTTGTGACAATACCATGCTGTTTTTGTCACTGTTTATAGTGTGTATTGACATTAGGGATTGTGGTATCTCCAGCATTATACTTTTTGTTGGTGATTAAACTATCTTTTGAGCTTCTATGTGAATTTGAAGATTATTTTGCAACTTTTATGAATAATGACATTTGAGTTTTGATGGGGATTACATTGACTCTTGGATTGTTGTGGTAGATAGCCATTCTTACAATATTATTTATTACAGCCCACAAAGATGGAAGGTTTTTTCTATTTTCTAGTTTCTTATTTAATTTCTTTCTTTGATGATTTACAGTGTTCTTGCAGTGGTCTTTTACAACTCCCATTAAATATTCCATAACTGTTTGAGGTAGTTAAGAATTGTATTGTTTTTCTGATTTAGTTTTTATATATTTGTTGTTGCAATATAGGGGATCTATTAAGTTTTTAGGTCAGTTTATCTCCAGCCATATTGTCCAAAATATCTATTATATTTTTTGGTAGAGTCATTAGTGTCTATGTAGAAAATTATATGATCTACAAATAATGATATTTTTGACCTCTTTTTCTGAGTCCCTTTAATTCCCTTGGTTTTTCTTACTGTTTCAGTAAAGACTTCAAGTACTACATTTAATGAGAATGTAGAAAGGGAAACTTTCTCCTTACTGATTTTGGTGAAAAGATTTTGAGTTTTCTTCCATTTAATATAATGCTAGCTATAGGTTAGTTAATGAGAGCTGGTGTCGTGTTGACAATGTTCCTTTAATTAGTAGTTTCCTCCCGAAAGGATTTAATAATGAAGGGGTAATAGATTTTATAAATACTCTTTTCTGCATCTATTGAAGCAATAAAATGCTTTCTATCTTTGAGTTTATTTATGTAACTGATTATGATATTGATTTGTGCATGTTGAGTTGTTATTGCATCTCTGGAATAAAGCTAACTTGATATAGAGAATAACCTTTTAGATATGTTCTAGAGTTTAGTTTGCAAGACGTTTATTGAGAACATTTCAGCAAAATTAGCCTGTGATTTCTATTTCTTGGGTCTTTGTCTGTTTTTACCAGCTTCATCAAATGAGTTTGGCAGTATCCCTTCCCTTTCTATTTTGTGTTGGTTCTTTGGAGGTTTGGTATATTTAAATCATGATTCCTTTTGGGCCTGGGCTTTTTCCAATTTGAAGACACTACTACTGTTTCAACTTTATTACAGATCTATTTAAGTCATTTATGCATACACATATCTGGGTGCTGGAGAGATGACTTGGAAGCATGAGTACTGAGTTCAAATCCTTAGCACCTATGTAAAAGCTGGGTCTGGAAGCATGTATTTCTAACCCAACATAGGATTGGGTAGGGATTTCATTAGAGGCAAACTGATTCTATAGAATTGCTGATCATCCAATCTAGCTAAAATGGTAAGTTCTGGATTTGGTTAGAGGTTTTTATCTTAAAAGAACATGTGAAGAGTGATGCAGGAAAACACTTGACAATGACCTCTGGCCTCCAAACACTCATGCCTGGGTAGATACATCCCATACACTATACACACACCCTCCCTCCTATAAATGAAAGAAAGGAAGAAAGAAACCCTGTAGACTCATCATATGTGTCTAGAAATTTATCCATTTTTATAGTTTTCCTTATTTATTACAATGTAGGTTTTGAACATGTACCCCAACAATACTTTGAATTTTCATTTGTTGCAATCTTTCCTCACCTTTAATTTTATTAATTTGGATCATGTCTTTCTTTTAGTCAGTTCAGTTGAAAAGGTTTGCCAATATTCTATATCTTTTTGAAGAACCAACTCTTTCTTGCATTAATTTTTGTATTGTCTTTTATATTTTCATTTTATTAATTTCTGTGCTGATTTGTATTTTGTGATTTTATTTATGTATTCATTCCTGTCCTTACTATAGAAGTTTTAAGTTTCAATTTTCCAAGTAGATAGTAGCACTTTTATATAATGAAGTAAACAATAGAAACAAATAGCTGTTTTCAAGGACAGAGGGCTTTTTCTGTTAGGGTGTTTTGCTCTCCATTCTTTTTATAGATTTGGGTCCAGAGAGCCCATCACACACGGGTAATGGAGAACATGTTGAGATAAATATGTATGGATCTGAAATGAGGGTTGGGAAATAGAACTGAGAACATGTTGAGGTAAACTTCCCAGTGAGCTCAAATAACACATGTCAGTTTACCAACATAAGACCTAAGGTGTATTATGCCTATCTTCTAGGATAGATACACTTTAAGGATAATACAAGACAAATGTTAAAGGAGAAAAAGAAAACAAAATGAAAACTGAAAAAAACAAAACAAAACTGGGGTAAGAGCTTAGGCAGGCTGGGCACAGCTAATCACCCTCAGGAGGCCAACTGTGAAAAGAAGAAAAAGAATTTTTGTTCAATGTGTCCATATTACAAAGAGGAGCAAAGAGGATTTGTGGGTCAAGTTCATTTTGGGAGACCTTGTATGAGGTTTAGGTTTTAATAGGGGGCCAGAGGTGCATATGAGTAAGTAGATATGGTCAAGGTGTGGCCCTGCTTCTTCTTGGCTCCAGTCTTCCCTTGCAGGTGTTCTGACACATAGTTAGCTCCATGTGAATCCCCTTTCCAGAAGACACATCACTGTCATTGCATCATAATTATTTATAAAATGTATAATAGGGTGTTGTAAATTTCTCTGGGGTAAGGCTACAATGATGTAGACTCTGGCAGCTCCCTTCCCTGACTTACAAACCTGTGGTGACTGTGGCTTTTTCCTGTCACCATAGTTGCTGGGGGCTTCAGTGATGTGGCCATTTGGAAATCTTGTTTATCACTTTCCTGCTCATGGGGAACGCCCAGCCCAGGACTGGCCAGAAGGTGGCTTGGGTATCCGATGTACTGTTTGTCCATCTGGAGTACCCTCTCTTGCTTGCTGAATTCTAATGCTTTCTACCTCAAGATGTAGCCCCTTATTTGATGTTTCAGTTCTTTGTGGAGGAGGAGGTAAACACCGGTAAGTTTTCTCCAATTACAATGAGTTTCCCTGTGTTTTCATGAGAGTGACAAGACAGCAAAAACTTTTTTTTTTTTCCTAAGATTTTTTTTAATGGTGTTCGTTACAAGTTGGTGAGATCTAAGGTGAGGATTGGTTTATATTTAGGAATAAGGGCAAAATATTTGAATTCATATGAAGCCATAAGGATTTCAGTAGTGCATGTTAATAAGGAATACATGTAATATCTTGGAATTATATTAGTAAAAAGAATGAAGAGATGATCTGTATTGTGCCTGACTCTCAATAGGGTGGCTACCATATCAATAAAAAAGGAAGAAAAATGTCATGGTGGTGTAGATTTTGAGTGTGCAGCATTTGTCACTTTTGCAGTGTCAATGGAGGGAGCATGTCAGAGTCACAAGAGGTTAGGGGAGGTTTAACATGAAGGACACATTCTCCCGAGGGTCACTTTTAGGATTAAAATGAATTAATTGTAAGTAGACATAATTAAAAACCAAACTCTTCCCCCTGTCTCAAACATGGCTTTAAGAGCATTAAAGAAAACAATCTTGTATTGGAATAAGCATTAAAAAACAAACAAACAAACAAACAAACAAACAAAAAAAAAAAACCGGGGGGGCCAGCAAGATGGCTCAGCAGGTGAGGGATCTTGCTAAACAAGTCTGATGATTTGAGGGCAGCCAAAACTGGGGTTACAGGTTACAGCCAGTCCAGGTTTGCCTTCAAGCACTCACTTTGTAGCTAAGGATGATTTTGAGCTCCTAATCCTTCTGCCTCCACATCTGAGTATGTACCCTGACATTCAGCCTTCTTTTAGGAAGTCTCTCTCTCTCTCCCTCTCCCTCTCCCTCTCCCTCTCCCTCTCCCTCTCTTTCTCTGTTTTTCAAGACAATGTTTCTCTGTATTGCTTTGGAGCTTGTCCTGAAACTAGCTCTGTAGACCAGGCTGGCCTCGAACTCATAGAGATCTTCCTGGCCCTGCCTCCTGAGTGCTGGGATTAATAGCATGCTTCACCAACACCGGGCTAGGAAGCATTTCTTTATTTTGTCCTTCTGGAGTTTGGAACTAATACAACTAAGGATAATGAGATTTTATTGTTGTTGCTTATTTTTTGTTGTTGATGGCAGTATTTATCCTGCTTGATGTTTTCTGAGATCCCTAAATCCAGGATTTGGTAGCTGATTTTAATTTGGAGGGTTTTCTCTGTCATGATTGAAACACTATGTCTATTTCCTTCTCTAGTATTCTTGTTATTGCATAGACCTTGATAGTGGCTGTGCAGTCCTGGGAATTCTGGCTCAGGTTTTGTTTTGGGTTTTTGTTGTTTTCCTTTTTATCCTTGCTATCTTTTCTTTTCCATTTTGGTACTCATCAAGCTCAGTCTCATGAGTCATGTCCAAGAGGCTAAATCCACCAGACATATCCTTCATTTGTTTTACAAGGAGTCTTTTCTTTTTTCTTCTTCTTTTTTCCCTTAATTTCTGTTAGAACCTTAGCTGTATTTCTATAAATCCACCAAACACATCCTTCATTTGTTTTACAAGGAGTCTTTTTTTTTCTTCTTTTTTCCCTTTATTTCTGTTAGACCCTTAGCTGTATTTCTATCTGCTTACGCTGCTCCTTTGTTCTGACATTGTCTATTAAAGTCATTACCGTGTTAATCATAACTATTTAAATTCTTGGTCTGATAACTGCAATCCCAATCCTCTTGACTTATCTAATTACCATACTTGCTCGACATAGACATACTGTTAGATTACTTGCTTGTTCTTGCTGTTTTTTTCAACTAGACACAAGGTAAGTGATTTGGAAAAAGGAACCCCAATGGAAGAATTTTCTCTATTGGATTGGCCAGTGGGTGGGCAAACCTGTAGAGCGTTTTCTTGATTGATGATTGATGTGGGAGGGCCCAGCCCACTGTGGGCAGTGCTACCCTGGGCAGGTGGTCCTAAGGTATATACAACAAAGCGTGCTGAGGGAGTCATGGAGAGCAAATCAGTAAGTGGTGTTTCTTGATGGCTTCTGCTTCAGTTCCTGCCTCCAGGTTCCTGTTTGAGTGCCTACTCTGATTCCTTTAGTGAGGGACTATGACATGGAAGCATGAGCCAAGTAAACCCCTTTTTTCTCAGGTTGGCCTTGGTCAGGCTTTATCATGGCAAAAGAAAGCAAAATAGAACAATACTTAGTTTTCCAGGCAGGTTTGATACACTGAACAAAAAAAAAAAAAAAAAAAAAATTGCTATAGGCATGCAGCTAGTCATGTGTTTCTGAAATCTGGAAACTAGGTATTTGTCCCATAGGTCTGTGATCCACTCTCTTAGGAGCCTGTACCTCTAAAATGTGATCTTTGTGTGTGTTTAGTGGGTTTATCCCCCCTTTAAGTGAGCAGGATGGCTTGAGGGCTGGGTTGGGCATCAACTCCTCCCAATTAGAAAACTGGCTAGAAAAAAAAAAAAAAAAAAAAAAAAAAAAAAAGAAAAAGAATTTTCCTCTTGTCCCATGTGCATCAGATTGTGGTTAAGTAGTTTCTCCTGAGAATTATCCTCATTAAGAGAATTAGACCTCTCTGGTGCATTCCAAAATGGCTCCTCTCCCTTTGCTAGAAGTTGTATCGTTTCTCGGATGTTTCCACTGAGCAATGCTCAAAGAGAAACCCTTGGAAAGCCCGGAGAGCTACACACTGCAGTAGCAACCCTGTGGCTGGCCATCTCCACAAGGTAAGCTGGCACATCTGCTGGTCTCTCCAACCCTGAGGGCAACCATTTGCTTTCTGTTACAAATTCTAGGGAAGCCATGGGCTTTTCAGGATGTCCAGCCGTGTACTTGTTAGATTGAAGCTGCAGCTTCAATGCTCCTGCCTTGCAGGGTGACTCTTGCTTTAATTTCTAAAAGAGAGAATTACTCCTCTTACTCTTTGTATTTGTCTTTATGTTAGCGAGTTGAACCTCTAGTTTCTAGCTTTTAAGGCAAAACAACAGATAACAAGAGCTTAGGAATCCCTTCAACAACCCCCGCAATCGAAGCTGAAGACATGGCATCTGCTTTGGGGGATTAGGTAATTTTTCATTTACTGCTGAGACTTTATGTTATGTCACCAATTAATTGTTAAAAGACAGGGAGGGAATGATGAATTGTCTGTTTTTAAAGATATGTAGCTTCCTGGCAACAATTCATCACTTGTTTGCTAACTTATTCAGCATTTATAGTTGCCATTATGTATACATATTTTGAGAATCAGAATAAGCCTTTTTACCAGTATCTTGGGCTCTGATACCAGCTGTGAGTATTTGTGTGGGGTGGGGCAAGCTGGGTACCTGAGCTGGCTCAGGTGGAAATGCATAGCCTTGGAAACTCATTGCCTGATTTCCCCTGCAGGGTGCATTAAATGGGTTATGTTTTTAGAAAGTTGAGGTTTGAAAAGTCTTTGTAAAACCACTGGTTCTTCTAGTTCTGGCCTAAGATCCCCTTTCTCTTCTCTTGTGACCTTGTCCCCTTTCTCCTCTCTTCTAACCCTGTCTCCAGCTGAACCATCTCTAAGGACTCTAGGTGTCCAGAGAGATGAAAGGCCTGTGAGAAGCTAAGTGAGGTTGGGAACCAAAGGTCAAATACTCCTTTGATATCTTCCACCTCCCATCCAAGCAGCACAGAGTCACCCATGGACTCATGCCTTTTGACTGGATTCTAAAAGGAATTTATGTGAGAATTTTCAATAGTGTTGATGTAGATCTGAGCATTCCAAACTCATCCTGTTAGGGCATATTTCTGTGGGATTGATCCACATACAAAGCCGGATTCGTGTGGTGTATTTGATCCTGTTACTATTTTTGTTATTGCAGATCTGGTGGTTCAATTTGTGTTGATAATGAATTTCTTGTAGTTAAGTGAAAACTTAAAATTGAGTAAAATATTTCCACTGCATATCATCTATCCCTACCCAACACAATGTAAAACATTTTTTGTAGTTGCTGTTATATCTAAATGCCCAAAGGAGTTCCAAAAATATGCTTCTTTCTCGTAAAAATTGTGTTTTAATCTAGTTTTCTGCTCTAAGCCCTTCAATATAAAATGTCACCTCAACAAAGGGTAAAGTTCTACTTTAAAGCCCAAGCTATATGCTAACCTTAAAATTCTGACTAGCGTGGAAAAAAAGGGGAATAAGATAGGGAATAAGATATCTGTTATGTGATTTTATCTACTGTGCTGTAATTAATGGAAACTTTGAATAAAAATGAAATTAGCCATGTGATGGGAGCAGAAGATGGTTAGATAAGTGAACTAATCTCATTATCCGGATTTTAATATTGCATCTGTTGTTACCCGTCATGAAACTGACTTGAAAAATTCAGTCATATTAACTCAGCTATGAATATCACTACAAAGGCTCAATTTTGACTGATTTCACATAAAAACAGAGAAATATCTTGGTCATGTTAAATACTTCCCAGTGGAAGTAATTTCAGATATGTCAGACATAAGTGGCATTAACTAAGGGAGTTTGCTCCCTCCAGAATGTGGAAGGCAGTTAATGTTAACTATGTTGTATCATCATGTGTGAGACAGCAAAAAGGATGGAAATAGGCTCTCTCTCCATGATGGGAGGAGGAGCTCCTGTCTCATCTCTGGAAGCTTTGGCAGTGTGCTTAAGTTCATGTTGAGACATTCTTTCCTGAGATTTTAAAGAACCAGAATCTGCTACTTAGAATATTTGAAAAGTTTTATTTTTCAATTTCTTTTTCTTCTCTGTGTTTGAAGTTTATCTGGTACTGGTATTTATAATCTTAGAGGCAGAGGACTAACTGGGTGATAATCGAAGACAACAGGTAGACAAGGAGGTATCTTCACATTTATGAGGAGACTCAGAGTATCTGAGTTCATCCTATTCTTTCTTCATGTTGACCCTTTTAGAAATAATTGCAAGAGGATGGCTTTCTAGCTCAATTCTTGCTTTCTCAATTAAGGTAGAACTCAGATATTACCTTTGAGTATTACTTACTGGATGATCTATATAAACTCACCAGCTGCTTTTATTGCATTATTTTTATTCCTGCCATTTAGGATTTTAAATACCAGGAACTGATATTCAGCACAGTGCTGGGTTCTGACGCATGGCAAAGGGCAGCATCTTCATGGGAGTGTGAGTTGTGTGTGCTGTCTGGTGTGTTGTCATCCTGGGAGGGCCCTGCACTTGAACTTGGAATGGAGGTCTTACCAGTGAGAATAGAAAATAGGTCTGGCTGGCATAGACTTGGGTTTGGATTGTGTCACTGTTGTAGTTAATGGAAATCTAGCATGAGTGACAAATGTATCAACATAGCCTCTTAACAGTGGGCTAAATAATTGTCTGTCTTCCCTAAGCCCTCAAGTTCTAATTCTCAGAATGTGTGGTATTGTTGCTTTGAATGGGAAAAGGAACTTGTGGCAAAAATTAAGGTTCTTAAGATGGGGAGTGTATTATGGACTATCTATGTGGTCCTCGAGTAACACAAGTATCACATGTGGCAGGACAGAGGAGGGCACACCACAGCACAGGAGAAAGTGTGATAATAGTACAGCATGGAGGAAGGAGCTTTGCAGATGGAAGAAGAGCATCTTCAGAGCCCAAGAACAGGGGATGAGAGAGGGTCCTTAGATGCCAGGGGAAGCAGCAGAAAAGTGGGTACTTCCCAGAATTCCCAGAAGAATCCAGCACTTTTCATTTAAACCCAGTGAAACACACAACTGATTTTTACTTCCACACTCTCAGAAAATGCAACTGCCTTGTTTTAAACCGCCAAATGTTTCTAATATGGTAAGCATGGTTGACAAACACTGTCAGACCTGTCTTAAAGGAGGAAGGGTGAAGTGGTCTATGGGATGCTGTAGACATGGGTGTATAAACAGATTTAAGGTCAAGGTTCTCAACAGGGCAACGTATGCATGAACATAATTAAAATTCTAAGGCAGCCCTTGAAACCACATGAAGGTAAAAGATTACAATAAATAGAAATAAATGGAATAGCTTGTATCTGACTAAAGCCTGTTCAGTATTGGCCAGTGCCATACAGGAAATAGCATCTAACACTTGGACTGCTGGGTCAAACCCTTTAAAATCTCAGGGTATAAAAGATTGATGGACAGTCTTTTAAGCAGATTGGTAGCTTCCTCTACTGTCTAGTTTCCTGACCTCAGGTTAGCTTTCCTGGGAACAGACAGTCATTGTACGAAACCTACCGTGGAGCAGAACTGCTCAGATCCCAGTTAAACTAAGCTTCATAAAAGGCAATGAGCCCTTGGGGCTGACAGCAGAGTTGAATTTTGTGCTTTGCTTATGTAGTACAGGTCACACAATTGAATTTAAGAGAACAAAGAAAGAAGGTAAAGTCTTGCTTGGTTGGGCTCCAGATAACTCTAACTCTAACTCTCTCTCTCTCTCTCTCTCTCTCTCTGTGTGTGTGTGTGTGTGTGTGTGTGTGTGTGTGTGTGTGTGCGTGCGCGTGCGTGTGTGCACTCGAGCACGGGTCTGTGTGCATGCGTGGGAGAGAGAGAGAGAGAAGAGGGAGGGAGGGAGGTGATTCCTTTCTTGTTGTTGGTTAAGGTGGGTCAAATCCTGATCAGAGTGACAGTACTTTCAGACATGAACTGGAGCAGTCCAGACAAAGTGTGGACAGTAGAACTGATCCACGTGAAGCAGGAACATTAACTTCCTCTGCAGGTGAATTCAGCCACTAGCAAAGATTGCATCCAGGATCTGAATTATCACATTATTTCAGAAGTATGGCACACTTCTTGGATTAAAGTGTTAGTTTTCTATGGACAACAATAAGCCATTAATTAAGGCTGCTTAGGAGCGGTGAAAGACGAGACTAAATAAATTGATAGCAAAGTACATGGTTTTGAAAAGTAGTCATTTTTAATAGATATATTTTGGGGAAAAATAATTTTACTAAGGACTGTGGCTTCAGAGGCTAAAATACAGACTTTTTTTTTTAATTCTAACTTTGGCATGGAAAAATAAATCATTTTTCCACATGAAGAATGATGTGGAAGTTTTGGGGGCTTGGTTTCTATCTGAGAAAATAGGGAACTCTTGAAGGGTTTGTCTGAGAAAGGAAGGAAGCTCCTATGGGACGTGGAGCAGATGGTGAGGGTGGAGATAACTATCTGGTATTTTGTAAAGATTACTTAGGGCAAGCAAGATGACCCAGCATAAAAAGGCACTTATTACAGACATGGTGGAAGGAAGGAACCAGCTCCTGCAAGTTGTCCTCTTGACTTCTATGTGCCCCCACACATATACAGGCACACAATCATCAATTAATTAACCAATCATCAATGCAATTAAAGAGAGGAAAGGTTTGTCCTGATGTTATACAGAAGGAGTTGGGAGACGTCATGGCATAGGCATAAGAAGCTAACCAGGTGAGTACAACATTAAACCAGGTAAAAGGGATATGTTGAGGACATGAGTGGGAATGGAATGCAGTGAGTGAAATCCATAGAAATTTTAGAAGAAAAAATCAATATGATTTATTAATGGCTTGAATATGGAGAGAAGTATTAAGAACTTTGAAGTCATCAATCCTAGAAGCAATCAACTTTTTATAGCCTTTAAACATTTATAGCCTTTAAACATTTAGCATGCTTTTGTTTATTTCTAAACCTCAGCTTAAATGTTTGCTCCACATCATTATGCTCACAGCTTAGGGTTTTTGTTTTGTTTTTTTCATTCTTTGATAGTTTCATACAGTGTGTTAGTGGCCATATTCACCCCTCCTCTCTCATCCAGGTTAATACCTCCTGCTCTACCCACCTAATATTTGTCTTTTTCCTTATTTTCACTCAAGTCTAACATGTGTTTCCCACCTAATCTTGGATGATGGCTTTTCACTGGTGTGGTTGATTTATAGGCGGTGAATCTCTTAAAGCTGACTCTCCTTGCCCAACAGCTATGCGTTTCCAAGAGCTTCTCAGCTTGGGCTGGGATTCTGTTCCCACATCCCTTTTCCATACTGGGATTTTCATCTGGTTTGAGGTCCCCAGCTCCATGGAATCAGATGCTTCCACCCTAGCATCACATTCAGAACCTAGCCATATGTGCTTGAGCCTAGCCTTGGTCATGCTAGGCAGGTCATCTACCACTTAAATATATTCTTAGGTCACAGTCTAGTTTTAAACCCAGAATTTGAGTTAGAATAAGTAGAAAATTAAAAATCCATTCCTTTCTGGTACTTTCAAGCACTGCAGTTTATGAAGTATTTTTACCTAGTGTGGTACTTTGAATGTAATTGACCCCCAGAAGCTCATACAGGGTGTCAATATCAGGAGGTGTGGCTTTATTAGAATAGGTATGGCTTTGTTGAAGGAAGGTGTTTCACTGTCAGGGTGGGCTTTGAGGTCTCCTTTGATCAGGCTTAGTGTGACACTCAGTTTCCTTCCTGTTCCCTGAGGATCAAGATGTAAGACTCTCAACTCCTTCTCCAGCATCACTAAGCCTCTGAAACTGTAAGCAAGACCCCAGTGAAATGTTTTCTTTTAAAGAGTTTCCGTAGTCATGGTGTCTATCCATAGCAATAGAAACCATAACTAAGACACCCAGTGATTATCTTGGTCATGGTTTCAGGGAAGCATAGATTCTGGCAAAGCTGGCTTGGGACAGCTCTACTCTGAGTTAGTTTTATTTCTGGTTCTTTCTGGTTCCAGTGGCTATTGTTGCTATAAAAGTAATTGGTGTTCTAGAGACAAAGTGACCTTTGGTTTTATATACTCATTTTTATCTTGAACTAGTTATCTACAATATTCTTACCACTATCAAAAAAATAGCTCATTTTGTATACTAGCTCAGACTGACAACTTAGTGAAGATAAGTTCTAGTACAAATGAAAGTTGCTGGTTTATAATGATGTCGGGACTTTTGACAGACATGGGCATTGTTATTTAATAGTCATAGGTCACTTTAGCAAATAATACAAAGATCATTCTGCAGTCTTATTATGAATTATCAGTTGTGATACCTTTGAGACTTCATTGGGCAAAACCAGAACACACAGGTTTAATGTTCTGGTACTGGAGAGATTGTACAGCTAGCTACAGTTGAAAACTGAATCTCTTTAGGAGGAGAGAAAACATGAAATCTGAGCCTGACTTCTCTTGGGAATTATGAGAGTGAGGAGGGGCCTGGGGTTACTTGTTAAACTGACTTAATGCAGGGGCTGGAGAGGTAGTGGAATAAAGTAGGAAGAGTAGTCTTTCTTCTGTCTGCCCTCTTCTGGGAGTACTCTTCAAGGATTTATACTGAAGGCTGGGCAGACTAAAAGATACAGCCCTGGGTAACTTCGCCAGACGGCTGGCCAAGGGACGCATGTGGGAGGTAAAAATGATACAGGGCTCTAAATAGTTCAGTAGTGAATTTTAAGAGTAAGAAAAGAAATAAAAACGGGCTACTGGTTATTTCAGCTCACATTTTAATTAAATACAAATAACTCACTGATAGTCGGAAAACACTTCCAACCTTTAGGAAATAATTATTTCATCTCTTGTGGCAGGTATTTACAGTTTGACAACAGGTGGCAGAAGGACTTAATTGCTGGTTAGGAAGAACCCTGGAATGAATTGATAAATCACTGCCAAAGATAAATTTTCTGAGAAATACACAGAACATAGCTTGTGAAAAATATTTCTGTGCAAAATTACTCAAAAGTAGACAAAATAGGGCCTGTGTCACTAGGACTAATAGTCTGTTGAAGGAAGGTTGTGCAGGAAGGCAGATGGGTGGCCTACAGAGAGACAAACTCATTGCCTAGTCTTAGGTCATTATAAATGAAGAGACATGGAAACTGGCTGGGAGCAACCCTGACTTCTGAGGTAGAGAGTATGCTTTACTTCCTCAGCACACTCCCTGGGGTCCTCTGTCTATCCCTTTGGATAGCATACACAATGAGAGGTTTTTATTCTGACACATTCATACTTTCTGCCATTCTGCTTTGGTCATTGGCCCCCGCCACCTCTGTCCAGTTCCCGGACCAACACTGGTTCATTGCCCTTCCCCAGAGCTTCCTCCATCGGCTTTTGTGCCAGCCAGCTGTCCAGAGTCCACCCAGAGGAACAGGAAAGTAAGTATTGCTTTGTTTTCTGTCCCTCTTGTCCCTTCCTGCACTCACACTTCCTGTGTCGATCCGACTATGTCACACAGTTGAGCAGTCACACCAATAGTTGAGCAGCTGTGTGACACAGCAAGGAAGCCATGTTTTATTGTGGAGAAAATAAAATGAAAAAAAAAAAAAACCAAAAAAACCCCCAAAAAACAAAAACAAAAACATATTAAACCTAGTTTGAATACCTAGAAAAGAAATACAGTGTAGGTTAAAATGTTAGAAAGTGTAAGAATAAATGTAAAATGACTGCAATCACTCCTTTGTGCTTTAGACAATGCAACTTCCAGGTTTAATTCTAAATAATTCTGCTTAAAATTTCTTTCTTTTTCTTTCTCCTCCTTAGGTATTTAACATGCACTCTCTCACTAACTCCTACCCATCACATACAGAGACTCTGTCTGTGGAATCTGGATCATTTATGAATGACTGATTGGTATAGCAGCATATAATTTAGATATAGATTTACATTCTGTCTTTTCTAATTAACATTGTGTTTCTAGCCAGTTTCAATACTTAGGTTTTAAATGTACTATTTAATGCTTACATAGTCTATTATGTAGCTGAACCCTAATTTATTTTGCCTATTATTTGGCATTATATACTTACCCTTTACTATTTTTAATAATTCTGTAATGAAATTGATATCTTAATGTATTGGTTCATATCTCCAATTTATTCCCTCAGGCTAGTCTTAAAGTCCAGTTGCCAGAACAATGCAAGTGAAGCTGTTTTTACTGTTTCTAAATGTATTTCTAGAATCTTTCTAGATAGACTATGTGTGAATCAGGGGAAAGAAGGGGAAGTTACAGGGACATGAGAAAGAGCCCATCGTGCAAAACAACTAATTAAAGTCTCATCAATTGAAGATACAGAATTTCAGTCCAATTCAATATGCTGTAAGGTTTGCCTATATAGAAGCAATGTTCTTTCTGTGTATTATATTTTATGTAGGTATATTTAAAATAACAATGCTCCAATAACAAGGAATATGCTTCAGGCCTTAGTATGATTTTCTAGACCTTTCTTCTTTTTTTGTTCTAAACATATACTTTTCTAGGAACCTCAGAAATGGCATGATAAAGCTTTGTTTACAGTAAAAAGAATTTCGGCTTCTTCTGCAATTCTTATGACCTAAAGTTGCCCTTGACAGCTTTTACTCTCTCAAATGTGTACCAGGAACTACTCTGTAGTCTGAATTCCTTAGCAACCCTTTGACATGTAACTTCAAAGCCCCCAACAACGCAAGCAGCTAGTCTGAAGACAAAGGGTGACTGTCTAAGTTGGGATTCCCACAGGCATTGACCTGTGTGCTTTGTCCATTACCTGTGCTTCTCTTCGTTATCCCCAGGCTTAACCCTATTATTAAAATCTTTTAAATAAACTCCAGTATGGCTTCATACAGATTGATCCGAAAATTCTTTTCTGAAGCAAAGTGAAGAATCCTGGCTTCAGAGAGGGGGTTTCTAGAGAACTCTGGCTGTCATAGGCAGCAGTGTAGAGCTAAGTCTCTGGCCTACACTAACTGCCCCAACCTACTGAATTTTACTTGAGAAGAATTGGTCTTTTAAGTCTGCTCCCCCAACCCCCGTTCATTGAGATCAAGTCTCACATTGGCTGGCCTGAAACTCACTGTTGCAGCCCAAACTGACCTGGAATTCAATGCAGCCACCTCTTGGCAGGGAGACCCAAGGCATCTCAGTCCTTGAGGCTCATTGGTAAGGCAGTGCTCTTCCCAGTGTCCCAGCTGGGATGCTGAACTAGTTATTCTGTCCTTATTCCAGGCTGGCATAGGGGTTCTGCATGTCCCTTTGCAAGGAATCAAGCCCCACCTCAGTAGCCTAAGTGTTGGGATTCCAGGTATGAGCCATGATACCTGGCTTTAATCCAGCCTTGGTAACAGTGTTCATTATTCATGTGTTGCTTAGATTTTGTTAAATAAACAGAAGCATGTTTGTTTTCTTTTTTTTCTTTCTTTCATTCTTTTTTAAACACTTCTTATTTATGTGATTGGTGTTTTGCCTGTGTGTACGTCTGTGTGAGGGTGTAAGGTAACCTGAAACTGGAGTTGCAGACAGTTGTGAGCTGCTGTGTGGTTGCTGGGAATTGAACCTGGGTCCTCTAGAAGAGCAGCCAGTACTCTTAACCACTGAGCCAGCACTCCAGACCATGTTTTCTTTGTTTTAACATGGATTTTGTTTTTATTGACGAGGGCAAACATTTTCTAATCGAAGACATTTGTTTCATACAATATATTTTGATGATGTTTCCCCTCCCTTCCTACTTACCAAATTTTATGTTTTTTTCCTTACTCTTTAAAGTTGAATGACAACAAACAAAAAACTGCAACTCCCCCAAAGCCCTGTCCCCAAACAGAAATCAAAATGGACAAAAGAATCACAAGACAAAAAAAAAAAAAAAAAAAAAAAAAAAAAAGGGCAAATTTTTACAGTTGATATTTATGTGGGAATACCTGTGTTGATTTTGACCTCCATGGATCATGTAGCATCTAAATATGTTAAAACCAGGGGTTATGGGTAGGAAGATGGCTGGAGTTATCATTTCCATGCACTAGACACTATGGATTCTGCTATGTGTCTACAGCATGAAAGACAGCCTGCCTCCCTACAAACATCTCATTTCAACCCCACTAACACTGAAGTGAGAAAACCCTGTTGTATCTACAAGTCCTTCCTGTTAAGATTAAATAGCTGTCCAGAATGTGTTTTCAAAAATATTCAGTCATCTGTTATTTACTCTTCCACAAACAGAAATTAGAAAAGTGTGTGTGTGTGATATTATCTGATGATTGCTTTCTGATGTGTATTACTATTCTGCTTTGCCAGCCTGCTGTCCAGAAAGCTTTTTGGGGAAGGATTTTAGTGTTTCTTCCCTTCCCTCAAACGTGCTTGTAGGATATGTATGGGTTTGTTTCAAGTGTCTTTTAAATTAATGCTTTATAGTTTCATTTCTTTTCTATGATATTTTTGATATTGCTTCTTGGTATGGTACATGTATTATTTTTAAGCATATTTTTTAGTAGAGTGATGTTACAAATGTGATGCAATTTTGAACTTTTAACACAATGAACTCTAAATAACAGTCATAGAATTTCCATGTGCACAAAAATCAGACCCCCTGAACGTGGGTCTCAGTTAGAAGGCCTGGGCAGTCTAAGGGACCTCTGACAGTGGAACCAGGGATACATCCTGGTGCGCAAAAGGACTTTGGGAGCACATTCCCCATGGAGGGATACTTCCTTAGCCTAGAGGCAGGAGGGAGGATCTAGTCCCTACTCCAAATGACTTGACAGATTTTGATAATCTCTCCTGGAAGGCATCACCCTGCCTGTGGAGTGGGGCGGGGTGATGGGAGGGGAGGGGACAAGGGCAGGGGCATGGGAGGGCGGGAGAGGGAACTGGGACCACTATGTAAAACAAAAAATATAATATATATATATATATATATATATATATATATATATATATATATATATATATCAAACAGGATAAGATTGTTCCAAGCCACCTTACTCTCTCAAAATCCGTTTCTTCACCGCAGAGGGATCTTTCTCTATGTTTTTGGTGGTTTTTTTTTGGGGGGGGGAGGCTTCCTCCCTTTGTTAATATTTCCAAACTTGAATACAATAATTTAGTTATAAAAATATTTTGTATAAATAATATTATACCTTACATTCTACAACTTGACTCACAAAATAACAATCATTAATCACCTTTTAACTACCATATCTTCAAAAGGCAGAATATTCCTGAAGAAGTTCAAAGCCTGTGCATTCCAGGGAGCCTGTGAATGCATTCCATTTTATAGCAAAATGGAATTTGCAGATGTGACTGAGGTTGAGATTTGGAGTTATCTAGGATGATTCCCGTGGGTTCAGTCCTAAAGCCCATAAAGGTGGAAGGTGGAAGCAGAGTCAGAATGAAGCTAGGAAGCAGACTTGACCTTCCTTTACTGATTTTGAACACAGAGAAAGGGACCATAAAGGAATGAAAGAGACCTTCAAAAGCAAGGAAAGACAAAAATAAAGAAGGTCTGTGTAAGCATCCAGAAAGAAATAGCCTTGTCCATACCTTGATGTTAGCTCAGCAAAACCAAAAACTTTTGATCATGGAACCTTAGGAAATAGCTGTGAGACTGAAGCTGGCTTAAGGAAAGGAAGAGCCAGTAGAGGCCAGAGACAGCCCCAAGTCATGTAGGAAGTGGAGAAGTGACTGCATAACTTGACATTGTAGGGGAAATTTCACATGGCAAAGGTCAGAGCCTCACAAGCACAAGGTGTTATATATAATGCTATCCAAGCAGAGAGCAACAGCTATTGATCATTGAGTGTTTTCTTGTGTAGGCCATAGTGACAGAACCATGAGGGGCTAGAGACAGGATGCTGAGCTGGTGATGGGCCAGGATAGGGACATTACCTGATAAGTCTTCAAACACCTTAAAGTTAACATTTTCTGAAAATTAAGAATCTCAATAAAGTAGTCATCACCCTAACCTCATTACAGGGGAAGGGAATGCCATTCTAAAGCCTTCATCCAGTAGTTGATTGAAGCAGAAGCAGACACCCACAGCTAAGCACTGAGCTGAACTAGAATTCAGTTGTAGAGAGGAAGGAGTGATGAACAAAGGGGTTAAGACCAGGCTGGGGAAACCCACAGAATCAGCTGACCTGAACAAGGGGGAGCTCTTGGACCCCAGACTGATAGCTGTGAAACTAGCATAGGTCTGACCCAGACCCCCTGAATGTGGGTGTTAGTTAGGAGGACTGGGCAGTCAATAGGGCCTCTGGTAGTGAAACAGTATTTATCCCTAGTATATGAATGGACTTTGGAAGCTCATTCCATATAGAGGGATATTCCCTCAGCCTAGACACATGGGGGAGGGCCTGGGCCCTGCTCCAAATAATATGACAGACTTTGATGATTCCCTCTGCCCCCATGGAAGACCTTGCCCTGCCTGGGGAGCAGAAGAAGGACGGGATAAGAGGGTATTTGGGGGCATGAGAGGATGGTGGGGAGAGGGAACTGGGATTGCTATGTAAAATAAGATTATTTCTAATTTAAATAAAAAAGTGAAAGAAAAAAGACTCTCAATAAGGTAAATTAAATGGATCATAACTCTCAAGCATGGTGGGCTGCCTGAATCAGCAGGCAGGAGACACTTGATAGCTGATGATACTGCTGTATAATCAAGTGATTTCTGTCATTATTTGAGCAACTGAAGTGCTTTTTCAGGTTTCTTAAGGAAAGAGAAGGATTATCCCAATAAACCAGTTTCTCTGAATAGCAAAATCTAAATGTTAAGTTATGTTAAGTAGGAGATAAGAGTAAAAATGTTCAAAGTCAGAAAACCCATATGCAATGAATCAAGTGATGTTATAAATACATGAGTAGATCAAATATTCAGCACCATAAAATACAGGCAAGAATCACACAGGCATAAAATAGATTGCATCTAACGTGTTATGACAGGGTAAATAAATACAGTGAAACACGGAATGGATTTAGCTACACAGTTTGAGTTAGAAATGGAAACTTCTGGTTCAAATTGTTGAATAAATTAGCATGGTGAATTTCAAGCTCCAAAATAGGAAGTGAGAAATTATACTGATGTTCCTTGCTAGTAGTTAGGTTTGCAAGGGAAATTTTGCATAAATACAAATTCAAATGCATTTCTGATGAGGGTCATTCGAGTAGCTTAATGGAAAGGTTGGAAAATCAGAACCCAGTGATCTAGATTTGCGTTTGTTTTCTTCATTTGTAAAATATACTTGCACAGTCTATTAAGTACTTAGCCATAGAATAAAGGGACCCTGGAATGGGAGGAAAATTACCTATGGCATGGCCATTAGTTAGCATTTATATTTGCTTTGCTGATAAAATGGTCCTTTTCAGTAGATAACTGTCCCTTGTTTTCCCAACACAACATCATCTGCAATGACAAAACAAATAGGTAGGTAGACTGTGGAGGTAAGTGTGACAAAGGATCATGGGAATATTTTCAAGTGATAGGTATATTTCCAGTCTTTTTGTGATGGTTACAAATGTACAAATATTTATCAAATATTATAGTACATAAAAATATTTTAACTTTAGAAAGACTTCTCAATATTTTTCATGGTGTAGTTCTTCTGCTTATATTTTCTTTTAATTTTTCTATGCATGAACATCTCCATTTCAAACTCTTTTTTGAAAGGTGCTTTGACTTGATATAAAATTCTTGGACAATTGTAATTAAAAATAAGAGAGAGATTCCTCCATGTCTGCATAATTATGTCATGTTTGTCTTTGTTTTTCTTTACATAACATGTCTTTTATTTATAGATTAAAAGTTCTTTTCTTTGTCATTGAAACTTGTTCTGTTAGATTTTGCTAATTCTGTGCCCTTTTAGATAGTTAATATTTCCTGTGCTTAGAATATGAGTTGGAATAAAAAAATGAATCAGATAACTTAGAACTATGGATTGATA
Organism: Phodopus roborovskii; assembly: GCF_943737965.1. Classification (NCBI taxonomy): domain Eukaryota; kingdom Metazoa; phylum Chordata; class Mammalia; order Rodentia; family Cricetidae; genus Phodopus; species Phodopus roborovskii. Next base: position 40,069,986 of record NW_026126511.1, on the reverse strand, counting down.
GTTTTTATTCAAATGTGGAAATTTTTTCCAATCCATCCATTCTTTCCTCACATACCTTTTTTGTTTCCCTCTGTTACTTTCAGATATTCCAACATCAAGAATATTAATTGACTGAATCAAGTTGCATAGCATATGGAACATCCTGTTCTTTCATAATTTTTCTTGGTTTAATTTTGCACTGTCTTATTTTCCATTAACTTTATCCAGTATCTTTCTCATCTCCCGCACTGTAGCTTTCTTCTATGTGATTCTTTTTTCTATCATATTTCAACTTAACTTTTTGAATACCTGCAATATAGTTACAACAGCAGTTTTAGTATCTTTTCTGGTAATTTTAACATTTGAGTTCCAATCCAGCTTAGACTGCTTTTGTTTTTTTCCCTCCTCATTACAGATTCCTTTTTCCTAGGATTCTTGGTAAGCACTGATATTTGTATTTCTATAAATTATAGTGATTTTTCCTGAGGTGGAATGTAGTTGACTAAAAGAATTTTTTTGGGGAGGGGTTTGTTTACATAATTTCTTGGTGTGACCCGAGCAACATTTAGTAGTAGAACTATTGTTTTTCACAAAGGCAGGGCTTTCTGTGTTAATTTAGGTAGCACTCCACAAATTTATCAATGTTCTAGGGTGTGTGGTAAGAACAGGTGTGATATTTTATGATCAAATAAAGCTGGCTTGTAGATCAGAGTGCAAAGCTAGCCACACTAGTTAGCAATAGAGGCCATGCAGTGGGGGCACACACTTTTAATTCCAGTGCTCCAGAGACAAAGGCAGGCAGATTTCTGTGAGTTCAAGGCCACTCTAGGCTACATGAGATTGAATCTGTCTGAAGGAGAAACAGAGCTCACAGGAAGGTGATCCCATCACTTGGGATCACATGCCTTTAATACCAGCACTAGAGAGGTGGAGATAGGAGTGATATGGCTGGGTAGAGAGAGGAACATATGGGAGGAGGAGACAGGAGCTCAATGCAGTATGAGAGTTCACAGAGAAGAATGCCGTCTGAAAGTTCCTACGGACAAGATTTCACCCATTTGGTTTGAGCATTGGTAGCGATAACTCTAGTGACTGGCTGCTCTGCTTCTCGGATCCTTCAGCCTTCACTCCCTGATAGCTGACTCTGAGTTTTTATTAAGACCAATTAGAATTTGTGTTACAAACAGGTACTATTTGGGCCCTTTGTCAATATCAAATAACACCTTCTCTAATCTCCATTGTTGCTTTTCTAGATTGGGGGACTTTATTGGTTTTCTATTTATCTGATGGGAAATGCTCGCAGGTTTATGAAGATCTTTTTCTGTGCTGATGTCTATTATTGATACTCTGCTCTGAGCATTTCTCCCCCACTCAGTTTTTGGGGCCCTCACTATTGCTTCCTCAGTGCAGGTGCCCACCGAGTTCTGCCTGGGCCTCTTCTCTCCTTTCATGGTTGGGTGTTCTCTGAAGATTGCAAGCTGAGGTAATTGTAGGGCTCACTTCATTTGTTTGCCCTTTCCCTGGGGATCACTGTCATTCATTGTCTGTGGTTCAGTCTCTCAAACATTGTTGTTTCACATAGTTTTCTTTCCTTTTTTAAAAATGTGTTTTTCCTTGTTTTGGTTGGCCATTTTCAAGCAAAATGATATGTGCAATACCTATTTCTACATCTTGTCCAGAAGTATAGTTGGTATTTCCTTCCTAAGTTTTCACGTATGTTGTAGTGCCAAAAGTCAGGACCTAACTTCAAGATCCTGCAGGGTAAAATTTATTCACAGTTTGGCCTAACTTACAGTCCCCTCCTTGGGAGTAGGAGAACGTAAGCATTTCTTAACAGCCTATATATAGATATTTCATTACCTTTGCAAGCAAGCAAATTTTAAACAAAAGCAGAACTTCGTAGCATTTAGCATAAACATATTGTTAAAGTCCTTGTGATTGGTCAGTTTCAGAAAGCCTCCTCAAGTTGACCTGGTTTGTCAGGTTTTTGTGATCTGTTTGTTCGGAAAAAAAAAAAAATGTCTACACGATAGGAGCATGTATCTTATTACACCTAAGAAATACAAGTACAAGCATCAAGATTCTGAGAACAGGTCTGGAAGCTGAATAATAAGAGGGATGGAGGTTCTTATTTTAAATTATTTAACCCATATTGAAATCAATAGTGAAATAGTTCCAGAAATGGGGAGTTAGCCTCTAACAGCATATCTCAAGGTATATAACCTGTTTGATATGCACATGCATACACACATATATATGATTAGTAGACTTAAACAATGTGCCCATTCCTCAAATAGCTATTCTGTTCTGTGGTAAGAAGATCAAAACTCTGCCTCCTGAGCAGTTTCCTGGTGTGCAGTCTATCAGCTGGAATATTCATGCTGTGCATTGGATCTCTAGGTGAGCTGCCCCATATAACACTGTCTAGTTCCTGACTGACATCACATTGATTAATTGGTAACTTCTACCTTACTTTTTTTATATATACTCAGTATTTAATTATACCTCTAAGTAAGAATGTATGTCTTTCTTCCTATCTGATTTATTTCACTTAGCACAGTGTCCTACAGATTCACCAATGTTATTGTGAATAAAGACTTGATCATTCTTTGTTAAGGCTGAACGCTTAACTATTCACTTCAGAGTCATGTGACAGTTCTGATTTTGAATTTTGGGTGGACCTCCAAGCTGGTTTCCATGTTGACACCAGTTTGCATACTCATTGGAGTTACACAGGACTTCCACTTTGTCCACACCCTAGCCAACACTTACCATCTTTTGTGTTCTTAATAAGAGCCACCATGACAGGTATGAGGTGATATTTAATTTCATGGTTCACAATGTTGAACATGTAAAAATATGTCCATTGACCAATTGTATCAGTGCTGTCAAGGAGGGGTGCAGGAATGTTTTTTTTTTTCCCTGCCAATTAACAAATTAATAGGCAGGAAAGAAATGTTCCTGGGAACCTTAGGATGTCTCAGCAGGGCTACCTTGGAATTTAGGTTCCTCTAGTAAGGTTCTTGATTTCACCAATAAAAGAAGTTAAGAACTGATACAAAAAGAAGCTGGATGACAAAGAACAGACTCAAAGAGAAGCCCAAGGGTAATTTATTAGGATTTAGAAGGGGAACTCCTGGGCAGGCAGGCTGTCAATCTCCTAGCTGCTGGGAATGGAAGAATGGGGAAGAGAAGGAACAAAGCCATGCTGCTTGAAGTCTGGTTATCCAGGGGACTAACAGGCAGGGGAGCCGTAGGAGAAGAAAAAGGTGGCCAGAAGTCTAGGTTAGTTTAAAGCATACTTGAGCTCTAGAAAGATCCTGAAGGAAGATGGAGAAGCAGAAGCATTCACTCCATTTAGAATTGGTTCTCAGCAATATGGGTAACAGCCCAACCTCATGGCAACTTGCTGGTTTGCAGGGACTGCATGAGAGGGCAGGAGTTCTGGAAGGGAAAAGAATTGTCTCAAGGTGAACTTACCTTTCTAGGGGTGGTCTCCTTCCAGGTCCATACCTGCCTCATAATCTAGTAATTTATGGGTTATTAGACTAACTGATAAGGGACAAGACAAGGGCAAATCTCCATCTATATGTAGAATCCATCCTCTTTTTAATTGATTTTAGTTTATTGTTTTAGTATTGTTTAGTATTGTTTATTGTATTAGTACAATTAAATCATTCCCCTTCTTTTTTGTTCCCCCTCTAACCCTTCTCATTTTGTTTTCTTTAAATAATTACTCTTTTGCATCTAAATAGATGACTAAATGAAAATAAACTCCTGAGTCTATTTAGTGTTGCTTGTATTTTTGTTTTAGGGGAATACTAGTTCTCTCTGTTTACTAGTTGTTAACTCCCTATTGTTCTTACCTAGGTGGGGCTCTATCCACATTGCCCTGTTAGTTGGTGTCATTACTCAGCTCTGTTCTAGGCAGCCATGTTGAGATTTGATGGGTGCAACTTACCTGCCACATCTAGAAGATAAAATCTTGAAGCTGATTTACTGGTCCTCCAGCTCTTCAAATCTTTCTGACCATTCTTCCGCAAAGTTGCCTGAGCCTTAGGTTTATGGGTTGTGTTGTAGATGTATCAGTTGGCCCTGGACACCCGTGGTAGTTTGAATGTATTTGGCCCTCATAAGATCATAGGGAGTGGCAATATTAGGAGAAGTGGTCTTGTTGGAAGAAGTGTGGTGTTGTTGGAAGAGGCTGGATGACAGGTGCCTTCAATCCACACCTTGAAGCCGGAGGGCACACCTTTAATCTGGGCCACACCTTCTGTTGGAAGTGTGTCACTGTGGGGGCATGCTTTGAGGTCTTTTTCTCAAGATTCCCTCAGTGTGACAGTCAGTTGACTTCCTGTTGCCTTTGATTCATGATGTAGAACTCCCAGCTCCAGCACCGTATCTGCTGGCATGACATCATGCTCCCCTTCACGATCATACTGGACTGAACCTCTGAAATTGTAAACAAGCCACCCTCAGTTAAATGTTTTGTTTATAAGAGTTGCTATGGTCACAGAATCTATTCACAGCCGTAGAAACCCAAACTGAGACTCTACCTCAAGGTCAGTTGTTCTCTGCATTTTAACCCTCTGAGGCTTTCTGTCTGTTGCAAAGAGAAACTTCCTTAATGAAGGATGAGAGCTATACTTTCCTGTGGGTGCAAGAATAAGTATTTAGAGTATAGTTAGTAATTAGACTAGTTTAGGAAAATGACTGTAGTAGATTCTTTCCTAAGCCCCATGACTGCTCTAGCCACAGGTTTATGATGCCAGAACCATTTTCCCTCTGTTGAGTCAGCCTTAAATCCAATTAGACAACTTGTGATTACCACCAAGACATAAGTGCCATTATGGAACCTCAAGGCATCTTGTGCCATGCTGGTGATGGTTGTTGTTCATAGGCATTACCACTAGGTAAAACTATTAATTGGCTTCCTCCCTTGGCAGCTTGCAAGCATCTTCAGATATTTTGAAAGCCAGACCTTAGGAAGGTTGCTTTCAGGTGAGACATAGCTTGGTTCCTTTGAGTCTTGTGTCTGAAGTGCATGGTTATCTTCAGGAGTAGTGACTTATCTCCAATTTCTGTGAGGCAACCTAGAACAACAGCAGCAGTGTAATGATTTGTGAGTTGGAGTTTTCTGACCAACAGCTTGTAAGAAGTTTATGTCTGGAACTGGGGTTTTTCTTGAATAGTCTATGGCCCTTGTGTCTGTGTAGGGAATTATCACCACAGTGTCATTATATCATTAAAAGTATGTGTGTGAGTGTGTGTGTGTGTGTGTGTGTGTGTGTGTAGTAGTAGTAGTAGTAGTAGTAGCACACGCTTTTAATCTCAGTACTCAGTGAGATCTACCTTTCTCTGCCTCCTAACTCCAAAGTTGGCATTGTCTACATAGTAAGTTTCTGTACAGTCCAAGCTACAAAGTAATACACTATCTCAAAAAGACCAAAATGTATATGTATGTGTAAGTATGCATATGATATACACACACACACACATATATATTATGTATATATTCCATTCCTTAACGTGTGTCAAAGTAGGTCTTAAATGTCCTCCTTCATGTCTTTTGTTTTTGCTTTGTGACACACTAGAATTAACTAGGGCCATGCACATAGGCATGGGTGTTATACTATCCACTGGAACATGAATAACTCAAAAGTGGCCATGTAACCAAAGATGACTACCTCCTCTCCCCAGGCAACTTTCAACTGCTCTCCTGGACAGGGCCCCATGTTCCAATCCATATATGATCAAATAGAGGCTAAATTATGCATGGTGAAAGTCATGCCATTTTTGATAAACCATTGCAATTCATTAAATATATTGTTATTAACTTCTTAGGCTATGGGTTTTAATTTCCTTTCTAAGTCTACCACATGTCCATAAGCATCAAAAGTGCCTGGAGACCCAGGGTTGTCCTGGGAGATCTTACCATATGTGATACATAATACTGAAAAATAAAGAGTATTGTCTGAGCAGAATCTGGAGAGGAAATGCTGAACTGATGTGGGAATCCATCGTGGAAATTACCATTTACCCATTCCCATAGACACTGGGTGAAAAGAACAGAAGGCAAAACTAACTATGGGCATTAGAATTTGCATTTCAGGTCATCGTAACTGAGATGTGTTTTGAGTACAAATACATGCTAGATTTTCAGGACTTATTATGGGAAAATTAAAATAATTTATTAATATTTTTAATAGTAGTTATTTCTTAAATGATATTGTACCACTGTTAAAATTGATTTTTGTCAGTATCATATGGTGGAAGTAACATGCAATATCAACACTCAGGAGGTGGAGCCAGGACAATCAGGAATTCAGGGCTAGCCTTGGCTACATAACAAACACAAGGCTAGTTTAGACTGTAAGACTCACCTTAAAAAAAAAAAAAAAAACTTCAAAAGTTTAAAAATGCTTTTCTCCAATTCTTTTTTGTGCTTTTACTTTAACTAGGACATTTAAAATTACACATTGACTCCACGGTGTTCTCTTCCATGGAAAAGGTGATGATGCCTGTGAGTCTTAACCAGTCAAGCTTGCTGTAATGTAATGAAGCAATTACACAAGGTCAAATAAATCCCAAACAAGGATGTCTGTAAATATTAGAGATGCATTTGATTATCCCAGGGTGAACTGGAGAGAAAAGACTCATCCTCTGTGTACAGTGATTCAGTGTGTGTGTTTACTTCAGAGCAGGACAGCCTAGCACTTTATGAGTAAGAGAAGAATTAGAATAGGATTTTCTTTAAGGAAATGGAGACAAGGAGAGCATGTCGAGACCTAGTAAATTAATTGAACAGTTACTAAGTATAACCGGGTGTTGAATCAGCAATCTACTCTGTGTGTGTATGTGTGTTCATGAGCTCTTACTATCTACAGATACAAGTGTTCTAGAGAAACTGGAAATATTGGGGTCTCCACTTATGATGCATACATGTTGTCTCATGTTGCACCTGCTAATTGGGTACTAAGATCATGACTCGTCAGACTTTTATTAGTAAATAAAAAATCCCATCCCATAACAGAATTACTGTGGGGATTAAAAACATTTCTAACGCCATCCCCCACACAGTACCAATCCCTGGGTAGCTTACTGGCTGAGTATGTCCGTAGGTCTTCTGAGTAGTGCAGAATGGAGACTATGCTCCACACTGGGGCATCCTTTCTACCTCTTCCATGGCATTTGATGGCTTGCTAAGGCTCTCCTGTCTCTAATGTCTAAGTATCAGAGGGGGTGTCAGGTGCAAAATCTCCAAAGATGGGCAAGGCCAGTTGCTGACATTCTAAGTAGTATGTGGTGGCTCAGGGCATCAGATTCTGGCAAGAAAATATAAGCATCAAATTGTTGAGCAAACGCTTGAACATTTATCTCCACAGTATTTTAGCACTTTTTACTTTGGCAAAGGTCTGTCTCCTGGTGATAAAACTGAACATTCTACATTCTTTTCCCAGAGTATGAATTAATTCATTTGAGATTTCCCGCGCAAGAGATAACACAAAATCTGACTTAGTCACTATAAAGCCATTTACTAAAAAGTCAGAATTAAAGTATTTTATATGCTATCAAGTGTGCCAGCTGGAGAAGGGCATTCCCAAGGACAGCCAGGAAAAGCCTTGGACCTTGGCACAAGAAGTACCAGCCTCAGAGCTTTGTCAAACATGTATCCTGAGGGGCACCCTACCAGCTGGGACAACTTATTGACTTACCCAGGAGGTTGTGATAGCCTTGAGTACCAGATTCAGTGGTGTTGTCCCATGGAAAATGTTTTTTCTCATTTTTTTTTTCATTTTGTTTTGTAATTAGTTTCTTTAGTGTTCCTTTCTATCAGTTCAATTTCACTTTGAAAATGCTATCTTGTTTCTTTTAAAGTAAGCCAAGGAAAAATAACTTTTTATTTGGAATGGGAATAAGGAAATTAGAATTTATTATTTAAAATGTACAATATATGATCATTGTAGAAAATTAGAAAATACAGAGATGAAGAAGAAAATATAAATAAATGAATATCTCATCGTCCTGATGCAAGCATTGTTAGTATCTTATGGTGTTTTTCTCTGAAGCATTTCTATGGCAGGGAGCAGTAGATATGGGTAATTTTTACAGGGTTCACATGGATTTTTTCTACAATAAAACATAATAGCAATCATACTACAGAGCAGTACAGAGAGTGGCCATTTGATACCTATTTTCAAGATATGCTGTTAAACATCTTTTGAAAATAATTTTTATATTGTCTGTGTTTTTATTATATAGCCATATTTTTTAATTGATCTATTAGATTGTAGGGGCTATTTTTAAAGTTTATTTTAAATTTACTTGGGTGAGTGTTGAGTATCATAAGCCATTAAGCATCCTTCTCATTTTCTTAGGATGAATTTCTAAGATGAAAGTTTGGGGTCAGTGAGTATGAGCACCTTTAACTCTGTTCATGAATAGATTGTTAAAATTTCTTCCAGAGCCCCTATATTAGTTTGTAGGATATGACAGTTAATAATCTTCCCAAAACAGCAAGGGAGGTACCATAACACCAGTTAGCAAGACAATGTTCTCATTATCTTAATCTGTATCCCTGCAATATCATTTCTTGATTTTGTTGTTGTTGCTAACCGCAGTACTCCCTGGGTACATTTCCTGTTCTCATTATCACTTCCCCTGTCTTTTCCTTAGTCTTTGTTTTTACTATTTGGATCTCTTTATTCATACATGGCTAATTATTTTTCCAATACACTATTTTCTAACCTTTAGATGTCTTTTAATCTCTACACTTTTTGTTTTTTATGGTTCTAATCTTGTGTGTGTGTGTGTGTGTGTGTGTGTGTGTGTGTGTGTGATACAGAATATCTTTATCTACCTTGAGATGAATTTGCTGTCAACCTCTTTAACATTTTTAATGCATTTTTACACAAAACTCTTCAATGTCAGTCTCATAAGAGGAACTGGTGGTTTTGCTATTGTATCACCTTCCTTTATTCTCTAGTGCTTACTCCTTTATTGCATTTGCTGCATTGAACAATCCAACTTTTTCTTGATGAGTTGCCACCTTGGTCATCAGATGTTGTCTCTAAAAAGCATTTCATCTGTTTCTGCTCTTCCTAGGGTCCTGTCTATTGCCGGTTGGTTCATTCTCTGGGGCTGCTGCAAACCCATCTGAATGTTTGCATCTAGACTTTTCTCTTGCTTTGTGGAAAAACAGGCTTTGTAAGAAATGTTGCCCCGTTCCCCTCCTCCTTTATATCTCAGTTGATCTCCAAGTCCCAGCAAGTCTACTCACAAAACACTTTTGAGTTCTTCTGGGTCATAATGCTCAACTGTTACTGCCACTTCAGGCCATCAGTATTCCTGATGTTGTATAAATTGATTACACTCGCTCCGTCCTGCCTAATCTCATTAATTTCTTCCCTGTAGGATTGGAGGTGTGGCTTAGTGGTTGAAGACTTGTCTTAGCATCCCCCTACAAACAGAATAAACTTTCTAAAATAGAATGACATCATAAGAACCATTTTTTCAAAATAATTAGGTTGAGTTTTTTTTGTTGTTTGTTTGTGTTTGTGTTTGTTTTGTTGTTGTTTTGTTTTGTTTTTTTGGTCTTCTTGGTGAAGTAGAATACTTGTGGTCTAATTGGTGAATGTTCCTGGCAAAGACTTGTTTTCTGCCTTCACCTAATGTGGTAGTTTGAATGTAATGGCCCCTATTATCTCATAGGGCACTAATGCCGGTTATGCCTCTTCTCTTCTAACCTAGCAGAGCACGGATGAACTTGGCAGGACAATGGTCTTAGTTCTCCTGCCAGGATGCTGGATGGTCCCTGTGCTGGAGAATGTGTAGCCCAAATAAGTAACTGGACTCACAACCACATACTGTGGTCTCTGTTACTCCAGCATGTATGTGTACCAATTGGGTTTGTTAAAAAAATGTATATTTGATTCAGCAAACCTGGTGTATGAGAGCATGTGTTTCTAACAAGCTCCTCAGTGGCAAGCAGGAACATCCAGAAGACAAATGCCATAAAATTTGTTGTTGTTGTTGTGGTTTTTTTCCTTTGTGTGTTTCCTGAGACACATATCATTTAAAAATGTGTTAGTCTTCCTATGCAAATTTAATTTAAAGCATATATTTTGAGTTGATCATATGGAAAGTATTGTTATAAGGAAGAAAGAAAACTATTTGACCTGTTTCATAGCATCCCTGAGGAGGGAAAACACATTTAAAAAAAAATGAAAACTCATTGTCTTATGTTTTAACAGAGATATATAAATGCATTTCTTATACCTGCTATGGAAACTTCAGACTGGAGTTAACATTTTGATAATGTTTAAAGAATCCACTGCAATTTGGACCTATTATGTCTCCCAAAGGCCCATGTTTTAAAGGCCCAATTCCCACCTATCCTGGGAAGTGGTGACATCTTTAATAGTTGGGGCCTGGTAGAATGAAGTTGGTTTACTGGAGGTGAGCCCTTTACAGGGGTATGCCAGCTCTCATCTCTCAGAAGCTCTGTCTTTGTTTCCCAGGACTATGAGTTTATCAAGCTTCCTTTGCCATGCATTCATGCCATGATGTACCAAGGCTGCCTCAGGCCCCAAGCTGAAGAAATCAATGACTGTGGACCCAAAACCCTAAATCCATGTTGCTCCCTTTTGATGGGGTCAGCTGTTTTCTTACATTAACAGGGATCTGACACATGACCTCATGGACAAAGCTTCCAACCAAGAGTTGGAAGGACCCAAGACAGGACTGTGCTTTGGTGGCTTCTAAAGTTTTGGTTTATATTTGAAGGAATCATGTCACATGGCTAAGGGGGCATCTTTGACACTTTGCACATTAGCCCTTCCTCTTCAGATTTGTCATGTGTCCTGTGGCCATGATGAGAACAGATTTAAGGAGACATTAGTTAGGAAGTACTCTGGATAGCTCTGGACTGAGTTGGTGTCAAAGTCACTAGTTAGGAGTATAGAGGATATGATGCCAGTAGAGAGAATATAGTATTTCAGCCAGCAGAAGTGACAGGTCCACAGATATATGTTATTTTAATATCATAAATTGATATGCTTACAGCACAGAATGGCAAGTTGTTGTATCATTAATTTAGATTTAAAATTACATACTCCTAATAGAGGCATAACTTGACTGCTAAGAGGAAAACAATATACATTTGTTCTGATGGGACACAGGAGAGTGTCTAAAACAACAACAAAAATTGCGTTGATGGTAGATGACATCCTGGAACATCCAGTCTTGGCACATTCAAATACATTGCACATTGGGACACATCCAGAACACATCATCTTATATTTGCCTAGCAGTGATTGACAGGGCAGAGGTTGTTAAAGTGACTGTGTGTCTTTATGCATGTGTCTATTGGATGTGTAAATGCAATTTAAATATTCTGGATACATTTTAAAATCAGAAAACGAAGTCTGTAGGCTCTTCTAAGCAATCTGTAATGCATGGAAATACAAGTGACATAAACTTGATATGAATATTTATTTCCTGAACATCTGTTTGAATACAAAATATACAGTTTAAGCAAGCCTATCATGAATAAAAAAAAAGGCAGCTAAAAGTATAAGCATTTAAGAACGTTATCTTGAAAGAATTATATCTCACTTGGTGACAGTTAAGACTATATTGGGCCTGTGAAATGACAAAGAACAAAAGAAATCATTAGTTGAAGTTACAGAATGCTAATGAGAATTACATGAATAATTGTACAAAATTCATAGTATTCAATCAATACTTAAAGCAAAAGATATTTGAATAAAACTTTAATAAAACAGACTAAAATATTTTAATAGAACAAATTTGCATATAAGTCCTCTTACAGATAACTCATTTTCTGGCCCCCAAAAATGTGTAAAAAGAAAAGATCCCCAATATTTTTTTGTATTCTGTGTTAGCAAATGGCAGCTTTTATATGTAATCAGTGGCAATGTGTCTTTTAATGGGAGCATCATAATTTTTGTGCTCTTTTGTCCAGAAGAATTTATCAGAGTGAAAAGAATATTTTCACTTTGTAATTGAGCGGTTTGAGGGTCACTACTGATACAAGCTTTCTTTGAGGAGTTTTCTAGAATTAGCAATGATTCCTTTGGTACAGGTTTTTGTTTTACTGTCTTTTTCTTTGGTGGAGACACTCTACTGCTGTTGCACGCTCTTCAGTCCTACTGGGCATATTTAAGATGTTTATAGCACATTTTATTAAATTTTAATGGGTCATATGTAGGACGTACCTACTTCATCTAGATGTCTCAGCTTTTGAGAATATAAATTTTGAAACTATTATCTGATAGCCTGAATTTTATTGAAATTTGTTGTCACCTCCCTTTTGTCATTTCTAATTTTGTTAATTTGGTCTTTTTTTTGTTTGTGGGTTTTTTTTTCCTCTGTTAAATTGGCCAAGGGTTTAGGTTAAATTGGCAAAGGGCTTTGGTTATATTGGCCAAGAGTTTTCATTACTTTGGCTGAGGGTTTTGGTTAATTTGGCTGAGGGTTTGCTAATCCTGCCACATGTTTTCAAATGCCCACCTGTCAGTTTGTTCCATGTATTAATATTTTAATCCTGTGTCACTAACTTCGGTTTTATCTTTGTTTTTTCTTGCTGAATACTGCTGTGCAGTCTGCTTCTGCTTGTTTTTGGTTCCTTGGGGCAAATCTACACTACTTTTGTACTCTGATTTGTTAATGAGCTTATCCTGGTTACAAATCTTCCTTTCAGAGCTACCTTAGTTATGCCTCAGACTGCTGGGGAGCTGTATATTCATTTTCATTTAATTCTAAGAATTTTAAAGATATCCTATGACTTCTTTGAGTGACCCCACTGGTCATTAAAGAGTGTATTGTTCACTTTATATATATTTGTACACAGTTCCTGGAATTCTTTTGCTATTGACTTTATAGTTCTGTTGTACTATCACTTGGTAAGAGAAATAAATTATTCTATCTTTGTTTTTATTTGTTAAAACTTGCTCTGGAATGTGGACCATCTTGGAGAAGGGTGCTAAGGAGAATGTGTATTGTGTTTCTGTGGGATGAAATCATCTATCATTGTTGATCAAGTCTATTTAACCCATGGTGTGGTTTAAATCTAAAGTTTCTTTTCTGACTTCATGTTGGATGACCTAGGAATGCGAATGTGGTACTGAAATCTTTGTTATTGTATCAGTGCTTATCTGAACCATCAAGCCTTTTGTTTTATGAAATGTGGAGGCCCCATATATAGTGCACATATGTTTACAGTCATTATATCTTCTTTATGATGATTCCATTCATTAATATGTAGTGGCCCATCTTATCACCTCTGAATAACTTTGGTTTTCTGTATATTTTATTGGGTATCAGAAGGGTTGCACAGCTTATTTTTGGTTTCCTTTTGCATAATAGATTGGCTTCTAGTCATTGCATTTAATTCTGTGAGTATCATTTCTAGGGAGGAAAATTTTTTTTTATAGAAAACATAGTTAGGTCTAATTTTATAATCTAGGCAGCCAAATTTTGACTCTTACTGTTGAGTTGAGGCCATTAAGGTGATTATGAATGGTGTTTAATTCTGTAATGTGAGTAGTGGCTTTTGTGGTTGGTTGGTATAACTTTTGTTTGCTTTTTCCTTATCAACAGTAGGATTTTGCTGGTTTATTGTGTTAGATGTATAGTGTTCTTCTGCTCATCTCTTTTCTCTCATGAATATGCTTGCATACTTTATATTTTACTCTTTATAGTATTTTAAGTGCCTTTTATAATGTCTTGCATGTGACAAGCCACCTTTGTTAGTGTTTTCAAATGTCCTTATTCCTCTAGCAAATTTAAAGATAGCTTTGTTATGTATGGCAGTCTTGATTGACATTTTCAGACTTGTATATAGGTAAATATAAAATACAAATATGTACATTTATTTGTAAAATATAAGCATTCATATTTATATATAGCATAAACATACAATATATTTATATACAATACAATTATATATTATTGCATATTGCATTATTCATATTTTCTTGAATTTTCAGTTGCTGATGGAATTTACTGTTATTTGGATGTAAAGGAGCTGACATTTTTTTCTTACAGTTTTTGATACTATTACTTTGTCTTGAAAAAGAGTAACCAAAGCTGAGCATAGCCCCACCCACCTAGATCTCTATCAGGGTACCATTCATTATATTACACTTTACTTTCTGTTGCTGTGATGCACACCATGACCAAAGTGACTTGAAAAGGAAAAGCTTACACATCCTGGTCACAGTTCACCACTGAAGGAAGTCAGGGTAGGATTTTAAGCAGAATAGAGGCAGACAACATGCAAGAATACTGCTAACTGGTTTACTTTCCCTGGCCTGAACAGTTCACTTACTTACACAGCTGCCTCGGTATAGGAGAGCCCACAGTGGGCTGGACTCTCCTGTATTGATTAGCAATCAAGAAGTTGCCTTCTAGAGATGCCACAAGCCGATCTGATTGAAGTAATTCTGTAATGGAGACTCGGATAACTAGGAGAACCATTTCTGCCCAACCCCCCCCCCCCCGGACTTTCCAGAAAACTGTTACCACCTTTGTGGATTCCCAAAGTTTTCTCCTTTCTTTGGAGTCAGATTTAATTTTTCTTTTTTGAGTCTTCCTGACATGTCACACAAAAATAGGTCATAGTCTGACATCCCAGAAATCTCAATATCTTTGCTAATATCTGAGGGTTCAGAATCAGTATTTTAAATTATATTTGTAAAAGAAACATAAAATATGATTTATGAGGCAAAGCAGATGCACAACCTTTCCTGGAGGTTTAAAAGATTTAATTAAAGTGTGTTTCCATTTGCTCTCTAAGAAAATGAGGTTTTTCAGATGAAATTTTAATCTAACACCTGTACTTATAGATTCTTAAGTACAGGGTAAAACAAAATCAGATACAGTAAAGCAAACAAAAAAATAAATCTACGGAAGTTGCTATACAAAAATTTCTCACTCCAAAAGTATTTTCACATTTTTTCTTGTGAGCTTTTATAGTGTATTATAGGGTCACCAAAATCAAATTACAAAGGAAAAGAACAAATAGAGAACAAATAGTACATTTATATTGCGTATACACATATACTCTACAAACACTCATGCCTGTTTTTCAGACATTCTGGGAGCTGGACAGAGTTATTTTACAAAGAGACATGTGGAAAAGTGCTAGACACAACTAGGAACATCACACTTTGAGACTTAAATTATAGTATACCTTACTATTCTTCATAATTTTGCGTTCCAATGCATTTGCTGCAGTGTGAGAAGCAATAAATACATTTTTACAGTTACTAATACAGCTTGCTTGTAAGTGCTTGTAAGGTATGAGCAGTCCATCCCGACAACACACATGCACACACAAACAGAAATGCTGATATGCACTCATGCCTGTGGACATGGTCAGACAGACAGACAGACAGACGGACGGATGGACACACACACACACACACACACACACACACACACACACACACACACACACCCCACACACAGGGAGGGAGGTCTCAATTTACTTTCTGATGGAAAATACAATAAAATCCAGTTTCCCAGATACTGTTCTTGTTGGATGCATCACTTTCTCCTGTGTGTTAAAAAAATAAATAGAAAAGCATGTGGTAGTATTTTTAAAAACTGTCTCAAACTGGACTTGCAGTAGCAAAGTATTAATTATAGAGTTCTTGTCTCTACCTGTACTGCCAAACAGGTAGGTAGTGGCTGTGAGCCAAATTATTTTAAAATTTTACAACTTTGTCCTGCCCCTCACTGTAGGCACATTGCTAACTCGGCCCATTGCTTCTCTATCTGAGCCCAATTATCACCCAACTCTGGGAAGGTATCTAAGAGAACTTGGTGAGACCAAGTGTGGTAGTTGGAATGTCATTGACCCCACTAATCTCATAGGAAGAGGGTGTGTGGCTTTGTTTTTCCTTTGTAAGAGTCACTGTGGTCATGGTGTCTCTAACAGCAATAACATCCCTAAGATGTGAAGGTAGTTTTTTTTTTTCTGAGGAAAGAGTGGCCAATATCATAATTTAAAATATTAAAAAAATATTTATAAAAAGTGAGGCAGAGTGGCCAAGTTTGTTTGAAATTCAAAGGGCTTAGGAAATTGCTCTTCAGTTCGAGAGGTTTATGACTTAAATTTGAAATGGGTCAGGCTTCTGTTGGCTTTTTCCTGTTTTCAACATAGCACTTAACACAGAGTGCATTCACACGTGTGGTGTTTAGCTCTTTTCCACATGGCAGTGGTGGCTTCTCTGTGACCTAGTCTTGGAGACCAGGAACCCTGAGTGGAAACATTGGTTTAGACACGCTAAGAGGGCAGGGATCCTAGAGTCCACATTTGAATCCGTTATCATCAGCCATGTTGATGTGGCCAACTGTACCCTAGCACATGGGGACTGAGAACTAGCACCGCCACAGGAAAGTGGCTACCTGGTGGCCCCTTCTCCTTCAGAGTCTAGGTTAGTTACTTTCGCTGTTTACTCAGAGTCCTCTTCTGCCTGTCCTCTCAGCCCCTTTGTCTTGTGTGTGTCTGTTCATGTGTGTGTGCATGCATGTCTGTCTGTCTATGTGTTTGAGCATGCAAGTGCGCGGGGTGGGGTGTGTGTGTTCACAGTCACCCTCCAGCCTCATTAACTGTGTGAGCCCCATGGAGCCTATTTGGGAATAGGCTTCTGTCTCTGCTGTACTATCTGGCAGATAACCAAACTTCCAGGCTGACTTGGTGTGACAGCTTGCCTTTCTGACTCCAGCAATGCTGTTCAGGGGAAGCTGCCATTTATTTATCTTTAACACAGTGATGGATTGAAAGGAACCTTTACATGGATTGTCTATTATGTTTGGTGAGTTTTTTTCCTCCAAAGTTCTTATCTTTTTTCTACTGTCTTCTGTTTTTTCTTCTCCTTACCCCTTTGTCCATCCTTCATTTACCTGAAAACTTCACCTTGTCTTCTGAGCTTTCATATTCACTGCAATCCCATTTTTGTCTCCTATCTCTTCCCTCTTCCCCCTTGTGTCTCTTATCATTATCTTTCCATTTGTATTTCTGCCCTGTGGACATTTTTAGTAACCCCCTTTTAACGAACCCACTCATATACAGAAGACCTGCTGAGAAGGAGAAAATGGTCCCATGAGTTGAGGTTGCTGATAACTGTTTAACAGGATGCATTTCCTTCTCAGTCTCTGGATATCTATGTACTGCATTCATCTGTAGAACAAGCAAAGCCACTTACACTACGTCAGTTTGCAGAGATCTGAGTGGAAGTTCATTGTTTGAAGTAGCTAGGCTGCACCATGGCTGCTGGTTCTGTGTGCATGCCTTCTATGTGTATAGAGATGCCAGCTCCATCTTACTCAGATTTCTCCTTAAGTTGTTGTTGAAGTCACTAGACTAGTTGTTGCTTTGATTCATTCTACTTTGATGTGAATGAATGAGGCAGGCTATGACTTCCACTTGATTTCATAATGGTCATAAATGGTGGAAAGTGTGTGCATGTTGTTGAAATGGCTGCCATGTCTTCATTATCTCTTGTCCACATAATACTCTTTTTTGTTTTATCTCTTGTTCTGTTCTGAAGTCTGTTTTCCTGGATGTGTGTATGTGTGCATGTGTTCATTCAGGAAAAAGTGAAATAGATTTAATTGGACTGAAATGGCACTTCCCCCCTCACCCCAGCCAAGAGAATGAAGCCTGACAGTTAAAGGCAGGCATAGAACCCTGACCTCAGGAGAATGATGTCATTTTTCACTTGCTTTCACTGTAGCTGGGGAGGAAAGTGATATTTACATACATGAAGGGAATGTGACCAGAAGGAAACACAGTGATGAGGACATTGAACACAGATTCTTTTTTTAAAATTTAATAGTTTTTCTTATTTTATGTATCCATCCAAGTTCCTTTCCCTCCCATCCTCCAATGCCCTCCACAGACCATTCCATCCCATCCCCCCCATCCCATCCCCCCCATCCACTCCCCAGGGAGCATGAGGCCTTTCATGAGGGATCATCAAAATCATTTGGAGTAGGGCCTAGGCCCTCCCTGGTGTATCTAGGCTAAGGGAGTATCCCTCCATGGGAAATGGACTCCTGCTGTCCATTTGTGCACTAGGGATACATCCTGGTCTCACTGTCAAAGGTCCCATAGACTGCCCAGGCCTTTTAACTGAGACCCACATTCAGGGGGTCTGGGTCAGTCCTATGCTGGTTTCCTAGCTATCACTCTGAGGTCTGTGAGCTCTCCTTTGTTCAGGTCAGCTGTCTCTGTGCATTTCTCCAACCTGTTCTTGACCCTTATGATCATCACTCCTCCCTCTCTGTAACTGGATTCCAGGAGGTCAGCTCAGTGTTTAGCTGTGGGGGTCTATTCTGCTTCCATCAGCTACTGGATGAAGGCAATAGGAAGGTATTTAAGGTAGTCATCAATCTCATTATCAGAGAAGGGCATTTAGGGTAGCCTCTCCGCTACTGCTTAAATTGCTAATTGTTGTCATCCTTGTAGATCTCTGGACATTTCCCTAGTGCCAGATTACTCTTAAAACCTATAATGGCTCCCTTTATTATGGTATCTCTTTTTTTTGTTCTCTATAATTCCCCCAATTCAATCTTCCTGCTCTCTCATATTCTCACCTTCCCTCTTCTTCTCCCTTTCTCGTTCTCCTAACCCTCCCCACTCCCAATTTTCTCAGAAGATCTTGTCCCTTTACTCTTCTGTGAGGGACTATGTCCTCTTTTGTTTCCTCTCTTCTCTGGAGGTGTTGATTGTAGCCTGGTAATCCTTTGTTCTATGTCTAAAATCCATAAATGAGTTAAGTACATACCATGTTCATCTTTTTGTGACTGGATTACCTCACTCAGGATGGTTTCTTCTAGATCCATTTGCCTGAGAATTATTTCAAGTTTCCATCTTTTTTTCCTCTGAGCAGTACTCCACTGTGTAAATGTATCACATTTTCTCCATCAGTTGAGGGGCATCTAGGTTGTTTCTAGGTTTTGGCTATTACAAATAATGCTGCTATGAATTGACATCTGATTTTTGATAAATCAGCTAAAATTATACAATGGTAAAAAGAAAGCATCTTCAGCAAATGGTGCTGGCATAACTGGATGCTGGTGTACAGAAGACTGCAGATAGATCCATATCTATCACTATGCACAAAACTTAAGTTCAAATGGATCAAAAACATCAACATAAACCCAGCAACACTGAATCTCTTAGAAGGGAAATTGGGAGGTACCCTTGAACAAATTGGTACATGAGACTGCTTCCTGAGCATAACACCAGTAGCATAGACACTGAGATCAACAATTAATAAATGGGACCTCCTGAAACTGAGAAGCTTCTGTAAGGTGAAGGACACAGTCAATAAGGCAAAACAGCAGCCCATAGAATGGGAAAAGATCTTCACCAATCCACATCTGACATAGGGCTGATCTCTTAAATAAACAAAAGAACTCAAGAAGCTAGTCACCAAAATACTAAATAGTCCAATTAAAAAGTGGGGTACAGAACTAAATAGAGAATTCTCAATAGAAGAATCTAAAATGGCTGAAAGACACTTAAGAAAGTACTCAATATCCTTAGCCATCAGGGAAATGCAAATCAAAACAACTCTGAGATACTATCTTACAACTGTCAGAATGGCTAAAATCAATAACACCAAAGACAGCTTATGCTGGAGAGGATGTGGAGAAAGGGGAACACTCCTCCACTGCTGGTGGGAGTGCAAACTCGTGCAGCCACTTTGGAAACCAGTATGGGGGTTACTCAGGAAAGTGGGAATCAGTCTACCTCAAGATCCAGCAATTCCACTCTTAGGCATACACCCAAAAGATGCACATTCATGTAACAAAGACAAATACA
This sequence comes from Phodopus roborovskii, assembly GCF_943737965.1. Taxonomy (NCBI): domain Eukaryota; kingdom Metazoa; phylum Chordata; class Mammalia; order Rodentia; family Cricetidae; genus Phodopus; species Phodopus roborovskii. The sequence goes on along the minus strand of NW_026126511.1, from coordinate 40,050,143 downwards.
CAGATTCTCTTTATGGCATAAGTGCAAAGAACCATTATAATAGACAGGACCTTGGTTCCTGTATATTCTTCTTGGTTCTATTGTAGTCTTTTCCTGTATCAAGTGCAGATTTAGGAAATTCAGAGCAAGAATGTGCATGTGTCTATGACATGGTCTTCTAAATACAGCTGGGGGAGTAAGATCACTTCTTTGGTTCTGAGATTAGAGAAAGGAACCAGTCATCTGACAAATGCAGCGGAGCCATCAGCAATCATTTCGAGTTAATAGGAGATGAAGTTGTGACTTTATTTGACCTAACCTTTAAGGAGGAAGGTGACAAGCTTATATACTGTGCTAAATTTGAAGTTAGAGGATTTCTCAAAGGATTCTTGAGCTGTGTCTTCCAGTGATGCAGATCCATTAAGGATATTTCCATGCCTGCTCTTGTCAACTACCCTACTCTTTTCTCTACTGATTTGTGACTTCTGTCTGACTTTGTTATACCCAGACAGCCTCTTTACATTTGTATGTCTCAGTTGTAAGGGGTTACTAAGTTCTTTGGTGCCTATTATGGCAAACTGTTAGCATGAATCTTATTCACTCTATTTCTGGATGCTAGGGCTGAGACCTTCTGTGTCTTTTCTCTGTGTCTCTTTTCTTGCTTGCTTCTTTTATACATGGGTCTCTTGTTTGTTTCTTCAGAGAGAGATTAAGAGAGAGAGAAAGAGAGAGAGAGAGAAAGAGAGAGAAAGGGAGGGAGAAATTGGCTCCTGTTTGTTGTCAATATTCTCCAAGAAGAAGTCCTTAACATTTAATGAGAAAATATTCTGTTCACTTGACAGTTTCATCCATGCGCTCAGAATTCAGTGTTTTAAAAGTCAACAGTTTAAAATCTAACAACCTAACATATAAAATGGTGAAGAGATATGCTCATTGAAACTTCCCACTAAAGAAGATATGTCAAGAAGGCAGATTGTTGTTCCCAGTGTTACAGCACTCTGTTTTGGTCTTAGTGGGCACTATAATACATGGTACATACACATACATGCAGGCAAAACACATACATACAAAAATTATAAATATTAATCTATTCTGTATTTAAATAATGATAATTTATCAGACAGGTCTTTAGAAAACACATTTTCCCATCTGCATTTTGTCTTTGATTCTCTTGATGTTAGTATGTTTATTCTATTTATTTATTTATTTGGTGTGTGTGTGTGTGTATGTGTGTGTGTTGGACATACTCTTTGTGTCAGGATGTGTGGAACTTGATGATATGTGTGTCTCTGTATCATCCCTTATCTTATTACTGTTTTAATTTTTCATTTATTACTGTGCACATTTGTATTTTTTGGAGAGCAATTTTGGTCAGTTCTCTCCTTCCACCTTTACATGACTTCTGGAGCACCTTTCATCCACTTAACCATCTCTTTGTCCTGATGTCAATAGATTTTTAAGTATTTTCTAAATATTTGCATATATAGTTTTCAGTATAAAATTGAATTTTCCAACCCTAGGAAGGAATACAAAAGATTTTCATGAAGCATTACTAAGGCCATATAGCAATTAGTGGTCCAACCGAGATTCTGATATGGGGAGTGACTGTGATGCTCAATCCTAGACAAGTAAACTGATCATCCTCATCTCATCCAAGACAAAGGACCAATTATGGAAGAGAGGTCATGAAGAATGTAAGAGCTGGTGGGAGGGAGACTACAAAGTACTTTCTTCTTGACATAACACATGCTCAGCACTAACTGGATGCAGTGGGCTAGTAACAATAATTTTTTTAAAAGAACATGAAGTATTTGGGAAGGAGACTGCTGGGTGAGTCCTGGGATAAGTTCAAGGAAGGTTGTAGGGGGATGATATGATCAAAATCACTTGTTTTCATGTATAGAATTTTCATTGAATAAATGATGATTTCATTTAAAAAATGATTTTTTTCTCACACACTATTTTTTTCCTTTGAAGCATTAGTTACATTTTATTTGGTGTGTGTGTGTGTGTGTGTGTGTGTGTGTGTGTGTGTGTGTGTGTTGTGTGTTCCCCGAGGTCAAAGAACAATTTGTGGAAGTCAGTCCTTTCATTCCACCATGTGGGTCCTGGGGTTTGAACTCAAGTTGTTTTGCTTGGTGGCAGTCATCTTTACCCATTGAGCCATTGCTCCAGTCCTGCATACACTATTTTATATGATGCTAACAACAATCCTTGTCATTGATATTTGCCTGTTTCCTCCCATGTGAAATAGAGGTACTCATAAGACTTGTGAGAATCAGAGTAAATGCAGGCCTGGAGATCTTAGAACAGAGTATAATATGTACCACACACCATGGAAACAAGGGCGCTTCTCACTGTTACTTTGAAAATGAGCAAACTGAGTTTCTCCAACTGGTGAGAGGAGAGGCTGACTCCATCACAGCGATTCTGATTCTCCAGGGTTCTCTCAGCTTCAGCTGAGGGAGATGCTCAAGAAGCTGTGTGTGCCGGTGGGGGGGGGGGTGTTGGTGTGTGTCTGTGGGGAGGGCTGGTGTATGTGTTGCCCTTCCAGGGTGACAACATTGTAACTGGGAACTTATACTTTTGGTTGTGTAAGTCTTTCTCTCTCTCCTCTAACCTAAGTAGCAACATTTCCCCATTTCCGGATACTTGCTGAAAGACCTGAGACCAGGTTGAAAAATCTGAAATGATAGCCGAGCTGTTAAACAATCAGCAATTCTATGCTTTTCATTCAACAAGTAAGCCTCAGGCGGGGAACTGATTGTGTACGAGGAGAGGAGTGGACTTGCTGTTTCCCGTCTCAGGTAGCCATGAATGCCCTAGCCCCGGTCTCCATGCCCTTGGTAGGGAGTCTTTCTCCTTCACAGTCATGTTTGCTCATGTTTCATTTCCTCTCTCCTGTTGTTGTTTCCATCATGTATCTTCCTTCCCTTCATTTCCTGATGAAACAATGCTGACATATAGATAGGCGCTTAGCACACACATACTGCACAAAGAAATATCCCATGAATCACAACTCTGGTGGAGAGGTAGAACATAGACTGTTAATGGCAGAGCCCATCATCTCAGTGGGGGTAGTGGTGGATGTGCCAAGCTGCACTAGAAAGAAGGACCAAGTGTCCACTTCTATAGGGGGGATGTAATGAATTAACCAGACTTGGTAGAATAATAGATGGTGTGTTTTTTGTTGTTGTTGTTGTTGTTTTTGTTTTTATTTTTTGAGACAGAGTTTCTCTGTATTGCTTTGGAGCCTGTCCTGGAACTCGCTCTGTAGACCAGGCTGGTCTCGAACTCACAGATATCCGCCTGCCTCTGTCTCCCGAGTGCTGGGGTTAAAGGCATGTGCACCACCACCATGTTTTACTGATGAAAGTACTTACACAGAACACAAGTGACTGTCATGGTGCTTCCACTCCAAGTGCGCAGCCCTGCCTCTGTAACCCAACCCAAAGGGGACCCGGATTTCGGATCCTTTCCTTTTATCCAGTCATGTCTGCACCTGTAACCATACCCAAAAGGTGTGACCACTATTACAGGCACACAGGAAAATATATCGATATACACTTCCTCTCAGACAGAGAACTGAACTAAGAGGGGACAAAACTTTCCTAGAGGCAACACTGCAGAGATGCCTTGCAAAGAACTAAGCATGGTTAAATGATTGTCAGCTGATGTGCCATGAGAATGACTGGACTTAGGGTGGAAGTGATACTGGATCTCAGATAGGCATTTTGTTGCTGCATTTCTCCCAAGAAAACCTGCTTTAATCCTTAGGAAAGAAAGTACCTTGGGATTAATGCTGTATTAAAACCTTTCCCTTTGATCACAACATCACAGTAATTGTAACAGTCAACGTGGCCAGAGAAGATTTATGTCATGATTTTGAAAACATTGACATGTAGCTGGTAGTTAAATTTTAACAAGCATTTTTGTGCAGTTTCTGTCACAGATAACCTGCAATAATTTACGGGCACACGTGGTTTGAATGCTTCCCTTTTCCATGTATAGATGACATGTTTCCTGAATTTTATACACCGTCACGTCCTTCAAGAATGTGTCTATTTTTAGGCTGGCATTATAGTGAAGAGGAAACACTGGAATTACAGTGAGGTGTGTGCTGCTTCTTACAGATGCCAAAATTAAACCACAGCTCAGGACTTGATTTTTTTTTTTTTTTTTTTTAACAAAAGTCCTGTGCTGTCCCTGATTATCAGCTCTGCTCTTCTCACAGCAGCACCCAGGGCATCCTCTGCACCTGTCCCCATCAGCAATCACTTGCATGTCTTCGTTCTTCTTTGTAGCTTTATGCATGTTATCTGACATTATCTCCTGTAGGTTTATTTTGTTTGGGATTCTTTCAGCTTTCCACCATTATGTTTATAGTTTGCATTTGTTCTTTTTCAAATCAAGCTTTATCTTCTGGGTGGTTATTTCTACTCAATGCCATTCCATTTAGCCTGTTTTACCATTGTTGGTAATATAAATGCTACACAACAAACTGTGTATATTTAAAGTTTATAGTTTCATGATTGACACCTACATAGCATAGAAACACCAAAATCAAGACAGTGTGCAAACTCATCTTCCCCAAGGTCACGCTTGGTTGCATCTCCTCTTCCATGCCCCTGTGTGTTCCATCAACCTTCCTCCAACACTCCAGATAATCACTGATCCCTTCCATGCCATTATTCATTAGTATTATTTCTAGAATTTTATGTAAATGAAGTGGATGGTCTACTCTTTCTGTCTGACTTCATTCATCCTAGAAGGCATGATGTATCTTCTTGGGGCTTCATTTTTGAATTTTATTGTTTAAAAGTGTGTATGTGCATGTGTCTCTGGGTAGGTGTCTGTGGAGTCTGGAGGAGGGTTGGATCACCTGGAGCTGGATTTATAGGTGAGCTGCCTAAAGTGGGTGCTGGAAGCTGAATTCATGCTATGTTCCACCAAGTTCTCATTAGCTGTTACTCCCCCTGAGAGATTTCCATCTGGATATTGTATTATTATATTATATTTTTCATCCTGTCTTTATGAAAAAGAGAAGTAGATAACTGTTGAACCCTTTACCCAGCCCATCTTCTTAGAGTTTTGATTTGGTGTGTGATTGTTATTTGTGTAATTCTTCTGTTTGCATGTGAAAGTACTGCTGACATTTTGTAGATATTTTGTATGAGTCTTTGTCATGCACCTCATTTTTCCTTTACCTGTGGTTTTGTTCCCACCTTTGTGACAAAGCCTTTTGAAAACAAATATTTTACTTGTCATGATATCATGATAATTAAGATTGTACCTTAAATCTCTCTCCAAATCAATGTTATTAAAATTTATGAATATAGCATTTCCCTCTGGGAATACTATACTGTAACCTAACTCTTAGGTTTAGATATATAATTCATATTAAGTTTAGAGTAAAAGTCAAGGGTCATACTGTTACAGCTAATCATTACTACATTTTGGAAGATACTATTTCTTATTTGGACTGCCTTAGCACCTTATTTGGAGGCTGTCAGATGATGGTGTTTCTAGCATTTTCTATTCTGATCCCTGTATGTCCTCTTATGTAAATACAGTCTTATTTGCCAAGTTTGTACTATGTTTTGAAGTCTGGTAATTTCAGTACTCTAACTTTAAAGTTTTTTTTTTTTCTACAATCCTGTTAATTGTTTTAGATGGTTCCCATTTGTATACTTAAGTGAACAATGCAATCCAAATAACAGTTTCAGGATATGTTTTTAATATTTATACTAATCCATGAACATAGTATCTCCCATGCATTGAGGCAATCACTAATGTCCTGTTGCTGGTTTTAGGATATAATATTATTTGACATTATTTTATGTAGGTTTATTTTGCTTGGGGTTTATTTAGTTTTTGGATCTTTATGTTTGTAGTATTTTAAATCAAGTTTGGTATTGTTTCAGTCAATATTCCTTTAAGTATACAACCAGTCCAGTTGTCTTTGCCTGACTTCAGTTTCAAGTAACAGTGTATTATCCCAACTATCATTGCTAGCTCTGAAATCAATCTCATTTCTTTGTGTTGAATGTTTACACTTTTATGCCACAAGGTTTCATGGTCCTAACTTCTTCTCCCTAGATTTTTTTTAAATTCTAGATTTTTCTTTGTATTTTTATTTATACCCATGTTTGTCTTCTTATGAAATTGACTGGGTGTTTGCTTTGGAGAGGACATTTTTAAGCTGGGTGCTTAAATTGTGATGTCACCTCTAAGTTGACCTATCAGCTTATATTACTCAGAGCTTTGAAAACTTCAATTGTAATGTATGCATATTTGGATTTTTACTTCTTTGTTTGGGGCAGGGACAGTAATGAGGATCATATCTGGTGTTTCATGTCTGGTAGATATATGCTATACCACTAACCTATACTTCTCACCCTGTATTTTAGATTCTCTCTTTTTAAAGTCTATTATATGTATTATATAGTTGTGCATAGGTACCTTAAACTCTTTGAGAAAATTTTTGTTGACTTTACCTCCTGCTTCTCAGTCCAAACCTTCTCCATCACATAGCTGACTCACTTTCCACTGCAAATCCCCCTTTCCCACACAGACTTATGGTCTCTTTTTTTTTCTTATTATCATCACATACATATGTATAAATATATCAGTACAAACTGCTGAGTCAGCTTAATGTTTCTTGTATGTATATGAATTCAAGGCAAAGACAACTGTGTTTGTTACAGAACCATCTTTAAGTGGCTTGCATTTATGTGGCCTTTTGAAAACCACTGTCCTGGTTATTGACTTGCCATTTCTAAAAGTCCAACACATTCTTTATTGTAGTAAGAGAGCTGGCACCTGTCCTTTGTCTGGTGGCAGGATTGTCACATTCTGTCCACAGAGGGTGTTAACTGTAGGGGGAGGGGAGGAAAGGATGTTCTCATTCTGATTCTGCTGCATTTTTCTGGGAAGACTTTGCCTGTTTTTCTGAAAATCATCTGATTTTGACAGTACCTAGCTCTAAAAGGGTTCAGTGGCCAGTAGAGATGAGGGCTTCTCCATTGCCAGCATCTCCTGGCATCACTTCATTTCATGCTTCCCCTGGCATCCTGTAAGTGTCTTTTCAGAGTCTCATGAGTAACTTTGACAAAATGATCCCTCGAGCCGCTTTTAGAGTAGAGCCAACTAATGGGCAGATTGTTCAGGTCCAAGGCACCTCTCAGAAAGAGGCTTCCTAAGAGATTTGACATTTTAGCATGGGTGGCTTTCCCCAGAGCCCTCAGTGAATTAGTCTGATTCTGGATGTTGTAAAGATTTTTATACCTGTCAGGCAACAATATGGATGAACCTGGTGTACTTTATGCTAAGTGAAGTAAGCCAGGCAAAGAAAAATCAGTAATGTACTTCTTACTAGTAGCTAAAATTAAAAAAAAAAATGCACCAGTTCCATAGAGATCATAGTAGAAAGTTTTTCTTTATCAGTTTCAGGGAGAAGAAGTGAGGAATGGAAAGATACAGGTCAAAGGCTGGCATGTTTGTGTTAGCCAGGAGGAATAAAGAAGTTTTATCTATTACATAGCATAGTGACCCTAGTGAATGATACACAGGACATTTCAAATTGCTAAGAATAGGAGATTTTTAGCCTCTTAACACATAAAATAATTAGATGGAACAATGGATATGAATTAGTTGGCTTAAATCTATGTGCAATATATATGAAGATCCAGGCATCACATTGAATATACACTCTGATTTCAACTAAGTTCTCATTTTAAAATCAATGTCTTATATCCTTGTTTTAGTTTTAGGAGAGCTGTTTATAGAAATGATACAGCTTGCAGTTACTGAAGACTTGAATGGCAAGTCTTCCTGACAAGGAAATCTGCTGAACTCTGAGCGACAAGAGAACATCACATAGACTCTTCCTATAGAAATACTGTTCTTCTAATAACCACAGGCCTTTTGGCCTCATATGTGCTTCAAGATCTCCCCAGTGTGTTAGCCAGGTACTTAACAGCTCATTATGGCTTTGCTGAAGTTAACATTTAGCACTGCTCTCAACGTATTTTTACACCAATTCTGAGCATGAAACACCCTGACTTTCTGTATGTACCAGAGGATTATCTTTCCACCTGATATTTGCATATGATTTCCAGCATTGTCATACATCTTGGGAAGCATTTGGACATGACCTCTGAAAATTTGGCTGTGTCTGTGTTTTGCCTTTGTATTTCCACAAACTACATGTATTTGTATCAAGCCCATTCAACCTTGGATTGGAAATGTCTTTCATTGACTTATTCATTGAGCAAATAAATATTTAGCATATTGCCCCTGCCAAGAAAGTGAAGATGGAAAGATGATGCAGGCAGGCACTATTCTAGCTTCATATTTTGTTTTATCCTTAACTATTTAATGTTGCCTTTCAGGACCTCATTTAGGAGCTGTACATACAAACAACAGTGTAAAAAGTAAATAAGTCATCTTGCATGAATTAATGATGAAGTCTGAAGCAAAAAAGCAACTAGGAAATCTCAACAGAGAATACTGGTTGAGAAACATTTAAATTGCTACATTTTGAACTAATCCGTTTAGTAAGTTTACAGGTTTTTTTGTTCCTTATATTTTTCCTGTATTTAATTTTTGTATGATTTGATAAATTATGTATTTTATTTCTCTTGTTTGTGTATGTGTGTATATGTGCATGTTCTTGTTTATGCAAGTGAATGAGTATGTTTGGGTGACCTTGGATATCACCCTTTGAATACCATCTACCTTATTTTTGAAACAGCCACTCTCACCATTCTGGAGTTCACTAAATAAGCTAAATAGGCTGGCTGGCCAGGGATCCCTAGGGGCCCTGCTGTTTTCATTTTCCCAGAGCTGGGATTATAAGTACTTGTCACCACATTCAGCCTTTATGTGCTTATTTTTGACGTATTCATGAACACAAAGGAAATAACTCAAGGGATTTGAGGAACTTAATACAATTCTGCAGCTGCATTCTGCAAGCCTAGACCATCCATATATTCAAGAGCCTGCTATCAACACACTCAGCTATTTCTTGCAGTTCTGACAAGTCAGAGTCTGGAAGATTCATTGTATTTAAAATATCTAGGGTGTCTTTGGCTAATTACTTTAGAAGCTGATGTATAACTCACTCTCATGGAGGATGTACAAAGAGCTGGTCATTCACAAAGTGTCTTTATTCACATCTCTCATAGCCTTGTGCATGAATTTGTCTCTGGCACACATCAAATCTGCATTTTTATGGTTATACTTTGAAAAGCTGACATTCTTCATTCATCCTTTCAAAGCTTGCTTCAGTGTACGGAACAGTAGTGCACATTCTTTCATCTGTGGGGTATCTTTTAGAACACAGAACTTGGCTTTTCCCATGTGTTTATGGGTTTGCCTTAGTGCTTAATGGGAGGGACTGTGGCAGAAAAAGCTTGGTAGAGTACATTGCCTCCATCCTGAGTGTCCAGCTTTGGGAAATGTCCCAGCTGTTGCTCATAGGTTGAGTGTCTGAGCTAGAGGCTATGGTGAGTATTACACTTTTATCTTGTGCCTTAACTATGATGGGAGAGAAGACAATTTGGCTACCTACAGGGAGGTTAGTTAGCATTGGAGGAAGATGGTTGAGAGCAGACATCTGGGAATGACATATGTCTATAATGTGGTTCACAGCTAGAAACCTATTATGCTCAAAAGTCCAATTGAGAATTGTGTCCCTTATGTCTCATATGCTTGTCCAGAGTAACTGCCCAGAATTCAATTTTCATACCTACAAATAAAGGGGGCAGTATTACTATCTGTCTCAATGGAATGTCTAGAGGTGTACTTCTGTCCAGAATATCTGTGAAGCAGAATGAATGTTCCTTCTTCCTTTTCAAGTAAATGAAATCAAATGTAGCAACATTCCATAAAGATTAAGTACATGGTTTGGTGATTGCTTAATCTTATTTTACTGAGTTACTGTACTATCGTTTTTCCTCTATGTATATACATTTCTTCCATAAATCACTTGTTTTAATAAAAATAAACCTATTGAAAATATGAAAATCAAGCTCAAAGATCAGCTTTTAAAATTATACACATATCCCAAAGCAGCAACTAAGACCATCTATCTGAAAGATGATCATGAAATGGAGATTTAGGAAAGGGGGACTTGATTGTGTCTACACTACACCAAGAAGGAAGTGGGATCTCTAACCTGTCTAACTTCTGGGTTAGAGGGATACACTGTGTATTTCCAAGACACACTCTGTAAACCCATGACTGTATCAAATAGAATCATGCATGAGCTTTCCAGGCATAAATAAAACGGACACAACTGTTATTAAACAGCCTTTACTGTACAGTTGGAAGATGCCAGCCAACATCATCACTTATAAAATTATGTCTGGTGGAATTATTTTATTTTTTTGAGACTTAATAATAGTCTTTTCTACAGTGAAGGCAAAATCTGTAAGTTCTAGTGGGTTTAATTTCATTGATGTCTTAGTTGTTATGAAAAGACACCATGATCAAATGAAAAGAAATCATGTAATTCAAGACTTGCCTATTATTTCAGAGAGTCCATGATCATCATGGTGGGGAACATGGCAGCAGGCAAGCAAGCATGGCTCAGAGGAGTAGCTAAGAGTTTACATCCTGATTCATGGGGGAGAGAGGGAGAAAGAGAGAGAGAGAGAGAGAGAGAGAGAGAGAGAGAGAGAGAGAGAGAGAGAGAGAGAGAGAATGAATATAACTATAGATGCGCCCTGCATAGGTGTTTGAAACCTCAAAGCTGGCTCCCCAGTGATACACCTCCTCCAACAAGAAGGCCTCGCCTCCCAAACCTTCTTCATAAGTCTACTAACTGGGAAGCAAATATCAAATATATGAGCCTATGTGGGGGAACTCTCATTCAATCCACCACAATTAGCTCATCATCAAACAAGAAGATAATTTTTAAAGGTCTTTTCTCTGATGTAGGTCTTGTGACATTCAGGAAGGTTCATTATATTGGTAGTTATTATAGGCTAGTAAGTGGGGGTCTTGAAGTCTAACCCACTAAGGCATGTAGCTATCATTCTAAAAAGTAGACATCTGTGTGAAGCTAGAAGGTTTTTGTGGCCACTCTGGACTATTGAGTAGAAGGGCTAAAATAAAAGCAGTGCATGGTAGAGGCCTCTTGTGAACTGGAGTTGGAGAATGCAGTTCTCACAGCTGCATATCATTTCTGGTTTCTATTTCTCATAGCCTTGCTCTAGGGGTTTGAAGAAATACCCATGGAAACTTCCTACATATGGAAATAATTATTACATAATTACTTGCTGGTAAGGAATGTGCATAATAATTTCTACATCATGCATTCTAACTTCAATGAAATTCTGTGTGCCCTTATTTGGAAATTTTATTCAAAAAGATCAATAAAATTTCTAGGGCAAGGACCGATGTTTCTAGATCTTGGATACCTTACAGTGAGAATCTCATAAACCAATGACTATATTCAAAACCCATTAGAAATATTTCCGGACATACTCTTGTGGGATGCAAGCCTGGGTGGATCCTTAGTCCCAATTCTTACACGGGTGGTGATTAGCTTAGCAATCTTAGCCAATGTATACAGCAAAAATGTTTTAATTTTCTTTTAATGAATTTTTATTTCTAATATTCACCAGAGAGAATTGAATGCAAAAAAGGCTCTGGTTCTATGAATTAAAATCGGTACCTTCTGTAGTAGCAAAGTGTCAAGTGTATATTGAGATGCTAAGACCAGGAGTACTCTAGTGGCTTTTCATGTTCAAGGCCCACTGATTCCTAAAGCTGAAGTTGGCACAGTGTAATGTTAGAATCATGTTGTGCTATTTCAAAGTGGATTGGGGACCTTCTTTAGTAGGATTCCATGTTTCTACACAAACATCTTAGGGAGAACTATTTTTTATATAAATCCAACTTCCATATGGGAGAAGGTAAATTTCTTTCCATGGTAGAATCTTTGGTTCTGCTCATATATTCTGGTTGGTTGTGTTTTTGTCAACTTGACACAAACTAAGGTCATTCTGGAAGAAGGAACTTGAGAAAATGCCTCTCTCTGACTGGCTTGTAGGTAGGTATATAAGGCATGTTCTTCATTAATAATCAGTGTGGAAGGGCCCAGTCTACTGTGGATAGTGTCTCCCCCATTAGGGGGGTCATGTGGTCCTGGGAGGTATAAAAAGGTAAGCTGAGTAAGCCATAGCAGTGAGAAGTTTCCCTCTACAGCCTCTGCTTCAGTTTTTACTTGCTGATTTCTGCCCTACCTTCTCTTCACAAAGGACTATAAGCTGTAAAATGAAATGAACACTCTCCATCTCGATTGCTTTTAGTCATGCTCTTTATTACAGCAATAGCGGGACACCATACTATGCCAATTTTGAGTATTTCATTTTGATGTGTGTGTTACTGCAGTTATCGTGACAAAAGTCCAATCTTCAGGGTAATAAGCCCATCTTCTAAGTATGCCCTATGGTGCAGAATTCTATTGGCTACTTTAGCAGTATTGTGTAATCCTTAGAGATATCTGGTGGCAGTGCTTTGTACTAAAATAGGGAACTTAAACAACTTAGCCAGGGTCACACAATAGCTAGGACATTACTCAAAGCTTGAACTGGAATTCCAAGCAGCACATATTTAATTAATGCACTTTATCACTCTAATGGGATTTTGTTTAAAATTCATGTTTCTTGAAGACAGTACATCATTTATCCCAATGGTCAACATTTGCAGAAATGATTATATAAGGATGAGATATTATGTTTCATTGGTTTGAGAATAGCTAAAATCACATGGAGGAGGGGGACAAGTATATGTACACATACTCCAATTCTGGGCATTTCTTATTTTCTGTGTCAGCATATTTCTAACATGCTATGAAACTCACAGCATATTTGAATATCTTCAGTGAGCCACAGTAAAAGTTGCCCATCCCAGTAGCTCTTGGGAAATCTGGATTTACAATCTAGAAACTTTGTATGATACTGAACTATATTTTTCTGCCTTGGGTTAAAATTTCTGTGGGTTCTGGGGATAGATACCTGTATTCTGATGCTTGTGAAGGCAGCAAGAATGCTGGAAATCTGTTATGCAGTTTTCAAACAGTCTTGAGTACCTGACTTATGTTAACAACAATAAAGGCAATACTTTCTATGAAAACTGCTTCAGACAGAATTGAATCTGAGAGATCAGAATAATCCAAAACCACAAACCAGTCTCAGACCTTTACCCTTAAATTTGCAAAGACGAGGGCATAAATGGGTGTCTGTTTTGTTTTTGTTTGTTTTAATAAAGTCTGATCAGTCCTTGGTAAAAGTACTTTTTTGAGATCACTGAGAGATTGTTGTACCTGTACTATGGGGCTTTCAAAAGCTTCTGGGTCATCAATATCTCTTTGAAAGCTGAAATCTGAGACTAGCATACCAAGTTTGTCTGGTTCATGTTTGAAAGTAGAACATGTCTTTTTTTTTTTTTTTTTTTTTTTTTTTTTTTTTTAAACCTGGGTTTCAGTCATAAAAGCTGTGTTGCTTGACTTCTTAGATACATTGGAGTATCAGAAAATAGTCTATTTATGGACAGAAACTTCAAAATAAACATGTGTTAACAGAGAGGATTACTATAAAGAACACTAGCCTTGGGGAAGCCAAACACCTTAATAAGTAAACCAAAGGAAAGACTGCATTAAGAAATACCCATGTAACTGTCTAGGTAGTAGCTATAAAAGCCTTTCTAATAATTTAATTCCATCAGTATATAATTAATATGTATAGAGATGTTTTATGGGATTAAAAGACAGGAAGACGCATATGCTTACATTCAAAAGATTGATAAAGTGTTAACTGTGACAGGAAAATGAGCCCACTATCCTTGAGTAATAATTTTTGTTAAAAAAAAAACCTATTGAGAAATGTTACATATCAAGAGTCATCTAGACTGGTTAACTAACATTCCAGTATAGGGGTATATAAAATGTGTGCTCATGGAGATTACTTCAAAGCCCCCTCAATGGAAAATGGCCATTAAAATCTTCCTCAGGAGACACCATGAGAAATATATGAAGTTGTCAATCAGACACACAGCCAGGACAATAGAGAATCTCAAAATGCTGGGAATTGAATGAGGGATGCTGACCACAAAGTGTAGATCCTGACTCTCAATATAAACACACATTTACAACTGATTTTGGTATAGCTAATTGGATGCAATTTGAATGAACTAAAATGTTTATTTGTAGGTGGAAGTTTCTGTCCCATCCCCCAGCTCCCTAATAACTGACACAAAGACTTAATATTACTTATAATTGTTTGGCCAATAGCTCAGACTTCTTACTATCTCCTACATTTGAAGTTAAGCCATATTCCTTATTTATGCTATGCTACATAGTGGTAGCTTTTCTCAGTATGGCATGCTCACCTTGCTTCTCCCTGCATCTCCTAGTGACTCCTCTGATTCCTCTCTTCTTTCCATCATTCTCAGTTTGGCTCTCCTGCCTAACTTTATTCTGTTCAGCTATTGGCTGATCAGTTTATTTATTAAACCAATCACAGTAAAATCTTCACAGTGTACAAAAGTATTATTCCAAAGTAAGTATTTAAACAAATAACATTGAAAATGAATTATTTGGTAATTTAAATTCAATTAAAATATAATTATGTCATTTACCACCATCTTCCTTTGAAATGCATGGCCTCATATTATCTATTATTGCTACATATGTGTCTACAAGTGAATAAATATACAATTGAATCTTGATGAGCACATTTAATGTTGTATGTATGTATATCTTTTCAGGGTTGACCACTTATGACTGGATAACCACTTAGGGTGTTCATCTTTGAGGAAGACTAATTCTCCTTCTCTATAAACATGTTAGTTGCCTATAGCTTTTCATCTAGGGCTAGGGCCCTATGCAATTTCCCCCATCTGCATTGGAATACTGAGTCATGTTGTCTTTGTTTAGATCTTATTTGAGCAGCCATTTTTGTTGAGATTTCTTAGGTGTTGACTCCCTGCCACGTGCAAAGTAAATAACATCACAGCAGACTACCTGGTCCTCTGGCTCATAGATTCCTTCCATCCTCCCTTCTGTGATCTCTATGCCTGAGATTAGGAGTTGAGTTATAAACATATCATTTGGGGCTTCACACCAGACAGTCATCCTCTGCATTTTGACCAGTTTTGGACTTTCTATACTGGTCTCTATTAAGATACGGGCCCTCTTCTATGAGGGTTAGAGCTACATTTGTTTATGGGTCTTAAGATAAGTATAAAGAATGCAGTTAGGAATTACTCTGGCTTAGGAAAATAGCAGTAGTAGATTCTTCTTTAAAACCCATGATCTCATTCAACATGGATAGTTGACTAGTTTTCTCATACTAGGCATGATTTTCTTTTTAAAATTTCATTGGGAGTCTAATTAGGCAACTGTTGGTTAAGTCCAAGATGTAAGAACCATTTTTGCACTTTGAGAACTATCTTGCTGTGCTGGTAAGTGTTCTTCAAGTGTCACAGCCAAGCAGTACTATTAAATGCTCCCTCATTTTCAGGTTCAAACAGCACCTTTTGGTGTTATGGCTTGTTGGGAAATTTAAGTACTTGTCGGTTTCAGCTCTCTTCCTCCCCACCCAGCTGTAGAACTCCCTTGCTCTCAAGGTTGATCAAACAAAGTTATTCTCATAACTTTCCGGTGTGCAGTGCTGTGCCTTGACCCCAGGTGTGGGTGGTGCATGGTTTCCTCCCCTGGCTTTGGTATATAAGTCCATTACTCTAATAAAAGGCAGAAGATTCCTTTGCACTTCTTGTGGTGGTTTGTTAAGTGTTTCAATCCTGACACCCTCCACTAATTTCAGTACTCTGGCTGTGTGGGTGCTGCAAGTGGAGGTTCCACCGAGATTTGGAAAGTGAGGAATCGTAGACAGGATCACTCTGTAGCTGGCAGGAGCGTATTGGGGTAAACAAGGTATGTAAAAAAGACAGTAGCTGAGTGTGATGGCGCACTCCTTTAATTTCGGCACTCGGGAGACAGAGGCAGGTAGATATCTGTGATTTCACATTGAACCTGGTGTACAGAGTAAATTGCAGGTCAATGAATGTTACACAGAGAAAACTTGTCTTAAAAAAATGAAAAAATAAAAAGAGATGATATTGAGTAATAAAAAAGCCATGTGAAGATGGAAAACACACAGATTCTGGATACTGTATGCTTTTGTATTGTCTTTAAATTGTTTGACTGCTAAGGAAATAGCAACAACTGTTAAAACAAATGCTGCTGGATTAATCCAATTTATATATTTTAAAATGCTTTGACTTCAAAGTTTAAGTTTTAGGACAGGTTACTGGGGAAAAGGATTTCTATTTTTGTTTCCACAGAAAATAAAAAGCTGTGGATTCCTTCCAGACTAACATGGTTTGATCAAGCAAGAGCCCCGCTCCCCCCCACCCCCACACACACAGTGTCCCAGGTGATTCAACATTCAAAACAACTGGAACAAGGCAGCCTTGCAGACCACTACAAGTCAGGATTTCTAAATCTTCTTAGGATCCCCAATGACAGCGCCCTCTATCAGCAGGAAGCAGTTTGGAAAGAACAACACCCAAATTCCCAAATAATGTTTATAAATGTTTGTTTTTATTTAAATGGGCTTGGTTATAAATAGTTAATAATCACCATCAATCTCTTTTTAAGGTAAAAAAAGGGGATTAATACTTTGTTTTGGAATGGATTTTCATTTATTGATACAATTTTAAGGTCAATTTTGTGATAAATGTATTTCTCCTCTTATTTAGGTGTTGTGTTTCATAATGGATCCTTTTCTAATTTCTGCATTCAGTGTCTAATATTTCCTCAGCAGATTTTTCTAATTCCTCAGGGGTTCAGTGTTGGTTTAAAGGATATTCTTTTCCCTGTGAACTTTGAGCATAATGACTCTGGAGCTATACAGAGTCCACACACAGCTCCATGGTGTTGGCCACAGCATAGTGATTTTCAGTTAACTTCGCCCCTGATTTGGGGAGATTGCATAGTTGAGTCACCTAGGCTATTAAAAGGATGTAGAGATGTTTGGTGGCATGGACATTGGCCTCTGGTTAAGAGTAGTACTAGAGAATCTGAGGAATGCTATTACAGGGACCCCAATCAGTTTGGGGTTGTCCCCCTTTTTTCAGGAATGTATATTTGTGGCAGACACATTTGAGGCATCTATTAAGGTTGACCATACTGCTGGGAAAAACTTCTCTATCATCTCCTCCCCATGTCTCCTACCCCCATTTTTCTTTGTTGTTTGGAATGGTTTTGGGGGGCACTTAATTGTTCTTACAAAAACTGCTCCCTAATTGCTGGGTTCATGAAGATAACACCATAGTGGTACATGTTCCTGTCGTGGTTTCATAGCCTGTTCTAGATGATGAAAGGACTACAATGACTTTGTATCAACAAAAAAGGGACTTTGGAATTACTGCTGCAATTGTGGCCACCATTGCCATTTCCACCACCACTGCAGCAGGATTTGCCATTTCTCAAAAATGTCCAGACTGCAGCTGTTGCAAATGAATGCTCAGAGAAAGTTAGCCAAGCTTTGAACCTCCAAAATAGTTCAAATACTAATGTTCAATCAGGAATATTGACTTTAAATCAACAATTAGCTTTAGCTTAAGAACAGGTTGATTATTTTAAGAGATTCATCACTATCATTTTGTTTGTGTGACTCCTGGAAATGTTGTTAATGCTTCTGATGGAATGTTACCTTTGTCAATTTCACTATCCAGTTGAGCCATGCTATTCAGGAGATTAATGCCACTTGTGTGTATCCTGTAAAAGCTAGTGATTGGTGAAATTTCATCTCCCATGTGGGGGAACGGATACAGCACTGGTTGGGGTCTATTGCATTATCCCTACTCCGGGGTTCTGGGTATCAGTGCCTGCATCTGGATCCTGCAACCAGTAAAATAGACAGGTAAGTGTCACCTGACATGCATTCATGGCAGTTCTCGTGATGCTCTGTTAAGTGTTTCAATCCTGACACCCTCTGCCAAGCGCGGGCACAGCAATGGCTAATCTTCATGAATTAGGCTTTTGGGTCAAAACTACATCTATTCTCTAAGCCCTATGTTCAGAGTGCAGGTGTCTTCAGCAATGAAATTTACTTCCAACGTTTGGGAGGCAATCAAGGACAACATCAGGAGCCTATGCTGTTTGGGAGTCTCTTGGACTTCCCTGACCAACAGTTTAAAAGGTTTCTCGTTTCTAGCACTGGAGTTTTTGTTGCTCTATGGATCTTGGGGAGAGCATTATCACTCCAAGTGGCATAGTTTCATGCAAAGTATATGTATACAATATACTTTTATATATCATACTTAACTATTACGATTTCTTCAAGCATTTTTAGAAATATTGAAAAAAGCTTCTACATATGCTATTATTTACCTTATTCCGTTGGGTGACATGTATTTTTATAGTAGTAGTACATGGTGTGTTTGTGTGTCTGTGTGTGTGTGTGTGTGTGTGTGCTTGCTTGTTATATGCCTATGCATGCTTCCTGTGCTATATCTGCATGGCAATCTAAGATCTTAGATAGAATCCATGTTCTTCTAAGTTGAGACTTCAGGGTTGAAGCTGCCAAATAATTAAAAGAAGCACATGTTTCTGTTGACCATAGAAGGCAGTAAAAGAAAACTAGAATTTTACTTGATGGAGGAAATCTAACAAGTATACAATATAGCTCATCCATTCTGTTGAGTGCACCATGCTGAAACATGAAGGGAAAGATAAAAGAGTATCCTTGCCTATTTTGTCTTATGGCTCTGTTTTTCATCTTGGAGGTATGATACTGGATGACTTGTCAGTTTTTATTGGCTTTGCAGTAAGGAGTAGATGGTTGCTATGGGAATGTGGCAACTGAGGCAAATATCACTTGCATGTCAATCTTGCTCATGTTTCTCATGTAGGCCTAAAGTTGTAAAATCAGGTTCCTCTACTCATTGACTGTTGTGATTGTAGTGTGGCATTTACACAAGGCCAAATATGACTGATGCAGAAAAAGGCAATGTGACATGAGTCTATGGACTATATGACAGGTACTAGCCAGAGAAAGAGAGCTGATGGAGAGGGACAAGGTGGTCATAGATAGTATTATTGATTAGTTGGTTATCATGGAGGAATAGCCTATGTTGAGCTGTACATATGGGAAGGAGACTAGAGAACCAGAGACAAAAATACGTAAAACCTCTATGTTCTAAATGCTGAGGAGTGGGTATTCTTTGAGTCTATATAGATCTACCTTGAAATTGTGGTTAGAAAAGCTTCCCAGGTGTGCTGTTTATGTCACTTGCTTCTAGATGGCTAACCCCAACATCCTGGCTCTTTCTGCCTGCCCTGTTGATCCCTTGCAGCTAGACTCCTAGTTGGATCAATAATATTGTGTTATCTCGAACCCTTATATGGGTCCCACTCATATTTCCTCCTTTCCCATTTCTTGCCTGTGAACCTGTTTTGTAACATTGGAACTCAAATTGAAGAAATGTATTCCTGTACTTTTCTAATGCAGGGAGACTTAAATGACTATTTACTATATCCAGGTACTTAAATGACTATTTACTACTAGGAAAAGGTAGGTAGTCCATGCTCCATTTTTTTTTTTTAATCTTTCTGGGAATACTGTTCTGCTCTGTTTTGTGTCTGCTGTTTTCCTCCTAGCTTTCTTAAGCCTCTTTCAAGTTTTCCAGAAATCATGGCAGGACTTTATTTTATTTGTGTGTGTATTATGTATTTACTTATTATTTATATATGTGTCTTAACCCTAGAAATCAAGCACCTACTACTAGGCCTTCAATTTTCTTTACGACTTTCCTCTAAGAAATCTATTATACAAAAAGGGATTCTTATGGTTTGCTTTTAGCTTCACATCTCAGAATTTCAGTGATGGTAAAGTAGGGACACCACCCCACTACCTCTTCTCCTTTCTTTCTTCTTCCTCCCTCTCTTATATTTTAACACATAAGTAACTATTTTTCCTATTTTCAGTCAGTGAACACTCTAAAAATAATGTGCTACATTGAAATTCGTAGTTTTATCCATTGGGAATTGTATGTTTTTCCAAACACAATGAAATCATAAATCGAAAAAGGCAGTGTTTCATGTCTTTTGTAGGATCACATTTAAAAAAAAAAAAAAAAAGATCTGCAGTAGTGATTACCCTGCAACTTCACAAGTACTGCTCCCAATGTTTGGGACCTCTTAATTTTCTTCCTTGAGAAGGTGAAATTCTGTTTTCCCTATTTTTCCAGCATCTTAACTCTTGTGCAAAGCTCTAAGGTAGTATCTGTTAAGGAGTGTGTGTGTGTGTGCCCTTACATGCTTGAATGCACAAGCACACACACACACATTTTGTGTGTGTATGTGTGTGTGTGCATGTGATCATGTGAGAGAGAGAGAGAGAGAGGCATTGAGAGAGAAATATAGGGTCCGTTTTATCAGGGCCTTTTTGTAGCATCTTTCAAATTTAACGTTCAGATTGAAAGTCATTTATGTGATACTATCATTCACCCCAAGTTCTAATTTATAAGATCCTGGTAGAATTTAAAGCTGTATAATTCCTGCCTAAATCATTAGTTGTTTCAGTCTAAGACTCTTTTGTACTGATCTAGAGAGGGGAACTTGAAAAAACTGAGACATGATGGTGAATCATAGTAAAAGTAGATGTCTTATTTTTCATAGCATTTCCAGAAGTTATGTCTGGCCATAGACTCCTCTTTTTGTGTTGTACACAAATGACAAGCATTCTTCAGCTCCTACATAGAAGAAATATTCTGGAAGGGTCAAATAATTTACATGTCTTTCATTTACACCTGCTGAAGAAACATGTTTGTGCACATAGCTGCTGGGTTCAGCGTGGAGATCCCTAATTGAAAATGCCCAGCATCGAGTGAGATCAAGGCATAATAAAGCGGAAAAGGTCACTGAGCAGATTGATTATTTCCTCTTATGACTATGTTTCTCTGCTGGCAGAAAAAGAGGCAGTATCATCTCAGGTATATGTGGTTGCCATAGGGACAGAAGTTGTGATTTACTGGGGAACAGTTGCTGCAAATAGCAATAAAACAGCAATTCAGCTGAGGTCAGAGGCACAGATTCTCTGAAGCTGCAATCAAACCAGACAGCTGCTCAATTCATTCAGTACGAATTTCACAGTTGCCATTGTAAAGCAAGTGGAAGAATGGGGAAATCAAGCCAAGTGTTCCTCTTTTGCTTACTCCTCTGCAAATGATGCCAGGGCTTTTGTCCAGAGTTTTCAAGCCAGTGTACCAAGAACTTTGGGTAATTGAAGGGGTAAAAAGTAGACCAGAAAGATGTTATTGTTAATAGAGTAACTCAAAAGTAAAATTTTAGAACCACAGTAATATTCTAAAATGTGAAGCTTTATGAAGCAGCATAGAGACAAACAGCATAAATATTTATTATAGGCAAACCTGGTGCTCACGTTATCTTATGAAATACTAGGAGCACTGCATGTCAGCTGGAGATGCTATGCATGTGTGTGGATATGATATACACATATGGAGATAAGCATTAATATACATGTGGTTTTGGTTTTAAGTGGAGCAGACTGACTTGGCAATGGCCTTCCTTCCTTCCCTCCTCCCCACCCCTTTCTATCTTGGAACGGTGCTCTAAAGTGAGAGATGCCCTTTGTCATCATAGAGTGAGGGGTGTGTCTCTGTCTTTTTCTTCATTATCAGCCCAGCTGTCTTGTCTCCTTTGTCCTGTCGCCCGAATCTTTGGTTCGTTGTTTCTATAACACTTTCTGTTATACATTTTATTTGATGCTAAGATTTGACAGGAGAGCCAGGGGTGTTTTCAAAAGTAGAGGTCAAACTTGACCTATGTATCTGAGGTCTCCTTTTCATTGACAGGCACTTAATAGAAGCTCGTCTGGTATCTGTTCTCAGGGGATGTAATTTGAACATGCAAAATAACACCAGCTGTGGTTTCTGCACAAAGGAATGTAAATTTTAGTGGGACTCTTAAAAAGAAACTATTAACAGATGAAAGAGTAGACTGCACAGAACACATTGTGGTGTGTTGCCTTATATAGAAATTGGCTGCTGGAGTGACTCAGTGTTAGCTGAGAGCCATTGAAATGATGTAGCAGGATCCTGGCTTTGGAATGTCCAGTTCTGAGAAGCCTTCACATTGGACAAAAGAGGAGAGCTCTCAGATGTGCATGTTTCATTTTTTGATGGAATGAGTAAGCCATTAGTTGGTACATACTTTCTTTTTTTCTTTATCAAAAGAGATTACTGTTTCTTCTGAAACTCAAGCAAAAAAAGATTACAAAAACAAAAGTCCCACAACAACAAAAGAAACATAAAAGGCAATTTTCCTCAGTGCCGCAAGTAAAACTAGCTGTTTTGTATGTGTCTTGCTATCCTGAGTTTTTAGTCTTTTGGAAGGGGGAATTTCAATTGAGAAAATGCTACCATCATTTTGCCTGTAGGCAAATGTGTAGAACATTTTCTTGATTAATGATTGAAGTGGGAAGGCCAAGGCCATTGGGGAAGTACTGTCCCTGGGCTTGTAGTCCTGGATGGCATAAGAAAGCCATGGGAAGAAAGCCAGTAAACAGCCTTCCTCCATGGCCTCTGCAGTGGTCTCAGGCTTGAGCTCCTGTCCTGTCTTTCCTCAGGATGGAGAGTGACCTGAGAGTTGTAAGATGAAATAAACCCTTTCCTCCCCAAGTTGCTTTTGGTCTTGGTGTTTTTTTTTTTTTTTTTTTTTTTTTAAATCAAAGGAACAGCTATTCTAACTAAGATACCTGCTATTAATTAGCATTTTTCTCACTCTAGAACACTTTTCTATTTGTTTCTAAATGCAGAAGTGGAAAGTGGAAATGATCTGCCATGGCATGCACTGATTAATGTACAGTTAATCAGTACTGGTAGCATCTGATCGCTGGTTTGCTGTTGTTTTTCTTTTGTTTTCTCTCAGTCCCTGGTCTGTGTTATAGTTACTGTCCTCACCTCTCCTACCTCCCCTTACTTTAGCAGTCCAGGCTGTTTAATGTCTTTAGTAAACATTCTAAGATGAGTTCTCTCCACGAAGGATATATGCAGTAGGCAAGACTGAAAACCTGAACCACTTGCCTGGGTGAGGCCTTCACATCACCACACACAGGCGAGTGTCTCTGAGGCTGACAAGTCATCATCCTGTGCCTCTGCCTCTATCAGGGCAGTGAGGGTGGTGATCAGTGCCCATCTTGATGGCTGGTTGATACACACACACACACACACACACACACACACACACACACACGCACACACACACACACATATTAAATATATGTTATATATGGAACATGTATATAATGTATATGGAACATATATAATTATATACATATATATGTAACACTTAGCACTTAGTATCTGTGTTTGTTATAGTAAGGATTATTAGATATATTTAATTTATACAGGTAGAACTGGGTTATAGCACTTTTTCACAGTAGTTATTTTTTTTAAGCAGCTATATTTGTATGGCTTAGTCATTTTCTTGACTGGACCTGTTTTCTGAATTGCCATATTTTGTGGCACATTTCTCTATGCATTCTCACTTACAGAACACCGAAGCGATTCCTGTTCTCCTGTACTGCACATGAGGCTCTAGTGTCTGTCTGTCTGTCCTTCCTTAGAGGGAAGGAGGGAGTTTCTAAGGCTGTACCTGCCACCATGATGCTGCAGAGGCCTGGGGCATTGGGGTATTTGTCAAGAACTACTCTCATATTCTTCTATATATCTTCCTCTACATGCTACTTGGAATTTGTCTATTCTCACTGGAATTCTATGATCTTTAAAAAAATGAAATTGATATATGTTTATTATTGTCATGTATTTATTGTGTGTAATGATGGATTTTACCAAGACATTTCCAAGCCAGTGTATCAGGCCCTTCAACCATATTCACCTCCTCCCATTGTCCTTGCGTCGACCTTTGTCCCCTCAGACATTCTTGCTTCATTTTCATGTGATTGTATATACAGGTGTATGTGGGTCTGTTATGCATCTGTATACAGTGTAAGGGCCTCAAATTACAGAAGGCATGGTTGTCTTTCTCACCTGGCTTTCTTCCTTTGCCAATTTAACTTAAAACCACAGTGAAAACCTTTGTTTCCATTGCTCTGATGATAGACAAGGGAATGTTTCTTTATCATCGCAGACAATGGAATATGTCTTTATCATCACAGACAATGGAATGTTTCATTATAATCATTCAAGTTTTCTTCATTGTCATTCTATGCCTGTTTTCTTTTTGGCTTCAGTTAATGTCTTTTTCTTGTCACTTTTTGGCTGAGGCTGGCCTTGAACTTGCTATAGACTTCTGATAATCCTTCCTCCCAGTTCATGTGGTATTGAGCATTGAACCCCCTGATTCACTCATGCTGGGCAAGTAGTCTGCCAGCTGAGCTATGTCTCCATTGTTCAGTTTTAGATGCTGTAGATATCAATTATGACTTCCCAGATAATTCTGTGAAGTAAGGAATATAATTTACATTTCTGTCAGTTAATTTTTCTATCAGATATAGTCACATGTATAATATTCTTTTTGTTCTGTGTTATTTTATTTGTAATTTTTCCTTTTCTTTAACCTGATAAATTACAATTTCAAACTCTGCTCATAACTTTCTCATTTGAAAGCTTTGCCTGTTGTTTTTAAGTTTTTCTTGGCTTTTTGATAATGTATTTGAAAATACAAGCATCTAAGTATTACTGTAGCTGTTTCCTCAAGATCTCTACATCTGGGCTTAAGTGGTCCCTGAAGCTCCAGTGTCTCATCTGCTCTCGGATGTACCTGCCAATCAGCTTCCTTGTGGACAGCATTCTTGTTGCTATGATGTCACCAGTCCTCATATACAAGCTTCTTAGCATTGCATAAGAGTCAGAAAAAACCTAGTGTATGACCTGTTTCCTTGGACAGTATTTAATGTCCTGTGGCTTTTATACTGTCAGTTTATGATAGTCCTACTGAGTATGAAGGGATGTATTTATAGATATATTAATTTATGTATGTTTAATCAGTATATATTATTTCCCTTAGAAATCACATTATGGCCATTTTAAAACAACCACTTATTTTTGACACCTTGAGCTATTAGTCCTGAAGGGAATAGATAATAGCCTGTAAGTGTAGCTTTGTTTTTTATGATATTTTTATTTAAAGTTTAAACAAGCTTGTTTTCACATGTCAATCCCAGTTCCCTCACCCTCGCCTCCTCCCCTTCTCCCCTGCTCCCCAACCCCCGTCCCATCCTCTTTCTGCTACCCAGGGAGGGTGAGGCCTTCCATGGAGGATCTTCACGGTATATCAAGTGTTACAGGGCCCAGTCCCTCCCCCCAAGTGTCTAGGCTGAGAGAGTATCCATCTATGTGCAATGGGCTCCCAAAGTCCATCTGTACAGTAGGGATAAATACTGATCAACTACCAGAGGCCACATAGACTGCCCAGTCCTCCCAACTAAAACCCACATTCAGGGGATCTGGGGTCAGTCCTATGCTTGTTTCCCACCTATCGAACTGGGGTCCATGAGCTTCCCTTTGTTCAGGTCAGCTGTCTCTGTGGGTATCTCCAGGATGGACTTTACCCCTTTACTCATCATTCCTCCCTCTTTGCAATTGGATTCCAGGAGTTTGGCTCATTGTTTAGCTATGGATGTCTGCTTCTGCTTCCACCAGCTACTAGATGAAGGCTCTAGGATGGCACATAAGGTAGTCATCAATCTCATTATTGGGGAAGGACATTTAAGGTAGCCTCTCCACTATTGCTTAGATTGTTGGGGTCATCCTTGTAGATCTCTAAATATTTCTCTAGTGCCAGATTTTTCTTTAAACCTATAATGGCTCCCTCTGTTATGGTATCTCTTTTCTTGCTCTCCTCTATTCTTTGCCAACTCAATTTTCCTGCTCCCTTATGTCCTCCTCTGCCCTCCTTGTCTCTCTCCTCTTCTCTTTCTCCTAACTCCCTCTCCCCTCTCCCCCATGCTCTCTATTTGCTCAGGAGATCTTGTCCCCTTCCCCTTCTCAGGGAGACCATGTATATCTCTCTTAGGGCCCTCCTTGTTTCCTAGATTTTCTCGTGGTGTGAATTGTAGGCTGGTGATCCTTTGCTCTATGTCTAAAATCCATATATGAGTGAATATATATTGTGTTTGACTTTTTGTGAATGGTTTACCTCACTTAGGTTGGTTTCTTCTAGTTCTATCCATTTGTCTTTGAATTTCATGATTCCATTTTTTTTCCTGCTGAGTAGTACTCCATTGAGTAAATGTACCACACTTTCTCCATCCGTTCTTCAGTTGAGGGGCATTTAGGTTGCTTCCGGGTTCTGGCTGTTACAAATAATGCTGCTGTGAACATAGTTGAATAGATAGCCTTGTTGTAAAAATGTGCATCTTTTGGGTATATGCCTAAGGGTAGAATTGCTGGATCTTGTGGTAGACTGATTCCCATTTCCCTGAGGAACTGCCACACTGATTTCCAAAGTGGCTGTACAAGTTTGCAGTTGAGGAGAGTTGGTCTTCTCCACATTCTCCCTACCGGGATGGGCTCCCCAGTGCATGCCCAGTCCTCAGTCCTCAGAAGGCTCAGAGCAGGGCACTTGAATGAGTATAGCTTTGTATTTCAGGTTCACAACGATAGTTAAATTGGAGCATATGACATAATACATAATAATGTTCCCATTCTACTCTGTGATATTCCCATTATTTGCTTCCCAGAAGCAAACCACTTATTTTTTTATGTGTGATTTCCTCTGTTAATTATTTTTATACTGCTAAATTTTCAATTTAAATGTCAGTGTATATATGTTTTATTTATACAAATGAAACTCATACGTGTATGAATTTTTTATACATTGAGATTTTCCGTTTCTATAAACGCTGAGCAGGAAATATTTACTGTGACAGACAACTACAGACTTAACTATTACATGCACTCTTTGATCTCTGCCTTCCTTCCTCCCATGCCAAACAGTTACGGTTTTCATAGTCAAGCTACATGGATTACTGTGATATATGTCTTAATATATTTTTGGTTATATTTAGCAGTTGCCTTATTTATCACTGTATTTGTCAGAGATGGAAAACCTCATTTGAAAAGATCAAACATGCCAGAAAATCTGCCAGTTTAAAATTTTTTATATTAATTGATATTGGTTGTACTCTAGGATTTATATACATATATATACACATATATATGTATATATATAGTATATAGTATATATGCATTTATAGAAGTATATATGTACTTTATGCAAGCATATAAGCCTATATACATATAATATATACATACAATACATATATATTATATGTATATGTACATGTTATGTACATTTGCATATTCACATACACACATATATACTTATAAACATACTTTCTAAGATTCCTTTATATCTTTTTCCCCCATATAAAGCATATATATTCTGTTTTTCTTCTGGCTTTCTTTATAGAGCATCTTGTAATCTTTTGGCTAAATCTATAGAAGAAATAGTTGCAAGACATTGTTGAATGAAAATAGCTTATCCCCTTTCACACATGATTTCATGGGACATAATTCTACATTTTGTAAAATTCTCCTCTAGAGCACTAAGACTGTAGCTTTCTTGTATTCTCGCTTAGGGCTGTTATTTTACCATCCATGCAAACGGCAGAAGAATAAAAGCGCCAAGGATACATGTGGCTACTTGTTTGGGCCCCAGACATCCTTGGGTAGACTCTTCTGTGACCCTGGCACCTGAGACTGGGGTATGAGGTTAACTAAACGCACTTTCTTTTTCATTGCACCGCAGGATGATCCAGCAAAGACAGTGTTAGCACAGAAATGAAAACCCTTAGGAAGCATCCCCTTTGGCTTTTCCTGCTTCATGGCACCATACTTTCTGGAACCTATTGCTGATTCCCTGAGTCCTCACTAAATTGGGATGACATGGCAATCAGCTATTGCTACCATGCTACTCAGAATCCTCAAG
Source organism: Phodopus roborovskii (assembly GCF_943737965.1). Lineage (NCBI taxonomy): Eukaryota > Metazoa > Chordata > Mammalia > Rodentia > Cricetidae > Phodopus > Phodopus roborovskii. The sequence goes on along the minus strand of NW_026126511.1, from coordinate 40,022,170 downwards.
AGATTCTTGTTATGAGGAACGCGAGTTACTAGTTAATTCCATTAACGTAAACAAATATTGGAGCATACTGTCTGTTCAAAGCTTCATCCTTTTTCCTTTAGTTGAATGGCATTTCCCCTCAACCCCTTGTGAAGCTGAACTCTGAGATGCAGTTTTGTTTCTCCGATCTCCCTTAGCTTCCATATGTATTTCACCACCAAATTCTTAAGGCATCTCTTTCCTCCCCCCTGAACGTGGGTCTCAGTTAGGAGGCCTGGGCAGTCTAAGGGACCTCTGACAGTGGGACCAGGATGCATCCCTGGTTCAGGAAAGGACTTTGGGAACACATTCCCCCTGGAAGGATACCCCCTTAGCCTAGAGGCAGGAGGGAGGGCCGGGTCCCTACTACAAATGACTTGGCAGATTTTGTTGACCCCCTCCTGGAAGGCATCCCCCTCCCTGTGGAGTGGGGGTGGGTGGGATGGGAGGGTTCCGGGGGGCATGGGAGGGAGAGTGAGGGAACTGGAATAAGAGCAATACAATTTAAAGTAAAAGAAAGACATCTCTTTCTTCAAAATATGCCCTAAACCTGTCCGCTTTTCTGTTAATTCAAAACAATAAATGTACGTTCTATCTGTTGGTGTGGCAGAGGCCAGCAGTGCCAGGTTGTGAGCTACCCAGTGTGGTTGCTGGGAATCAAACTTGGGTCCTCTGCACAGACCAGTCTGTGCTCTGAAGCTGAGTCATTTCCCCAGCCCCCACTTCTCTTCATGTGCCCTGCTGGTAGTTGCCATAGTAGCTCAGCATGGTCTCTATTCCTCTAAAGCTCTCATTCTCTATAAAGAAGCGGCTGTAACATTGTCAGATGCCCTGTCTCCATGGACAGGAAGCATAGCTCGTTTCTCCCAGGCTTCCTGTCTCCAGTGCCATTCCCTCAGTTTCTGACTGACTTTCAGTGGCTTCGTAGACTCTGATCTTCCCAAGTCTCTGATTTTGTGTGGGAAGTGCTCTGGCCTTCACTCTAACAGCTATTGCTCATCTTTTGAGCATCAGTGTGAATAATGTGAGAGGCTTTCTCTGAGGACTCATGCTAAGGTGAGCTCTCTCCAGTTTCCACTTAGAGTCATTTCCTGTTCCTTCACTTCTTTGCAGACTGCAATCACATTGACATTTACATGTTGACTTAGTATCTGTCTCCTAAGAAGACTGTAAACACAGGTGTCCTGTTTGTTTTGTTGAGGTCCCTACCTGAGGAAGCTGCCTAGGAACTTGTTGAGTCATAGTGACTGTATTTGAGCTTAGAAGCATGTCTTGGTCAGGGTTCTTCTGCTGTGAAGAGAACCATGACCATAGCAACTGTTAGAAAAGCATTTAATTGGGGTGGCTTACAATTTCAGAGGTTTAGTCCATTTTCCTCTTGGTGAGGATCGTGGGAGCATGCAGGCAGACATGGTGCTGCAAAGTCATTTAGAGCTTCTACTTCGGAATCTGTAGTCAACAAGAAGAGAGAGGACAGACAGACGCTGGACCTGGCTTAGGAACCTCAAAGCTCACCCCCTGATTTCTCCTAAGTAGTACCATTCCCTGATGACCAAGCATTCAAATATATGAGCCTATGTGGCCATTCTTATTCAAACAACTACATAGCAAGTGTTAGAGCCCAGTGGATTATTGTGTACATGCTGCTGCAGAAAGTGTGACCTGGACATGTGGTCCATAGATGTAAAATTATTTGTTCAGATCTGAAAACTGAAATGATGATATTTGCAGGAAAATGGACAGAGTTGGAGTTATTATACTAAGTAAAATGAATCAGTTTCAGAAGGACAAGCTTGCATGTATGTGTGTACATACATGAGTAGAACATGAAAACAGGAGTCTTTGAGAGGGGAAGTGAAATTCTAAAGAAAGGGGGATAGGGATGCAAGGGAAGGCAGAGAATTTATATGTCATGAAAGCCAAGTGGAAAACTATGGAGGAAGGAAGGGGACAACCAAGAGATGAGAGATGAGATGGGAGGGCAGAGCAGAGACATTGAATAAGGACAAACCATAAAGGTATATATGTATGAAAAAAGTCACTGTGCAATGCATTTGGTTGTTTGTTAACAAAACACTAATAAGACAAAAATTAAAGGATTAACTAGATGGGAGGCTAGGGTGGAGGATAGGATATTAATACATCAGCCCAGATAGAACGATTTCTACATTCCCTGAAATATACTAGGTATGGAGTTCTAAGCTTGGTGCACTCATCTGAGAAATTTGAACACCCATTTTGTACTAACATATGCAGTTGCATGTCTGAAGAAAATCTATGTGTTTTTCATGCAAAGCAGAATGATTTAAGTATTCCCACAAAGCCAAGCATCAGGCCAATGGGGATGGTGGCATCAGATAAGATTTGGAAACATTGATGACAGCTTAGTGTTGAAGCAGGTGAAGGATTTTCACAGGCAGCCCAGGGCTGTCCCTCTCTTGCAGGTAATATGAGCAGTTGTAGGATGGATCAAGTCTCTTGTCAGATGGATTTAACAGGATTTCCTGTTCTGCACAGATCTTGGTATTACAGACAAAAATGTATGCTGCATAAAGGAGAGCATGCAGGTGAAAGATTGCAGATGTTTAATATGAGGGACCGAAAGATTGCTGGTGTTAACCAAATTTTTGTCTGGTGATTAGCCGGCAAAGAACTTGAAATTTATCTCACTCATATCTTCTCTCTAGTGGGGCATTATGATCTTGAGAATAAGGTATTTTAAACACTACACATTTAGGTCATATATAACCTATGAGTCTAGGAATTATACAGTTTATCTACTAATATATTTTGTGTATGTACATACAGATTCACTTCTGGGTTGAATGAAGTTTGACTTGATTTGAACATGATTCTTATTTTCTTTTATGGTTTTACTTAGATTATAGCTATATACACATCAGCTAATTGCTTCTGAGCATTTTAATGCGTGGGGAATTCTCTCCCCTCTCAAGGTAATTTGCTGCTGTAAATAGGCACACAATGTTCTCTGCATACACATCACACAGTGGTTTGTAAATGTTAGAGCATTTATTTAAAGGTGAACTGATGAAAGGAAAGTGATGACCCAGGATTTAATAATTCATGGGAATCCTGTATCCTCTTGCATAGCCTTCTCCTTAGAAAACCTTTCCGGCATGCCATTTACAATGGCTAATAAAGGTTCACCAAGGGACTGGGGTGGTAGGCTTGTGTACCCAGCAGCTCTTTTTCCTCTTCTACAGGACAGTTTCTCTCTGCCATTTCTGAGGAGGCCCTGGTTTCATGTATCTCTGACTGCTAAAGGGAATGCAAGGGTTGAGTGGAGAGTGAAGATCCCGAAGCTACCACCCAGGATTAGGGAGTTTCTGTTAATCACCATATGTTAAAATGATGGAGAAACTACCCATTTTAGGGATGCTGTGAGTGTGTCTATCATGTATCTTTTTAATGCTCCAGGTTTGAGGCTCTTGCCATCAAGACTCTGAAATCTACATACCTTCTTTATCTCTGTGGCTCACATTACAAGGAATCTCCAAGGATACCTGCTTGACTGAACTCGGATGTGGTTACACCCTTCCTGCAATTTTGAAATAGGACCTGTCTCTTTACCCATGAGTAGGAGCCTGGGTGACCTCTCCAGGCTTCTTACACATTGTTGTCTGCTGTAGCTGCCTAAGGTAGAAATCTGAAGAGAAAGGACTTAGGGTTTCAGGAATTCTACAGTAGTGTCACAAGTCAGGATATCTATGGGAGGCAACAATATCCCTTTATCTATCCTCAAGTTTTCAACTGGGAATGAAGTATTTTGAAAATTCTGCAAGTTGGAAAAGAGGCAAAGTAGATACTGAGTTTTGCTTTTTGACACTAACTGTTGTTTCCTCTACTCAATTCCTGTATGTACTTGCTCCAAAATCTTCCATGTCAGCTTGTTGATCTTGTCCTTTAATTATGAATTCAAACACTCTGTCTTGATTCCTGTCTAGTCTTTCATTCCATTAACTTATTCTTCCCCTGGTCTGACTGGATGCACCCTAGATCCTGTGAAAAGCTGATGGGTATGTAGACCTCATGGAGTACAATTGATGTAATCTAGGGGGATGCATTGTTGTTCCCATTTGGAGTTGAGGATGCTTTGGGACATGTTATGTGCATGTTGAGTTTCCTCACCATGGAATTCAGCTTAACAGTTCCAATGGTTTCCAAACCATCTTTGCATAACGAGTCTGTGAAATTATAGGATAGATAGTTGAAATGTTTATGTCCTTTGACATGTAAATGTTTTCCTTCTATGCACACAGTCTCACTGCTCTCTCTCTTCCTAGTCAGTCACCATCCATTATATGGGCTCAGAATGAGCACTTATATTCATAATTCTTTTCAATGACTGACAATTTTACCTTTTAAGGACTCTGATGACCTCTGTATGCATCTGACACCTGGAGCTACTGACTTTGGTGTAATTCTAGAAAAAGCTTCAGAAATGAGAAGTCAGCATGGTTAGGCACTTACATATTTATTTTCGAATATTCCCTTCCCCCACACACTTAAATATTACCATTATTAAGGTTTATGACCTTTGTTTGGTTTGACCTATAAGAAAAGATCTTTGCTTTGGGGTTCTTCTCTCTTCTATATTTCTTGTATTATGATTTGGTTTAGAAAAATGCAGAGCATACTACCATGTGTCCTCAAATAACTTGTTCCCTATAACTTAGAGAACCAATTTCACACTTCTCATCACAGCATTCTACTCATTTCACAGTTCTGTTTCGACCTTGTTCCAGCCTTATCCACTGCATGTCTCCTGTCTGTCCACCTTAGCAACCACATAGTAGGTGCCTCCCAGGATGCATCTTACATTGTCATGTTTTGAGTAAAGGACCTGGCATTTAGTCCCAGCAGCGATACTTCCCCACTTCTCTTGAGATAATTGCTCAAGTCCTTCACTATTTGTCTTAAATCCTACCTCCTCCACAGACGCACTAAGAATCTTTGAAGCAAAGAAGCAAATTGGTTTTTCCTCTCAGCATCCTGGCATCTTGTCATTCTGATATCATGGATTTGCTACTTTTCTTCTGCAATGCAGTGAGTTCCTGAGAGGTGGTGATAATCTCATATTGGCTTCCTCTCCCACATCCTTCAACTAGAGAATGGTGTGCATATACTAAATAGTTGGCCCTTAGCCTTCCAAAGTCAGGGCAACAGTTTCTGTTCCCCATTCCCCAAATAATACTGTCTCTGGCAAATTGTTCCAAGTAGGAGGTTGGTTTGACCCAGGCAGCCATCTCCTTAGAAAGACAGCTCTCTTTTGCATGGCTATACGTGGCTGCCTTGACTTGATCATCTGTTCTCGAGTCTTCTCTGTCTAGCCACATAAAGGTTCAGTCAAATGAGAAGGGGATTAGAAATTCATAGAAGCTGAAGCAAAATGTCACTGACTGATTGTCTGCTATGTGACCTTACCTAACACATCTTCTCCCATTGGGCATCATTGTCTGGAATAGGAAGATGGTGACAAACAACCATATGGTTAACTACAGTTTTAACATTGTCTTACATGTTATGTGTTAAAGCTTACAAACAGGAGTGGTGTGTATATTCATCTATATTGAAATGAAACATCAGAGGAATGAAGTTGGAAAAATCAGGAAGGTACAAATACAATCTAGAAATGCTTAAAGGGCAGGAACCCCCTAACTAAAGAACACAAAGTAAGTGAAAAGATTTAGAATTACAAGGGGTTGCTAAAAAGCCGGATTGTTGGATTGCAGTCCTCAAGCCTAGAGAAAAGTATCTTACCCCTTCAAAAAGTGAAGGTGAACAAATGGGGTCATAGATGCTCTGGAACCCACATAGATTGCTTTGAAAGTTTCATGGGAGCATCTTTTCTTCTTTTCCAAAAACTAAACACTGGGGCATTATAAGCAAAACTGCAAAGTGATGCTGGTGAGCCTGTGGATAAATCTATTTCTCAAATGGTTTTTTTTTGCCCATATTTGACATCTGCATTTGATCTATATGAAACAAGAAAAGACAGAATTGCCATTCTGCTCACATGAAATGAGTTACACCAGGTATACTCCTGGCAATGGGATTTGATAAGGAGAAAGGCAGAGGAGAGGGGAGAGCACGAGACAAAAACAAAAACAAGCAAACAAAACTAAAAAAAAAAAAAAAATGTGGCATAATAATACCCCTCGCCCACCAAGACTCTGGAGGCGGAAAGAATGTCATAGCTGGCATAGCTGGGTGACGGAGAAGATTGTCATGGCATGCTCATTTCTGGATGTGCCATGGTTGTTGCACATAGGAGCCCACAATGACTAGGGCCACCTGTCCAAGACCCTCAGAGAATCCCTGTAAGGATGGGTAAGGAACTACTGAGGCTCTACCTATAGCTAAGGCACCACTGGCAGCTGAAGGCTGTTAGTGGAGGGAGAGCCATTTTTCTCTGAGGAAGTAGCCTTAAGTAGGTTGCTCTGCCCTAGTGGATGACCGCACACCCAAGTGCCTGTGGACAGCCTTAATTGGACTGAGTGGCTCAAAAACTAAAGAGCACGCAAACGAACAAAAACAAAAAGCAGTGAGTGAGTGACATTTTGGTGGTGGTAGTGTGGGAGAGCTGGGGGAAAGAGGAGGTAGGCCAGGGCTCAGGGACTTAGCATTCTCATTCTTATCTATGAGAACATCTCTAGATTCCTTTGAGGTTGTTGAAGATTGTGCAAAGGTAAAAGGTATGCCAACTCAGAAGAGCTTCCAAACATGTGTAAACTATTGGCAGCTAAAAAAATGCCAGGATGATTACATTATGAAGAAAAGATAAATATAAAAAATTGACAGTTTACACAGTATATTCAAACTTTTGTCCATGCTGGGACTAAATAATATATGTGCTTTTATTATTGGAAATGTTTTCAGTTGTGCCAAGTGTATTGGTAACCAAAAATCACATTAATACAATATTAAAGTTAATAACATGAATTTCAAAGAAATTGTTCTTTATTAAGCCTGGGAGTTCTCAAAGTAGGTGTTTTTAACTGCAAAGTAGAAAAAGAACCTTTCTTTGTGTGAAACATTGTCATTAAAAATATTGTTAGGTCTCTGCAGGCCCTTTGCTTCTAGGATATAACAATGATTCTGTCATGAAAAAGTAGGAGACTTAGAAACCTCCGGTATTGATGAATAGTTTATGTATGTCTGGGGCAGCTCATGGGGGGCTACTTAAGAGCATTAAGTAGGAGATGGATTCTGTTATTCATGCTGCGCCTCTCTCCTCGCACAGTGTATGAGATTGACGAAGGCTTTCCCAGGGTCAGTGGGATTTCTAATATGGATCTTTTGGGCATGTGACATGATAAATTGCTGTAGTCTGTGCGGTATAAAGCTGCACTTGTCCACAGTGATGACAATCTTTGTACATCTACCTACTAATGAAGAACAACTCAAGAAATATTTCCAGAAAGGAATTTTCTTTCGGGTAATTCCTGGGCAAAGAAAACAGAAACATTCGTCACTAACTACATTGTCAGGACCACAAGAAAGCAAGAAGAGCATGGGGGTGGGGTTGTGGGGAGGGGGGGCACTCTTCTGCATTCTCCTTAATGCTGTACAAGTGTGTACTAGGCTCACAGACCAACACAGACCAGTGTCACAACCCAAAGAACTGTGTGGGAAATGTTGAAATAAGTCTTTTCAGTAATTCTGTGAGTTTCTGTAAATATACACTGAATTTCTTCCTAATTATTCTGCATCTGTTTGGAGATAGGCAATTTCCAACTATGTAATTGGGTTTTAAGTGCCTTTTCATGTCTATAAATAAAGTGTTACATGCAATTGCATTGAAAAAAAATGTACAGTGCAAAAGCAAGCTGTAGCCCACAGGTTACCACACCTCAGCATACAGAATGTGCATTGTGTGGCGGGGCTGGGGGTGGGTAGCCAAGTGAAGAAGAATGCCCAGCCTCCAAGCTGGGGGAGGAGCTGCTTATACAGAGTCCCTTCCCACAATCTTTTAGTAGAAAAGGTAGCATAGTTCAAACTACTTTTCCCAATCAGTGCCATGGCTGGGAGGGAATACTAGGTGGAGAAAGGAATAGATGTACCTGGGAATGAGACCCAGAATTAGCCAGAGGTTTGAAAAGAAGGATCTATTTCTATTTCCTCCCCAGGATAAAAGCTATCACCATCTTCATCACTTGATGCCACACCCATCCCTCTTTCTTTCTAAGCTACTGTAATGGATGTTCAGTTACTTGTCACAATGGCTCAATGCTGAAAGGCAGATGGACCTTATGTCTGTTGTTAGGAAGGGACAGAGGTCAGAGACGAACTGTGAACAACATGGAGCTGGAAATGAGGATGCTTTGAGTAAACCGCCAACAGAAGATTTGTCTACGTTGAGATTTCTATTGCTGTGAAGATACCCATGGCCATGGAAACATTGTTTTTGGTTTTGGTTTTGGTTTTTTGAGACAGGGTTTCTCTGTGGCTTTGGAGCCTGTCCTGGAGCTTGCTCTTGTAGACCAAGCTGGTCTTGAACTCACAGAGATCTGCTTTCGGCCTCCTGAGTGCTGGGATTAAAGGCATGCACCACCACCACCTAGTAGGCCATGGAAACTTTTATAAAGGAAAGCATTTAATTGGGGCTGTCTACACTTCAGAAGTTAATCCATTGTTATCATGGCGGGAAGCAGGGTGGCATGCAGGCAGGCATGCAGGAGAGATAGCTGAAAGTTCTACATCTGGATCAGAAGACACCAGGAAGGGAGGGCAACACTGGAGAGTGCCACACAGCATCTGAGACCTCAAAGCCCACCACCAGTGACACACGTCTCCAATAACACCACGTCTACTCCAACAAGGACACACTTCCAAATAGTCCCTATGAGACTATGGAGCCATTTTCATTCAAACTGTTGTACCCTCTAACTAAATCTTCCTCTGAAATTTGCTTTTTTTTTCCCCCCAAAGTGGCCCCTATTTTAGCTTCTGCTCGGTCCATAGCTCCTGTTACTGCCTACTTTTTTTTTCTTCCTGCTCTATTGCCCTGACAGCATGGTCTGCAGAACTCTCCCCTGCAGGCTGTCTTGCTTTGGGACATAGCTATACAGTCACCAGCTCTGTTCAGAAAGTTTCCTCATCCTTGAAATCAAATCCATAGAGCCCCTGTGGGTACCATGTGTATTTTTTCCATGTCTTTAGTTTAGGTGATTTTTCTGAATTTTATTTTTAACCTTTATTAACATACAACAAAACCTTTATTAACATTTTTGGCAGGGGTTCAGCTCTTATTGAAACTTGTAATCTCTAAACTTAAATTGGGCAAATGTCTATAGTGCAGAGTAATAACATCATTGTGCACTGGGAATGCAGACTGAAGAATTAATAGCCACCCCTGAGACAGAGGACCAGGTGCAGGGTGGATTCTTTCTGGATGTTGTAATAGGAAAGAGTGTGGCCATTTTCCAGCTGCTTGCCCACAAAGATGAGTCGCTGATGGTCCGGAGGGATGCCCTCTTTATCCTAGATCTTGGCCTTGACATTTTCGATGGTGTCACTGGGCTCTACTTCTAGTATGATGGTCTTGCCAGTCAGGGTCTTCACGAAGGTCGGCATGGCACTCCTCAGGCGGCAGACCAGGTGCAAGGTGGACTCTTTCTGGATGTTGTAATAAGAGTGGCCATCTTTCCAGCTTTTTGCCCACAAAGATGAGTTGCTACTGGCCACAGGGGATGCCTTCTTTATTCTGGATCTTGGCTTTGACATTTTCGATGGTGTCACTATGGTGGTGATCTTGCCACTCATCAGCTTCATGTAGATTTGCATTTTGACCTCTTAATGAATGTGATGAGACTACAAACCACTGAGTGTGTAGAAACACCTAGATGTAAGGAACTCTGATGGGAGATGTCATTCTGTAAATATGTTTCTCTTATTGGTTAATGAATAAACCACTGTTGGCCAATAGGAAAGCAAGATAGGTGGGACTAGGACACTAGGAGGATTCAGGGAGGGGTAGGAGGAGAGTCAACATGTAGGACCAAGAGAACAGAAATCTGGACCCTCTCTCTGGTAAGATAAGACCACGTGGAAACACTTAGATTGATAGAAATGAGTTAATATGTGAGGCAAAGTTAGCAAATGAGAAACACTAGTAACTGGCCAACAGCTTTATATCTAATACCATGTCTCTGTGTGTTATTTGGGGCTGATACAACTGTGGGACCAGGCTGGTGGGAAAACTACCTGTAATAGAGCTCCAAAGTGGACAAAGCCTCTCATTGCTCCTGAATTATGTTTTTTAACTCCAAAATAGAGCAAGAATTTTCTTTGGCAAAAATTTCTCAGTTTAAAATTGCTAAATTGATGTGGTGTGTTAGTTTCTAGTGTGTAACAAATGTTCCAACCAAAGAGAACGCTCTCCATCAACACATGCACAGTTCTATGTTTTGTCCATCAGCTATGGTTTCTGTTTCTTTTCATGCCCTCTGGGATCCTCTGAGAGCACAGACAGAATGTGAGAAGAGAATGTGAGAAGAAGTTTTTTCAGCCAGTAATGTCTATATTTATTGGAGAAGAGAAGTATTAGACACATCATTGAGCACTGATGGTTCTGGAGCTGATGCTAACTTTAGATCTATGATACAGAAGAGCTGATCCAGTATATACTTGGGCCCATTGGTGCAGTTCAGTCACTTGTATCGATAGGAAACAGTAGAGTCTTCAAAGTCCATCTTACTACAAAACTGAGTTAGTAATAAAAAATTCCCATAACTTACTGCTTAGAGGTTAAAAACATGCCATAAACACATTATGAAGATAACTATATCACTTAGGATTTAAGCATTTTGCATTTTGATTATTTTTTGCTTGTGAAAATTGTGACAAGATACTGTTGGATTTTTACAAATTGATGTTTTTACCCCTTGTCTGATTTTATTCCAACAAATTTCTGCTTCATGAGTAACATGTTCTTGGACTATATGATTTTATGTGTAATTTTAAATGTCCTTTTTCTCAGTACTTATGATTGCTGCTACTTCTTTCTCAGAAAGTGTGACACATTATTAGTTCAGTCTTAGTGTAGATAAAGAATCAGGCATGTTAGGAAATGGAAATCCTTTTGGACTGCTTCCTTCCCTAAGAAAGAATGGGTAGATGAATGGACATCAAGAAAATATACATAAACATTATTACCAGGAAGCCTTTTTCATGAGCTGGAGTATGAAGCACTTGGGAAATCTGTCATTTATACAGATTTACACAGATACGTACATGCAGCCATGTATCTATATTATAGCCTTTGTACCTTTGCCTTCAAATTAAGCAAACCATCACTGAGTTCCATTTTATATCATAACTTTTATAATTGTCGTCTCATTATGTTCATCATTGCAACTTCAATTTTATTATGTTTAATTTTATGTTTTGTATACAATACTTTTAGCAGACTTTTAGACTTTTTTTTTAAACTTTTTCTTCTGGTCTATGATTTTTTGTTCCAATCTCCTAGCAATGTAATTCGTGGTGCAAGTATCCACTTTTTTGTTTGTGGTTTAGGCAGGGCTTTTCTTTGTAGCTTTGGAGCTTACTCTGTAGACAGGCTGGCCTCAGACTCATAGAGATCTGCCTGCCTCTGCCTCCCGAGTGCTGGGATTAAAGGTTTGCACCATCACCATTTAGTGTAAGCGTCCACTTTTAGCAAAATGTTATAACCCTGTGATATCATGTAAGGCTCAAAAGTCAGCCTTGCTGTTAGCAGTGTGGTCTTCTCAGTGTTTTGTTGTTTTGTAATATACATATAGCCATGTGATCCTTTTGGACTTGATTTTTGTGTATGGTGTAAGGTCTCTGCCCATTTTTAAGTTTTCTACATGTAGTAGCTGAAAATATAGACAGACTTTCCTTTCTCTATTGTCCCCTTCCCAAAGGCCAGGCCTCTCTTAAAAATCTGCATGGGTTTATTTCTAGGCTCTCTGTATGTTTTCTGTATGTGTCTGTATGTTTTCTATTATGACTAATTTTCTTATACAAAGTCAGATTACTCAGTTTCAGATAAAGTTTGAACTTGGGTCCTTTGAAGTCATAGACCATAGCAGCTCACTGAATTACAGCTGCCCCTCTTCCAGTGCACAGCAGACACCACCAGGCCATATTGTGAGCCATCTCCTTTTCTTCATTTCCTCTTCTTTGGCCACGTGATTTACAGCACATTGGGCAAGTGAGGGCACAGTTAATCAAAGTTCTATTGCTGAGTAGATAATACATTGCACACTATAAGAGCCATGTACTTGTTCAATCTGAGCCTGGGAATTGTCTAATTTGAGGATGATTGCCTTATTGAAATATACATAGGTGCAGATTAAAACCCTAAATCCCTTCAGAACCTATGACAGAAGGTTTCTGATAACACGCACTTGCTGAATAATGATGGAGAGAGCTTCTAATGATGCAGCTGGGGAGGCCAGGGACTGCTGCTTATACTGTTGCTTTTTTAAAGGGGAATGGTATTGCTGGGAGAAACATTTTCAGCTCCCTGTTTTCATTCCTGTGGACATGTTTATAAAAGGAAATGGTTATTTTAATGTGTGTATATGTGTGTATGTGTAAGTGTGAAGAACAGTAACAGGCATCTTCAAGACATCTTATTTTCTCATATAGTTATAATTCTCTAAATTTTTATAGATATTAATTAAAATAGAATTTCATCATGTTCATTCTTCTTTTTCCTCCCTTCAGGCCCTTCTATGTCTCTGTCACCTCTCAAATAGGTGTCTTCCTTTTCTTTATTATTTTATAAATGTGTATGTATTCACAAATATGTAAATACAACCCACTGAGTCTGTTTTTGTGTACATAAGCTTTGAGGGTTGACTGCTTTGTACTGAATAACCAATAATGGGGTCTCATCCCTGGGTGAGGCTAATTCTCTCTGTTATGTCATTCATATATAGCCTATAGTTCTTTGCCTAGAGGTGTAACCTTTTGAAATTTCCCCCTTCTGTATTAGCATACTGATATTTCCATTGTTCTGTCTTATTTATGCAGCTATTTCTAGGAGAGATTGCATCACAGCAGAAATCCTAGTACTCTAGCTCCCACAATCTCCTCCTCTCTCTTCCTCAGTGTTCCCTGAGTTATAGGTACAGGAGCTGTGATGAAGATGCATCCTTTGGGTCTGGTCTTCCCACCATCTATTAATCTCTACATTGTGCCCAATTGTATTTTTTTGTTTTTCTGTGATAGTCTCCATTTAATGTTAAAGAGAAGCTTGCTTGATGAAGGGCAGTAACTACATTTATGTGTGGATACAAGGATAAAACTTAGAATGTAGTAAGTAATTATACTGGGATAGCAAAGTGGTGGCTATAGATTCTTTCCTACATTCCATGATTTTACTAGCCCTGACAAGTTGGCTAGGTTTTTAGTGCCAGGAATTAATTTACTCCTACTGAATGGATCTTATGTCCTAGACAGCTGTAGTCACCAACATGTGAGTGCCATCATTGCATCTTTAGGGATATCATGCCATGCTGGTCTTTGCTGTGGCTTTTAGGGGTTGCGCATAGATGGAATATTTCCCCTCAGACTTGAGAAAGAAACAGGCTGGACAAAAGGGGCTAATGGCTTTCCTTTCTTCTTTCAGGTGGAAGAACTTTGACAATGTGAAAGAATACAAGACAGAGTCCCCTCTATGGAACTTGGGTGAAGTCTCTGGATAATGAACGAACTCTAAGACCTTACGATTATGTAGGTAAGAAACAAGTCCTTCTACACATGTGTTATGATGGCCTAGCATTAAGATGTGAAGATGAACAGTAGTCTAATTAAGGTCCATCCATACTCAGGTCCAACAGTACAGTTTTTTACTCAAGAGCAACATAATGTAGCACCTGAGGTACAGGCCATGCCCCTTGTAACTTAAGGTTTAAAAATAATTCAGGAAAAAAATGTAGATATAGAATAGGGCACCATGAAGATACTTGGATTACAAATTTATATTGTGTTATTAATATTATTCAGAGTCAAAGCTGAGAAACAAGATGCTATTAAACAATTTATATAGGTACCAATACTCAAATGCATTTTATTTCTTTATTGGCATGTGGTTATTGTCTGCTGTGTTGGATTTCGTAGTGAGATTTCTCTAGTGTGTCATATATTTAATCACACCCACCTCTCCTGTTTTCTCTAGTACTCAATAATACAGAATAAGCATTCCCATTCCAAACAGGAGAAAAGAAGGCATAGCAATGTAAGGTTGGACAAAGCAAGACCAAATCCAGCAAGGCAAATGCCAAGCCCTGTAGGTCTTTGTCAGACATTCTGACAAAGCATTACTTAATGTTTTTTTTTTTTTTTAAATCTTATCTCTCCACAACCCCTACATCCCCACTATTGTTTTTCAATGATAGCTACTCTGAGATCAGATGAAATTTTAATGTGCTTTTACTTTTAATTTCTTCAAAGTTGAAGGCTATTGAGCATTTTTTTCATGTTTATTGACCATTTGTACTTATCTTTTGAGAACAGCTTGCTCATAGAATTGGAAGTGTTTTGATGCTGGATATATGATTTGAGTTTCTGATTTCTCTCAGCATGTTTATTGGTGTATAAAAAAAGTTGATGATGTTTGTGTGTTGATTTTGCATCTTGCTATTTCACTGAGGGTGTCAGTTCTATGAGTTTTCTAGTGGAATGTTTTGGTTATCTAATGTACAAGATCAAAGTCTCTGATGATGATAATTTGACTTCTTTTCTTAGTCGCACACTTTCCATTACTTTCTCCTATTGTTCCAGCTAAGACATAAATCTTACAGCTCAGTGGTGGAGTGCTTGGCTAGCATTTGTAAGGTTCTAAGTTCAGCTGTTAGACAACATCAAGCCCTGCTAGATTCAGCTCAAATTTATCTGGGCCGAGACTTTTTTTTTTAATAGATGGGAAACTTTTAATTGTAATTTTAATGTCTTTGTTTATTGTATATTTTCCAATTGATTAGAATATAGATTTTAAAAAATACCAAAGAATCTGATAATTTTTCTGTAACTCTTATCCTTTCATCTCTAATTTTATTAATTTGGAGCCTGTATTTCTCTGGATTAGTTTCCCAAGTGCTTGTCAATCTTCTTTATTGCTTCAAGGAACCAACTCTGTTTCATTGATTCTTCATGTAGTTTTTTGTTTAATTACTCTTGTTGTGTTGTCCATTAACACGTCTTTCATCTGCTAACTTTGAGCTTGGTTTGTTCTTAACACCCCTGAATTATTTGATACTTGTGTAATTTAAATGTAGGCTGTTAGAGCTACAACCTTTCCTCTTGGAATGGCTTTCATGCTACAGGTTATTTCATGCCGTGTTTTCAATTCTATGATTTTCTTCCTCCCATCACTTGCCTGTTAAAGTATCCCTGGTTTATTTTTCACATGGTGGCAGTCTTTGCATAGTAACCCTTTAAGTCTCCTAACATACTCTGAAAATTATGTTCTTTAATATGCTTTGTAATTTAAATACCAATTCTCTTAGTAAGATTGAATTTCTTCAATTTTTTAAAAGATTTACTCTATTTTTATGTGTGTATGAGAGCCTGCATGTCTATATATGTACCACATGTGTCCCTGGTGCCTGAGAGGCTAGAATAAGACAAGGGATCCCTTGGAACTACATTTACAGCCAGAGGTAAGCTGCCATGAATGTGATAGAAACAAACCTGGGACATCTGGGAGAGTAGTCAGTGCTCTTGACCACTGAGCATCTCTCCAACTATTGACTCATTTTTATATCACATAGTCCTAACAGTTCTTTATATTTCTTCAAAGGTGTGATTTGGCCATCAGACCATTAAAGGGTTTACAATAGGAAACTTCCTCTAAGATACTGAAATGCTTTGTGACATCTGTATTTGTAATATGTCCTAAGAACTTAATCATATTTAATCATTAATTGTGTTAGTTTTGAACTTTAAACTGTATGGGAATTAATTCTTGTCTATTAAGATTATTATTTGCAAATGAAATTGATTTTAGAACTTTATAGAAAAGTAAACACATTTTCTTGACATTTGCAGGATGCATAAAAGTCCTTAGAGTCAATGTGTTACCCTAAGGTAATGAAAGGCTGTAGGAACTTTTGAAGTTCCTAGAACATATCATATGACCTAAAGTTCATTTACTTCATATAAATACTGTGTAAAACTTTTAGAATCTTTTGGATTTTACCCATATGTTTGGTCCAGATCTAGGAGGAGACTTTGAGTTTTGCATTGTAAAACAACAAACAAGTGAAACAAAAAACAAAAAACTCCCATCCCTGAAAAAAATATATTTCTGAAAGCAGCTGATCAAAGATCTGAATTTTGACTTATTTCTTCAGATGAAGTAAAACTTATTTATCATTTCTCCCTTCTCTTTCTTTCTCTCTCTCTCTCTCTCTCTCTCTCTCTCTCTCTCTCTCTCTCTCTCTCTCTCTCTCTCTCTCTCTCTGTGTGTGTGTGTGTGTGTGTACTCAGCTTGTTTTCTTCTCACATTCAGGTCAGGGTCTCAGCCCAGGGAATGAAGCCACCCCCCCCCCAGTAGGCAGGTCTTTTCATCTCAATTAGCCAATTAGCTTATCAACATGATCTCTCATAGGAATGCTTAATCTCATTCCCCAGGTGATTCTAGAACCTGTTAATTTGACAATTGAGATTATCCATCATAATGGACAAGAATGCTTATGTACCTTTGTCCACTAAGCTCGAAACCAAGACAGTGATGGATACAGGGGAGTTTTGGCAAATGAAATAACTGCTTTGCCACCAATTTAGCTACATCAAACTTTTGAACTGAAAATATGGGATCATTTCTCCTAAAGCCTGTGCTTAGACTCAAGCAGAATGGAATGAGGGTAGTTCACTCCTAAAAAGAAAGGTAGCTTCTGGTGACAGTTTCTATTGTCATGAACAGTCCCCCACTGTTACATTTGTAATTTCAGAATTAAGAAATGTAGACTTGTGGAAAATTGCTTAGTGTTATTTTCTTCTGATTTTTCATTGCCTCATAAATTTCTTTTCCTTCAATGACATTTTATAAGAAATTAAACACTATCCCCATCATAGGAGAAGTTAGGACAGATGTAAGGAAATTTATTACTAGATCTAACATCTTGTACTCTTTTTAAATAAGGACCTTAGGTATTTCACACCATGTTACATATTGGATTGACTCACAGACATCCCAGAATTCAATAAGCCCTGTATTTCATGATAACCAAATGACAGTTTCAAGTGATGTAATAGTAACCACACTTAGCTTCTCACATTTCAAACATTTCTCTTGGAATAACCCTAAATGAATTGATGGAGAGACATTTGTCCTCTAGGACAGCTCACTCACTTTAACTCTAGCATCCTCCCCCTCAAGGAACCAAGGTTCCATGTAGTTCAGAACATTCCTCAAAAGTACGTAGTATATTGAGAACATTGCAAATGTTAGCCCTTAACTCTGCTTGCTGCTTATCGAAGAAGATACAGCTGCACTTTGACAATGATACAAACTCTAAATTAGAGTGTGATCTAGTTTTATGTCTTGTACAATAATAAAGTAATACAAGATTTGTCTGAGATTGTGGTCCCAAAGGCCATACAGTGATACTTCCCAAAGGATAATGTGATTTCCCTGGTTGCTATCTAAACCGTGTGGTGAGGGGAGGACACTCTGAGCTTTAGAAAATTAAACCAATGGCCTTGGTCTAGGATTATTCAGAGTCCTTAATTTCTTAAACTATTTTGAATGTCCATGAAGGGAAATAATGGCTGATGTTTTATGCGTCAAGCATCTGTGAGTGGGGCTGTGTTTCCATGGAAAGCAATTTGAGACACTCTGTTCTGAAAACTGCACTAATGGCTGTGGTTGCATCATTGATAAACAGTTGAAGAGACCAATATCTATTTGGAGTCAAGTAGAAAACAAGTTCCCTTTGTGTAATCATGGGTAAATAACAGAACCAAGGAAAGTCAGTGTTTCCTTGAACATGAAGACCTTTGAAGACAGTAAAACCCAGACTTGACCCATGTGCTGACTGAGTGGGATTAACAAATCCATTAACTTATAGCCTTTATCTCTTTGCAAGATC
This sequence comes from Phodopus roborovskii, assembly GCF_943737965.1. NCBI lineage: Eukaryota > Metazoa > Chordata > Mammalia > Rodentia > Cricetidae > Phodopus > Phodopus roborovskii. The sequence continues at coordinate 40,004,060 of NW_026126511.1, read as the reverse complement.
ACTAGTAACAGTTCCTATTTAGTTCAGTCAGTTCTGCAAAGACCTAGAGCAGTTCTTGGAATACAGTCTTTGCAAGAGAAAGCTTAGTTTTTCTTCCTTTGCATCTGTCTTTACAAGGGGGAGGTGCAAAATAGTAGGAAAATACAGGTTTTCATATATATTATCTTCCTAGTTATTATGAGCCATCTAAATAGGGCTAGTGAGGATTTATCAAGGAGGTATTAATTTGTCCTTATGCATTTGCCCTTGTTTCACTTTGGGTCAGGTACTTGAGAGAATTATGTTATATAGTTATAGATAGTGACTTAGGATTGTTCAGCATTTTCACTTCTTATTTAATGTTGTGAGATCCCCTTTGAAGTAGAACTTACTATTTCCCCAGAAATAGAAAAAAGAGATGGATAAGGTCTAAAGAATGCAAGCGATGTTGACTAGGTCCTCCAGTTGCCAGTCCCAAAGGTAGGATTGGGAAATCAACCTTTCCAAGCCCTTGCTCGATCAAATACTCACTGTACTTACTACTTTTAAAGTGAAAAGTTTCTTGGGGATTATTTTCTTTTTAAATGAAGGCCACAAGGCTGGGTGTCAAACAATGACTGATGGTCAAGTAGTAAAAGGGTGCTTGGTTGCTTAAAGCTAATCATTACCGTGACAGCTTAACCATGTGAATGTTCTTGAGGGACATATTTTGGTAGGTTTTAAGGCCTTCTATATCATGCTGTCTCATCTCAAATTAAAGAAGAACAATACCTAGACTTCTTGTTGACAATAAGAACAATGAGATAGTACCTGGTAGTATTTAGGCAGCACAACACTCCCGGGTAAGTTCCTAGTGTTTAATCATCCTCTCTAATGTGGGAAGCAGTGATAATGTGAAAGCAATTAATAGTTGTACAAGTTTATAATATATTACTTGATTATCTCTTTTAGGCAAGAATAGTATCAGCCATTAATAGTATATTTTCCCTGGGTGTTTACAAACCAGTGGTTGGAGAAGGGAATTGGATTCTGAGCTTGATGATTCTAAAAACAACTTGTTAATCTAACTGACTACATACAAATGGACCCAACAAGTCCAAGGATGGATTATATGAGCCTTGTTTCCAAAATAAGAGGTGCATGTGTCAGGAAAGCTCTTTCTTCTTAATCCCATTGGAATAATTTCTTTTCCTTCTATGCTTCCAGAGATAGGGTCCAACTCTGTATTTCATGCTAGACTAAAATTACTACATAGCCCAGGTTGGCCAAAAACTTGGAATAATGTTCCTGCCTCAGCTTTCCAAGTGCTAGGATTTCACTGTAGGCAGCTCGGAATGATTTCCTCGGCTAAAGTAACTGGGATGTTACCATGCATTGTGCTGTGCTTTTTCTCCAGTCCATATTAAAGTGTTAGCATCTCTTTAGGTGTGAAAAGGATAGATCTTCCCAAATTCATGTGGTGACTTAAGGGAAGGAAGGTTTTTCTAAAACATGTAATTTGATTCCCACACAATTTGCTTGTAAGTTTATGTTTGTCAGTTAAAGATATTCTTTGTTAATGTCAAGAATTTGAATGAAACTGATAGAATTTATTGCTGGTGGAGATCTGGGTAACATTACAGAGGTATAAACTACTAATTCCTATTTATTTAATAAATATTAGTATTGTATTAAGGTTCCTTGTTACCTACTGAGACTATCTTGTCAATAATATATTTTTTTCTGTTTAACATGTAGAATAGATTTGAGTAGAGGGCGGAAACCTTTCTTGCAGATGCCAGAATTGAGTATTATACTTTGTGGTAATAAACCCTGACTCTATGAACTCCAGGTGCCAACACAGGCTCAACCCTGAACCATCGAAGTCCTTTAATGTGTCTTCAGCTTGAAGTGTACTCAAAATTGTCTTTCCTCTTTGGAATATGTGGCAGTGAAATGTGAGCTCGAGCAGAGTGCAGCTGTGTCCTTGGCCACCTGAGGTAATGCTGATTTTAGCGAATGGGTATCTCAGATCAGAAGACACAACAATAGAGCAGAGTTCTAACAAAAATGGTTTCTGAATCGATGCCTTCAACCCATTCTTAAGGTTTGCTTATTTGAGCCAAGTAATATTTTTGCTCAGAGCTCACTTTGTGTTATTAGTAATCTGAATAACATAGATCATTGCTGTTCTAATGAAATGTGAACTACAAAATTATTCATACCTAAAGAAAAAGTAATTTCACTTTGATAAAATCTATAATTATAGTTGGTCTTCACTCTTTGCAGATTGTGTACTCATGAATTCTCCTACTCATTAAAATGTATTTTTAATACTCAAGGGGAAACTAACTATGCTGTCTGATCATTTGAGGGTATGTGGAGAGGGTTGTGGGGGGACTTAGTTTCCTCAGCAAATACATTCCAAACTCATTTGTACAAAGTGACACTCTGCCTTCTAACTTTAGCTGTCATACTATAAACATGTCTCTTCTGCAATCTCTGTGATAGCATGCTTGGCACTGAAAGAATATAATTTAAGACCTTACCAATATTCATTTCACAATTATATAATGGGAATATAATGTTTAGATCACTAAATGATAAGGAGAGTCATAAATGATTTAGTTCAGGAACTAAACCATCACATATTTCTAGTAGAAGAAAGCTACAGTGACTTTTAAAAAGCGACATGGTCATGTTTGCTGAATTGAATATAACTCAGCAACTCAACAATCCATCTTTGTAGAAATCTATCCTAACAAAACCCAGATGATGAGGCCAGGGTGACAGATCTAATCATAGCCATAGAATTTTAGTGACTGTGAACTTTACAAATAAATTGTGTATTCACTTAGTGGAGCATATTATATATTAATATAATATATTCAGGAGATATGGCATGACAGTGAAAATAAGTGCCACATATAGCAATGGGTTATTCTTAAAAACATGGTATTTTGGTGAAACATAATTGTATGAGATAACACACCGCATTTACACATCTGTGTAAAACTTATATATTTATAAAAGAAGTATAGGAAAATTGGAATGAAAATAATGACATCCCTAGTATATGTTTGTTTGCTAGTATGTTTCTTTAGTGGGAAAGACCAAAGACTTCACAATGTCCTGTGAATTTATCTGTGGCTGAAATATTTATGGCTCATTTTTGGGTTACAATTTGTATAGTAATAACATAGGTGTTGATTGCATTTAACATTTTCAAAGTAAATTCATACAGAAAATCACCAGTATACATTTGAATTTGTGAAAAGAGTGGTCAGGTACCTAAGTTACTAAAGGAATCCAAAGTGGAAACTGAAAATGTATACAGGAGAAGGTGGGTGTCCCTGTGTTTGACTCCAGAGCACAATGGCTGCTACTCCATTCACTGTTTCCATTTTCTGTCTTAATTTTTCTATTCTATTCTGGGCCAGTGTGAACATATAATGGAATTCCAAGAGAAAAAAATCCATAAGTTGTAAGTTTCAGAGAGAAACTTGTGGAGGACCATCTGATTTAGTCAAGTCTATTTTAAACTAGCACATATGTATCCATTCTCTATGGAACATCTTACAAACCAGATCAACCATTGTAAAATAATAGTCATGCCTCATTCTCAGGATTCTGGACTTCATTTGTGTGCTGCTTACTTCTATAGCTCACCCATGTATCTCAGAAAACGACAGCATTTAAGAAAATACAGAAATGTGTTATCACCTATGTTACATTTTTGTTACCCTGAGACATTACATGATTAGAGGAAACTGCACCGGGTGAGGCACTTTTTCTGGCATTCAGTGTGTTACTATTAAAAAGTCCAGAGAGAGTCTTTGCAAAAAGAAACAAAGCTCCCAGCATGTCTCAGGCAGGAAGCTCCATCTTTGAGCAGGGCTTCTCTTGAGCTACAGTGAGCACTAGGAAAGAGTCACAAAAGACATATAACTTCCAGCTAGTTCTTCTATCTAATTGGCCCTCCAAAAGGTACAAAATGTCTTCACTGTGTTTTTCCTTTTCTCATGAATTAGAGTGCACTGCTTTCATTTTAATGAAAAAGCAATGCTATCAGGTAAGCAAGTGATACATATATAAAGCATTTTACAAGTATTTAGAAAGATGAACAAGGCTCAAATTAATTGACTTACCTAAACCATGATGCAAACTTCTCAAGATGTTTCTCTCTCTCTCTCTCTCTCTCTCTCTCTCTCTCTCTCTCTCTCTCTCTCTCTCTCTCTCTCTCTCTGTAAAACTTAATTTACCTGTGGGGTAGTTTACATGACATATAAAACGAAATATGTCAAGGAGAGATGGAATAGATATGAATTCTAGGTCTCTGTAGGTTTTTCTCTCTTTTAAAGCCTGCAATAGATTTTGAATTCATAAGCCTACACAGAAGGAATACCTTCCGTGTCTAGAATGGCAAGCAACCATTTACTTCGTATTTTAATGCTTGCAGTGAGCATGCTTAGAGTGGTAGAACCCTAAAACCAGCCCCAGAGTTTATTCACAGTGGGGCATGGAACATTCTACAAAGCAAAATTCCATATGGAGGCATATGAAAATGTAATAATTGTTCATTGTATGAATAAATGCTACATAGAAATTCCCAGGTTAGTATAGAACACAGCTAGCTGTAGAACAGCTAATGTGGGTGTCAGATGATAAATATCCTAAAGTGGAATGTGATATTGTTCAGACTACATGGAACTACAGTTGTTCTATGTAAACAACTGTTTCCTGTTACCTAATGAGAAGTTGATAAAGTATGAGACTACCGTTTGAGTTAAAGTCAAGTCTGAACTAAACAAAAACGCCAGGCTAATGTGGAGGATGGACATTGACCTTGGGATAAGCAAGTACATGTTATTATAAGTAGTGTGCTTGGAAGTGCAGATTTTTCTGCAACCAAAACAATGTCTCATTGTTCTTCCATCTGTACAGACTTTACTTGTATGCAGTAAATAAGTCCATAGTTTACTATCCATAGGTCCAGTAAACATTAATTTATCACTTATGACTTTAGTTCCAATACTGAGTTCAACTATATGCCATGACTGTGTTCTATGACAATGCCTACCTTCCTTATGTCTATCTGTTCTACTGTTTAGGATGTCATTCCAAGAAAAACAATCTTTTCCAAAGTAATACCAGAAAATATGGACAGTCAGCATAGTGATGGAGAAAACAGAGTTAATCATCATAAACAGGGTAGATTTGCTGAACTGCCTGGCTTCCACCATAGAAAGAATTTCGCACATGAGTTCACCTAATTCTTCCACTATCTGATCACTTTATGATATTTCATAATGTAAACAAGCAAGAAAACCTTTCAAATCTTTTTACAAATTTCACCTTGCAATGCTACAAAATTATCTTGCAAAAAAAAAAAAAAAAAAAAATTCAAATGAAATGCCATGGGTCACATTTCAAACAGCACCCAACAAACCTAGCCATTTTGTCTGGAAGTACAAGTTATTTGGATTTTTAAAATTTTACAGAAATTTAAGTTACAAATATTTAAAAATTGTTTGTTACTAATACTCTAAAAATTCTTTTTACTCACTATGTGAACATTTAAGTAACACATATTTCTAATGTAACCACATTTACTAAGTTAAATTTCCAGTTAAGTACGAAGTTGCTCTTTATCTATTGTTTGCATGTCTTTCCTGAACTTAGGTATTTTAATGTTTTTACATCAAACGGTGACATGTTTTTCTGTGTTGTATTGTGAAATGTTTATCATGTCTTGCAATGAAAATTTAATATTTTATTTTGCTTATAAATGTTTTACAAATTAAGATGAATCTGAATTTGAATATTAACATTACTAGATTGTTGTTTAAGGTTAAAATTATTATTATTTTTTTTTTTTTTTTGAGACAGTCTGATCATATGACTCTGGGTAACCTGAAACTCACAGTGTAGACTAGCTTGGGCTTGAATTCACAGAAAACCAAATGACTTGGCTTCTTGAATGCTGAGATTAAAAGTGAACATCACCATGCCTGGTTATCATTTAAAAATATATAGTGTTTTATAGTTTGATAATTCACACATTATACAGTATATCTTGATTATATCTACCCACTGCTTTCTGACTTTACCTGCTTCCCAACACAACCCTCTCCCAGCTTAGTCTTTAGATTTTGCTATCACTCACTGAGCCCAATTATTGCTGTTGATATGTACATGGGAGTTTATTCATATTTTAAGTCATTGATTTCTGGTTACAGATCTCTAAAGCAAATCTGTGAATGGTTATTCTTTTTAGTATTTGTATGCCTCTCATTTTACTCTTATTCTTGATTAATCAGTTATGCTAATTTTTATTTTCTACTATGATTCAGAAGGTAGTCTATTTCCAAGTCTTTTACAACTAATGAAAGGTTTACTTTTTTCTGGTGTTGCTGTGTCAGTAATACGGGTTTCCTTTCTAATGATAAAGGACTCATGTAAAGGGAAAAGAGAGGAGAAATAGGTTGAAAAAGGGATAGAAAAAGAAGAGTGGACTCTTCTCCCAATAATGAGAAAGTCATAATCAAAAATAGATAAATATTGAAAAAATGCCAATAAATAAGAATGTAAGGATCTCCAGAAATCAACATGATCAAAAGATCAGCAAACAGCACAGGAGAAACAGGGAGAAAGGGATGAAATGATGGGTCAGAAAATTCCCAACAAGGCAAAGTATAAACAGTTAAATTTATAAAAGTGTGTGTGTGTATAAATACATATATTTACATATATCTATGTATCTTATATATACATATATACATTTATACATTTATGTATGTAGTATGTACATGTAGGCAGGAGCTGATGCAGAGGTCATGGAGGTATGCTGCTTACTGGCTTGCTTCCCTTGGCTTATTCAGTAGAACCCAGGACCACCAGCCCAGGAATGGCACCACCCACCATGAGCTGGGTCCTCTCCCATCAATCACTACTTGAGAATATGCCCGACAGCTAGATTTCATGGAGGCTTTTCCTCAACTGAGGTTCTTTCCTCTTGAAGACTCTAGCTTGTGTTAGTTGACCCACAAAATCAACTAATACAGCAATAATGACCCTGTTGGAGGGAATGTGATTAGAGATACCACCTGATCTTTAGAGCTTGGTTCTTGGACTCTCTACTACTCAACTAGGTAGGTGCAAGGTTTGATCTATCCCATTTTCAGGTTTGTGGCTATCGAACTCCAGAGTTAGTTGATGAGATTTTACCAAGGTACAAAGTATACACTATGAGAGGGCTACTACCCTGTAACATGTCAGAGGCTGACTGGAGCTTCCCATAGCCTGCACTTCCTTGGTTTGTCAATATCAGCCTTTATACTCTTCATAATTGTCTCTCAGGTCTGTGTCTCACCCTGACCTGTGGTTGAATTTAGTTTCTCTGGCATGTAGCTGATCCTTGTTCTTAGGAATCCAGGAGAACTCCATTTTTAAAAAGTAGATTCCACAGCAAGATGATAATTGGCCACAATTCTCCAAGCTGGTGATAGATTCCTCTTCACAACCAACCCAACTTGCCAGAGAAATCACTGTTTCAGTAGGACCTACGCCTGTGTTTGCCACCTTTGAGATTCATGAGCTGGTCCTGTAGATAAGAACACCAGTCTTTCAGCACCATTGTTACCTGTTCTGTTTTAGCTACTTTTCTCCTTCTTTTTGACTGGTGACAAAATACACAAGAGAAACTTAAGGGAAGCAGGGTTTATTCTGCTTCTCAGTGCATGGCAAGGGCACAGTCTATCATGGTGTGGAAGTCAAGACGGTATGAGTTTGAAGCAGCCTGCCTCATCGTTTTGCCTTCAAGTAGCTGGGGAGATGAATGCCCTTTCTCATAAGTGTATAGTCCAGGGTCCCAGTAAGGGAATGGCAGAACCATAGTGGGCTGGTCTTCCTACTTTAGTTCAGGGAGTCAAGGTGGTCATCCACAGGCATGCCAGAGTTCAGTCTTCCAGGCTATTCTAGGTTCTGTTAGTTTGGCAATTAAAACTGATACTGATACTACTCCTTGCCAGGAAGCTGTATGAATAGGACTACTTTGGCTTGGCTTTCATCATAGTACTTTGCCCTTCCATTTTTCTTTTAAGCTGTTCTATTACTTCTTTAGTGAGTTCCAATTTTTATAGAATTTTCTATTGCTAGGAGACACAATGACCATGGCAACTCTTATAAAGGAAAACTATTACACTGGGTGGTTTACAGTCTCAGAGGTTTGTTTCATAATCATCATGGTTGGAAACATGGTGGCACGCAGGCAGCCATGGCTGAGAGTTCCACATCTTTGATGTGCAGACATAAGTGAGCTGAGACACCTGGCATGACTTGAGACCTCAAAGCCCACCCACACAGTGACACACTTGTCCAACAAGGCCATACCTCTATTCCCTATGACCTCATGAGGGCCAACTATGTTATGTTCCCCTCTCTCTTTGGAAGAACATTGACCTTGCCTTCAATGGCCACACATAGGTAGCATTTAGATGCAGCCCTACTGAGAAGTCTTCTGTGTAGTGATTCTTACATTGAATGTATATGCCTTTCCCCCCCATTTCTAGTCCCTAGGAATGTACAAGAAATGCAATCCATCGGATTTAGATGTTTGCATAGTTAAATACTGATAAGTTTTTGTCTTCCCATGTTGATAGTTTTTTGGTGCTCTCTCTCAATGCCCAGCCTCTTCCAATCTCATTTTATCCTAGGTATTAAAATTCTTATTACAAATAATATATATATATATACATATATATATATACATGTATGTATGTACATATATTGCTACAATTTATACTTAATGATTTGTAATTCTTATTTCATCTCCCTTTTTTTTGTTCATGTGTCTTTTTGACTATTCAAAGGTAATGGCCAAAATGCCTTTGTATAAGTACTCTTTAAAATGTATGCCTCTTTCCCATACCGGCTTTCCTATAAATCTTTATACTCTTATTTCTTTGTTTCTACCCATACCCAGGTATCAGTTGTGTCTGTCTCCAGATACCTAATTTGGGGGCCCAAAAGTCCAGCAATAAATATGGTGGAATAAATCAGCACATAACAATGACATTAGCACAGACCCACACATAGAAAGACATGTCTAGATTAAACAAACAGGCAAGTATTTATTGCTGGACCTTTGTGCCCTAAACAAATTCCAGGACTCATAACTGAGCTTTGAGGCTTCTGCATAAGGCAATACTGGGTACATAACAGAGAATATCTAATAACCACAGAAAACAATCTCCTTCATGATTTTAAGGCCCTTGGGTTTCTCCTGGTCAGCTTTGATAGCTGAGCATTGATATGCAAAATGGGAATTCATTGTAGCTGAAGAATGTGATGCTCACCCCATACATAAGTAGTGACTTTATCATCTCCATTTCATAGAAGAACATTTCCCATTTTCTTTAAGAGAGTAAAACTAAACCCGGGGGCTCTATTGCAGCCTGTTCAGCCTATGACTGAACTCCACCAGGGATAGTTGCCTGTTTGTTTAATCTAGACATGTCTTTCTATGTATGGGTCTGTGCATATGTCATTATTATGTGTAGATTTATTGTACCATATTGAATTTAAATGCCTGCATTTTATATGTTGGAAGGTAACACACTAATAATAACTAAAACTATACTGTATCTGTAGAAAAAAAAAACTCCATTTATTTTGCTCACTGAGTAATAGTTTAGAATCTTTGAAAACACAAAGCATTACTAACCATAGATCAGTGTGTATGTTTCTAGTCTTTTAAAATGTCAGTTACAATGCATTAACAGGAGTCTACTCATGTCATTTTAAGCACAGTTTCCCAAATTAGGGGAAAAAATGCTGTATTCACAGCACATACAATAAAGCTGTCAGTGGTGTTTTATTTATATATGAAAAAACCAACAACTTTTAAATTAAATAAAAACAACAAAATCTCTTGAGAATTTAGATGACCATAATTAAAAATAAACAGGAAACAAAATCTGTTGATCATGAGACATTAAAATCAAGAAAGCTAATTTTATCACTGAAATTATATTACATTTTATAGTGATATAAACTGACTTAAAAGCTAAAAATAGGACTGGTGTACAAAAGAAGCAAGTCTATATTAAATGAATCTCAAAGCACAACAAACAAAGGGCCTTCTGATCTCTGGGTTCCCTTAGGTGATCTCTTCATCCAGTGCTCTGTCCTAGATAAATTAGCACTTAAACATTGTGTGTGAGCATTGCTGCTGTTCTGTCACAAACAGAACAGTTTTGGCTTCATGCAGTCAGCTGGTTCCTCTATTTGAATAGATTCCCTACCCTCACCCCCACCCCCAAAAAAACTTACTGAACTAGGAAGAGCTTAATATGCTATGCTTTTTTTAAATGGTGTATGAAAGAATACAAATATAGAAAACATTGTTATAAACTACAACTTAATATCAGTAATAAGCAAAAACCATTTCTGGAACAGTGACAAATGTGTAACTTTCTATGCTATGAACATTTAAAATTTATCTATATATATTTCAAAAATTATTTCTTAATATCATAGTTACATCATTTCTGCACTTCCTTTCACCCCTTCAAACATCCCATGTACCCTTCCTTCCTTTCTTTTGCATCCATGGTTTCTTTTCATTAATTGTTACATTCATGTATGTGTGTATATATGTATACATATATATGTACATGAATGTATATATATATATATATATACACACAAAAATACAAGTTTCTCAGTCTGTAAAATGTTACTTCTATATATGCTTTTAGGGCTGAAAGTTTGGTATTGGATAACCAATTAGTGTATTAGTGTGCTCTTTCCTGGGGAAGGCTATAATATATATATATATATATATATTTTTTTTTTTTTCAGGAGGTAGTTTCCATATTAAGCTGTAATTTGTCTCTTAGGAAATACTGGGCCGCAGAGAGCGAGTCAAGCCTGGTTATTGATTGTTAATTTAAATCCAGTTTGACAACATCTTTGGTTTCTGATGCTGTTGTTCAGGTTTCATGTAATGCTTAAGTCTGAGTCTGCAAATTAGCCATATGTGCTATATATACTCTCATCCGGATTACCGATAAACAACCATTGAAGGGGATAGGGAAGACATCTCCAACAAAAACCACAGATTCCTTTCAAGACTCCATTAAACTTAGTTGTCCTTAATAAGCCCTCCCTAGTCATGCACTGAAGCCAAGAATCCTATTCAAAATCTTTGCTAAATTCTAGATCCTTTAATTTTGTGACATTATCTTTACTGGCTTAAGAATCTTAATTTTCACCAGCTAAATCTGAAATGACTTCTGAAAACACAAACAAATTGTCACCTTTACCTTGTTAAGAACAGCCTGAGAGAAGCTGGAAGTGAGTCAGAGATGCTAATAGTCATAATCCCAAGGTTGAGGCTGTGATGGAACCAGGTGTCAGGTTATCATTAGCTGCACGCAAGGCAGCATGTGGTCCTTACCTTTTCAGATAATGATGAGAGTGCTGTTTACTTTCCCACCTTGACTTCTTATGACAAGTAGGTCTTCCTGGCCAGTTAGCTCCTCTAGGACTATAGTTGTGGCCTCTACCCCCCCCCCCACTTGTGTATGTGTCATCCAGCCTTAAAGCAGAGAGAATCACAGGATAAGTTTACTTCCTGATGTCATAAACTGAATATAAAGAGGTTTAATTTGTTTCCCTTGTGCATTCTTCATTTAACCCTTTGATTGCATATGTCAAAGTGATCAAATGTTTGGTTGGTGATTGATATTGTGGACTTGGATTGTATAGTATGCATTTGTGAGTAAATTGCTGAATTATCTTCAGTTTTCTTGTGTACTCTACTAATATTATCCTTCTCACCCATTCAGTGGGAGTAATGATACTGTCCCAGGGAAACTGGTGATTGAAGAATTGTATATAAGACATTTAGAAGAGTGTTTAGCACATCACAAGATTTAACTTAGCATTGTTTTCTAAAATCATTTCTATTTTATTTTAGGTGTATGAGTATTTCAAATGCATGTATGTCTATGTACCACACGTGTATTTGGTACCCTCAGGGTCCAGAAGAGGGTACAGTATCATCTGAAACTGGAGTTACATACAGTTGTGAGCCACTGTATGACTATGGGGAGTCAAACTCAGGTCCTCTGGAAGAGGAGCCAGTGATCTTAACTCCTGTGCCATTTCTCAACACCCCCCCAAATTGGTATTATTTTAGTTGTGTTGAGAAGGGAATGGCCCCTCTCACTCTAAAGAAATTCTGGGTAGTTTAAGGTTATAGTGTTAGTTAATTAAAGTTGTCTTATAAAAATTATTTCCAGACATGGGTAGTTTAAGCTTTTCAAAGAATTATGAACTATTGAAAAATGTTAGGCGATAGAATCCTGCTTCACTTGATCAAATATGCCAGTAAAGGCTTATTTTTAAAAAGCCCTTCTCCATCTAAAAGCAGAAAGCACTCCACAGTATTATCACATAATGTCTTCAACAAGTTGCTAGGCTACCAGGACTATGTTATTGTTTCTGTTTTGCAAGGCATTCCAGGTAACCTGCATGTGTTCACAGAGGACAACAGATGAACAGGAAGAACTCTATTACACATGTCATTGAAATACCACCCACAGGTCCAGGCCCGCAAATGACAAACTTTACAGCAGTTTACATCACACACACACTGTGAGTCTAAGATAATTCAATTAAAATCATTTTGCAATGTGAATTATAATGCTATGTGTGTGTATATGTCTTTAAATAAATAAATAAATAGAGTATATCTAGCCTTAGGTTAATTCAGTAAGTCTAAATATCAACCACTAGGCTCAAATTCTAGTGTAATTAGACCAGTGAGGGTAAGAAGTTGGGAGACATATTATAATTTCAACGTTTTTCGCTTTCAGTTCATGTTGACAAATGCTATGTGCCAGGTGCTATGACACACAGCACTAGAAGTAAAAGTGATTCCCTGGTACTTACTGAAGTGAGATATTCAAATGGGAAATGTAAAGGCAATTACTGCCAATCCCTGTCAATCTGAATTCAATCCTTGGGTGGGACCAACTCAGTGGAAGGAGAGAACCAATTCTTATTAAATGTTCTTTGACTTTCACACTCACCCTAAAACCCCTTTTAAAAAAGTAAGTGATAAAAGTGAAAATATGGGATGCAAATGGAGATTGAGATCTGGATGTTGATATGTTGAGACTGATTCCTGAATATGTAATATTATACAAATAAAGTAAATCAAGTCATTATTTTTAATATAACATTTTTGCTCTTTGAGATTTTCACATGTACCTACAATGTGTTTTTATCACAATCGCCCTATTGTGCCCTCAATTACACCTGGATCCATCCTCTACCATCCACTCCCATTCTCATGCTTTCCCCTTTAAATAACTAGAGTTAAAATAGTGGCTTCCCATATATGCATAGAGGTCAGCCTGTCCATGAATCATAGTTGACTTAATAGGGACCAAAACACCAAAAAAAAAAAAAAAAAAAAAAAAAAAATCCATGATTTTCCCTCCTTAGGAGACATCAACTACTCCTTGGTAATAGGGATGGAGAGTTGTTCATGAACCTATCCCCATTTATGCAGAAAAGTAGGCTGGCTTGACCTTATGCAGGTTTTGTGCAGGCAACCACAGCTACTATTTTCATGAATTCAGTGACCTTGTCCTGTCTAGAAGACTCAGTTTGCCTCGGTCATCCCTGACCTATGGCTTTTACAAATGTTCTAATCCTTATCTACGATGTTTCCAAAATCTGGAGGGGCCTGATATAGATGTTCTCATTTGTGGCTAAACATTTTGCAGATATTTATTATCTGCATGTTGACTAGTTGTGAATATCTACAATAATAACATTCCATTTACCCTGTCAGTAAGTTTCTCTAATGAGGACTGAGAGCTATCTTAATCTGTGGATATAGGGATACATATTTAAAGATAAATGATAAGAGTACTTGCCATAGGTTTACCTACAACAAAAATAATTGTAAAATAGGTTCACTTCTAGGACCTGTGGGTTTCCAGTCATAAGCTCTTGGTCAGATTTATTCTACCAGGCATGTATTTCAGATGTTATTTTTAAATGGGTTCTGGAAAAATCTTTTTGGAGAAATGACTTGAATGATATATAAAGCGTGAGCACATTGCAAATGGTCATTGTTGCTTGGCAAAATGAAAGTAAACACCTTAAGGCAGATAGATAGAGGGGGACTTTGCAAACTTTGGTTGGTAGAAAGTGAGTGGACAATTATGCATTACCTTTTTCTGTTTTATACAAGGTTAAAGCCAAATTCTCCTTAATCTATTAGTAGGATAAAAAAAGAAGGAAGCAGAAAAGCAGAAGAATGAAGAAACTATTTCAATATTTTTCATACTTCTTTAAAAGAATCTATATAAATCATATATAATACACATACATATTTTTCTATATATTATCTCATTGCATGGCTTATTTTAGTAGCTAAAGCTGTGTGACATTTATTTCCTTCTCTGATTAAGAACATGATAACAGTGAGCTTTGTATTCATCTTCTCATTGATGAGATGTCGGAATTCTACTGAATTCCACTAACTGCAACCCAGTGGTACATCCGTGGCTGGGATGGCATATATAAGTGTATAATTGCTAATCAAAGTGATTTGGTTCATTTTCTTGTTACCTGGATTAGAAAGGGGTGGTGACAGACCCATTGTATAACCATAGCTTTTGAAAAGGTATGTAAATTATTTTCAAGTCTTCCAAAGTTGAAAATATTCCTGCTAACTCATTTAGTTTATATATTAGTTTCCAAAACAAGGCTTGGTTCTCCTAGAAGAGACATGTAATAGATACAGCTGAGGGTTCAGCAAGCAGACAATTTCAAGTGCAAACACATTAGCAATGTCTTCTCCAAAACAAAACAAAACACAGTACATATATAATTGGCTAGCCATGTGAAGGGGAAGAAAGGTGGACAGGTAAATCATACCTTATTGATACACTAGAATTAATTCCTCAAAGAGGATTTAAATGTAAAAGTAGAAAACTTTAAGAATATTTAACAGAAAAATCTTTGTGATCTTGGGCCAGGAAATGAGTTTCAGGTAAGATGACAAAATTCAATGAGTTTATAAAGACATCCTCAAATGTGAAAACTCACATATTTCAGGTTTAAGACTGTTGCTCTGGAAACCAGTTTCCTCTTCTTCACTGCTTGGAAAGGCCAACTGAAAGAGAAAAGGCAAATAACATTAATAATAGTTTAATTAAGCTGCATAGAGTTCATCAGAAAGCATTAGAATTTGCAAGTTGTTATACAAAGGTTTTGACTATGGGAGGCATGCATGAATGCTTGATGGAGATATAAATGTTCTGTCTCCTGACTGAAACTATGGTTGCATAACTCAAGCATTTTCAAACTCATTGTCAAGTATGTTTAAAGGGTAAATCTTACTATGTCTAGATTGTTAGTATCTTTGGCAAATATTCATCCTAGTTAGGTTAAAACATGATGCTTATGAAAAATTTACCTAGGTCTTATCAGATACAGTTTAACTTCAAAACACACACACACACACACACACACACACACACACACACACACACACACACAAACACACACAGAAATCCTCTAATATTTCATTGCACAAATGCTTGGACATCTTGTGTGTACAACCAGAAGAGCCTAACTATTTGTAACATCTTGGGCAATATTTTGTACATATGTTTATATAAGTGTGCATATGTGTGTGAGTGTGGGTGGGTGTGGGTGTGTGTGTAGGCTGGGATGTTCACACATTCTCTAACAATGTATATTTACACACACAAACACACACACATACACACACATACACACACACATATATATCTATATCATATATTTATATATAACACATTTTATTATATATGTGTACATGTATATACATTTTAAGATTGATTTTTTTTATATATATTGGAGTTTTGCTTGCGTGTATGTCTGTGTGAGGATACCAGACCCCCCTGGGACTGGAGTTACAGACGGTTGTGAACTGCCATGTGGCTGCTGGGAATTAAACTAGGATTGTTTGGAGGAGTGGCCAGTGCTCTTAACTGCTGAACCATAACTCCAAAGAGCTGGCTAAAGGCTAGGCTTGTAACAAAAAAAAGTTATAAGCATTCTCTTTGTAGTTTTAAAACAGTGAAGTTATATGAAAAGGAAATGTGAGTTGACTTTGGCCCACTCCAGCCTGGATTTGCTGACAGTCTTTGCAATGCAAATGTAGACATTTACCCATGATTTGAATGTTCGATGTTGAGGACACTTTCCCAGCTCATTGAAATGTCAGGCAGTGTCAAGGTTGCTCTCTATCTCTAGGGATGCATTAGTTAGTGTTAGAGCCAGAGATGCTGCCCTAGAAGTCACTGACTTCTTCATTGCCAAGAGGGACCAATGAAGGGAACATGGCTGATGGAAATAATACATTTCAGAGAGGACTGTCCCAGAAGGAACAAAACAATGTGGTGTACTGTACAACTGTGGTTTGTCCCCTTCCTTGTGTGTCTCTGTGCCCATGTCCTTCCCTATGACTGCTTAAGTCTGACAGCACGGGCAGCAGGCAGGGTCCAGGAAGGTGGCATTTGATTTCATTATCCACACCAACAAATATTCAAAGCCTTTATTTGCTTCGAAAATGTAAGTATTGAATTCCCATTGTTTTGTTTGTTTCTTTCATGCTTAAACCATATTTTGATGACATAGAGGAGGAATTCCCCTTTTTATTAATTTAACATATAAGGGTAGATAGATACTAAAGGAAGAAATTATAATTTAAAGGGACCTCCTTGTTGCTGAAGCCATGAGATATTTTGTGAACATATAATTAGTCTTCACACTGGCATTTAGAGTTATATTTAACTGACTGAATTTCCATTTCACCAATGTGCCTTGGAATTGCACCCCTAGGCCTAACACACTAAAGACAATGAAATTTAAAAGAAGTATTACAGGTTAGAGGGTAGAGGAAGATCCTAGGTGAAGGAGTAGTTTGCTTCTTATTAGTCTAACTATTTGACATACATGCATATGACATTTGGCTCAGTTAATTAACTTGAAATTTCCTATATATTTTACCATCTTACCTGTTTTCCAAAATACCCTATGATACAATTAAGCAGCCGTCTGCTTTTACATACCTCAAATGATAAGCAAACTTAGCACAGTGGAATTTAAAACATCACAGAAAAGGAATGACTTAGAGAAAGCATGGACTTTCCCCAGAGGCCACTTAGGTAAGTGACAGACCTAAATCATTTGACTCTTGGACTGGTGACCCTTTTGAAATACGAACATGTGGTGCCACCTTTGACCTAGGTTTCAGTTGACAGCAACAAAGCCAGATGAAGAAGGAAATCCTGACAATCAAAGTGATCTCTTGAGAGTCAAGGACAACAGAAGCTTGGGGGCGGGGTGGACACTAAAAAGGAAGAATCAAGTCCTTTGAATTGAGACAAACAGGTTGCCTTGAGTCACAGGTTTTGACATATTTTTTGTTTCTCTTTTGGTAGGTATGTTTTGACAGTACTTCCTAAGAACCTGTAATCTAGTTATTTTGGCCTAATTATCTGTCAATCATTAGGATTTTTGCTTGTTTAGTTAGCCTTTCCTTACAGGTAAGGAGGTGGACTGATGATAGATCCCAAACTCTTTGCTCAAAAACAAGCCTGGTAAAATTGGGTTTGGAATGAATTATTAATTCCATGAGGAATTTGTCATTATGGTAGTGTTCACTCTACCTCCACTTCCTCCCTCTCTCTCTTCCTTTTTCTTCTTTACTCCTCTAATCCTTTTTATTGCTATTTTATTCTTCCCCCAAACCACACCTGGGAATAATGACAGAATGAGCACATGCTCCTCCTTAGCAGTCTCTAGCACACCGACTTTCATCATTTGAGGTGTGAGGCATTCCTTACTATGCTTAGGAACTGCAGTTGTTCATAGACTTCTGAGGGTACTTGTCAAGCTATCTTGTGTATGTCTGAGGTTAATTTGTGTCTCAATCAGGAATAACTAAAAGCAGAAAGAGCTTGATTATTTTTCATACAGGGGTCTTGTGTAAAAGGAGTATCTAAGACCCAGGGTAGAAATCTGCTTACCTCAGCAGAGCATGAGCCTTTCTCTTCACTCATTGCTCCTGCACATTTGTCTAGATCAGTGAATGTGGACCAGAATTTAGTTCTTTTATAGTCATGGTGAATTGGCCAAGGATACATGTTTATGTCCAAGTAAATCTCTCCAAACTGGGGGCAGGGCTCCTTTTATCTGGTTTATATGACATTGCAAGTTTTAAAAGAATTCAAGCAACAACAGTTATATCTCCTGGGAGAGCTTAGAGATTCAGTGATTTAAAAGCTGTGAATAAAACTATGCCTAATGTTGGCAAAAGCAAGTGGGGTAAGGATTATGGAGTTATGGTGGGAACCACTTCAACTTTACAGATGTTGAGACCTAGCAGAGTCCTAAAGGAAATGAGCAAAAGGTTGATGTTATAAATCTTCATAATCCCTGAAATACCTAGCTTGTCATCATCTGCTTAATAAATTCTGCATGTGTGTACTTATATTTTAGACCACTTTATAGATGGAATGACTGCATAAAATGCATGTTTTGAAATGCTAATTCCTCTTGTCAAAATATGTGTATGTTGCCAAAAACCAGTGCACATTTTACAAGGACAGGGCATCAAGTGGTTTCTGAACTTTCCATCATAAAGGTTTTTTGCCTACAGCAAAATACCACCTGGGTTGCTAAGAGACAAGCTTATTTCATGGAGTATGCATTTCTGTTTACGTCTTCATCTTTGATACATCTCATATATTCACAAAAGCTGAGACAAATGGGTCTCTTGATCATTCCATTCCTTTATGAATGCCAGTGTTCTCAAGAAACTGGTTGCTGAAATCCAACTTAAAATTAAAAAAAAAATCTAATATGACAATATATGTCTCTATTGAAGCTAGCTTAAGACAGAACTGATCTGTGATAGCAGAAAGAAAAAACATATACGCACATGTTTGTGTGTATAGATGGATATTTTCTACTCACATGAGAGCATTCCAAATGTAGCCTTCTCAACCTCTTCAAACAAAATAACAAATTGGTGGTTGGGACTGAACTGAAATTCTGGGCCAAATACTTCTTTATTCTGTTATTCTGTTTTATGAATAGGCATTTACTCATATGTACTCATAGATTGCTAACTTGTTCACAGAAATAAAAGCATCATTCATAATGCTAGTTAGTGAGATCTGCCAGCAGCGTGTGGGGGGGTGTCTATCCCAGAGAACCATGATGAGCTTGCTTCACTTGTTGTATCTCTGGCATCTACTCCACCAAGCATCCCAGACAGTGTTTGCACATTCCTGGTGGACCACATACCTCTAGTACCATTCTGGTCAGTCATGGCGAAGGGTATGACAGCTGCCTCTCTTTGACCCTCTAATTAGTCTGTTCATTTATTATTTTCCAATCAACTGGAAAAAGTTAAATCAGTTGAGCATGAAGCCCTGTGTCTTACAGCACAATGTTGTTAATAATCTCTCTATGTGAATGCGCTCATATTTAAGGCTTAGAGATGATAAACTTTAAATGAGTGTCAAAGAAATTGCATATGTGTTTAAGCTATCCAGTTCATGGTAATTCTTACAGCATCCCTCCCTGCTTGAGCCACTGTATGTGTGTGAACTCTCTGAGGAAGTTCCTGGTTAGGATTGTAGTTCTTTCACACAACTTCAGTTGTGTTCATGTCTACTTATAGATTAATGTGCAGGAAAGTACAAGTTTGTCATACATAGCCACAGAAAGTGCTTAGAAGTGCTTAAATATCTGTCTGTGGTATGGCTTCTGTATAGTCATTAACTGGGTAATAACACATAAATATTTAGTAGAGGTAGCATGATTATATCTTAGTATAGATATTGATAGTAATGATTTTTGTTTAATTTTTATGCTAATAACATTAGCAGGATTTTGTTAAAGACTGGGCCCTGGTAGCACTGGTAAAATAAGTTTCTCAATAGACCAATTAAAGGGACAAGTAATGCATTAGTGGAAAATAGAGTAAGGAAATTTAGTCAACATGGTCAATATGGAAGATGAGCAAATAAAATAGATCCATTTTCAGGACACCGACATGGCAACAAGATGAATGTATGATTAAGCAATTCTAGTCAGAGTGTAAACCTACCCAAGATTGAGACATCATTGTCTTGGCTCCTGGGTCCATGTGTGTCCTGCATTTTGTTTTTCTTAACTAGGATCATCCTTAAAGCACATTGTAGAATTTCTTTTTAGAAGATCATTATCTCTCTCTGGTTAGCATCATCAAACACTTTCCTTCTACAACATGCATGGATCTCTGTGATAGTTCCAATTCCCTGAGATCCATTTTTCCCCCATGATCTAATACATGAAGGGACAAACAAGTGTCTTTTCAGAATATCTTCATTCCCTAAAGATAGCTGCAGTCATATTCAACTTAGAGGCATAATTTTCTGGTGTTTGAGAACCTTAAATGTTGAGGAATATCTTGAGGTTTCAAGACAAGATGTTAGATTTTCCAAGTCTATAATACTATCTATCTGTGTGAAGTACCTTTTTGTCATCATTGTGGCCAGAAGTCTACAGGAATGCATGGATAGTGTAGAACTGAAACTACTAGTCATAATCTTGGACTCAAATTTATGTTTTTGTCCTGATTCTTCGCTGTTTCCATTGATGTTAAAATTAGTGAATTTGCAAATACATTTAGTTTAGATACTGGGGCTTGGAGTCTTGGGATAAGATTTAATTTAAAATAAAAATTCTGCTATCACACCCCTGCAAATTGTTCATTCAGGAGGTCAATATTTTGCACAGATACTAGTTTTGATCTGCATGGCTTTGCACATAGATACAGCTCATATCTCAAAACTTGTAACTACAACGTTCTTCAAGACTTGGTGCAAAATATTGAAGACCAGTACAGCATTCAATGATATTTACAGTCACATTGAAAAAAAAGATCAATGCATATACATTCTCTAACCACCAAGGCAGGTGCGGAGGTGAGTAAACACTGCTTTCAGAGCCACCATAAAATGTTAGAATTCCTGGCACTTGGAGAGTGTGAAACATGGGCAATTGGGAGATACTGATAGCTTGAAAATGTTTTCTGTGAGTTATAATGATGATTTGCAAAAGGATTGCTCTAACAACATCCCTGATGAAGACACAACATGTGACTGTACGTGTGGAATATGTTAAACTAGAACACTTGTTACTGTATGTGTGGAATATGTTAAAATAGAACACTTTTGATACTGTACATGTGAAATATGTTAAACTAGAACACTTATTACTATATGTGTGGAATATGTTAAACTAGAACACTTGTTACTGTATGTGTGGAATATGTTAAACTAGAACACTTGATCCATACACTTACCAAGGGCCCCACAATTCAGAACTTACTTTGATTTGGAGTCTGTTCTCCTCATCTATTGAATTTCTTTCCTCTCAAATTCCCAGTGCATTTCCTAGATGATAATATGTCTGGGACAAAAAATGATAAAGGTGTGCATGGATACACCACAGGAACAGAAAACAGAACACAGTGTCCCTTTAAAATACATCTTGGCTTCCTTATGCACCATAACCCTCACCCTACCCTGATACATAGTGTGCTTCCATCTGACAAAAACCTTTAGGTTTCTGTTTAGTGGTACTTGCTCAGTTAAAAGTGACTCAGAGTCACAAAGTGCATAATCCACCATTGCAGCAGCAAATGAGTCACTGATAACTAATTATGAGTCAGTTGAGAGCATATTTGTAGCACTTACATGTTTGTGATGAACGAACCCACTGGAAGTCCTGCAAAACATCTTTAAAAATTATGCTTTGATGGTCAAGTAATCTATAGGTGCTAGCCTGGAACAAAGAAGCCAAAGTCTGTAAATAAAGACAGTAGTATATTATGCAAGAAAGCTATTTCTACACAGTTTGCAGATTATGGAGATGGTCTTTTTGGTCCATTTTGTCTCATCTTCACTGACTTCATGACTATTGGGCAGTTGCTTGTCTCTGTGAGCCAGCTTTATCATATTCAAAAGGGCGTTTATTCATTGCACATTAGGTATCTTAGAAATTGCTGGGAGAGCTAGGGAAATATTCCCTAAGCTAGGCTTTCAAAATCAGCAGTGAGTGCTATGCTGCAGAAGTGACCTCATGAGGATGCTACAGCTGGTGTTGTACCTTCCTGTCTGTGATTAACACTTCATTAACTAGACTCTTCTAGTGCTATCCATACTAGTAAGACAATGCTTCTTACTCACATCCAGTAGAAATCTCCTGTAGATGTATCTAGTTGGAAGCCAGCATGGAAACATAGAAAATTATAATGATGTAAGAAGGATGGTCATTGCATATTGGCAAATAATGTAAGCCAGAGTTTTGCATGCTGCTTTGTAAGCTACCAAGACCGCTGAATGAATGGTATTGTGAAGAATCATCACAATGACTGGGTGTTTTGGTTTTCATTCTTTCTCTTGTGCAAAATTTTAAAATATCACCGTGCAGGACTTAGAGAATTCTTCTATGGATTTGTCCTGTATGTTACAGTTGTTACAACTCTGTCTCTTTGCCTTAGAGTAAGAAGGGGAAAAATCCTAGCTTCATCTGAGCTCTCGTGTAATGTTGGCTTTGGCATGGAACTTAACTCCTTTATACAAGGGTTGGTGTGTAGGAGAGAGGGCATAGTGGGCAGCATTTTCTTTGCTTGGCTGTAGGAAAGTGATCAGCCTAAATAGAAATGGAGAAAAGAGGGCTGTTTATTTCCCATTTCCAAAGCTTTGGGAAGTCAGTCCCAATCCAGCAATGAGTGCAGCCCCATGGAACTGAAGACTGTGTCCCTCCACAAAGAGCCCATTCATGGACATAGATGTACATACATAGAAATGTATGTCTTAGAGGACTGTCACAATTCCAGCACCCAGGCAATGGTCTTGGGAATAGGGAAGTGAGAAAAAGGAATATAAGTTCTTCCTCTTTGGGGGTAAATATTAGGAAGGGTAACTTCCAGATCTGCTGATGCTGAGCAGCAGCCCTGGGGGACCCAAGACTAAAGGAAGATGTTTCTGAAAGGTAAGTTAGGAGTGTCATCATGTCACAGTCAGAAATGAAAAGCAGCACTGAGAAGGGCAAGGGCCAGAATAATAGAAAAGAGGAATCCAAGGTAAATAAAGGTGGGACAATCAGGACAGTCTAGGATGCATGTCCTAAATAGCAAGAATGGAGACCAAAATGTCTTCTAGCTACTACTCAGATAGTGTCTGTCTTTAAAAAATGACGGTCTTTCATTTAGACTTTTGAAATCAGAAAAGTCAGGGACTGGTTTTGGCATGACTGCCAAAGAGTCTACATATTAGGCAAAAATATGATATTTGTCTTCCCAAGCCTGACATTTCCCTAATCATGATCTTCACTTTTGCTTTCCTATAATTGGAAAGTGAAGTTATCCGTTTCTTACGGCTGAATAACTTAATTTTTGTGCATGGTGTAAGGCTTTTGTTTAAAGAGATAATAATGTAAAAGGGTCAAACAGTGGAAGGGGAAAACAATAGGGCAATTTTATAAATGATGAGTTGCAGATACTTAATAATCTTTTGGACAGAAGTGTTACCCTGATTTTACAGTCAGGGAAGAACTGTTCAGGAAATTACATTGTCTTGTGTAACTGATAACTGGTTATGAAGTCAAAGACATAGATTATCACTTCGAGTAATGTAGTGGGATATTCACTTTGTCTCCTTCTGTGGCACTGACCACGCCCATTGGGGGCTGGAGCCAGGGGTAGAAGTGACCTGTGGAACTAGGTCTGAGGAGGAGCAGGGGAACACTCTCTTGAGGCCTCACAGGGACAGGAGGACTTCTGGAGGCATTCTTGGGAGCAAGAACCTGCTGGTGTTCACCTGTCTATGTTGTGAGTTATTTCTCCCTGAATAAACATCTGTTCAGCCTAATTGTTTATCCAGATCCTTATTAAACATCAATATCACGTGGAAATACTTAGATTAATAGAAATGGGTCAATACTTAAGACAGAGCTAGCAGATAAGAAAGAAGTAACTGGCCAACAGCATTATATCAAATACAGAGTTTTGGTGTGTTAATTGGGGCTGGCGCCACAGTGAGCCCAGATCGGTGGTGGGGAAAACTATTTGTAACAGAGTAAGACTGAAAATATTTGACAACTTTCAGAAGTTATCATGCCTAAGGCCAAGTTAGATGACCAGATACTTAAGCACACTCTCCCAGTAATATCATTGGCAAGCTCCCCTGAGCCAAGGATGCTATACTTAAAAGAGCTGTCTACTATTCTCTGGAGACATAGGAAGATGCCTCTGAACAAGATGGCTCACATGACTCTAAAGGCAATAAAATGAGACCAAGTTGTGATGGGCGTGTCAACACAGAAGAGCATCTCCTTCTAGCTCTAGATACCTGGTTAATGCTATGTGAGAGAGGAATAGGCCTGAGATGGGAAAACAACACACAATGTCCTCCTTCCTTTTGTTCTGGGTACACAGTGTACATAGGGGGAATGAGGCAGCAGCAGCACAGGAAGAAGGCTCATGGACCTTACTTCATGTTTCCAGGGCAGCAGCAGGATGGTTTGCCATGCCATCACTAGAAGCATAAACAGACTCAAAATAACCAAGAAAAATTGACACCTCACAATCAATCTAATGCACTGATATCATATGATCTAGGTTAACAGGTAACTTCCTTCTCTGAGAGCAACACAGTGTAATCTTAGAGGCTCCAAACTTTCAGATGCAGCTAGCACCTCTGCAAATGGTATTCAGTTCAGTTCTCTGCCAATGTCTTTGGGTAAGGTAGACAGCAAGGAGCTGCACCTAGCCATGGATCCTGCTGAAACAGCTGGATTCTCTGAAGAGACATTTAAAAGCTTCCCAAGACTCCAGAACCCTCTTGCAATGTCCAAGTTCAGGTTTGACAGTGTGGCTGGGTTAAACTAGGTCCAGGCATCTTCAGTGAACTCCTGCAAAATGATCACACTCAACAAGAAGGGTCCTAGTTGTTGCCTGGGGTGCTTCTCTAAGAATTAAAGTGGGACCCAAAGTGTCAGTCACTGACACTGGTCATATTTAAGTGTGTATCACTCCTCCTTGTTGTAATGAAGCTTTGTTCTCTCTAGTCTTATCTGATGTCTTGACAGGGTGCTGTCTCCAGAAAGTCAGGGAACCAATGTCTCAAAGATCTTTTATGGCTCAAATATTAACTGAGACATTTAGAAGAAAGGTGCTTTTAGGTTGAGTTTACCTGGAATTCAGTTTTAGTCTCTCAGAACGCTGTTGAAAGTTAGGATTTTATAACATGTATACAGTAGCATGTATGTGGTTTAATGAAGAAATGACCAAACAATGCCAAAGAATGTTTAGCAGTTTACAGGACCTCACCAACAGTGTAAGCTTGGATGGCACAGGCTGGCAAAGCATTTATTAGCTGAGCGTTTGTGAGAGCCTTGGATCCACAGGATTATAACTTCACAAAGATAGAGTAATAATAGGTTTCACAGTTTCCTCAAGGACCTTGTATATTGAATTGGCCTTTACTCGGGCAGCAAAATTTAGAATCTTTCAAGTTTTATAAATCTTAGGGGTTAGAGAAAGTATCAGTGGTCCTAAATAGACTTAATAACTAATGTACAAATATATCTCACACAGGTAACAGCTTTATTTAGCTAAGATTTAAAGAATTATTTAAAGATTCCAATCCAAAGTAGATATTTAAATGCGCCTTTACTTCATAAACCAGTGACAAATTTCATGAGAAAGTTATTTTGATATCACATTAAATCTTTGCTATGTAAGTTTAGTCTTTTTTTTTTAAATCATCTCTCATATATTATATCACAACTACAGTTCCCCACCCTCCTCTCAGTCCCTATCCCCACTGTCTCTCTTTTCCCCCAAATCCACTCCTGCTCTTTGTTTCAGAACAGGGCAGCCCTCCCAGGGATATCAATCAAACATGGCATATCAAGTTGCAATAAAACTAAGCACTTCCCTCATATTGAGGATGAATGAGGCAACCCAGGAGAAGGAAAAGGGGGCCCAGAAGCAGGCAAAAGAGTCAGAGACAGTGGCTGCTCCCACATTCAGGAATCTTACAAGAACACCAAGCTACACAACTCTAACATATATGCAGAGAGTCTAGGTCAGACACATTCAGGCTCTTTAAAAAAACCGAAAAGCTTCTATAAGGCAAAATTGTCAATACAACAAAATGGCAGTCTACAGAATGGGAAAAGATTTTCACCAACTTCACATCTCCCAGAGGGCTAATTTCTAAAATATATGTAGAACTCAAGAAATTAGACATCAACAAAACAAATAGATCCAAACAGAATTATCAACAGGCATGTCAAATGATCAAACACTTAAATGTTGAACATCCTTAGCCACCAAGGAAATAGAAATCAAAAATGTCTCTGAGATTCCATCTTGTACCTATCAAAATAATAATAATAATAATAATAATAATAATAATAATAATAATAAATACAAGTAACATTTCATGCTGGAAAGGATGTGGAGCAAAGGAAATGCTCCTCCATTGCTGGGGGAAGGGAATGGGGAATGGGGAAGCAAACTTGTACACCCACTTAGAAATCAACATGATTTCTCAGACCTCAAAACCTAGCTATAATACTCATGGGCATACACCCAAAGGATGCTCTATCCTACCACAAGGACACTTGATCCACTTTGTTCATAGCAGCTGTATTCTTAATAGGCAGAAACTGGAAACAACCTAGATATCCCTCGACTGAAGAAAGTTTTTTTTTTTTAAATGTACATTTACACAATGGAGTATCACTCAGCTGTTAGAAAAAATTTATAAAATTTTCAGGAAAATGGATGGAGCTAGAAAAAATATATGATCCCAAGTAAGGTAACCCAGACCCAGAAAGACAAACATGGTATGTATTCACTTGTAAGTGGATATTATCTGTAAAGTAAAGGATAATCATGCTAAAATCCACAGACCCAGAGAGGTTAAGTAACAAGGAAGGAAAAAGGGGGAACACAAGGGTCTCCCTGGAAAGAGAAATATAATAGACATCTAGGATGGAAGAGGGAGGGTAGAGAAAGGATCGGGTGAGGAGAGGATGGAGGGAGAGAGTGCTGGGAGAAACAACTAGAATTGGAATTTCTAGAGTTAGGTAGTAACCTAGTACAATGGAAAAATCACTCACAGGAATCTGTGAAGGTGTCCCTAGCTAAAATTAGTCTTTTTATGAACTTTGCTGGAGTGAATAACATTTTGAGAAAGTCTAGTTCTTTTAAACATGAAGAAGTAAGAATATTACAAATAACCTTTGGATTATAGCTCAGCAAGTAATAATCCTTTCTCATATATCCTTGCAATATATCCTCTTACAACTACATAAAACTTGAGTCACTTTTCTATGTTTTTGTAACAAAAGCATATGAAAGCATAATCCTGAGATTACTGTAAGAGAACATTCTTATTATAAAAAATCATATAGGTTCCTAATATTCTCTAAATTTTTCATTGTATCCTATAGCTGCTATGCAAAACTATATATTTGAATACAAAATCATTGTATTAGGAATACAAGTTTAAATTTCATTTCCAAAAAAAAAAATCTTAGTTGTCTGAAGTTTGTGGTATAATTTCAGATATTTTAGCCTATGCATTCTGAAGAATGAATTCTCAAGATGAATAGGGTAGCTGAAAAGATTCTAATTTTATAGAGGCCGTAGGACAGGTAATTAGTAGTAAAATAGTTTTGCTGAAGTTCATCTGGTTCATCTTTGGATCTAGAGCTCAAACCAGATGCTTCATCCTCAAAAGCCAGAACTGTGACTGGCAAAGCCCAGTATTATGGTCAGACACACTGGACAGCAAATGAGCTCTGAGAATTCTCTTCATTGGATTTCTTGGGGCTTACATGGGATGGGATTCAGTTTGATCTGATTATTTCCTGAGTTTCTAATTGTAAATGCCAGCATCAAGCAACTCTTACAACTCAAGTAATATTTGGGATTGTTAAATTATGTTAATTTTCTCATTTGCATAACTGTCTTCTGCCTGGAGACAGGTGCTTGCTAGCTGTGGGAAAAGGTAAGATCTCTGACCTCCCTGACTACTTAGCTGTTGAACTGAAAGCAATGATGATGAGACATAGACAACTCGGAACTTGGTTGGTTGTTTCTATTAAAAAAGTTTATTCACAGAGAACTGGAAGGTTTTGGTGTTTTGGGATCTTCACAGTTGAACTCTGCTTCCTTGGGGGAAAATAGTCTTTATACATAAGTAAAATTGTGTTCTCATTCCTGAGTGTCCCCTACTTCTCTGCAACCAATAGCCCAGCTTTAGTTTGTTCAGCCACTTCCTGCTCCTGACCTTGGCATACAAATTGTCCTTTATAGCATCCACTTCAGTCCTCACAAAGGACAAGAAATATTAGCAAAGCTGATAAGAGCTTTAGTTCTAGAAGTTTCTGCTTGCATTGAGCTGTGATTACTGCAGAGGCTTAGAACTAGTTACAGTGCTGTGAATAAGACTATGGAATGCTCAGCCCTACAGGGGAGTTCTGTATCATCCCTGCAAGGCTCAGGGAACACCACTGAAGAGACAGTAGAAAGAAAAAGCTACAAGAAGGTGTGGGATGATGAGGAAAGTTGTCATCTAAGCATAATATGGGAACGGCATCCTTGAATTCTCTGCATCTATGAAAAACTCGCACAAGATTGGTTCTGCCAATGTCCTGTTATGGAGTGGGAAGGCATTGCCTCTTTCTGAGGATTTACAATTAATGGTTACTGAGAGAAGCAGTATTGTAGCCACTAGTAAGTTGCTTATGCTTTTGCAAATAACCCTGATCATGCTTCTGTCAGTGACCCTAGTTAAAATCATTGATTCCTATGAGCAAAATAAAGATTAATATAAACAGTGAGAGTACTCCTTTTATCCTTTATTTTTTCCTAGACCTTTTTTCATTTGCTGATCTGCTATTGTTTAGTTAGCCCCTTTTGTGTAACTTTTATTTTTTATTTTATTTTTCCTGTCTGAAGAATTCCTTCTGTTACCTTTTATATGACTAGCTTAGTGGTCACAAATTCCTTTACTCTGTTTTTATTGTGGAAAGCTCTTATTTATCCTTCAATTTCATTAACAATTTTATTTTTATATGTATCAGTGTTTTGGCTTCATGTATGGACATTCACTCTCTCTCTCTCTCTCTCTCTCTGTGTGTGTGTGTGTGTGTGTGTGTGTGTGTGTGTGTGTGCAATGCCTTGGAGAGGTTAGAAGAAAAGGTTAGATCTGCTGGGACTGGAGTTACAGATGGATATGAGCTGACACGTGGGTGCTGGGAACCACACACTCAGATTATTTTATTCCTTAACCTGTGTTTTTTAATGCTTTGACTATAATATATCCTTGGGAGTTTCTTTTTCTGATATTGCCTGTTTGGTGTTCTGCAGCCATCTTGTGCCTGGACTGGCATGTCTTCCCTTGGATTTAGGAAGTGTTTTTCTATGATTTCACTGAAAACATTTTCTGTGCGTTTAGCCTGGTGTTCTTATTCTTTGATGCCCCAAATTCAAAGGTATAGTTTACTCACAGTGCCAAAAAAGCTCCCCATGTTCTATTTGTACATCTTTTAAAATTTCTGTTTTATCATTATTGAATGATCCAATTCCTATGCTTTGTCCTTCAGCCCTAAAACTTTTTTTCACATGACCCATTTTCTTGGTGATGCTCTCACTGAGAGTTTTACTTGGCTTACTGATTTTTTCATGTTCAGCATCATTTCAATTGGAGTTTTCCTCAGCAATTCTACCTCTTTATTGGATTTTATTTCCATGTCTTGGTTTGGATTCCTCATCTCATTCAGCTCTTTATTTTGTTTTCTTAGAATAAGATCTTATTTCCATTGAATTGCTGGGGCGTAGGTCAGTTCTTTTGTATTCTTTGTCTGGAAGTTCTCCCATGTCATTCTTGTTGGGGCTTGTTAGTATGAGATTAATATTTTTGG
Organism: Phodopus roborovskii; assembly: GCF_943737965.1. NCBI lineage: Eukaryota > Metazoa > Chordata > Mammalia > Rodentia > Cricetidae > Phodopus > Phodopus roborovskii. Next base: position 39,974,021 of record NW_026126511.1, on the reverse strand, counting down.
AGGGGAAATGTTGTCATGGCTTTTCATATTGATTTTAGTTTTGTTTAGGAACATATGCAGCTGGAATACTTTGTTGGTTGAGGATTGCTCTCTTTCCATCCTTCCCTCCTTCCTTCATTTCTTAAATGACCTTTATCCTTTACGTAGAAGATGTATGGTACTCTACATCCTAAATCCTAAGATTGCTGAGATTTTATCTTTTTCTTGTACTGGAATCTATCCTTATTCATCTCTTGGCTGGTCATTCCTTCTGCCATGGCTCTCTACACCTGTATGCCCTACCTTGAGTCAGCTCTGGTCTGAGTCTCACTTCCACTGCTTCTCATGCTTCTTGTGGGTCTCCAAACCCTAGACCACATTACCTAGTTCTGTGAGCTCTTTTCTTATCTTTTTTTTTAAACTCAAAGTCCATGTGCTCCTGTCCTGACTCATATTGGTTTTCTTTGAATGACTTGTTATTGATTTATAATCCCTGGATTTATAGGAGTGAGTAGTGTTTATACTGAGGTGAGCATCAAAGTTACCTGTGGCTTTTACATATATATATGTGCTAAGACTCCCCTGCAAACTAACAGATTAATATATCAGGAATAAATCTAAAGACATATGCGTGTCTCTCAGTGATTAGTGAAACCTTCAGATTAAGAACACTTTACAAGTAAAACTTACAAGTTTTTAGCAATATACTAAAACCTTTTCATTTATCCAAAGTGAAAGATTTGTGAACTCACACTGCCTCATATAAGAACACAGAGATTTATGAGTGAATGAATGCCCAAATATAACAATAGAAGTAGAAGTCTCCCTCTTCTTCAGGTAGCATTATTGGTTGTGATTCTAAAAGATAGAATTATTTTCCTGCTGTCCCCTCCCAACATGCTTACTTTTCCTATATTAATTCTTTCCTCTTTTGTGTGTGGTACATACAATGTATACAGGTGTGGTTGCCTGTGCATGTATGTGTGGGGACCAGAGGGTGATGCAGGAGCCTCTCTCAATTGCTGTCCACATTATTTTTTAAGACAGGCTCTCTGACTGAAGTGGGAACTTACCAGTTTTCCAGTGAGCTCTAGACATTTTCTTGTATTTGCCTCCACGACACAGTGCTAGAGTTCCAGACTATTTTTGTCTTCCCCAGCTTTTATGTGGATGCTGGAGATTTAGACTCACATTGTCATGCTTGCACAACAAATATTTCACCCATCTAGATATCTTTTCAGCCCTTCATAAACTATTTCAATTGTGAAAAATGGGATAATAGTATAATACATGTATATAGTATGTAATAAGCAAATTGTGATATTTAACATATGTATCTCTTTAAATGTTTACAATTAACATAAATGTATATATTCATGAGATGTAATGTGAAATGTTAATACTTAATATAGTCTGTATTGGTCAGATGATGCAATCAATACTTTATCTCATCATTACCATTTGTTTTGGGGGCTTTGAATTACTTCATTTATTAAAATATCTTATATTATTATTATAATATTATATTATTATAAATTATATCACCCACTATAGTAGAGAACAGTAGGGACAATTTCTATCTTACTGTGTTTTAATATCTGTTCCCTGATTTCTTATCTGCCTAATCCCATACTTCTCAGCCTCTAAAAAGCATTATTACCTTTCATTACTAGTACTATTTAACAGCATTGAAATAGTAAATGTAGTTATTACCTTTCTTTGCTTTTTCATTTATATGATGCCTTCCAGTTCAATCCATTGTGCTGTAGATGATAGGATATTCTTTTTGAAAGCAGAATAACATTCCCTCGTGTTTACATGCCACATTTTCTTTACCCTTTCATCTATTGAGGGACAGGTACATTCCATTCCATATCTTAATTCTTAAGGCCAGTCCATATAATGTGAATGCTGTTATCATTTGCTTTGGACACATACCAAAGTGTGGCATTATTAGTACACATAGAAGATCTACTTTTTTGATGTCCGAGGACACTAGATGACATGTGGTTTTATAAGTTTACTTACTTATCATCAGTAAATAAGGTTTCCCTTTTCTCTACATTCTCAACAGCATCTGTGACATTTTTCTTTTTCAGTAATGGTTTTAACTGGGCTTAGGTGATACCTCACTCCAGTTTTGAATTTCATTACCTGGGCTTAGGTGACACGTCATTGTAGTTTAGAATTGCATTATCCTGTCAGCTAAGATGTTGATAAGTATTTTTCATAAATTTCTTGACTTTTGAACTTTCTTTTGAGAAGTATCTGTTCTCTTTGCCCATTTTAAGTTATATTATTTGAATTTCATTATTAAACTTTTATATTCCTCACATATTGTGGCAGTTAATCCTTTGTCAGATTAATATTTTGCATTTTTTAAGTCACATTTTGAGGCTGTGTATTCATTCTGTTTTCTTTGCCGGGAGGAAGCCTCTTAGCTTGCTATAATCCTATTCATCTTCTGCCTTTCTTATGACTTTTGAAAGGTTTAAACCCAGACAGGGACTTGGAGTGAAGGGCTAAGACAGTCACTACCTGCCTAAGAAGTTTGTATTTACTGGTCTTTGTGGCAGACTCCATCTGGGAAATGGTAGGGCCTGGGATGGTTCAACCTTTGTTACTGTGAGGACCTTCTGTAGCTCCCATGACCTGACTAGGTACTTCTCAGATTTGGGTGGTCAGCAGTACCTACCATCAGCCCCACACATTCAGTGTAAATCTCTAACTCTCCTCCCGCCCCCTCCCCTTCTCCTATCTCTTCTCCTCCATTTCACCTTTCCTCTCCCTTCCCTTTCCTTCCCTTCCCTTCCCTTTACTTCCCTTCCCTTCCCTTTCCTTCCCTTCCTTTCCCTTTACTTCCCTTCCCTTCCCTCTTTGCTCACTTTCCCTGGAGACTTGCATAGTCTGGAGATTGCTCTACCCACTGAAATATATACCTGAAGCCAGGCTCCCTTGAAACTTTAGAGAGATTACACTCTTTAGTTTCTGCCAGAATCATTTTTCCTCTGTGGACTTTTTGAAGGAGCAGCTGATAAAAATGTGTGCATGAATTAGGCTATTCCTTGACTGAATGAATGAAGTTCTGAATTCTGTACCTGAAAAGCTTTGCTTCTCTATTGTATTTAGGATTTTAGATGTGGACTCAATCTAAGATGGAAAAATGTTGACTACATACTCACTGGAAAACATTTAAAAATACTTTATGCTCAAAGGCAAAGAAAAAGAAAGAAAGAGAAAGAAAGAAAAACCAAAAATTAAAAAAAGCAAAAAACAAACACAAAACCAAAGTTCCCAGAGAGATCTAAAATATATAATTAACAATGTTAGTGACTACACCTTTTCTCTCTTCATTTCTCTGAGAGTCTGTCCAATATAAACGCACATTTTTTTTATCAATTTGCATAATCATGTTAGTTTTTTTTTTTTTTAAATTCCCTTTAACTCAAAAATTAAGGATTTTCTTAACTCAGGAGTGGAAAATTTGACACTACAATGCTGGCCATTTCCAGTTTAGTTCTCTGCTTGTTCTATTTTTCTTGTGGTCAGTAAGTACTCTGAGATTGATCTGAAATTATTAGACTTAGTATCATCAAATGTTTCTTATGACTCAGGGTAAATTTTAAAAAATATATTTTCAGTCATGGTGTCAAGATATAATAAGGCTTTCTCATGGGCTGTATCATGTTCTTATGCATGAAAAGACTGCATTTTTAGTCATGGTCCAACAACAAAAAAAAAAATGTAGTAGTACAGTAGTACTGTACTAGAATCGTGTCTAATGTAGCATTAGTAATTTTCTGTTTTGGGTATCTGATTTAGTGGGTTCCCTCATTGATTCGTATTTACTTTCTAATAAATCAGTAATGCAAATAAAGGTAGACACCAATTCAGACTTTTAAAGAAATAATTGGCAGTTTCATCAACCCACCTATACTTGAGAACTCTGTGACAGGTAGGTAGCCCCATTTCTGTAATGCCGTAGCATCCAGACACACACTTTTAATTCTACAATAAGCATTTTTAAATGTGGTTATGCTCAGATGACATTGCGCCATCCTTATCTTTTAAGAAAGTTGCTAGGGTACTATTCCCAACTGCACTGCCTTGGCTATCCTAAGCACAAACTTCAGCAGCTATGTTGCTTTTGTTGCTATGAAGATAGAAAGCACTTATTTAGGAATAACTTCCATGACATGCATTTTATACTAAAACTCCACTTTCTATATCCACTGTGGCTCCTAGTGCAAATATGTGGGTGTCATGAATGTTTTCTGGTTTCGATGTCACTTGTATTATTAAGCCACCTTTAGAAAACCTTTATTATATTCCAAAAGTTCTGATCAAAACAGAAGATTTCCTTTAACAAATAATTTTTTTATGTAAGTAGAAATTTTCTACCCATCTCTGACATTAAGGAACCACTTTCTTTCTAATTGGATCCTACCCATCTGGACCAAAGAACACACAACTTCTGCTTTCTTATGCCTGAGTCTGCTCTCTTAGAACTCTACTCATCCCTGTTTCAGGTAGGTTGATTGCCCTCCCTTTTACCAGTCCTTATTGGCCTAATTCCTGTTGCTGTTTTCCAATCAGGAATGGTGTCACTGACTTCCTGTCGGAAGCTGGTGCAGCTGTAGTGTTAAAGTTTTCTTGTCACGGGTGATTCTGAATGCTTTCTCTTTGACACTGAAGATCTCTCCTTTCTGACCCTTCAAGGTCCACTGATTTCTCACTGAGTTCTTTTGGGTGATCCCCGTTCCTGAGCATCACAATTTTCACCATAATTCCCTTCTGGGGAAGGAAGTTCTCAGACATTCCCATGCTGACCCAACCTTCCCACTCACCTTATTTTGCACATTTTGCAAATAAAGCCCTAGCAATCAGCATGTTAGGGCCCAAACTTTAGTCTTTGTAAGTCATTTTTTAAACCTGTCAACTGATTCATGCTTGCATGAAGAATGTGGGCAAAAGCTACAAACCAGGAATGCATCCCTCATGATGGTGTGTGTACAACTGGATGAATTTCCACGCATCATGTCCAAGGAGTGCTTGGTGTGGAACACATGAAATTTGGGATATCTACTAGATTTTTAAGCAGAGCTATGCCGTGCAAAGGGATTGTATTGGCAGGAGCTATGAATTCCAGAGTGATCAGTTGACAGGTTTATTTCAGTTCACATACCTGAGCCAGAAGAATAGCATGGGCATGCACAGAATGCCATTTTTTCCCAGTGTAATGTAGTGTTGAGAGCAGCTAGAATCAGTGACAAAGGCTTCCGGAGGCTGCAAGTACAGAATGCTGGCAATCCACCGTGAACACAGGATGGAAACAGAAGGCGGAATGAAACTGACTGAGGTGTGGGGCTTTAGAGTGAACTAAAGCACATCTGCTGTGTGGTGGTGTTATATTTCCCTGTGGGGCCAAGTTCTGACTTTTAGCCAATGTAACAATGAAAAACAGTTGCTAGTGATTTATAACTTGCTGATAAAGGCTCAAAACCCCCGTGAATGTACCTTGAAGTGTCTTCTCCACATTGATTACTGAAAACTAATAGCTTTATGGTTTGCCCATAATTTAACTCGTTTTAAATTTAATCTTTGGTATATGACCATACTTACAGGGTAGGGCCCTGGGGATTTCTCCTGGAAGGCAGAAGTCTATGGCATTTGCTTTTAAATCTTTCAATATCCTTGCCTTTCATGAAGCCTTAGAAGAATATACCATAATGAGCTTTATGAGGCTGCCCAGTGTGCCTGCTGTGGTGATAAATCTCATGAATGGAACCTGATAGTGAAAACAGAAAGCAACATCAGTGGTAGAAGTCAGTCTTCCAAGTTGCTTTAAATAATCCAGAAATCATGTGGCTCAAAACCTCAACTGCCTCCTGGATATCAGTGAGTTTTGCATCTCCTTAGGGAAAGAACTGACAGAAAGGAAAAGAGAGACAGATAGACAGACAGAGAGAGAGAGAGAGAGAGAGAGAGAGAGAGAGAGAGAGAGAGAGAGAGAGAGAGAGAGAGAATGAATGGCATCTTTGGCACCTTTGTATACTGGTATATGGGATGATCCTTGTTTGCACTTAGCCAACTGTTTATGAAATAATGAATAAAGAAGCAAACCGATGGAAAGACATAGCCTTGCAGGCTGATTTTCCTGTACATCTGAAACTCCACAAGGTCCCTTCATACCGTAACAGTATTTCATTTCTCAGATAGGTCTGTGTGCTTGAGCTCAATCATATCCAACACATTCTCTTTAGTGTTACTCATCCCTGCTTAGCACTAAATCCAAAACACAACCTCATCCCAGCATGGTTTTTCCCCCCTTTGTAGTATTTCTCTGTTCCTAGATGCCATCTTCACCTTATTCTATGTGTGTATTGATGCCACTACATAATGTAAGTTATGTTTGAGTAGATGTTACTGTATATTGTTTCATGTGTCTTTTTTACCATGTATTGATAGGCTCTGAGCACATAGATCCTACTAGGTAGTCAATAAACAGTTATTGGATGGATAAACTCTTGAGTTCACATTGTAATTCTTAGCCATTTGGTGTTTAGTCATTAACACCATCAACAATCCTGGATTATCCAGGCCCCATTCTGGTTTAAGTGCTCCAATTATTTTGTTGGTTTATCATTCCTCTATGTGTTGATTAGATATTCATTCAGTGTTGCATAGTTGACCTTGATTTAGGCATTGGAAATAAAGTCATGAACCAGTCAGACCAGACATCTGCTATCATGTAATTTGTACAAGACAGTTATTAGCTTATTATTAGACTCATGTCCATGGGTCTTAGGGCTAATGTTAGGCAGCCGGTCTAATGTTAGAGCCCACCATGGAAGGTGTATGAAGATCACTGCTTGGCAGATATTGCATGGAGAGATGCAGAATGTGCTTAGAGTTGGGTCTGTGCTATAAGGCAAGGTCCAATAACTTGGAGGAAAAAAAACCCTACTGCCATGTGTTCTGACTAAGATCTGAATCTAGTCATTAGCTAAGACCAGTCATTAGCTGGTCTTAGTTAACACCATTAAGAGTTACACATGAAAAGATTAGAAGTATTCACAGAGCTAGCCTAAGACAAAAGTCTTGATCCCTTCCTGTGGTGATTTGAATAGGAATGGCCACTACAGACTCATGTGTTTGAGTGCTTGGCCCATAGGGAGTAGGAGCTGTGGCCTTGTTGGAGGAAGTGTGTCACTGTGGAGGGGGACTTTGAGGTCTCCTATGCTCAAGCCCCACTCAGTGTGGCACACAGGTGGCTTCTGCTTCCTGAGGATCCCGATGTAGAACTCTCAGCAACTCCTCTAGCACCATGTCTGCCTGCATGCCATCATGCTACCCCAATTAAATGCTTTCCTTTAAGTTGTCATGTTCTCCATGTCTCTTCACAGAAATTGAAACCCTAAGACATTTCCCATAGCAAATTCTATGCTGAGGGCATTGTGTTAAAGAGCCATTTAATGTGAAAGCTCACCAAACAAAGGTTCCACTTTTTTTTCCCCCACTGAAGTTTCTCCTTACTCTGTATCATCTATAGTCTTCTCAGTGTTTGAGGTGAAAAAAATCTTGCAAATGTGGGGATTTAGAGGTAAATCATCAAACATTATAACGTTTGCAGGCATCTTAGAAGAAACCTAACTGGTTAATATGGTGTCAGGTGTCCATTATCTTCTGTCACCGATCATAAACAGCATCAAACTCACCCCATACCAGGAGTGCCAAAGCATTAAAATTCCCCAGTTCAGTTTTTCCTCCATCCTCACATTTCTTACTTGGCTGCCTGCCATCCTTTTTCTGTCTTTAGGCCAGTCTCCTGGTGATAAACTTTTGATTTGATGAAATGTGTCACAGGCATTTTGAGTAGCAGCACACAGCATCCAGTCCCCCATCTTTGCAGTTCCCCTCATCCAGGAGGATGTGGGTAAGGATGGCATTTGAAGAGCACTTGGCTCAGTGAATGCCTTCTCCCTCAGCATTCCTGTCAAGCAGTTTAATTATGCAAATGAGCACTCCTTAGCATAGGGGCTGGGGGGAGGTGTGGCAGAGAGAGGAACAGTGCAAAGATGTGCTAGACAGGAATTAGGCCAAGAATATCCACACTTCTTATATTGAGAAAGTTCCCAGGGACATTTTTTCCCTTCCCTCCAAGATGATAAATCATTTGGAAGCCTGCTCTTTTAACTTCCTTTACATTTTTGCTGTCCTACTTCCTGTTCTAAAAAGGATGGAGTCTTTTTTAAAATACTGGTTTGTTTTGAGATTTTTGTTTTTTTAATGTCTCTATCTCCCTTAAAGAAGCTCACATGGTGAAGTCACAGCAATATCTTTCACACTGATGTTAAATTTCATGGAGTGGGTCTTCCTTTATATTTTCTTAAGATCAGTAGCTTTTGGGTAGAATGAGTAATCCAGTGGTGGGTATTGGTTGTTGGTAAACTTACGGGGATGGAGCAGGGGTGGGGTAAACACACACACACACACACACACACACACACACACACACACACACACAGGACCTTCAGAGTATTGCTTCCGGTCTGAGGCTTCATCCATGCAGCATTCGTGGACAGGGGCTGTGGGGCAGTTGCTGTGGGGCAGTTGCTGTGGGGCAGTTGCTGAGGGGCAGTTGCTGTGGGGCAGTTGCTGAGGGGCAGTTGCTGTGGGGCAGTTGCTGTGGGGCAGTTGCTGTGGGGCAGTTGCTGTGGGGCAGTTGCTGTGGGGCAGTGACAAGGAACAAGAGTTGGCACAGTTACCCAGCCTACATGTAGCTTCCTTGAAGGGCTGAAGACCCATAGAATTAAAATTAAAGAGCTGGATAGCAGCTCACAGAAGTATCCAGCTGGGACGCAAGAATAATAGTGTTTGGTTTTATTTTAACCTTTATGGATAGATAATGAAACATTCTCAAAAATCCTTTTATGATTCCCCTAGAGCTGAAATAGAGTATGATAACCTCCGAGGTTTAGTGCTCAGTTAAAGCTATGTAAATTCTCAGAGGCTGTTTCTTCATATATAATTTAGTATTTTCCACTTTGACAAATGTCCATAGAGGACTTTCTTAGAAACAGAGTAGATTCTAGATGTTGGATATTGATTAAAACATACAAGTCCTTATGGTAACAGAGCAGGGTAGGAATGGTAGAAAGCTCAAGAGGCCAGGCCACATAGAATGTTGAATGCTGAAATGATAAAGGTGAATTATAGTCTAAAAAGGAGTTATGTCCCTAATGGGTCCACTGGAATTGAGTGGTTCTTTTGCCAGGTTTTTGGTGAGCAATGTAGCACATTTGGGACATCAGACTTCAGTGAGAAGCTTAGGTCATTTCTGGTGAGAGGTATTTGTCAATTAATTCCTTCAGTAATTCTTGCAGAAGGTGGTTGTAAAAGAACAAGCCTGTTCCAAATGTTTTTCTCCCACATGCTCTGCTTGTGACATGGACTTCTCACTCACACAAACCCTATATTGTGATGTGCTATCATCTACTGTCTTCGCTGGACTCTGCCTTCATAGTGATAAGCTTGTTTCTGAGTTGGTCCTGGAGTACAACAGTGATGGGAATGAGACAGAGGTGTCTGGATAAAGGGAACTCATGAGAATGATGCCCAGCTTGACTCCTTAAATCAGAATAGGTCTGTGTGTACTGTGTACAGGAGGCAAAATTAAAAATATGACATACATTTTTCAAAAATAGGCAAAAACTGGTTAATTTTGAAAGCAGGGCTTGGGGATTGTGTTATTAGGCAAAAGGATATTAAGGTTTGAAAACCACTGAATAAAATAGAGATAGGTGATTTCTAATATCCAAGACAGTAATAATTGCTCCTTCAATGACCCTCACAAACTAGAATTTGATGTTCTAGTCTATGCTGCAGTCTAGAATAGTAGCATGCTTTAACAAACTAAGTTGAATGAACTTTGTTCACTATAAATTTCAGACAGCTTGTTTTCAAGTGTATATGAAACAATTATAAAATACATTACAAAATGAGTTAAGTGACCAAGTAATAAATATACAAATAATTGTTTCCAATCTCATCACAGTGAAGTAGAAATGAAGTTCGTAAAACCAAGAAAAACGTTAATATTCACTTAAAAGCTATGTATTTAAAAAAGAAAATCTAACCATTAAGTTTTAAAATAAACTTATTGGAAAGAAATGATTGCTTGTATCTAGATTCAAGCTTAACTATGATGCAAAGAATAGCGAAGGGGTGAGTTTTCATCTTTCTCTGTTCCCCTCTCTCACCTTACTCTCTATTCCTTCTTCCTTTTGTCCCTATCTAGCACCTTTTGTATGTGTGTATATATTGGTATATTTATGTACACAAATGTATATATGCATACATGTATATAGATACACCACTGTTGTCTTTCATACATCAGTTGTTTTGAAATAGCCTCCACTTTATTTTAGACCTAGCTAATATCTCAGATTTCAACATTATATACATGTATATGTATGTAAATACACATGCATATATAGGTATTTATATCTCAGAAGACTTTTCACATATTATCTTGGCTGGGAACTACTGAAACATGAGAAAAATACAGCAAGCATATGAATACACAAAACCAATCCTAGTGAAAGAAGCAAGCAAAATTTTAACATTGTAGTAGTTCCTTAAATATCAGGTAGGCATTCACTTGAATTATTTAAAGCTACTGTCAACTCAATTTAAAAACTATTGGTAACAGTGCACACATACAATTATCATAAGCTTAGAACATAGAGTATATAGTAACATATGTATATTAGTCCAAGCTATTCTACTATTACTTTAAAGAAATAATTCATAATCAAGAATGATTTATTACAGGAATTTTTTTAAAAAATGGCTCATTAATAAACAATCTTCCACAAGCCATTTACATTCATAGATGGAAAGGGATAAATGTGTCTTTGTATGGTAGCTTAATGAGAAATGGCCCCATAGGCTTGCGTATTTGAAAACTTGGTTCATAGTTGGTTCTGCTGTTTGAGGGCGTTATGAAACCTTTAGGAGTTACGGTTTATTGGAGAAGTATGTTACTGGGGTTGGGCGTTGAAGGTTATGACCTTACCTCATATCTAGTTGGCCCTTTCTGCTTTGTGCTTGTGGTTGAACATGCGATGTGTCAGCTCCCTGCTGCAGTTGCTCACTGCCATGCTTCCCCCACCATTATGAACTCTTCTCTGAAGCCATAAATCCAAACAAACTTGTTCTCCCATAAGTTTCTTTGGTCATAGTGTTTTCTCACTGTGACAGGAAAAAAAATTGAATAGCCTTGCCTCAGAAATTAGCAGTGCTGCTGGGTAAGTCTCATTGTCTAGTTATAGTTGAGCAATTGTAAAACTTTGGGATAGCGTAGCATTTTCTTTAAAATAGTTTATACCTTTGTGGTTCCTCATAGCTCAGTTATTTCTGAATATCTCCTTCTTTCTTCTCATACCTCATCAACATCATCTCGGCCTTAATATTCAGTTCAGGTTGTGGTCTTGCTTTTTAGAAATGTGGCTGAAATGTTTACTTTCTTGGGATGGAGTACTTGCCCATCACTGTGTGCCTGGTTGCACATTTTCACCTGTACCCATTGCAAATACTACAATTAGGGTGCTAAATTGGTGAGTGAGAAGGTAGATGCACTAGTGATGAATGGTTGTATACCTGTTTCTGGCCTTTGCACTCTTTCCAGACTAGGCCCTCACATAGAAACTAGCTTGTCCTGTCTGTGATGCAAAGTTAGCTGGAGCATTTTAAACACTTCACTGGCCAGTCTGTGCTTACAAGTGGTGATGAGGTGTAGTTCAGTTGCGTTTGTGGCAGCTTGAATTTCCTCCCTGAGGTAGAATTATACTTCCCTGCTACCTACCCATTGTCATCAGACCTGAAGAGGTGACTTGCTTGGCAGATACACTGAGAATAGAGGTGCTACCTGCCATGCTGAATCAGTAGCTATGTGGGTTCTATTGTACTTCTTCCACTTTAGCTCTTGATTCTCACATAAGCGATGCCCTGCAATGGGAAGGGCTATTCCTCCTGGATCCTGGAGTGAAGAAGATGCCTTGAGCAGTGCTACAGTGGACCAAGGGCTGATTGTTTGCTATGAATGACACAATGAATCATAAAACCTGTTCAAATCCATGCTTCCCTGGCCATGCAGCCTTATTCCTTGCCTTTTATATTTGTGTGCTTTAAATTCTCCCAAATACAACACCTCCTGGAGTTGCTACCACACCCCCCACCCCACCCCCACTTAACTCTGTGATGTTTCTCACCTTCATGGCTTTGCATATTCCACCTCCTCTTTCTAGAATATTCCTTCTCTCTGGTGTCCTCCTACTCCACCCAACTGTTGGCTCCTGCATGGAACTTTCCTCAGGCTTATTTCCAATCTGGAATGCTTCTGGAAGACATAGACTTGTTCTCTCATCCTACAAACTGTTTAATGATTGCTAATTAACTATGAGGGGTTTTGATTATTGTTTGTTTCAGTATTTTCATTACGGGTATTATACCTCACAACTGCTTAGACATCAGGGATTTGAAAAATACATGACATAAAATGGAACTCACTGAACTTTATCTTATTGACTTTTATCTTAAAATTAAAAAAAATAGAGTAGTCAAACAAGGAATATAAAAAAATTTTACATTGCAATTAAATAATTATTTGACATGGACTATGGAAGGACCTAGAAGTGATTTGGTAGAAACTCTTAAGTTCTAATAGCAGCGAGGTTTGTGTCAGCATTCTGCTTACATTGATCCTGTTCCCGGTAGCTTTCTCTGATCCTCCTACTGGTTTTAGGTACCTGGTTGTAGGTGGCTATGTAGATGTGGTATTCACCATATGCTATGTCACACACAGCCACTGGCTTCTACACTCTTTCTGTCATCTTACATAATGATCCCTGAGCCTTGAGAGGTTGGACATGCAGTATTTATATTCTCTTTGGGGCATTCTGCCATTTCTTATTCTCTGTACCTCAGCTAATTGTGGGTCTTTGTATTAATCACCATTTATTACAAAATGAAGCTTCTCTAATGAGGGCTGAGAGGTGGATTCATCTATGAGTACAAGCATAAGTCTGTAGGAGTAAGTTTACTACTGTGTCTCTTTAGCAGAGCAATGCTAATATAATAGGTTCTTCCCTAGTGTCCATTTGTATAGCTATGGGTTCTTGACCCAGTAATGGTGGCAGGCATGTGTTTCATTTGTGGACTGGGACTCAACTCCAGAGAGTGGTTAGTTACTTTTATGATGTCACCATTGAGCCAGTGGGTAGATGTTGCTTGGCTGCCCATTATTGTAACTTGCAGGGTTTGCAAGCCGGGTTCAGTTTCCTTTCTATTCTGGAGGCAAGCATACTTCTTCCAGAGGTATGAGGTGTCTTGTTGTGAAATCTTAAATTAAGATATGTTACATTTGTTTATGCTTTGGAACATTTGTTTAATGATGCAAAGACATGTTGCATTCCTTTATGTTGCTTTTGTTTGACTCTGTGAAGCTGTATTGCTTTGCCTGTCTGAAAACCTGATTGTTCTAATAAAGAGCTGAATGACCAGTAGATGGGCAGAAGAGGGATAGGTGGGCTGGCAGGAGGAGAGAATCAATAGGAAAACATAAGAGGGAGAACAAGAAGGATGGCAAGAGGAGAGAGAGGAGGACACAAGCAGCCAGCAACCTAGTTACACGGCCAACCATGGTGTAAGAAGTAAAGAAAGGTATATAGAATAGAGAAAGATAGAAGCCCAGATGCAGTAAGTAGATGGGATAATTTAAGTTAAGAAAAGCTGACCAGAAACAAGCCAAGGTAAGGCCAGGCATTCATGGGAAAGAATAAGTTTCTATGTGATTTATTTGGGAGATGGGTGTCAGGCCCCTTAAACGAGCTAAGAGGGAATAAACAACCAACAAGGGTTTCTAGGTCAGTGCAGCTTGATTTCTCCTTGTTCTGTGACTAAAGGTGAAGTCTTTAGCAATAGGTTCTTAACAACAAATTCAGGAGGGAAACAAAGAGCAATGGCAATGACCTGTAATGTTTATATGTCTTTGGAAAGTCACTGGCCAACAACTCAAAAAGAACTAATTCCTGACCGTGGGCTTTTATCTGTGAGGCTGTGGTGTCTAGAGGGGCATTGTTATTCTGCATGCATTAGGACATATCCAGAAGTTTCTACAATGGTACGTTTCCACATGAATATTGAAGGGTTATTTGTGTTTCTTACTCTTTTTATTCACTTCTCTACCCTGCCTTTTCTCCCAGACCCCAATTTAACCGTTTATGTTCCATTATTCCATTTTTTACCCTATATAACTAGATATGATACTACAAACTTTTAATGCCAGCACTAGTGGGGGTTGGGGGGCAGCAGACACAGGCAGACCTCTGTGAATTTGAAGCCAGCCTGGACTACATAGCACATCCCAGGCCAGCCAGGATTACATAGTGAGACTCCCTTCCTCAAAAGATAAAGGGGAACAAATGCTTATCAAGTGCATGGGCTGAAGATGTGGTATAGCCATTAAAGGTTCTACAACTGAAGAGACAAATGTTTCATACAGTTTGAGTAAGTACAGTACAGAAAAAGTAAACAAATAATAAAGACAAAAGAAATGAAAATCAAATAGTGAAAGGTCCATGGCATTAGTGCTAGCATATTGAGAGTTGCCTTCTGTATATATTACTCCTATGAAAAGTACATACTGACAGAATGGATAAAGGAGAAACCATATGCTGTGTGCAAGAGAAACATAATTAAAGCCAAATGCACAAAATTAGAAACTAACAGGATGCTACACTATGCAGACTCTAACCAAACAAAACTACATTAATTTCAAGAAAAAACTCCAGCTATTAAGAAAAGCATGATAGTAGGAACAAATAAACACATTTAAAAATAATAAAAATTTAGAACAGGGGATGTAGCAGATGTTTGCCTAACCCAGGTTGGATTCCCAACACCAGAGACAAAAACAATAGTAAAAATTATAAAATTATAATTACATGTATACCTGCCTAAGTAGTTTCAAAAGATGTGAAGCAAAATTTATGTGTATCAAAGGAAGATGCAGAAGAATGGTTAATAATGGAGTTTACAGGCATGAGCACCCATCAGTCATGCCCAGAGCAGTTAGAGAAGATAAGCAAAGGACATAGAAGACAGGAATAGTACTACCCACCATCTGGAGGCAGTGGCCGGAGGTGGATGACTGCACCCTGCAGTATGGGGTGTTCTTCTTGCATTCACATGAAGAGTGCTTAGGATAGATCTCACAAGAAACTGCAAAGCCATCTTCAGAGACCATTACATTAGAGTGTACCCTGGTATGACTTCTTGCCATTGCTGAATGACATGAAAAGGGAGCAGTAAATTCACCATGAAGAAGCAAGTCAGAGGTTACTCTGAGGTGGGTGCAAATGAAAACATAATTTTCCTAATCTTATGGAACATAATTGTAAAAGTGCTTAGGAATTTATAGTGATGAATGTTCATTTCTGCAGAAGAGAAAACCTCCTTAATCAAGCAACATGGCATGCATCATATGAATCTAGAGCTGTAAGGAACTAGAGAAGAAACAGCAAGTTAAGTGAAAGAATAAACATTAAAGTGGAAATACAGAAAGACAGTGAATTCAGAAAAATAGAAGTTGTCATTATCTCATTGTGAGGAGTCAGAAGAATCTTAAGATTAAGGCCAACTTTACCCACACCATGAGATGCTATACACTTCCCCATACCAAAAATAAAAGCTATTTGAAAAAAAATTGACAAAATTTTTATTTGGAATAACTCATTCTAAGCCATAAAAACCAAATTTGCTAAAAAGAAGGGGAGAAAGCCGACACTATAACTGGTCTTACTGAACTAGATGATGACAGGATTATTATTCATAATTGTTCATGAATAACCTGGGTAGCAGATAAAATAAAAAATGTCCTTGAATGAAAAAAATCCCTAAACTGACTTTAAAAAGAATTAGAAATTGTGAACAGATCTATTAAAAATGACTTTATTTGTATTTGAAGCAGCTCCCACAAAGAAAATCTTATCTTCGTGGATGGGCTAATCAGTTTTCCTCCATGTTGAAAAATGGATACCGGTACCACACATATTTTCAAACCCTGATAAAGAAAACAGATCCCCATTCATTCAATGAGTCCAGAATTTTCCTGATAGCAAAACCAAACACAACTTTCGCAAAACAAAATAAACTAGACCTTTCCCCTTATGAAGTGGTTAAACTGGCCCTAAACTAAGACTAAACTAAACTACTAAACTGAACTGAACTAAACTAAATATAGGGACATGTAAACATGATGGTTTATTGTAGGATGCACATTTGATGATGGTTCAACATTAAGCAAAGCATCACCTCCCACAGTGGGGGATATTTTATTATGTAACATGAGACAAACACACACAAATGCAGGATGGTCTCATTTACACAAGGGCTCTCAGATAGGCACAGGAGTGATAGTTGCCAAAGGCTAGAGAGAGGGGAAGAAAATCAGTTACTCCAGATACATAAATTCTGATCAGTTGCTATTTAACGTAGGACTTATAGCTAACCATATAGTATTATATACTTAAATTCAGCAAGTCATCTTTTAGCTTTAGTGTCCTTACCAAGCACAGAAATCAGTATGTAATAAATAGGTGGGAGGAAACTGGGAAAGGAATCATGTCAACTGCCCTAGTGGAGGTGTCCATGTAGTGTATGTCTTCAAATACACACATATCTTCAAACTTCAGATGTTTACACTAAATGTGTTCACATTTTCATATATGGATCATTCCTTAATTAAAGTGATTGAGAGATAAAGAAAAGTCTCAAACAAAATAGTATCCTGCATTTATAAAATATGTAGCAGAAGCTACAGAATGATTTGCAGAAACAAGGGTTTTGGTAAAAATCCATTTTTCTCATAATGAAAACCAAGAACAAAGAACTTCATCCAGCTGATTAGAGGTGCCTATGGAAAACATATACCTGTGTGAGTACATGCACATGTCACAGTGTCTCCCAAATATGTATATTTATATCTATGGACTTCTGCTCTCGGCTTTGCTCAGAGAGGCTTCTTTTTGCAGGGAACAGTGATTGGTGGGAGACTCACAGCTAGTGAGAATGCTGAGAATGTGTGACTGTGAGGTGCTCAGTCCTTAATGGGATAGCCAGAGCTAATACGTTCATTAGCAAATCACAGAAGTGCCTTTTCCAATACAAGAAACAAGACAAAGGTGCTTCTCATGAATTCTATTCAGTATTATTAAAGACCCTTGCTAGGACAATAAGATGAGAAAAAGGGAAAAGGAAGAAGCAAGCATATTTTTGCAGGTGGAATGATCTTGTATGTGCAAAATCCTATAGATACCAGATAAAATAGTTTTAATAAATTGATCAAGGATAAGAAATATAAAATACATACACAAACACCAATTGCATTTTATGGATGCAATGCATAATTCAATCAAGATAGAATAAATGTATCATGAAGAACAAGATGAACTTTAAGTTATAATGTATCACTGAAGGAAGACAGAGAATCTGAGCTTCTAGACCATAGCATTTTATGGCTAAGCAATGAATAATTCAATAATGATGGAATAATTCCATCATGAATAACAAGATGAACTTTAAGTTATAATATATCACTGAAGGAAGACACAATATATCACTGAGCTTCTATATCATTGGCTCTCAACATTCCTAATACTGCAATGTGGTGACCCCAACCATAAAATTATTGTCAATGCTATTTCAAAACTATACTTTTCCTAGTATTTGAATTGTAATGTAAATATCAATGTTCCCAGTGGTCATAGGTGACCCTCCAGTGAAAGGGTCATTCCACAGGTTGAGAAACACTGTTCTACAGATATGTGTTCATGCAGTACACTCAGTAGTGTGAAGGTGGGATTGTTCCTCTAATCTGTAGGGTTAATTTGATGCTTATCAGAACTCTCAGGCTTCTTTGCTCGTGTATATAGGGAAGTAGGATCCATCAAAATGTGAAGGATTTGGGAGAGTTAAAAGCAACTGAGGAAAAAATAAATCAAAAATTGGAACATTTATACTTGGCAGTTTCAAAACTGACCGTACTAATCAGATGGTGTGGTGCTGGTCCAAACTGATCAAACAATACATTGATCAAAACAATATAATTAAAACTTCAGAAAGTAAACTCTTTTGTTTATAGCCAATTTATTGCATCCAAGTTGCCAAGACTATTCATGTTGGAAAAAGTAGGCTTGCTTCTGAAACAGGGCATTCATATGCAAAGAGATGATTTTGAACCCCTGTTTCACATGTTTTATAAAAAAATTCAAAAATCACCATAAAACTTAAGATCCTTGAAAAAACAGTGTGAAGTTATTATTTTTTTTAATATGTGATAGAAAAGGGTCCAGGTGGTCTGGGATTCCTTTCTCAGGCACAAACTTTGATGGGGGTATGGTTACCAGACTACAGAGCTCTTCAAGCAGCATGAGATAATGCCTAGGAGGAGGAAGATCCTTTGCTACATAGCAACAGGGAATATGCAGGAGATGGAACTTGGGGGAGGAGCAAAATCTCATAAAGATCGTTTGCTCAGGTCATATTCTCACTGTTGTTTTTACTAGTTAGCTAAATGCTACAAAAGCAGCTGTGGATAAACAAAAATTGTTTACTCCTGAAATGAGACCAGAGTCCTATGCCTGTGTCTACCATTGCCTTCTTTTCCCAGTGGCTGTTTTACCTGCAACTGTGCCTGCCCGTGGCAAACCTGTACCCCAAATTACAAACTATCAGTAGGTAAGGAGACAACCTCCAGAATAGAAAGAATTAATAAAGTCAAAGGTGGGCACATTTCAAATATATGAGTACATATATATATATATTCCAAAGTTAAATGTTAAATATCACCTATCCACTGGTAAATGTGGAAAACAAAGACAAAGAAATCCATCATAAAGGGGGTCCTTTGACTTTTCTACTTTTAAAATCTTTGTGGTATCCAAGGCAAAATTTAAGGTTCATCAAACTCCATGGAGAACATTGTTTGACTTTTTTTTCTCAAAGGAGGGACTTCTTTCTTAGACAACAGCACAAGGTCTTCTTCTTCTTCTTCTTCTTCTTCTTCTTCTTCTTCTTCTTCTTCTTCTTCTTCTTCTTCTTCTTCTTCTTCGTTTCTCGTCCTCCTTCCTCCTCCTCCTTCCTTTTCTTCTTCTTCCTCCTCCTCTTCTTGTTTGTTTGTTTGAGATGGGTTTCTCTGTAAAATAGTCCTGGCTATTTCAGAAATCACTCTATAGACCAGGCTAGCCTTGAAACTCAGAGAGATCCATTTGCCTCTGCCTCCTGAGTACTGGGATTGAAGGCATGTGCCACTACCACCAAGCAACACAATGCTTTTGATGCATTATTTTGAATGTATGTTTAATTCAGCATTAAATGTGATCCTTGCATTGTATTTGGAATGGTGGGCACTTCATTCAGCACACCATCAGAAATGAAGCCCAGAATCTTTCAGCTGTGGAAATTCAATAATTTGTCTAAGTTCTAGTCCTAGCTATGGAATCAAGTTTGAATACTTGATGTATTTTGTTCTTCATTAATGTATTTGTTCCTGCATATTGCTCTGCCTTCATTCCTTCCAGAATAGCATCCCTGCCATTGAGCAAATGGATGAGATTTTTTTTTGCAGGATAGTTATGCCTTTCCTGTCATTCTTCTTAGAGAGGGATCCACACTCAGGTGGGAAGGAAGCATACACTAATGTCTCAACTCTTTCTGCAGAGTTCCTCAAGGCCCTTGATAAAATCTGGATTAATTATGCTTTTCCTCAAACTTCTCAATCCATCATCAGCTTTCATTCTATTTCTACTTTAAGAAACTAAAAAAATAATGGGAGTTTAAATTCATAATTTAAAGAGGGTCAATTCAAAGAGAAATTGATTGGAAAATCAATTTATCTCTCAGTAGATGTGATAGGCAAAGAAGGAAATTAGGTAGTTTATGAAGTGGTTTTAGGTTCTAAATGTTTTATAAGCAATTGTTAGAATTTATATGTACTGGGAAATTACCAAGTTTGATTTCCAATGGTCCTTATTTTGTAGTGGATTTTGAGATCAGTAGATTTGGAAAGTATCTTGTGAGTGTCCATATAACTTATGGGATTACAAAGATAAATTTTTAGCATTTTATTGTGGAATAGTGTTTTTTTTTTTTCCTCTCAGAATACTTGGAACAATGCAAGGAACCTGGATTTGGCTCATAAGCACATATTTACTATTTAGATTTATTTGAAATTCGGCTACTACACTAAAAAATGTTCTGTTTCTCTTTTCTTTGACATTAAGCTTGATTCCAGCAATAGGAGTGGGACTCTGTTCCCTGTCTGAAGACCAGGGTAATAGTTCATCCCTATTTTGTGATGCTAAGGTTTGAACCAAGGCCCTTGAAGATGTCAATCTAACAGCAGTAACACTGAGCTCTCTCTCTGTGTGTGTCTGTCGCTCTGTCTCTATCTCTGTGTCTGTCTCTCTCTCTCTCTCTCTCTCTCGTGTGTGTGTGTGTGTGTGTGTGTGTGTGTGTGTGTGTGTGTGTGTGTGTGTGTGTGTAGCTCAGCTAAACCTTGAACCACTGATCTTGCCTCAGCTCTCCTGAGTGTTAGGATCACAGGTATTCTTTTCTCTACTGGTTCATTTTTTTTTCTCCTTTGGGGGAGATTTGATAATATTTGAAGCTGTGAGATGGAGTTCCAATAGGAAAGTGAAAATGAAGAGATTTAGTGGTCCTGGGCCAGAGGCCTAAGAGGGGCCCACCAAGTGCAGAGGGTCAGTACTCCTTATTGTCATATTCAAGCTCAGCTTTTGGGAAATCCATTCTTGAACAGTATAATTATTATTGCCGTAACTGTACTTTTATACATGTTAATAGTCTAAAAAGAATGAAAGAAAAAAGAGTAAGCGAAGGTGAACAGGGTGCCAGCATAAACTGGGTGGAATTTGACATCTGAATCCCAGGTCAGCTTCTCACACATTCTGTATATAACTGCTCTTGGATCCCCAGTCATGCTATTTGTTAAACAAGTAAATTAAAGTCAGGCTGTTGATTCCTGTGGCAAAGCACCGACACTGTCCTTCAGCCTCCCCTCCCCTTCTGTTGAGGGATCCTAGGATCCCGCCAAGTACTTTAGTTCAAATATTTCGTTCATTCTCTTCTGCATTTCCAAAGTTACTTGGGCTTTCCTCTGTTTTTCCATGCAAAGGCCCTGCCTGCAGCACAGGCTTATGCTTGGATACTTCTATGGGCTTTGTAAGCCACAGAAATGGGTTCATTTAAACAAAATCCAGCCAGCTACCTCCCTTTGTAGTGCTGGAGTTAGAACTCAAGCTCTTTGAGTGTGCCAGTCAAGGAAGCACACTGAGCTGCACCTCATCCTGAGTGTTTTGGGACAGGAGCTTGCTACATAGCCCAGAGAGGTTTTAAATGGAGGAGCAAGGTGACATTGCGAAAAGGTACATGTCTAGGTTGTTTGGAAGAGCAGGTCTCCCAACTCTCTTTCCCAGCAAGTGAAGGCTGACTGTCTGAGCTTGTGCTCCATGCTTATGCCCAGTAAGAGAAAGAGATGTTTAATTATAGTCCCATCACTATTGAATGCAAAATGGCACTTACCCATAGAGGAATCATAATGCTAGTGCCAGATCAGGGAAAGCTGAGCAAGCAAAACCAGTGCTCTCTGCCATGGTTCTCGGAGGAGGTGGGAGAGGGGAGGATTGTTGACCTTAGTTCTGTGTGAAGTGAGTCAGTAGTGTCCACTGCTTTCTGTCACTGGAATTAGGCTGGGGATTCTGTGATGTAAACATGTGTTTCTAAATTGTGGAACTTAGCATATAATCCCCTGTGAAGCACAGGGGCCAAAGGAAAACACATCAGTCTAATGTTTTGGACTGTTTGTGGCTATGTAATTTTACAGGTTAATGAACAATTTACTCTGCTATTTTGATTTTATAATTCACTGGCATTTTTCACACATGAGAGGAACATCACCTTCCTATCAATAGCATAGTCAACTGAAAAACTCTTAGGAGCTTGGATATGATTTAATAAATTGTTCAAAGCCAAGTTATCTTTGTCCCAATTTTTCATCTCATTTTTGCAATTCCTTATATAAGGCCACGCCATTTGCATCCTGGGTGCACACTTGCCTTCTGAAGGGCTTTGAAGGAAACAAAGAATGGTTATTAATCTGCTTATATCCTCTCAGAGACAAGAAAGTGGTTGATAAGGCCATTAAGCTTTTTAAGACAATTTGTATGAGAAAATTCATGAACTGAGAAAGATGTGGCAATTACCCACATTTTAACGATGCTGTAGAAAAAAAATATAAACATTTTTGCCAGCGTTGAAACAATAGCCATCATATTAGTCTTCGTTTCTTTGGCTCATCATTTCAGACACAAAATAGAAAGTACACCATGATCTCCCCAGTGAAAATCATGGCCCGAGCATCATATCTCCCATTATGGCTTCCCTCAGGATTCGTTAGTCCCAGAGCTCTGAGTCCCTGCGGTCTATACATGGTGATATTGTGTCCTTGTGTCTTTGTGTCCTCAAGAAGACCCCAGGTTCAAGACAGGGATTTCTGAAGATGATGCTGATGTAGTAAACTCCTGTCTTCTTGCACTTTTGGTTTTTAAACCCACAACTCCAATGCTGCCCCTCTGTCAAGATAGGCACATCAAACACTAAGGAATTGCAGTCCAACCTGCTTTTATTCCTAGTTCTGGAGCTCAGAGAAATAGTCTCCTCTTGTTGGCTTTATGGAGTCTAGAATATCATTTCCTTTTGCCTGCTTAGAGGATGATCACTTGGTGGTGTTAAGGTGAATTTTACCCATGGACATAGTAGTAAGATAGACTTTGTCTTTGTATACAGCTCTATTCATATTAATCATACCCCTAGAAGGTTTTATTATGCTGTAATTGACAGCTTAGCTTCCATGTGGGTAAACAGGACTGCATCACAGGGAGCATCTTCTCTGCAGGAGTGGTGTTACATGTCTCCCGCTATTTCAAACAGAGCAGATGTACTTAAAACCCCAGACACCACTTTCCCAGACTGAAGACGTCTCTATCCGGTAGCTATCCTGGGGTAGAAATGCTGAAACCTTTGCTTGGAATAAGATAAAACATAAAGTCCGTGATTTGGTGACTTACTGGCCCACCTCACATGTGTGGAAGAACACTATATCCTGGTGTTCTGGGCATGACTACCTGTAACAGAACAGAATCTACATGTGCTGTTGACGGTAAAAATGTGCCTGTAGCTGATTATCGCAGCCCTCAGGTCCCTGATGAAGGGATTTTACAGTCCGGGAAAGTTGTGTATAGATGGACTCATTTGGTCCCATAACAGGTATGCCATCCTTTTGTTATGAGCACGCCCACTGTCGGCTCTGTCGCCGTGCTCACGTTTGACTCCAGTGGCGTTTCTTTAGTTGGCTTCCTCTCCCTCCTCATTCACACTCTAGAACTGACTTCCTTCCTTTTCACTTGAACAGATTTAGTAATGTGATCCGTGGTTAGCTTGGCCTTGGCCATGGAGTTGATGGCTTTGCAAAAGTCCCTTTAATGTTATTTGTCCATTACCTAAAGGGCAGCCTTGTACAGGCCTGGCTTATACTAAATGCTCAAAAAAAAAAAAAAAAAATGGTGAATGGTCATTACATTAGTTTAGAGGAAACAACAGGCAGGGTTTTTATTTGTTTATTCATATTTTATGTGTGTAAGTGTTTGGTCTGAATGTAGCCTGTGTGTCATATGCACAAGGCACCCATGGAGCCCCAAAGAGGGCATCAAAGCCTCCGGAACTAGAGTTACAGATGCTTGAGAGATACCATGTTAACCATGATCTCTGTACTGGCCTTGTCTTCCAGTAACTACAAAGGATTGCTACATTGTGATTTTCTGAAAGGGGGAAATGGGCTGTATGTTTAATAGACTAAAACTCTATCTAATAGACTAAAAAAATACAGTGGTTACATATTTCAGCATCTTGTTAGTAGAATGAGTTTATAAAAACAAGTAGATGTACTGAATTAAATTACTTAGAGAATATGTATATTCTATAACATATATCTAAGTAATACACACACACACACACACACACACACACACACACACACACACACACACGTAAAAGATTGGCCAATCTCTACTAAGTTACATTCAGATAGGAGAAATAAATTCTGGTGTTATAGTATGGTGACTGTGGGTAGATAACAGAGAATGATTTATAGAAAAACCAGGGGATAGAATGTTGATTGCTTTCATCATGAGGCAATGAGTTTGCGTATGTTTGTATTCTTTCCCCAATTTGAGCATGAAACAGCATATACAGCATATAAACAAGCATATATTTAATATATTGTTAAAATGAAGTTTTATTTCTCAGTACATTATAACAAACACAATAGTATGGTAAACAAAAAAATTGAGCAAGAATATTCAGTATGTAGTGTTCAAATTAGGAAAGGTCATGAATAATACCTGGAAAGAGAAGACTCTTAGCAGTGGTGACTTCTGGGATTGCTGTGCTATTTTAAATTCTTTACATTTTCCATCATTTAAAGCCATTTTACATATTATGCATGCATAATTTTATATATACAAGATATATGTAGAGCCTATATATATACACACATATATGCAAGAGATATGTGGTAGGTATGTAGATAGTTGATAGCAGATAGGTAGGTAGATAGATGATAGCTAGATAGTGTTTTTGTATTTGAATGACACAAGGGACTCCAGAATTATTTTAGGAAATAGAATTATGTTAATTGAACTATCATGTAAATTTACAAAATATAAATCTCTATTTTCCTCTTAACTCTCATGTAACCATAAAATAAATAAATATAAAAAATGTAAATAAACTTTTAGAAACCAATTAAATTGAAAACACTGGCATAATATACAAAATATGGAAATGTAATAGTATATTTCATTAATTAATAAGGACTTAAATGCAACCACTTTTTTAAAACTTCAACTACATTAAACTTTAGTTTAAAAGTTTATATATATTTGTATGTATATCACAGTATACATAAATACACCTATTACAGATAATATAACGTGTATTATATGTTATATTTTATTAGCATGTATTTTGTAGACTAATACTATAGAATATATATTTACAAATGTGATCTGCTAATGAGCAAATCTCAAATATACATTTTAGTGATTCATTATTTGATAACTTTTAAAGATACTAAATATATTAAAATAAATAGGATCCACATTGCTGAAAAAAAATATCTAAGGTACAGGTATATAATAATTTTAGAATGAGAAACAGGCTTTTTCATTTCTTTTCTGCTACTACTATTATTGTTTATTAGCAACATTAAATTTTGACTCAAACACCTGTAACAAAATTCCATAAACTGGGTAGTTTTAAAAACAACAAAATTTTATTATTATTATTAATTACAAATTTTAATTTTTTTTACATCCAGATGGCGGCTTCTCCTCATTCTCCTCCATTCTGCCTGCTCTCCCCATCCACTCCTCCATCTCTCTTCAGAAAGGAGCATGTCTCCCATGGGAGTCCACAAAGCATAGTACATCACGTTGAGTTAGGACCAAGCTCCTTCCCCTGCATCAAGTCTGGGTGAGGCAACCCAGCATGGGGAATAGGTTCCCAAAAGCCAGCTTAAGCATCAGGGACAGGTCCTTATACCACTGCTAGGAGCCTCACAAACAGATCAAGCTACATAACTGTCACACGCATGCGTAAGGCCTAGGTTGGTCCCATGCAGGCTCCCTAGCTGTATGTCCAGGGTCAGTAAGCTCCCATGAGCTCAGATCAGTTGTCTCTGTGGGTTTCCTGGTCATGACCTTGACTCTCCTGGATTGTATCATCCCTCCTCCCTCTCTTCAACAGGATTCTGGGGCTCTTCCAGGGCTTGGCTGTGGATCTCTGCATCTGCTTCAAACAGTAACTGGATAGTGACTCTCTGAAAACAATTAGGGTAATCACCAATCTGAATACAGTAGATAGCTAGTTCAGGCACCCTCTCCTGTTGCTAGGAGTATTAGCTGGAATCATCTTGTGGATTCCTGGAAGGTTCCCTGGCAACAAATTTCTCCCCCATCAAGACATCTCTTTCATTACTCTCCCCTTCAGTCCTGTCCCCAACACATCCAATCACATCCTTTGTTCCCATCCCTCCAGCCTCTGTCCCCAGTTTACCCAGGAGATCACTTCTATTTCACATTCCCAGGGAAATCTATGTATCCTTCTTTGTGCCCTTCTTGTTAGCTAGCCTCCCTAGAGCTGTGAATTGTAGCTTGGTTATTCTTTACACCTAATATCTACTTATGAGTGAGTACATACCATGTTTCTTTCTAGGCCTGAGTTGCCTCACCCAGGATGATTTTTTCTAGTTCCATCCATTTCCCTCAAATTTCATGATATCATTGTTTTTCACTGCTGAGTAATATTCCATTGTGTAAATATACAACATTTTCTTTATGCAATTTTCAGTTGAGGGGCAACTAGGTTGTTTCCAGGTTCTGGGATTACATGTAATTATATATTTACAGCAAGATGACCGCAGTTGAAGAACCAGTAGAATATAAATCCTATAATAAGAATATTCCCTGAACAGTTTCATAAAGAGTTTCTGTAGATGTTAATGACCTCCTCTTTTATGAAAGCTTTTTAGCTCTGATATTTAATTTTCTTTAAAATACTTTGTAGAACTTACTATTGATGCCTGTGGTATTGGTGTTTCTTTTACTTTATACTTCAGGTCAATCATCCAATATGTTTATTGTTGATTTATTTCAGTTTTCTTTTTTCTTTTTCTTTTGGAGTGAGTCTTAGTAAGTCAGGTGTTTCTTGGAATTTATTTACTTATTTATTTCTTTTGTTTTTTGAGACAGGGTTTCTCTGTATTGCTTTGGAGGTTGTCCTAGAATTCACTCTTTAGATCAGGCTGACCTCTGCCTCCTGAGTGCTGAGAGTAAAGGCATGTGAGCAGTTTCTTCCAAGTTACCTAACTTTTTAACATTTAGTTTTTCAGAGTTTTATTGACTTTATTTGTGTGTTCCTGGTATCATTTTCAGTGTCTCATTTGATTTATTTTAGTCTTTTTAGATTTATTTATTTAGTCATTTAGATTTATTTCATTTTTCTTTAAAAAAGTCAATCTTATCTTTTGTATAATTTTCTCTCCCCCAATTCCTCTTAGGTCCTTCCCACCTAGCTACCCAACCTCATGTTATTTCTCGCTCTCTTCCTCTCAAAATAATAAAAATCAGCATACTAATAAAGCCAATAAGATAAAAATACAAAACCAAACAAACAAAAATATGTAGTCTATTTTGTGTTGGCCAGCTACCCTTAGGCTTGGGGTTTTCCCTAGAGTATGGTTTA
Source organism: Phodopus roborovskii (assembly GCF_943737965.1). Classification (NCBI taxonomy): domain Eukaryota; kingdom Metazoa; phylum Chordata; class Mammalia; order Rodentia; family Cricetidae; genus Phodopus; species Phodopus roborovskii. The sequence continues at coordinate 39,946,601 of NW_026126511.1, read as the reverse complement.
TGTATACAGTGTCACTTCATTGGAGAACACTGATTTTCTGATTCCCAGTAGTAGGACATTGTGTCCACTTCCCTTTGTCCATGCTGGTATTTTGCCTGGTTAGAACTTGTGTAGGTCTTGTATATGTGGTCACAGTCTCTATGAGTTCATATGTGCATCATGCCTGTTGTGTTCATAAAATATTGTTTCCTTGGTGTCATCCTTAACCTCTAGATCTTATAATCTTTTCACATCCTCTTCTGCAGAGACCCCTGAGCATTGAGAATTTGATGAAGATATCCTGCTTAGGACTGAGTGCTCTAAAGTCTTCACTTTCTGTACAATGTCCAGTTGTGGGTTTCTCTGTGTTCATTATCGTCTATTGCAATAAGATGATAATTTCTCTGTTAAGAGTTGAGAAAGACACTGATGTGGGTATAACAGTATGTTATTAGGAGCCATTGTATTGATATGTTCCTTTAGCAGAATAACAGTGGTAGGTTTTCCTCTAAGATTCATGATCTATCTAATCACAGGTTATTGGCCCTATGAGTAGTGTCAGGTGTTTAGTCCATCTCATGTAATAGATCTTAAAACTAATGAAAAAGTGGTTGTCTACTGATGTGTTTATGTTACTATTGCACCAGTATGTCTTGTAGGCAGGTCTCTGTTGTAGTTCTTAGGATATGCACTAGTGACAACTGATACTACTTTTCTTCTTTGGTAGAGTACATAGTACCTTCCTGCATCATTAGCTTGTAGTTGGACACCAGCTCAATGTCTCCTTGTTTAATAACATAAGTAAGTAGTGTCTTCAGAAATGGGGCCTTACTTTCAGATTGTGGAAGACTCAGCAATGCCAAGTAATGTTTGTGGAGTTCATTGGGCCCTTTGGTCGAATTTATCTCAATAAGATAGAACTTATGCTGGCACTGGGGATTTTAGTTGGCATAAGATGTTTAGTTGGGGTATCATGTCCCCTATTATGCAAAAATTACATTAAATTTATTATACTGTGTGTATAAATTTTAGGATCTGTCTAGAAACAATAATACTGAGTGAAGTATTGCATGTTTTTACTTATATGGGAATGTTTGAGATCCATGTGTTTCAGTCCAAAGAACCACAGAGGTTAAGTAGCTAATAAGGAGCCAGGTGGAGAGCAGGGATCTTCCAGGAAAAGAGACATCAAATACAAGACTATAAAGCAATGTTGGAGAGACTAGAATACGAGGATTAAATGTAGAGGAAAGGAAGGCTGGGGAAAGGAGGACATATGAAAAGGAACAACTTACACTCAAGTCTTTTCATAATCCATACGGAAACCTATTACCTCCTATTACCTTACATCTAAGGTATCTTTGTCTTTCTTAGAACTGCTTTTGCTTAAGTCCATAAATTCTGGCGTGTTTGCCTTTTGCTTTTCCTAAGATATTTCCAAGTTTGCCTTTTGATTTCTAATCAGGCCTATTGGTTGTCCCAGGTTGTAATGCTTCATTTTCACACGTCTATAAATATTCTAGCTTTCTTTCTGCTGATTACTCCAAGTTACAGGACATTTTCATAAAAGATACTTGATATGGTTTTGGTCCTCTTGATTTTCTTAAGACTTACTTTGGAGTCTAATGTCATCTATATTGAAGAATGTTCTGTGTATGTTCGAGGAATGTTCCTCTGATTCTATGAAGAAAATAACACAGAGAGGTGGGAGGGAGAAAAGGTGAGAAGCAGACCGACTGGCTTGCATGAGGAATAGCAAAGGGAATGGGGAAAACATGGCATAGGAAATGGTTAACTATTGGATGTATGAAGTAGCAGAAATAGAAAGAGGGGTAAACAATAAGTGCATCTGAGTCACTGTGGAGCGGAGCCAAACTGACATATTGACGGCTTGTGCCTTGACAACAAACTGGTAGGATAACAAATTGGAACCTCTGAGATTGTGGACTCATGAATAAGCAAATAGGACACAGAAAAGTTGCTGTGTTCGGGAGTTGGAAAAGAGGAAGGACACAAGAGGGAAATCTGATGTTGAGGCAACAATGAAATACCTACCTGTGGGAAGCATAACCAAGGAAAAGATTTCACATGGAGTAGGGTGGCAAATTACACAGGGGCAGCTCAGGTCAGATTTGAAGTCTAACAGATCCCATCTGTGTCTATGACTAAGCAAAATCTTAGTGTTAATTATTTTACTTGTATATTTAAATTAATATCTTAATTTCCTGTAGTGAACTTCAGGGCAGATGCAGAGTATACAGAATACTGGTGAAAAGGTTAAGCCTTCACTTTTCTTGGCTTCTAGAACACCACACATTGAGTCAGAAGATATTGGACCTTTTCACATGAACAACATGCTCCCATGTTGTTAAAACAAAAATGAAAAGCAGAGATAACAGTGTTGAGTCACTCTCTCAGCCAGGGTCCTAGCAGAAAGAAGACTTTAATGAAGAACTAACAACAGAGGTGTGAGCATGACAGAGGGGAAAATGTTCCATCCCCGAGACAAACAACCCCAGGAAGCCATTACTAAGCCTGAGGCTGGTAGGACAGTGGGAGGAAAGAGTATCTATATAGCCCAGTGGAAACCAGGGCCTTGAAGGAAGATTACCAGCAGGCACTGCTTCTAAAGAAACCCACAGAATTAAGCTGACTATACGCGAAGGGGAAATGCTGTAAATCTTATCTTTCCCCATCCTTTTATCACAGCGCAGTAATTCTCTTTTGTGGAATTAATGGAGAAACTGCAAAGTCCATTCTGCTGATGTCCTTGGCAAGGATGAGCTTCATTGTGCTGAGAGAGAATCTATCAAGTGTTGAAGTACACATCCTGTTAGCCAGCAGGCCCATTCACAACGACAGTGTGCCAATGATGGGAGACTCACTCCAGCGAAGACCATTCAAGTGTCTGGTGGTACAAGTCTCCCCATTTTTGAGTGCTTGACTCAGAACAAGTTAGCCACAGAGAAGGGACTAACTCTACCAAGCAGTCCAAGCAGGGTTCCTGTAATCTGTAAAGGAGTTCTTTCTGTAAGAATCACTGTTGTCACTAGTCATTCATTCATCCTCTAAAGGGAATGATGCAACTCACTCCCGGGAACCTATCAAGTGATTGTTCCTTACCCAAGTCCATGTTCTCTACATGCAAATACCCAAACCTCCATGCTTACTACTTAACACCCAGTTTTACCTTGATATCTTGCTAGTAACCATTCCCTAGTAGATTTGTTTAGGGCAAGAATGTAACTCTCTGAAAGTCTGCACAGACTTTTAGCCTTTATTTCTTCCATAATTGCTGAATACAAAAATATGAATGGGGTTATAATGGAAGGGCACAGGAAAATCCCTGTGTGTGGTGTCTCTGTGATCTTGGACACACTGTGACTCTTCTTGTTATCACCTTTAAAAATGAATTAAGATTGCTTCTCAGCCTTTTTGTTAAGATCAAATGCAAAATTTAGAACACCATTCATGAGCTTTTAGGTTTCTTTAAATACTGATATTAGATATCAATATTTTATATAAAAAATAAGAAATAAGGCCACACTTATTGATTGCTTTGGGGTGAGAAAGATGGGATTGCATTTTCACACAATAACAAGGTGGCAAATAGCTGTCACACTGAATGTGCTAGATGGTACTTTTCTGTCAACCATCAAGGTGCAGTTACTGTGAGAACAAAGCATTTGTGTTCTCCAAATCACCTTTGAGTGTTCTGAGCTGACAATGGAATTACTGAGGTTAGATGACTCATAGTTTCATACTTACCATCATTATAAAAGCACTCCGATGTTCCTGTATATTAAGATATGGGACTGAAAGTAAGGAGAATGTGTGAGAAGTATAGAGGTGTTGGAATCCACAGAGTAAAATCAGGGTATTCAGGATCTCTGAATCATTTAAAGAGTAAGATGCCGAAGATGACAAGGCACAGATGGCGAGCTGCTAAGAGACATAGACCTCCAGTGAGCTGTGTGTTTTAGAGGAAGCCATTTAACCTCTATCTTGCTACTGCAATATGGAAGTCATATACCAGAAATTTTATCAGTATTAAGTTAGGTATAAAATATAAAGGGAATAGTAAAAAAATTACAAATGATTACTGCAATTGTTATGGGTGCATGAGTTCCAGACTCACAAAGGATTAGAGAAACCATGATCCTGTGATTCTTTTTCTATATAAACAACAATGCCTCAGATGGATGAGATGACTCGTTGGGTCCAGGTGTGTGGTATGCAAGCTGGGAGACCTGGCTTCAATCCCTGAAACCTGCACCAAAGTGGGAGGGGAGAACCAACTCCCCCCCAGATTGTCATATGAGCTCCACATGCATATTGTTAAACACAACAATAATAAATGGTATGCCCTAGTGTTCACTGAAACATTACTAGAAGCTGTGTGCTGGTGGCATCTTGTAATAACAATGTTTTATCTCAAAGGCTGCAATCCCATTAGTGAAGAACCAGCACCCAATGAAACACCGCATTTGATACTGTTCCTGCTTACACAGCAGGGAGGGGGGAGGGGGCAGTCCTCAAAGGCAACATGTGCTGAAGCCATCATCCAAATCAAGGTTTTCTTTCTTGGGAACAGTTAATACAAACAGCACAGATTTTATTATTATTAATATTAATATTAAGATTTTGTTTCAAATTTTCAAGTGTGTTTCCAATTTTCTATTGACATCAGAAACCAACTATCAATAGCTTGATGAACTGATGAGTTAAGCCACATGGCTTCTTTAGTAGTTGCCATTTATGTGAGCAGATACGGAATTCTGTATGCTTTGCAGGTGTTCTGCTTCTTGTCACAAGCTATCTAAGCAAAATCTTTATTATATTGCCACTTCACCAAAGCCCTACTTTGTTTTGCTTGGGACAGAGTTCTGGGTAAATTAGTGAAATAACAACTAAGAAAAAAAAATTTTTCATCAGGTATAATTAGCACAAGTTCATTGTACAAGGGAAGCAGTGTCAGCAACAGCCAGGAAAATAACATCGCCAGATGGGCAGTGCCCCTGTCCCTGGGATCTGTTGACATCAGCCACAGGACTGGCACTCATTCCTGCTTAGTCTAGTCCATGTTATTTTATGAGTGTGGACAGAACTGTGCTTCAACGATCCAAACAGATACCGACAGACTGTTTTGTGTGGAGCAAGGAAGGATCATTTTCTTCCAAGAACTGGCTTTCCAATTGGAAACAAACTATATAGAAGATAAAGTAAGACAAAGAAAAACTGGAAAGAACTGAGATTTAATTATTCTCTGCTATGTATCAGGGGTGATTCCAAGTAGTATGCATGACCCATCGTATAGCCACCCGTGGGTGATTCTGTAGTTTTCAGATGAGGAAACCAAGGAAAAGAAATGAACGGACTCTAACTCATTGAGAAGGAAATGTTCAACCCAGCATTGATCGCTAGTAAGGGAAGACCTCCCACCCACAGCATCAGGGCCACCTGAAAGCAGGACAAAGTGAAGGTGAAAGAATTGGGAGACTGGACAAATTATTTCAACTTTGTCTCAGAGATGTCCTGTGTAACAAAGGGAGAACCACGGAACTGCTCCATGAAAACACATTAAGCAAGAAAATGCCCTTAAGTACTCCATCCTGAGTGTATACTTCTCTTGTCATAGGGGATTGCCCTCATCCAGACAGGCTTACTCTAGTGCAGGCATCTGCCTTCCCACAACACCCTAAACATGGAGAGTGTTGGCATCCATCTGGACATGTAGCAGGTTTCAGGGCAGTGGACAGAGCCTACACTGTCCAAGGCAAGTGTCCACTAAGCAATCTATAGGATTAACCAGTGTTAGCATGCCAATTCCCGTCCACCTCTGAAATAGGTCTAAAATATGGCTGCAGTGAGCCCCAGGAAACTTTTCCCTGTCGAGTGGGAGAATTTCAGCAAGTTTAAAGATGCTACTGATATATTTATACTAATTCAAATAGTCTTGAACATGTGTTTTGAAATGAACAACAGCAATAACAAAGAAACCAACCTTTGTAAAGCTCTCTTAGAGCAAGCAAAGGTATAAATGGAAATCAATAGATGCATTTATTTTTTCCTTGGGGAACAATTACCCCTAAGTTTAGACTTAGATACCAGGTGTTGACTACTTCAAATTTCTTAATCCTTGAGATGTGTCACTTTTGCAAGATGGACGGTGTTTTCCCACTAAGACACTGTGAAATTGCTAACTTGGGGAAAAAGTGAGCAAAGCCTTCTTGTGTTTTCATATTAGACATTCACAGAGTGCAGCATGGAGATTTAGAATAAAACTTGGTGGAGAAATATGACACGAATGATTATTTTGAGAACTCAAGAGAAAATTAAAATATTCTGACACAAAGGCCTACTGGAAGAGAACAGATGTTTAAGAAAATCAAAAAAAAAAAAAAATGTATAACATCACTGATAAACACTCCACCAGCTGGCGTCCTACAATTATCCAAAAGCACACCCCTATCTCAAAGCCGGCAATGTGATAGTCTGTTCACACCATGATCCCTACATCTGTAATTTGCATTTACTGGTATTTTTAGTCACTTATTATCAAAGTAAAAATGCAAAATCAGCTTTCAGATTTAACAGTCTTCCCATGCATGTTTACCATGGCAGTTTGAATGGGAAACGTCCCCCATAGGCTTAGGTATTTGAACACTTGGTGTCCAGTAGGTGGCACTGTTTGGGAGGGTTTCAGTGGCACAGCCTTACAGGCGGAAAGTATGTCTCTGGGGCAGACTTTGGGATTATCTAACCTCACTTTGCTTTCAGTTCACTGTCTTTACTTTGTCTTTTGTTTTTGAAGTTATGAACTTCCAGCTTCCTACTCCTGCCTGCCACTTGCTGCTGTGCTTCTGTGCTATGATAGGCTCATCTTTTTGAGACCATAAGCACTCATAAACTTACCTTCAAATTGCCTTTGATCATGATATTTTATTATGGCAACAGAAAAGTAATTAATGCACACACTCCAAATTTCCTTCAAACTGCAAAATCTTAGTAGGGTTGAATTATCTGTATCATCATTTTTCTTCTTCTTCTTCTTCTTCTTCTTCTTCTTATTATTATTATTATTATTATTATTATTATTATTATCATTATTGATTTTTTGAGACAGGGTTTCTCTGTACTTTGGAGCCTGTTCTAGAACTAGCTCTTGTAGACCAACAAAATATTATTCCACACATCTAATTAATTAGTACATATGGGTAACTTCAAAATTACATCATTTAGTGATGTTGTTATTGACCCTAGTAGGCTCAAAAAAAGAACCTTCCAGAAATGCCTGAATTATAATCCCTGCCACCTGTAAATCTGTTATCTTACATTACAAACAAGCTTTGCAAATTCAATTAAAATAAATATTTGATCTGCAATGATTTTCCTGGATTATATAGCTGGGTCCCATGTGACAAGAAAAGTTCTTATTAGAGGGAATTAGAAGAATCAGGCAGGTGAGATAGAATTTGAAAGTGCCACTGCTGCTGTTCAATACGGAGGAGAGGGTCATGGGCCAATCAAGGTAGGTGGCCTCTGAAATCTTGGAGAAATGAGGGAATAGATTCCTGTCCCCAGCCTTTGGTGATGTTCTGATGTCAGCATAGTGAGGCCCATTGGAAGTATAAGATAATAAATTTATTTCATATTAAGCCACTGTTATTTGTAATATTTTTGCTATTGTTTAATGATCCTGAGAATAGTAGATGTCCAATAGGCTTACTGACATAGGATTTTATCCACTCAATGGATACGATGTCTTTGTTGGATAGTATTGAATTGTTCAAATACAGCTTCAAGTTGTGATCCATTATCCTATGCCAACGTCATTTAAAATTATTTGTTACTATTTTTGTGCATGTATGATGTAGTAGTGGGGTAAGAGGAGGAGAGGACATGCATGTGTCATAGCAACTATGTGGAGGGCATTAGTCAACCTTATAGAGTCAAGTTTTTCCTTTTATTTTATGTGAACTCTGGGGATTGAACTCAGGTTCAATCAAGGTTAAGGTTCTACAGTAAGTACGTTTAATTGCTGAACTTTCTTCATAGCACAAGTTACTATTTTCTATTGTTTGGGTTGGGGGTTTTGAGATGGAGTCTTGTTGTGTGGCACTAGCTAACCTGGTGCTTATTATGCAGTTGATATCACCCAATGGCATTCCTCCTGCCTCAGTTTATCAAATGCTAAGATTATTGGCATGTGCTAACAATGTCTGGCTGAAAAGGGCAGCCCAAAGAGTGGGTAAAGATCTTCACCAACCCCACATCTGACAGATGGCTGATTTCCAAAATATACAGAGGACTCAAGAAGCTCATCACCAGTGTTTAGCTGTGAGTGTCTGCTTCTGCTTCCAACAGCTACTGGATGGAGTCTCTAGGATGGCATATATAAGGTAGTCATCAATCTTACTATCTAGGAAGGACATTTAATGTAGCCTCTCCACTGTTGCTTAGATTGTTAGGTAAGTGTATAGTTGTAGGTCTCTGGACATTTCCCTAGTGCCAGATATCTTTTAAACACTATAATGGCTCCCTCTATAATGATATCTCTTTTCTTGGTCTCCTCTATTCTTCCCTGACTCAATTTTCCTGCTCCCTCATGGCCTCCTCTCCCCCCCTCCTTCTCTTTCTCTTAATTCTCTCTCCCCTCCCCACATGCTCCCAATTTGTTCTGGGGGATCTTGTCCCTTTCCCCTTTTCAGGGGGATAATGCATGTCTCTCTTAGGGTCCTCATTGTTTCTTAGCATTTCTGGTGGTGTGGATTATAGGCTAGTAATCCTTTCCCCTATGTCTAAAATCCGTATATGAGTGAGTATATACCACGTTTGCCTTTTTTTTGTGATTGGGTTACCTTACTCAGGATGGTTCCTTCTAGTTCCATCCATTTGCCTGCAAATTTCACAATTCCATTTTTTCCCATCCCCTCCCCACTGAGTTGTACTCCATTGTGTAAATGACCCACATTTTTTCCATCCATTCTTTAGTTGAGGAGCAATTAGGTTGCTTCTAGAATGAGCAAAGAGGTCAACATCAGGCTGGAGAAACCCATAGAAATAGCTGACCTGAACAAGGGGGAGCTCATGGACCCCAGTCTGGATCTGGGAAAACAGTTTAGAACTGACCCAGATCCCCTGAATGTGGGTGTTAGTTAGGAAGACTATGCAGTCTATAGGGCCTCTGGTAGTGGATCAGTATTTAATCCCTAGTGTACAAATGGATTTGGGAGTCCATTCTACCTAGAAGGATACTCTCTCAGCGTAGACACATGGTGGAGGGCCTAGGCCCTGCTCTAAATGATATGGAAGACATTGAAGATTACCCATGGAAGGCCTCTCCCCCCCGTGGAGAGCAGGGGAGGGTGTGGGAACTGGGATTGACATATAAAACAAGCGTTTTTAAAAAAAATTAAATATAAAATATATAAAAAAGAAAGCTAATAAAAAAAGCTAGTTACTAAAACACCAAATAATCCAATTTAAAAACTGGGGTAGAGATCTAATAGAGAATTCTAATTGTAAACACAGGAATCTCATACACCTATCAGAATGACTAAAATCAAAGTCACCAAAGACAGTTTATACAGGAGAGGATGCCAATCAATCTACCTCAAGACCCGGTAACTCTACTCTTGTGCACATACCCAAAAGATGCATACTCATATCATAAGGACATCTGTTCAATTGTGTTCATAGCAGCATTGCTTGTAATAGCCAGAACCCAGAAGCAACCTAGATGCCCCTCAACTGAAGAACAAATAAAAGAAATGTGGTACATTTACACAATGGAGTAGTACTCAGCAGTAAAACAATAATGACATCTTGAAATTCGCAGGCAAATGTGTGGAACTAGAAGAAACCATCCTGAGTGAGGTAACCCAGATTCAGAAAGGAAAACTCAGCACATACTCATAAGTGGATATTAGACATAGAGCAAAAGAATAACCAGCCTACAATCTACAACCCCAGAGAAGCTAGGAAACAAGGAAGATCCTCAGAAGGAATATCTATGCACTCTCCAAGAATGAGAAAGTGACAAGATCTCCTGAGTAAACTGGGAGCATAGGGGGAGGGGACAGGAGAGGAAGGTAGGAGAAAGACGAGGGGGGAAGGGAAAGAGGAAGAAGAACATGTGGGATCAGGAAGGTTGAGTTGGGGGAAGAACAGAGGAGAGCCAGGAAATAGATACCTTGATAGAGGGAGCTGTTATGGGCTTAATGAGACACCTGGTGCTAGGGAAATTACCAGGAATCCACAGAGATGACCCCAATAAAGAACTTGGGCAATAATGGAGAGTCTAACTTAAATGCCCTTCCCCTATAATGAAATTGATGTCTACCTTAAATGCCGTCCTAAAGCCCTCATCTAGTAGCTGATGGAAGCAAAAGCAGGGATTCACAGCTAAATACTAGCCGAACTCCTGGAATCCAGTTGTAGAGAGGGAGGAGTGATGAGCAAAGAGATCAAGACCAGGCTGGAGAAACTCACAGAAACAGCTGACCTGAACAGGGGGGAGCTCATGGACTCTAGAGTGATAGCTGGGGAAGCTGCATAGGACTGAATCAGGCCCCCTGAATGTGGGTGTCAGTTGGGGGGCTTGGGCAATCTATGGGGCATCTGGCAGTGGAACCAGTATTTATCCATAGTGAATGAACTGTTTTTTTGGAGCCATATGAAGAGATACTCTGTCTAGATAGGGAGTGGGAGGGGGGGACAGCCTGCCCCAAATGATATGACAGACTTGGATGATTTCACATGGGAGGCCTCACCCTCTCTGTGGAGTGGATGGGAGGTGGGATGGGGAAGTATTGGAGGGAGTAGGAGGATGGTAGGGAAGGAACTGGGATTGGTATGTAAAATGAGATTGTTTTAATTTAAATAAAAGAAATAATTTAAAAGAGTGGAGCCCAGAATGAACTTCAACTTGAGATCTTCCTTCTTCATCCTCTTCAGTGGCTTGTCTGCAAGCTTCACCTTATTCAAAATCTTATGCTTTCTACCTTACCTCTCAGAAAATCACCCCTTTTCACCTGCAAAAATAATATGTCTAATAGGAGAGTTGGAGTCTGGAAATTGAAGTTATCATAAGACATTTAAAAAATTTCTACTCCTCAATGGACTTACCTGACAAAGACCTCTACCAGTACCAGATAGATGGAGATCCTATCTCTACAAACTGATTATTTCCCCCGCAAAATGGGGCTTCTTCAAGACTGCATTTTCCTCTATGCAGCAAGGCTTAACTAAAACACTGTCCTGGAGACAATCTAGTACCTAGATTCCCTTGCCCCTAGTAAGGGGTGAGCTAACCTGTCCATGGGTAAATTTACCTGTATTCTTTCCTGCTTCATTACTTTGAGTACACTGGAAGGTGGTCATTCCTTCCTTTCATCAAACTATAAATAAATCCAGTTTCCTTAATCAGTCTTGGTGTAATACAGGGAACTTGTATGGTGTGTTGAGGTATCTAAGTGCCTATAACAGCATGAGGCAAAGTTCAGTTTATCATTTTGTGTAAGGTTCATGTTTTGATGACAAATCAAACATATCTCAAGATCACAAATATCTCCTCTTATCAATAATTATTCCTGTTCATCTATTTTGATCCTTTGATAATCTTTGTAATAACATTTATGTGCATGGTGTAAAGTAAGAATCCAAGTTAATCTGTTCATGTATATAGGTCTAATTATCCTGTTGAATAAAGTATTCAATGTCCCACCAAATTTCTTTAACACATTTGAGGAAAAATGGGCATTTGTTTCTGTATTCTGAATAACACTGTATTGATCTACTTACCTATTTTTATGCCAGCAGCATGCTGTTTAAATCTATAGCTTTATAATAAACCAAAATTGAAAATTTAAAGTGCCCCAGCTTTATTACTTTTCAAAAGGAAGTGTTTTCTGTTTTAGGTCCATCATATTTCTATATAAAATTTTAATATCACACTGTGTGTTGGCATTTTAATAGGTTCGGGTTGATGCAAGTTAGAGAAGATATTTCTTTCTTAAACTTGACATGCTCATGCTATAGATGGGTATAAACACACTTAGCCATCTGTTACTACCTGGTCCCCTTGGGTATTGTTACTGGTAGGTTTGAGACATGAATTTTTTTTTCCTGGAAGAAAAAACTTCTTTCCTGGAAGAAGTAACTTCTATCAGTTACTGACTCAGACTACTTCAATCACACACCAACTTGGCAGTAGTAGCAATTCATTTTATCTTTTGCCTTTCCAACTGGTTCCTTTCCCATGTCTATTCAGTATTGTTCAGTCTTCTGATGGCTCCATTCCTGTCCAGGCTGTCTCTCCCTTGGCCTCAAGCCCCATTCACTTCTGATTGTTCACTCTGCCTTTTTCTCCTGAGAGAACAATGATGTTGTGTTCCGAGACCCTTGACCTGGATTCCTTTCTTATAATATGAACATTTGTCTCTACCTAGTCCACTTCATAGGTCAGAGGGGGCATTGTGAAATAATGGGCAGATTTCAGAAGCTTTCTTCTTGCTGATCATGTCACATACAAACTGTAGTCACGGTGTGTGAATCCTACCCACAAGTTCCTCATTCCCAGAATAGAGAGATTGATAGCTTGTACATAAATCTCAACCTCCCATAAGCCTTTGCCTGAAAGTGAGTAGGTAACATGTAAGAAATCGCTCTAAAACCTGAAATACACTTTAATATAAGGTAGTATGTAGTCACTTTACATTTAAAATGTATGTATTTTGTTTGTGCAACTAACATGTCAGCCATCTGAGGTAGGAATGTGGGGAAGGTGAACATTTCTAAACATAACTGAAATTCTGCTTGCTCATTTGATAGTTGTAATGACTCTTTTTTCCCATAATACTCTGAGATTCTCACTCCATGATAAAGTAGCTTCATAAGGAAATTAATTTCACAGGTCCATGGAGGATATAAAATTAGACATAGAGAATCAGGAGGTGTTTTCATCTGCTAAGTTGTGAAGTAATAATAGTAAAATCAGTAGCTGAGAACGAAGGGCTGCAGTGATTTGAATGAGGAATGCCCCCAATAGTCTTGGGCATTTGAATATTTGGTCCCTGGGTGGTGGTACTACTTGAGGAAGGTTTAGGTGGTAGATGCTTGCTGGGAAAAGGACATCACTGTGGATGAGCTTTGAGACTGAAAACTTCAAGCTTTTTCTAAATTATTTTCTCTGCTTCATCCTCTCGTCTGAAATGTGAGTTTTTAGCTTCCCACTGCTGTTACCACATCTGCCACTTGCTGCCATGACTCCTTGCCATTATGTGCCATGATGTACCTCTCTGGAATCATAAGCTCACCTAAGCTCTTCATGCTTTGTTACATTTTTGTTATTTTATTGCAGCAACAGAACAGTAATTGCTGCAAGAATGAAGACCCAGAGAGGGTCTGAAAGCTGTAGAGAGGGACTAATAACTAGCTGTATGGGAACAGTCATATTTAAAGGACAAGGGCCCACTATTTTGTATTTATGTAGATGTGGGCCTTTATATCATGTTTCTGAATGGTTTTCTTGTTGCTATGATGACACCAGCTTGGCAGATTTCAGCCACACACATTGAGTATCTTACAGTTCTGAAGGTTAAAAGTCTGAAATGTGTTTTCCTGGGTTGACATCTTGAGGGTCAAGAGCAGAATTTGGTCTCTGGCCGTTCCAGCCTGGCTCATGGCCCTGTATCACTTCAGTCTTTGCCTCTGTTGTGTCAATGACTCTGACTCTGACCCTTCTGCTTCTTACAAGTGGGAACATTGGTCATTGCAATTGGGTCAACAGGTATAATATCTGCATCTCAAAATTCTTCACTTAATCACATCTTCAGAAACATTTTTTCCTGTCTAAGACTGGGATGTGTATATATTAACAGTGATTCTCTCCCTTCCTAACACTGAAGCCCCTTAATATAGATCCTCATGAGTGCTGTCCCTTCCCCTTCTATAACATAATGTTTGTTGCTACTTCATAGCTGTAATTTTACTACTGTTATGGACTATAATGTAAGTATATGACATGTAGATGGTCCTAGGTGACCCCTGTGAAATGGTCACTCAATGGCCCCAAGGGGTCATGCCCCACAGTTTGAGAACTGCTGTTTTAGAAGATCATTATTTTAGCTCTCACAGTGTAGATCATCCTGGTGTCTATCACAGTGTCCATATCTGTCACATAGAAAGAGGTGATAATGGTTGTGATAATGGTTTGTGAAGTACCTGGGATGATGATGACACAAATGTATGGCTGTTAAAATATTCTAATAATTTGAAAAAAGATGAATGGCAAAGTGATATACAGTGTGAACAGCTGTGTGGCAAAGTTTACTTGGTACATACTCAATCAGAGAATGTAGGGGCTAGCTAAGAAGTCTCTCAAGAACAGTGGATAGCAGTGAAGGGACCAAGAGTTTGAATTTACTCTAATTCTTTGTCTTAGAACTTCAGGCATTCAAACTCTATATCTCAAAGATATCAAGGCAAAGTATTACTGAAGTGTAACACTGTCCCTTCATAGAAACTCAGAACTCAGAATGAAGGTCATATTTTGTGGATTCTAGGGATTTAACTCAGGCTTTCTGGCTGACAGCAAATGCCTTCACCTGATGGACTCTCTTATGGGCCTTCAAAAATGTACATTTACAGGTATCACCATGAAGATGTTCAGTTCAGTAATTAGTTGGCATGTTAGACAATGAAGTAAGCATTAAATAACTCGTGTCTACTGGATCTCGTTGGAAGTTGTTGAGACTCAAGGAAAGCTGGATTCCTACTGTTAAAGCAGAATGAACGTTGGTTCTAGTAAAGGTAGGCAGACAGCAACCATGAGAAAGGGTAACAAGGGAGAAGAGCTGTGTGACCCAGTGGGTTAAAAATGGCATCTTTTGGTATGAACAGCATTTATAAAATTGTCCTAGGTTTGTGATGTAAATGCTTCAGTCTTAGGAAGTAGCTCAGTGGGCCTTAATTCACCAAGCACATCCTTATTCTCAAATCTTAAAGAGATTCTTCAGGAATTCAGTCATTCACCTTTTGAAGCAAAGGCTTAAATTTTTGAGGTGTCTTGTTGCTTAAGTAAAACAATTTATGGCTGCCATTTAGGACTCTGGGATGTTGAATCACCACAAAATGATACATTCTGATTACAACATACATTTCTGTTCATGTCTCTCCTGTGGTCTCTTCTAAACTGAGCCACAGCCTAGGAAAATATTTAAGCCAAACTTTTCTGGGAACACTGATGAAGCCATTAATCAGCTAATGGGTTCTTCAGATAATTGAATTGAATTTCCTCTTCTCCAATTCAGTTATGGAAAAAGCAAATCCTTCACAATTTTTTTATTACAGGACCCCAGGCCTCACCTCAAAAACAAATGAGCAGCCTGCAAACATGGCTTTTGCTCACATTTAGTTTTTGGCTATGGAATTCCTTGATTTACTCAGAGATATGAGAGTCTGAATTAGACATTAGTTTACTTGGCAAGCTAGGAGGGAGGAAAGCAAACAGGAAAGAGAAAAGAGGAGGGAGGGAAGGAGAAAGAAGAGAAAAGGCATCTTATGTCCAGCACTGTTCTTATTATTAAACTTGATCTCCTCTCACAAAACAGCGGGTAGAGGACATGCAGCATTTTCAGGTCAATCAGCCATAACCAATAATTCCACAAACCTATTTCAACCTCCTGCTTCTTTCATCTTTTCTATACAACACATAATAATACCCAAAGAATTTTTTTTTTAAAAAATAGTAATTCCACAAAACAATAGGTTTTACCTTAATGCCCTTACAGGAAAAACATAAAATCAAACCTCTAGAAGCAGAGTACAATGGTGGTTGCCAAGGATTATAGGGCAGAGGGAAATGGAGACATATGAATCATGGGTACACAGTTTCAACTATGTAAGAGGACTGACTTCTAGAGACCTACAATACTACAGAATACCTTCCAGTCACAATTTTGCTATGGAGGCAGATTTTTTTATGTTCTTGCTACTTTAAAAGTATACTGAATGAAGATGGTGGGAAAGAGTATTAGGTAATGCATATTAATATCGTATGTTAAATGCTTTCGTAGGTTTCGTGGGCTTATCAGGTTATACACTCTAAATATTTAATAGCTTTGTACATGTCAATCATCACAGGCTTTATATTTAATAAGAGCTACTTAATTTTTAAACACTGATAAAATGTTTTTAGCAAAAAGGGAGAACTGTCTCCTACAAATGTATATCAGATAGCAGGGAAGGATATGAGAGTTTCGTAAAGAAACTTGGAATGTGAATGGGGGGGGGATAAGAAAATAACTTTGATCTTTCAAGTGCCTGGAGAGACCTCTCTAGGGTGGACAGGTTATGAAAGCTGTCAGAGAAGACAGCATCAATGATCAGACTAGGGACAGCTTTTGGCCCTCTCATTCTCTTTAGCTACTACTATTTTCTCAGGGTAAGAAGAAGTGTGCACCTGCCAAACAAATTTACTGTTGATACCACACTTAAACTTCTGAGAAAGAAATTCTCAACATGTTTCCAAGGATTGAGGTACAGTGCTCCTAAATCCATATTACAGCATCTCTCTTTACTGTGGTGGAAGAGACCAAATGGATTCCTTTGTCTCCTTCCCCAGACATCCCCTAAAAGAAGGTCAGACTTTATCAAGCAAGACATGTGTACAAGAAAGTGTCATAATGGGAAATAGCTAGCTTGAGTATTCAGACAACGAATCCCTTCCCACCCTCTCACAGAAGAGATGGAACATTGAGATCGCCCTAGGCAACGCATGGTGCCCTGCCTCTTTCCAGTTTCTCTCCAACAAAAGCAGATACCACTCTGTCTTTTATCATCATCCATTATTTTGGCCTGTGGCTAAACTTCATAGGACTGGAACTGTGTCTTGTGCCACTCTGTGCTGTCTCTGGCTCAGTGCCTAATAGTGAAATCATCCACCATCTATTAACAGTTTCTTCTTTCTCATTACTGTGTCATTTTGTATTCTGTACATTTGCCTCTGTGCATTTGCACCTACAGCTACACTAGTTTCAGATTAATGCTACCAAGAAGGCTATCATACATAAGTTTCATATTAAATGAAAATATGTATGTACTTTTGGGGAATATATATGTACCTTCTGAAAATAGAATTACAGGGTGATTGGCCAAGAAGACTAAAACCTTTTTGGATATGTATTTATGTTGGATAGGGTTCTGATTTGTATGTGTTGGAAATATTAACTATTAGTTTTTAATTATAAGTGTCCTGGTAAGTGAATATAATTCATTATGATAATCAAATTCAACTTTTATGATAATGAATAATATGTTTTTGAAGTTCAGGGTAATAAGCCAGCCCATTTTTTTAATTGGTGGTTTATTTCTATCTCCATCTCTCTCACCTAAAAATACAGTTTCTTAAACTTCAGATTTATAGAAGATGAATAGGTTATGTTTACTATTATATGCTTTTCTATGGTCTTGTGTTTCACCTTCTTAGCATAGTCTCTTGGAAAACAAAATCTTTTAAAAGAAAATTGGTAAAATATAGCTTATTGATTTTTGTTTAATAAATAGATTTTCATTAATCATACTTAAATCAATGCTGAGCAGGTCAGTAACATTATTCCTTTGTAACTTTTACAGTATTCTACTGTTATTCTTCTACCTAGGATGAGTTAGTTTTTGTGTAGTGATTGTAAAGGGGCCAACTTTCATACCTTTACATGTGGATGTCTGTTTCAGAAGAAATTATTGAAAATTTTTCTCTCTCTCTGCTGGACAGCTTTGGGACATGTGTCATAAATCATTTGATCACTGATAAAGCATGTTGCACTATTTCTAGACTCTCCTGTTTTATTCTGTTGGCTCCACTGATTGATGTGTTTTAAAATTTCTAATAAGAGCTGATACTGTTCTTACTGTTTTGAAGCTTGTATTTCCTGTTCTTCTGTTCTTCCATTTTGTTTTGTTTTCATTATTGCTACTTCAGAATCAGCTTTTCAAATAAAACAATGCACTGGGATTTGGATTGGGGCATTGATGATATGGATCAGTTCAAGGAGAAACTTCTCTGCATCCTAAGCTCCCTTAATTTGTGCAGCCTTTGTGTGTGTGTGTGTGTGTGTGTGTGTGTTTTTTTTTTTTTTTTTTTTTTTTTGTTTTGTTTTTGTTTTTTGGGTTTTTTTTTTTTTTTTTTTTTTTTTTGCTTTTTTTGGGTTTTTTTGCTCATCAAATTTTACAGTTTTGTTATTGAAATTTTGGACATCTTTTGTTACACTTGTTCTTAAGTATTCAGTTGTTTTAGATGCCATGACATTGGCATTCTTTATACATTTTCAAGTTCCTGTTTTAAAGGAATGACATTGGTTTTGTTTATTGGATTGGAGTTGTGAAACTTTTCCAAAATCATTTATTATGTTACATGTTCTCTGCCTCTCTTTTCTCTCTCTGTCTCTCTCTCTCTCTCTCTCTCTCTGTATGTGTGTGTGTGTGTGTGTGTGTGTGTGTGTGTGTGTGTGTGTGTTGGTGGTGCTCTGTGTACAGTTAGCCCTACTGTCCCCAGCCAAGACATAGTACACATAGTACATCTCTCTTCCTCCTTTTGCAGGCTTCTCTATAATCTGATGTGTCATATGGGTTAGAATATGCAACACAGTGGATGTCTAAAGTGGTTCATTTGATTTTTGTTTTAGTGTTATAAGAAGAAGCTCCTCAGCAATTTATTATTAAACATGGTGGTATCCATAGGTAATTTTCCTTCCATTTCTGTTTTACCAAGAACTTACATCTTTATTAGTCACAAATGGATGTTGAGTTTTATAAATGCCTTTGCTTTATCCATTCAGCAGATTTATTTTTAGCTTTGTTAACATGTGAAACATACTAATTTTTTAGCAATTTTGCATACTTAGAATAAGCCCTCCTTGATCATGATGGAATATATTTTTCTTAGATTCAACTTGCTCATAATTTGTTAAGGAATTTTGTGTTTTTGTTCAGGAGGGTAGATATAGTTTTCTCTTCTTAAACTACTGTGTCCAGGCTTGATGCCAGTCTAATGCTGAAATCATAAAATATATCAGAGCACATTCTTCCACATCCAGATTCCTAGAATATATTGTGAATTGTGCCTTTTAAGGAATTTGTCCACTTTTTCTACATTGCTTAACTTACTGGCTTAATGATATACATAGCATTGTTCTAGAGTCTCTAGGACAATATTCCATACACTTTTATCATTATTTTTATTTTTCTATATTATTTTTATTCACTTTAAAATTAATCTTAAAAGCTACTTAAAGAAAAAAGCTGAGGTTTAATATATGGATTTTGGACATAGCGCAAAGAATTACCGGCCTACAATTCACACCACCAGAAAAGCTAGGAAACAAGGGGACCCCTAAGAGAGACACACATGGTCCCCTGGAGAAGGGGAAAAGGACAATATCTCCCAAGCAAATTGGGAGCATGGGGGGAGCAGAAATGAAGTTAGGAGAAGGAGAAGGGGAGGAGGGAAGAGGTGGGCATGAGGGATCAGGAATATTTAGTCGGGGAAGATTAGAGGAGAGCAAGAAAAGAGATGCCATATTAGAGGGAGCCTGTATAGGTTTAAAGAGAAACCTGACACTAGGAAAAAGTCTAGAGATAGACACAGATGATCTCAATTAACAATCTAAGGAATAGTGGAAAGGCTACCTTAAATATACTCCCCCCCCAATAATGAGATAGATGACTATCTTATATGCCATGCTAGAGCCTTCAACTGGTAGATGTTAGAAGCTGAAACAGACACCCAAAGCTAAACACTACCTGAACTCCTGGAATCCAGTTGCAGACAGGGAGGAGTGATATGTAAAGGGGTCAAGACCAGACTGGAGAAACCACAAAATCAGCTGACCTGGCAAGGGGGAGCTCATGCTGGGGAAACCAGCATAGGACCTACCCATCCTGAACGAGGATGTTAGTCAGGCGTCCTGGGCAGTCTATGGGGCCTCTGGTAATGGAACAGTATTAATCTTTAGTATATGAATGGACCTTGGGAGCCCATCCTACATAGAGGGATCCTTTCTCAGCTTAGACACATGGGGGAGGGCCTAGGCCCTGCTCCAATAATATAGCAGACTTTGAAGATTCCATATGGAAGACCTCACCCTCCCTGGGAAGCAGAAAGGGGATGGGCTGGGATTTGGTGGGGGTGATAGGGGAGGATGAGAGGGTGAGGGAACTGGGATTGACATATAATACAACCTTGTTTCAAATGTAAATAAAAAAACAAACAGAAAAGTTGAGGTTTATTTTTAACTACATTCATGGGTGTAATACTTGTTGAGTGCAAGTATGCCAGGAACTTAGAAGAGGAAGGTGGATGCTCTTCAGTGAGAGTTACAGGAAGTTGTGAGCCACCTCACATGGGTGCAGGTTCCAGTTTTAAGTTCTCTGAAAGACTTGGAAGCACTCTACTCATAAGTCACTGCTGTAGGGCCTCCTTAAGTTTTCTTTTTTTTTCCCATCAACTGACAACTCTTGTACCAGCACAGCTCCAATTACTCATTTATTCATCTGTCTCCTCATTTCCCACAACCCTTCATACTCTGCTCGCTTGTCCCTTTTCATGTGGATAATTCAGAGGTGTCATTTCTGTCCTACAGGTTTCCTCAGGCTTGTGTAGTCTCTTGATGTACCTGCTTTAGGATATCTATAGACCTTGATTTTCACCAAGTTTTCTTTCTGCTCTGGCATTTTGGGTGGTGATACTTCCAATCCAGTTTTTTAATAAATTCTTGAAATCCTAATCTACTTAGAACAATGGCTGGCAGCTTACTAATGAGTGTGTTTTTAATTTAAAATTTTAATTTTCATAGCTATAATTTTCTTTTATAGCATTTCAATCTCTTCCTCTTGCCCACAAACTCCTCTCATGCCTGTCTTCGTCATTTTTCAGTTGCTGTGACAAAACATCCTGGCCATCACAACGTATAAAAGACAGCAATTAATCTGTAAGCTTTGAGTTTACATCCTTTTCCACAAATAGAAGGTAGAGACATAGCTAAATGGAAATGACATAGGCTTTCGAAACCTAAAAGCCTACCCCCTCAACACACATTATTTAACAAGGCCACACCTCTTAATCCTTCCCAAAGTGTACCACAAAATAGGGATTAAGTACTCAACCAAATGTTGACCATTCTCATCTAAAACTCCACATATCCCCACTCCCTGTCAGATCCATGATGTCCTGTTTAAAAGTATTATTGTTACATATGTATCTATATATTCTGATCATTCCATTTAGTGGTCTAGTGGTCTTTCTTTATGTACATGCATTTTGGGTTGACCATTTGAGAATGGATAACATATCAGGGGGTTCATCATTGCAAAATACTGATTCTCCCTCTCTGTTTCCATTATCTATGGGTAAGGGCTTTTGATATTTTTCCTTACCCACATTAGCATGTTGTTATTGTGTGGGTCGTTTTTAGGTGACCATGGCTTTTAGATTCCATGGTATAGCTTCCCTGTCATATTAGAAGATATCATTTCACTGTGAACATTCTATCTTCTGGCTTTTATAATGTTTCCATTCCTCTTTATTTGTTGTTCCCTGAGTCTTGGGTATAGGGTTTTGTTATAGATGCATCACTTGACATTAGACAGTGCATTGTTATTTGATGTCTATATTTTGAGCAGTTGCAGATTTCTGTATTGATCTTCACCTGCTGCAAAAATAAAAGCTTTTGATGAAAGGCGAGAGCTATTTTTATCTGTGGTTATAAGGATAAGTATTTAGAATGTAGTTAGAAATTATACTGGTTTAGGAAATTGTCAGTAGTAGGTTCCCCTCTAGGGTCCATGAACTTACCAGCCATGGGTGGTTTGCTTGGTTTATAGTACCAGGTATGGATTCACAACTGTTAAGCAAGTCTAACATCCAATCAGATAGCTATTGTTTTCTTCTGAGACATAAGTGCTATTATTACACCTTTGGTGGTATCTTGCTGTACTGGTCTTTGTTTTAGGTTACAGCTAGGCAGGATTATTGGTTGGCTGGCAGATACTATGATCATTATTTCTTGGTGCAAAAGCTTTTAGGTTAGTTACCTCTTGGTTTCTTCAAGTCCTGTGTCTAAAGTATCTGATGCCTTCACCAAGAGGGTATTACCTTCAAATTCTTGGAGGCAACCAAAGGCAAAGATAATAGCCTATATTATTTAGACAGTCTCTTAGATTACCTTGACTAACAACTATAAGGGGAATTTTCCGTGCCTGGAACTGAGGTTTTTGTTAGTCTATGGTTCTTAAGGGAAACATCACTACAAACCAAATAGTGTGGTTTCATTTAAACACACACACACACACACACACACACACACACACACACACACACGATATATTACATATATGTGTAATGTATTATGTATTTTTTTATTTTATATAACAAAGTCCATTCAAATGAAAACAAACATTTATAGACAATATTTGGGAATATGGGTGTCATTCTTTCCAAACTACTTCCTGCTGGTAAGGGGTGCTGTCATGGGGGATTCAAAGAAGATTCAGATATCCTGGCTGTAGTCTGTAAGGCTGCTTTGTCCAGCTGTTTTGAATGTAGGATCACCTTGTACTCTGTTTCAGGTGGTCTGGCTTGATCAAACCACATTAGTCTGGAAGGAATCCACATTTTTTCATTTTCTGTGGAAACAAAAATAGAAATCCTTTTCCCCAGTAACTTGTTCTTGAACTTAAATTTTGGAGTCAAAGCATTTTTTTAATTTAATTTATTATTTTACATGTCAATCCCAGTTCCCTCTCCCTCCCTCCCTCCCAACCTCCTTCTCTTCCTCCCTCCCTCCCTCCCTCTCTTCCTCCCTCCTTTCCTCCCTTTTACCCTCTCTGCCCTCTCACATGCACTCTAACCACCCTCTCATCCCCCCACCCCATTTTAAGTAAACATAAAATAATGTTTTTTAGGGATTTTTCAAACATCCTTAGTGTTACTCATCTCTCTTACCCTCCCTCTCTTCCCTCTTCCTCTGGACTGCCCTCCCTTCCCCCTTCCTGATTACCCCTCCCACTTGTATTTCCCCTTCATTGCACTTATGTCCTACTATCCCCTTCTCTAGTGCTCCTTATCTACCCTCCACACACATGCTCAGAGTGTGTGGTACAAAGAGAGGGAAGGAGTCTCTTACTGGGGGTCTGGGGCAATGTGGTCTATGTGCCTAGTACAAGGTTTCCAAGATCTCATTGATAAGTTCTTTTTCTTAATGTAACATATCATCCTTTATTTTAAATTGTATATTTATTTAAATACAAATTAATCTCCTAGTACTGTACTAATAACTACTCAACATTACCCCTTTTCTTGCCCATGAGACATTTTCCTATAAATTATAGAGGTGCTAGGAATGGATGCTAGGGCCTCGGATGTGCTCTGTAAGTACTCCATCACTTGGCTGCATCCCCAGTACTACCAGCAGTGGTGTTTCTTTGTTTTTTATTTTTGTTTTTACCTTTTTTTTTTTTTTTTTTTTGGTCTTTACCATTTCTTTCCTCCCACCTTTATTGAAAACAGGATAATATATCCTGATTAGAGTTTCCCCTCCCTCTGCTCCTCTCCTTAACTTCCACTTCCCCTCCCCTTCAGATCCAATCCCTTTCTGTCTCACATTAGAAAAGAACAGGCTTCTAAGAGATAACAAACAACCATGAAAAAATAAAATAAGATAAAGCAGAATCCATCACATTGAAGTTGGACAAAGCAACCCAACAGCAGGAAAGCAGTCCCAAGAGCAGGCAGTAGGCACAAGAGTCAGAGACCCACTTATTTTATTTGATGCATAAATTTTCCAAGTAGGAATAGGATATTTACTGTTTTATTTTTTAAGCTGGTTCTACAAGAACACTGGATAATCTTAGAATCAAAATATAATGCAGCTTTCATTTTGAGTGGCTAATTACTCTTCAAACTTGTGGAAAAACTTTTAACATTCAGGAAGACTAACGCTGGGTTAGAAAAGAAATTCCTGTTGACATATTTTGACAGCTAATATTGGTAATTTAAAGGGAGATGGTATGGAATGTTAGATGGCTTATAATCAAGCATAACTTTTGTAGCCCTTTCCACAGCTAAGAATGAAGAGTTTGAGATTTCATTTTTCATATGGTTCAACTAGAAACTGTTTGTTCATTAAACTCCCAGAACCATTAAATTTGGGAGAGGATTTGGCAAAGAAAGTTACTATTATACTCACAGTTCAAAGCCAAATAAATAAAGGTGTTATGTTTTGGAAGGAGCAGGGACATAAATACCCTTCTAGTACGGTATTTATAGACAATTCCAATCAAGTTGTAGGTTCCCCATCTTGCTATTAGAGTGACTTAAAATTCTTCAGTTGTGAAAAATAAGGAAATATTAGCACTTCTGCTCCATTCTCAAAAAAAACTAAGAGATGACATAGATGCTCTCTGTTGCTTGCTATTGGCACTGGTATACTTTTAATGATTGATTATCTAGTTTAATGGCCTTCACTGTAACAACAGAAAAACTTTGCTCAATGCCAGCTTGATCTTTCTTGTTGCCACATGGGAGTCTACAGTATAATTCGATGAATCCTGGAAAGGCAGTCACTAATGAAATTGAGGGACGAGTGGCTCATGGGCTGCAACCAGCCTGTGGCAACAGATGGTGTCTTATTTCACTTGATTTCAGCAGATTTTATTATCTTGCCAATTACAGGTAGAAAAGTAGGGTCCATAAAAGGAGCTGAGCATGGAACATGTAAGCAACCGTTCCTGTAAAGCATGGTTTGAGGGGAATACTTAGAATGTCTACAGAAGTGCTTGGAGCATAATAGATACTTTATGAGGGAGGCTGAAACTGAACCAAATCATCAGTTAACACACCAATCCCCTGACCAGACCCCTGACCCAGACCCCTGACCTAGACCCCTGACCCAGACCCCTGACCTAGACCCCTGACCTAGACCCCTGACCCAGACCCCTGACCTAGACCCCTGACCTAGACCCCTGACCCAGACCCCTGACCTAGACCCCTGACCCAGACCCCTGACCCAGACCCCTGACCCAGACCCCTGACCCAGACCCCTGACCCAGACCCCTGACCTAGACCCCTGACCCAGACCCCTGAACTAGACCCCTGACCTAGACCCCTGACCCAGACCCCTGAAATTTTGGCAAACTTCAAGGGTAATAAATGAAAGGAAAGTGGAAATTCGTTTTAGATAAAGTCAACTTCTAACACAAATCTTTGTACTCTCATTTTGGCTTCTGTGATGTTACATTTTCATTAACTCTTCTGTGTGTGTTAATTGATGTCTCTGTGGGTTTTCCTTTCTAGGTGATTGCTTTCAAATGTTATTGTTGACAGTGGGCATCGAGAAGGTCAGGTGGGAGAATCTAGATGGAAATGTACCATCAGGAACTGGGCAGTGACAGTCATATCCTTTAGTGGGTTAGGCATCTTGAATTTTATTGTGCCTTGCCAGTAAATACAGTCATACTTGTGTGTGGTTGTTGTTTTTCCTGTCTCTATCTAGTCATATGAGCTAACAAAGAATGTTAGGAAGCATGGTATTAGCAAAAATAAAAACAACAAACAATACCTAGTGCTTGTTCTATGCCATGCTGCAACAGGCAGAAGAAAAAGTAACTCAAGAAACAGTACCTCTTCCAAAAAAAATTTTAAGAAAATCATGAGAAGATATTCTCTGCAATATCTGGAGAAAGGTTAGTGATGTGAGTTAATTTTATTCCTAGCACTTTAAAAAAGTGTTTGGCATACAATAGAGCTAACTAAGTGAAAGTAAAACTTCTACATAAGGCGTTTTTGTATTTGGATAAGGTCTCAGTCTCTGAGTGGTGATTAACGAGGGCTCCCATCCCGGGGACTGCTATTGCTGCACTCATTTAAGTATAGGTGGCAATCCACTCATCTTCCAAACAGTGCCTAGAACTTGGACTTGTTGATCTAACGACTTACTTGCTCTGCCTCTCAGCCAGGCTTTTTGGACCCTTGCCCTGCTGAAGAAATCTGTCTTTCTTTATAAATGAGGAGTCATAAAGAGGGCTATGATACTCTTTGGCTTTCTTGACCTTTGTTTGCAAAACAAAGGAGGCAACACTTCTGAACTAGACCGTTTTTAATCATTTGCTTTTGAATATTTTCAATGACAGGCAGCATTTTATAAGGCTCTGGAGTCAGGTGTGTCACTGTTCAAGCCAGTTAACCCTTATTAGTTGTGTATCCATGAGTAAAATGTTCAAGCCTCAGTTTGTTTAGTTTGTTTCCTGTAGATAGTGAGAAATTGTCCCAAAGCCTCTGTACTGTTAGGGGGAAGTTAAGAGCCTTTAGCAGCTGGCACCTCAGATGAGAAGTGTGTTACTGGGAGCAGGCTTTGAGCTTTTCCAGCTTTATTCTTTGTGTTTCTTCTTCTCTACTTCCTGTGTGGGTGTGAAAATATGACCAGATAGCTCCCTGTTCCCATTGCCATGCTTTCCCTGCCATGATGATTTTATCCTCCAGGATCCAGAAGCCATAATAAATCCTTTCTTTCCTAAGGTTTATTATTATTATTATTATTATTATGATGATGATGATGATGATGATGATGATGATATTTTATCACATCAACAGGAAAGTAACATAGAAATTTGTACTAGGACTGGGGAAATTAATACATCTGTTTCTGTGAAATGTGTATTTGTTTTACCTACCACACTGAAGTATATGGGAAATTTGAGAAACTGCTTATTCTCTTACTTATTTTTGTGTTTTCTAACTTGGAAACACTCTTGTACCAAGGCATGATAAAATGTGCTGTGTGATTCATCATCCAAGCAAGACTGAAAGGGGCCACTTTTCAAATGATTCCCTTTCCCAGAAAAACACAAATCATCATACTTAGCCATTTCTCTCTCTCTCTCTCTCTCTCTCTCTCTCTCTCTCTCTCTCTCTCACACACACACACACACACACACACACACCCTTAAGTCTTGGACATAGAAACATATGGATAGATTATTTCTTTATTAAGACTTTATATTAATTATTATTCTAAATTAAGTCTTTCTGCTCAATACCATTCAGTGGCTCCCAGATTCTGCTTGAAAGAAAATCAAATGCTTTGCAATGTCCTCCATGTACCTAAATGACTGACCTCCCCCTCAACCATCCCTGTGTGGTTTTGCCCCAACTCCTTTTGCCTTCTCATCTATGCTCATAATCTTCTTGTTATGCATGCCATGCATCTCATCTGAGCACTCACCTGAGTCTCAAAATATGTTATGCCTGAAGAGTCATGTGAATCAGTTCCCAGTTGCATCTTTTCTTAGATACCCACTGCTGCGTGAAATCTTCCTAGGCCATCTCATAGTTCCCCTGATTACCCATATTGGGGCTTTTCATACTTGAGTCCTCCACCCCCTACCGGTTTTGTACTCTGCTACCTAGTAGTAAGCTGTTTGTTTAGAATTTTGGCAAATGGAGGCTAGAATTGTTATTTTCTTTGTTCATGATTCCTTCTGAGCATGTAAGAGTAGAATGGCACAGATAGGGCAAGTGCAAAAATTAGCTGGATACACTGTCTGAGGTCCCTTAGACTGCTCAGTCCTTCTAGCTGAGACCCATATTCAGGGGGGCCTGAGTCAGTCCCATGCTGGATTCCCAGCTATCAGTCTGGGTGCCCGTTAGCTCCTCCTTGTTCAGATCAGCTGTCTCTGTGTTTCTGCAATCTGGTCTTGTCCTCTCTCTCTCTGCATCTGGATTCTAGTTCGACTCAGTGTTTAGTTATGGGTGTTTGCTTCTGTTTCCAACAGGTACTAGATGAGGGCTCCATGATGGTGGAGAAGTTAGTTGTTGATCTCACTATCTGGGAAGGGCATTTATGGTAGCCTTTCCATTGTTGCTCAAATTGTTAGTTGGCAGTCTTGTAGGCCTCTAGACCTTTCTTTAGGTTAAGTTTTCTCTACAAACCAATAACAGCTTGACAGATTTACATGACCCCAACTGGATGGCATTGCACTACATGTGGAATTGGGGTGGGGGGATGGGAGGGGAGGGTGGTCAGGGTGCATGTGAGGGGGCAGAGAGGGTGAGAGGGAGGGAGATCGACATGTAAAATAAAAAATAAATAAATAAAATTAAAAAATGAAAAAAAATTAGCTGGATATACTAACAAACTGTGGTTTTGTAATACATAATCATGATAGAATTTAGTCTGGGTACTTCACATAGTTGATCTTATTCAACATTATTTTTAGAAGGGTAGAATACCATGGTTCACAACATTCGAAACTATGTATTAGATTGTTCTGAACTACAACATTCATTTCAAAATATTAAAAGGGTATTCATCTAAAGAAAATGTATACAATTATTTGAGAAGTCCAAGATTGGAAATGATTTCCAAGAACGAAGTAGTTCATTTTAAACTGTAATGATTTTTTTCCTTGCAGAGAAGAAAATTACAAAAAGCCTTCATGTTTAAGAACATATGTGAATATACCTGTGTAACTAATGGCAATTTTATGTGTTACTTCAATCTTTACATCAGTGGTATCGTAATAATTCATATAGATAGGAATCTAAGTCATAGGGCCAATAAAAAATAGAATAAGCCAGGGATGGTAGTGAACAGTTGCAATCCCAGAATTTGGGAACATAGCACAATAGGATTAAAATTTCAAAACCACCTTGTGTTACAGCAAAGATGCAAAGATGCAAACTCTAAATACATATACAAGCAAAAAAGAAAAAAAAGAGGTTGCTGGAATGGTATAATGCTGGAATGGTATAAGGTCTATATGTGGGAGAGGCCTTATAAGTAAAGATGCTCATTGGATTTCCTTTTTACCTCCAAACATATTTGTCATTGCCTGAGTATAACTCCTTTCAGGGATGAGCAACTACTGATTTACCCTGTTCTTTGGCACTCCATGGGTGTTTTTACATTAATAGACAATTGCCTAACTTCAATATAAGATTATTTAAACTCAGTGCCTTAGTCTAATTGCCTGAGATGCTTTCATCAATTTAAACTTTGAATTAGTTTGTCTCTGTGTATAATTGGTGTGTGTGTGGGGGGGGGTGTAGTATAGGGTGAGGCTTGAACCTCAGGCTCTGCATGAGTAAGGTAGGTGCCCCATCACAGAAGTGTAGTCTATAGCCTTTTGGATTTTGATTTTGAGGTAGTGCATCACTAAGTTCTACAGTGTGGCTTTGAACTCCCTATTTCGTCTAGGCAGGCCTTAAACTGGAGTTTCTCCTTCATCAGTCACCTGAGTAATTAGGATGACAAGCATAAGCTGTCACATCCAGATTTGGTATCATATTTTTTTTCAAAGTAGTTTTATGTGACAGTACCAACCTTGCTGACAACTTTGTATCTGTGTGTGATTGCTGACATCCTGAGATGTGTTGTTTATTTATTCAATGGGTAACTCTTGAGCATTTATTGCTGCAAGCACTCAGGTAAGCAGTGTAGAAGGTAGAAAGACCCAGTACTAATGAAGCCAGTTCTCCAGCTGAAGCCTTCTGAAGCAGTTATCCGCTTCTCAGTTCTAGGTGGAATCTTCCTCTGAAGTAGATGTGGAAAACACACAGATTCTCAGCCATGGCACATCTGGCAATGACTAGGTATTCTTTTGACTGTCATCACTCACTTGGAAGGGAAGTGTGACAGTTGACAGTGGCATAATAAAAATTAGCAACAAAGAATGCTGCTAACTACCCTATCAATAAACAGGCAAGCTTGTTACAAAAGAAAGACTGAACTAGAAATTTTAATAATGGTGAGACTGAAATTCCTCCATACATATAAACTAGTCAGACTTCTTTCCAGAACTTTGTATGACTTAAGCTTGTGTAGTCATATCAATGCTGGTAACATGGCAGTTCTAGAAACAGTTCAAGTGAAGTTCGATCAAAGAAAAGAATTTCTCTATGAACATGAACATGAAAATGTTGTGAAGATATGCGTGGGCTGTTATTTTTTTTCCATAACACGGAAAACACAAAAACAAATGCATGTTTGACCTTTCTCCTTTTTTGTTATCTCACCCATCCTTTACTTTCGAAAGATAAAGTGAAGGTTATTGAAGTTCTCCAGCACAGGAGGAATTGTTAGAAGTAAGAATAAGCCACCCGGGCTGAGGCATCTAGAAAAGCATCAAGGAGTGGTAAGGGTGACTACTCCCATTTCTATGTGGCTTTCATGCTCCCATATGGCTTTCCTCACGGTGCTCTCTCCTCTCTCATCATTTGCATCTCACATTGATGTTTATAGCTATAGGCTATTTGTCATTTTCAGAGATGAAATGCTCATGGCGAGATTCTTCCAACAGAGGGGCACCAGGACTGGAGTGATTACTCCTCTGTGGAAAGAATTTCAGTCACATCTTTGTAACTTAGAAAATATGCAGTTGTGCCTGTAATGGTCACAAAGTGATAATATTAGTTGGCCATTCAGTTTCACTTTTCTAAAATATCAGCCAACTTGTTTTTTGCCATTACCAAAGCAAATATATAAGTGAATTATATAAGTGAATTGTATTTTTCCCTGCAACCTGCTTCATTGTCTCACACCCTTTAAACATGTCCAGATACCTTGTTCTGGAATGTATGATCTATCACAAACTGTCCTGGTTACATTTACATTTTTCTCAGTTCTTTCTCAGGTCTCCTGGTTTCAAGAAGGAGGTATGGAGACTTCTATGCTGTTAAGACCCATATTCTAACAACTCATACACACCGACTAACTGATCCTAATGTATATTGTTGGTCCCAAGGAAAGACAATTGAAGCATGGAGAGTGACTCTTTTCTTTCTTTCAAGCAATTTCAAGATGTTTTAGGAAGGACTTGATTTGGGAATTTGTTCCTGAGAGCATCAGTACATGAGATTGTAGATATGACCCTAGGGCCTGTTGTCTAGTTGAGTTGTTGATTCAGAAGACTAAATCAGAAAGAAATCCAGGTCAGGTGTGATGGCTCAGTGGGTAAAGCCACTTGCCTCCATGTATAAGTAACTGTGTGTAACTAATCCCCTGAGCCCACATGATGAATGGAGAGAATCAATTGCAAGTTGTTGTCTGAGCTACACACGTGTGGCACAGCATACACATGCACATGCAAGCATACAAAACAGAAAAACCTAAAAGTCTATGTGACAGTAGAACCATGTGGTAGCTAAGACATTGAGTAGGTCAAATGGAAGTGCAGAATTTATTAAAGCACTGTTCTGTAAGTCAGTGATCCACAAAAGTCTAGAATATTTAAAACTCAGTCCTTTTTGGAGATGAGCTAAGTAAGTATTGTGAGCTTATTTATAGTCGTCTGGAAGACCAGTGTTTTATACTATGCATCTGCATCCTTTCAAACATAATTATTCCTATGTGTTGAGAGCTCTGGGGCCCTTCATGTTATTTCAAAATTCATCACAAGGTATTGTAGTCTACAGTTTCTCTGCTGTGCTATAGCACAATAAAGTAAATTTAGTTGCATCTTGTTTTCCTTTTTCCAAGGGATAAACTCCTTAGATGAAAACATTTTACTTTTGATGTCAGACAGGGACTGGCCTAAAGAGGCAGTATCAGTTTTTACTATGCTTTTCCAAGTCAGGAGTGCCATCCCCTCTGTGGGACTAATTTCCCAAGATGTGCTA
Organism: Phodopus roborovskii; assembly: GCF_943737965.1. Classification (NCBI taxonomy): domain Eukaryota; kingdom Metazoa; phylum Chordata; class Mammalia; order Rodentia; family Cricetidae; genus Phodopus; species Phodopus roborovskii. The sequence continues at coordinate 39,914,950 of NW_026126511.1, read as the reverse complement.
GTATAGCAAATCCTGAACTTGGATGTGAATACACACACACACACACACACACACACACACACACACACACACACACACACACAAACACACATATACACACACTCCTACACCTGTAGCTGGTAGAAAACATCCTCTTTAACATATAGCAATCTAAAAAAAACATTTTATTTCATTGAAAAGCTGTAAGTGGAAAAGTGAAGCAAATTCAGAATTCAACAGTTTCACATGTCAGTCAGCAACCTCCCACATTACATTTGTATTTGTAGGCTTATTCATACTTTCAGTTTCAGTGTAAAACATGTTGCCAATACAAGATTGAAGATTAGTAGAAAAAAAAAAAAAAAAAAAACAGAACTCATTTTCCCCCTGCTGGTCCAGGGGGAATTAAAAAGTAATTTTATAGACCTTTACTTACATAACTCTTATTTTGTGAAGGTATGCTTATGATATAAAATAAATGCAGTGCTTTTAGTTATGAAATTTAAATGATCAAAAGTATTTGTTCTGTAACTTCTATTTATTAGAGTCTATGCTCAGTGCTGTGAACAATATATTTAAACTATAAACATGCTTTTGTCCCCTGAGAGAGTATAGAATTTAGATCACAGAAAACCAAATAGGCCACCAGTATAAATGTAAATAAGTTAGACCATCTATAAAGCTCAAACTAAATGAGACATTTATCATTTTAATTCAGGTGGAACAAAAGATCAACTAAATGAATATATACTGGTCTGCCAAGACTGCTGAATATTCTACTCATACATTTCTACACTGTTGAAGGCTGCATTTAGACCTAATGGGTAAATTAATCAATGGGAGTAAGACCTTATTGCTGAGGCAACACTTACATATCTTGCTGACCATGAAAGGTTGAGCTAGTGCCTAGTTAAAGTCTTCACCCTACTGAGTAGTGCTCATGGTTCTGGAATACCTTCATGGAATAGTTTGAACACTATCAGAGTTATGAACACTGTTCATGGTTCTGGAATGCCTTCATGGAACAGTTTGCATGCTATCAGAGCTATGAACACTGCGCAGGGTTCTGGAATGTCTTCATGGAACAGTTTGCACGCTATCAGAACTACAAACACAGTGATCCACAGCGGTTACCTGCCTTCATGACATGGTGCAGTGTGGCACAAGTGTTGTGAGAGTGACCAATCACCTTCTGCTTGGAGGTAAAGCCCACTTCAAGGGATGAAACACATGCCTGGCACCACTCAGGTAGCCAGGAACCTAAGACTATATAGGCTGTGTGCCTGGGGGAACAAACCAAATACTACTGTTCTGCTAAAGGGATATAGAAATACAGCAATAAAACGACTTCTAAGGACATTCTTTTATAACAACCGATCAATACCTCACTCAGCCATCATCAGAAAAGCTCCTCTTTAAGTAGCTGGGAACTGACACAGAAATCCACTACTGTATAATGTTCAGAGAAATGGGAGACTTTGGAGCCCTCAATCCTAAATGTAATATCTTCATCAAACCCCTCCTCTTGGGCTCAGTGAGCTGTGTAGAAGAGAAGGCAGGAAGAATATTAGAGCCAGAGTGGATGAATGACACCAGAAAAACAGTATCTTCCAGACATCCTGGCACTGACAAACATAACAACTCACAGAAATGGTGGTGGTGTACACAGGGCATGCACAGGTTCAATTCAGGCAGGGTCCCAGTGATGAGACAGTGAAGTAGACATGGGCACTCATCCCTAACAAAGAAGCTATCTGCCATTGACATCCACTTTCAAAGGAAAAATTAGTTTTCTCTAAATGGAGTTTTACTCATAAACCACACTTAAGTGTAGCTTCCAAATTCAGCAATAGATGATCAGCACAAAAGGAACTCAATAGTGTTTTTGTAGACTTTTGTCTTCTATTTCCTTGTTTGGACATTTTATTTTTTGTCTTATTCATATTTTGCTTCTATATTATAGTATCAAAGTTTGTGTTTTCATAGGTTTCGTGTGTGTTTCTTTTACTTTTCTCTTTATTCTGGTCTGTTTATTGTTTTTTTTTTTTTTGTTTGCCTGTTTGTTCTCTAAAGGGTATAGATTTGAGTGGGTAGGGATAAGGAGGATCTGGAAGGAGCTGGGGAAATTTGTAATAAAATACCATTCAAAATGATTTTAGGTTTGGCAAAGATCCTTCTCCTTCCTCTTCCAGTGTGTCCATACTGCCCCCAGCTACTATGATGATCATGTTTTTTATTACAGAACTCTTCTGGAGGAGTCTAATACCTTGTGGAAAGACTATCAGTGCAGACTCTAGTCATGATGTTCTGCAAATCTGACTTGAACTCCTTTCTGTCTTCATTAACATCTCTTGGCTCCCAATTATGCTATTTTCCAAATATTTCTCAAACTTTCAGCTATCAAAGCCATCTTGAGCCAAGTGGTGGTGGCACAAACCTTTAATTTCAGCACTTGGGAGGCAGAGGCAGGCAGATCTCTGTGAGTTCGAAGGCAACCTGTTCTACAGAGCTATTTCCAGTAGAGCTAGGGCTGTTACGCAGAAAAACACTGTCTTGAAAAACAAAAGGCCATTATATCATTCCTTCCATCTAGAATATTCTGTCACTGTCTTTTCTACATGTTACTAATCCTACTTAGTCTGTGGCCCCAATTAAATGTTGTATTCACTATAGTTCTTCCATAAAATTTGGGTCTTATAGATTTGCTCTTTGTTTTATATTTGTTTTGTTTTGTTTTGCTTTGCTTTGCTTTTAGTTCTATGTCACTGTGGGGATTATTTGTGAATATGTGTCTATGTGTCTAACTAAACATGAGAATCTATCTTTTGTTTGCTCCCTTAATATGAGCATTCAAGAACAAGGTTTCCTTATGTCAATATCTTGTTGATTTTTTAAAAACCACTCATGAACCAAAAATATCTGTTAGTTAAGTAATTTTAATTAGTTGGTACTCAATGATTTATCCCCAAGATTGTTGAAGTCCAAGTTTTTTACTCAATTCTCAGACTAAATTTGACTTTCAACTGGCCTTAGTTGAATGGAACATCTCTTTTCTAAGTGAACAACCCCACAGAACCCTCTAATTTCTTGAGGGTATTTCTATTGTCTTCCAGTTAATTTTTCCAGCAGTTCAGAACTTGTGTGTAACAGATAGAAAAGACACAGACCAAAAGAAACACCCAATGCACCATTTTATTGTGAGAAACATAATATTAATAGGAAGAGAATTTTTTTCAAAGCTCTTAACAGACATCCTTATACTTAGGCCAGTTAAGAAAAAAATTTAATTAAAAGGCCAGGAGACAGCTCGATGACTCATGAATATTTAACAGAGCTTTCATTAAGCTTAAAAGTATCAAGAAATGCTGTCATACTTGAGGTATACCTGTGGAAATGGTCTGTCAGGGAGCTGCTTGATGTAAGTCAGATTATTGCTGTTAGGAATCATTAGTAGAGCCAACCAAGGTACTGGTAAGTGTAATCTTGCTTTGGCCTAAGTAGCCATGTTTCTAGGGAATAAATAATTGAATATAGGAAAATATGGTACAGCATTTGGGGATTATAATGTGGCTGTGGGAGCAGCAGTTTAGGGCTGACTTTAACTTTTCCAAAGACCTTAATCTGGAGGCCAGATTATTGGAAAGAAGGAAGAGGAAAATAATTTCCACCTAGTTGTAGTATGTGTGGGACCAAGGCCTTGCCTTCATTTTCTCTTGACTTAGTTAGGATTTCTGTTGCTATGAAGAGACACCATGACCACAGCAACTCTTACAAAGGAAAAACATTTGATTGGGGTGGCTTACATTTTCAGAGGTTTAGTCCATTATTGTCTTGGCAGGAAGCAAGACAGTATGTAGGCAAACATGATGCTACAGGAGCTTAGAGTCCTTATATCTTGACTCACAGCCAAGAGGAAGTGACACCAGGCACATATAAGATCTCAAAGTCTGCCTCCACAGGGACACACTTCCTCCAGTGAGGCCACACCTACTCAAACAAAGCTACACCTCCCAGAAGTGCCACACTCTTTGGGGGCCATTTCCTTTCAAATCACCTCAGCTTTGTATGGCTGGTTACCCCGCAGTGGTCTAAGTATGGTGTGAGGTACAATGTCCAGCTTTCTGAGTATGATTTCCTCTTTCATTAAATGTTATTTTTATCTTGATTTCAGAAGCTCTACATCAGTTATACTTAGATTACTAAGCACAAGCTTAGACATTTATCTTAAATGTCTCCAGAAAACTGTCATTATCATGTCAGAGTGTGGGAATAGAGGGTGGTAAGGCTGCTGTAGGGCTCAAACCCAGTCAAGAGATTTCTTTGCCTAGTAAAACGATTTCTTCTTCACTCACTAGTCTGTAAAATCTCCTTCAAAACCAATTAGAGAAGATGATATCCTGAAAAGAGAAGGGCACGATTTTTGGGGCATGTGATAAATGAAGAAAACATTGAGGAAGACAACTTAGAAATTAGAGAAACTATTACCTCAGTTATATCTTTGTGTCCTCTTATGGGAACTGGATCCCATAATTGAAACAATGACTTATACTTAGTTGATAGCAGAGTTTGTATGTTTTACTTAATAACTAAAGCTGAAGGTCTTTGGTAAACTTCAGAGAGCTTTTGTAACAGTCAATATTACTACAATAGTAATACTACTACTAATACTACTATACTACTACTAATAATAATGTTTTTATAGTATCATGAAGATCTTACTGGTAGTGAATGATAGGATGGAGCCTGGGAATCTACTCTGGTTGTTATTGCCATATTTTTCAGGAAAATATATTTATCTTGCATGTTAATCAAACTCTCATGTTTGCAACATGAAGCCAGAAGCCAGACTAACAAGCTGAAAGTAAACTGGGCATCCCAAACAAACTTACTGAGAATCACTGCTGATGTAATGTGGGAAATAAGAAAGTCCCATGAAGCATTGTCTTACATCCCATGCAGTGCGGTTGACTTCTGTGCTATGCATAGGAACCACCTTGCTTCTTAGTAGCAGTTTCTGCTCACAGATCTCAAGTTCAGGAGCTAATTAGCCTGTCTCATTCTCTCCTCACTTTCTCTGTCCTTCTCCCTTCCTTCTTTTTTACTTAACATCTCTCTCTCTTTTTACTATTTTCCCACAGTTAGTACAATTACCAATGAAGCAAATGGTTGAACCTTGTCCAAGTAAACTGTGATATAAGATACAAAATAAATATATGAAGGAAAGGTAGCTATATCTTAAGATGATGACCTTTAAAAGTGCCCTGACTATAGAATATCAATATGGGTAATAATTTATCTATTAATACCCTCCAAGCAGCCTTTAATGTTAAAGCACTTATCATATGAACTAACTGGCATTTCGAGGTGGTTCATCTGGAACAATAGAATAGGAAATACCTTAGCAGAAACCAGAAGAAACCTCTAATGAGGTAGAAATATTATTTGTGTATTTATAGTATATATTATGAACCCCTGGGCTGTTGTCTTAAAAGGAAATTAATGAGTTAAAATACCCTTTACTTTTGCTTCACTTTCCTAAGTAGATTTGGGACTTTTACATTTTGTTCTTAATATACAATATAATAATGGTTTCACTATGACATTTTCATACATGTATATAATGTATTTTGAATATGTTCACCCGCCATTACTTTTTCTTATGCCCTACACTCCTGTTGATGTATTCCCTCTTCCATTTGCCCCTTCTCTGTTAATCGATATGTCCATGAGTTCAATTAGAGCTGTATAGGAGGAAGGATGAATTATTATTTAAAGGCTCAAAGCACCTTACCATTGGCTACACCACTTAAGGAAATGTTTCGTCCTCCCCAAGCAACCATTAATTGCCTATAAGTCTTCAGGGAGGGGGTGAGGTCTCTGGAGCCCCTCCCCACTCCCTGACAGGGTATTGTCAGTCACAGTGTTGTAGGTCTTCTGTAGGTAGCTGTTAATTGGTAGCCATTTAATACACTTTAATTTTATTTAGTTTTATTAGCTGTGAGTGTCTCAGTTACTGTTGACTGCAACAAAAAGAAATTGGTCAAAGCTAATATCAACACCAATCTCTGAGCATAAACACAATTATTTAGAAAACAATTTGATGACCACATCCATGTGCATTTGACATCACAATAGCAGTAGCTTCCCATGTAGGATTCTTGACCTCCCCAGCCCTGGGGGAAGTGAATTATTTTGTGGAGTAGGTCTTGGGTCTGGTAAGAAACCAACTGGTTACCCTTGTAACACTTACAACAGACATTTTACTACCAGTAGGGACGTCTTTCCTGGCATGTCAGCAGCACACTATTGACAATTCTACTCCAGAAGCTTACATAGCATCTCAGGCACTATGAAGGATAGCCAGCAGAGAGGGGATGAATATCTGTACATGAACACACACATATCTATATATAACTATCATCTATATATTATCTAATATCTATCATCTATTATCTATCATCTATCTATCTATCTATCTATCTATCTATCTATCTATCTATCTAATACATATGAACTTAGGAGCCATGAAAAGGAGTACTGGTGGATTCTAGTTCAGAACATGACATGGCTGTTGTACTCTTGAACTCACAGAAGCTATGATTGACTGCATATTTAGTTTTGCTATGCAACCAATCATAGGATCAAGTCATGTGTTGATTTTCGAAACTCTGGGGGCTCCCTGATGGGCAACATATATGGAAGTAGCCAAATCTTTGGGACTGTGTTTCCTTATAATAACTTATATCTTGTGAGAGCAGCTCTATTTATTCATGGAGAGGACCTGTATACATCATACCTCTTTCTAGTTTAGTTTTTATTGGTTTGTCAAGTAACAAATGTTAATGGCATTTTCAATTACTTAGATTTGATTAGCCTCCAACATGTTTTTAGCATTTTTTAAAAATATCAGATAGATGTATTTTCACAGACACGTATTTGGATCCTCTATCCTAGTCTACTAGCTTCCATTACTGTCTTGTGCGGGTACTGTGATGTTTTGCTTACTATGAGTTGTAGTATGACTTAGTAATACCTATAGTGTTGACTTTTTATTTAGGATTGATTTGGTTATCCATGTATACTTTAAGATTCTTTCTTTTGTTGTGAAGAATGGCATTGGAATTTTGATGCACATTGCAATTACTTTAGATGCTGCTTTTGGTAATTAAAGCTATTCTCACAATATTATCTCTTCTATGCCATGAGCATGAGATTGGCACTAAGTTTTCCATACAACATATTCTGATTGTGGTTTCTGTCATGTAGCTCCTCCCAAATCTTCTGTACCTTCCTAACTATTCAAACTCCAGGCCCTTTTTCTCTCTCTTTTAAGAAACAAACAGGCAAATTAAAAAAAATCAAATCAAGAGTAAAAGGAAAGAAAGAAAAAGCTTAAGAAACTCATACAAACACAGGAATCTCTCTCTCTCTCTCTCTCTCACACACACACACAGATAATTAATTTCAAAAATTCATAAAATCACAAAACCAGAAACCAGAATATATTGTTTTTAATTTCTTTCCTCAGTATTTTCAAGTTTATATTGTAAGAGATCATTCAGTTCATTGGTTATATTTATTCTAAAGTTTTGGGTTTTGTTTGTTTGCTTTATATCTACTATTAATTGAATTATTTTCTTAGCATGTTTGTTACTGATAAATGAAAAAACTACTGATTTTGTCATGAATTTTGTGCCCCAATACTTTGGGGAAAGTTTCCTGTTTCCTGCCAGTCTTCTGGGCCTTTTATATATAGAATCCTAATGTACGAAAATAAGGACTTTGGCTTCTTTCTTTTCATTCCCTTCTCTTCTTATTCCCCTGCATAAGACTTCCTATATTGATAGGATTGAACACAGTGAACAATCTGCCTTATTTCTCATCTTATAGAAATGCCATGAGTTTCCCCTCCATTTGGCACATAAAGGAGTTCTTATTCTGAGATGCAATTATTGTATTCCAAGTTGTCTTAGAGAATTTTTCTTAAAGGGACATTGAACTATCAAAGTTCTTTACCATAACTATTTTGATGATCAGTGATTTCTTATTCTTAAGTTTATTTATGTGTTTAGGTGATACATTATATTTGTTGATTTGTGTATATTGAACCATGCTGATGTCCCATAGAATAATGTCAACTTGGTCATGGTGAATCATCTTTTTGATGGATTATGTTTTTACTTTAAAGATTTTATTTTTCCTTTGGTGTGTGTGTGTGTGTGTGTGTGTGTGTGTGTGTGTGTGTGTGTGTGTATACGAGCAGACATGGGAGCATGCACACATACACACATGCATGCATGAATGCAGATACTAACAGAGGCCAGGAAAAGGTGTCAGACACTTGGAGCAAGAGTTATAGGCAGGAGTAAACCACGTGACATGGGTTCTGAGAGTTAAGTTCAGGTCCTCTGCAAGACCACTATGAATTCTTAACTGCTGAGATGTCTCTCCAGCCATGTTCTTGAATTTCTATATGTGAGTATTTTATTAAGAACTTTGCATTCTCATAGGAAGAATATTTTTCTTGATCTGTTTTATTATTAGGGTAGAGATACTGGATATGAATAATGGCTGATATGATCACCAGCTTTTATCAGGTGTCTCCTAATGTTCTTTCCCAGTCCTAGAATTCTCACTGATGGAAATTCCTCTATGAACCAGGTTTGCTGCTTATGTGTGTGTTTAAGGAAATATACTGCCATGATTACTTTTTCTTAGTTAAAATGAGAATTTGGGGGTTCCTTGTCTAATAAGGTTGTATCAGAGCTCTTCTTTTTAAATTTTATTATTATATATAATACAGAAACATATAAGCATACATTGTGTGCAAAATATATACATATATATATGTATGTATATATTTACCATACAAGGTTTTCACACATACATATGGCTTCTAGTTTACTGTTTTTACTGGATTTTTGAGTGTGTGAGCAAAGAGGTCTCTGTTTTCTTGTGCTCTTTTCCTTCTGTTGTTTTTTGTCCAATTCCAATGTGTTAGTTTTGTTTTATCTTATTTTAGTTTATTATTATCCCACAGAAAGCATATTTTCCAAGGATAGATGGAAAGGGTTTAGATCCAGGTGGGAGAGGACATGGGGAAGGGCTGGGAAGGTAATTATGTGAGAAAAAATGTATTTTCAATAAAGGAAAAGAATTTAAAAAATAGCAGAGTGATGCCAGCTGATAATAACAGGCAGTGAGTGTCATTCTCATTGTGAATATATCTGGACTTCTTTGAAATAAGCATAGCATTTAAAGAAAAAGAATATTAAAGACAAATAATCCATAGTATGATCTAGAGGCTCAGTGTTACCTGTAATATAATTTGTGCTGGAAGGCACTGCCTTTAGAGATAATTAAACCTTCCATCAAAAATTGAAAATATCTGGGTGCTGGAGAGATGTCTCACTGAATAAAATGATTACTGTACAAACATGAGGACCCAAGTTCAAATCCTGGAACCCATGTTGCATTGGGTACAGTAGTATATATCTATCATTGCAGTGGTTATGCAACACCATGGAAGATGGAGATGTGAGGATTCTCAGAAGGTCATGGGTACCTGGGCTGGTGTGTACAAAAGTGTTGTATGCAGAGGTAGGATATGTAGAGGCAATTGTCCTCTGACGTCCATACTTTGCTATAGCATACACGCACACACTCACAGGTGAGCACACACACACATGCACGCACACACACGTGCACGCACAATACATACATGAGAATACACAATACACACATGTACACACTTAAAGATTTCTAAAAATCATTAGTAGTAGACATATGTCAACCCTTTGAACAGGTGTCTGAGTGCAGATGTACATTTTTAAATGTTACCATTTTTTACACTGACAGTTAAAGTTGCATGGATTTTGAAATGTGATACAGATATAGCATGAGGTTTTGAAATGTGTATTTGTATCAAATGACTAAATCTAGTTAATTAACAGCATTATCCATAGTATTGTATAATGTGTAACATTATACAAAACAGAGCAGGTTGTATTTAGGAATATATGTGTATGCATATATACATATTCATGTAACAACATTGATGAAAAAGAGGCCATGAATTTGAAAGAGAGCAAGGATAAGTGTATAGGAGACCTTGGAGGGAGAAAAAAGAAGAAGAAAGGATGTGATTATGTAATAATCTCAAAAATAAAAGTAACAAAAATATCATATGAAAGCAACAGAACACTAAGAATAGCCAAGCAATTAAAAAAAAAAAAAAAAAGGAGAGAATGGGAGCTGTCACCATTCCTTATTTCAAGTTACAATATAGAGACATACTAATAAACACAGCATCAAGGAAATGTAGATCAATATTACCTTAAAATGCATCTTACTTCAGTCAGAATGTCCAACATCAAGAATACAAATGGTAATAAACATGTTGACATGGTTGTAGGGACAGGAATAAACTAGCACATCAACTATGAAAATCAATCTGGTGGATCCTTCAAAAGACTAGAACTAAAACTATAATATGACATAACTATACCACCATTTTGCATGTAGCCCAGTGAATCTAAATCTTACTAAGGAGATACTTGCACCTCTATATTCAATGATGCCCTGTTCACAATAGTTAGGAAACAGAATCAATGTAGATATTCATCAACAGATGAAAGGATAATGGAAACATAAAACATAGCCACAATGAAATTTTAGTCAATAGTAGGGGGAAATGAGTTTGAAGGTAGAGAAATAAGGCTGGGGAAAATTACTCTTAGGTTTTTTTCGTATTTAACTTAAAGAACCCATAGAAGCAATGCAACTAGGAAGGAGTTGCTTGGGGAGGGTGCTGAAGTGTTAGGGGATAGAAGAACATAGATGAAGCTAAGGTATGAAGAAGGACTATGTGGGACAAGAGGGTTATCCTGGAAAGGGGCTAAAGATATGAGGAGGTTGAAAGAGCAGGTGGTGGAGGAGGGTAAGCAAAAGCAGAAGGAAGGCTATGAAACAGCCATATGGAAACCTATCTTCTAACCCAATTAAAGACACTTAAAAATAAGAGTTTAAAAGAAAGTACCAAGTATGGCTAGATTGTGCTGCTCCTAAAAGTGGCAAGATGCTAAACAAGAATCTTTGGGCCGTATGTGAACTCACAGAGACTAGTAGCATGCATGGTTCAAGCCAGACAGGACCTCGTTGCTGAAAAGGGGAAGTTGACCCAGGTACCCACCCCTACAAAGAAACTGTCTGCAACTGACAACCACTTGCTAATGAAACATTATTTTTCTCTAGTAGAATCTTACTGGTGTATGAGTGACACTTAAGGACATCGCCCATCAGTAGATGGCTAATACAAATTAAATGCTATTTTTGGAGACTTTTGTCTGATGTTGCTTATTTGAGCATTTTTTAAAATCATTGGTCTTTTATTTATATATTATGGTTTCTGAGTTTGTGGTGTATGTGTATTCTTTTTTAAAACAACACTGCTTCATTTCTTTTTTCCTGTTTGTTTTCTAAAAAGAAAGGAAAGGAAGGAAAAAGGAAGGAAGGAAGGGAGTAAGTTGGTGTGTTAGGAGGTGGGAAGGATCTGGGTCATTTTATAAAAGGAGAAACTGTGATTAGACTATGTAGTATAATTTCTCAAAAAATGAAAGGAAGAGGAAGTCAGATTAAAGAGATGGAAAATTATCTCTTTGATTTGCTAATTAGGAATATCCAAATATGCACTTTAGTCCTACTTCGGAAAAAGATGCTAAACCTGTATGGGTATCAATTCTCCATATGTAACTGGGATTCTGGTGATAAGGAAGATAGCAACTGTTCTGCATTGCTTAGGGTGATACCTCAAAGAGAAAGTGAAATAAAGTGTGAAAGTGCCGTGAAAATGGAAAAAGATCCCAGTGTCAGGCATGAGATAATCATTATCCAAACTTCTGCAATATAAAATAGATGCTTGCGTTTCTGCTTGGTTGTCCACCAGAACTATAGGATAAGACCCTATTGCTAAACATGATACATAACCTGATATAAGGTATATAAGAATCAAGCTAGAACTTATCTGGAAACCTTTTCCTTGCTGTCTAGCTTTCCAAGTTCCAGAAGTTGCTGTATAAGCTTTTGGGAGAATAAAGGCATCAAAAGCATTACTACAACATCAACTTGGCAGGATAGGTATCTATGTGGAAAATAATGGCACAGGTATAATGTTGGCAACCAGCCACTCTCTGGTTGTATTTGAGGTCAGTGACACAGAAGTGCCCTGGTGCCTAGTAACACAAGCCTGGCTTTAAAAAGAAGACATTGGAAGGACATACAGCTGTATTAAGGATAACATTACTGAAGTTTAGTTGAATGAATAACATGTCAGTCTACCTTTAGGATTTCTGTGGTTATACCTTTAGACAATGAAGCCCTCCACCCTAATCAGAAATGCTTCTGTTTCATAGGGAATCACAGGGGATGTAGACTCATAGCTGTCCAAGATGCTAAGAACAAATGACAGATGAGGACTCAGCCCTCAACAACCCCTGTAAGACTCAGGGAACATTGTGGAAGAAGGGCTTGAAAAGAATGCAAAAGCCAGGAGAGAAGGGTATCAGAATTCTAGCCTCTAGACATTACACAATCAGGATAATTTGGAACTTACATCAACTGTAATTACTTGCACTGAGCCTACTTAAGATAGGCCCCTCAATAGTTAGCTGTGTGTGGCAAAGGGGCTCATGGAATCCTGTCCCTTATTGCTGAAGGGCTCTGGGAGAAAGGAGCTAATATCTTAAGCTTTACTTGGTTTACCTACTAGCCTCCTGTGGATAATTCCAATCCCAAGGCCACAGAGTCCCCTGCAGCAAACCTGAAGGGACACAAAAGAGAAAGGCAGGGATGGATGGGGAAGTGATTAGTCGGAAAGGGGAAGTGGAAAAGGGAGAGAGGGAGATAGGAGAAGACAGAGGCAACAATAATCAGAATGCATTATGCACGTGTCAGGAATCATCAAATTATATGCTTAACTTTTAAAAGAATTAAAAAATATAAATAACCAGAGAACAAAGCAACAAACTCTTTAAAATTTCTTGTGTGTTGCCTGAAAATTCCATGAACACTATGATGAATTTACTATTTCAGTTCTTTGCTTTGGGAGACGCTCACCAGCGATGGGTAGCTTTGGTTCAGTCTTAATTCGCAAAGATCAGTATGTACTTTTCTTTCTTTGTTGAGAGTCTGGTCTCTGGGACTCTGGGCTGAAGGTGACCACATGTATATTAGAAGGAAACACAGCAACGTGTTAACTAACTCTGATTGAGGCAATGACCTATAGCTTGACAAGGAGATTCTTGAAATATTACCCCTTCCATCTATATACTGATATTTTTGGTATGTGATTTTTTTTCTCTAATCACTTTGCTGACTTAATAGGAGAATGTCAAGTTCATACTGAACTCATTCCTGCCTGACATAACTGTACTTAAGAAGAAAACAGAAATAGGCAGGGGAAAAATTCACTCAGTGTTAGACTGAGAAATCTGCATTAGGACCTGTTCCAAGTTGACATACTGTATGTAGACTGACTGAGATTATTTGGTTAACTATATCTAGAAAGTCATGCTTCCTTCCAAATGTGCACACACCATCCATGGCTCATTATGCAATTCTAAATGGCTTATATCCCTACCTAGCTTTAGATTAGCATGTCCATAAGTAAGGAAGCTGTATCTCAGAGACAGATGTCAAAGCTGTACAGAAATCAAGGTCTGTACCCAGGTAGTATTTCTCTGTGCTTGTGAGGGTCTAATATTTCAGCATATATTATATGGTGTTTATAGTTTTAAAAGACCATTTATATCACATGAAGATAGAAAGATTAAATCTGTACATATTTCATATGCAGCACTCAAACTCTTACACATTACAATCTATGAGTAGGCCAGTAGCCTCACCTAGTATGGCTATAGATGACTGCAACCGTTCAGTGCCCCCAAATTAAGGGGTCTTACCTGGTGTTTTCCAAGGCTTTTTGTTATAAACTGTGATTTATTTTTAGTTACCTCTTCTTTTGTTTAAAAATGACATATTCGTATCCAAAAATAAGCATTTAAGACAAGACATAGCTGTTAAGTGCATGTCATGATTGGATGATGTTTTGTTTTCAAGATTTAAAGATGACTTGAATGCAGTGAACTTACATTTTAGTAATTACAGCACATCTGTATATATTTCTTTAAATACAGCTGAAAAGAAAGACTAATTTGTCCTAAAAGTAGTATTTAAATTACTTTTTAAAGTAGTATTTAAAGGTATATTGTTTCCCATGACCTGGTGTCCCACACATGCTTCTACATCAAACCTATAGCAACCAAGGCAAAACCCTTGCCCAGTTTTCCTCCTCATTCCCAAGAGATACAAATCGACCTCCTGTTCAGACACAGTATAGTAGTGTTGTTGAAAGTAAACTCAAACCTTGGAAATGCTATTTTTTATCCTGGAGCCTTTATTTATTTCTTGATAATATAATCATCTATGCCATAGAGTTTTGAAAGCTAAGTAAGTTAACACATGCTCAGCACTTACAAATTATTATTATTTGGCATTACTATTACTATTACCAGTATACTGGTCCTGTTGTCACAGTGGATGTTTTTCCTTTGTGTTCACTTTCATTCCAGTACTGGCCAGAGGGGTCAGCTTACCAGTTGGCCATGCATGAGGCTGTGGAAAGGTTCGTTCAGGATGATTAAAACTTCCCTTTGAAATATATTCTATACTTTGTTTCTTTTTGAGGGTTACAGAAGATTAGGACTATTCATTGTCATTGTCACGCTAGTATCTTGTCCTTGTTTAATGCTGTATTGATCAGAAATGTGCATAGACTCTGTTTTAGGAAGCCTTCTTGAACATACACTGTTGATGATTACCAAGGAAATTCCATAGGCTTTTTTATTTGGGTATCTGTATGCTGGTACAACCATGTAATAAAATATTCTTAAGAAACTGATAGAAAAAAGAATATTGCTTTTAACAGAGGGAGGCATGGGGAACTTTTTTTATCTTCCCACTTACAGCCCCTGAAGACTGGCCATATGTGTGCCTCAATTCCCAGTTATAGCTCCATTAGCTTAAAATTCATCTCCAAAGGAATGATGGATGATAATAAAGAACTATTATTTGTGCTAAAGTTATATGATCTGTAATGTCATTATGTAAATTGGAGACAAGAATGATTTGGGATCTAAAGTTACAAGTGTTGTGCCAATAGTCTGTAGATTTTCTTTCTGATATTATTTATAGGTTAGCAGTTTTGGTATTGTTCTTTGAATTTAAAATGTAGTGTAATGTAAATAATCAATTCTTTTTAAAATTTATTAAAACTTTAATGTAAAGAACTTATAAATAAAAATATCACATGACAAAGTTAATGAGACCTGAGATTTCTACATCTCACTGTATTTCTAAACAGTTGGAATCAATATTCTGATGTTGTGGTACTTCACAGTGGGTCTTACGCTTTTACCCCTTGAAACATGCATAGACAGGATAAGAGCTGCATGTATTGCTTGGTATGGGGAGTAAATGAACTAAACATACAACTGGTAGATCTCATCAGCCTGTTGTCCCATAAATTCCAATTGCCTGCCAAGTTATTCTTGACATCCCGGCTCTTCATCATGATGAGGGCTTGGTTCAGCCTCAGCATCAGACACAATTTCAATGATTATTCATTCCTATGATGGAACAGTCCTGGATGGAGAATATTCTACCAAATAGAAAATAGCTAACTTTTTATTTTAAAAAAATACTGCTACATAGGCAAACGTAGGTGATAAAAATAGGATAAATAACAGCAAGAAAATACAGTTCTAAAAATAGTCATTGACAGTTTTCATAAATATTCTCTGATCCTTCTTAAGTGAGATTTGTACCTAACAGCCACATGGTATTTGGATCCTAGGTCCTTCTTTGATGAATCAATAGTGACAATAGTGGCAGTCATTCCCTAGGATGAGTTTAGAAGGGCAATGGTAGATTCATTTCTCCTTTAATCTTCTTCCATTGAGGGCCTCAGAAAAGGGAAATAGTTAAGATCTCCTGGTTAAACTGGGGGTGTGTGGTTGGAGGGAGGCCATGGGGGATGGAAAAATGAGAGTTTGAGGTGTCTGAGTTGGGGAAGGGATGGAGAGGGAGAACAATGTAAGAGATATCTTGATAGAGGGAGCCATTATGGATTAGGGAGAAACCTGGTACCAGGGAAATTTCTAGGAATCCACAAGGATGACCCCAGCTAAGATTCCTAGAGTGGAGAGGATACCTTAACTGGCCTTCCCCTATAATTAGTGACTTCACTAATTGTCACCATAGAACCTGCATCCAGTAACTGATGTAAGCAAATGCAGTGATCCACAGCCAAGCACTGGGCTTAGATCCTGGAGTTCAGTTGAAGAGAAGCATGAGCGATGATATGAGCAAGGGGGTTCAGGAGTATGATGGGGAAAACCACAGAGATAGCTGACCAGAACTAGTGGGAGCTCATGGACTCTGGACTGACCAGCATGGGACTGAGCTAGGCCCTCTAAATGTGGGTGACAGTTGTGTGGCTTGCTTTGTTATGGGGAAGGAACTCTGGCAGTGACCAGGACTTATTCTGGGTGCATGAACTGGCTTTTGGGGGCCCAGATCCTGTGATGGGATACCTTGTTCAGCCTTTACATGAGTGAAAGGCTTGGTCCTACCTCAACTTGGTATGTCAGATTTTGTTGACTCCCCAGGGAGGCCTCCCCCCCCCACCCCCGGAGTGGATGCAGGGTAGGGTGGTGGGGAAGTGAGCATGTGAGAGAAGGGGAGGGGAGAACTGTGGCTGGTATGTAAAATTAATAAAAAATTTACATGGGAAGTAATTTTATTGGAGGAAGGGAAGGGAGAGTGGGGAGAGAGAAGAGAAAAAGACAGAGATCTATCTGCCTCCTCAGAGAAATGGTGGGAAGAGAGACAAATTCCTTCTTCCATGAGATCCCTCATATCCCAGATTATGACTGTCCATCAGCAGTCATGTTGTCAGGTAGATTATGACTGTCCACCAGCAGTCACATTGTCAGGTAGATTATGACTGTCCACCAGCAGTCACGTCGTCAGGTAGATTATGACTGTCCACCAGCAGTCACGTCGTCAGGTAGATTATGACTTTCCACCAGCAGTCACATTGTCAGGTAGATATGACTATCCACCAGCAGTCACGTCGTCAGGTAGATTATGACTGTCCACCAGCAGTCACATTGTCAGGTAGATTATGACTGTCCACCAGCAGTCACATTGTCAGGTAGATTATGACTGTCCACCAGCAGTCACATTGTCAGGTAGATTATGACTGTCCACCAGCAGTCACGTTGTCAGGTAGATTATGACTGTCCACCAGCAGTCACGTCGTCAGGTAGATTATGACTGTCCACCAGCAGTCACGTCGTCAGGTAGATTATGACTTTCCACCAGCAGTCACATTGTCAGGTAGATATGACTATCCACCAGCAGTCACGTCGTCAGGTAGATTATGACTGTCCACCAGCAGTCACATTGTCAGGTAGATTATGACTGTCCACCAGCAGTCACATTGTCAGGTAGATTATGACTGTCCACCAGCAGTCACATTGTCAGGTAGATTATGACTATCCACCAGCAGTCACATTGTCAGGTAGATTATGACTATCCACCAGCAGTCACGTCGTCAGGTAGATTATGACTGTCCACCAGCAGTCACATTGTCAGGTAGATTATGACTGTCCACCAGCAGTCACGTCGTCAGGTAGATTATGACTTTCCACCAGCAGTCACATTGTCAGGTAGATATGACTATCCACCAGCAGTCACGTCGTCAGGTAGATTATGACTGTCCACCAGCAGTCACATTGTCAGGTAGATTATGACTGTCCACCAGCAGTCACATTGTCAGGTAGATTATGACTGTCCACCAGCAGTCACATTGTCAGGTAGATTATGACTGTCCACCAGCAGTCACGTTGTCAGGTAGATTATGACTGTCCACCAGCAGTCACGTCGTCAGGTAGATTATGACTGTCCACCAGCAGTCACGTCGTCAGGTAGATTATGACTTTCCACCAGCAGTCACATTGTCAGGTAGATATGACTATCCACCAGCAGTCACGTCGTCAGGTAGATTATGACTGTCCACCAGCAGTCACATTGTCAGGTAGATTATGACTGTCCACCAGCAGTCACATTGTCAGGTAGATTATGACTGTCCACCAGCAGTCACATTGTCAGGTAGATTATGACTATCCACCAGCAGTCACATTGTCAGGTAGATTATGACTATCCACCAGCAGTCACGTCGTCAGGTAGATTATGACTGTCCACCAGCAGTCACATTGTCAGGTAGATTATGACTGTCCACCAGCAGTCACATTGTCAGGTAGATTATGACTGTCCACCAGCAGTCACATTGTCAGGTAGATTATGACTGTCCACCAGCAGTCACATTGTCAGGTAGATTATGACTATCCACCAGCAGTCACGTCGTCAGGTAGATTATGACTGTCCACCAGCAGTCACATTGTCAGGTAGATTATGACTGTCCACCAGCAGTCACATTGTCAGGTAGATTATGACTATCCACCAGCAGTCACGTCGTCAGGTAGATTATGACTGTCCACCAGCAGTCAGGTCATCAGGTAGATTATGACTGTCCACCAGCAGTCACATCGTCAGGTAGATTATGACTTTCCACCAGCAGTCACATTGTCAGGTAGATTATGACTGTTCACCATCAGTCGTGTCATCAGGTAGATTATGACTGTTCACCATCAGTGGCGTCAGGTAGGTAAAAATCTGCAACAGCTGTCAGCAAGAGTGATAGAGATACAGTGCTAGAGAGAAACAGGCCTCTGTGTCGGGAGACACTTGGACACCCAAGTAATTTGTTCCTACAGTGCCAGTTTTCCCCATTCTGTTGTAAAGACCCCAAGTCAGCATTGCCTTAGGTCCTGCAGAGTACATCGATTTGCATTCACAGAACATTTCTCAAAGCCTAGTTGTTCTAAAGGCCTGTATCTAAGGCTCTACAGTTTATGACAGCATAGAGCTTGCAATGACCCACTGGTGGTTTCATTACTTTTATGTTAAAAGCTGAAAGTCTAAGTAAACTATGAACTGAGGCCTCCATTTATCAAAAAACACCCAGTAGAAGATCTTCTTGTGGTTAGAGTCACTTCTTTCTATGTCCATCTTCTGTGATTGAGGACCATTATTTTACTATCATGCATGGCTTGAATGTCATTGGCTAGGATTTGTTTGTCTTACTGTCTATAACAGTGGAGAGTTAAGAAAAGCATTTATTTCTCTATCTCCATTTTCTCTTACATATAGGGGTGTTCTTATTCCTTTGACATAAGGTTATAATTGTTTTGGATAAGTGAATTAACCTATGAGGAAGGAAATTAATACACTATAATATGCAAGTGTTAACTGTAATTTCTACAGAATTTACTATCCCTGGCATGGTTCCTGCATGTTTTCCAGAACAACCAATTTCCCTTAGCTGATGAGACTTCAGTGAGCAGAATACGTAAAGATGTCCTCCCAGGAGGTCTTTGCTGTTTTAGGAGGAACAACCATAGCCTGCATCTACCAAGAAGGCAATGGATTGAGTCTGGGTCACATCATGTTAAGTAAACTAGATGATTTTTACAGCTCAACATTTCATAATAGCAACTCCTTCTTATTAAAAACACCATCAGAAGACATGAAAACATGGACACATGAGAAGAACACACATGCATTTGCATTCATGTGCACGTACTCAAATTCATACATACATGTTTCTGCATATTTGCACACAGAAATGCACATACATGTATTTATTTGCATATATATGCATAGTAATACAAGATTGTGGGCTTGTTAAGGGCAGGAGACCGCAAACCACAGTTTGGGCTTCTCTTTAGTTGAAAGAAAAGGAATGAGACTATAGAATATTGATAAAAGTTTCTCACAATAGCAAACAAAAGATGAATAAAGCCAGAATGATGGTTGTGGTTCTGAAATGTTAAAATCAGGAACCGAATCATCTAACACTTGGACCATTGCTTCCTTAGGAGCCTTTGATGGTAAAGAGTCCTTTGTACTGAGAGCACGTTGACCTCAGAGTGTCCTGGGGAAGCTGCAGTTTTGTAATATTTGAGGGGCACAGCAGTGTTGTCGGGGGGAAAAAGTCTTGAATTAAAGGAAACTGTATACCCCAGGGACTCATATTCCCGAGATCAATATTATAAGGCAGAGCAGGGGGATGAACAGTGCTTTCTCGTGTGCAAACAAATAAATTGTATGTGAAGCCTAGTTTCTTCTAAACTTCCTATTTTACCCATGGCCATGTGTCATGGTGCAGGATTCATGACTATTCATGACTGCTATGCAAACTTGTGGCTGGCAGAGTCAGAAATGTAAGCACCCCATGATCAGTTCATCTCTACATATTGATCACTTGTAGCTTTCTGCAATGGTCTCTATTTGCTGCAAAGCAAAACATCTTTCTTGCAGGGCGAGAGGGCCGGTTTTGAGAATGACCTCAGGAATTATTTTGGTCAAGTAAGTAGGAGTAATAGGTTCTCCCTTAATATCCATGACTTCTTCACCCCTAGACAGTTGGCTGGGTTTTTAGTATACGGTGTGCTTTCCCTTAAGTAGAATTAGACAGCTCTTGGTTACTGCCAAAATATGTATAGCATAAGTGTACATTTGGGGATCTCTAGCCATGCTTGTCATTGTTGTGATTAATAGGCATCATAGCTGGATATGACTACTGGTTACATCCATTCCTTAGCAGCTTGTATAGCATCATCTGGTACTATGAAAGAAAGACCTCAAGAAGGAGCACTTCAGGTCAGATCCAGTTCCAGTTTGCCAAGTCCCATGTCTGAAATCTGTGGTATCTTTAGTAATGGGGGCCTCTGGGAGGCAATCAAAGACAAGAGCAGTAAACTATATTGTTTTGGGAGGCTGTTGGACTACCCTGACCGACAACTCAAAAGGTTTCTCTTGCCAGGTTTATGTTGGATAATCTGTGGTTCTTGTGGAGAGTCCAATGCCCATAGTTTCATTTAAGAAATGTGGGTACAAATATTTAATATGTATTACATGTGAGTTTAGGTAAATCATTTAATGAAATGCTATGGTTCCTTACGGCTTATTTTTTTTTTTTTTTACATGTCTATCCCAGTCCTCTCACCTCCCACCCTCCCTCCCTCTTACCCTCTCTGCCCCCTCACATGCAGCCTGACCACCATCCCCTCCCATCCCCCCACCCCAATTCCACATGTAGGGCAATGCCAGCCAGGTGGAGTCATGTAACTCTGTCAAATCTTTTGAAGTAGGGACTAGGGCTTCTCTCCTGTCTCTAGGTTAAGGCAGTTATCCCTCCATGGGGGATGTGTCCTTAAAGTCGTTTAGTGCACCAGGGATACATCCTGGTTCCACTGTCTGAGGTTCCTTAGACTGCTCAGTCCTTCTAACTGAGACCCATATTCAGGGGGTCTGAGTCAGTCCCAAGCTGGCTTTCTAGCTATCAGTCTGGGGGCCTGTTAGCTCCTCCTTGTTCAGGTAAGCTGTCTCTATGTGTTTCTGCAACCTGGTCCTGTCCTATCCTTCTGCATCTGTATTCTAGTTTGACTCAGAGTTTAGTTATGGGTGTTTGTTTCTGTTTCCAACAGGTACTAGATAAGGGCTCCATGGATAGATAAGTTAGTTGTTGATCTCACTATCCGGGAAGGGCATTTATGGTAGCCTTTCCACTGTTGCTCAAATTGTTAGTTGGAAACAGTCTTGTATGTCTCTAGACCTTTCTTTAGGTTCAGTTTTCTCTTCAAACCAATAATGGCTCCCTGTTTTATGTTCGTTCTCTCTCTCTCTCTCTCTCTCTCTCTCTCTCTGTCTGTCTCTCTCTCTTCTGCATTCTATTCCTATCCTGACTCAATCTTCCTAGTCACATGTGCTTTCTTCTCCTCCCCTTCTCTTTCTACTACTTCTTAAAAAACCCTATTTGTCCCTATTCTCTCTTCTCTTTATTGATCTCACTCTCTTCTTCAATTAAAGACCCCCCAAATTTTCTCTTACACATTTTATTTTGTCTCTACTTTGAAGAAGAAACTTGATTATATTATTAATGATTGTATTCCCAACACCTAAGATCCCTTGCATATTTAGGATTATACACTGATTTAGAAAATTTTAAACATGGCTCTAAAATCATTACAAGTCCATTGGAGGGTATGGGCTGCAATGCCATTTTTTTTGTGACCATTCTTTCAAAACTAGAAGTATACATTTTCTGTCTTATAGAGTACTCACAGAACATAGCCACCATTCCTTAATAAAATAGCTTCAAGGAAAAGACCTGGTAGAGTAATTCAGTCAATGTCTCCATTGGCCCATTTTTAATTCCAGTTAACATCTATTTAGTATCTTCCAAATGTGAATGAACAGTTCCCCACCACTCAATCATACTCATCCTTTTCTTAGCTGATGCTGTTGAGGCAGAGATGAATGGTCCCTTCCAAGGTCTCCCCTAATTCATAGCTTTGGGAACAAAGATTAATTATTGTACTTGTTTTAATTCACTTACTTTTGTGATGTAGCTGTTCTTAAATTTTGAACTACAGAATCATAGCCAATAGTATTTATGATTTTAATATGCTACACACACATATTCGTTTTTAAGACTATGATAGAATCATTATATCACATGATGGTACCCACTGCAATACCAAAATTCAGATAGTTTCTTAAAAAGCCCACCTGATTATCTGTTTTAAGAGCAGAGAGCTAGAGTTACTGAACCATGTCCAGCTAAGACTTAGAAAATCAGGGAACCAAAGAGAAGTAATCTAATATTTCTTGAGGTGCTCATTTATCCTTTCAAGCTCTTTGTGGATTTGTCCTGGAGTGAGAGATAAAATCAGGCAGAGGTGTCATTGTGAAAATTAAAGAGAACTAGAACAACTGCTGGGAAGTTTTTATAGCCAAAGCAATGAAAGTTGAAAGTCAAAGTAGCCAGGGCAAGCGGGCAAAATCAGAGGAAAAGAGGTGCAAAGCAGTGACCCCAACACTTGGTGACTCTCCTTCCTTAGGAGATACTTGATGAGCCAAAGAAGCAAAGAAACTACTGTCCAAGTGGGATACACAGTTCAGTTGTTTTAAAATGGGCAAATTAATCTACGATGATGAGATTCTGGAGGGAGGTAAGAGGAGTTAACGTTTCATGGTGCTGGACATTCTAAATTTATTATTGTGGGGAACAATGACAAGGACATTATGGTCAGCTGCACATTTACTTCATTTTGGTTTAAGTGTTCACCACAGAATTTTGAGGTTATGGTATATTAGTTACTTTTCTATTTCTGTGATGAAACATTATGGCCTAGGCAATATATGAAAGGTAGCATTTAATTGGGCTTATGGTTTCAGAGGGTCAGTGACAGAGTGAAGCCATCAGTATAGGAACAGCTGAGAGATCACATCTTAAGCTGAAAGTAGGACAAGGGGACACACACACACACACACACACACACACACACACACAGACACACACGGACACACACGGACACACGGACACGGTCACACGGACAGAGACAGAGACAACACTGGAAATGGTGCCAGTCATTTGAAATCTTAAAGCCTGCTTTGAGTGGCACACTTCCTCCAACAATGCCACACTTTCTCTTTCTCAAATATTTCTGCCAACTGGAGACCAAGAATTCAAACAGGTATGCTTTTGGAAGCTTTTCACATTGAAACCAACACAAATGTGTATTTGGGAGAGGGCTACACAGTAAAACATGGTTGGAGTAAGCAGCCACGTGTGGAACAGAGGACAGGGGGCTCAACACAGAATTGTCAATAGTGCCCACATCTGGAAAATGTGTTACACATGCAGATTCCTGGGCCCATCAAAAAAGATCATGATCAATGAGTTCTGGGTAATTTTCAGAGATGACCAGTTTCACAAGTAGCTTCCCAGAGTTTTTCTTTTTCTTTCTTTCTTCCTTCCTTCCTTTCTTTCTTTCTTTCTTTTTTTCCTTCCTTCCTTCCTTCCTTCCTCCTTTCTTTGTATTATTATTTTTTCTTATCCCAGTTACCTCTCCTTCTCTCCCATCCTCCCATGTCCCCCAACCACTCTCCAATCCCATCCCTCCCCCCTCACTCCACAGGGAGGATGATGCCTTCCAGGAGGGATCAACAAAATCTCTCAAGTCACTTGAAGTAGGGACTAGGCCCTCCCTTCTGCCTTGAGATTAAGGGAGAATCCCTCCATGGAGAAGGAGCTCCCAAAGTTCTTTTGTGCACCAGGGATATATCCTGGTTCCACTGTCTGAGGTCCCTTAGACTGCCCAGGCCTTCTACTTGAGACCCATGTTCAGGCGGCCTGAGTTGGTCCAATGATGGTTTCCCAGCTGTCATTCTGGTGGTTCATTAGCTCCCCCTTGTTTAGTTCAGATGTCTCTGTGGGTTTCTGTAGCCTGGTTTTGTCCTCCCTCTCTGCATCTGGATTCCAGCTTGGTTCAGTGTTTAGCTGTGGGTGTCTGTTTCTGTTTCCATGAGCTACTAGATGAGGGATCTATGATGGTGGATAAGTTAGTCATTATTCTCATTATCATGAAAGGGCATTTATGGTAGCCTTTCCACTGTTGCTCAAATTGTTACTTGGGGTCAGTCTTGTAGGTCTCTGAACACTTCTCTTGAGTCAGTTTTCTCTTCAAACTTATAATGGCTCACTCTTTTATGGTCTCTCTCTCTCTCTCTCATCTATTTCTCCCCTGACTCAATCTTCCTAGTCCCACATGCTTTCCTCTCCTCCCCTTCTTTCTCCTAGCTCCATCTTCACTCACTGCCCTCCCACTCCCAATATGCTCAACAGATCTTGTTCCTTTCCTCTTCTGTGAGGTATCTTGTATGAATCATGAATCTCTTAGAATCCTCCTTGTATCCTAGTTTCTCTGGCGGTGTAAAGTATAGGCTGGCGATCCTTTGTTCTATGTCAAAAATCCATATATGAGTGATTACTTATCATCTTCCTCTTTTTGTGACTGGGTTACCTCATTTAGGATGGTTTCATCAAGTTTCATCCATTTGCCTGTGAATTTCAAGATTCCATTGTTTTCGTTTTTTTTTTTTTTTTCTGCAGAGTAGTATTCCATTGTGTAGATGTGCCACATCTTTATCCATTGTTCAGTTGAGGGATATCTAGGTTGCTTCCAGGTTCTTGCTATTACAAATAATGCTGCTACAAACATAGTTGAACATAGGTCTTTATTGCACGGGTGTGGATCATTTGGGTATATGCCTAAGAGGTGGATTGCCAGGTCCTGTGGTAGACTGATTCCCATTTTCCTGAGGAACCTCCATACTGATCTCCAAAATGGCTGTACAAGTTTTCACTCCCACCAGCAGTGGAGGAGTGTTCCCCTTTCTCCACATCCTCTCCAGCATAAGTTGTCATTGGTGTTCCTAATTTTAGCCATTCTGGCAGGAGTAAGATGTTATCTCAGAGTTTTGATTTGCATTTCCCTGATAGCTAAGGATGTTGAGCACTTTCTTAAGGTTCTTTCAACCTTTTCAATTTCCTCTATTGAGAATTCTCTCTTCAGTCCTATACCCCATTTTAAAAATAGGGTCATTTGGTGTTTTGTTGACTAGTTTCTTGAGTTCTTTGTATAATTTGGGGATCAGCCCCATGTCAGATGTTAAGGTTGGTGAAGATTTTTTTCCCAGTCTGTGGGTTGCTGTTTGGTCTTGTCAGCTGTGTCCTTTGCCTTACAGAAGCTTCTCAGTTTGAGGAGGTCCCATTTATTACCCATTTATTAATTGCTGATCTCATTGTCTGTTTTACTGGTGTTATGTTCAGGAAGCAGTCTCCTGTACCAATTTGTTCAAGCTTCCCTATTTTTCTTACAGTCCTCCCTCTCTGCAACTGTATTCCAGGAGTTTAGTTCATTGTTTAACTGTGGGTGTCTGCTTCTGTTTCCATCAGCTACTAGATGAGGGCTCTATGATGGCAGATAAGTTAGTCATCAATCTCATCAGTGAAGGACATTTAAGGTAGCCTTTCACTGTTGCTAAGATTGTTAGTTGGAGTCATCTTTGAAGGTCTCTGGACATTTCTCGATAGTTTACTCTCCAAACCTATAATGGCTACTTCTATTATGTGCTCTCTTTCTCTCTTTCTTCTATTCCTCCCATGACTCAATCTTCCTAGTCCCACATGCTCTCAGACTTCTTTGAGAAATAGCTAGATCAAGGTTTTCTTTAGGCTGAGAGAAGAGTAGATTTGCAAAACTATAAAACCCTCAAATAAAATAATATGGTAATGGCTGTGCTGGAGAGACGGCTCAGTGGTTAACAGTATATATTGTTCTTACAAAGAACCCATTTGGTTCCCAATTCCCAGACTCACAATGACCTGTAACTCTACTTTCAAGGGATCTGACACCTAATCC
Source organism: Phodopus roborovskii (assembly GCF_943737965.1). Classification (NCBI taxonomy): domain Eukaryota; kingdom Metazoa; phylum Chordata; class Mammalia; order Rodentia; family Cricetidae; genus Phodopus; species Phodopus roborovskii. The sequence continues at coordinate 39,888,518 of NW_026126511.1, read as the reverse complement.
TGGCTTATGTGAGTACTATACTCAGTTACCCACACAGATACACATGCATACACATAATTAAGTTTTAAAAAATATTGAGGAATATTATGATGTGTGAATAATATAATTAGCAAAGAAGTTACTAAATTGGGGTCACCATGAGTGAGACAGCATGTGAGATACTATACAGAGTGAGTGTCTTAAGCTCACTGTGGCATGTCTTCTTTAGAAAGTACATCATAGTGGACATTATGAGTATTTGTAGACCTCCCTGATTTATAAGGAAAAAAATTAACTGGTTATAATTAATTTCAAAATATAAAGATTCCTTTTTTTCTGTTACTAAATTACTTGTTTTATAGAATAAATTCATCCAAAAAAGACAGATTGACATGGCACTGGTTGATACTCTTGGTATATTTAGCAGTGCAAACTGGGCTTCAGAGTGAAATTTGAATAGAATGATTCAAGAAACAGTCTTTGAGGGAGCAGAAACTCCATTGTCACTGGCTTATAACATTGTATTAAAGCAAAGATCATTTCACAACCCCATTGTAGAGGCAGAAAAACAAAATCCTAAGTGTACTGTGTGCGTCCCCAAGATAACCAGTGGCAGCTAAAGACTCTAACACATCATCCTAAGAGGATATTTTGGACAGTTGGATTCTGTCATCCAACAGTCTTCCTATCTTCCAATGGTTCCTGTTTCTTCCAAGTTCCTCTTCTCTCTTAGATTAATAATGCCAAACAGGAATCCATAATAAATCTACTCAAAGTCTATTAATTGACACTGTGAAATGGAATTAAGGACAAAGGTTTAAAATTGCTTTTCAAAGTATGTGTGAATTATCTTATTGTTTTCCATGGATATCGATCCAAATATACATGGAGTTACCTAATAGAAGTTCTGGCAATCTGTGATCTCTCATATCTGTTAACAAGAAAAGAGATTAGGAAATGTTCACAAGTCCATGTTACTAAAAACTAATTAGAAACCATTTTATCTAAGGTAAAATGCTCAGATAACTGAGAGTTATAGGGGAAATATGTGAAAGTATGAAATAAGCAGCTCAACTTTGCCACTGGTTCCTAATATACTACTTGATACATCTTAAAAGTTTTGACATCTGATATCCATATAAATGTATCTGGCATCATTTACCAGTAGATAAAACTCGGAGTGTAATGTGATCTGGGTAAGAATGCACTGTTTCTAAGGCTCATCCTGAGCAAGAGTGTTAGAATGACATGCCTAGCTGCTTTGGGTGCTACCCGTTGATTCTCTTGGGAGCTCCTGGCTCAGTCTCTCTGGTAGTCATCCCACCCCTGTTTTAATTAATCCCTCCCTGAGTTTTGTCCACACTGATCAATCACTAAATCCACAAATACTGACTGTCCATGATTATTCTGAGACCTGGGAGGATGCCGTCAAGCAAAGTCTCATTTCCAGATGTGACCACAGTCTATTTACCTGCTCCTGTTTGTGGCTTGTTGCCTCATCATGCATTCTGGCACTGAGGAGCTGGGAAGGTTGAGCAGGGACTTTCCTTAGAGAGTTGATGCAGAGGCAAGTGGGAAATCAGTGTCTTAAGAGATTGAGAACATTGAAGATGAACTTAGTGTTTCCTTTTTGCTAAATTTAAGGCAGGTAGCTGAGGATGGGGGTGTAGCTTTTGAGGTGAAGCAAGCTCTAGTTAAGAAGACTGCAGCAAGCAAATGGGAACACCAGTGAACACTTGTTAATCAGCTGAAAGATGTAAATGTTCTTTTTAAAAGGTGGGATACAGGAGACCAAAGTTAAATTTAGCAGCAATTAATAAGAACTATGGAAAATTAAGAAAATTTACCAAATTATACCTAAGTATTCTGTGCTTTTAACTCTTGTTTCAATTTATGTGTATCTCTTATTTTAATTTGTGTTATGAAATAATATGTTTGGGGACTATTTTCTTTTTTTTATTTTGTTTTTTGTTTTTATTTAATCCATCATAATAACGAGACACAAGCATTGACCCCCCAAACCAACTCAGTGTAGCTCAGTGATAGGGCACTAGTGTGAGGCCCTGAGTTCCAATGCCAACACCAGGCATAACTAAGTAAACAACATCACTCTAGGGATTAAGAAGGAAATTCCTAACCTAGCCTTTTCATTAGAAGCAAGATGAAGTTTCAGGTCTATTCTATTGTCTCACTTTCAGTCTCACAAAATTTCTTTGAGCACTTTGAATATGAAATGTCCCCAAAGGCTCATGTAGTAGAAGCATTGGTCTTCAGCTGGCTGGATGCCCCTGCTTTGGCAAATTGTGGGAGCTTTTGTGCATAGGTTACAGGTGGAAGAGGCAGAGTTATAGGTCAGAACTGGGGGACCCTTGGCTGCAAAGAATGGGGCCCCAGTTGTCATGGTTTCCTTCCCTTCAGGGCTGTATGCACTAAGCCATGGTCCAGAATGCATCTTTCATCTCTCAAGTTGGTTTTGACAAGTATTTTGTCACATCACTCAAATACATAGCTAATGTAGGCTTTGTATAGTCAAAAGAGAATCAGGAAAGCTAGAAAATTTTAAATTCTTTCCATGGGATAACTAACCAGGCAGTCTGTCTTCCAGAGTTTGCTGCTCATTCAACAGATATTTATCCATGGCTTCTCTCCAGTAAGACTTCACTGATTTTCATTTGCTTGCTTTGATAGTGTGACTCAGAAAAGCAAGAATGTAAAGCCCTTGGTGTTGGGGGGCAGGGGGACAGAGGGGGAGACAACAACACAAAGGATAACATAGAAAGAGTCCTAGTGTTAGTATGTGAGTGATGCTTGACAGTGATTACAATTTACCCTCTTAAGAATTATGGTGTCCTTTCAATTACAGGCCAGGAATAAAGAGGGCCATTGAATGGTGATGGCTTTTGTTAGTAAGCCGTAAGAAAGAGACCAGGAGATGGGCAGAATATCCAATGTATAGAAAGTCTTAACTAGGAGAGAACTAGAAGAGTTGTCTCCGAAAATATGGGTTAGCTCATGCAAGCTCGAGAGTAAAGTTGGGCCAACATGACGAAAGGACTTTGCAAACAGCTTTGGCATGGTTCCTGTTCATGGTTCTGGATAATGCAGACCTGAGTGCCTTCCATATAAGATGATTTTCTACCTCAGCAAAAAGAACAGAAGACTTAAATTTGAGAGGCAAATTAATGAGTTTCAGAGTAGTGCTTTAGAGGGGCTTTCAGATCTTATTTGGCCCCATGGAATGCTCTGCCTGAAGGCAGGCATTAATGGAAACGTACCAGCCAACAATTCAATTACTAACCATTACAAAGGTCAAGATAATAACACTGAAGGCCTTGCAGAAGTGACTGAAGAATCAAGGATAGGATTCCATAACCTCTAAAGGAAGATTACAGACCCTGTATTCTGTGGGGGAAATCCAAAGCTGCAAACTATAGAGAATCTTAAAGGAGGGCCAAAAGGCACTGCTTGAGGCCTTACTATGAGCTCATTGTGGTGTCATCAGAAAAAAAGAACTCCCTCAATCAATAACAGAGTCTCTCTGAGCCAGGCTTATTGTATGAGTTAAAGAAAATGAAACTGAAAACCAAGTGTAAGGAAGCCTAGAGCAGACAAAGCCATTTTAACCTCACAAATTAGCTTAATTTTGACTTGCAAACATAAGATGAACTTAACTTGGGCTCTTTTTTGTAAACACCTATCTTAAAGAAAAACTGAACCAAGCTTCCACCCAGCAAAGGCAGCCAGCCAGCTTATAACTCTCCTATGACTAGGGACTTTCCAGCAGAATAGAACAAATAAGGTAAACTTAAAACCTGAAACACACCAGGAATTTTCTCTCCACAGCTTCCACATTCTCTCTATATATCCTGAACATTGTGTTTCTTCAAAGGAGTGCCTGAACCCTTTCCATTTTGGAGCATCCTCATTCACAAGTTGTTAATAAAACTCTACAATTCTAGTGTAGCTCAGCTTACCTAACACTTGAAGTATACTTTTTTTTTTAAGGTCTCAAGGTCCTCTCTAGAAGAAACCATCATCCAGACCTTCTAAGGGAAGACTGTAAAAAGTTCTGGTCCTTTGACACACTGTCTTTCTCTTTCCTTGGCATGTTCTCCATTTAGAACTGAAATGTGTACTGTCTTTTCACCTATCAAGAGATTGTGCCTGTTGCAGTATAAGCATTATGTGCTTATTGCTTGGTTGAAATTCTTCCTTGAGAGGGACGTGAAGAAAGCAATCTCCTCCAGTACACAGCTGTGACATAGATTGTTCCCAGCTAAGTCCTCATGGCATTACTCTGCCTGGCCAAGAATTGTGTGCTGTCTTCCCCAAAGCTCTCCTGGTCACTCACTACATTATTTTCCACTTAGACTTTGGCAACAAGTAGACAGAACTTTAGAACATGAGTCACTACTATCACTGTGGCCAGGTACCTGCACCTTTTTCCTCTTCAATTCCTGAAAGTGATGTGAAGGATTCTGGGCTCAGAGACTGTCATTCATTAGAGTGGCTGGTTTTATTCTGATCTGTTTTGCTATCATTTCAATTCACCATTTCTGCTCTAGCTACCACCTTGATATAACATGGAAAATGTGATTCTTCTTTCTCATATTTTGAATCAAAATCCTAGAGAGAAAGGGTCACATAAGGATACATGTGATTACACCAAACACCGCTTTCTCAGTAGGTTTACGGTGGAGGAGGTAATACTCCATCCTACTGGAACCTCAGCAACCTATCCATCTACCCTCCGGGGTAGAGGTAGGATTCAGCATTACAACTGCCCTTCCAAACAAACCCATCCATAATTCCTCCACTCTGCCAAGTGTCTATGTAATTGATCTGGCTAAGAATTGAAGGGGGTGGCATATGTGTACGTACTGATCTAGATTTGGAAATTCTAGGCCACTGCACTTCTATCTCAGTTAAAACTAATGTGAACATTCTGTTTCATATACACTAATAATAATGCAACATTAACATTATCTGATACTCCTCACCATGTCTATAATAAGGACATTGGTGATAAAGATGTAGACTGTACTGAAAGTGGTGAGAACCCATCCCTGGGAGACATCCCTTTCCAAGGTTATTATTAGGAAAAGAACCTACTTTTCTGTAGCAGTCTGTTTAATTTTATCTTTACACTGTTAATTATGTAGCTGACTATATTCTCCATTTTGTATAAAATTCAGAGTCTAACGTGTACCGTGCTGATAGCAAGCACACGGGGGATGCTGTACCTGATACCACTTTCTTTTCATTCCTTCTTACTTTCAACTTTGTCGAGTTCTGAAAAGCAATGTGATGTAATGCGAACTAAATCTTTGCAGGAGACAGAACATGGTGGGTTTATATTCTGCTTTTATTATTGGTTTATGAACTTTTAAATCTCTTCTTCAAACTTCATTTTCTTTATCTGGAAAATTATGGTAAAGATAGTATTTGCTTAATCCCTTTGATTATTATAAAGTCTCTCTCTGTCTCTCTGTCTCTCTCTCTCACACACACACACAGTGTATGTGTGCATGCCACAGTCAATGGCACACTGTGAATGGTAGGACATGAAGACCTTAATTTTGTTCTGTTTATTTTATCTTCCTATCCTTTGTACATTTGTAAGTTGTCTCAGATTCTTCCTGATAGTAATGTGATACAAAATGGCAAAAAGAGTATCTTTGCATTTGCACAGCACTCACTCATGCTGAAGACTATACCAGGTTATTTTTCCCTATCAACAGAAGGGCTCATACCTCCTTTCGGAAGGCAGATGCTTGCTTGGGTTGTGTAGTTTTCTTAGGATTACATGGCTTGTAAGCAAGCTGTGAGTCCATATCTTCCTATCCCAAGCTGCTGAGCATGTCCCTAGATCATGCAGTGTCAGGGCAACTCATGTTACCCAGATCCTTTGCTTTGGGACCATTGTAACTACATGAATAAGGCACTCTTAAAACCAATTTTTGTTCCCGGGTGCATGAGCCATTGTGAACTGCCAGCTGTTTTCCATCAGTAAGGAAGCAGAATCTCAGAATACATTTCGCCATTCACACTAGTAGCAAACCTATCCTGGGGGCAGGAAGCCTCAGTTAGCTAAGGCCCATTTTTGTCTGACAACAAGCCTGCAATCCTGTCCTTTTACCTTTGTACTATGATCTTTGATCCTGTTTGGAATCCTAGCTCTTGTCCCTCATCCTGCATCATTCTTCTGTTTTAGTCAGCAAATCCTAATCCAGGCTCTGTAAGTCTATCATGAATCCTTTCCCATTATTTCCTGGTGTTGTTGTCTGTCTTAGTTATTTTTCTGTTGCTGTGATGAGACACTGTGTACAAGGTAACTTAATGAAGAAAGAGTTTATCAGGGTTTAGAGCTTCAGAGGGTTGGAGTCTAACCATCATAGTAGGTATCATCATGGCAGACAGGCATGACATGAGTCATAGCTGGGAGCTTACTTATATCCTTATGTACAAGTTGGACAATTTCACCAACTGGGGACCAAGTATTCAGATATCTGAGCCAATGGTAGCCATTCCCTTTCAAACTACATCAGTCTTTCTCTTCAAACTCCCACAATTCTTGTGGCTTACATGTCCTTTTTACTCCGTTACTATTTATGTATGGCATAGTGAGATAGGCGTTTCAAACAAGGTTTTAATTCTTTGTCTCAGCTCACGTTTCTGTCATCTTTTATTCCACCTATTCACCCCCAATAATTTTTTATCAAAGTTGGGAATGAAAAGATGGCTCACTTGATACTCTTCCAGAGAACCTGAATTGGATTCTCAGCCCATAATGGGCATCTCACAAGGACCTCCAACTTTAGCTCCAGAGAATCTGATTTCCACTTCTGGCTTTGGCAGGCAACTGCATACAGATGGTTTACACATCCATGGATTGTTCTCTCTCTCTCTCTCTCTCACACACACACACACAGAGAGAGAGAGAGAGAGAGAGAGAGAGAGAGTCAGACAGACAGACACACATACACACTAAGTCTTATTTGCAACCCATCTGAACTTTTCTCTAGGAAGCCAAAACCTGACATTGTTTCTATTATTTACCAAATATGAAAAAGAGGTAGTCAAACAATATTACTGGTGATATATCTCTGAATGTTTGGTCTTGAATATGAAATAAAATTTTTAAATGTGTTTTAATTGAATCAGTTAGGAGTATGCTTTATATTCTGTTGTTATCTCCTTAATGACTTAGTTTCATAATAGAAGTTCCTGAATGATTTGGGAATGAAAGAGTGGATGGTATGCTTTGGTGTAAGTACAATGAGAAAAGATAATTTTGACACAGCTTCCTGGTGGAATGGCCTTTGCTTTAGAGGAATAAAGTGTGTATTCTCCCATGTGATAGATGCATCTAGGAATTATTTAACAGTTCACTGAATTTGGCCTCTGCGATGTACAGATGTAGGGACTGCTTTGCAAGCAATCATTCTAAAATAGCTATAGAAGCTTGTGAAAAAAGAAGACATTATGTTCACACAGAATGGAAGGCTACTTCAACATTGACAATTATAAAGATAGACAGGGAGGTGATCACTAAAGCTTGTATTACCAAGAATATGTAAAAGAGTGCCTCAATCCAAGGTATCAAGAGATGGGCTACCAGCTTAGAGCTGCTATTTGACTAGCCTGGCAGTGGTAGTTCTTTTCCTCAGCTGCATACACATGTGCTTGTGTTCTCATATGCTGCAATCTTCATAGATATACTGTAGTCATACAAATATGTCCAATATTTCAGTAAAAGTTTACTGTTAATTAGGGTTCTTTATTCATAATTGAAATGCTACAGGATCTGAATTCTCTCAAGTATTCATTTTCTTTTTCTTCCTGTCCCCCCTTTGTTCTTCTGTCTTTTTCTTTGTTCTTTTTATTTTACATATCGATCCCAGTTTCCTCTCCCTCCCTCCCTCCTCCCCTTCTTCCCTCCCTCCCTGTTTCCCTCTCTCTTACCCTCTCATGCCCCCCAACCACCCTCTCTTCCCACCCCCCCCCACTCTGGATATAGGGGGATGCCTTCCAGGAGGGTCATCTAAATCTGTCAAGTCATTTGGAATTGGGACAGGGACTTGTCTCCTGTCTCTAGGTTAAGGGAGTAGCCCTCTATGAGGGATGAATTCCCAAAGTCCTTTTGTGCACCAGGAATACATCCTGGTTCCACTGTCTGAGGTCCCTTAGACTGCCCATGCCTTCTAGGTGAAACCCATGTTCAGAGGGTCTGAGTCAGTCCCATGATGGATTCCCAGCTATCAGTCTGGGGGCACATTAGCTCTTCCTTGTTCAGGTCAGTTGTCACTATGTGTTTCTGTAGCCTGGTCTTGTCCTCCATCTCGGCATCTGGATTCCAATTCAGCTTGTGTTTAGTTGTGGGTGTCTGCTTCTGTTTCCATCAGCTATTAGATGAGGGTATCATGACGGTGGATAAGTTAGTTATTGATCTCATTATCAGGGAAGGGCCTTTCTGGTAGCCTTTTCACTGTTGCTCAAATTGTTAGTTGGGGTCAGTCTTGTAGGTTTCTGGTCATTTCTCTAGAGTCAGTTTTCTCTTCAAACCTCTCTCTCTCTCTCTCTCTCTCTCTCTCTCTCTCTCCTATGTATTCCTCCCCGACTCAATCTTCCTAGTCCCTAGTGCTTTCCTCTCCTCCCATTCTCTTTTTCCTAGTTCCCTCTCCACACGTTGCCCACCCCCAATCTCCATATGCTGAGGAGATCTTGGCCCTTTCCCATTCTGTCAGAGACCTTATATGAATCTCTTAAAATCTTCCTTGTATCCTAGTTTCTCTGGCGGTGTGAAGTATAGGCTGGTGATGCTTTGCTCTAGGTCTAAAATCCATATATGAGTGAGTACATACAATGTTCCTCTTTTTGTTACTGGGTAACCTCATTCAGGATGTTTTTTTTCTAGTTCCATCTACTTGTCTGAGAATTTCAAGGTTCCATTATTTTTGTCTGCAGAGTAGTATTCATTCCATTCTTCAGTTGAAGGACATCTAGGTTGCTTCCAGGTTCTTGCTATTACAAATAACGCTGCTATGAACATAGTTGAACATATGTCTTTGTTGTATGGGTGTGGATCATTTGGGTATATACCTAAGAGGAGGATTGCCAGGTCCTGTGGTAGACTGGTTCCCATTTTCCTGGGGAACCTCCATACTGATCTCCAAAATGGCTGTACAAGTTTGCACTCCCACCAGCAGTGGAGGAGTGTTCCCCTTTCTCCACATCCTCTCCAGCATAAGTTGTCATTGGTGTTCCTAATTTTAGCCATTCTGACAGGAGTAAGATGGTATCTCAGAGTTGTTTTGATTTGCATTTCCCTGATAGCTAAGGATGTTGAGCACTTTCTTAAGGTTCTTTCAGCCTTTTCAATTTCCTCTATTGAGAATTCTTTCTTCAGTCCCCTCATTTTTAAAATAAGGTTATTTGGTGTTTTGTTGACTAGTTTCTTGAGTTCTTTGTATATTTTGGATATCAGCCCTCTGTCAGATGTAGGATTTGTGCAGATCTTTTCCCAGTCTGTCAGCTGCCCTTTGGTCTTCTCAGCTGTGTCCTTTGTCTTACAGAAGCTTCTCAGTTTGAGGAGGTCCCATTTATTGTCGATCTCAGTGTCTGTTTTACTCGCATTATGTTCAGAAAGTGGTCTCCTGTACCAGTTTGTTCAAGTGTACCTCCCATTTTCTCTTCTAAGAAGTTTAGTGTAGCTGGATTTATTTTGAGGTTTTGATTCATTTGGACTTGAGTTTTGTGCATGGTGATAGACATAGGTCTATCTGCAGTCTTCTACACCATCATTCAGTTGTGTCAGCACCATTTGTTGAAGATGTTTTCCTCCCCCTATTGTACACTTACAGCTGTTTTGTCATAGGTGTGTGGGATAATGTCAGGATTTTCAATTCGATTCCATTGGTCTACTTGTCTATTTTTGTGCCAATACCAGGCTTTTTTCAGGACTATAGCTCTGTAGTAGAGCTTGAGGTCGGAGATGGTGATGCCTCTGAAGTTCCTTTATTGTACAGGGTTGTTTTGGCTATCCTGGGTCTTTTGTATTTCCATATAAAGTTGAGTATTATCCCTTCAAGGTCAGTGAAGAATTGTGCTAGGATTTTAATGGGGATTGCATTCAATCTGTACATTGCTTTTGGCAAGATTGTCATTTTTACTATGCTTATCCTACCTATCCAAGAGCATGGGAGATCTTTTCCTTTTCTGGTATCTTTAATTTCTTTCTTTAAAGACACAGAGTTTTCAGAATATAGGCCTTTCACTTGTTTGGTAAGCATTACCCCAAGATACTTTATGTTGTTTGTGGCTAGTATAAAGAGTGATGTTTCTTTGATTTTTTTTCTCAAGATAATTTTTTATTTAAATTAGAAACAAGCTTTTTTATATGTCAACCCCAGTTCCCTCATCCTCCCCTCCTCTGCTGCCCCCAACCCCCATTCTATCCCCTTTCTGTTCCCCAGGGAGAGTGAGGACTACTGTGGGGAATATTCAAAGTGTGTCAAATCATTTGTAGCAGGGCGTAGACCCTCCTCGTGTCTAGACTGAGAGAATATCCCTCTATGTGGAATGGGCTCCCAAAGCCCAATCGTATATTAGGGATAAATACTGATACACTACCAGAGGCCCCATAGACTGCCCAGTCCCCCTAACGAACACCCACGTTCAGGGGGCCTGGGTCTATCCTATGCTGGTTTCCCAGCTATCTGATTAGGGTTCATGAGTTCCGCCTTGTTCAGTTCAGCTGTTTCTGTGGGTTTCTCCAGCCTGGTCTTGACCCCTTTGCTCATCACTCCTCCCTGTCTGCAAGTGGATTCCAGGAGTTCATCTCAGTGTTTAGATGTGGGTGTCTACTTCATCCAGTTTGCATCAGCTACTGGATGAAGGCTCTAGGATGGCATATAAAGTAGTCATTAAACTCATTATCAGTGAAAGGCATTAAATGTAGCCTCTCCACTATTACTTAGATTGTTAGTTGGGATCATCCTTGCTTATCTCTAGACATTTCCCTCTCAGGTTTTTCTTTAAACCTATACTGGCTCCCTCTATTGTGGTATCTCTTTTCTTGCTCTCCTCTATTCTTCCCCTGACTCAGTCTTCCTGCTCTCTCATATCTTCCTCTCCCCTCCTTCTCCCCTTCTCTTTCTCCTAACTCCCTCTGCCACCCCCCCCCATGATCCCAATTTGCTCAGGAGATCTTGTCAAGTATTCTTATGACTATGTACCATTCTGTTTTTGCAGCCCCCTCTACCTTCTTTCTCCTTACCATTCCTCTTCTTCCTACTCATCACATCCCTATCACCTCCGATACCACTACTACCACCACCATCATCATCACCATCATTGAATGCTTTAATGACCTATAGCAACTCACTCCCCCAATCCTGGTGCTTTAGCCTACATCCAAGTGTATTCAGTTCTGCTCAAGGGTACTTAATACAACTAAGATTTGCTGTAATGCCATAGCTCCCTATATCTTCAGATCTCTTAAGGATATAGTCACTTAAAAATATAGTTATTGGTTATACCTTTTGATTCATAAATATACAAAAAGATGAACTCTATGTGCTGATAAGCAATGGGAACAACTCAAAGAGTTGATATCTTTAATCTCTTCATTTTCTTACTTCTCATTTCATATATATGATTACTTCATAAAGTGATCATAACTCAGAAGGTTGATTGTAAGGTATCTTTGTTTTCCAATATAATTCTTATTATGATTAATTTTATATGTCAACTTGACTTCAATCACATATTAGTCTAAATGTTTCTGTGACATTTAAATGTGACACATGTATACTTTAGATGTTGCATACATGTTTATTTGATATCATATATTAAAATTTGTATACACATATAATTTTTCTGGAGAACACTGATATCTTACTTACTGTTCTATTGCTATGAAAATATGTCATGACCAAGGCAACTTATAACAGAAAGCATTTAATTAGCATCTTGCTTACAGTTTCGGAGTGTTAGTTCATGGCAATCATGGTGGGAAAAATGGTGACAGGCAGGCATGGTGCTGGAATAGTAGCCAAGAGCTCACATATGATCCACCAACAGGAGACCTAAAGTGAATGAGAGTGGACCTGGTATGGGCTTTTGAAACCTCAAAGCCATCTGCAATGTCACACCTCCTGCACACACCACACTTCCTAATTATTCCCAAGCAGTTCTATGAACTGGGAACCAAACATCCAAATATATGAACCTGTCTGTGGATGCCATTCTCATTCAAAACACCATACCTGTCCAGCACTTCGTAGTGTTCTTCCAATTGCCTGCTAAGTAAACTCCTTGCAGGTATCTTGTCTGGAGTCCAAAGCTTTTATGGTTATTTTCAGGTGTTTGGGCAGATTGTTTAATCTCTAGACCCAGTTACATTATTTCAAATATTAATTCAAATTTGTTTGCCTAAATCCCTAGAGTTAGTCCTATTCTGGATTTAGAAGTCTGGGATAAGGGAATATATAATATTTTCATATATGTACATGTTTGGTTTTCTCTTTGAATTTTAATATCCCCTTATTCTCCAAGTGACAATTCTTCATCTTGCCTGGTGACAAGGAGAATCTCATGATTGAGTCCACCTACTGCCTAGAAGGACATCTTGGCTGGTTTAAAAATCCAGAATCTCATAGAACATTATTTTGTGTACTAACTGTGTGTGTGTGTGTGTGTGTGTGTGTGTGTGTGTGTGTGTGTGTATGTGTATGTATAGTTGAATCCTAGAGAAAAAACATATACTACATATTATGTGATAAAAGAATTCATAGCTTCTGTTGGGATGTTAACTTCCATAGCAGGATTCCGCACTCATGCATATCTTCAGTGTGAGCTGCAAATGAGGACCTGAAGTTGTGCTCCCCATAAGCTCCTTTACCCATGTATGCTGTCTGTGACCTACAACATTCTCCCTCCTGCTCCCTACCAGGCTCCTTAGGTAACAGTGGACGTGTAAGCAGTACTTTGAGTGCCCACTAAGGAAACAGAAAATAATGCCCATTTCCCCTTTCAGTAAACTCAAGCCTCTGTAAGTCATTGCCCCTGCGTCCCCTCACGTTTTTTCCCTTCCACACTGCCATCTTGGTTGGTTGTGTGATGACTTCCATTTCTACTGGCTAACTGACCACTCTCATTACTGCTTTTATTCAGCTTGGGGTCTTAGGTGTTCTGATGGACTGTTCTATTACATATACAACCATACCTTAGATGTACACCAAAGCCTTTTTAATAATAACTGTGATGAATCCTAAACAGTTTACAGTCAAATAGTCTACTGCTCCTGACCAAAATAAGAAAGACCCCTTTAGCACTGATGTTGAGATGTGTCATAGTCAACATAGCAAAAGTAGATATTTGGTGGTGCATGGGTCTGGCCAGCACAAAAAGAGGAAGAGTAACATTAAGCCAGGCTTTTCAGCTTTCACTGACAATTCTGGTGTAAAAATGGAAAGGAAGATTGGGGAGCAGAGAGTACATTATCTGGTTTAGCTGTCTACATTGATCTTACTCACCAGGTAATTGCTTAGCACCTGTGTTTTGCTTTACTGGCCATCAACTCAGAGAGCAGTTTCTGGCTGATTGCTCAGAGGTCTGTTTTTATGGCTCTTTGATTTAGACATAGACAGCCACCCTGCAATTAAAACTTCATGTCATGACCAGTAAACAAATAAGGCTGGCACAGTGGTGTGAAGGAAGTGACCACAAAGCAAATGAGAACACAGTAGTGGAAGAAAAACGTGCCCTGCTACTAATTCGCAGATTCTTCTACTGTGACAATCCATTGCTGTAGAAGCACATTAATTCCTCTTTGTTCTGACTTAGGTCAAAGTGGCGTAGCCAGTATCAGCTATTGAAACTCATGGGCAGTATTAACAACAGCGTACTACATTTAACAAGAGAGCATGAAAAACAAATCCACATACTAAATTACCCAGTGTAGCATCTGTTGCCGGAAATTGCTCGGTGCCTCTTAGAGGCTGTTTTCATTTTTGTGGGTCTGATGCTAGGAAATGAAATACCCAACCATCAGCTTCTGTTAAAAGGGAATAGAAGACCATCTACCCAGAAAGTCTCAGAAAGAGTCTGAGTAAGAGCAATGGATTTTTTTTTCTTTTCTTTTTTCTGACTCCTTCAGCCAATCCTCCTTTTTCAAATGTGTTCTTTTCCAAGTAATTTGCTTATCTGCCCACTAGAACAATAAATGGGTATTTTGAATTTTTATATATCAATTAATTTTCCAGAATGTTTCATGACATTTTTTTTTCTGGTTGTATAACATTGTATTTAGAAAAGACATTTGAAATTATTTCAGTCTTTTTAAAAGTGTTAGGACTTGTTTTAGCCTAATGTCTGCTCTATCCTGGGTAATATCCCATGTACACTGAAGACTATTACACATGCATTTGAACATTCTCCTGCTATCTAATGGAATTTTCTGTATAATAGCCCAGAAATAGAACCAGCCGAAGTGACCATTAACTGCCTCTTGTAAAAGCATGGATGGAACTGAAAATAATTATTTTAAGTGAAATAAACCAGGCACGGGAAGAAATCCCACATGCTCGCATGTGAATTATTCTTTCAAGTCTAATGCATAAAAACAGAGTAGAATGGTCAGTAAGGCTACAGAATTAAGTTCTAAAATATGTGAGGTCAAGGAATGTACAGCCTCTAGGAGGAGCCTGTTGAGACCAACTTTGGGCTTCTGACACTCACAGAGGATGAAATAAAAAGTTCATTTTGTTTTAAGTCAATCAGTCTGTGGTTGTTACAGTGCCCACAAGAAACAAGTTCAACCTAGAACACTCTTGAAGCCGTTGATTGGCCAAGCACAGCTGATGGTGGAGCTGGCTCCAGTCCAACTTGCCCTTCCTTGCCCAGTTCTGTGTATTTGCTTGTGAGCTGTCAACTTTGAAGGTAATGGGTACATGGCAGAATTGGTTCCAAATTCTCTGTGGACTCTCTGACACCCTGTTGAAACCTGCCTTCAGACTTAGCCTTCATGGACATCCAGAACCGAAGGTCCCACTGCCAATTCTGTGCCCTGCAGGAACTCCTCTGTGGCTCTGTGGATCAGCTCGACAACATTTCCTCACATATTGCAAAGCATCTGGGACGTACTCTGCTTTATTTGTTCAAAATTGCACTTGTCACTTTTTTCCCTAATAGACCTCTGACCCTATTAAAAGATCAGGTTTTGCAGAACTTCATGTGTCCATGATGGCAGTTTTGTTTTGTTTCTTGAATGATTTAAGGTAACTTGAATATTGTTACCATTAAAAATCTCACTCTTCAGTACTTTAATTTGATTGGGCCTGTGTGTGGATGACTCTCCCCACCCCATTCTATGCACTGACATTGACAGTCTCCATTAGACAAAGGTAATCTGAGGTTCTGATGTGTGTTCTATGCTTTCCCACTGTTTCACAGAAAACAGCGGGTAGAATCTTCAATAGAGCCCTTCTAAGTTCTCTTCTGAATTGCATATCAGAATTTTTATGTCGATCTTCCTGTGTAGTTTGATACTGAGGCTGGAATGTAAGAATTGAGCCTCATAAAATGGCTCTCTTCCACAACACAGTATTCTCATAGCATATGCCAACAACCCACCCTGTGAGAGTCTCATGAGTTCCTAATGACAAAAGCGTTGATCACAATACTTGATCCATACAGAACCAATCCCTCCAGGAAGGTAATACATACACTGAACATTTTGTAACTATAAGAACAATAACAAATACTTGGGTAAAGATAAAAAGCAAAAAAAAAAAAAAAAACTTCATTAAATCCTCAAAACACCATGAACATAAGAATAAAAAAGTGCTAAAATGAAGACAAGTATTACTTGAGTACCTTCCTATGTAATTCAGAATTCATATATGGGATATTTAAAAGAATATGCAAATGATGGAAAAGTCTTCAGTTCTAAAACTGAATGCCTGCCTTTGGGGAACTTTGACAGATACTTCCTGCTTGTTCCTTCATTTCTCCTGCATCCAAACCCCAGAACTATGGGGAAAGCCACAGAGCTCAGCAAGGGAATGAGAGTAGACCATGTGTGACCAATCAGAGTCCTGATTCATCTCTGTACCGTGGAAATCAGTTCAGGGATGCACATATGTGATACAACATAGATTAATAATAATAATAATAATAATAATAATAATAATAATAACTTTCTCTTTAGAGAAACCTACAAGAGATGGAAACTCCCTTTAAGTTAGTGTTATCCAATCAGAAAGCAGGCAGCTCTCATCCTGCCAGAAGCCTAGAGAATCTTCTATGAAGAATAAAGGCAAGGAGGAAGCTACTTGAAGTAGAAATAGGTGAGCAGGAAACTACATGAAGAACTGGACAACATCCTTATGCTATGAGACCATGTCTCTGTTTCCATTATAATTCCTTTGAACCTCTATATCTCATTGTAGCAACAAAATACCCAATTAAAGTGACTTGGGAAGGTTTATTTAGACTCAAATTGAGGGTGCAGTCCATCAAGGTAAGGAAAGCCTGGCAGCAGAAGTGTGAGACAGCCAGTACTATTGTACCTGTGGCCAAGAAGCAGAAGGATGAGTGATGTTGCTCCGTTCATGTTCATGTCATCTTTTTTCTTCAGTTCAAGACCCCAGCCCACGGGAATCACTGCCTAGATTCAAGGTGTGCCTTCCCTGCTAGTTCAATTTCTTGGGAACTGCCTCCTTATCCATCCCCAGAGGTTTGTTTCCATGGTGATTCTAAATCCTTTCAAACTGACAATGTAAAGTAGCCTCTGAGCTACTCCCAAATAATCACAGCTACTTATATGAATAAACTGGATGGTTCCTTAAGGTGGTTTGCCCTGGGGAGAAGAAAAACCTGCCTACCCTGGGACACTGAGAATAGCAGACTGCCCTCCCAGCAGCTACAGATAACATCAGACTCCAAGCAGGAAGACTGGCCACTCCAGTAAGGTTTTGTATAGTAGGCCCTGTCGCTTCTCCTGTAAGCCAGAGAAGCTTTGACATCTTGGAGGAGATGGTAGCCAGATGTGGCATCAGAATCAGACAGATGAAAACAAATTGACGAAAGCTGAAAGTAGCAACTGTCATTTACATTTAACAAACTGGAGTTTCCTAGATACTAGAGAGCTATATCAGTATGTGGGTTAGCATCTCAGACAAGCAAGAAAGCATGTGAACACCAGCATTCATGTTTCCTGCTTCATGACTACAGGTGAAATGTGACAGCTGTCTCAGATTCCATGCCCACTTATTGACTACACCACTTAGGTTTTGTAGTTTGAAATCCACAGCTCTTTATGTATTTTAGATATCCAACCTGTATCTAGTATGTAGTTGGCCTAGATTTGTTTCCTGTTCTAATGGCTGTTTCTTCCCTCTGGTGATGGTTTGTGTCACTATCTCACCTTTTTCAGCTCTAGCACCAGGACATTTCTGAGTAGGTAATTTAGAGAGAGTGTGTATTTATCACTAATGAGAGATGGCAGGAAATGTTCTGAGAAGCCCAGCAAAATTAACTGAAAAACAGGAAATATATAGAATGAAACAGTCTCTTCAGAAGGGCTAAATCTATCAAAGGCACGTGGAAATAATAATGTGAAATATCAGAATAAGTAATTCCTCCAAAATCAGTCTCTATCTCTCACATGGTTTCAATGCGCATACCCACAGGATTTTGTCCCTGTAATTAGACAAGGCAACTGTAACTCATTTGAAGATACAAATAAAATTCAGAAACATTCTGAAAAGCAAGAGCAATTAGGAAAAAGAAAAAAACAAAAAAACAAAACACTGTAGTATTACTGGGTATTGAGTAATAATGATAATGTGAACTCTATGCAGTTCATGGCAAAAATCACCATGACAGACAAGATCAACAGAAAAAACAAAACAAAACAAAACAAAACAAAAAACCAGAAAACATATCTTCAACCTTTTAAGAAAACCCTGAAATCTTATGCTGAAGCTGTTGGTCTACATTCAATAGAGAATTTAACTGAAAAAAAAAAAAAAAAACAAAAAACAAAAAACACCTCCCAGGAGGCTGGTGCTGCTGTTCCCTACTTCATGTAGCTGTAAGCTATGACCTCTTCAAACTCAAGTTTTGTCAACTGTGAAACACAATTACCACAGATGAGTCAGGACCAAGGGTAAAAACAGTTGTATGGAGAATGATGACATTTTATCTGCTAAATAGGTGCCCATCCTTTAAAAATGTTTTAGAAATCTCAAATTACATTGCCATTTCCTGTCTGGAAATCTAAAGTTGTACCAGGCTGTCGTTATGAACAGGTGCCTTGCATGTCATTTATATTTCAGATGTTTAGTTTGTTCTCTAATCAGTTGGATGTGCTCCCATAATGATGTACACTATAATGGGAGGGTTTCTAATAGGATGCTATGGCACAAGGAATACTGAATCATGATTCCATTTTCGTGTTTAATGACTAATTTTCATATATTCTGACTCATCCTAAGAAAGGATATGAAGTGATTTTTCAGCAAAAAACACAAGTAATATGATAAAATATAAATAAAAATGTAAACAAGAGTTCCAAGAGCAGACAAATTAAAAGAGTAGGTCATGTCAACAAGGGAATTTTAAGGGACTATGTACTTGGCTATAATTTATTGCAAGTATTTTTCTGAGTTTTCTTGAGATAAAGTCCTACCCCCAAAAAGAGAGGGAATTTAACAACTCTGTTGACCTGAACTGGAAGATAAAATTGTGTGCTTTTCTCCGGAGGGCAAGAAATCACTTGGATTTTTGCATAGAACATAGAAGCTGGTGTAAGTTATGTATTTGTATCTTGGGTCTTCTGTGTATCTTGGGTCTTCCTATGGTGAGCTGCAGGTTTTGAGTAGATTGAGTTCTAGCTAACAATGCACTGACAATGACATATTCTTCCAGAATAAAGCTTTCCATGGGTGACAGTCTCTATCGTTTCCCGTTGTTATCTGCAATTCTCAGTTTCTCAATGAAGTTATATTCTAAGGTGACTAATGGCTGGATGTTTATTAAGGAGTTGTTGAAATAAATCTACCATGAGAGGCAAAAATTGTGACTAGGCCAATGGACAAGGTGTTAGGAAGCCGGCCCCGAAGACAGCCTTGGCTACCTCATATGTAGTTCATGAACTATCTCAGTACATCCCATCAGAGCTAGCTTAGGTTGGGTCAAAGTACCTTGTATTCCCCTTTTAGTTAGTCACTGGGTGGGCCATTCTAGGAAGGCACCATAGATGAGGCTTCTCTCTAGAGAGGGAATACCTAGAATAGATGAGCTCTGAAGGCAAGTCTGGCAGCTGGGGCATCAGTTCATTGGAAGAGGGATCTTATATACAGAGCATCCTCAAACAGCAAGGTTCAACAAATCTAGGCCAAGCAGATAATTTCTATTACAGATCATCATAGCAATTAGGGTTTACCTGTATAGGAGCCAGCATTGTGTATATTGACGTTCCCTCCCTCCCTCCTTCCATTCTTCTCTCTCAATCTGCCTCCTCCCCAGAGTCTTCAGATATGCTTAACAAAAAATTTTCATGTGCTTGCATGTTAGATTAACTTGGGAGCTAGTACAGATCCTAAACAGAGCTGTTAGGTTGATGAAATTTGTCTCCGTGGCTTCAGTCTTCCCTCTGCCATTTTCCCACCTTCCTGCTCCCAGCCATTCTCTAAACCCAACTCCAAAAACTAAATTCATGCCTTCATGTTCAGAAACTTCCTTATTATCAACACTACTAAAGAAATTATAAAGCTTCCCTTTCAGGGATAAAAGCTCTTGAATCTCCCAAGTGAAGGACTGTGAATCAGTTCTGTGAAATTGCACACACATGCAGAGAGAGGAAGGGAATATTGATGGGTATTTGAGAATTAGTCAAATTACCAGGAAAGTGGATCGTGATCTTGAAAGATCTGCTCTCTCTGCAACTATATGGCTCTAAGACAGTGTCCTTTGGTGGCACGTAACATCAGACAAGGAATTTACCAGACAATGGTAAGACTGCCCAACTCTATGAGTTGCGTTCTCAAGTGAGCGGTGCTTCACCCGCCTTGTCAGGAGAATGGAGTAGTGCCTTGCAGAGTCAACACGGAGTGGTGTGCAGTCTCTGCTCCATAGTCTCCTGTTTGTGTTATTAGTGCTGAGTCAGCTGGACTTGGCTGAGTTGGGCCCATGTGGATGCCTCCTCTCTTTCAAGGACATCAAACTGCCTTCCTTAATCCAGTGTCAGCTGAGACCAGCATCTTTCAACCCCTCTCACACCAAGCCTGCCTTAAAATTTGATTTTAGTAGCAGTCCTCCTAGTTTGTATCCAAACATTGAGTTTAGACTTCTGTTGTTTATACAAAGGAATTTAGGAAGTGACATAGTAGTCATGACATTATAAGTACAGTAATGATTAGTGTTTATGAAAGCCAAGTGCTTTGACATCATTTTTTACTTGAATATTGTCAATATGCCAAAGATATTTTCATTTTTCTCTGTTAAAAAAGAAAACCAAGGTTAGTGAATTGAGTCCTATGTCCAAGTTTGCAGACCTGGAAAGATGCTGAGCCTGAGTGTGACCTCCAGAGCTCAGCCTTAGCTCTAGGACAAGGCAGAGACATTCAGACAAGCAAGCCCGAATTGACAGCTTTCAGTGCTCCATTTTATATGTGCAGTAATGATGTGTAGACAGTTGTTTACCCTTCAGATTTTGTACAATTTTAAAATCAACTTAGAAAAGAGCCTGTCAAGTCAAGGCACTGGGCACCTTCTACGTAAATTGTTATGTGTGCACCCCAGCATGCTGCTCTTGGAATATGAACTTCTTTTAGTCTTAAAATCTCTTGAGTCTCCAAAGGACCCCATATGTAGAAGAGGTAACTAAGTGAGGACCATGTTATGCAACCTATTTCCAGACAGCATCAGAGTGAGAAAATAAAGGAATGGTTAACCAATCATTAAAATGATTAACAAAGGGAACTTGTCCATCATATAGGTCATTCTGAAGCCCAGAGTAACCCTGAACTTGAACACATACCATTCTCTTCAATTTCCATGTTACATAGCATTTCTGTGTACTATAACATCCCCTCTTTCAGTGCCTTGTCCCTGTAATGCATTCATAGTCACAGAATTAGTTAATGTCTGCAACACCCACAAATAACCTCCCCAATCAGCGGCTTTAGCAAACCAATATTTAGTCTCACTACAGCTTTGGCAGGACTCCATACAACTTCCCATTTTGAAATGCAGGACAAAGGCATAGACACTGTCTGGCCCAGGCTGTTCTCATAGTGGAGGGCAGGAAGAAAAGGAACAGGGCCATTCTGTGTGTGCTAATTAAAACTTTTGCTTAGATGTGGCATGTGTCATACCTGCTCAGATTCTGTTGGCTTCAGCAAGGGAGGGAGCTTCATCCTTGAGAATGATAGAACGGAGGCAGGATTGGAGGGGAAAGGAATAAATAAATTGGAAGAAAATTACACAATTTCTACCAGTTGGGTCTCCTCCAATTTCACTGACTGTGCTTGTTTTGTCCCAAAGCCTGGTTCTTGTCTGAATCTCTCAAAGTGCTGTATGCCCTAGACTTCTGTCCTTGATACAAGCTCACCCTGAACACAAAGCTCTCTGGCCCTTCTTTTTCTTAAGTCCAGCTGTCACCGTAACTCCATTTCAAGTCTGCCTTTTCCTATCTCACAGTTCCAGACTATCATCTTGTAACAAATAATCCCTATTATGACTCCGGGTTGTCTTTAAAAAAAAAAAAAAGCTGCATATAAGGCCCTGCTCCCCCCCCCCTCCCCGAGTTTCCTAGCCTCTCAAGCTGAAATCAAGTTCGATGGAGTCTCAGCCATCCATCCCCACTTTTCTATATTAGATATTTTCTTTATAAATAAGACCAAAGCCTTTAATAGTTCATGTAGAGCTGTACAGCTCTCCAACGATGGCATGCTCTTTTTCTGGAACATAAACCTTTCTTAGACACTGCCCCTCACATTTCTGTGCTACCCAAATTTTTAAGCTATTAGTATTTTAATTTGGTTCTTTGTTCCTCATCCCATGAAGTCCTCTCTTCTCTACTTCCCCAGGGAGTTGCCAAGGCTGGGGGTGAGACCCAGGATCATTTGCTTTACATCCCTGGTTGTTCATTTCACTTGTCACTGGGAGCCACCCAGAGCTCCTCCCTATTATCCAGGTATACCTCTTGTTCACATTTCTAGAATTCTAGTTCATAACTCTTCTCTCCTTCCTGCCAAGTATCTCCTTTTCACTACCATTTTGAGTTGACAGTCTTCCTATTTCATTGAGAAAATAACATGTAGAGTTTACAGACCTTGCTGAGCCAACACCTACCTTGTTATTATTTTTTGGCTGTAATTTAATGCTTATCATCACTTGCCAGATTCCTTCCCTTTATCTCCTTCACCTCTTCCCCCTTAGTACCTGATAGCCCCACTCTATTCTCATCTTACAGACCAGTGTTTCTCAACCTTCCTAATGCCATGACCCTTTAATACAGTTCTTCATGTTCTAGTGATCCCAAACCATCAAATTTTCATTGCTACACCATAACTGTTAGGAATTGCAATGTAAATATCTGCTATGCAGATGGTCTTAGGTGACTTACATGGGAGGGCCATTTGACCCCAAAGGAATCTCAGCCCACAGGTTAAGAACTGCTGTTCTAGACCAACATTTTTCAGTTCATTATATAAGAGAAACCATGTAACACTTTTGGTGTCTGACATATTTCACTTAAATTGAGCTCTGCTTATCACTCTAGAGGCACTAAGACCTGAGAATTGAGCCAATAAATGAAGCAGACCAGAGTTTCATGTACTAGTCTTTATTTAGATTATGAGACAAATTTATACTCTTAGGGTTAAAAAGAATCATGAGTAAAATGTATAAGGTGGGAGGAACAGTTCAATGGTTAAGAACTATGGCTGCTGTTCCAGAGGACCCAGGTTCAACCATCTGTCATTAGAGTTCCAGGGAATGGACACTCTCTTCAGACTTCCAGAGGCATCAGGCACACATTCAGGCAAAATACTCATACATATAAAATAAAATTTAAAAACAATACATCTGACTGGAAGGATGGCTTAGTGGTTAAGACAAGCCACATGTGATGAGAACATGTTTTGCTATAGAGGCATAATTGAGTAATAGCAGCAAGCAATAATGAGTAATGGGAAGTAAACTCACTCCTGTCCACTACACATGGGAGGAGCCTGAAGACGCATTCCAAGAACAGTTCTGCATTTAAAGAAATTGAGGTCGCGGGCTCTTGGCTCTCCTTCTTGGGG
This sequence comes from Phodopus roborovskii, assembly GCF_943737965.1. Lineage (NCBI taxonomy): Eukaryota > Metazoa > Chordata > Mammalia > Rodentia > Cricetidae > Phodopus > Phodopus roborovskii. Next base: position 39,865,218 of record NW_026126511.1, on the reverse strand, counting down.
TTTTCTCACAAGCCCTCAGAGTTCTCCTCAAATGGCTCCATTCTTAAACTGCGTTCCCACAAGCTAAAGCTCTATCCATGTTGATAGACTCAACAGGATCTCACTCCTTTTGTTGCTGAATCCTATTCCATCATATATGTGCTGTACTGTCTTTACACATTCAGTGGTGGAAGAACTCTTCAGTTATTTCCATTTCTTGGCTTTACTGAATACTACTTCAATCAGGAGGAGCCTGCAGGTATCTCTTGCTTGTATCAATTTCATTTCCTCTCAGTATATATTCCAGAGTGGGATGCCTGAATCAAAAACATAGTTCTGTTTTTAATTTTTCAAAACCTGTCATCTTATGCTTTATAATAGTTGAACTAATTTAAATTCCTCACAACTGTGCAAGTGTTTTCTCCATACATTCAACACAACTTGTTGATTTTTATATTTTTATTTTATGTGTGTGAGTCTTTTTCCTTTATATATTATGTGCACTGCATATGTGCCTGGTACCCAGAGGCCAGAAGAGGGTACCAGGTCCCCTGGAACTGGAGTTTTGGGTGGTTGTACACCACCATGTGGGTGCTTGAAATTGTACCTGGGTTCTGTACAAAAGTAACAAGTGCTCCTAACTCTTGAACCATTTTTCCAACTCCCATCTCACTAATTCTTCTTAATATAAGCATTTATAGCTATATAGTCTTCTCTTTAAAATTGCTCTCATTGTATCCTATGGATTCTGGTATGTTGCACTATTATTTTCATTCTGTCTAGGAGTTTTTAAATTTACCCCAGTTTCCTCAATGATCCAGTCATCATTCAGAATTGTGTTTGTGCATGTTGTACAACTTTTTTTTTTTTTTTTTTTTTTTTGCTGTTAATGTCTGGGTTTATTCCATTGTGATCAAATAGAATATAAGATGTTATTTTTCCTTTCTTTTGATTTGCTTAAATGTGGATTGCATGGATAATGTTCCATGAGTTTCTGAAAAATGTGTATTCTGTAGTTGGCAAGTAGAATATTCTTTAGCTGTCTATAAAATCCATTTGATCTGTAGTGTCATTTAACTCTGATATTTATTTGTTGACTCTCTCTGAATGACTTATCTATTAGTGACACTGGAGAACAGAAGCCTTTTTTTCTATTATTGAGTTGTGCGTTATATACAATAGGGTAGTTTGTTTCATGAAATTAGTTGAATCAATCTTGATGTCTATATTTTTACAATTGTTAATATCCTCTTAATCAATATGAAGTTACCTTCCTTGTCTCGCTGATGATTAATTTTGGTTCAAAGTATTTTCTTCCTTCTTATTAATATGGCTATGTTTACTTGTTTCTAATTCTGCTTGTTTGGGAATGTAGCTTCCAATACCTGAAAGATGTTTGCCTTTGTGGTGATATTTTGTTTGTGATCTAACAAATAAAGTTTGTCTGACTGCTTCTCTGAAATTTGAGCATTAACACCTATATCTGATTCTAGATTTTTATTATTAAAAACCAATTCGAATTCACACTACCTGTCTTGACCATGAGGTGCATTTATTTATTATTTATTTATGTATTTATTTATTTTCAGGCAAGTAGATGGGTCCTAGATTCTTAAATTCAATCTGGTCTTCTGTGTCTTAATTGAAGAATTGAGACATTTACATTAATATTTATTATTGAAAGGTATATATTAATTCCCATCATTTTGTTGGGTTTACTTTATAATGTTTGGTTCTTCTTTAATACTCACTTGATAATGTACTGTTCTGCTGTGGTTTATTCATTTTCATGACCGTTTAGTATGTGACATTCCTTCAAATGTTATTTAGTGCTGGCTCAGTGGTTATTCGTCTGTCCTCCCTCCCTTTTTATTGTATAAGGACATCTTTGCTGGACACAGTAATCCAGATTGAAAATTGTGTTTCAAAGATTAAACTGCATTATTCTATGGCTTTTTGCATTTTAGACTATCTATTGATAACCCTGATAATATTTTGATGGATTTGCCTTTATATGAGATTTTTTTGTTTCTCTTGTGGCTTTCAAGACTGTTTTATGTACTTCTCAAAGTACATGTGTGGGTTCTTGTCTCATCTTGTCTTTTTTGTTTAGATTTGGGTAGGTGGTGGTTATTATTGCTAGTGCTGTTTGATTCTGTTTGTCATTCTAAATGTCTCTCTTCTTCGGATGTCCCTCTCCATTGCTAGTGCCGTTTGATATAATGGCCTCCTGTATTTGTAATGGAGTTCATTACATTTCACATTTTCTGATCCAACTCCAAATGTTTGCTGTCTGAATGTTCTAATCATCTACCTTGTCTCCAAACCCCTATATTCTGTCTTCTCATTCTGCTGCTAAGGCTACTGGTGAGTTTTTTTTTTTAATCTTTGACTTATTGGACTTCTCATTTTATTTAGATCTCAATTTGATATTTTATTTTAATCTCTTCATTGAATTTCTCTTCCTTGTCCTCCAGTCTGTTTAGGTACAGTATAGTATTGCTCTTGTCACCAAGCTGTTCATTTGTATCCTTTTTAAATTCATGCAGGTACCTGTGTCAACTTTGATTTTATAGAACACTCTTACACACATTTTGAATTCATCACCATCACTGAAGCAGCCAGAAATATGCAGCATTTTATAGGCCATCCTGGTATTGTTTGAGATCCCATGCAATCTATGCCTGCACTGAGTATTAGGGGTATGCAAAGATGCCTTATTTAAAACAAATGTGCCTGAGAACTCCAAATAAGGACAGGGAACATTTTTAATATAAACTGACTGTATGTCAGTTCCTTGGAAAAATCAGATATTGAACTGAAATGATAAATGACTAGAATCAACTGGACCTACTTGATCTACAGAAGTTAAACCTGTAAGGACTCATCTCTGTATCATTCATGTGCTAGCCTGCCCTTTGGGGAAAGCTTGTGTCTCTTTAGAAAGAACTGTTGGTGCTCAAGGACCACACAGAATCTTGGGTCAGAGACCTTTCCATTCAGTTGCAAGTGTAATTTATAATTTACCCTATCTATCAAAGCAAATACTAACGGTAATTTTCTAGAAAAAAAATGGAAGTTTCATTCCTATTCTGTTAGCACTGCCTAAAGTTTAATTTTGTCCTAACCTCTCATTAGTCACCTATATTTGACATGTAATCATATATATATATATATATATATATATATATATATGTATATATATATATATATATATATCAAAGAAATAACAATTAAAAATTCAAGAGAAAGTTTTAATGGATATAACTTCTTGGTATTTAATGTTCCAAATTTTCAGTATGTCTAATATTCAGGTTTGGCCTCAGATTATGATTTCCCCCATCCAGATCTATCTCCTGAAGTCATAATATTGATGCAGTCAGCCTTTAATTCGAAACACAGTGATGATTATGCCAAATCTTCTCTGATAAGTCCATTTGTAATTATGCGTAACAAATGCATTCCCCATTTCTATTTATAATGTGACTAGTGAAGTCTCACAGAGTTACTAGAGGACAAGGAATAAGTAGAATTGTCAAGGAGGAATGTAGCTTAATGGATAAAAGGCCAAGCATGACAATCTCAAGAAATCAAAGGACATGAGTAATGTTCAGTGACACTTCACAGGTAATGAAATCCTAAGAAAAGAGACAGGTCAATTTATGAAACCAAATAGGCAGGACCATAATATCATTTGTGTCCTTGTAATAAACCTGTGAGAGTGACAGGAATCTGACTCAGTGGTGATAATGGCTTTGATTGCACCTGCCTTGTGCACAGTCCACTGTGTGTCCTGTGGAAGGACAACCCCTAAGTGATGATAGTGCTGCCATGAAGAGGAAATGGAGCTGGCAGCTGAAGTCAGGGATGTTACTTGGACAAGAGTATAGTGAGCAATTCTGTCTGGGTTTGCTCCTAAACACACACACACACACACACACACACACACACACACACACACACACACACAAAGGAATATGGCTGGCAGACTGGCATATAAAAAGATTAATCTCTCCCAGAGCTGGAGGGGGCTAATGCTGCTGAACAATGCTGATGACTGTGCTTGGACAGGGAAGTGCAGTGTTATGGCAGCTTCATCTGGGATTGTTCTCCTAAGGTTAACATCTGTGAGAAAACAGATGTGCCAGTGCCAGTGACAGCAAGGAGAAAAGTAACTAAGCAGCTGACAAGACACAGATTAAGGAAGATTTTGCCTCTCAGCCATGGTGATACATTCCATTCCACCATGGAGGGGAAAGCATGGCAACAGAATCATGCTCGCATCTGGGCAGGCCACAGAGCAGGAAGTGAGTTCAGGACAGACCAAACCAGAGCCAGGCTTTAACCTAGCAGGCCCAGCCTCCTAAAACTTCTACAGCCTCCTGAATACCTGCAGACCAAGTGTTTGACCACAGGAACCAGAGGGAGATCTTTTAATTGTTAAATCCTAACATTGGCATTGAGGATAGAACAGAGGGGACAACGAGTCAGGGTTACGTATTAACGGGAAGGATGGTCTTAGGTGAAGAAATGGCATCCCGGGCATCGTGGGGGATATAGAACCATACCACAGAGTGTACTTTCTTAGCTCTAAATTATATATCACCCTCTGCACATCCTGAAAGGGGGGAGCTGAACAATGGTGCTGACCATTGAAATCATTGCACTAGTGGGTGTTCTAAATAATTGAATGAATCAAACATTTTAAAACAGCTAAAAAAGTTGACAGAGGTTGTAAAAGCTTTCAATTCAAGCAACACATTCTAATAAAGCTAAAGTTTTCAGTCACTTCCAGCATCAAATCAGTCGATTAAATGTCACAAATGGAATTCAAATTACTATAGCATGTGACTATGTCTCTGTATGAAATGAATCAAATTCTTTTTAATGCCATGCTTTGAACCAGGGACTCTGATCTGTACCCCCGTCTTTCTTGAGACATAAAGATACATCAGGGGAAAGCAGCAGCAGGGGGAAAAAATGTCAGGCCCTAATCTTCAGTGCTTGGTAAGGCTCCGTTGCTTCATTTCAGAAACCTGGCAAGGATCTATTGATTTTCCCAGAAGCAAGCAAACATCAGCTAATTCCTTGAGGCAATTAATGGCTCTGCTATTTAGCATTTCTCAAGGGCTCATACCCTAAATGCACAGAGCCCTTCCCAGTGGTAAAGCACTGTATCAAGGCCAAAGCACATGAGCAAAGGGAACATTAGCATGAGACCCAGACATGCATATGTGTCTGGATTGGTTGAAGAGGATGAGGTAAGGATAGCACCACTTTACCCAGCTTCCCTTGCTCAACTCAAGGTGAGCCCTGTTGAATAGCTTCTCAAAGCATTTGGGTGAGGAAGGAAGGTGAGCCTTCCATAGGTGGTGACACAGTGACTATGGAAAACATGTTGATTGGTTGTTTGGGGGAAATTTAAATACATCTTATTCCCTAGTTCCCTAACCCCCTCCACTCCCCATGTGCTCTGGAGAACTTGTCCCTTCCCGCTTCTGTGAGGGGCCTTATATGAATCTCTTAGAATCCACCTTGTATCCTACTTCCTCTGGCAGTGTGAATTATGGGCTGGTGACCCTTTGCTCAAAGTCTAAAATCCCTATATAAGCGAGTAAATACCATATTCCTCTTTTTGTGACTGGGTAACCTCATTCAGGGGAGGAGAGGAAAGTAGGTGGGACTAGGAAAATTGAGTTAGGGGAGGAATAGAAGACGAGAGAGAGAGAGAAAGACCATAAAAGAGGAGAGATACTCCTTTAACCTAGAGACAGGAGAGAAGTCCTAGTCCCTACTTCAAAAGACTTGACATATTTAGATGACCCCTCCTGCATGGCATCACCCTACATGTGGAGTGGGGGTCGGGGGTTGGGGTTCATGTGAGGGAGGAGAGAGGTAAACAGGGAGGGAGGGAGAGAAGAATGGAGGGTGAGGGAACTGGGACCAATATGTAAAATAAAAATAAAATAAAAAATACAACTTACTCCTGATGATCAGATAAAGAAAATGTATGTAGCTTGGCCAGGTTAAAGTTTGATGGAGTAAAGTTAGAATTTGAGTCAAATCAGGTTCTAAATTCTAAGTTCACATATGTATGGGGACTAGAATTATAAAAACATATAGAAGGTTTCCTCCATCTCAAAGCACAATGAGATCCTGTCATTTGTGGCTTGGATAGAAATGGAGATTGTAGGTCATGGAAAATAACTTAGAGACAGTTGCATTGCCTCAGCCTCACAGAACATAAAGAAGTTGACAGCATGGTGGTTAGCAAAGGCTGGGGAGAGTGGGAGGGATGGAGAAAGGTTAGTTATGAGAGCTTAGTATGCTCAGATGGGATCCAGATGTTTAACTCAGTTACTTTTCAATGCATAGCAGAGGAATCTTTATACGCAGATTTTAGGTTAAGAAAAGAATTTCCACCCTTGCTCCCCTTTTAAGTAGCAGAGTAAGGGATCAAGAAGGATTTTTTTTTTCTCTTGCCCTGTTGAAACTCAACCTGTGCATCAGAAGCAAGCAGCCTCTGACTTAGTTATGGTTAAACCCCGTGTAGCTAGATTTGAGATGAGGTTGTCTTGGTCTGAGGGGCTCCGTGTGACCTGGACCTTCAGCACTACCGGTGGGACAGTAAAATACTGCCATGGGTTGAATATGAAATCTCTGTTAGTTCCTTTTGTTGTTGCTTGCTGATTCTAAACCCTGTCAAGCTGGCAATTAATTTCAATCATCACAGTCCCCTACAGACATATAATTTCTATTTGATTTTGAGTTTGTAGCACCATTTTTGGAATGTTATGGTGGGAATGTTCTAGAGCAAGGTCCTTAGAGATAAACTCCAATCTGTGGCTGTCATGTTCTCTCCTTCCTGGGTAGCTATGGACAGCCATCCTCCATAGCACATCCCTGACGCCATATTATTTTGTCCAAGTGTACAAAGGCAAGGAATCCTGGACTGAAGCCTGTGAAACTGAGTGAAAACAAGTGATCCTCCCTTACTAATCCCCCCTCTCTTCCTGGGTATTTTTGTCACAGCACCACAGAAATACCTAGTGCAGACACTGTAAATGAGGTCATTCAACGTACATGATTTCTGCTGACTTCTTTGCTCAGTGCAATATATGTGAGATTTGCCAAGGCCTTTCACTGTGGCAGAGTTTTGTTTAGATCACTCTGCAGTTGGTTTTTTTATTCTTACTTATGAATGACCAGCCTTAGCTTGTCTTATTTATAGCCAACTTTTCTTAAATTATCTTGTCTACCTTTTGCCCTTCTTTCTTTCCTTCTCGCTCCAAGGCTGGTTGTGGGGTTGGGTGCCTTCCCCCTGGTGTCCTCCCCTCCTCCTTCCCCCACTCCTCTTTCCCTCTCTACTTATTCTCTCTGCCTCCCAGCCCTCCCTTCCTATGCTTTCTCCTCTTGACTGTTCAGCTCTTTACTAGACCAATCAGGTATTTTAGGCAGACAAAGTAGTAATACAGCTTCACAGAGTTAAACAAATGTAATATAAAAGAATGCAACACATATTTGCCCCATTAAACAAATAGCATAAATGGATGTAACATGTCTGGTATGTCCATTGTGTGTCCATTCTATAATTTATCCACTGTGTGGTTTAGAGGCACACGGTTTCTCTCGCTCCAAAACATTTTGTCTGAGCTCACTACCCTTTGGCCAAAAACAACTTTAAACTTTTTTTTATTAGTCTGGAGGCGATTAATTTATGAGCTTTTAATTTTGCTTTTATTTTTTGTTACAAATAAATAGCTTTCCTTGGCTCTTCATAAAGCAAGGGTGCCAAATGTTCTTTAGCCCCATGGCATAGAAAATATTGTAATGTTATCCTCACTTCTTTTTTAGCATTTTAAGATAGAATTTTAAATCTATACAGTAAAATTGTACTTACAATGGTGTATATAATTCTGTGGTTATTAATTCATATCTATAGAGTCATATAATCCATTTATACTATAGTGACAGAAAATAATTCATTACCCTCAAAAATCCTCCATCCTCATTTTACTGAAGATCACTGAGTTACTTTTAGTCTACATCGACTTTCCTAAGAAAGTCATAGAAATTGATCCACGTCTTCTATAAGCTTTCCAAATTTATCAATATTAGATAATCAATATTGTTAATTTGTTTCCCATTTGGTGTGTGTGTACAGGTGTGTACACATGTGTTTGGAGGCCAGAGTTGAACATCAAGAAATGTTCCTTAGGAGAAATCCACCTTGTTTTCCCAGACAGCCTCTGTCATTGAGATCTGGGGTTCACTGATCTGTCTACACTGGCTAGTCACTGAGTCTGCCTCTCTCACACTAGGGTTACAAGTGTGTGCTGCCACCCTGGGACTATTACATGGGTGCTGAGGATTGAATTCAGATCCTCATGTTTGCAACAGCCAACATATTAATTAATAATTGAGCTATCTTCTCAGCTCCTGTTGGGACAGTTATGACCAAGGGTTCATATAGTGTTTTGTGAAGATTTATTTTAGGTAAATGCTTGACAGAGTGATTGCTGGGCCACACAGTAAGTCTTTGTTTAAATTTGTAAGAAACTGCTGGATTGCTTTTGCATAGTTGCTGAATCATTCTTCATTCTTCTGAACAGTGTGTGATGTTTGAGCTGTCTGTATTCTTGGCAAGATTTTATAGTATCCCTTTTACATTTTAAGTAGAGAAATCCAAACAGGTATATTGGTACATACTGTGGTGTTTTCTGTATTTACCAAAAATGACATGAAGCATTTCTATGTTCATAAACTGTATGTTAAGATTTTTGTATTCATTTTTAAATGGAATTATTCTTTAACTTTTAGAAATATATCCATAATCTGGGTTTAAATCCTTTTTAGATAATATGATTGCAAATGTGTTTTCAAATATTCTCCCCTGGACCCTGGCATGTCTTTTTATATTCTTTAGGTCTTTTGTAGAATATGAGTTTAAATTTTTATAAAGTCATGATATAGACACTTCCTTTCACAGATCTTCTTTTCAGTTTCACACTGGAAACAAAATTGACAACAAAACAAAATAAACAAATGCAAAATGTTAATGAAAGACTACCAATAAAAGGTTATAAACTACTACAACGGATTATGGCAATGCACTGCATTGCCTAGAAAAAAGAAAATTCCTATGAATACACATGATTATTTAAAATAAAATTCCTGAGCAATGTGCTCTTGAACTAATGAATGAATAAATGCCAATATACAAGATTTTAAAATGCAAGACTTTCCTGTATATGAACAAGGAACCACTGCGTGTTCTTGTCCTCACTGTTGGTCTATAGAAAAGCTTCTGATTTTTGTGTATTTACTGTTTCTTGCTACTGTGATGAATGTCTTTATAAGCTGTGGATTTCTGGTGGAGTCTTTAAAGTCTTTAGTGAGTTGGATCATATGATCTACAAATAAGGATACTTATCTCCTTCTCTTGTCTTACCACTCCAGGTAAGAATTCAAGCACTATATTGGACAGGAATGGATTGGGTGAACATCCTTGCCTTGTCCTTAAGTTTCTATTAATTTAACACAATATTGGCTGTGGGCTTATTGTATATTGTCTTAAGGGTTGACATTGGCTTCTACTGTGTAGTCTCTAAGAGTCTTATAATGAATGGATATGGTATTTTATTAAAGATTTTTCTACTTCTAATGAGATGGCCTTGTGTTTCCTGCGTTTGGATCTCCTTTTATTGTTGATCATACTTGTTGATTTATATATGTTGAACCATCCCTGCATATGCAGGATGAAGTCTTTGGATATGGTCTTGAGTTCAGTTTACAAGTATACTGCGCCAAACATTTGTATCTCTGTTTTCCTCAGGGAGAGATCTTTTGTTGGTATGTCTATCTGTTTGTTTACATCAGGGAATACTGGGTTCATAAAAACAATTTGGAAATCTCCTTTTCTGTTTTACAGACTTAGTTGAGGCATACTGGTGTTTATTCTTCTTTGAAGATGTGATAGAAATTTGTGCTAAATCCATTTGTCCCTATCTCCTTCTTGCATGGTTTTTCAGTACATCTTACATATCCATGGCTATTATGGGTCTGTTTAAAGTTTGTTTCCCCTTTTAGTGGAATATACATTTTTATTGTGCATCCTTTCAGTTCTCTGAATTTCCTCAATGTCTGTTGCAATATCTCCTTTATCATTTCTAACATTATAAATTTGGGGCTTTTCTAGTTTTTGGTTAATTTGGCAGAAGGCTTATCAATCATATTAATCTCATAGAACCAACTCTTTGTTTCATTGCTTCTTTCTATCCAGCTCATGCACCAGGGATAGATACATCCTGATCCCACTGCTAGGGACCTGACAAACAAACCAAGCTACACAACTGTCACCCACATGCAGAGGATCTAGGCTGGTCCCTTGCAGGTTCCCTAGCTGTTGGTCTAGATTCCATGATCTCCCATGTGTTCTTTCTGTGGGTTTCTCTGTCATTATCTTCAAATCATTCATCCTCTGTCTTCAACTGGAGTTCAGACTGATGCTTGGCTATGGATCACTGCATCTGCTTCCATCAGTTACTGGATGATGGTTCTATGATGACAGTTAGGGTAGTCACTAATCTGATTACAGAAGAAGGCCAGTTCAGGTACCCTCTCCACTATTCCTAGGAGTCTTAGCTGGGGTCACCCTTGCGGATTTGTGTGAATTTCCATGTCACCATATTTCTTCCTAACCACATAATGGCTCCCTCTATCAAGGTATCTCTTTCATTTCTCTCCCTCTCCATCCTTCCCCCAACTAGACCATCCTGATTCCTTGTGTTCCCATCCCTCATCCCCTCTTCTCTTCTTGCCCCTGCCCCCACTTTACCCAGATCTCATCTATTTTCCCAGGGTAGTCCATGTGTCCCTCTTAGGGTCCTCCTTGTTACCTATCTTCTCTGGGGTTGTGGATTGTAGTATCCATATCTAGTATCGATTAATAAGTAAGTACATTATGTGTATGTCTTTCTCAGTCTGGGTTACCATCCATTTGCCTGAAAATTTTATAAGGTCATCATTTATGTTCCATTATGTAAATGTACCATTTTTTTATTTATTCTTCAGTTGAGGGATATTTAGGTTGCTTTCAGGTTCTTGCTATTAGAAACAATGCTGCTATGAACATAGTTCAGCAGATGCCTTTGTTGCATGGATATGGATCATTTGGGTATATGCCTAAGAGCAGAATTGCTGGGTCCTGTAGTAGACTGATTCCCATTTTCCTGAGAAACAACCATACTGATTTCCAAAATGGCTGTACAATTTTGCACTTCCACCAGCAGTGGAAGGGGTTTCCCCTTACTCCAAATCCCCTCCAACATAAACTGTCAGTGTTTTCTATCTCAACCATTAGGACTGGTATAAAATTCTATGTCTGAATCATTTTAAATTGCATTTTCCTGATGGCTAAGGATCTTAAACAGTTTTTATGTTGGCCATTTGAGATTCTTCTGTTAAAAATTTTATGTTTAGATTTGTACCCTATTTATTTAATTGGATTATTTGGTGTTTTGATATTTAGTTTCTTGAGTTATTTATATTTTTGGAGATCAGCCTGTCAGATGTGGGGTTGAAGATCTTCTCCCATTATGTGTGCTGCCATTTTGTCTTATTGACAATGTCCTTTGTATTACAGAAACTTTTGTTTCATGTGGTCCCATTTATTACCAATCTCACTGTCTGAGTTATTGGTGTTATATTCATAAAGTTCTATCCTATGCCAATGCATTCAAGGCTACTTCCTTTCTCTTCTGTCAGGTTCAGTGTAACTGGATTGATGTTGAGGTCTTTGATCCACTTGGACTTGAGATTACTTCAGGATGATAGATATATATCTATTTTCATTCTTCTACATATTGCAATCAAGTTATATCAGCACCAATCAAGTTATATCAGCACCATTTGTTGAAGATGCCTTTCTTTTTTCCATTGTATAATTTTGGTTACTTTGTCAAAAATCAGATGTTCATAGGTGTGTGGATTTATGTCAGGGTTTTCTATTCAATTTGATTGATCTGCCAGTCTGTTTTTATACCAATAGAATGCTTTTATTTATTACTATATCTCCAGAAAAGGAAAGAAGATTTCTAAATTGTTCTTATGAAGCCATTCTTCCCTGATACAAAAACAAATGAAAAAAAACAGATAAAGACATACCAACAAGAGAGCTTTCCCTGAGATAAATAGAGTTACAAATGTTTGGCATAGTATACTTGCAAACTGAACTCAGGAACACATCCAAAAGGCTACACATCATGATAAAGTAGACTTCATCCTACAGTTGTAGGAATTGTTCAACATATATAAATCAACAAGTGTGATGAACCACAAAAAGAGATTCAAAATAGAAACCATAAAGCCATCTCATTAGATCTAGGAAAATCTTTAACAGAATCCAATATCCATTCATTATAAAACTCTTGGAGAGTCTACATCCAGTGGGAACCTATTTCAACACTTACCCCAGATCTAATCTCTTTGCAGTTTTAACATTCATTCTATTGGATACTGACAGCAAATGGTGTAAGAGTTCTTCAGACCCTAACAGAAATTTTACAGCCATTAACATCTACCCAATACCCCCAGCTGCTGTCCATCTCCATTCTAATCCCAGGTTCCATAAATATGATGTTTTAGATCTTACACATAAAGTCACTCAGCTTCTGGTGTCTTTTTATGTCTGTCTTATGTCACTTAACAAGATGACCTTACCCTGTTGGAAATGACATTTTCTTCTTTAAGGTTAAGTAGCATTGATTAAGTGCATTCAATACATTGACATTTTTATATAGGGTTCTAATTGACATAGGGGTATAGAGTTTTAAGTATGTGTTTTGAATATTATCTCATTAGATATGTGGCTTGCAAGTAGTTTCTCTTATTTCAGGGAGTCTTTCTTTATACCCTCTGTTGGCTTTTTAATATGATTTAATTTCATTTACTACTTTGGCTTTTTGTACCTTTGCTTAGAGTATCTATAATCGATTACTCATTGCCTAAACCACTGTCAAAAGTTTTCTATATGTTTTCTTACATGTTTTCTTACATGACTACCATATTTCCATATCTTATTTTGGAATTCAATAATCAATTTTCAGTGACTTAGTATATGGTTTGAGCTATCAGTTTTATTCTTTCATATATGTGATTACATTTTCTCCACATCATTTATTGTAGTGATTATTCCATCTCTATTGTTTAGTCTGGATACCTTTGTCATATGTAAATGTATAGATTTGTTTCTAGGCTGTCCAACCTTTGTTTCTAGGCTGTCCAACCTGTTCCAAGGGTCCATCTCTATGTTTTCATAGTAGTTTATGCTGGTGGTTACTCCAGTTCAGTAGCATATTTTGAAATTAGGTATGTGACTTCTCTGGTATGTTATTCTTTCTGAAGAGTCCTTTGGATATACAGATTCTTTTTGGATGACAAGTGTGTACACTTGAGATTTTTTTCCCCATTTTTGTGAAAAAATATAATTTCAATTTTGGTGAGGATTTCACCACATTGACATACTGTTTTCATTATTATAGATATTTTAACAATATCAGTGCATTCAACTCTATTTTCTACTCATTTGTTTCTCATTCATTATTAATCAGCCTATCATGTCATCAGTGTACATTCTTGTATTATTTACCCCCTAGATTAAATTTCTTCCTAAATATGTTTATGATATTATTTGATGTTTTGATAGTTTATTCTCAGCATATAGAAACATTAATTCCTTAATTTACTAAATGCTCTTACTGTGGTGTGTGTCTGTACATTTTTCTGTTTATAATCTTGACTCTACAAAGGAAAAGGAGAGAAAAAGTTTCCCCTCTCTCTTATTCACGATCTTATGAGAAAATTCTTACCTTCCCTGTAAATATGATGCTGTCTGTGAGTTTTATGAAGTTGCCCTCTATATGTAGATTCAGTATCATGCTGTGTTTCATCAGATACTTTTTGCGAATCTTTTTGAAATTATACAATGCCTGTGAAATTCTTTGATTACTTTTAAATTTTCAAATGTAGTCAGGCAAACTGAAACCATTACTATGAACATAATAATTGCTGTTTTATTAAAAGTGTTGCATTATCATTCAGTTAGGAAATCTCTTTACTAGTTTTTTTTTTTTACAATTTTTCCTTTTATTGCAAATAGATTCTTTTCTCATACAATCTATCCTGATTATAGTTTCCCCCTGCTCTGCTCTTCCCAGTTCATCCCACCTCCCCTCCAATCCACTCACTTTCTGTCTCATTAGAATAGAACAGGGTTCTAAGAGATAACAAATATAGTAAGATAAAATAAAGCAAAAAGTATCCCACTGAAGTTGGATGAGACAACCCAAGAAAAAGAGCCTCAGGAATCAGAAGCCCACTCACCCCACATTCAGGAGTTCCATTCTTAACTTGTAACATTTGAAAACAGGTATGAATCACTTGCCTCTGGTGTATGTGTGAGTCTTTTGAAGTTAGGCTGTGATGTCCTTATTTAATGGACTGTGAACATTTACTCAGGATGGAGAAACATGAGCTAATGTTCCCCCGCCATCCATTTTTCCTTTCTTCAATGACCTCAGTGGTTATAAGATTCATTTGATATGTCTATAAAATGATGCAGGCTCCATCTGCCTGGGTCTTTAAGAGGATGTAAGGATGGAAAAATACAGCCTAACTCTCCAATGATCCCAGGAAACTAGAAGTCTACAAAAAGCCCTAAATACCTTAAATTCCAGACCCTGTCCCCTGGTAGTAAGTAGGTAAAATGTCACAATCTTTGCTGTTTAGGACAGGACCTGTGAGTAATTGAGTACAGAAAATGAGCTTTGTCACCCTACCCAGGAGCCCACCCAAATGCCGACCTCCGGGGCAGGCTCTAGATGCTATAAAATGATTGGTTTATGATGCACAGGCTTTGTTGTAACCCTATAAAAGCTGTCTCAATTCTGTACTCAGGGTCCTCAGTCCTCTACCCCTGTGTGGCACATGACAGTGGACCCCAGTGCACTTGGAATATAAAAGATCTCATGCTTTTACATCAAGACTACTTCTCATGAGTGATTGGGGGGGGGCACCTTTCCTGAGTGTGAGAGTGAAGGTCCACGCTTTACGGGTCTTTCAAGGGTTTTTAAGTTCTGTCCTTTGCCCACTCACATGAAGTAAGTCATATGCCGTTGGTTGTCTGGCTCTTAATCATTCTAGTATCTCATGGTCAGTACTGAAATAATATATCTATAAGCAACACTAAACATATTCAACATGTTGTATTTATATATACATACAGCATAACAATATGTCATTAACTGTAATTACAGAAAAATGACCATGGATCTGAGAGGCAGCAAGGGATAGGTATGAAAGGGGTTTGGGGGGAAAATTATGTAATTATATTTTAACTTTTAAAGAGAAATAGACCTCTGCTTTTGTTAACCCAACAAGATCACCAGGCTCTTTAGTTGTCACAACACAACCTAGCCTAGGCTGACTAATTCAAAGTATTCTTTTATCATGTTAGTGCAATGGATGTTCAGAATATAAACAAGAGATATTTGTAAATAAGGGGGATGTGGTGTCAATAACTACTTTTCTTTTTCCTTGGAGTCCATTGTAATATCCCCAAAGATAAAATGCCTGAATGAGGCTGTAAAGATCACTGACAGGCTAACTCAGCCTTGTATATGCTCAGTTCAAGTGGTCTTCCTTCCTATACCTGCAAAGAGTATATGGCTTCAGAACAAACTTTCTTTAACCTCACCCATCTCATGAGGAGAAGCCTCTGTGCATGGTTTTCCTTCCTGGTCTCTAGGGTGATACCCATCAGACTTCTTCTACTGTCAGTTGGACTGGTCCTTCCTTGTACCAGGTCAGGATGCTGCAGTCTGTGGTCACTGTGATTTGCCATACCTGAAGACTCTAAATGAAAGGGGACAATGTAGTTTAGGTTCTGCATAGTATAGTCTTTGTCACATAGTTTTCCTCTCTCTTGTTCTGTTTTCTCCTTCTTTCTCATATCAGTTTAAAATTACAGATATCTGATTTCATTGCCCTAAAAATGAGGCTGTGGTAAAATGTGCCCAACTGAACAGTTTGCCAACTGTTCTACTCTGTGGTGCTTTCCTTCTGACCTTAAGTACCTTTCAGTTTGGCATCAAGGGCTTTAGGAAGTCCTGTGTTATTTGGTGTGCCCCTTACAGTATATGGTACTGTATATTGATGTTTTGTTTTCAGGTAGAGAAAAACCCATCTACTCTGTAGTAGCATGTTCACGCATAGGGCATGGAAAAAGAGAAAAATTACAAAGTGCATGCTTGAATACTATGCAGTGGAGTGGGGGTTTTGTTGTTATTTTCATGGAGTTTCAAGTAAGTTTGCAATTTTGCATTTGGGTCACAATAATGGATATTCCCGGCGGCATGCAGCTCATGGCTGCAGACTGGGCATGGCTGGTAGAGCTTTACTGCCTCTGAACCATGTCCACCCAGAAACTGAGCAACAGCTCACAGGTTCTTCCCCTCTCAACCTAACTGGCTTTCTCACTGGATCATTTTGGGTATGGGTGACAGTGATTTTAGAGACACAAGATGCAGCTTGCCCCTTGTAGCAAAATTACCCCTAAATGCTTTGTGCTTTCCTCTAAATAAAGGTTTCTGTGGCTGCCTTTTTAAAATATGCTTTACAGAATGTCTCCACAGTACTGAGTTGTTTTGTTATATGATGGGGGTGGGTCTGTGAAATGAGGAAATACCCTTTTCCTTCAGTGGGCTTGGTTCTCTTACTCTGTGATGCTCCACTTTCTGTTGGAAACAGGTTAAAAGATAGACCATTATTCAATATATTTTCTGGCACATCGGGGGGGGGTAATCATTGAGTATATTGATTTCTTACAGTGCATTAGGTGAGGAATTATACACAGGGTGTGGGGGTATGAGCACACCTCCATGAACCAGCCCACAGGAAGCCTTTCCCAGCAGGGAGGAGGGCTTCCTTATAGCTACATAGATGGATCCCTCACCTCTACTATCCTGTGTGTGTTGCACATTTTTAAAATAAGCAACCTAAATATCTGTGTTATATCGATACTTTCTAATTTATCATTCAGACCATATATAAGAACCTTCAACACAGATACATACACAGCATATTACAGATTACTAAACATTTGAACTAGGAAGCCTATTTAAATCAGATTTTGTAAGTATGCTTGCTTTGAAGGGTATATGAAAGCAGGGAATTTCAAATTGTATATTATAATCATCTGTTTAAATATTTAAGTGATCATTTATTCATAAAGCCGTCCTCTTCCCTTCCCAAGATAGTTGGCATGATGGAACAGCAATTATAAGGCGCTCATAATCATAATCACGGCAATTATTATGTTTTCTGGCAGTTCTGCAATAGTTTTCCCTCCCAAGCCTCCAGAGATCAAGTTCTGCCTAGGGAACAGAGTGTCTGTCCTCAGCAGAGGTTCCAGCCTGTGCTCTTGCCCAGGTCAACTGAGCAAGCTTTAGTACTCTCTCAACCACACCCACGGAGCATCCCCAGTGGCTAAGTGTCACTTAGCAAATGAGGCTGTTGCATACTTAGCCATGCTTTGCTGCTCCAGAGAGTTCATCCTTTGATATCCACAGGGCAAAGTGTAACCGACTTAAAATGCTACAGTGCTTTCTGCTCCAGATACCCTGCAATAGAGATCAGGCTGAGGATGCAGAAGAGTGGGATGTGGAAGATGGAGCTTTAGGAAATGAAGGGAACTGATTTATAAAGTGAATTTAGTGTTCATTCAGAAAGGCCAAAGCTGTTTGGCTGTGCCTATCATCCTTCTCCCTTTTTCTTGTGTGTCTTTGTGTTAGGTCACACAAAGAATGTGGAGTCACATGCTATGAAACTGTGTTCCACCTCTGTCTACTGAAGTCCCAGCATTAGAATCATTTCTGCTGGGAAATATCACCTTGTATTTATAGCTGAGTCATGGTTTTCAAACAACCAACTGTCCCATCTGTCAGGGACCATTCCAGTATGGGCCAGGTAAGGCCCACATCCTAGGAAATCCCAGAGCTGAGGCAAACTAGGACAGCCAGTGTTCAGTGTCAGTATTTGCATTCATCATTGAGTTGCCTGCTGATTATTGTCATCAAATATGAACATCTTGAGGTGGAAATTGTATAAACTCAAAGCAATGAGTTGTTAAAAGAGAGTTTGAGTCAGTAGATGAATAAATAGAATTAATTCATTTTCTAATATTATAATTTTGAGAGACAGAAGCAAGAGTCTTGTCCTTAAGTGATTAAGTTAATTCTTCACATCTAACACCCTTCCCAGATTGAAGATCATAGTTGGGGCTGATACATCATTACTGGGAGATATGAAAAGTAAGAACTCTCATTGGATAAAGATGTTGGAAGGCTTTAAAGAAGAATACAGGATATTTCCCCTAAGGAGGAGGGTCAAGTGCTATGGGTTGAGTACATCATCCCAAGTTTGGGTCATGGAGACATTGCCCTTCCAATTGGATTAATGCTGCTGTATCTTTTACCCTTTCCTTGCCTTTCTACCATGGGAGTTGTGAGAAGACTTCCCACTACATTATAGCTCCTGGATCTTGGACTTCAAATTCCCTGAACTCTGAGTCAGTACATTGCTAATCATTATAAATTACCCAGTCTTGTAGTAAATGCATTACATGCATACCCTTTATTACCGATGAGCCCAGTCTATACTTTTGTGTCACTTCTGTTTTCATTCAACTGAATGAGCCTCAGGAATCTATCAGAGTACTCTGGTAAGGTTAGATCTGAAGGCAAGGGGAAAGTAAACACAGTCTAGGATGTTGCAGTGGGTACAAAGATCTGTCAAGGATAACAGAGATCCCTCAAGGATAAGGGCCTCGAAGCCTAATGGTCAGAGTTTGAAATCCATCCCTTCTTCTTTGCAACTCTGACTTTTGTCAGGTTACATAGTGTACTAGTCATGCATTGTCTCACCTGTGAAATAACTATCACAGCATCTATGCAATAGCATCATTTCAAAGATAAATGAGATGCAACATTTGACTCATGTCAAAATACTACCTTTGGCATGTAGGATTCATGAATGACTCTCAGTGAAGAATTTGATGCAAATGTCAACACTTAAGCATACAAACAAAATGCTATAGGTAATTTAGAAGAGAGAGACAGAGATCATTTTCTCCACTTCATTCAGACATTAGAACACTCAGATAATAGAACTAGGAATAAGCATGGGATTCTGGGTATGGAGATAATATGTTCCTGATTTCATGAACCTATAATTCGTTTGGTGTTGAGACACTTGTACCCTTTAATACTCAACTCATAACCATTTGTGTGTGAGCATATTAATTACTAAAAAGTAACAAGATAAATCAGAGCAAAATGAAATATGGCCTTTAAAATATATCAATACCGTAAGTATTCTTTAATACTGGGTAAATACCAAAAGCAGTTTGAATGTGAGAACCCAAGTTCTTGTCCTGAGAACCAGGGCGCAAGGGAAGGTGCTTGATCTCAACTATCCAATTTTTATTTTATTGTCATCATCTATCATTATACAAAGAGAATATCTTTAATTATCCATATGCACATTTAACATTAGAGCCTCTGAAAATTATACTTTACTGATTAGACCCTATTAGTACCTTTGTTGATCTCAAAACAATTTCCATTACAATATAATTATTAGTCTTCATACCCTATTTAATTATAAAAAAAACAAAACTAAACTTTTACTAGGCTTACAAAGACATTGAAATAATCCAAAGGAGGCAACTCAGGAGATTCCTTTGCCAGACCCAACAGCATTCTCAGAGCATGCCTACTCACAATACAGAAGCTTGAAGCTTTTTCAAAAGCTAAAAGGTGTGTGGAAGCAAGCCTCAGCAGTTCTGTGTCCTCTGAAGGGTCATTTGCCCATGGGAAGCCTAGAGCAACAGCACTTTAAATGATCTCTGTGTTCAACATCCTTCAATTCCCGTCAGGAAAACTAAGCCAGTTCTCAGGTTTGATTGTGTTTAGAGACAGTGTCTCACATAGCTCAGGTGATTTTGAGCTCCCTATCCTTCTGCCTCTACATTTTTAAGTACTAAGTTTAAAGATGTGTGCCCTCACTCCTACTCTTAATTTGATCCCGCAATTATCTGTCTACATGTCAGGGTATGTGTGGTCTCTCTAAACAAGGACATCTATTTTTCTAGAAGTTTTGTGTTAACATTTGATTTTAAACACATAAGGGCATCATCATTTTCTTATAATAAATCTGGAAGCTAAAAATACATGTACCTCTTTCAGGCCATAACCAGAGCCCTAGCATTGTTTATTCTTCTCTTCTGCAACGTGGGTGGGATGTTTGAATACTCAATGTGATGGCATTTTCTCATCAGCCAAACACAAATACAAGTCCAATGACTTTCTGTTCTGAATTTGCATACATTTCTCTTGTCTTGCCAGCACAAAGGCTCACACAAAATCAAACTCTTGCTATAAAATGCAGGGCTCTCTCTGCCTTTTTCTCCACCCCCAGGTTCCATACGCTTGTATTTCCTTCATAGCAAACAGGGCTATGTCCTTATGTTTTTCTTCCCTTGGAGGACTTGGAGCTTCACACAGTTATGCAGAACAGCTGGTGATGCTCAGAGATTGTCTACAAGGCAAAATGCAGATGGTGAAGACAACCATCCACACATTGTCATTTTGCCCAGACCCTAGCCCGAAGAGAGAAAATGTGCACCAGTGAAATGATCACATTTTCATGCCAGCAAGGAGTAGACTGCTAAACAGTGTGGCGTACTCTGGACTCTGTCTATCATGTCCCCAAGACACAAAGTCTCAAGTGAGTAAGCCTAAGGTCAAGGACTAAGCGCCAGAAGCTTTTGACTCCAGGACTGAAAAGACTTTTCAGTTAAGGAAGGCATTGTTCCAGGTGATTATGTTTCAGTCTAGGGCACTGGAGAACACAAACTCCCAGAAAGCCTTGACATTTCTCTGTGGTCCTTACCAGGACAGTACTCGGATTGAATTAAATAGCAGACGAGTGAGTAACATGATAAACGAACAGCTGGAGGACATTCTAGGAAGAGGGGTGGGACCCCAGGAAACACACACTAGAAGTTTATCACAGTACGATGCTCAGAGTTCCTACACTCCCACTCGTCTCATCTTCGGTATGTTATTTTAACTCTGGTAGCTTCAGCCCCTCCATACATACACTGGCATAACATTCACCTTAGAGCTGTTATGAGGACAGTACAACGAGTGATACAGTGCTTTTATTCCAAGTAGACTTCTGAACGGAAGCAGGGCAGTTTGTCTTACCTGAGTTGCAGAAGCCAGGGTGAGAATGAAGGAATGAAGTGAAAACATAGAATCTTTCTCTGTGCATGGTTAATCAGTTTAACTGAAATAGTACACCTTTGTGGCACCTTTGCTCGCTTTGGCCTTACCATTTCAAAGCTATACAGAATGGATAAACCTGTTATGGTAGCAGTTCAGCTTCTGACTATTTCTATAAGGCGGTCAAGATTATTGTCTAGTTGCTAATGAGAGATAAATGCACCAAAAAAATATACCTTGTAAGATGTGTGAATTCACTTACAAGAGAAACAACCACACTTTCAAGGTCAAGCTGAAAGACAGAATCCCTAACTTAAGAAGTGTTGGCCTCTTAGCTTGCAAACTTGGATAATGAATTTAGCTAAAACTATGAGGATTTGCAGGGCCCCACCTGAAGAGAATGTCCTTATTGTTCAATCAGATCCTGGTTGCTACAGATTCAGGAAGTAGGTGTGAATCCCTATCTGTGCTATGAATTTTCCACCCTAACACTCCCAACATATTTCTGACAACAATCCATTCCGGAAACCCTCTGTTCTCTGAACCTTACATTGCTTCATGTTGTGTGTATGTATTTTTTTTGTTTCCCTTAAACATTTTTCCCCTAAATTCATTTCCATGGGAACCCTTTTACCTACACACATCTGACACTGCTAAGTTTTTATGTATTCTTCCATTCCCTTGACTAAAATAAATAGATTTTCATTCCCGACAGTCCATTTTTCTTTAAGGTACATTTATATAGAAGGATTTGTATGATTCAAAATACTCTGCTACCTGGGAGGAAATTAAAAGATTTCCCTCATTTGCTGTGATGCATCATACTCCAGGGCGCTGTGGATCTCTGATTTCTTCTCCTGAGTTTTACTAACACCATTCAGTGGGCCTCACTGAACAGTCCATATGCTTTGTTGCCCCATCATACAGGAACTAAGACTCTCTGGGACACTGTGTTTATTTATAGCTAGTATAATCTTAAATGAAGAGGAAAAATTCAAAGAGTTAAGGCAAAAACAAACAAGACAAAGGGAACTACTAAGGTATTAGTAATGTTGAAGAAAAAATATTTTTAAAAGAAACTTCAGAGAGTACATATTACTCACCATAGGATAGTTAAATAAGGAACACTCATTTTGCAAGAGTGACAACTTTCTGCCTGGGTGAATTTCTAAACTGATTGATTGCAATAGGAAAGAGGAACCAGGCAGAGGGCCCTGGTATCCATCCTTAAGGGACTCTAGCATAGCCAGGGGAGGGAGAGGAAAGAGAGAGACAAAGACAGACATAATGAATGCAGTCCAAAATGTCTGCAGCAAGTCCACATTGAGTATTCATAAGGAAAAGAATAATGCTTGCATATGAGGAAAGTATCTGAACCTATGGTTAAGCAAATAAGAAAAAAAGACAATAAATCTGTCTACAGGTTGCTGAGGGAAAGGAATATTTATTTCTTGCTCTAACAATTGGAATGGAAAGTATCATTCCCCAAAGGTCGCTTATGAGGTAAGTCCACCAGAGATCATCACATTGATGCTCTTAAAACCAAACAGGAAATCTTTATTGCAGGCTGATGGCTGCACAGGGAATTTGCCCAAAGCATGCAGCACCAAGCCTTACATCCTTTTGTCTTTTATGCAAAGAAGAGCTACATTTTGGTTGTCACACTTTCATTAACAAGGTTAGTACATTTGGGGACTTTCCTTGAACTGTGGACTAGGCCTTTGCCCCATTTGGCTATTGTTGAAATAGATGTTGGGTTTTAAGGTGGGAATGGTGATTCTAACATGGTAATCAGCTGTGCTAAGGTCTGCGGGGGGGGGGGGCTTCACTCACTGAGTACGGCAGTGCCTCAGTGGGAAAAGTTAACCATGAGACTGAAGTTTCTCAAACAACTAAATCATATCAAGAGCAATGAACAAAACTAATTCCAAGAATAAAAAATCTAGCGCCAAACAAGATAAAACTCATTTTATCTGCCTCTCACTAAATTAAAATTTCCAGGCTTACAGAAAAGTACAAAACTGAAACTCCTATAAGGACGAAGACATCAGTCAGCAGAAAGTAACCCAGACACGACACAGCTGGTAGAACTGGTAGGTGGGAAACCAATTAATTTCAGTATGTTCAAGAGGATGTTAAATTGTAACACAGAGGCTGTTAGAGGCACCTGAATTGAAGATCTAAAAATAAAAGTGCACTTGGTAAGATTAAAAGGATATTATACATTAGAGAACAGTTGGGCAAACTTGAGAGTTTAGCAATAGCAATGGTACAAAGAAAGTACAGAGTGTGTGGGGGGGAACCAATGACATAAAAATGAACACAGGATCAGTGAATTCTGACCCGGTTTCAAGTAACTGAATATACATGTAATTCTATTGCTAGAGATGTGATGCAGAGAGGACAATAAAAGAATATTTGAATAGGGGCTGAGAGATGGCTCAGAAGTCACAGGCTGGATGTGCTCTTCCAGAAGACCCAGGTTTCATTCCCAGCACCCAAATGGTGGCTCTCAACCATCTGCAACTGCAATTCCAAATAGATTTAACTCCCATTTCTGGTCTCCTTGGGTACCAGGCATAGATGTGGTATGCAGACAGAGATGATGGCAAAACACACACAGAAACTTTATACAGTATTTTAAAATAAATTTTAAGTAAAACCAGGGTTGCCCCCACCTCATGTACATGGTAGCTCCCATGGCCATAGCGTTTTCTTTGGAGCACTAGGCATGACCATGCCTGTTCATTCTATGGGACCTGAGAAGTAACGAAAGTGGTATGCAAGAAAATATGCATGGCCACCCCTTATGGTACTAGCTACATAGTGAATACCTCACACCCACTGCTGTCTGTGTAACACCTGTATGAGCCTCTAGTGTTACCACTCTTCTCTGGCCTTAGTGGGTATCTTTAACTCTACCACAGTGTGTACTGTAACAAGTCATAGCAGGGGAAGGAATGGGATAGGGAGATAGTGTGGTGTCAGCTAGAAACAAAGCCAATACTGCAAAACAGCACTGGCTCCTTAAGGCACATCTTCAGGAGAAACTTTCCTTACTGAGATCTCCCTATAAAGCTGGTAGAATTATATGAGCCATCGGAGGTACAAATTAATTTGGGGAAAAGGTACTTTGTTAATTCCAAAATGAACGCAAGAATGGAGTATTCAAGACCCATGGGACATGATTAATTGAACAAATTTCCCATTTTGAAACACTCAAAAATATGAAGTCAAAAGTATAGAAAATCTGCTCAATGAAATAGTAGCATAATCATTCCCATAATCTTCAGAAATATTTGCATATCCAGGTACATGAAACTTATGTGGGCCCCCATAACTATGAAAGATCCATATACCACAGCATACCATAGACTAATTGCAAAATCATGGTTCATAGCAGCTCCAACAGATATACATTGAATTTCTCCATGGGAAAACTTCAGGTTGGAAAGGAACAAGATGATGTAGACCAGATTCTAAACTCTCAACCAAAATTATTGCAGATATACACAGAACAGAACCAAATCCACCAGTATATAAACCATCAAACTACAAACACAGAAGAGGGAGAAGAGCAAGGAATATTCAGATCAAATGAGAACCTCTTACAAAATACTAGCAAATCAAACTCACCGGATGCATCTAAATGATTATGCAAGACTTTCCATCTTCACAAAGCAATAAATGTAATAAAATCACACCAGCTGTATGAAGGATGGAAATCCTATGATCATCTCAATAGATTCAGAAACTGCATAAAAGTCAAAATATTTTCATTTAGAAAAATCCCTGAACATCAATACTTCATAAGTTATTTTCTTTTTTGTTAAAATACTATATCTTATTTGGGAGGAGCTGTTGTGAATGGGACTACATTTATATTTATTTATTTGGGGATGGAAAACTACTTGACTTTTTGTGTTACTTGTGCATCCTGTCCTCTGACTTCTTATCTATGGCTGGCTGGATACTCTTATACACATTTTTTTTTTTTTTTGACAGTGTGGTTTTTTTTTTTTTTTTACATTGTTTCTTTGATCTTGACATCAATGTAAAAATCATGACTCCATCTTCCCTCCTCCCGGTAGCTGCTTGGATTTGTTCTTGCTTGTACTGCTGTTTTTCTCCCAAGTGCTAAAGGAGTCCTCCTGGCTCTGTTTCTAAGTATGTTGTTCTATCGGTGAGGCTGCAAACCAACCTCAGTCTGCTCAGACAACTTTTGAGACTTGAGCTCTATCTCTCAACCTGGATAATAATAAGCTCAAAATGGATCAAGACCTGAATAGTAAACTTGAAGTGATGAGATGACCAGAAGAAAACATCGGGGGAACAGTTCAAGGCATTGATAAGAAAAATTACCCATACACTAAGCTTATTTCTTAACACAAACATAAAGCAAAAAGACAACAAAAGGAGATCAAGGACATCCAAATTGGAAAGGAAGAAGTCAAACTGTCTCTATTTGCAGATGATATGATAGTTTACATAAGCGACCCAATAAACTCTACCAGGGAACTCCTACAGCTGATAAACACCTTCAGCAAACTAGCAGGATACAAGATAAACTCAAAAAAATCAGTAGCCCTATTTTTTTCAGACGACAAAGAGGCAGAGAAAGAAATCAGAGAAACATCACCCTTTACAATAGCCACAAGCAACATAAAGTATCTTGGTGTAACGCTTACCAAACAAGTAAAAGATCTATATAATAAGAACTTTGTGACTCTAAAGAAAGAAATTAAGGAAGATACCAGAAAATGGAAAGACCTCCCATGCTCTTGGATAGGTAGGATAAACATAGTAAAAATGGCAATCTTACCAAAAGCAATCTACAGATTCAATGCAATCCCCATTAAAATCCCACCACAATTCTTCACCGACCTTGAAAGGATAATAATCAACTTTATATGGAAAAACAAAAGACCCAGGATAGACAAAACAACCCTATACAATAAAAGAACATCAGGAGGCATCACCATTCCTGACTTTAAGCTCTACTACAGAGCTATAGTTCTGAAAACAGCCTGGTATTGGCATAAAAATAGACAGGTAGACCAATGGAATCGAATTGAAAATCCTGATATTAATCCACGCACCTATGAACACCTGATTTTCGACAAAACAGCTAAAATTATACAATGGGGCAAAGACAGCATCTTCAACAAATGGTGCTGGCACAATTGGATGAGGGTGTGTAGAAGACTGCAGATAGACCCATGTCTGTCGCCATGCACAAAACTCAAGTCCAAATGGATCAAAGACCTCAACATCAATCCAGCCACATTGAACCTCTTAGAAGAGAAAGTAGGAGGTACCCTTGAACAAATTGGTATAGGAGACCGCTTCTTGAACATAACTCCAGGGGCACAGACACTGAAAGAAACAATTAATAAATGGGACCTCTTCAAACTTAGAAGCTTCTGTAAGGCAAAGGACACAGTTGACAAGACCAAACGGCAGCCCACTGACTGGGAAAAGATTTTCACTAATCCTATATCCGACAAAGGGCTGATATCCAAAATATACAAAGAACTCAAGAAACTAGTCAACAAAACACCAAATAACCCTATTAAAAAATGGGGTACAGAACTGAAGAAAGAATTCTCAATGGAGGAAATCAAAAAGGCTGAAAGACACTTAAGAAAATGCTCCACATCCTTAGCTATCAGGGAAATGCAAATCAAAACAACTTTGAGATACCATCTTACCCCTGCCAGAATGGCTAAAATTAGAAACACCAGTGATGACTTATGTTGGAGAGGATGTGGAGAAAGTGGAACACTCCTCCACTGCTGGTGGGAGTGCAAACTCATACAGCCACTTTGGAGATCAGTATGGTGGTTCCTCAGGAAAATGGGAATTAGTTTACCACAGGACCCGGCAATCCCCCTCTTAGGCATATACCCAAAGGATTCACATCAATGCAACAAAGACATCTGTTCAACTATGTTCATAGCAGCACTATTTGTAATAGCAAGAACCTGGAAGCAACCTAGATGCCCTTCAATTGAAGAATGGTTAATGAAGATGTGGCACATCTACACAATGGAATACTACTCTGCAGAAAAAAATAATGGTATCTTGAAATTCGCAGGCAAGTGGATGGCACTTGAAGAAACCATCCTGAATGAGGTAACCCAGTCACAAAAAGAGGAACACAGTATGTACTCACTCATATATGGATTTTAGACCTAGATCAAATGATCACCAGCCTATAATTCACATCACCAGAGGAACTAGGATACAAGTTGTATTCTAAGAGATTCATATAAAGTCCCTCACAGAACTGGGAAGGGACAAGTCCCCCAGACCTCAGGTATAGTGGGGGAGGACAGCTAATGGAGAGAGAAGTAGGAGAAAATGAGAGGGAGGAGAGGAAGGCATGTGCGACCAGGAGGATTGAGCCTGGGTAGGAATGGAAAATAGGAAAGAGAGAGAGAGACAGAGACAGAGAGAACATAAAAGAGGGAGCCAATATTGGTTTGAAGATAAAGTTGAACACAAAGAAAGGTCGAGGGAACTACAAGACTGCTCCCAACTAACAATCTCAGCTCCCGTGGAAAGGCTATCATAAATGCCCTTCCCGGAGAGTGAGATCAACAACTAACTTCTCCATGGAGTCCTCAACTAATGCCTGTTGAAAACAGGAGCAAACACCCATACATAAACACTGAGTCAAACTAGAACCCAGAAGCAGATGGAGAGGACAAGACCATGCGGTAGAAGTACATAGAGACAGCTTACCTGAACAAGGAGGAGCTAAGGGCCACTAGACTGATAGCTGGGAAGCCAACAGGGGTCTGACTCGGACCCCCCCTGAATATGGGTCTCAGCCAGAAGGTCTGAGCAGTCTAAGAGACCTCAGACAGTGGAGCCAGGATGTATCCCTGGTGCACAAAAGGACTTTGCAAACATATCCCCCATGGAGGGATAACTGCCTTATTCTAGAGATAGGAGAGAAGCCCTAGTCCCTACTTCACAGTACCTGTCAGATCTACATGACCCCAACTGGATGGCATTCCCCTACATATTGTATTGTGGTGGGGGGTTGGGAGGGGAGGGTGTTTAGAGTGCATGGGAGAGGGTAGAGAGGGCAAAAGGGAGGGAAGGAGGGAGGGAGGGCTTGGGGGGAGGGAGGGAGGGAGGGAGAGGGAACTGGGATCGACATGTAAAATAATAATAAAAAAAAAAAAAACGCTTTGACTCCAAAATTTAAGTTGAAGAACAAGTTACTGGGGAAAAGGTTTTCTATTTTTGTTTCCACAGAAAATGAAAAGATGTGGATTCCTTCCAGACTAATGTGGTTTGATCACACCAGACCGCCTGAAACAGAGTACAAGCTGATCCTACATTCCAAACAGCTGGACAAAACAGCCCTACAGACTACAGCTAGGATATCTGAATCTTCTTCGAATCCCCCAAGACAGTGCCCCTTACCAGCAGGAAGTAGTTTGGAAAGAACGACGCCCAAATTCCCAAATATTGTGTATAAATGTTTGTTTTCATTTAATTGGACTTTGTTATATAAAATTAAATAAAAAATACTCTATATGCATAAAAAAAAGCAAAAAGTGGCATTATGTAAAACTAAAAAGCAGATGAGACAATCAACTGATAGAGACTATTTACAGAATAAAAAATTTACCTTCTACTCATCTGATAGAAGATTAACATCCAGAATGCATAAAGGGCTTAGAAATAATTTAAAAAGAAACTAAATAATTAAATAAAAATTGGCAAATGTTTGAATAGACACACCTTAAAGCATATATATAAGTGATAAATAAACATGAAAATATCAAGTCACAAAACTACAATGAAGATTTCTGAAAGTGGGGGCAGGATAAAAGCAAGACACACTTTCCTACAAACCCAGGGCTCTGAAAGAAAACTTGCCCAGGGAGGCTCAAGAGGGAGCTGAGATGTGTGCGAAGGGTCACCGTAAACAGCAGACTGTGACACACTTGACAACACAGAATATGTGTTGTGTGATGTGTAAAAGAAAAAAGCTGACTGCAACATGGATCCGCAAAGGGAAGTTGCCATAGGGAAAGGAAAGATGGCAACTCCTCCCCTGGCAACAATACCTGATCCACTATCTTTTGGAAAAGGTTAAAGTTGAAGGAAAATCTGAACACTGGTCTAAAAACAGATGTGTGAGGTGGACCCTGGGAATTCCCCCACTGCCTCTGCCTGTGATACTAAGTCCACTGAGCAGGGCAGGGAGGATCCTTATATAAACTATGTACAAAACACTGTACAATTGTATCTGTCTCCAAACTCCAAAGCCTCTATTCCACTATCCTCTCAAAGAGAAGACCCTGAGAGCCAGAGAACTCTAGTGACTGATGTCCTACAGGAGATGACCTGTGCTGTATCCCAAGGGAGCAAGCTTCCTCAGGTTGAGAGCACAGACTTAGATAAGGTGAGAAAAATTTCCAGCTGGGAAGGTATATATGAAGGGTCTTGGGACCCTAGAACTCTAAAATCCAAGAAGAGCCAGCCAGAACAACCAAGTGGCAGGTACTTGAATTAATACACCGTGCTGAGGGCTGAACCCTGTTGATGGCAAAGCAGACATTCAACCTCACAGGCCTACTATTTGATCTGCAGAGACAGTATCAACCCATCTATCAGTTTGGTCAAGCTCGTTTGAGAGACACAGAAGGCTGTTTCAGCTCTTGGAACTTTAAATTCAGAAGAAATTTCAGGGAAGAAATATTTTCTGCTGCAGAGAGAGAGAGAGAGAGAGAGAGAGAGAGAGAGAGAGAGAGAGACCTGAAATGATGATATATTTCATTGTACTTTTACTTTTTAAACAGAGTTTACATTGCTCAACCAGGTAATATGATTGTTAGGTTTTTACATCTATATATATCTATTCTATGTACTGTCTGCTATTTTTCTTACCAAAAACACCTAGACTTTCTTGTATCTGGGTCATGTTTTTCTCTCTCCCAATTATCTCACACACACACACACACACACACACACACACACACACACACACATATATATATATATGTATATGTATATGTGTGTGTGTATGTATGTGTATGTGTATAATTTTCTGTTTTAATAATTTTTATTTTACTCTGACTTCTACTCAACTATCCTTGTTCTGTTATTTCTCTATTGTTCTTTCCATCCCCAGTGTCCTAGCATTACTACATAAGACAGAGAATAATACTATGCCATTCTTATTCCTTCAAAGTTACTTGAAGAACAGGGGCATTTTTTTAACCATTACTATATTATCTCAGTAGATCAATCATTTGGAGGTGCTTCTGCAGATAATATTCTAACTGGCTGTGTTGCAGGTTGTACCCAGAGCCTGTTGGCTCTTCCAGGATTATGTACTGAACTATACTCCAAGTCCAGAAAAAAAAAAAGAGTAGTATCTTAACCGTATCACCAGACCACTGCAAAAGCTCCAACCTAAAATAATGATTTTTTTTTTTAATTCAACCAACAACTTAATCCCAGATATACATGCAAAAATGTAAGAGGCACTCCCAAGGCAACAGACTGCCAAAAATTACCAATGCCAAGGTGATCAATTCCAAAGATAGGGGATTTAAAAAACAATGATCATGACTGTTCAACAAATAAACAACTGAATCAACTAAGGCAACCAATACAGTTGTTTATTTGTTGAACAGTCATGATCATTAGAACTCAGACAACCGAGTACGAGCAAAACATCAAAGATCTGTGGGACACTGTAGAAACACCAGATTTATGAATGAATTATGGATACAGAAGTATAATTAGAACTACAGAGAATGTTTAATAAACACATAATAGAAAATTACCTTAAAAAAAGAGATGGACATTAGGTACAGGACATATTTACTAATATATACATATATGTATGTGTATATATAAACCTACCCACTTCATATTACATTTAAAACACTATGTATACAGAAAAGGCAATGGTGAATGCCACATTGAGAGAGAAGATTCAAGTCATATATAATGGTAAATCCATCAGAATTACAACAGAGTTCACAGTAAAGAATGGTGTATTTTAAGCTCTGAAAAAGACAATAACTATTAAACCAAACTGTTATAGATAACAGATCTATTCAAACCAAACTGTTATAGATAACAGATCTATTCAATATTGAAGAAGAAAAGTTCCCATTATAAGCACAAAGTAAAGGAATACACAAATTAAAGGAATCCTTCACACGGAAGAAAAAAAAAACAAAAAAGGTTAAAAGGCTGCACTGGAATAAGAAAATGCAAGAAAGTATTGGTCCTTAGAACAATAAAATGACAGAATTCAATATATAACTTTCAGTAACAACTATGAATGAGAATAGCCTATATTCTCCAATAAAAAGCAGATTGGATTAACAATAGGACACAACAATTTGTTGCTTGCAGGAAATGTCCCTCATTAGCAAAGAGGTTCAGCCTTCGGGTGAAAGGATAGAAAAGGGCATGGCAGCTGTGGCGGTTTGAATGGGAATGGCCCTCACAGTCCTCTCTGGTATTTGAATTCTTAGGCATCAGGGAGTGGAGGCACTACTTGAGAAGGATTAGGAGGTCTAGCCTTGTTGAAGGAAATGTGTCACTGAGGGTGAACTTGCCCATGCCAAACCCATTGGCTCCTTCTTCCTCCTGCCTGTGGATTTAGACATAGGACTCTCAGCTACGCTCTAGCACATAGGTCTGCCTGTCTACCACCATGCTTCCTCCATGATAATAAGGGACTAAACCTCAGAAACTATAAGCAAGCACCAATTAAGCACTGTCTTTGGTAAGAATTGCCTTGGTCATGGTGACTCTTCACAGCAGTAGAACACTGACTAAGACAGGAGTTGATATCAGGGCCTGGGATATTGCTGAGAAAGGCCTGACAATGCTGCTTATTGGCAGAATGTGGATTTGGGGATTCTGGATTAGAAAGTAGCTGTATACTTTAAGCAGGGCTTAAAGGCTCATACTAGTGAGAATGTGGAAGAGAGTGATAACTGAGAGCATTGGAGATTATGATGACCCAGATAAAGAGGTTTCAGAGGAGGGGAACATTAGTTCTAGAGAACATTAGGTCTAGAGGCCATTCTTGTGCTATTTTGGTGAAGAAGACGGTGGCTGACTCAGTTCACTTTGTTTCAAAAAACAACTCATGAAGATATAACCGTTCTACATGTGTATTGCTGAGCATCATCACACATAATCAAATAAAATAAATGATACTGGAAAGGACATCTCTTCAACACTTACTCTCACCAATTAGCAAGTCATCCTAACGACAAATCAACAAAGGAACTTCAAAGGTAAGTGACATTAGATATCTACAGAATATTCGATACAAATCCTGCATAATATATATTCCCCTCAGCAACTCATGGAACATTCTCTGAATTGCACCATATTATAAGACACGAAACAAGTTTTAACAACTACAAGAAAATTCAAATTATTTCCTGTATTCTATCTGATCACAATGAATTAAAACTAGAATTCAAATGAAGAAAGTTGACATAAAATATGCAATCTCATGGAAGTATGACAATACACTATTGAACTATCAATATGTCATCAAGAAACAGCAGGAGTGAAATGGAAAAGTTCCTAGCACTGAAGGAGAATAGAAACAACACATTAAACTCTGTGGGAAATCATGAAACACTTATAAAAGTTTATACCTATGAAATGAATACCATGAAAATTTAGGGCAATACTGGGGCTGCAGAAATAGCTCAGTCAGTAAAGTGTTCACCACACAGGCACAAAGATCTGAGTTCAGGTCTCTAGTACCCACATAAATGACAGATGTGGCAGTAAGCACCTGGGACCCCAAGGCCGGGGGTGGGAAGGGAAGGCAGGAAGAACAATCTTTGGAGTTTACCAGCCAAATAGTTTAATCAACCAATGAACAGAGGATTCTGTAAATCTCAAAATGTAAGGTTGAGAGTGACTGAGAAAGAGACCCAATATCAACTTCTGGCCTCAACATGGACACATCTCCCTGGCATACTAGGTCACAAATAACTTGATGATGCATCTTGGGTTCCTAGGAGATAAACAGAACAAAGCTCAAGATCAGTAGTTTTGGGGAGATATAATATGAAGGCAAAAAAAAAAAAAAAAAGAAGAAGGAAAAAACAATGAAATGGAAACAAATAAATGAAACAGAGTTTTGTTTTTTTTTTTTTTTTTTGAAAAGACAAAACTGCCAAATGCTTACTTAACCTAACCACAACAAAGAGCAAGAAGATTCCAATCAATTAAATTAAAGATTGCAGTCCATCATTGTGAAGAAGCCAAAAGGGCTGTGCTTTAAAGCATCTAGTCATATCCATGCTTAAGAGCAGAGACAGCATGCATTCACACCATGCTAATACTGAGCCTGATCATTCCTTTTCATTCAGTGCAGGTCACGGCCCAGGAAATAGTGTTATCCATATTCAGTGTGTGTCTCCCCACTTCAGTTGACCCAATTAAGACAATCCCTCACAGGCCTGCCTGCTAATCAGCCTGATCTAGATAGACTACTCCTCATTGAGACATCTTCCCAGGTGACTCTACAATGTGTCACGTTCACAACTACAATCACCCATCGGAGCAATCTTGAAGAAAAAGATCAATGCTAGGGCTATCGCCATATCTTATTTCCTGATAAACAGAATGGAACTGGCACAAAATCAGAAATATAGAGAAACGGGATAGACAAAGGCCCACATATAATCCCACACAGCTGCCACCACCTGAGCTTTTGACAAAGATACCAAAAACATATTTTGGAGAAAAGACAGCCCCTTTCAATAAGTGGTACTAGAAAAACTGGATATTTGCATGTAGAAGAATAAGAGCATTTCCCTGCTGCTCATTCTTCATAAAAATTTATTTTAAGTGGATCAAAGGCCTTAACATAACACACAATAATCTGAAACTGTCAAAGGGAACACTTCAAGAACATCAGCAAGGGCTAGGACCTTCTGAAGATGATTCGCACATCTCAGGAAACAAAACTAAGAACTGGCAGATAGGACCACATGAAACTGAACAGTTTCCACACAGCAAAGGAAACAATCCAGTGAAGGGAGAAAACCTCTGCTAACTACACACTGGACAAAGGACTAACATCTAGAATACATAAAAGGAGACTACTTATCAAGAAAGCAAATAATACAATCAATAAATTAACTGATAAAATAGTTCTCAAACTATGAGTCATTGCAATAAATTGTCAACATCTTCAGCTATCATGGCAATGTAAATTGAAACAACACTGAGATTCCATTTCACCTCAGCCAGAGAGGCTATAATTAAAGAAATAACTAGCAAAATCACTGGCAGGGATGCACAGGGAAGGGAATACATATAAACTGCTGGAAAGGATGTACACTAGTCAAAACATTGTGGAACTCAGTATGGAGAGTCCTCTAAAAACTAAGTGAATCTATGTGATCTACCTATAATACTTACACAACAGATTAAATCAGTACACTACAGAAATACTGAGTGGTTTGCACTACTTACAATAGCCAAGGTAGGAATCAGCCTGAGTGTCCTGTCCATCAGCAGGTGAATGGATAAGGAAAACCTGATATATATTTTCATGGATTTTTATTCAGTCATGAAGAAAGAAATTAGACCATTTGCAGGGAATTGATGCAACAGAAGAGCATCCAACTTAATGAAGTCATACAGATTTATAAAGACAAGTATCACATATCCGTTATGGGTTTTATATGTAGATATATAAAATCAGAGGAAGTATAGAGGACATAAAAGTAAAAGCAAGACTATCTTGGAGAATTAATAAAATACTAGGAGAGGACAACAAGATATATTATTAAAGTATACAGTATATATGTATGAAAATACCTTTATGAAACATTGTGTAATGAATATATCTCACCCCAGTTAGAATGGTTATTACACAAAAATCATACCTGACCCCCCCCCAAAGAGTCATGTCTATACTCAGTAGGGTACATATTAGAGTCATTATGCAGAGCAGTGTAGAGGTTCCTCAGAAAACATGAGCCTACTACCCCGTTCATGAGTGCTTATCCAAATTAACTGAAATGAGTTTCCAAATGTGATGTCTGCGCTCTCATAGTCACTGTGGCACTGTTAGCAACGGCCAACTTGTAGGCATTACATATAGCCAAACAACATTCTGTACATAATAAAGAGGCATTGGGGGGGGCTGTAGCAAAAATTGATGACAGGTGGACTTCAAATTTAAAAACAAAAGCATAGACACACAAAAAAGTAAGTACCACCTGTTGTGCTTAATAGGCAAAATTTGCCAATCTGACTGTAGAATAATAATGATTAGTGGGGGGAGACTTTAAGAGGAGATTGGATTTAATCAGCACACACACTATATAAGGAAATATCTCACCAACCATTAGTACTATGTGCAATGAATATAGGTAATGAGAGTGAGAAGAAGTTTACAGATTATATATATATATATATATATATATATATCCACTGTAGATAGAATGAGAAAATTCAGCCTAAGTCTATATAACCCATGCAAATAATTTCAAAAGTAAAGATAAAATAAAAACCTTCTCACAAAGCATAAAGAATTTAGCAGACAACAGCACCAGATGTATTTAAAATAAAATAGTTAAGACAGGAATAAAATAGTTAAGAAAGCAACAATATGATACTAACATGGAATCTATTTTTACAAGAAGGAATGATGAACACCTCTAACAATTCTGTAGGCATTTATAAATGTGTTCTCTCCATTCCTGAATTTCTCTGAAAAGTAATTGAGTGTTCAATGCAAATAACAATACATTGTGGGTCTTGGTAAACTACTGGTCAATTTAATATGTACTTGGAAGTGTGTAAACAGTAGGCATTAATTTGCAGTTATAATTAACTAACAATAATGAAGCCCTTAGTAAATAGTAAATCAAACTTGACACATTCCTTTTCTAGAGCTCCTGTAACAAGCACCAAAAGGTAGGTAGCTTGGAACTACAACAACTATTTTTATCTCAGCTCTATAATTTAGAAGATCAAGGTGTTGACAGGGCCACACTCTTTCTGAAATCTTTTAGAGTAATCCTGACACTTTATAATGCCTGTTTGCAAAAAATTGTGGCTGTCCTTGGCTTGCAGCTACATGCTGGCTTTTAAGTCTACACTAAACCAGTTCAACCTCATTGTAAATTCATTACATCTACAATACCCCTGTTCATAACAAAAACACACTCTTGGATCTTGGGAATTAGAACCTCAAAATACCTTTTAATGGAGAATTCAACTCATGTTAGTTTGTATTCTTTATATATGTTTCCTTATTGTCTTGAATTCTGATGTCTTTAGAGGATATATATATATATATATGAACTTTATACCAGGTATGTAAATTACCTTGGAGTGAGAGTTACTTATGCCACCCCAAACACATTAGAAAGATGAGATTTAATATTGACTGTTATATTCAGGTAACAATTAACTCAGGCCTATGGGTACAGCAGAGCTTAAGACAGGTTTCCCCTGAAATTCTTTATAAAGTATGTTTGATTTCTTTCATAAGAATGGGTACTGTTGACTCAGAGATAGTGTTCATGATTTAGAGTCTAGAGAGATGAACTGTGGTGAACATAATGCCTGGCTGTAGGGGTAGTACAGATGTCACTTAGGCTGTTATAAAGTATAAATGACATCTCTCACAAGGATGAGTTTTATGGCCTAGAAGTAATGTTCAAGGTTTGTAAAAGATCATTCTGGAAGATATGAGTGGAGCCTGTCTCACTAGACAGCAAAAGATTGCCAGGTTGTAAACTACATTTCCCCTTAGCTTTCTGGAAAACCAGCTAAGTACTTCATTCAATTGGAAAGGTGAGCTGTGTGTTTAACTCCTCTGGATTCTCCATTGCTCATCTGTGTGCACAAGGCCTTTTTGCTCTCTACCGAGAATGTCAAGATTTAGTGTTTCTCACTTTACAATAAACAAGGTCTCCCATGTATATTTCACACTAGAACGGATATAACCAGCAAGTCTGTGGTAAGTCACTGCACAGAGTGCTGACTGTGCCTCCCATTCAACAAAAGCACACAACCAAACTTAGTGGCAACTTCGGTGATAAAGACAATCGGTTTGCAATTCAAGCTGCACAGCATAGATGAGAAATAAGGAATCAAGCCTAAAATGTGTCATTGTGGTGCCACTAAAAGTACAAAAGTATGAAACAGGGAGAAAGCAAGCTTCACTTTCAGGAAATAGTAGTTCCCACTTTGATGAAAGAAAGCTAAGTGGACACATTGGAGAGAATGAAGGACAGGAAGAATCAGGTCAGAAGGCCAAGTGGCAACGATGGAGTGGAGCACAAAGTTAGAGTCAAACCAAAGCAAACGTCAGTACCTAAGACACTCAATGGAGAATAGTGAATCACACATTGTAAGAATTCAGTGGATTACCATCATGGAGCCCTCATCTAGTACCTGTTGGAAACAAGCAAACACCCATACCTAAACACTGAGTTGAACTGGAATCTAGATGCAAAGGGAGAAGACAAGACCAGGTGGCAGAAACAAATAGAGACAGCTGACCTGAACAAGGAGGAGCTAACGGGCCCCCAGACTGATAGCTGGGACTCCAGCATGGGACTGACTCAGGCCCCCCTGAATATGGGTCTCAGCCAGAAGGACTGAGCAGTCTAAGGGACCTAAATCAGAATGTATTCCTGGTGCACAAAAGGACCTTGCAGGAACGGTCCCCCCAATCCCCCCCATGGAGGAATACTGCCTTAACCTAGAGACAGGAGAGAAGTCCTAATCCCTACTTCAAATGACCTGACAGATCTACATGACCCCACCTGGATGGCATTGCCCTACATATGGAGTTGGGGTGGGGGATGGGAGGGGAGGGTGAGTGGTCAGGGTGCATGTGAGGGGGCAGAGAGGGTAAGAGGGAGGGAGGGGAACTGGGATCAACATGTAAAAAAAAGAATTCAGTGGATTTCAGATGATACAGTATCATCAGAAAATGATACAAAATCAGCATATCAACATTTACCAAAATATACCTGCCTTATTAATAAACTATATGTATATATAAACAAAGCATTAAATAATACAGAGAATTACAATTACTAGCTTTCCCATGTATCATTAACAAACTTGCTGAGAAAGAAATCAAAGGCAAAAAAAAAAAAAAATCTCTTTTATAATGGCCTCAAAAGCGTCTAGGAATAAAACTAACTGAAGAGGTAAAAGATCTCCAGGTGGTAGAAAGATCTCTCATATCTTCTGGTCAGAATTAGTATAGTGAAAATGACATTTCCTAAAGTGGTCTATGAATTCAGTACAATCCCCATTAAAACAGAAAAATATTCATAACAAGAAAACAATAATCAAAAATTCATATATTTGCATACAAAGTAAGCCTAAGCATAAATCAAGACTATAAAAATAGCAATAAAAGTAGTGAAGCAGCATGCTCTAAGATGGGAAGAGGGAAAACCAGCCTCTGGGTTAGTCACATGTAACTATTAACTCCCTGGTTTTTAATAGCAAACACATGAAACATGAAAAAAAAGCAAGAAAATACAGCCACTAAAAGGAAAGTGTAGAAAATATAAAGTAGCTGAGGAAGCAGCTACTTGGACTTATTGAACCAAGTCTCTAGATCAGCTTATATAGCCAGTGTACAAAATGTGGATGGCAAACTAGCTCAAGGATGCTCTATCCACATATAACAGCATCAGAACATTGAATGCATTTTAAGACAACTGAACAGAAATCCTACAGGTCAAAGTGTAATTGAGATTAAAGAAATGAATTGCCAGCCTAGAGAAAAAGAAAATTTAATCAGGCAAAATAAAAGAAAAAAGAAAGGCAGTAAAAAACAGAGATAGGTTCATTTAAGAGTTGTGGTAGTTTGAATGTATTTGGCCCCCATATTTCTCATAGGGAATGGCAGTATTAAGAGGTGTGGATTTGTTCGAGTGGCCATGAAATTGTTGGAGGAAATACATCATGGTGGAAGTGGGCTTCGAGATTCCCTATGCTCAGAATTCCATCCAGAGTCTCAGTTGACTTCTTGCCTCTGAGTCAAGATGTAGGACTCTCAGCTGCAGTACCACGCCTGCCTGCACACATCATGTTCCCTGCCATGACAATAATGGACTGAACTTCTGAAACTGTGAGTGAGTACCTCAATTAAAGCTTTCATTTATAAGAGTTACCAACCATGGTTGTGGTGTCCCTTCACAGCAATAGAAACACTAACTAGGACAATACTCAACTTTAGGACCTGAATAAAGAAGAAAATTAATCTGTAGGATACTGGGTCTATTAAGAGGTGCCAAGTCGAAAGTGAAGAAGATTGTAGAAAGAATTCTAGAAACAGTATTTACGGGAATAATTTGGATGTCTATAGGACCCCATGGGAGGGTGAGGGAACTGGGATTGACATGTAAAACAAGCTTGTTTCAAATTTAAATAAAAAATATTATCATAAAAATAAAAAAGATAACATAATTCCTGATCTCTAAAGACAATTTTAATAGATCTTTCTCAAAAAAAAAAAAGTTATAAGGAAAAGTACAGAATGCATGAAGGATGCTTAAAAGCATTAGTCATTTAGAATATGCAAATCAATGTCACGGGCGAAAGGGGGAATGATAAGTAGGGAAAAAGTGGGCCTAAGGGTAGAGGCACTGGGGGAATGTGCCTAGCCTGGATTTTTTTTTTTTTTTTATTTTATTTTTTTTGGTTTTTCAAGACAGGTTTTATCTGTGTAGCTTTGGGGCCTGTTCTGGAATTTTTATCCTACTGTTTGAGGAATGCAATATTGTAGCTATTTTAGAAAACAGTCTGGCATCTCCACAAAAGGTGAAAATCATGTTACCACATGACCCACAGCATTAGTTCAAGAGAACTAAAAACATGCCCACAGCATTTGTCCCTTTTTTTTCTGACCTTAGCCCTTCTAATTTGAGTGAGACAAAACTTGTAAGTAGCTCTAATTTGCATTTCCCTGATGGCTGAAGATGTTGAACATTTCTTTAAATCTTTCTCAGCTATTTGTGTTTCAGGCTGGTTTGGATCTGGTAAAGGGGGAACAAGAATTCACTGATGTAGGGAGTGCAAACTGGTATAGCCAATATGAAAATAAGTGTAGAGTTTCCACATGATTCAGCCATTCTACACACACACACACACACACACACACACACACACACACACACATATTCAAATGACTGTTTCCTACAATGCATTACTTGCTCATCCATGTTCAGTGATGCTCTATTTATAAACAGCCATGAAATGTTAACAGCTTAGATGTCCATCAACCGATAAACAGTGAATATGTGATTTACACAACAGGATATTATTTGAAAACAATTTGTAGATAAATGAATGGAGCTGGAAACAATCATTCTTAGTGAGGTAACTCAGACTCAGAAAGACCAACAGTAAATATTTTCACCCATCTGTGTTTAAAGGATAATGGAAGAGTAAGGCTAAACAATGGCGAGGTAGCAGAGGGCAGGGTAAAGGAAAGTTAGCGAGAAGTTACCACTATAAACCTTCCAAAACTGTCATATGAAAATCTACTACTAAGAAGCTTCCATAAGTAAGTGTAATTGTTTAAATGAAGTTTAAATGAAGTCGTGCTATAAAAAGTAGTAACACCCCCAACAAACCAGAATGCGAATTTCCTTTCTCTCTTGGAGTTCCTGTCAAATGAGGTGCTATACTCCCTCAAATCATAACAGGCTATTGCCAATGCTATTGGTTACCATCTGGAACTTGACAGTAAGACTTTATCCTGATGAAGATATTGCATACTTAAGCCACAGGTCATGGATAATCAAGCTGGCACTGGCTTTCAAACCTGATCTCAACTGGCTAGCTTTCATAGTTTGTTAAGGTTCTGCGACAACTACTAGAGAAGAAAATTAATCAGCAATCATACCCAGTTATGAACTCTGCAAGCTACAATAATGTCTGGCCTGGCAAGGCATGCCTACTGGGTACATTAGTGGCACAAGTATCATGGAATTAACCAACCACTTTTTGATTGGATTTAAGCCCATGATATATCTGGCACCATTATCTCTAAATGTACATTAAACCAAGCCCTAATAGTTTATCATTATACTATAGATTACTATATCAACCCTCATCAGAGAAGCTTCTTTTTTTACACAAAGTAAGACCTTTCCATACTTTGTTTGATAACACCATTGCTAAGAATGTGCTATCTAAATGCTGGTTTAGTGTTCAGGAATGGAACTCCACTTTTTTTCTTGGTTTTAGGTATCATGGGACACTACCCCACACTTGAGAGCTATTGAGTAATGATGTCTGCCGGGCAGAGGTGAAGCATTTATTTTTTTCTGCAATGTGGCTCCTCATGTTGTCCAAGCTCTCAGTGGATTTCTCCCACCCATGCACCATCTGGCAGCATGCACTGGACTCAGTACTTACAAAAACAAGTGAGGACATGAAGGTGGGAAAGAAGGATTGAGGAATTTGGGAGACTGAAAGGAGGGATTGGTTTGGGTTTGAATAAGATACATTGCATTCCTGTATGGAATACTGTAGCACATAATAGTCACATTTACAATGCAGTTTTCCTGCAACCAAATTAATCAGTGTCCACACTCTCAAAGTGTGAAGTAACAGGCTGTTTGACCACCAGCATGTTAGAGCACAGGGTCAGGGGGAAATGTAACCTAACTAGTGTCATTTAAGAGACTGTGACAGTGAAGGAATTTCTTGATCTTCCACACTTTACTCTTGCATCTTAAGCTTTAGATTAAAATCATGCCAAACTCTCAGAGCTCTTCTCATGACTAGATGAGGCATGCAGTGGCCAGAATGACCCCCTCCTATGTACTGCTTTGTAATGATGTTTCTTTTGATATTAGTATTCTGAATGAGAAGATTCCCCTCAATTGACATGAAGATGACAACTACCTGGTCTCACTCTTGGACAACACACAATCCCTCCCAAATTTTAAAAGGATAGAGAAAAGTTAGACATAAATAATGTGAAATTAAATATAGGTCTCCCACACTGTCCATGAATAAATAGCACTGACTTTTACACTTAAAAATCAATACAAAATACCATTCTAGAACAATTTGTATTTTAGTAAATGGTACTAAACAACCAATAAACTAAATGTGCTTAGAAAAGACAGCTGATCCACTTTGGCAGCTAAAGGACAGGGCAAAAGTCCCCTATGCAGGAACTACAGATCAGAATTCAAACTCTGTACTTAGTGCCCTAAGTTTCTTTTTTTATTTATAATTTTTTATTTATTTTATATATATGTGCCATAAGTTTCTTATAAAACCTCACATCTACTATGGCTTATTGGTAATGCTTATATAGAAGCCTGGCAAAGACAGTTTGTCATCCATCTCTATTCACTTGTTTTATAAACAGAAGCACTATGTCTTGGTGTCCACTGTGTCTTGGTACACGTAGAATGCCTGAGCCTACAGGCCCTCCTGAGTGATTCACAGAACCTAACGGGAGTAAGTGATAATTTCCTTCTTACCACTGAGCTTAATGTATGTATTAAACTGTGTTCAGCTTATAGTATTTGTCCCAAACAATTCCACGTTGTCTTTTCTGCAGTGTCTATTTTATTTCTAATGTCAAGCTTGGTTGGAAAGGGAACAGTTATGGGAGCTTTAGATAGCAAACATGAGAAACCACAGTCCTGGGTACAGGACAGGGACAAGATCCTGCAGGTGCCCCTGAGGCCTTACCTCTAAGCATCTACTGCTTCTGGTGAGCTTGGAATCTGACATGTCTCCCTCTACACCATGAAATATTTTTTCCCTGGGGGGCGTTGCTTTGGGAGATCATGGAGCCTTTGGAAGGTTTGTCCTGATCGGAAAAAGCAGGTGCTTGGGGTGAATTTTGAAGGTTTTTTTTTTTTACTTGTCCCTGGTTCCCCTTGTTCTCTGGTGCATTGCAGTGGTGCTGTGAGGCTTTCTGCCACACATCTCCTACCATGATGGGCTGAACCCCCTCTGAATCCATGAACCAAAATAAAGATTTCTTCCCTAAGATGTTCTGTGGGTTGCAGCAGCTCCAAAGTAACTAATACAACTACCTTGAGTCAATTTCAGATGGCCCTCTGAACAGAATATTTGGCCAGCCAAACTCCATCAGAATCTATACCTAAGGCAGAAGGATGAGGCTGTGACCTTTATCTGGCACCTATAACTACCATCATTGAGGCACACATGCAATGGAGAGTTTTTGCCAGAAGGTAAGGAGGAAGATCTACAGAAAGATATGAGGGATAAGTATAGACAATATCCCCCAAATGACTGATAGTCTCCATGAGTTCTTGCAATAATACTATTAACAATCCCCTTTATAGGATTTTGTAACTAAAAATGAGAATCTTATAACTCACAACTCACTCCTCTATATTATTGTGACCAAATGAGATCGCAGATACTTGGTATGTCAATGCCATTCTCATGATCACTTATCTTTGACATGTCCTAGTCATGGCATATATTATATAATCAACATAATCACTATATATATACATATATATATACATGCACATATACATACACATACACATATATATTCACTATATTTATATAATATGTATATATACATACATACACATATACATACACAAATACATATGCATATATATATATTATATATATATAGATTCACTAAAGCAATGAATGGACAAGTTTCTGGATGGAATTATATGACTATTGTCTCTGTACTGCACAAATGAAAGGATTATTTTAAATGCTAGTCTACCACTTTTATTTTAAAATATAGGAAACAAACCAAGAAATGAAATGAGTCACATAAGGCAAGATAAATGAGAGAATTCTTTACTGAATCTGTGTCTCTCTCTTACCCTATATGTTTTTCATTTTCCAGCTCCCATCCTGTATGCCCTGCCATTTACAAATCTCACACAGAGAGAGAAACACAAAGCAGTTTGTGCATTGGGAACAAAAAGGCAGTGTGATTTCTACATTGGTCCAGCCATGAAGGACTCTTAGGATTCTTTGGATTTTACTCTGAGAACTGATGACTCTTGAATATTCTCTTCCTTGGTGTCATACTGCTAGAAACCCTGCCCTCTGGATGCCACTGAGCCTGAAGATGTCTTTCCAACATAGTTCCCTTCTGTTGTTATCTTGTTACA
This sequence comes from Phodopus roborovskii, assembly GCF_943737965.1. Taxonomy (NCBI): domain Eukaryota; kingdom Metazoa; phylum Chordata; class Mammalia; order Rodentia; family Cricetidae; genus Phodopus; species Phodopus roborovskii. The sequence goes on along the minus strand of NW_026126511.1, from coordinate 39,820,733 downwards.
CATTCATCAAAAACATAATGGGACATTCACCAAAATATCTGTTCGAAAAATCTGAAGCCATCAGGCCAATAGAGAGTGGATGGTCCCAGTGGAAACATAACTGTGCATGTTTTCTAAGATAGCAATATGAAACATGTTCTTATTTAAAATATGTTCCCTAGCAGCAGCTGTCTAGAATTTAAGTCTGACTCTCTCTATGCTACTGTTTGAGGTCCAGTTAAGTAGTGTTTTGGTATACCAAGGTTAGACTACAATAGAAATTAATGCTCTCGACTCCAAGTATCAGCCCATAAAACTCAATGTGCTTTAATCTTAAAAAATGAGTTAATCTAGTTGAACACTGGTTGTAGTGGTTTGAAAGAAACTGCCCCCCAAGGGAGTGGCACTATTAGAAGGTGTGACCTTGTTGGAGTAAGTGTGGTCTTGTTGGAGGAAGTGTGTCACTGTGGAGGTGGATTTTGAGGTCTCTCTCCCAGTGAAACAGACCACTTCCTGTTGCTTTCAAGTCAAGATGTAGGACTCTCAACTACTTCTCCAGAACTATTTCTGGCTGCACACTGTCATGTCCCATCACGATGATGATGAATTAGACCTCTGAAGTATATCCCAATTAAAAGTTTTTCCTTTGTAAGAGTTGTCTTGATCAACGTGCCTTTTAACAGCACATGTCATCTTTGCCATTTCCAGTAAGTATATATGCCCACTGTGGACAATTAAAAGCTCTTAACAGTTACTGACTAGAGCTAGGGAGAGATGTTCAATCAGTCTCACCACAATCACCAATACTAGTGCATTCCTGGACAAGAAATAAACAGATTAGAAGTTAACTCCACAGCTGGAAAATACTGACAACCATGCAAGCTATTTAACTGGGGCTGATATACAGGTTCAGAGGTTTAGCCCATTAATGTCATGGCAGGAAACATGGCAGCATGCAGGCAGGTGCTGGAGAGGTAGCTGAGAGTTCTACACAATGATCATCAGAAAGCGAGGGTGGCATTGAGCCTGGTTTGGGCTTCTGAAACCATGAAGTTCACCCAAAGTGACCCATCTACTCCTACAAGGCTACCCCTCCCAATAGCACAATTTTCTGTGATCCTATGGTGGCCGTTTTCATTCCACTCGCTGCCCTTCATTGGCTTATGGCCATATCGTAATGCAGAAATGCATTTAGTCCAACTTCAAAAGTCCCCATAGTCTACAATTCTCAACCCTCTTTAAAAGTTCAAAGTCAAAAGTCTGTTCTAAGACTTATGGGAATCTCTTAACTATAATCCCCTATACAATCCAAATAAAAAAGCAGATCACATACTATACCTAAAGGAAGGAAAGGAAGCATAGGGAGGAAAATACTGAATGTCTTAGGTTGTATTGCTGTAAATAGATGTCATCACCATATCAACTCTTATAAAGAAAGGCATTTAACTGGGGATGGCTTATATTTCAGAGGTTTAGTCCATTATCATCATGGTGCAAAGTACGGTAGTGTGCAGGCAGCAGGAAGAGGGAACAATTGTGGGTGTGGCTTGAGCTTATTAAACATCAAGCCTACCCTGTGTGATACACTTCTTCCAACAAGGCCATAGCTCCTAATTGTGCTACTCCCTATGAGCCTGTGGGGGGGGTCATTTTCATTCAAACTACCACACTGAATCAAAACAAGACCAAACTCCAAATTCTCAATCTCCATTTCTGTTAACCACTGTTCAAATATCCAGCTCCTTTCAGCTTTGTTGACTGCAACATACTTCTTTCTCTTGGGCTTCTTCAACTCCCTGATAGCAACTGTCCAAGCAGCAGGTCCTTCACAATTACATCAAAACACAGCAAAGATAGTTCTCTCAGTAAGCCATCCTGCTTCCCTGCTACCCTGAAGAGTGAATGAAGTTCTTTCTGTTAGAATCTGGAAGAAACACATTGCGTATATTCTCCCATATGCGGCACAGATTTATGAGACACAAAAGCAGAAAAGAAAATATTTAGGGAGAGGAAAGGAACCAATGGGAAAGAGAGAGGGGATATATAATAATACACATGTATGAAAATGTCACAATAACTATTGTTTGTACACTTAAAGTAAAATGTTAATATAAGGACATTGTTAGGAGAATTTTTAAAATGCACAGATATGAGATATAAAGTATATATATTCACACATATATTGTGCATATTATATATGTATTCTGTGAAAAGAACTATGAACTGTGTGTCTATAGATCCCATCTCTACTTTTGACCTGGCTATCAATTATCTGTATGACTTCAATCAGGACATTTAACCTTTAGATATTTTAGACAGGGTTGGCTGTCTTGGAACTCTCTGTGGTCCAGGCTGGCCTTGAACTCAAGAAGATCCACTTTGCCTCTGCCTCCCTAGTGCTGGGATTAAAGACCAACACCACCCAGCAAGTTTTAGCTTCTTTATCTTGGAACAGAAATAATTTTACAAGACATTCTCAAAGTTGCTTTCTAGTCAAAGGAGCAAGAGTTTAATCAATAATAATGCCCCAAATAAAGGTCACCTTGGTTAAAGCCAACAAACTTGTTTGGTCTGAATTTGTTGAGTACAAGTATACATAATGCAATGAGGTCCATTAGTCCCTACCTCTTCACAAAAGTTCTGTAATATTGGGTGGGACAAGAAGATTCTACTGAGCCCAAACAATAACCACTGACTGAGATACAACCCTCTTTGATAATGATGGGTGATGCTATCATACATCTCCAAAGAGCTCTGAGTCAGGCAAGGAGCAATCAAAAAGAGGAAAATGAAATGAGGAAAACCTAATCTTCTCCCAGAGGTTAGTGCTTCAATACCAAATAGAGGGACCCCAATAGATGCGCAGATGCAGAGACATTTCCTTTGTACAGGTAATATAGCCACTTCATTGTCATCTGAGTTACAAATGGTCTGGTTCCAAAGCCAGACATTCAAAACTCAGAAGTAAATGCACACATTGGATTCCCCAACCCACCCCCCACCCCCAGGGCCTCACCATAAATTTTATTGGGTATTCCGGGGTTTTTGATTTTTTTTTTTTGGTAGTATCTGTTTGTTTAGGTCTTATATCTGTTAGAGTTTGACACCCATGAGACTAAAGAAGGCCCAAGTAAACTTGGATTTTAGTGGCAGAGAAATTGAACTTTGTCACCAGACAGCTCATTAAACCTAGGACACAGGGCAAATGTGATCTTTACCCTGAGTTTGCTCCTGTGCTAATTTCAATATTCTTTATCACTATGTCCTATGCCAAGCCTGAGTTGCCAGATTTCCCTGCCTCAGCCTCCTGTCCTAGCCTTACTCATTAACTAAGAAGACATGTGATTGGAAGCATCATTGCTGTCTTCCCACATCAGTGCCGTAAATTGTGTGATAATTCTTCTAAGTAGTGTTGTAGACTGTCATTTCTCCCTGGCCTCCAGGAAGAGGAGCCCAGATTCCCACATGACCAGTTCTGTTCTATAGGTATATCACACTGCAAATAAAGCTGCCCTGAAATTTCTCCAAATAGCAACTACCAAAAATAACCATGGCCAAATAGAATACCAAATAACTACACACCAGTGTTCCCCAAGAAAATCTTTGTAGAGTAGCCCGGTTGGATGATTGTGTGTTTCCTTCTTCATATCTTGCAGAAGAGTGAAACAGGCAATCAGAAAATCAGAGTGGGGCTATTAATAAACTGAATACATGAGTTCAACTAGAAAAAAAGAAAAAAAGTAACTTCAATACTTTGGGGGGGAAATCCCCTTAATTTTCTTCTCTCTCTCTCTCTCTCTCTCTCTCTCTCTCTCTCTCTCTCTCTCTCTCTGTCTGTCTGTCTAGGAGAGCATTAAAAAGAAAAGTGAATTCTTTTTTCTCGTGGAGCACTTGCAGGGTCCCTTGAAACTCTTCTAACCATCAGGCTCTACAGTTCTCTGTGGCAAACCCTGGAGATGTGTAGGAAGCTTGACATCATGTGTATTACTTTCAGGTTCTCTGGGGGTACTTGTGTGTGCTAAATTTCTGCTGTGATTGTTCTGCAAGAAACCAAGAGACAGGCACAAGGAATCTCAGCTAATCAAGATTTTACTATGCACCAGAGTACTTCAAACTGCAAATAGAGCCCTTTGATTTAAAGAGAACAACCTCTCTCCATTCTGCTCTCAGTCCTCTTCAGTGGTTGTTAAACAGAAATGTTTCAAGAGGATTCTTCCCTTCTGTTTTAGCACCAAATCAATACAGTGCAATTCTAGGGCAGGCTTGCTTGTTCAACTTCTAGAAACTCACTTTCTTGATTTAGAATGGGTAAATAAATTTCAAGATGATGTGTGTCCTGGCAATCCAATTAAAGTCACTGGGAGGAAACAGAATCCACTGCAGGATGGGTATCTGATTTTAGTGTCTGCCAACTGCAAACAGCTCAGAAATGTTACCTCCCCAGTGGAGACATTTAATTTCCAATATTAACTTCCTATTTTTAATGGCAGCATTTGTGCTGCTTCTGAAATCCAAGCACCTAAGAAGATAAACTAATGAGTCAGAAGTTTGAATTGAGGCTACAGGCAGTATGCATACCATTTGTACCATTTGTTCTTTCCCGTTTAGTCTTTTGGTCTGACTCAATTCTAAGGAGCTCAATTCACTTGAGTTTCCTCTAGTACTGCTGGTACCTATTCATTATGTGATGGCACCATCGATCTCATCCTCCCTCAGATATCTTTACCTCTGGTCTTATCAGCCCAAAGTCTCCCTGGGTTTATTCCTTGGGCTACCCTACAGAATTGAAGTTACAGATGAGCATGTCCGTTTGTGCCTGTGAATATGCACATTCTCACTGAACATAATGATGTTTTACAGACAAAATGTGAGCAGAAGGAACGCTTCTGTTACCTGCCGGAAGAGCTAGAAGATATATGCTCATATTTAAACCCCAGAGGCTCCTATTTTTGAAGACTACCCACAAAAGCAAAGCTCCAGATAAAGTATAGGGCATGCAAGCTCCAGGGTGAGTTAGGACAGGACCAACACTGTATCACCTCACATACAATACAAAGTCAAAGTCACCATACATTACCCTAGACACTGCTTCCAGTGAACTTTCACCGGGCTATACAGAGTGAGGAAATTCCACTAAATTATTCCCTCAATTGAAAGCTAGCCATGTAGCACAAAAAGAATTATAAGGCAAAGATCACATTAAGTTTTAAAAGAATCTATTACCAGAACAATGTGTCAGTGCTTTTTAAATTTCTGATAGGAAATTAAAATGAGGAAGGTAGAAGAGGAAGACACCGAGAACCCTGAGGAGCAAGGATGTCCAATCATTGGTCACTGGCCTCATGCAGCTCAGGACAGCAATCAACATAGCCCAGTGTAAAACCATAAACTTATTCAAACCATGAGAGTTTTATGATATTTTTGTAACTATATTGTGTGGTCCTAAAGTGTGGCTTTTGTAGATGACATCTTAGTGTCTTAATATTAAAAAACTTGGATACGTCCACTAAAGGATAAGACAATCTTCCACAAAGCGGGGTCCAGTAATGTGGAAACAAATATTTAACTTCCAGAAGAAGGAAAACACAGCAAAGAAATAATGCTCCCATACATTGGGCCACAACTCTACATTTGACTGTCCGAGTAACTGCAGAATAAAGTTGCCTGGAATTTTAAAAAAATATTTAGGGCTCAATGTAAACACTTATCTTCTTGATTATTTGGGCTATAAAATCTAAGTAATCAGAGTTCTTGTCTACCAACTAGCTGCTGGAGTCACTATCAGTTCAGTGCCAGCACCCTACACATTCCTCCTCCTCCTCATCCCTATCATCACAACTACCATCACCACCATCATCACCACCAACAACATCGTCATCATCATCACCATCACAGCAAAACAATAGCAACTTTTCTTAACATCCAATAATTCCGTTGACTATTACTTATTGAACAAGTTAGTGGTACTACAGCATTCAGAAAACAGATGTGGAACGAGTGCCAAGTTTGTTATCATCACTTTGATACTTTCTTCATAGTAGCACGACTAAGATTGGATTAAGGAGCTATTTCAGGCTAAGAAACTTAGAAATAATAGAAGCCATCTGTGAACTTATCACACTCTTTGCAAAGTGCTAGAGGAGACAATATGGACTAGAATTGGCAATTCTCAATTTTTATAAGTTCCTGTTCTGCTGCAGTACAAAGCCACTGGCTAAACTATAAGAAAGGATTCTTGTTTTCTATACAAGCACTTGGACATCAGTGTCAAATGCTAAGAACCCCCCCAAGCAAGGATGACCACTTGTACCCATTTGTGCCCAACATGACTCACTGTTGAGAATTAGATTTTGTCACACCAGCTTAATGAGAGCTGCCAATGCCACAAAAATGAAGTAGGAAAAGTGAACAGAATCCCTGTCATATCATCTTTATCCTTATATGTTTCTATCCATAGAAAGGAGGATCAAGCTGCCGCATCTCTGCCTAAGATGGGAGAAAGAAAACAGACTTGAGAAAGGAAGGCTGGTGAGTCTTAGTATCACCAAGCATTAGTATCCCCTTCCCTCTAATACCCTGCCCCAAGGGTAGATAAGCTATCTCCAGATAGCAGAGAAGTTAGCATTCCAAAAGGACATGATCTTGTCTTCCCCCACACTGAAAACATCAAAAACAATTAGAAGCATAAAATGACTTGGGATATGTTTTTGTTTGTCTCTTTGAATTTCTTGGAAATTTAGAATTAGCTTTCCTCTTTGGGTATGCAGTTCAGTTTAGATAGCTGTTACAGTGAATCTGTAGGTGACTTGGGAATCACGATACTCTTAAGACTAAGTATGCTAACCAAAACTGGAGATGCCTTCTATTCTTTTACCCTTCTTTACCTTCTGCCAGCAATGTTCTATAATTTTCAATATACACAGTTTTCATGATTTCATCTTTTTCTTTCAAATTTTTATGACTTTTATTTATATTTTTTGTCTAATTGCTCCGTCTAGAGTTACCAAAGCTATGAAGAAGTACCAGTACCATATTCCAGATAAGGAGAAAACAGTAGTAGTCCTTTGATGTTGGGGGCAATGTTAGCTGTGGACTTTGTTAATGCTCTTCATCATGTTGAAAAGTTCCCTTTGCCTTTGTTAAATTTTTAATCGTTGTAAGTTGTTGACTTTGTTGTATACATTTCCTGCATCAACTAAAATGATTGTATGTTTTTTCTTCACCTTGTTCAATACTAGATTACACTGATTTAATTTCATTTGTTAGACTCCAAACAGAATACCTCTAAGCAATAGCTAGATACAGTTTTCTAGTATACTGACGAGATTTAGGCATCTACACTCACAAAGGACATTGTCCCTTTCTCTCATTGGGCATGACATTAATGCTGCCTCCAAGCCCCAGGCTCAAACTTGCCTCAGTTTTTTTGTTCTTCCTTCCTTTCAAACTGAGGCTGAGAAAGGCATATGTCAGCACTTCTCTGCCAGCGGGACTCAGCCTACCTTAAATCCCTCATTTGACATTGACCACACTTCTCTTCTTTAAACAGCAAGGAGCCTGTCCATACATCTCATTCCATGATTCAGAGAACAATAGCTTTACTCAGTCACACTATCCTGCCTTTCTATTTCAATACTGTTTAACCAAAATACAGATATAATATTTTTGTACACCCATATGTTTCCATTTTTATATTTATCTGTCATTGCCATGTGTTTGTAGCTGAGGTGTGACTGAGATACAAACTCAGATATATAGGTTCTTAAAATACAGAGAAAGCTGAAATAAAGTTTCCAAAGCATGTGCCATATGTATGCTTAATGTAACTGTTGCCTTAATATTAACCTGAGTTCTCAGTTCTTCAAATCCTAGTCATACTCTCTCACCTCTAGTTTAGTTAAAGCTTCTGCTCTTGGGTGGTAACCATGATGAATACTTGCTTTTCATTTCCCCACTCCAAAATTGAACACAGCGCACAGTTGTTTACTGTGATCCCCTTAATGATCAGAACCTAGGCTTGTAAATAAGTTCCCTTCATGAACAGTTTCTTTCAACGAGCCAATTCTTCACTTGTGCAGGAAACCTTAGCAGATAATGTTTATGAGCCCGCATATAAGTGTAGCTATACACACATGCAAACACACATGCACGCACGCACGCGCACACACACACACACACACACACACACACACACACCACTACATATGTGCTATCACTTCTCCCCTCCATCCTTCTTTGTGCACACCACTTGAGCTTCCCACCACATCCACACCTCCTGATGACCTCCTGACAGCAACCCTAACCTTTCTAAAACCTGGAATAAATTTCTCCTCTTTCATTCATTTTGTTTCACTCCATTATGTTTCACTTGACATACACAGCTAAAACTGAGTTCACACTGGCCATAACTGTCCCAGAGACTGTCCACCATAGTTTATGGCCACTCCCAAGAGAAATAAAAAAACCTTAACAGAAAGAAAAATAATTTATCACCATGATATGTTTAACACACACCTTAAAAATGCATTCCATTCACATGGAAAGTCAACACGTGACAAAAACAGCAACTCAAAACCCAGCCAGCCATTTAAAATATTACTTTGGAAGTACTCGCTATTCTTCTGGAAGAAAAGAAATTACACCACTTTTTTGCTTCTCCCACCAGAGAATGTCCCTTTTCATCTATAACAGATGGGAGGAAAACTCATCATTATGCAACTATGGCTTGCTATAATTTCTATTTCCAATTCTAGCCTTTTGATTAACACTTTGGAACTATTAATGAATTAAAGTGGATTTACCATTTAATCCATAAAAGCTGGTTATACCTATGGTATGCCCTCATCACATACCTATTACTCACTCTATAACTGGAATTCTTCCAGTACTCACTTGTAAGAAACAGATTAAATGAACAGGGGAATAGAGGCAATGGAAGGCATAGCTGTGTGATTCAAGTATGAGGATGACCTTTATGTCATTGTCGTAAATATTGCCCAGACCTATTCTAAATTAAAATTACAGGCTGCTTATATATAAATATATAGAGGGATATAATACAATACAAATTAGATAAAAATAAAAAACAAATTGATACCATTCAAATATGAAGAATGCATAGTTATGGTGACAGTTCAGGAAGGAAAAATTTGGACCTCACTCTTTTTAACATTTTTTTTTAATTAGCTAATACTTAGGATTCTTGCATTATCTTCTCATCTAGTCTGCTATAGTATTCTTATTTACTAATTCAGAGAAAACTATTGGAAAAGCCTTTACCTTTTTGTTCAGTTAATAAACTTTATATAAAACCATGTAACAAGAAGGCCTTATATTGGTTCCTTTATCTATTATGAACATCATAAGCAATTTTCCCCGCAGCTTTTTCATTAGCATTACTCCCTCGACAGTGCAGTTCATATGTTGACTTCAAAAGTAATTGTAGACTGATCAGATCACGTTGTAATTTGGGATTTGCATTTACATAAGTCATTACACCCACTGTGCAACTTATTGTTTCAATTAAAACCATATCAAACCACATTATATTGAAGTGTGCACTAGTAGCAAGGTCTCTAATTTGCATTACAAATATAATCAAAGAACCCCGCCTCTTTGCCTTACTGCTAACAATAATGTGTGAGACTGAAGGGCAGCCTGTAAAATCCTTCACAAATATGAAAATAAAGCAACTCTTCTCAGAATTTCCTTGTGCTTTGGCCACCTACTCAGATGTATAGTTCAGCTTTACTGCATATTTTCTTGTGGATGGAGTTTCTGTCTTGCCCGGTCCCACAGCCCTTTGGTTCCAAATAAACACACAGAACCTTATTTTAATTATAAACTGTCTAATGGCTCAGGCTTCTTATTGGCCAGCTCTCTTTTAATTATCAACCCATTTCTATTAATCTATGTACCCCCATATTGTCTTGGCTTACCAGTGATGCCCAAGCCTCTTGTTTTCTCAGTAGCTATGCAGCATCTCCCTTGAGAGTCACTCTCTACGTTCCTCTCCCCCAAATTCTCCTAGTCTTATCTAGTAACCCTATCTATACTCCCTGCTTGGCTATATCCTGCAATTCATCAACCAATTAGAGAAACATATATTCACACATTCAGAACGGCATCCCCATCATTTTCTTCTTCAGTCTTACCCTCCATTAATAACTTTGATTATTTAAAGAAAAAAATATTTTTCAGCTACTTTTATGTTTTTAATTTCAAGCCTGTGTACTTTAGTATTTTTAAATATTCTTAATTTAAATTGTTTTTATTTTATGTGTGATTTGGCCATATGTATGTATATGTACCACATGGAGGTTAAAATACGGTATCTGATCCAGGTGAACTGGAGTTACAGATGGTTGTGAACTACCTATGTGGGTTCTGAGAATCAAACCAGATCCTCTGCAAGAGTAACAAATGCCCTTAACTACTATACCATGTCTCTAGCCCCATATGCACATTAATCTTTGAATCTTCTCTTTTTTTGTTCTTTGTCCCGTACATTTCTAACCTGAGTAGAAGGCTTATCTTGCATATCTACCAGGTTCTGAGTAATATCACAATCTCCCCACTTGTTCTCTGGTCCTCTCTATCACACAGCTTCAACTACAGTAAACAAAGGATTGAAATGTTAGATCTCTATCTGCATTCTTAAAATCACAGTGACAGAGTAGGTCATTTCAGTCTTGTTGGGCCTATGACTTAAAGGATCAACAATCACCTAGTATTTGTTTTTCATTTTCTTTATTCTGAGCCTAGTGCTTTGGAAACAAAGGTAAATAAATCAATACTTCTAGCTGCAAGGACACAGCAAGTAATTGCAACACCGTGCTTAGTCCAGAGTGGAAGTGTAAGGCTTTTACCCAACAAAAAGAAGCTATGTATACTTGGTGAGCAATGGCAAGATGGGCTCTGTATATGTAATTAGAGGACATTAAAAACCTGTTATGGTTTTAATATAAAAACAAGCATGTTCTAATTTGAATAGCAAAGGAATATATTGTTTTGTGTGACTCTAGCAAATCAAGAGTCAGGCTTAGAGGTTTTTGTAGAAACAAAAGGAATCAGAAGGCCACTTTCTATTATTTCATGGAAATTAATATGTACCTGAAGAGGCAAGGAGCTAAAATGAAAACTAAAAGTCAAAAGTATCTTGAGATACAAATAAAAATGGAGTAAGAAGTTAACAAAACATGTTAGATACACTAAATTCATGTAAAAGAGAAATTTTTAACAGTAAATGCCTACATCAAAAAAAAAGGAAAAAAAAAAAAAAAAAAGAAAAGAAACAGACTCCAAGACAAAGTTAACCTTACACCTAATGGGTCTAGAAAAAGAAGAACAAACTAAAAGTAAAATCAGTAGAAAAGGGAATATGATAAAAACCAGATGAAAGGAAATCAGCACAGTAAAACCCACATATGGAAACTTTATGACCACCATCATGCCTACTAGAGAGCAGTAGACATATCTTAATACCAGGAACTAGAAAACAGCACATGCTGTCACTGTGTCTGTCTAATGTGGTACTTGGAGTTTTGACCAGAACACACAGATAAATGAAAGGCATCCATGTAGGGAAAAAATAAAATGCATATATTTGCTCATAATATAATCTATCAAAAGATCTTTAAAAACTGAAAAGTCAAATTTTCTAGTATTAAATCAATGAGCAAAAATAGCAGCATTTCTTCAACAGAGACTTAAAAAAGTATTTTCAGGAATTGCTCATTAACAATAGTATAAAATATAAAATAGTCAGAATTTAGTGAAAGGACTAAATATGGACAATGAAACACTGGTAAGAGAAATTGTAAATGGCAGATAGGAAAGTGCTCTAGATTGAGTGAGTATTGTTTAAAATATCTGTATAAATCCCAAGTAATCCATAGAATTAAAGCAATCATACTAGTATTTACTAACAATAAAAAACTAATCCTATATTTCATGTGCCACATCTCTTTACACAACAAAATCTCTCTCATATCTCCTATTCCTCCCTTACACTTCTCTCTTGCTACATTCTATCTGCCAGCAATGGCTGGAGAAAACCGAAAGTCCTTGGCTCTCCATACAGGTGACAATTTTTGGCATGCTCTCTCTCTCTCTCTCTCTCTCTCTCTCTCTCTCTCTCTCTCTCTCTCTCTCACACACACACACACACACACACACACACACACACCACAGAAATGAAAAATTATTTTTACACTTCTAAAAGGAAGTAGAGAATGGATGTGGTTACCAGAAGTGGGGGAAGAAGGGAGACAAAAAAAGAAGAGATGCTGATCAAAGAGAGCATGGCTCCCAGGAGACATGAGAAATGAGACTTAATAACCCCTACAGTGTTCACTGTAAGAAATAAGGGTGTACTATGTTTAAAAACTGTTTTTATTCTTCGTGTGTATGTGACATAGGCTTTAAAGTCACTATGAAGACATTCTAGGTCTGCTTCTCACAGACATCCACCTGGCTTGCCAACCAGCAACATGAGATCAAAGATGTGTACCACAAAACCTGACCTTTCAAAACTACTGAGGAGTGGAGTTTCAATGCTTCTACCTCACAAGAGATGAACAAGTGAGGTGATGGATTTGCCAATTATTCTTATTTAATAATATAACATTAGAAGCACATATTAAAGCATTACTTTCTACTCCATAAATATGTTCAATTGAAATTCACCAACTGGAAGAAAGAATTTTTAAAGGTCTCTGAGTAATGATATGGAAGACTCTAAAACATAACTTGGGAAGTGCATCAAGGAAACTGGAGAAAAAGAATGCCACTGTCTGGGTGGCTGAAACAACAGTCATTGATTACAGTCCCAGAGGCTGCAATTGAAGCCAGAGGGAAATTGATAGCACTGAATGTACATATGAGAAAGAAAACTCTAAAATCAATAATGAGCTCCCACCTAAAACACCAAAAGAGAGGCAGGCAGATTACATTCATAAAGCTGAAGTACAAAATGCAAATTAGAAATCCATGAAATTACAATGAGAAGAGCATAGGGAAAATCAATGAGAATAACAGATGGTCCTTGGAAAAGATCAATAGAATCAGTAAAGTCTCACCAAACTGGCAGCTAAGAAGGGAGAAATGACACAAAGTGCAATGTAGTAAGTGACCCATGCACATACAAATGTCAGTAGAGGTTCTCTTGGATAACTCAGATTAAAAAACATTCCAACTCATTGAAAACCATAGTGCATTATGACTGATTCAAAATACAACCCGCACAGCTCCATGACTATACAAGGTATGCAGGCAAAGGCTAATAAGGAGAAAGTAAAGGGCCAGATGCTTTCACTGGTAGATTGTAAGAACATTTAAATAAGAAGGTACCAGTCCTCTGCATCTCTTACAGATTAAAGAGATTTGTCCCTAACACACCCTGGGGCACCAGTACTACCTACATACTAGAACCAGCCAAACACCCTGCAAGAAATTGAAAGTATAGTTATTCCTCATAAACACAGATGAAAACCTGCTCCAGTCAATTCAACAGCAAGTAGGAATTTCATACCATGACCAAGCTGGATTTTTTCTAAGTGTCCAAGCCTGGTTCCATGTTTTGTGCCAAGTGGCTATTTACTCTGAGGGACAACATCCCCTCATCCAGGGAGAAAAGAGAGTTGTAATACTTAAAAGTTAATAAAACTTATAAAAATATCACCACACACAAAAAAGGAATCCTTGACCCTTCTAAAATTTAAAAATAAAAGCAATGGAATATAAGGTGATACAGAAGTAAGTTTTAAGTATGAGGGCTGATTGAGGGAAAAAAATGTATCCAGTATTTCAGGAAACAAACAATATTTGACTATAGCAGGCAATGGTAACCCTTTGGATTGGGGAGCTTGAGACGTGGTCCCTCTAAAACCCAATGAACTAGTCAAATTAAATGGTATAGTTTCCCTCTGACCTGAGTGCCTCAGTATGAAGCAGTAGGAATGGTCTTACCTCATTCACCATACTATTTCATACTGTCATCAATCTTTAACTTTAATTTCCTGTGAAACACCATCTACAAATATACCCATTCATAAATAACTTACAGATTAAAGAAAGTAATAAAATTAAAGAATATCACTATACAACTTTGACACAAAGCCTCCGTTCTGAAGATTTATACCTGCCTTAAAGACAGAATGTCTTTGCCCTAGGAAGGAGGAGTAGGGATGATCAGGGGAGTATAACTTGTTATTTAGACACGAGGAACATGTCATGAAGTATCCCTAACATGACTTGTTCTATCCCAGGATGAGGGCAGATGGTAGGATGGGAATGTCTTCAGGTCTGTCCATCTATGTTTTCCTCTTATTCCACACACAAGAATGAGCTGAGTAAAGCAGCTATTAGATTTACTTTAAAGTCAATGAAAGAAAAGGAAAAAAAATCAGGATATAATAGGTCATATATGCTTGTTAGTGAATTCAAAAGGATTATTTTTTACAATGCACAAAAGAATTTGGGTGGTCTTATGATAGATTGTATATATTTACAGTTCCCCTAGGATTGATGGCTGGCCTGAGGAAGATGAAGATATCAAGACAGCATCACAATAAAACAATAAAGAGTTCACATTTGTCCTTCATTTTTTCCCATCATTTTCACTTTTGTAACTGTTGACTACATAACATATTCAGTAATCAAAAGGTACATTTCTGTTCTTACAGTATCAAGAAATCCATTCTTCCCACAAACTTTTAAACTTTTTGGCATCCTGAAGCCTTGTGTTCTATGCTTCGTGAAATTGTTTGTGTCATCATTCTATTTTGCCATTAAATGGCATTTACAAAAGATCAGAGAAAGAGATATGCAGAGCTCATGAAGCTAAAAGAAATATCTAAAAATTCCCATAGCCTGACTTTAGAAAGAGAACCAGACAATACATTATATAACTGAAACCGTCACTCCATGAGGACAATTTAGAATTGTAAAGGTAATATATTTCATAGGTTACTACAATGACAAAAGGGGAACTTCAACTGAAAATATCAAGTCCTTCATTACTCAACAAGGACAAGTAATTTAAACTATTGAAATGGGAATAGGGAAAAACTGGACTTGTACTGTTCATGTCTCTCAACAGATAAGCGGATGTGGAGGAGTTAGGTAGTGAAACGAGAACATGTGTGATTCAATGCTGAAGTGAAAGATCCCGCCATTGGATGCAGTTATTGGAAGTTATAATTAGGGAAGGCGAGATCACTGAGTCAGGAAATGCTGGGGTAAAGAAACTTTGGTCCTAAAAGAAGAGGCATCATGGGCTGTGGGATGCTCTGTTGGTGATGCACCTGCCTTGGGAGCAGGAGGAACCAAGATGGCTTTCTAGAACTGCATAAAAACCCTGAAATGAATACACACAGTTGTTAACCAAAGCACTGTGGAGTTGGAAATAGGCTACTCAAGTTGCTAATCCCCAGGTCCCAGGTCCCAGTGGAAGAGCCCACTTCATGAAACAAAGTGGGCAGCACCTGAGGAAGGACACTTAATGTTGCGTTGCTCTGTGGCCATTATACACATGTGCACACACACAACGTAAAGAATGAGGATGGCTTGAATAAACAGATGGATGGAGAGGGTATTACAGACTACAAGAGCAGCTGGTTTGCATATCAGCATTCAAAGTGAATTAAAATAATACATTTAATTAAAGTTTAATAATCTCCATTAGGCATGAGCATTTCTTTTAGCTTAATGCTATTCTCACTAATGCTGTCCACAGCATCATTAGTAAATGGCCACCCAAACCTGGACTTGACATGTTTAACATCATTCCTCCCACTATGTGGCTGAGCAATTCCAGTCATTAGAAACCATGAGTTACGTCAAGTCAGTATCTAACTGTAATGACCACTTCATTGGTCCTACTCAGTTCCCAGAAACAAAGGTTGGAAAATGTGCCCAAAGTAGTATTTCCAATTCAATCATGCAAATATCTAATTCTGCCTCCAGTACCCACACTGAGTGTGTGGGAAGTTAAGGATCATGAAGGAAAATGCCTTCATAGTTGACCTTTAGGAGACAGTAAGGGAAAAAGTCATAATTAAAAGTGGCTCCTTGGGGAGACACAAACCGATACAGTCAGAGATTCCTGTGACAGTATCTCATGTGCCAATCACTTGACGGGAAACTTCTCCAAAATGAACTGGAAGCCTCTACAATCACGTCCTTGCAAGAGCCTGAAGGAAAGAACTAAGCACACCACTAAGAACTCAAGATAAATCAGAAGCATGTGTGCTCTTTCCTCCTCTCCTCTCTGGTCCATTTATGGAAAGTATAGAAATCATAAAAGTTTCTTCTCATGGAGTTATCAATGAAAAAGACCCTAACCTTTTAGCTCTCAGTGAATAGTTTCTCTGGGTGAATCAACTTCACAACATTCCAAAGTCATTTTAGGTATGGGACTCCTGTGTATCTCTCATAAACCATCTGCTGACAACTATCAAAAAAAGATTTTCAAAACTCCTATTTCCCCTCTTGTCTGCAAATACTTCTCCAATGGAATGCTAGAGAACTGGACAACAGCCAGAAGGAAGACACGTTGACGGTGTTCAAGAGAAGGAAAGGGTGATGATAACAACCAAACTTATGAGTCCTGGTACTTCAGACACCTTCCCGGGTCCTAGCGTTGTCAATCACTTGCCAAGGTTTATCAGGGACTCCAGTGTTTTCCATTCTCTTGTTTCCATCTTTCATCTCACTAAGAAATACGGTATATTAAAGGGGGAAGCTATTTGCCTCTACTTTATACAAATGTACACACTGGACCACATGCTTTTTGTAAATACAGACCTGGATGCCCTAAGATGGTTTCTTAATGTTGTTTTGTGAGATGTACAATTTCATGTGCCACATCAAAAACAGAGAAGTCATGAAATAAAAGAATAGAATTTGAGATCATTAATTTGCCTACAAATCCATAGGATCATATGATATTATAAATCCCCTAGGTGACATCAATGGGAGCGTACTATACTGTTACTTTAAAAGTAAAATCCAATGGTTACTGTGTTACTGCTTCATGCTGACCGATACCCTGCAAAGGGTACTTCCCACTTATTTGCTGATGAACTTCTCCTTCCTCCACTTCACATTGGTTTTCTAATCACCTTCTTAGCTTTTCCAACAAAACAATTTCTTTATATCAGACATACATAGGGGGTAGTCCCTTTGCATCAACAATAATGGGAGGCAGAGAAAAGCTAAAAGATAAAGCTGAAATTAAAACAGTTATCTGCACATGTAGATACCCAACTTACAGCAGAGTTTCTAGTATTAATATTGGTTGCATGCACCAGAGTTTCTTGTATTAATATTGGTTCCATGCAGCCACTCATCTATTTAACAGATACTTTATTATGACAGCATTTTGATGCCTTTTCTTCATGTAAAGTGAAATTCTCCTCTGCCTACTATTTGGGAGGACCCTTCTAACTATATTTACAGCCCAGCATGACCCAAACAGAGTAACTCTCAATTCAAGACCCTTCATATTATCTGTGTTCTGGGATTTTAGAGATTAGGGCACAGGCATGCTTGAGATCCATTTCTCAGACCATGAGAGCCGTCTTGCTACAGTAGCAATAAAGTGCTATACCCTCCTTCAGAGTTAGTTCATGTCAAAGTCCTGAACCCAATGGCAAGAATGCCAATCCTAAGTTTGAGCAGTCATTTCTCAATACATGTTTATCTAATCCAAATCTATAGGCAGGTATCTTACTTTGTTGATTAAAAACAGCTGTGTCCATTAGAGAGCTAGAAGAGTTGTGGTCAAGTTATCCATGAAGGAACAAATAACCATGGAATTCAAAGTCATCCTTTTCTTATTTATCAAAAGCCCCAGTGTTTCTGTTACAAAGACTGCAACCTGACCTTGCCCAGTTTCTTTAGTTTATTTCCTCCTTGACTGGAGAAACCACTAGACTATTCTAATGATATTTATCCTGGGTGCAGGATAAAATATCAATTACGATTACTGAGATCTTGGTAAAGGCAATTGCAATGCTTTATTTGTCAATGTTAATGAGACAATGATGCTCTCCAAGTATATCAGTAGTTTCTTTGAATTGGTACATTGTTTCCCAGAAGAATCCCTTTAAATTCAAGATGTAAATGAACATATACATGCTCAGAAAGTTCATGAAACTTAGATTGCTCAGGAAGCTTCAAAAATGTGCATAGTTCATGTTGCCCAACTCCACGTTACAGTTGTTGCTGCTAGCTGCCCACAAATTGTGCATGGAGTTCCAGGGATACAGCTTTTGGGTCATCACCCATGCTAGGGCAGGCTTTTCAATGATAAAGATGCTTTTGAGCCACCCATACTCTTCTAAAAGAACCCCCACCCATACTCCTATAAATAACCTCAATAAATTCACTGGTCCACCAAGGCCGACTTGGATAGAAAAATTTCTTTGGTCTGTTGTTGGAGACTCCTCTTAAATAAAAATATATGCCTGTTCATCTCCCTCAAAAAGTCACATGAAATACTTTACTACACCACACCTGATATTCCACAATGCCTCGAAGTTTTCCAGACGCAACTGTAGTTAAGGACTCAGCTTCCAACTGGTTTTACCCCTATTTAACCTTACAACCAGTCATACCCATGGAAATATCTCTTCCTAGCCTAGTTTTCCCATCCAGAGTCCCAAAGTCCTCATTGTTGGATTAAACTGAAGATCTTTTCTCTGTTCTGACTCAGAAATCTCTCTATTCCAACCGCACCCAGCTCTCATTCTTTCTTCCCATGTCTATTATAGAAGCCTTCTGTCTGTTAACTCTGAGACAGTGAGATGTTGCATGGCATCCTCACTACATCTATTTGTCCCATATTAATACTAACCCATGGGGGAAAAGGGAACACTGGAGAGCTGGCTGGCACCTCATATTTTCTCTGTTTTTTACCATTCCAGTGAGTATATAAAGGCTTCATTATTACTTTAAGATTGTCATAAATGGCCACTGTAATTTCTGGATGTTTTACATTACCAGAACACCCTGCCTTTTAACACATTAAGCATCAATGTCTATCTATTTCTTTTTCAGATTTTGAATTGATTCCCATAAGATATTTCCAGTTCCTATTATCCTCATGTGCCTGTTGTGTGCGCTCTGTAGTTTATTGCCCAGTCTCACCAAGGCTTGTTGTTTCTATTTGTTTGGGGAATATAGCCTTGCTTCCCTAAATAGAGATTTTTCTAATAAGACTGTATATTACCAAGTGTCTTTAATAGCAATTAAAAAAATTACTTGATTGCAAAACTTACAGACATCAAATGGAGAGTAATTGACTATAATATCATTAGCTGTATCTAGAGGTTATAATATGGATTTATTACAACCACAAAGTAGCAGCCATTTGTAGAGATACTGAAGGTCATACAAAACCATCAATCAAAATACTTCCTACCTAAGTTGCTACTGAGATTTTATCATTTCACTTTTGAGAGAGTTACTTTTGTTTTGTTTCTTTCCCTTAAGGCCTCTGGTGCATGTATGACATAATGTACATATAATTTTAAATACTTAGGAGAAAGAATTTCAAAGGGGAAGAAGAAAAATACCATATGAAAATCCTGCAGTTATGTGAACCTGTTGAAAAATTGATCTACCAGATTGCTTAAGGATTAATACTCTCTCCAAAGGCCTTATTTTGTATCCCTCTGTTGTAAATGAACATTCACAATCCCTCTGATGTTGCCTGTACTCTTTAGGAAACAATCATGCATATCTGTTTGGGGGAATGCAGAAATTTATCATAATGGTTCTTCCCATGTGGACCTTCCTTCACCATCTCCAACAGTGCAAATTTCACCAATGTGCTGTCACAGTCCTTGGTGTACTCACCAACCAATGTTCAACCATCCCCAGTTCCCTGTTGTGGTTGAAATGAGAGAGGTCATCATCACTTTCATATGTGAGGACAGGAAGAGAGTTAACAGGATTATTTACCCAGGGCCTTATATCCAGTGTATGTAGGAACTACTCCTGGGCTCCAGGATTCTTGTGTCCTAAAACAGAAAATGTTGTTCCAACTCAAAAAAAAAAAAAATCCATTCAGGTACAAAAACAAGTGACTGAAATGCTATATTTAAATCACGGTTATTTCCTCAACTAAATGCAATTCATTTTGAGGACACTAGCTCAAGTAGCAATGCTTAACCTCAAAATAAGCTATGTGGAGAAGGTATTTGCCTTTGCTTTCAGTTTACACTGAGAACACCTGAAAATGCAGAGGTTAGCTTTCCGATGGTCACTCTTGACAGTATTTCAAAACTAAAACATCAGTCTCATATTTCTTCCTTCCTTCCTTCCTTCCTTCCTTCCTTCCTTCCTTCCTTCCTTCCTTTCTTTCTTTTTGTTTCTTCCTTCCTTCCTTTCTAATCCTTTTTTTAATGAATCAGAATCTTAGCTTTCTTTTCTACCATGTTCTTTTTTTCTTTTTGGCTTATCAACAGATCCATTTAGAATGGAGGGCATTCTATTTCTTGACTTCATGAAAGATAATTTGAGATGTATCTTGCCAGTGATCTCTCTGTATCTTGCTCTATCCTCCCATAGAAGAAATGACAATACATAGTCAACAAAGAAAAGCTTGCTGGAAACTGCTTCCTATCTAGGTATTTCTTTGCTACTATCAAGGTTAATAATCAAATGAAAGCATTACCTATTTTCAGTTGCGTGTGCATGTGTGTGCACATGCATGCACACATGGGGGGTGCTGGAGAATAAGTCTCTCAGGTAGCAATTCTGGAGTATAGCTCAACATCACACAATCGTTTCATCAACATCACTCTAGAATGTACTCTGCTAACATCCTTTAATGACTTTGTCTAATTGTACACAATGACAGTGCTTTCTGTGAGCTTCGTCTTCCTTCACATTTTGCCAAGTCTTGGCTTTGCTATCCACATTCTCAGACCACAAAGGACCTAGCTACAAACTGTGTGAATACTGAGCCCTCCTTTCTTGCATTGTAAGATAGACCACAGCACCACAAAGCTCCCTTTTAACTTCAACATGTATGATTTGCCTCTTTTCCCCTTGAGTTCAGGGAGGAGTGTGTGTGGCTTGCCTGATGCTATAAATTACTAAATTCAATTTTGCAAACAAAGGTTGACCACTGATAATATAACAACATACTTCCTTTACTGAAGACAAACCCAAAGCATTATTGTAAAGGATTTTACTTCCACAGAGCACTGTGGTACAACAATTTGTTTCATTAAAGATGTTAATGTGACCCCAGAACCAGATCATGGATTTACTCTTAGAATGAAGCATTTAAAGCTTTGCTGACTCTACACGGATGGTTAAAGCCATGACAGGAAAGGCAATCAAGGCTTCTATAAGTTGTGTCTCCCTACATTTGCTGGAATCTACTTACTAGGCCTAATTGTCTGAGAAGGAAGTCTCTTTGCCCCCTCAGAGTAACAGCCTTTAACTATAGTTAGTTTCCTACACGTATTACCTTCCCCCATAATTCAGCTTCATATCATAGAGTTTCTGAAAGATTTCAATTAGTCCAGTACTAGAATAGCAACAGCATTAAGAATGTTGTTATATTTGTACTTGGGAGAAAAGAGGTAGGAGGAATGCTAATTCTAGGCCAGCCCCGCTGCATCGTGAGACATGTCACAAAATGAAATGACATGTTGACGTGTAACTATAAATTAGGAGGCAGAATTTTACTTTATTACAAATCATTGATCTTAGGAAATAAACTTGATAAATAAGCATTGTATATCTTTCAGCGTGTGGTGACTAATACTGACAATCCCCTTTGAAAACAAACAGTGAAAAGTCACTATGCACTGCCATGAATATTTTACAGCCATAGTTCTCTTCAGTTCCTGAAGAAATATTACTGCTGCCACATTCTAGCTAAGCTGAAGCCTCAAGTGGTTAACCAGTGCACAAGTTTGATTTCACAGTCCCAGTACTGTTCTGGATTCCTAAGAAGACTAGATTTTATCAGTATTATTTCCTGCTTGGTTGCTGATAGCCCAACCATCAACCATGGGTCCTAACAGAAGATCACCATTCCTGCCCACTCTCTGAGTGTTCCACTGAGGTGCCAATCACAGTCTCACTATTTCTGCTGTGGACAACTCACAGCCTTCCTGAGTGATCTTCCCTTTGCCTGATTCACTTCCTCTAAGACATTTTATGCACACCAAGCGGACTCGTTCTCCTTCAGTCTTACACTAGCATCATTCTGTTCAAAACTGTATTTGAAAAGCACAGAATTCCAACATTATGATCATGAAACACAGGGAGAACCTGAGGCTGGAGGCACTATACCATTTACAAATAAGCAGTCAGGGTTTTATTTTGTTTTGTTGTTCTTGTTGTTTTGTGTGTGTGTGTGTGTGTGTGTGTGTGTGTGTGTGTGTGTGTGTGTGTGCGAACAAAACCTTCCTTTTAAAACTAGTTGTGACAGTAAATGTCCATCATTGACTCTCAATGGTCCCCACTTACCTATGATGAGGGCATAGTGGTCATTGCCTAGCTTGGAAAGTGGTGAGCAGGCATGGCATCTGCTCTGTTTCTCTTCAGCATATCTATTTTGTCATCCAGCAAAGTGACAACTAGTTGATTAAAATTGCTAGATAATTATAAGCGTCCCAAATGTCAAATGTGATTCTTAACTTATTCTTTTACTATTCAAATATAGCTCTAGATAACAGGATAAAACATATCTCAGAATACCTTTAGTACTCTGTTACAAGTACTGTCCTAAAAATTCCATGTTAAAAAGTTAGAACAATTCGGGAAAAGAATTTTAAAATGGAAGTTGGGATAGCACTTAAAATCTCATGCTTCTATAGAAGGGAACCTCTTGTCTCTATTGCTGGGTGTTGGTAACTGTGAATCTTCCTTCAGAGAGAAAATTTCTATATCATCATGTTTTCATAAAATTTTAGTTATTTGTCATGTGTTTTTCTAACACCAATACCCCTTCATACACACACTGAAGTTATGTTTTGACAAATCCAGCAAAAATATAAAATATATGGTGATAACAACGTGCATGATCTGCCTAATCAGCTAAACTCCTGGGCATAGCATTTCGAGCTCTCTGGGAAGAATGGGTTGTCCCATCTGTCATCATGGCCAAACAGACACTGTGACTCACTATGGCTGCTTGACATCATGAAACAGCTTCAAAGCCTGTACCACTAAGCCCAGGAAAGTTCCAAACTCAATGACCCATTTCTTCTGCATATGTATCATTTCAGTGCTGTTAGAGTGCTGGAAGTCATCAGCTAACAATACCAGCTCTGTACTTTTGACAAGATACAAGTTGAACACTAAGAGCCATTGTTTTTCAACTCCAATAACTTGAAAATACTTAATCACACTCCCACTGTAAATCAAACAAGGTTGGTTTAAAGTCTTGTAGACCTAAAATCACAGGCCTCAAAAGGCAAAGCTACCATAGTCTAAAGGTGAATAATAAAGTATGAGATAAACTGCGATTTGTGACCTTAATAGAAAGAAGAATGGAGAACTTCTTCAAATACTAAGGTTACTAAAATAAAACTGAAGAGGAAAAAGAAGCAACAGAAAAGATAACTCTGCAATTGCTACATTCTGATGCCCCTTGGTCACAAAGATTATGTGACTCTATTAAGGAAAATACTATGGAACAAGGATGTATTGAACTTTTCTTCTCTGATGGTAAACCACAACATTAGAAATATCTGAGTAGGGTATTGCCTCAGAAAGAGCTGGAATAAAATACTAAGACCTGAATCTGTGGCCTAGAAGTATCATTCCTTTTACAGCCAGTTTAGATCTTACTCAAGATCTGGGTAAAATGTCAGCCTTGTGATGACACTAAGTTCCTAGGAAACTTTCAACAGGGGAATTTTTTGCCTGGGTTTTTCTTAGTTGACCTACTTTTAACTGCCAACACGATAGGGCTATGTCATAGCCCTTTCCTCCTTACCCCTAACTCCTCATCCTCAGTGTCTTAGAATGGAACACTGCTGCCTTCCCTGTGAGCAGTATTGACTGTGGAGGAGGCAGGCATTTGTGTCTCTATGAAAATAATTGAAATAAACAAAAAGAGAAAAGATTTTTGTTCTGGTCCAGGGTTTCACTTTGTGCTTAGCTTGCTCCATTGCCACAGGCCTGGGGCGAGGCACAACATCACAATGGTGAAAAGTGTGTGATGGAGCAAAATTACTCAATCATGATGGCTGAGAATCAGAGAGCCCTGACAGAGAGGAATGGACAGACAGAAAGACACACCTTCCAAAGCATCCCTCTAATGACCTACTTCCTCCAACCAGGCCCCAAACCCCCATTCCCTCCCAGTAACAACATGAACCCAGAGCCACCATGACCAAGTCAGTCCCCTAAAGCCTATTGGCCTGCAACCAAGCTCCCCCAAGTACACACGCCCACAGAGGCATTTCCCATGCAACCCATAGCAGGTCAGCTGCACTTCATTATCTGTAGAATGGGGAGAATTATTACACAAGGGGATGTGGTGAGGGTTAAGTAATATAAATCAGATGCCAAAGAACCTTATTAAGTGCCAGTGCCTTTAATCAGAAGATCCCTTCATGGGTAAGAGCATCCTTCCGGATAAGAGCTACAGACTCATGGCCCCAATGAATGCTTGCAGTCTGGCATGGGCTCTGCAGATTAACAAAACTTCAAGGCACCGATGAATACATTTACAAAAGTGGAATCTTGGCACTTGTTCAATCCATATTTATTAAATGTATTTTCTTTGCCAACACTGAAAACTCAAAATAAATAATGTAGTACCTGTTCTTAATGAAGCTGGAAGGCTCTCTTCCCCATTTCTTAAAGGATGGCCACGGGATAGCACAGGGCTAGAGGATAAACTTTTAGCAGGAGGAATGGGAAGCTCTTTCTTGTGAGAGGAGTTAAACAGGTGAAAGGACAGGGATATGTTTCTCTCCAGGAGACCTCCAATTTGAACTTGAACACCTCTTTAACCTTACACTGACAACATGAGATTTGGCAGTGCTGGTGACCTGTGGCATGACAGAAAGATGAAATGCCTGTGTGGAGAGTTTGAAGCAAGCCAAGCTCCCTTTCCTCATCCCCTCCTATCTATCTTTGTCTCTCTCTCTCTCTCTCTCTCTCTCTCTCTCTCTCTCTCTCTCTCTCTCTCTCTCTCTCTCTCTCTCTCTGGTGTTTGTGTGTGTGTGTGAGTGTGTGTGTGTGTGTCTCTCTCTCCCTCTCTCTCTCTCCCTCTCTCTCTCTCTCTTGTGTGTTTGTGTGTGTGTGTGTGTGTGTGTGTGTGTGTGTGTGGACCAGAAATCATTTTTTTCACCCAGTTTTTTTTTAAGAGGTTCTCCTGATAAATCTGGGGATACCTGGTTCATCTAGGCTAGCTGTCCAGCAAGTCCCAGGGATCTACTGTCTCTGTCTCCCCAGCATGTGGCTACAGAAAAACATGCTACCATGTACAGCTTCTTGACATGGATAGGGATCAAACCTGAGTTCTTATGGTTGCACAATGACTACACTTACTGAGCCCATTTTTCTTTAACTATTTCCAGAGCCCCTGTTTCACTTTAAGCATCTTTCCAATTATACTAGACTGGGTAATTGAAAAACAACCCCTTTCATGATCAGTATCTTAACTCTTCTATGGACATAGTATGCTTGGACATGTAAGATCGTGTAGCTTTAGGTTTTAGGCACTGGGATATGGAGGAGAGGATGAAAGGAAAAGTACTGCCTCAGGACCCCCAAGACCAAGTTCTCAGCACAAAGGAGACCTATTTGCCCCAGAGGTACAGAGGGCAGGGGATAAGAGACAAAGACAGGAGACAGAGGACAGGGGAAAGGGGAAAGCAACAAGGGACAGGAGGGAGGGGTATTTGTCCCAGAGGACAATGGGCTGCCTCCAGATAAAGAGAACAAAGACATGGCCCACAGTTTGTAATGGTAATAGGGGAAAGCATGTGTTAGGATAAGGTGTTTAATTTTAATTGGGCATATTAATTAGGTGAGCCAAGGGGGGCTTTTCATCGCTTAACTTTAATATTTGATAGCTGGATCTTGGTAGTAAGATTCAGGAGAAAGAAGTGGTCAAATAAGGGTATAGACCTTTGGGGATAGCTTTAGAGATATAACCTAGTGGTTTTTAGGATGGCAGAGGGAATGGGGGGAAGTGAAGGCCTACCAGAACCTGCCTACCATGCTGGATCTGGTCAGAGTCCCTGCAGAGGTCATTTTTTCTCTTTTTATTTCCCTCCCACAGTTGGGGCTTGAAAATAGGATATTGATATTTAACATCAATATAACAAAAAACACCATGGTGAACAAAACTGGGATTGGGGGTATTACTGTGAAAGGACTGGAGAAATATAGAAGACTTTGGGACTTTGGACTAGAAAAGTAGTTGAATGCTTTAAGTATGGTTTAATGTGTCATTCAAGTAGAAGCATGAAAGGCAGTAGTTCTGAGGGTAATGTGGATCATTAGTAAGTAGCTAGAAACCATTCTTGTGATATTTTGGCAAAGAATTTAGCTACTTTCTGTCCTTGTCCAAAAAGTCTGCTAGAGGCTAAATTGAGGAGTTTTGGATTAATGTCAATTGGCAGAAGATAATTTAAGACAGCCTAGTATTTATTATGTCATGTGGTTATTAGTGATCACCCTTATGCAGATCCACAGTGAAAAGAAGTGGGCAGGGCAAATAAAATTGCAAAATGTGCAATTTTATGAGAAAAGAGTACCATGAAATG
This sequence comes from Phodopus roborovskii, assembly GCF_943737965.1. Taxonomy (NCBI): domain Eukaryota; kingdom Metazoa; phylum Chordata; class Mammalia; order Rodentia; family Cricetidae; genus Phodopus; species Phodopus roborovskii. Next base: position 39,793,995 of record NW_026126511.1, on the reverse strand, counting down.
TAATGTTGGAACCAAGTCCTGTGCTCAAGAACATAAAAAAGTTTAAAGAAAAGCCTGAGTCAGAATGGAATAAAGAGAATGGTACCCTTAGTGTAAAACTCCACCCAGGTAATTTCCAACTTGTGAAAAGGAGTTAAAGGAAAGCTCAAACAGCAAAGGAAACCATCAACAAGTGAGAGATTATGTGAATTGATTTACTGAGGGGGTGGCAATTACTAGCCCCAGCAAGTAGAAGAACTTGATAACTTTACCACTTGTTTCTGGAGTTAGAGTCAATAAGGAAACAGAAAAGAGGTTAGGGACTCTTCCTCCACAGTTAAAGAAAGCTGCCAAGGCAGGGTCTGTGGCAGAGGAATTCCTGCATGGAAGCACAGAGCATTAGGTGAAGCTGTGACGGTGAAGCCTGGATTGCACTGGAAAATGCAAGATGCTGAACATGCCGGAGCCATAGGATACTTTCCAAGGAAAACTACTAACCGGGTGGGTAACAGCCCAAGAGAAGTAAGTGTGTTGCAGTCAACAAAGCTGGAAAATAAGAGCCATCTAATAAACCCTTTAACATCAGACGTGGGGTCACAGAATTTGAAGAGCGCCTTGCGGAGTTTCTGGCTTTAGTCCAGTATTTCCTCACTATGCTCCCTTGCCTCCCTTTTGGAAGAGCAATACATACTCTGTGCCATTGTATGTCAGAAGTGTGTAACTTGCTGTTTGATTTTTAAAGGAGGTTGTAGTTGGTAAACTCCCCTGATTCTCAAAAGGGACTTTAGACTTTGGACACTTTAAGCAGTCCTAATACAGATAGACTATGGAAACTTTTGAAGTTGGATTGAATGCATTTTTGCACTATGATATGCCTAAAGGCCTATGGGGGCCAGGGAGTGGAATTTGATTATTTGAATGAGAATTGCTAAAATAGGCTCATATGTTGAATTGTCAATCACCAGTTAGTGGAACTGTTTGAGAGGGATTAGGAGGTGTGGCATTGTTGGCAGGTGTGTCATTGGGAGTGAACTTTGGGGTTTCCAAAGCCTATGCCATAACCAATCTCTCTCTAGCTGCTGCCTGCAGATCCGGATGTAAAGCTCTCAGCTACTGCTCCTACCTGCCTGCCCCCATATTCCCCACTATGATGACAATGGACTAATCCTCTGACGCTGTAAGCCAACCTGCAATTAAATGTTTTCCTCCACAAGTTGCCTTGGTCATGTCTCTTTATAGCAATAGAACAGTAACTAAGACAGTGGGTTCAATATCATCTTGCACATAATTTACACAACTTTCAGATTATATAGGCACTTGGCATTTGTATGTATCTACCACACTGGTTTCCTGATTGATGAAATGAGAACCAACATTTCATGACAACCAGTTGCAAGTCCCTAATACTATCTTCACAACCCAAAGCAAGACATTAGTTCAGACATAATACCATGTAAAAGGAAGCAATAAAGAAATTGATATCATTATAGTGTTAAGAATAGTGAGTTCCATCACATCTCAAACTAATTTGAATATTTGCTATCTAAATGATCAGCTAATGAATGGCAAATGCCATAAACTTAACTGAGCAGAAGCCTGAGGTGCAGATATTTTAGAAATACATTAATGTAACCTTTTGGCCTGGAGACAAAGGTAAGTATCAAATAAATGCATTTTCCCAATCCCCCTAAATCAGAAAGTCAAAAGAGAATCTGTTACATGAAGGAGAGAAGAGGGACACTATGCATGTTCAATGCTCACCCAAGCATCATGTGGACTCCCTTACTTTCCATCAATACTGATTCTTGATGAACCTCTGACTTTCCATAGAACATTACACTGGATGTCCATTAGATCAGTTAGGCAGTCAAGCTGTGTTGTGGGTCTTTTCAGATTGTAGATATCATAGTTTTGCTCATTCATTTCTGGCCCATTTAGCAGACTACACAGAAAGCTGTGTCTAAAACTTATTTTCAGCACTGCTGCAAGTGGCCCTGGCTGTTCTGTCCTATGACTCAGAAATGAAATGGTGCTAAAATTGTCTATGGCAATGCTGTGTGCGGTCTCTGGCCAAGACCCACTAGAAACCACCACAGTGGAAATCCCAGTCATTAGTCCAAGGAAGCAATGTCAATGGAAGAATGATAACATGAGGTGCTTAACAGAAAGCACCCTGTGGTGATTTAAATGAGGAAACGTCCCCCATATGCTCAGTATTTGGACACATGATCCCCAGCTGGCAGTGGTCTTTGAGGGAGTTTAAGTGATAGAGCCTTGCTGGAGGAAGTGTATCACTTGTGGTGGGCTTTGAGGGCCTGCAGCCTCATTCCATTTCCAGTTCACTCTGCATTTCATGTCTGTGGCTGAACTCTTTCTCTCTCAGGTTCTTGCTCTGCCTACTGCCATGCCTCATTGCCATTGTGGATTCCCACTCTGAAACCATAACCAAAATAAACTCTTTCTTAAGTTCCTTTTGGATGTGATGCTTTATCACAGCAACTAAAAAGCAACTAATATGTATCCAAGGTAGGCAAGCATTTTTACAACAATTAGAATGTATATGATTAATCTTATGGATGCCAGCCCATATGCTTACACAACGAACCAGGAATGCAGGAGCATGAGTGCAGTAATGAACCGAGGCAGATCTCCCTCCTCTCTGCCTCCTGACATGCAGCATGTATGCTGCTTCCACTAAAGTAATGCTGTCCCCTGAGGATGTTCAAATGGTACACGGTTATAAGTTGATTAACCGATAGCACTTCTCTGTATGGATGGTTATCCTGAGTGACCAAATTTGGTGCTTATCAGTCTGACTTCCCCACCTGCCATGTCTGATAGGATAATTTGGCAGCTCATTTGCATATAAATGTAGATAACACTGCATTTGCTGAAAGAGCCTATTTCACAGTAAAAGAGCTGTACCAAGGACTGCACGGTGGTTGATCTTCATTGTCAAATAGCTAGATTTTAAAATAAAGAAATGTACTCCTGGGCATATCTATGAGAGTATATTTGAAGAAGTTTAACAGAGAAGGGAAGACCATCCAGAAATGTGTGCTCTGTGCCCAGACTAAATAATTGCGGAAATGGGGACAAGAAAACCTAATGAGCACCCGCATTCATCTCTGTGGATGTGCTGTGGTATTCTTTCCTCTAAAGCTGCTCTCACAGCACAACCCCTGCATGCTGGTCTGTACCCTCAGCCAGTGAGCCAAAATAAACTTTCCCTTCTTTGCATCACCTTTTTGAATATTCTATTGTAGCAACAACATAAATAACTATGCACATAGTACCTGTCCATAATATATACCCAAAAGCTGCCAGCCTGGTAGAATTTTTTTAAAAGCTATAACAGCCTGGCATAAAGTAGAGGCAATACCCTAAAGACTTGTGGTGCTGTCATCAAGGATGCTGCTGTATTCACTGAATGAACTGAGACTGTCTCCCCAGGGTTTATAATGTATAGATCCAAGAATAAAAGGTATTAAGTAGTATTGAATACCACTTGGCATCATGCAAGTGACCTGATGCAATTACATGTGCTATTTGTGTCCTTAATCATACCCTGCTGGATTGGACAGCCCGAGTCCAAGGAGAGTCTACTTTCTCCAGAGGAGAGGATAATGATTACACTACTCTGGAAGCTCTGGCTAAGCCAGGGAATCGGTAGGCAGAAGAGAGCTTTAGAATGTTAATACATCTTAATTATGAAAAGGTGGTATTGCTGCCACACAATTAGGGCAGGAAGGGCATGCATGGAAGCCAGATTATTCACTGTATATCTCCTTTTGCTATTGTCAACGACAATAGCAAGCAGCAACTGTAGTACTCAAGTTCAAATAGAGACAGGCAAGTTAAGACTGGGTGTTTTGATGTGAATATCCAGGCAATCTTGCATAATTAATGATGGTAAGAACATCAAAAAGGGGGCTTAATGGAGAGGTGACAAATACCAATTTCAGCCTTAGAAACTGCTATGAATACGAAGAGACTGGAGCTGGTTTTGTTATAATTTTCCATAGTTTCACTGGGAGATGCTGGCTACTCCTCTGTCCCCAATAGCTCCATGATGGTTACACTTAGTGGAAAGTGAGATCGGAATGGTTGGGGGGAGATTTTGATAATGGCTGTGAAGACATCCCTCCTTGTTGACTTTCTATGAACCCACAATCCTGCTTACTTCTCAAATAGTTTCTATACATGCAAACCTTTGTTTAAATCATACTTCTGGGTGTCCCTGGGTTAGTGCTTAGTGCTTCATCCATGTCTTGTGTGTGACACCCAAGCATGAAAGTCTCAAAAACTCATCATCTCAACCCAAGATCTAGACCCACCTTAAAACTACACTGTCTAGTCTTGATACTTACTTTTCCCCTCTTTTGCTGATTATTTGGCTTTTTATTTTATTCATTGCCATCTCACATACATATTTTCTTATTTTTATTCATTAAAATACTTTAATTAACCAATAAAAAGCAGATATATATATATACATATATATATATTTATGTTACATAATGTTTTAAAATAAGTATACACCCACTATGAATAATTACCTCTAAATTGCTAAGTTGAGCTAGTTAATGTAATAGTCTCCCTTTTAATTTATCATGAGGAGGATACTTCATATCTGTTCTCTTAGTCATTTTCAAGCATACAATGTATCATCAACTATGATGCATAATAGAACTCTTGGCCATCTCTTTGGGTCCATTTGAAATTGTATGTGTCCATGTTTGTGTCCTTAACTCCCCACCCAGGGCAATCACTATTCTGCTCTTGTCTAAAAGTTGCACATTTTTAGATTACACAGTTAAGTGAGATCATGTTGTACCTTTATCTTTCTGTGTCTGTCGGATTTCACATAATACAGTGTTCTCCAGGCTCATCCATGCTGTCACAATGCAGATTTCCTTCCACTATGGTTATTGGCCACTTTTTATTTATCCATCCATCTATTGATTTTTTTTCACCCATTAATGGATGGAGAATATGTTCCCCAAGTAATAGTTCTCTGTTTGGATTTTCTGAGGACTTTAGGAGGTAAATCCTATCAGGCAGAGGTAGACCAGTAGTCCTCTGGAGGTTGTGCCCAGCCCCTGGATCTTAATGCCTTCACAGCTTCCTACTCTGCTGTGAAATAAACAGCCTTTGCCACAGATGTGCACTGCCATGACCTGGGCTTCTCTGTCATGCCTTCCTTTCCTTAATGATGTGAAACCCTCTAAAACTCTAAGAGAAAAAATTCTGCCTCTTGTGAAAGGTCTATGTCAGATGATTTGGTCGCAGTATTACCAAAGTAACTAATAGATTTTGATTTTCCATCTTAGTTATTGTTAACAGTGCAATGGGTGAGAGAGTACATAGATTAAGAATATTCCTCTTATGTGTGTATAGCAGTTCTATTCTTAATATTTGAAAAGCATTTGAGACACTGACCTTCAGTTCCCAACATAGTAAATATTCTCCAATTTTCTCCTTCTGAAGGAACCCGAATCCTAGCACAAAAGACAATTTGCAGAACTAAAATTGGTCACCTGTGGCACATTGCCTTCTCGGCACATAGGGTTATCCATAAGCCTCAGTTGTGGCCAGTAAAAGAAAGTTGATTGATAGCTTCCCAGAAGGGAAAAATCACCTTCATAGGAACCAATTTTGTTGCCATATAAGTTTTTGAGCTTCATCCTTCTTCCAGTTTGAAAGGTTGAAAGTAAAATGAACATGGATCATTCATCTTGAACATGAGACTTGTGTATTGAAGATTTAGGGGAAAGTGAATAGAAAGAAAAAGTAGAAGGAAATGGTTTCCCTGTGCTATCATGGATCTGCCACGCCAGGTTCTTGTATGTGGTAACAATTAAGAGTTTGTTATTTATTAAGTCACCGTAAATTGTCTGTTCTGTTATGCACAGCTACATGTAATTCTAATTAATAACAATTTGTGTTCACTTCTCCAACCCACTGGCCTCTTTTAATGCTTAAATAAACCAAGCACGCTTATGCCTCAGAGTTTGCACTCTGTTCTGCTGTCTGGAGCTTTCCTTCAATACTCATGTGGCTTGCAACTTCACTTCATACAAGTCTCTGCTCACAGGCTATCATAAGGCTTACTTGATAATCATATAATCTTCCTTCCCCCTTTCATATATTTCATAGTCTCCTTAGTATGCTCTGCTCTTTGTTTCTAATCAGTTATTGGCCTTGACATGAATACTTATTTGAGTAGTTTATTTTAGATTTGATTTTTTTTTAAGATCCTTAAACACAAAATCATTGAATTATTCCCCAAACCAGGGATCTTCCTTACCTCAAACTGAAGGAGGCATGAATGTCCTTGTACTCACAGATAAGCGCTAGGGGAACCAGGAATGTTAAACACACATGGTTGTGTCTTCAAAGAGGAGAATGTATAACCCATTTTCATCCAGAAGGCTGGGAGTAGACACAGTTTGTTAATAGGCTAATGACCTTTGCATTATCTGTGTTGGTGAGACCAAACCAGAACCTCTAGAACTTTATCTTGAGCTTGTTTGCTTGGAAATAAGTAAATATTCAAGTCATGAAGTATTCAAGGGTCTTTGAGACATTGATGGACTATTGTCATTGCAGAAATTAAGCTCACTAAGCCAGCACAATTCCTACCTGCATTCCAAATACGTGTTCTTCTACCCACAGGTAAGTTTATCTCTCACCAATCATCAAAAGAAACTTTTCTTTGAAACAAATGGAGACTATTACAGGAAAACCACAACCTTTCTAATTGCAGAGAAAGAGTAGGATGCCTAGCCTCAGTCATGACATTTATAAAACAATTCTTGTACCTTAGGTTCAGGAAACATCAAGAAAGAGGAGGGACATAGGTTGTAAGAGACAAAGGACCGAAAATCTGTTGTGAGAATATGGCTCCTATATTATCTATTAAAGATTTATTCTTACACTATGTGTATGGGTAATTTGCCTGCATGTGTATCTGTGAGTGTGTGCATACAGTGCCTATGGAGGCCAGAAGAGGGAATCAGATCCCTTGGAACTGGAATTACAGACAGTTATAAAGCTGCCACATGGGTGGTGGGAACTAAACCATTATAAAAGAAACACCAAACCACCTCTCCACCCTCCAAATCATTTCCCTTTTCTTTACAAATAGTATGGAATTATGCTTTGGGTTTTGTGATATTTTTATTTAAATTTGAAAAAAAAATTTTGTTTTACATGTCAACCCAGTTCCCATATCATCCCCTTTCTACTCCCCAGGGAGGATGAGGCCTTCCATGGGGGAAATCTTCAAAGTCTGTCATACCATTTGGAGCAAGGTCTAGGCCCTCCCCCATGTGTCTAGGCTGAAAGAGTATCCCTCTATGTGGAATGGGCTCCCTAAATCCATTCATACACTAGGGATAAATACTGATCCACTGTCCCCATAGACTGCCCAGTCCTCCTAACTGACACCCACATTCAGGGGGTCTGGGTTGATCATATGCTGGTTTCCCATCTATCAGACTGGGGTCCATGAGCTCCCCCTTGTTCAGGTCAGCTGATTCTGTGGGTTTCTCCAGCCTGGTCTTGACTCCTATGCTCATCACTCCTCCCTCCCTGCAACTGGATTCCAGGAGTTCAGTAGAGTGCTTAGCTGTGGGTGTCTGCTTCTGCTTCCATCAGCTACTTGATGAAGGCTTTAGGATGACATATAAGGTAGCCATCAATCTTATTATAGGGGAAGGGCATTTAAGGTAGCCTCTCCACTACTGCTTAGATTCTTAGTTGGGTTCATCCTTGTAGATCTCTGGATATTTCCCTAGTGCCAGGTTTATCTTTAAACCTATAATGGTTCCCTCTATTATGGTACCTATTTTCTTGCTCTCCTCTACTCTTCCCCCAACTCAATCTTCCTGCTCTCTCATATCCTGCTGTCCTCTCCTCTTCTCCCTTTCTCTTTCTCCTAACACCTGCTAGCTTCCCCTGACATGCTCCCAATTTGCTCAGGAGAGTTTGACCCTTTCCCCCTTCTCAGAGGGGCTATGCATGTCTCTCTTAGGGTCCTTCTTGTTTCCTAGCTTTTCTGGTAGTGTGGATTGTAGGTTGGTGATCATTTGCTCTGTGTCTAAAACCCATATATAAGTGAGTACATACCTTTAATATTGAGGGATATTAATGACCATTGATTGTTAATTCTTGTTTGTTTTGGATTTGTTTTTGGTGGTGGTATTAGGTGTGGATTTCTTCCCATTTTTCTTTTGGCTGATAGTAAAGTGGGATTATCTATTGCCTATGATTTTGTAGTTAACTTTCTGTGGTTGGAGTTTTCCTTCTAGAATTTTCTGTGGGGCTGGATTAGTTGATATATATTATTTACATCTGGTTTTGTCGTGGATATCTTGGTTTCTCCATCTATAGTTATTGAAAGCTTTGCTAGGTATAGTAGTTTGGGTTGACATTCATTGTCTCTTAGTGTAGACTATCTATCCAGAACCTGTTCACCTTCAGAGTTTTCATGGAGAAGTCAGGTATAATTCTGATAGGTTTGGCTTTATATGTTACTTGGCCTTTTTCCCTTTGCTGCTCTTAATATTTTTTCTTTATTCTGTGTGTTTGGTGTTTTAATTATTATGTGGCAAGGGGACACTTTTTGTGGCCAACTCTGTTTGGAGACAGGACTAGAACTGGGTGACTCTGATAGGCTGGTCAGCCAGGATGGGTTCCCCCTGTGAGCACAGTCCCCAGGCCTTGGAAGCTCTAAGCAGGGTACCACTTGCTTCTGGATTCATTGCAGAATATTTTTATAGATTTTTATTGATCATAACCTATTGCCAAAATGTTTTTCATGTCTGAAATCAGAATAGGTTCACTATTTTGTTAAAAATTACTCAAAACCTATATTGGTGAGATTTATTTTTACAATTGCAAAATTGTTTTGCCCTTTCTGCCATAAGATAGACAAAAAGGAACCTTTATAGTTGTCAATAAAAATCTTCATTTTCAATATTATAAGAAAAAATTGTCTCATTGTTTGCCACATATCACATTCATTTTGATTTGCAAGATTTGAGAAAGTGAAGAAGAAACTCTTGTTTCAACTCATTTTCATGATTCTCTACATAGGACCCACACAACTCTTCCATCTTCCTGTACCCCAGTCCAGGGACATAACAGCTCTACAGCAGCCTCACATCCATCACTTGACCATAGGCCATATTCATTCTGTCTCCGACACTGAGCCACTTAAACCTCAGGGCAGCACTCTTGCTATTTATGCAAAAACACATTATCTAAGCACGCTGTTCTGGGAAACTTCTAGTGAGGATGTGTGGGTAAGGCATATATGGAAACTGTGTTGTTGGCTCTTCATTTTGCTATGAAAAACAAACCTACTCTAAAAATAAAGCATTTTAATAATTATCATAAATAAAAAAGAAACCCTGTTCTGATACCATTGCATTGCCCATAGCTAAATTTCGAGGTGTCACCAAGAAGTCTATTTCTGTATCTCCTGCTCCCTCCTCTATCATTCTGCTACTCAGAAGTACAGATGCTCAGACCACTCTAAGCGTGTGTTTTCTCAGGCAGCCATTTTCCTGTTGACATCTGTATTCCTCTGTCACTTAGGTTGTCCTTCTACCACACCTGTGGTACCTGGCAGATCTTCCAGCTGAACTAGCATCTTATAGTATAATATATTTTGTTCATTTAATTTTCCCTACACGTCTTTGAAACCACATATGCATTTACTTGTTCATCTCCCAACTTCCTAACATAAGTTTCATGACATAAATAGCAAACATCACACCAGCTCCTCTTGACTAATGTTTCTTATGCTTCAGGGAGCGAACCCAGTGCTTCAGGCATAGGATGGACCCTCCTACTGGACTGCACCCCAGCCCTGGAACATGTTCACTTCTATTGTGTCTAACGATATCTATTATGTAATACTAAATAAACGTTAGTCTAGTTTTACTTTTTCAATTTTTCTATACACCTTTAACAGACACTAAGGGATATTTTAATGATTTGATGAAAAAGTATTAAATCATAGAACATTTCAATTTTTCTGTTGATAGTATGGTCCTCACTTCTAAGCTGTTTAAAGTAAGGCATCTCTGTATTTTGTTGAAATGGAAGCAAGAGAAAGAAATAGATCTAGCATGAGCTACAAACTGGCACTGACTCATTTCCTCTATTTTACTTGTTTACTTACACTGATCGCTGATTATGGTTGAGAAACTGACTATGAACTGACAGCTGATAAGGACATCACTAAAGCATGCTTCTGGGCATGTGTGGAGGGCATCAGGCATAAAAACAACTAAGACATTTCATTGTGAGCTGCTTCATCCAAGCCAAGAGAGAACACAGGCAAGAGGATCCCAGTCATCACAGGATCGACTCCTTGTCTGCCACATTCTGCTGCCCCCATGATGTTATTGACCTTCTTCAGGTCCACAGCTGAATCAATCAGATTACCACGAGGTTTTCCACTTGTAAATTCTTGCATAGAAGAAAGATTCAGAAATGGAACCAGAGAGGTATAAAGCATGATACAAATATTAGTTTTTATCAAGGGCACAAAACTTGGAAGAAGTTAAATTCCCTTCACTCATCATCATTCTAAGCCATGGTGGTGGATAGCATAATATACTCACCTAAGAAAAGAACCTTGAACAAGAGGCTTATCAGACAGTATTTTAGAAAGTAGTACATAGTATTGAAAAGTGGTTGAGACTGGAAATTCTTAAGTATGAAGCCAGCCTCTATGTCCTTTACAATTCGTGTAAAATCTGCTGGTTGTATTACTCTACTATTTCCATATGTCAGCTTGGTTTATAATGTTTTTGGATTCCAATCCCTTTACAGAAATTGCACCTTTTCTCAGATAAGTGAAAACAGACTTGGGAAACTGAAGCCTTGGTGAACTATTAATTACATGCAAATAGCAAGAGCAAATGACGAAGGGAGGAAATGAGCAAAAGTATTCACTTCAAACATTATGCTTAAATTTAGTTTGAGACTACCGAATTTACTGAGAACCTAATATTTCAAAACTGTCATAAAGTGACACACTCGAATACACACCAAAATATTCATGTGTCAATTTTTGAAGCTAGGAGTAAGCCATAGCCAAAGCAAAATTTGAAACTTAACCCAAAGTTACACTCAGTTAATTTTCAGATTGTAGCATTGATTTGAAAACAAACAAGACCCTGCGATGGGAACAGTCCCGTTGTTGGAGTGACTGAAGCTGGGTGCCACACACCCCTGACCTTCCAGTCCTGGTGAAGTAAGTCTATCTGAGTGGTACCAACTCCTCATCTCCTAGTGCCATAGATCACACTCAGGGGTAACAGTATCTACAGCACCAAGCTTAAGCTGGATCTGAGAAGGACAGAGACAAGGTGGAAGAGATCCCAAATATCCAAATCTTCAAGGAGCTCTATTCATACCACAGCTTCAGGAGGTTGGCAAAGGATGTTTCTGTTGCTGTACTAAAACACAAACCTTGGAATAGGAAGGGCATATTTCGTTTTATACTTCTACATCATAGTGCATCATCAGTGCATGTCAGGGCAGGATTTGGGGCAGGAGCTGATGCAGAGGCCATGGAAGAGTGCTGCTGACTGGCTTTCTCCCCGTGACCTGCTCAGACTATTTTCTTTCCTTTGTTTTAATTCAAATTAGAAACAAGTTTTTGGTTTTTTTTTTGTTTTTGTTTTGTTTTGTTTTTTTTACATGTCAATCCCAGTTCCCTCCCCTCCTCCCCTGCCTCCCACCAACTTCTTATCCCATCCCCTTTCTGCTCCCCAGGGAGGTTGAGGCCTTGGTACATACATGAGACTGCTTCCTGACTATAACACCAGTAACACAGACTCTGAGATCCACAATTAATAAATGGGGCCTCCTGAAACTGACAAGTTTCTGTAAGGCACAGGACACAGTCAACAAGACAAAACAGCAGCCCGCAGAATGGGAAAAGATCTTCACCAACCCCACATCTGAGAGAGGGCTTATCTCTAAAATATCTATACAAAGAACTCAAGCAGCTAGTCACCAAAACACCAAATAATCCAATTAAAAAATAGGATACAGAACTCAATAGAGAATTCTCAGTAGAGGAATCTAAAATGGATGAAAGACACTTAAGTGCTCAATATCCTTAGCCATCAGGGAAATGCAAATCAAAACAACTCTGAGACCCCATCTTACTCCTGTCAAAATGACTAAACTCAAAAACATGGAAGACAGTTTATGCTGGAGAGAATGTGGAAAAGGGGACACTACTCCACTGCTGGCAGGAGTGCAAACTCGTACAGCCACTTTGGAAATCAGTATGGTGGTTGCTCAGGAAAATGGGAATCAGTCTAACAAAAGACCCAGCAATTCCACTCTTAGGCATATACCAAAACATGCACATTCATACAAGGAAATCTGCCCCACTATGTTCATAGCAGCATTATTTGTAATAGCCAGAACCTGGAAGCAACCTAGAGGTCCCTCAACTGAAGAATGGATAAAGAAATGTGGTACATTTACAAATTTACACAATGGAGTACTACTCAGTCAAAAAAAAAAAAATTCTCAGGCAAACGGAGGGAACTAGAAAAAACCATGCTGAGTGAGGTAACCCAGACACAAAAAGACAAATATGGTATGTACTCATTCATATATGAATTTTAGACATAGAGCAAAGGATCACCAGCCTACAGTTCATACTGCCAGAAAGTTAGGAAACAAGGAGGACCCTAAGAGAGACATATATGGTCCCCCTGAGAAGGGGGAAAGGGACAACATCTTCGGACTACTTTCTTATACATTCCAGGACTGCCAGCCCAGGGATGAGACCATCTGCAATGGGTTAGACCTTCCCACAGGGATCACTAATCACAAGTGTGCATCCAGGCCAATCTTATGTGGGCTGATTTCTGTCTTCACAGATAAATTTGTCTGTTCTTGAATATCATAACAGTGTACAACAGCTTTTTGTGTTCAGTGTAAATTTGAGATTACCCCATGCTGCCAGGCATGTTAACAGAGTGTTCCTCCATTGTTGAGTAATATCTCATTATATAAATAACATATTATTTTATACATTTTTTACTGATAAAAATTTGAGTTGTATCCAAGGTTTTTGTTACTATGAATAAAACTACACTCAGTGTTAGTGTATGAATGTTTTTATAAGATTTGAGTTCCTGAGAAAGGAACATATGACTCTTAAGATGGCATACACACAGTGACTATGGCAGTGGTCAAACCACTATACACTTCTTCCAGGACCATGTAAGAGACCCAGTTCCCAGCCCCTTCCAAATACCGTGTCTTCTCAGGCTTTTAAACTTTAACCTTTCTAGCGGTTTAATGGCATTCATTGTGTGTGTGTGTGTGTGTGTGTGTATCCTTCAGGTACTGGCTAGCCAGTATATATCCTTGGTGAAGTGTCTTAGCATTTTAGCTTGGCTGTATTTTAATTATTTTTTCAATTGTGGATTTGAGATGTATTGTCTCTTATCAGATATAGTTTTATAAAATTCATTTCCCCCAAGTTTACATAGGATCCCTCTCAAAAAAGTTTTTACTTTTCACAGCAATTTCACATTTACAGAAAAACTGTAAAAAGTGCAGAATTTCCCTAACTCCTGAGTGTCTCTATGAGCAACATCTTTGTGTGTGTGTGTGTGTGTGTGTGTTGTGTGTGTATTGTTTACTTTTGTTACTGTGATAAAACACTGTAACTAAAAATTAACTTAGTGAAAAAAGTTTAATTTGGCTTGTGGTTTTAGAGGGAGTATCTGTTTGATGCACCAGGACAGGAAGCTAACAGATCTCATCTTCACAACAAACATGAAGCAGAGAGAGACCTGGAAAGAGAGTGAGGCTATGAAATCCCAGAGCCTGCCTACTCAGTGACATACTTCCTCCACCACAGTTATTACCTCCTAAAAGCTCCAAAGCCTCCCCAGACAGGAAGAGAGGATCGCCAGGCAGCCGCCAGTGCAGCTTCCATGAGGTCCTTGTCTTTGCAGGGACTCCGTTGTTTGGGGATCACCCATGCTCCTGTAAGCAACCCTTCATACATGCTTTATATACAAGTCCAGTTCTGCAACTGGACTTGGGTGGAGTGTTGACATGTATGTTGCTGGTACCCTACGTGAGAAGAGATCTGCTCACATCAGCCCAAGAAAATTAACTCAACAATGTATTTTAATGTTTCCTAAGATTGGACAATGTAATATTTACTTTCTCTCTCTCTCCCTTTTTATTTTTAGAAATCATTTATTTGCTGATGGAATTGGGTAGCTAATTCTGGATTTTTTTGTTTCCCCTCTTGTGGTGGTATGATTCTTTTTCCCAAGTATAGGAACTGGAAACCATAAGCCCTAGAGGCAGGCTTGACTAATTCCTGGTTATTTTAGTATAAACATTTCACATCTGTCTCACATTGGGAAGCACATAACACCTCTTGTGTGGCTCTAAAATGGGTTGCTATGCCAAGGAGAAGCAATGGAAAACCTCAACTTTAAGCTCCCCTCAGCCCCTCACCAAGTGGTTCTGGTGACTTTTAATATTATCTGCTAGTATTGTTTTCTTAGCACCAAGAGGAGGCTTTTTCATGCCACCACATCCTCTTCATTTCTTAGCTGAAATCCTCTAAAGAACAACTTTATACATCACAGTTACTGCTTCTACAATTGGTACTGGCATTCCTAAAATGAATGCATGCAGGATTTTGTCTAATAAGCATAATGGATTTCTATGACAAAACTGAACATAATCTTGGGTAATTTTGTAGTCAGTATAAGTACATAAAACCCATTAAGTATATCACATAGTTTAAAACATGAAGTCCTTAATAAAGAAAGAAGTTCGTTTTGAACTTTGCCAAGGTAGTAGACATGACTTTCATTTGGCAGAAATAAGTGTGGAAGTGTTTCCAACTTTGATTTTGGAAGAAGTCATAGAGGATGCAGTTTTTAGGATGAAGTGTAATGAGACATGGGGCTACAGCTCCTCAACTTGTTTGTATCTTTTCTACAACAGACTAAAATACCAATTTAAATCTTGCTGTTTCATCAGGATTTTTCCCCTTTCATAAAGGAATAGATTTCACAAGGCACCAAGACCAGGTGCATCCAAATGACACTGTTCCCAGCAAGCATTTCAAGGGAGAAGGGAGACAGTGACTGTAATGTGTTCAGATCTACTGTTTCCTTCCTTGTGCTGAGTTCTTTCTTACAGTGCATGGTGTGGAGTCCTGTACAATTGTGGCCTCTACAGCAGCACATTCTCTTGTTTATTTCAAAATAGTTCGCTTCTTCCAGTTCCTCTCTGGCATACCCATTTACCTTTTGTATTTATTGCTTGGAACAGGATACTCATTCATGTTTTAGATTTTGTATTATAGTTTTTAAAGTAGGGAGAACATGAGATACACATGAAAGATAAAATGCATCAATAAACAAATTAAAGCTGACTGTGCATCTGAGCCTGTGTATCCTATGTGCTCCTTCACAAGGGTCAGAATCCTCCAAAATGCAATGTTGACAACTGATACAATATGCTGGCCCAGAAAGCAGCAACATTCACTTTGTTCAAAATTTCTGAATTTTTTATGCTTAATTTTAATGACTAACATAGTCTAGATTGCTGTAAGGATTCTGTCATAGTAAGAATACTGGGAAGCACAGAAAGGTATTTCTTGTAGTTCCTGTATCTTCCAGGACAGGTCTTTGGAGCCTGTCATTTGTAAGGACACTAATCCTATGTAGAAGGAATCTTCCCTCTGAATCTAGAAACCACAAAAAGCCCCAACCTTCTAATGCAGTTGGTTTGAGGGCTTAGGATCTCACACATAGGATTGGGGGCAAGGACAAGTACATGGCAGTGACCATCCTGATGTGAGTGGCAGTACTCTAAAGGAAGGCATGTGTACTTATCCTCCTAGCTACCTGACTGTTAGGACAAAGCTTTCAAGAAATCTCAAGATTCCTCAGGTAGGCCCTCCACACAAAGTGAAGAAAACAGTTAACGCCTGGTGCCAGGCAGCCAGAAGAGGAAACTGTTTCCCAGGCTAAAACCTAACAACTTGTTAGCCTTCCTCTCAGGAGAGATTGAAGCCCAGACAGTGATGTGGTCATGGCAGGTGAAGCCACACCTTAACCGAGAATGCTCAGTTATGCAGAAGTGGTACTAATGTTCATGGGAAAACACCAATTTTCTTTGCCAGCTGCTTTTCTTTCTGGCATAAGTCATCTCAAAATGAGTTTGCACATTTTCCACCTCAAGTGTAAGGACCATTGTTCTGATCCCTAGCACCTATGTAAATACCAGTCAGGCATGGTGGCCCTCATCCTCCCTGCTAGAGCAAGGGAGATAGAAACAAGGAATGCCTGGAGCAAGCTGGCTTGCTAGACCAGCCATGTAGGTAAGGTCTGGGTTCAAGTGAGAGGGTCTACCACAATAAATACAATGGTGACAAAGGAAGACACCCTGATGATTTTGAATTACATACCTGTGTACACCTATGTACATTTACCCAAGTAAGCATGTACCAAAATACATGTGAACACACACAGAGAGAGAGAGAGAGAGAGAGAGAGAGACACACACATAAATAGGTCCTCACCTCTTTCTCCAATATTAGAAGTACCTGCTACCTTTGGAAAGGGTAAACACAGGATATTGGATGACAGTGTTATTGACTTTGAGGATTGCAACCTATGCTTCAAGAAGTGAGGCTCAGCCACCAATCCTCAATAATCCAATAAAATGAGCCAAATTAATAGTGGGAAGCAGTAAAGTGAGATTTATTCAATGTGGCAGCACTAGGAAGAGGAACAAGGAAACCCAGCAAAAACTTCATGTCTGTCTTTGGGGTGCTGAAGTGATGTTAAAGTTTAAATGGAGGAACCAAAGATGTTTATATCAATAGTGAGCTTCCACTCTGGCTGGTGCCCTATCCTTGTCCTTCATAAGATGTCCTAGGGGAATTCAGTAGGATATGTGTTGTCTCTTTAGAATATCGTCATTTGCGACAAATCAGTTACAATGGGTCACTGTCTTAGGTTTCTGTTGCTAAGAAGAGACACACTGGCCATGGCAACTCTTATACAGGAAAACATTTAATTGAGGCAAACTTACAGTTCAGAAGTTCAATCCAGTATCACCATGGCAGGACATGGTAGCACGCAGGCAGACGTGGTGCTGGAGAAGGAGCTGAGAGTGATGTATGGTGATCCACAGGCAGCAGGAAAGAGTCTGTGTCTACAGCTGAAGCATAGGAGACCTCACAGCCCATCCCCACAGTGACACATTTCCTTCATGTCTACGCCAACCAAGCCCCACCTCCTAATAGTGGCAGTCCCTATGAGCATATGGGAGCCAATTACATTCAAACTATGACAGTCACCAGACACAACTGAATGAGAAAATACATACTAACAAAGAGAGATCAATGCTAACATTAATAAGAGAGAGACACATTTCCTTTTCCCCTCAGTTGCTCCCAGGTCTCTGAGTACTCTAAGGGGCCAATGTGACTTCCACTGTTAGCATTCCTAGATAATTCCTGGTCAGAGACTTCACGGTTACAATGATTAGAGTCTCCAGTGAAGCCAATAGTTGACAGCTTTCAAAAGTTTTCTTAATTATAGATAGCCAAGATTGGCCAAAAAAAAAAAAAAAAAAAAAAAAAGCCAGTAAAATCACCAACAGGAAAAGGGCCTAAGTAATCATGAAGTTAGCATGCACCTGTCACAGACTCTTCTATGGGGGAATAATTTCACAACAACTATCACTAATAACCCCCTAATAAGAAGTCTTTAAAAAGACCATACAAATGCAAAGGGGAGCTCTTAGACACAAAAATAAAGACAATAGAGAAAAGACGAAAAATGGCAGAGTGATTTTAAAAGATGAGGGAAAAAAATCCCACTGGTAGACTAAGGGGCCTAATATTCCCATTAAAGAAACTCATGTGGAGAACAAATAAAACAGAAAACAAATTTCTGTATATTTTCTGAGAACTGATGGCAGCATCTCCTAGACTTCCTAGACCCAAAGGGCCCTTTGATACCCATAGAGGAGAGGAATATACACCTCTTCAAGGACCATTCTCAATTCCAGAATACTAACAACAAAGGAAAGATTTGGAAGAGATTGGGTGTGCAAGCTTGTGTGAAGGGATGGGAGAGGGATGTCCACTTCCTACTTCTCTATCTACTGAAGGTGGATACAAAGAAGCTGCCAAAATCTTACCAAAAGCAATCTACAGATTCAATGCAATCCCCATTAAAATCGCACCACAATTCTTCACCGACCTTGAAAGGATAATAATCAACTTTATATGGAAAAACAAAAGACACAGGATAGCCAAAGCAACCCTATACAATAAAAGAACTTCAGGAGGCATCACCATTCCTGACTTTAAGCTCTACTACAGAGCTATAGTTCTGAAAACAGCCTGGTACTGGCATAAAAATAGACAGGTAGACCAATGAAATCGAATTGAAAATCCTGATATTAACCCACACACTTATGAACACCTGATTTTCAACAAAACAGGTAAAATTATACAATGGGGCGAGGACATCATCTTCAACAAATGGTGCTGGCATAATTGGATGAGGATGTGTAGAAGACTGCAGATAGACCCATGTCTGTTTCCATGCACAAAACTCAAGTCCAAATGGATCAAAGACCTCAACATCAATCCAGCCACACTGAACCTCTTAGAAGAGAAAGTAGGAGGTACCTTTGAACAAATTGGTATAGGAGACCACTTCCTAAACATAACTCCAGAGGCATAGACACTGAGAGCAACAGTTAATAAATGGGACCTCTTCAAACTTAGAAGCTTCTGTAAGGCAAAGGACACAGTCGACAAGACCAAACAGCAGCCCACAGACTGGGAAAAGATTTCACCAATCCTATATCTGACAAAGGGCTGATCTCCAAAATACACAAAGAACTCAAGAAACTAGTCAACAAAACACCAGATAACCCTATTAAAAATGGGGTACAGAACTGAAGAAAGAATTCTCAATAGAGGACATCAAAAAGGCTGAAAGACACTTAAGAAAATGCTCCACATCCTTAGCTATCAGGGAAATGCAAATCAAAACAACTTTGAGATACCATCTTACCCCTACCAGAATGGCTAAAATTAGAAACACCAGTGATGACTTATGTTGGAGAGGATGTGGAGAAAGTGGAACACTCCTCCACTGCTGGTGGGAGTGCAAACTCATACAGCCACTTTGGAGATCAGTATGGCGGTTCCTCAGGAAAATGGGAATTAGTTTACCACAGGACCCGGCAATCCCCCTCTTAGGCATATACCCAAAGGATTCACATCCATGCAACAAAGACATCTGTTCAACTATGTTCATAGCAGCACTATTTGTAATAGCAAGAACCTGGAAGCAACCTAGATGCCCCTCAATTGAAGAATGGTTAATGAAGATGTGGCACATCTACACAATGGAATACTACTCTGCAGAAAAAAAATAATGGTATCTTGAAATTCGCAGGCAAGTGGATGGCACTTGAAGAAACCATCCTGAATGAGGTAACCCAGTCACAAAAAGAGGAACACAGTATGTACTCACTCATATATGGATTTTAGACCTAGATCAAATGATCACCAGCCTATAATTCACATCACCAGACGAACTAGGATACAAGGTGTATTCTAAGAGATTCATATAAAGTCCCTCACAGAACTGGGAAGGGACAAGTCCCCCAGAGCTCAGGTGAAGTGGGGGGGGGCAGCGAATGGAAAGAGAAGTAGGAGAAAATGAGGGGGAGGAAAGGAAAACATGTGCGACCAGGAAGATTGAGCCTGGTTAGGAACAGAAGATAGGAAAGAGAGAGAGAGAGAGACAGAGACAGAGAGAGAGAATATAAAAGAGGGAGCAATATTGGTTTGAAGATAAAATTGAACACAAAGAAAGGTCTAGAGAACTACAAGACTGCTCCCAACTAACAATCTCAGCTTCTGTGGAAAGGCTATCATAAATGCCCTTCCTGGAGAGTGAGATCAACAACTAACTTCTCCATGGAGCCCTCAACTAATGCCTGTTGAAAATAGGATCAAACACCCATACATAAACACTGAGTTGAACTAGAACCCAGATGCAGATGGAGAGGACAAGACCATGCGGCAGAAACACATAGAGACAGATTACCTGAACAAGGAGGAGCTAATGACCACTAGACTGATAGCTGGGAATCCAGCATGGGACTGACTCAGGCCCCCCTGAATAAGGGTCTCAGCCAGAAGGACTGAGCAGTCTAAGAGATCTCAGACAGTGGAGCCAGGATGTATCCCTGGTGCACAAAAGGACTTTGCGAACACATCCCCCATGGAGGGATAACTGCCTTAATCTAGAGACAGGAGAGAAGCCCTAGTCCCTACTTCACAGGACCTGTCAGATCTACATGACCCCAACTGGATGGCATTCCCCTACATATGGAATTGGGGTGGGGGGATGGGAGGGGAGGGTGGTTAGAGTGCATGTGAGAGGGCAGAGAGGGTAAAAGGGAGGGAAGGAGGGAGGGATGGTGGTAAGGGGGAGGGAAGGAGGGAGGAAGGGAGAGGGAACTGGTATTGACATGTAAAATAATAAATTAAATTAAAAAAAATGCTTTGACTCCAAAATTTAAGTTTAAAAAAAACAAAAACAAAAAAAACAAAGAAGCTGCCAAACCCGGGCTAAAGGGAAACACCTGCCCACTGCACCTTCCACCCCCCACCCCGGGGGGGGGGGTGATCTGCTAGAAGATTCAGAAACAGAACTTCCCTTGCTGTTGGGGTTTATTGCATAAAAATAAAAATAAATAAATAAATAAATAAATAAATAAATAAATAAATAAATAAAAGGGCGCAGAGCAGAATTAGCAAATGGAAAGGTATGGTTGGGTAAAGTTCTGGAGTTCACAAGCTAAAACTTCCTGGAGTTAGTTCTCTCCCTGCTTGGAGACCCAGATGTCAGCTTGACTCTGCAGCAAGGAGCCATGCTATCAAGTGCGACATGCCATCGACCAACAAAGCTCATTAGAGATACAATGCCCACATAGGTTGGTTTTCTAAGTTGGGGACCCTCTGCCTGGCATGCATCAAAGTTTCAGATGTCTTAAAGGAAAACAGGTGTTCTGCATAATCCATATTGTTTGCGCAAATAACTTAATCATAATAAAGTGCTCCTTTCATTCAGAGAACATTTAAATCAGTGTGGAGAAATGTTTATAATTTGGCCTCTGCAACAACAGGCACCACCAGCTTCAAGTTCTCACTAATGAGCTGGAGGATGGTGATGGCGTGCTGGCCGGTAAATGGGCAAAGCTTAATTAGTCCCTGTCTCACTATAATAGGAAAGCATAAACAAAAAAGGACCCATGGGTTTTCATTTGTCAACAAAACTCTACCATTTAAAAATGTAGAAAGCTCTTCCTTTAGTCATTTAAGACATTTTTTAAAATACTGTCTTTGCTCAGGAGTGGAAAATGTAATATTTGACCTAGTGTTGAAATTTCAGAAACCTATTGATTGGTATGTGGGTTACAAAATACTGTTTAAATGCTTCCATTCAATATGTGATTGAAGGAGAAAAATATTGACAGCTGTATGGAGATCCCATGATGAAACCAGTCACCTTGTATACTGATTTAAAAGATTAATTTTTCAAAAGTGCAGCTAGGGATTTGGTACGGTAGATAAGAGTGCTTGCTATACAAGCATGATGACCTAAATGTAAAGTGTCCTTACCCTCATTTCCACCCCCACAAAATTAGGCATGGTTGTGCATGCCCCTGTAACCTCAGAGCTCTTGGGAATGGAGACAAGACATCCTACTTCTATCTTCCACGAGAGACTCTGCCTCAAAGGGAGTAAGCTGGAGAACAATAGAACAGGACACCTGATATTTCCTCTAGCCTCTATGTGTGGCAGGAAAAGACAGTGCAGAGGTTTCTCTATCTTGTGTTCTTGCTAAAGTCACTTTAGGTTTAACTAGAATTTGATCTCCTTGATGTGAAACCTTGTGGAAAACTACTTAACTGTATTCTGGGAACCCCAGGTCAAGATGTCCCAGCTAACCTAGCTTCTGTTAAACTGGCTCGTTTGGGCAAAACCTCCCCCTTCAGCTGCTGAACAAGATAACAGGATATGGTTCATGCCTTTAAAAGGCTTTTAAATGCATGGGGCTACACTTGGGTCCTAAATACCCGAGTATAGGACCAGCCAACTGGAATAAAGACTTTCAATTGGCTATGGACTGTGTTTAAGTGGTCTTCTCTGGCAGGCTCCCTGTTACATGTGTACATGAATACCTGGACATACATATAAACATATACGTGTACCACACATAGAAGCATATATACAAAGGTATATGAATAAATAAATGCAAACAAAATTTTAAAGTTAATAGCAAAGTTGATATATGCCAGTTATGTTGGCATATGTAAGCAAAGGTACAGTGAAACCGCCAAACTGGGCCACTCTGTGGCTAGAAAAGAAAAGTTAATCCCAGCTATCAGGACTCTCTTTCAGGAAACCTAGAGAAACAAACTAGCAGGGAGAGTCTTGCCAGTAATACAAGGTTCTGTGGCAACAAGATGAGTTATTGAGTTATGTGGAGTGACCTGGGAACTAGCACGGGGGCTTTGATCTGCTGGAGGTTTGTTTGAGCTAAATGCCCTTTTCTGAGGTAGTGAGACATGGGGTGGCAGGAGGAGTTGGAGAAGGGAAGTAGTGGCTTTCCTGAAAATGGAAAGGCACTCTACAAGGTTTCTGAGGAATGCTTACTCAAAGCAGCAATTCTTCTGCTTCCTGGTCAGTGTCCAGCCTGAACTGACCCCAGACTGTCATTTGGATGATGAAGGAGTCAGAGCCTATGTTTGAATGAGAATGCCCCCATAGGCTCTTGTGTTTGAATGCCTGGTTGTCAGTTGGTGAACTGTTTTAAAGGGTTAAAAAAGGGTGGTCTTATTGGAGTCGGTGTGTCACTGGAGATAACAAGCTGGGCTTAGTCCCTCAGAGTCTGTTTCCTCTCTTCCCTCTCTCCTTTTCTCCCTCATTCCCCACTTCTCTCTGCCTGCAGATCAGGATATAGCTCTCAACTACTTTTCCAGTACCATGCCTTGCAGCCTGTCTCCACGTACCCATAGTGACACAATGGACTAACCCTCTGAAACTATAAGCAAGCTCCAGTTAAATGCTTTTCATTAGAAGAGTTGCCTTGGTCACAGTCTCTTCACAACAATAAAACACTAACTTTTCCAGAACCATGCCTTGCAGCCTGTCTCCACGTTCCCATGGTGACAATGGACTAACCCTCTGAAACTATAAGCAAGCTCCAGTTAAATGCTTTTCATTGTAAGAGTTACCTTGGTCATGGGGTCTCTTCACAATAATAAAACACTAAGACAGGACCTAACAGCATAAAGTTATAATACCCCACTCAGAAGGCAGAGCTAGAAGAATCGGGAGGATCAGGGATATTGTAAATTGAAGGAAATCCTATGCTACATGAGACTGTCTCAAGTTAACACATTAATTAATTAATTTAAAAATAGGGAAATAAAACTAGACAACTAATCAACTCATGAAGGATTTCTACCCATACCTGATTGTTTTGCTGCCAGTTATTTCTAGACACATTTTCCCGATTTGATGAACAACAGAAACAGCCATATTTGCTCTAAGTATAGCCAAGATCCTTAATAACCCTTCAGTTAGCAAGCCTTTATAAATATTCTACTTGGTCTTCAGCAGTATGGAAACAGGAAAACATCAGTTAACATGCATTCTCCTTAAAACACAAAAACAAAAAGCAACAAACAAACCAACAAAAAATGGTCACTGAACACTTGCAAATGAAGATATATGGATCAAAGTGTTTAGTATGTGACTCAAATGTCACACTATAGCTTGCATGATGAGATCCCCCTTTTTTCTTTTCTTTTTTTCTCTTAAATTTAAGTGGGGGGCTACAAGGGCAGAGAGTGGATATGCAGGGATGGGAAATGAATGAGATTGAGGTGAATGATGTGATAGACAGAGAAAATAAATTTTTTTAAAGTTTACGGAACCAGTCACTGAAATTGTCACTCTTGGTCATATTCACCCCACTGATTAATAAGGAAGCAAAAGAGGGAATGATTGCAGTGCTTTGAGGCTAGTTCCAGTCTGTTTCCACTGCTTGCTAATGCCTAATACATCACAGCAAATGGTTTGATTATCAAGTGGAATCATGAAAGCTCAAAGGGGGAAGACAAAACTCCACGGAGATTATCTTTGTTATTGTTTACAGCACTGTTCTAATGGCATAATTTACAACTCTGCAAATCAGTAAGCCAAGTGGAATGGCTTACACCATCTACCTGTTAGACATGTAAAGTGTAAATAAATATTTTCCATCTATCAAGCTCAAGAGCTCCTAGGAGATTTTAAAAGAGTGCCCAGATTCAACTTGCAGAAATCTCCTGTAGGAAGTACAGACCAAGGCAGCAGATTCCACGTGGCTTCTCTGCTTTCTCCTCATTTTTCAAAGTCCCTACATACCACTCAGCAGCATCCCACCATGACCTTCCCAACTTTGGAGGCTTGGAAAATAGCCAGAAGATCAGCAGAAGGGACGGGGAGTATTAAATACACATTGTCTGAAGGTTATGATGTGTGTGTCCTGAGACTGCTGGGGTGGGCAAGGAGGAGAGAGGACAATGGACAACCACAGCAAGCAGAATTCCGTTGGGAACACAAAGGAATTAATCTATCCTAGCAGAGCCTTTGCAGAGTGTTCAGAGGGCATCTCCTCTGGAAAGTGGTGAAACACTAGGTTGAAGAACTTGGGATCTTTAGAAGTTTATATAAAGTTCTGTAGATTGAGCTTAAAGACTAGAAATCCTATCAGACCATCTCTTTACAGGATAGAAGCAAGCAAGGGAGCCTTGTTACTAAGAAATGATGTAAAGAAAATGAACAAACCACCTCTGCCAAGTTGAGGAAGGATATAAGGTCAGACACATTGTTAAAATGGAGTGAGAAATGTGTTAAATAAAAAGGACAATAGGCATTTTAGAAGCAGGCCTTCCAGGATGACTTGAAAACAAATAAGAAAAGTCAAACTTCTCTAAGAAATTTAAAGTTTGCCTTACAAGTACAGAAGCCATTAAGAAGCATCAGCGCAGAGGAGATGGATTCTTTTTGTTCTTTTTTGCTCGTTAGATAGCAGGGACATGAGAGGGCAAGACAGAACTGGAAGAATCACACTGACCCGGCCATGTTCTGCCTCCGTCATGAAAGGAACTAAATCTGAGAATAGAAAAGAAGTTGAATGAAACCCCTTGTTCTACAGGAGCAGTAGATATTTACTCAAGTAGCATTACACTGCTCATGTTCTGGGTCTGGAGTGGGTAGTTTTAATCATCAACTTATAGAACCTCTAATAACCTAGGAAGAGGGCCTCAGCGGGCAACCATCTTGACAGGTTGTCCTAAGAGCATGTGGGATTGTCTTGATTGCTCTCTGTTGATAAGAGAAGATGCAGCCTAAAAGTGGGTTGCATCTTTTCCCTCCACTGAGTAAGGCAGAGTGCTGGCTGAGCCCTACACCTGTAAGCAGCTATTCTCTCTGGTCTTGGATGCAATGCAAATAACTGCTTTGAAAAGCTCCCTGGACTTCTGCATTGATGAGCTATACTATTTGATTTCTATGAAAGTGTTTTATCCAGAGTCTGGCACTGTTGATGGGTCTAATTAAAGGGAAATGTTAAATATTACACATGGACCCTTCTGTATGTTAATCTTATGCATATCTCAGCAGAGCCACCTTATCTGTGTCTGCCCTTAATTTAGTTGTTGAAATATTGCTTGATGAACTATAGTTCTTAGGGTCTAGCGTGGACAAATTTACCAAACCATCTCAAACCCTGTTAAAAATGGACACTTCCAACCCTGGGCCTCATTCCTTCTAAGGCAGTTTTCAAAAAAATGAGTCTTGGATAATTCTTTTGAACAGGTGATTATTAGACTTCTTATACCGGTGAAATGGTGTGTTTGGAGGTTCTTACTTCAGTACCATATTCCAAATTATATTCTGGGGACTGCAAACTTTTTATCTGAATAACCACCTATTTGTCTAGCAACTAGCAAACATTATTCTAGATAGGAAAGTCCTGTACTGACCAAAACATTATTTGGCCTCACTGGGGCAATAACATCTTGTTTCCCAGGGATTGAGGCAAATGTTCTCAAGAGTTTGGCAGCCACAACCCCAATGACAGTCAAAGCTCTGTGGGAAGTCTAGGAAATATCACACAATCCCTGGAGATCTGCCATCACTAGGGGAAATCCACAAAAGTAGCAGATTTCCCAGACAACTGTAAGATACCTTGAGAGATTCCACCATGTAGCACTAGGATTTAGAACATATGATTTGTTGTATACAATTAAATTTAGGGAGTCCATTGTACCATGCCTTTGGCTTGAATCCATAAAGGGATTGATATTGTTTATTTTGCCCAAGTTCCTTCCTTACCATAAATGCCATCAATCATTATGAGTTAAAATTACATAAAAGTATACTGATTAATAAGTGTATTCAGCAAATAACACTGAACATCAGCATATCTGGTTCCTTTATGAGCACTAGCCAACACTGTAAGTTCTGTCTCTTCCTCTGGAAGCTCACAAATAAGCAAAGGCATAACCTCACCAGTAGTGCAATTCCCTCATGCTAACAGTCAGAGACAAAAGCAATTTGGGACCATGTCGGGGGAGGGGTCAAGTTGTGCCTGGGGGAATCAACAATATTATAAAAAGCTGATATAAACTGAGGAGGAATCCTGGCAGGCAGAGAAATTCCTGGGGAGTCTACATATCACACATTGTTTGGAGTGACTTACATAGATACTCATTAATATGTTCTGAGGTAAAGAATAATATTTTTATTGTAAAGAACAACTTGCAGCCAGATATGTTCCAGGACTTTTTCTGGTTCACATGCCCTGACCCAGAATATAAGTTGGAGTATGATACTGAAGTAAGATGTGAGTGAGCTGAATGCTCCACACAGACTTTGGGACTCTAAACCCTGCAAACTGGAATGTCTACTCTGTCCTGTCAAAGGTAGAGAGGGATTCCACTGAGAAGAGCTCAAACCATGTGAGACTCTACCACATCCAGGAACGGAAAATGGGTACATGATTTATAGGAAGAGGACGTAAGTTTGGAATTCTGCATCTGGCCTTGGTTTTACCAAACACATATAACTGCTCTCAACAATTTGCACTATAGAAGGGGCATCCTCACATTTGTAATACTTCATTAGGTAACGCCACCATGAAACCAGAGCAAATAGTCATAACCAATCCACGAGGTTCACAGGTGCATATCTGTAAATTCATCTGCTTTACTGAAATCTATTTGTAACCCCCAAATCATCCAGTTCTTCTGCAGCCATATGTGAACATAGTCACAGGCTAAACAATGAAAACTCTGAGTGCCCAATGTCCATGTCCACACTCTGCCTCATTTAGACTTTAATACCAAACACAAGTGAACTTGTCTGTTCATCTCTCTGTATTTACAATTGCTGCTTTTCCTTGGTGATCACACTCATTTACATTTCCTCTAAGCATAGTGTTCAAAAGCTATCTACCATCCTTCAGAACAAGGGGACTGTGATTTGCTTTACAGAGAAAATGAGAAAACACATGTATTAGATAAGCTTTGTTTAGACATGAGCTAAAGTGCTGTTAGCTGTGAGTTCAAGGTTAATCGACTAACTGGCTACCTTCTTTAAAGGGAAATGCAAGGAAAGGTTGTAGGCTGGTGATGAGCTGACAAGGTTAAAGCTAATGTTTGCATTTCCTCCACAGACAATAGCTCAATTTTTCTCATTCAATCAAATCACTTTATAGCATTGTCATAAACAAGAACTGGCTATTTTAAGCATTATTACATATATGTGTACCTGTTGGTCTCATTAATAATTTAATCTATCATTTAAAACTGTGAAGTCTAGACTCAAAATGTAAAAGAGCTCTAGGTAGTAAGTGAAGTATAAATTAAAGATGAAAACCATTTTTGACTTGCTGAAAATAATTAGGACAAACACTGAAACAAATTGTTACTTTTCTAATTTCTGAGTTTTTTCTTTGTTTGTTTGTTTGTTTTTTTCTCTGTGTAGCTGGCCTCAAATTCACAGATATTGGCCTGCCTCTGCCTCCCAAGTCCTGGGATTCAAGGCATGTACCACCACTACCTGGCCTAATTTCTGATTTTAAAAACGTCTGTATTTTTTTATAGTACTGGAGACTAAGGGCTTACAACTTCCTAGGCCAGTGCTCTACTACTGAGCTGTTTGTTATTATTTTAATTTTAAGAGAATATACAAAGTAATGGGCTTCCTCGTGGTATTTTTCTCACACCATCATTCTTTGTTCTTATTCATTACCCTCTGGTGTTTCCCCTCATGCCCACCCCTGCTCCTTCCCACAAATCTCCATCCTCTTAAATCATTCTCTCTTCTGCCTTCATGTCATGCATATTCTTTTGCTCTATTTACCTTTCTCTTAAGAGCTCTCCTTCCTCTCATGGACCAAATCTTACTTTATATATGACACAACACACACACACACACACACACACGCACACACACGCACACACACACACACACTGAAAATTTAAATCTAGATTCTACATATGAGCCACCAATACATTGGGCACTTGTTCAGAAACCATGCTTAATGTTTTCTCATACATAGTCACTATTTTAATTTGTATGACAGTCTTATGAGAAAGGCATGATTATTGCTGTTCCATGGTGAAAGAAATGGAGACAGATCAACTATTCAGGATTTTGCAGCTAATTGAGGGATGGAACCAAGAATTATAACCAAGACTGACTCCAAAGTATGGGAGAAATTTAAAAAGTTCTTCTGATATCATAGCTGCAGTAAGTCATTAAAATAACTTTCATTTTGCATTTCTAATTACAGTGTTCAAGATAATGAGAATTCTGGAAGTAGGAAACAAATGTGTGAAACCCCAGTCTTTGCAAAGAACAAAGAAACTCAACACATCTCAGCTCTCCCATTATCCCAGATCTTGATAACATAAAACCTAGTAGCTGGTTGCTGAAAATATTTTAAGATGTTTGTTTTAAAACTCCATGGAGGCAACAGCCAAGATGCTCCACCAACAGACACTACCTAATGGAACTTATGGAAATTACATATCTTAGCAGCATGGCAGTGACATTCTTATAATTTAAATCAATGACCAAAATTCTGAGGCTACACTCATCTTGAGTAGGAAGAAAGCCTCTGAATATTGAGTTCCTCCTGCCAAATCTCTGATCAAGAAGTTACAGACTCAAAATGTAAGATATTTTATCTGTGCCACTAATGCCACTGAAGTCTAGAAAGTCACACTGAAGTTCCAGAAGGCACAAGGCAAGTAAGGTCACCAACAAAAGGCCAGCTGGCTGCCTAAGTCCTACAGGGTGAGATATCCTGAATCATTTTCACAGTTTGCACTGATTATATTTTTGTGTTTTCTGATGAGATTTTGTCAAAAAGCGTGCACTTGGCCTTATGATATGAGTTATATTGGTTCTAGAGGTCAAATACATCCCCTCCCCCTGCCCCCCAAACCTGTGGATGCCTGACCTATTGATTCAGCACAAAACTTTCCCTGGCAATTGCTTGTTTGTGAGATGAACCTCAAGGACAATGCCAGCTCCTGAGAATCCTGGGCCTCTCTAACATCACCTTAAAGACCTTAACGATGCCAGAATCTCCATCCTCTAGCCTTTGCATGAGGCCGGTCTGACTTAAGCAATACCAGAAAGCTTTTAGGATGTGATTTTCCACGAGGAAACTCTTCAAACAATGGACTACAAATGTATATTTCTTCCAAACTGGTCTTAAGCTATGTAATAGACAAAATTACTAAGAAATTTCTGTAAAATAATAATAAAAAAACCTGAAAATTACTTTTTTGAAAATTACAGAAGCCTAAATTCTGGATATAAAATTTAAGTTGTGACCTCTGTACTACTTAGACTGAGAATTAAAAATTCAGGCAATGAGGATGTGGCTGCTACAGGGTGACACACAGAGGGGACCTGTGTCTCCATATCTTATGTCAGACTGGAAAGCCCCTGATGGGTGGCAGTATGAGATGGGGGAGTTCCATCATCAGAGAAAAGTGCAAACTGGTAGAGCCACTATGGGAATCAATGTGGAGGTTCCTGGAAAAAAAAAAAACAAACTAGAAATGGATCTGCCACATGATCCAACTACACTGTCTTGGACAGCTACCCAAAAGACACAAAGATGGATGGTTTGGGAAAAGCTCATTATCTGCAAGGAGTTGGGTGGCTTGGGGATGGGGTAGATCTGGGAGGAGTTACTTGGGAAGGGGTAGGTCTTGAGGAAGCTGAGGGAAGGGGGGAATATATATGGTCTAAACACATTTTATAAAATTCTTAAAGAGCAGAAAAATTTTAAAAGAAAATTCAAGACTCACCCAGGTTGATCAAAAATATCCAGTATAATGTGAGTAAATGATTCTTTGACTGCAATGGTAAGTCTGGAAATGGCACTTGTGTATGAATTATCATCATCCTTGCAGCCATGGTTACCAGATACAGCAGCTACATTTTCCTTAAAATCCAGTTTCAAACAATGTTAACAGCTGTAAGATGTTCATGAACTTTTTCTTTATTCTTTATCATGGTTTTGCTTGCACATCACAGAATATGAAACTCCCTTTCATAGTTTTGCATTCACATTTTATTAGAACTGTCACTTCTATAGGATCTGATTTCTTCTTGTTGTCACCTGCTTCTTTTGAGATTCTGAACCCATCAGTCTCTGAATGCTCAGCCTGCGTTGTTTAATTGCGGCTTTGCTGTAAATGGGAAATGTTATATGTAAAATGAAGCACTGTAGATGAGTTTTACATAACCTGCCATTCACCTATGTGGTGGGAGCTGCCCTCACCTTGTCCTGGTCCTCCCCTTCCACTCTCAACATCACACACGCCCAGTGCCTGCTTGTGGCTCATTGTTGTGCCCAAGCCTTTCCTGCCTGGTAGTACTTATCCCTATATCTTTCTCTCCTATAACCATTTGTTCATTACTCGGGATGTGTCCCCAGAGAGCTTTCCTCTATTCTGCAGATTGGGCCAGGCTACCATGTTGTGGCCCCCAACCAAATTTCTGCCAAGCCACCTCCAAAGACTAGAGCTTTCTTTGCCTGGACAACTGTCATGTGTTCATGTGACATGGCACTACAGACTCATTCATTGCTTCACTTTGTTGCAGCCCAGCTCTATTGATTTCCATGGGGTGTGATGAAGCTCTAACACTCTTGCACAATTGGAATGAGCCAGAGGATGCTACGATTCATAGTTTAAAAAAAAAGTTGCATTTGCTTTAGGCAACAGATAACTAGAAAGTTGCTGGTAAATATTCATTTTCTACAAACCATATTATCTTCAAATTCTATTACTAATTTCTACTATGTAAAAACTGACACAGACTAATTATAAATCACTTTCCTGTTCAATAAAGGTTCTATGATGACTAAGAAGACTTACTCATTATAGACTAATAGAAAATATGAAAGTATATGTGAAAAAGAAAGAAACACAGCATCTTATCAGAGATAATATTCTAGCAGTGTGTCACCTGGTCTCCTATCCTGTGTATACAAGAAATATAATATTTTCATTATATAGAGTATGTAATTTAGAAATCTGTATGCTATAATATATTCTAGGCTGGCCTCATTTACTCATGATCATCCTGGTTCAGTTTCCCATAGCATATTTATTTTAAACAGGGTCTGGCTCCGGGTCCTGAAACTTTATAGACCAGGACAGCCCTGGCCTCCTGAATACTATAATTAAAATGAATGCCACCATACCTAGCCTAAAATCTCACATTTTACATATTATATTTACCATTTCACTATAATTTGCATAAAATATTTCTTAAAATAAAATGTGATTTTTAAATTATATTCCCACCTAATTATACAGTAATTTCTTTAGCTAAGTCCTCATTACTAAACTCTCACATCCTGAAGTTTAATTACTATAAGTTGTACTATGACCAAATGTTTCACTAAGTGGATTTGAAAATCCTTGAAATACAAAGCTGATGTTATTTTAAGAGAAAAAAAAAAAAACCTAGATTATCGAAGCTTCTTATACCAAAAATCAAGTGGTCAGTCCTAGTGCAAGTCTTTGAGTCAAAACATTCACTGATTCTCTCCACAAAAAAATGTATTAATTAACAAAAGACCCGTCGGGGCCACAGCATCTGGGTGCTGACACCCAAGGAAATGTTTCTAGATTTTACCCGATGATTCTGGTCTCTTCTTAAAAACAATTGATTTCTCAGCCCCAGCTGACCACCGCCAACTTTTCAGGTAAGGAATGGTTTGACTACAGCGGTGCTGGTCTCTTGTTAATCACAGATGACTGCAGTCACATCTGACCAGAAACCACGGGTTCTTAATACAAAGTATCACACAGATGTTCTCAATGAACTCTTTGAGTGGCTTTTACGCTCCTCTGTGAAGCAGGACCAGCCAGGCCTCCTTAGTCTGCACTGCTTGCTTTCCGCATTGTTTTCCAAGTTACCACGACAGTTCAGCGCGCTCTGAGCACTGAATGGTTTTTGCAGCCCACACAATCCTCCTCGAAACATGGTCAGGTCTGTTACAGCAGTATCCCGCAATCCTGAAAGCAATCCCTTTCCTGAATTGCTTTCTGTTGCTGTGACAGACACCATGACCAAAAGAAAACTGTAGGGGAAAGGGTTTATTTCAACTCACAGTAAGAATCCATCATGAAGAGAGGTCAGGGCAGGAACCCGGAGGCAGGAACTGAAGCAGAGGTCATGGAGGAATCCCGCTCGCTGGCTTGCTCCTTATGGCTTGCTCAGACTGCTTTATAATTCTACCCAGGCCCACCTGCCCAGGGGTGGCGTCATCCCGAGTGGGGTGGGCCCTCCCACATCAATCATTAATCAAGAAAACACCCTGCACACTTGCCTACAGGCCATATAGGATGGAGGCATTTTCTCAACTGAGGTTCCTCATCCCAGATAACTCTGGTCTGTATGAAATTGACAAAACACTCCAGGGCACCAGTTCATAAACATAACAGACTATAGTACTGGTTTATCAGCTATCCTATACTATTCATTGCTATTTTAGACTTACAAAAGTCAAGGTAATTTTAAAGTTCCTTCGGGAACAATTCCAAAAATCCATGCTATCATAGAAGACAACCTGTGCTGCCATCCCTTTACACCCTTAAGAAAGATGACATGAAGGTAGATGAAAGTGAGGTTAGGTTGATAGTTGTTTTCTTGTGTGGACTTGGACTACACTGAAATGCTTGCATTGTAGTTCTTAATCAACATGCTTTAAAAATAAAACAATAAAATACTAAAAATTATAAGTAGGAAGCTTGACTATTGCTACAAGACTATAACCCCAACATTTGAGTCTCTGAGACAGGAAGAGTACTACCTAGGACTACAGAGTGAGCTCTGTCTCCTAACGATTAGAAGCAGCAAAATTTCACAAAATAAAGAAAAATGCATCATATAGCTGTAACTGTGTTTGTGTTTTAAGCTTTTATTAAGAGACAAAAATAAATTAGTTTGTAAAAATACTTAAAACAAGCTATTTTATTTTACTGAAGAAAGAAGAGTACTTTAACAAATCCAGCTAGTATAAGTGGAGATTTTTTTAAAGTGTATAGCTAGTAACAGTTATGCCCTGCCTTCTCGCTCACCTCCAACCCAATGACTCACCTAAAACAGCTTCCCACTATGTATAAGCTCCATTCATGGTGGGCACCCAAGGCAGGTCTTCCAGTATGCCTTAACATTTACACTGCACCTAAGTCCTTCCTTTGCTATGCTTAGGTATCTACTGTTTGCCATATGTTACTATTTCCTTCAGCTTCATTTATAGAGCAGACTTCTGAGATTTAGGCTAAGAATGATATATGTATGAAGTAAACTATCCCATCTCAGCTTCGGTATTATCTGAGGTATTCACACAGTGATTAAATTACCTCAGAATGTGTACCCCTGCCATGAAATAAGTCATGGCTGGTCTAGATTCAAAAGAATACTGTTTAATAAATAAACAGTAGAAGAAAAACAATCATAGGAGATTAGAAGGAATAAAGACAGGATTGATTATGGATACTGTTTTATTTGGGAAACATGGAATTTGGTGTCCAAATCATTAAGTTAGTGTTCTGGGTACATCACTTCTACAGGTCCAATCTTGGACAATTTCCCACATTCCAAGCAATTTTTTCTGATATAAAATAAAGATAGCACTCATTTCACAGGCTTCACTTAAGAATTAAATGCAGTAAACTCCCTCACTATTGCTTAGTATATAGGACATCCTTGTCATCTCATACAAGCATCCAGAGAAAAGTCATTAGACAATAGTCACCATTGAATAGATACAAGTGTAATAAATAAAGGAGGACCAAGGTTTAAGATACGGGTCAAGAAGGAAGTTAACCACTACTGGGGAAAAGGTTCAGGTAGAGAAATGGAAGATCTAAAAAAAAAAAAACACTGATGTTTAGAAATTGAAATGGAGAAATGGGCAGGGTGAGATAGGCAAAGTCCCAAGGTAAGTTAGACACCCCTCCACACCCTCCACAGAGAATGTCAGGGTTTCTTTGAGCTACTGAAATCAGGCCCAGTCTTGAAGATAAAACAAGCACCTGCCAACATCCTTAATATGACAAGCTCTAACCCCATGGATGCCATATTCATCAGTGTCTCACCTCAAACATAAAAACGTGCTTCCATTCAACACCAAGTCCAGAGAGACTGGGAAAATGGCTCAGCAGGTAAAATCTTGCTGTGCAGGCTCTCAGCTACATTCCCAGAACCCAAGATGGAAGGAAATAACTCACTAGGGGTGTCAGGGAGGAGTGGTTGTCTTATCTCTCATTCTCTCTCTCATTCTCTCTCTCTCTCTCTCTCTCTCTCTCTCTCTCTCTCACACACACACACACACACACACACACACACACATACACACATGGATGCATGCACACACAGGCATTCACAATAATGATGAT
Organism: Phodopus roborovskii; assembly: GCF_943737965.1. NCBI lineage: Eukaryota > Metazoa > Chordata > Mammalia > Rodentia > Cricetidae > Phodopus > Phodopus roborovskii. The sequence goes on along the minus strand of NW_026126511.1, from coordinate 39,758,880 downwards.
GATGACGATAATAATAATAATAACATTTTAAAAGATGTTCAGAAGTAGATGTAATTGGTTTGAAGCTCTCTGATACTATGCTTCCAGCTCTTTGATGCCAGAAATGTCCTCCACCCACCTAGTCCCAAAATGCCTCACCACAGCTCCAAATGTTTCACATTCCTCTCCCTCACTCTACCCTCTTAGAGTGCCCCTCAAAATCTTGCTTATCAGTGGCTTCCCCAGTAGTCCCATGTCCACTCTGACAGATCACCAATCCACTGTGCTGTTCTATGCTTAGCTCAGTCATGACCACTTCCATGAAGCCAGGTACATAGAAAGAGGAATAAAACCTGAGTTCTCTTGACATTCAGGGTCCTGACTCTGGGTGTGGGAGACCCCACTGGAAATGTGGTATAGGCTTCAAGGGACTGTGACGGTACCTAAACACTGGTCCCATCTCTTTCTCAAGGTAATGGTTGCTCATATTGCTCACCTGTAAGTCAAGGCTCATTATCACACTGGAGCTAAAACTACATTCAAGCTCTGGTGCAAATATGGTCTTTCCCCTCTGAACCTGACTGGGTTTTAATCCTCACTAGAAGGTATTAAGAGAGTAAAAATTTAACCTGCCTGTAGTTTTAAGATGGGGTTATGATTAGGAATCAATGTGATTATAGAAATTTCTACAACTGGATATTGAGAATAAAAGCAAAGGGAACAGAACCTTTGCACACCTATTCACAAATGCACACCTATTTACATTTTTCCTTTCTGCTCAGGGGCTCTGGCAACACAACCCATTCACCAAACCCAACTTGACCTTGAGTAAGAACCATGAATCAAAAGAAACTTTTAGGGAAGAGGCAGGCTACAGATACTTATCATTAGCCACAGAAAATGAACAGAAGTAACTCCCAGGTGTGTATTCTGTCACAGGCATTAAAGATAAGGTATGCACATCTGCTTTGTCAACTGCTACATGAGAGGTGCAGGTGCAACTTCTGTTAAGTGACAGCAGGGCATCTGCTCTCAGCTTCTGCCATCTGCAGACTCATAAAGATTCCCAAGCCAGGAAAGGTGCTACATGAGACGATTATTATTATTACAACTCTCAGGGATGTTGGCAGATAGAGCACTGTTATTGATCACACACTAAATAGTAAATTGGGTGGCCTGGAGATTTTTAAAGCATAGTGTGCTACCTTGAAGCTTGACAGTGAAGATTGTTTACATCCAATCTGACAGCAGAAGCTACTTTAAATATTCTGTCAAAGACAGAAAAGTTATGACTGAATGCCAGCTGGAAAATAATTTGTCAAAATCTCAACAGGAACAATTTTCCGTGTATTAAAACATGGAGTTTTATATGCTTGAGTTATTCTCAGAACAAAACTTTATGCATGAATAAGCAGATAAAAGCAAGGGAGACAGACCAGAGGGTTGTGCAGCCCATTCTCCCCGGAAGTCTACTAAGACTGACAAGAAGGTGGCCATTACATCTGTCTCATGATGAATCAAATCCAGTTACTTGGCAGTGACATCAGGAAAAACAGTCAACAACCGGAAGAATGATGTAACCATTTGATGGGTCTGTGAGTTGTAAAACCATCTGTCCTTGTACCTGGGCATCATTGATTTCTATGTCACACTGCCACGGCCTTGTAGAAATTGCTTTGTAAATTATTTATACGCTGGATGAGAAATCAGAAACTTTAAGGTCAGGATGGGAAGGTAATGATTGAGGGCCAGACTTCCAGTGTACAGGGATAAACATAACTGGGGTGTCATGGTGACCCTAGGACCTTTGTCTCATCCTAAGGATAATGAGAAGATATACAAAAGGCCCAGAGAACTATACCAAACTGGCCATCCTGATAATCATCTCTATGTTTCAAGCTACCCCCTGGCTCTCCTCCCTCAAAATAGCCATGTATGGTTTCCCATTTAAATATCAGAGCATGTGAATGACTTACATCACCACCTTCCTCATTCATTCATTAGATCTCTTCTACAATAACTCTTCTCTCCTGAATCCATTTCTATGTTGCTGATACTCTGCAGATGCTGTAGTAAAAAAGCCAATTGCCACTGTGTTAGCTGGATGGTATTCTTGTCATGTGTATGTTAGAAATAAGATGAGAGGTAAAGACAAAAAAGAGTGAATATGTTGAAAATGAGTGTACGATGTGATAAAAAAAACGAACAAACAAACAAATAAGTAAGTAAAAAGAAGAAACAGAAATGAAATTAGGAATTCTCATTTGGCTGAGCAAATACTTTAGGGTTCCAAGTGTATGGATTTACTCGGAGAAGTTTGAAACTTAAAACTTAAGCAGTGAGGAAGACCCAGAGAGTTCTGATGGTCTGGGGAGGGGGAGTTAGACACATCAATAGATTTGTATTTTAAAGTGTGGAGAGTGGTAAGATATAAGGACATCTAAATATGTGTTTGAAATGATGTGGGAGAGATAGTACCCAAGGCTCAAAGGACCATGGGCAAGAAATGCTTCCACCTGTAGGATAGATGAAAGGGGTGAGCAGAATAAAGGAAACAAAAGGTTAAACAGGAACAAGACTCATAAGGCAAAAGAGTTCAAACTCCAAACCACAGATCAGTCAGGATAAAGTCTACATGATACAGTCATGCAGTCTGCATTCATTGCTTCTATGTTCCTTGTGGTGGGTCTGAGAGAGCTAAGACTGCACTGCTACCCATGTTTTACACTTGACATAAGGAGACCATGTAGCAGTTATTTTAGCAAGAAGAACCAGGCCCCAAAGTCTCCTGGCTCCATTTCTAGGATCCTATCCTTTCTATAGCATCTATTTAAGAGGATATTGAAATGTATGTATGCTCCCATGTAATTCAGTAACTTCCAAATTCTGAACATGCCTGGTAAAACAGTTGCTTTTTTATTCTAATCCAGTATCTGTCTGAATATAGATTTTACACACACACACACACACACACACACACACACACACACACACACACACACAGCATGTCTACCCTAAGATTCTCTGATACTTTCAGTTTAGTCTCAATTCATTTAAATGAAAAGAGACCAAAGAATTGCTCTTGTGAGGGAGATTGCTGGACCTGATGAACTTGGATGATGGAGAAGTTAACAAATGCCTATTCATGCCAAGATGGGGCATTGAAAACAGACCAAGGAAATTACTCTGCTTTAGTTCTGTGAACCAGTGGGTGAGCGTGGCTGACTCAAGGTAGCCATATTACCAAAAATTCCACTGGGTATGTATAATGACATCTGCTGAATTCCCTACACCACTTTTAGACAGACAATTCTTCCATTTGGAAACTTCTCTTTCTCTCTAGTAATTTTTATTACAGTTACAACATAGGAAACTTTGGGATTATAAATATTTACAACCTTGGGGAGGAGACTTGTTAATCTTTTAAGTTTCAGTAGCTTCCTGAGCCTTGTAAGTTTTGTCTATTTCCTGGGTCTTATAAGACCCATCCCCCTTTATCCAATAAGAACAAGAAGCTACAAAAGAAGGTTGATTCCTTCTTTTTTCTGCAGAGCCACAGTAGTATCTTTAATATGCAGAAAATTGCAACTGTTCTAATAATGGAAAAAGCCACTGGATTCTAACATATGAAGCACAGACAACTTTTGTGAATAATAAAAGCTTCCATGTTGATAGATGATAGCCAAGGAGTTTTAACATATATCACAAGGGTACACATTTTCATGGTGAAGTTCTGCTATTTTGTCATTTCTAATTCTTTACCTACAGCTTTCCAATAAGTTAGTCGCTATGTTCACATACTCAGTGGGAATCAAAGCTCTTATCAGGGTCTGAACATTTATAATTAAGCCTTTACCTTGAATAACATTATCAGAGTTCAAGAGGTATTCAGAAGAAATAACAATGTCAACTGGATTTTACAATGGGAAACCCTTAAAGCAGACTGTAGAGAACTTAAGATATAATTCAATATATTGTTTTCAGTGAGGACTCCCTGACAGCAGATCGATCTTTAGGAGAAAAAAAAAGCTTCGGCTTCTCTCCAAAATGAGAACTGTATGAGATACGAAGAAGAGACTCCAGAAAACATGGAGACATGTTGTGAAAGTCTGGCAGAAATTAACCACAATCCTGCTTGTTCTTTTAGCTTTGCTTTCCTGGGAGTCACTTAGACAATCAGGCAATGGCTGATTCTCCTCTTTGCTGCCACTTTTCAATGATGGTGAAACCCTGGGGAGCCAAGACCCTGAAATTTCATCCTAAGATTAGCTTCAGTAAGTAGTTAGCTCCTCTCCCAACAATCCAAGAAATGAATTCAACAACCTGAAGACAAAGCCAAGGAACCTCTGTTTTTTGTTTGTTTGTTTGTTTTGGTTTGGTTTGGTTTTTTTTTTTCTTTCTTTTTTAAATCCCTTTGGATCAGAAGTTTTTAATCCATGTTCTCATCCTATCTCACTGACCTCTGATGCCCAGAATAGAGCAGAATATAGTACTTTTCTCTTTTGTTGCCTTAAGTTTCTGGTCTGAAAAGTCAGAGGGCCAGGTAGATGCCAGAGGGTTTTGCTCCAGCTAGGACTGTAGAGTCCTACATATTTCTCCTTAAATACTTTTGGCCTCTTCTTTCCAAAAGACTTATACAGGGTCCCTGGATTTGAAACTGACAGTTCCTTCCAGGTATAAGCAATTCTTTCCCCTTTCTCTGGGATGGTGCACACCTCTGATTGATAGAGGGGATAGTAGTTGAGCTAACTTTCTCTGAAAAAGGCTGCTTTTAATAAAAAATGTTCTCAATCATGAGATCATCCAAATGTCAAGACAAACCCTAGGGTTTCTAAAAATGCATCCCAAGTCTCTTCAGCTCACCAGCTTCCTCATCTAGCTGACCCATCTTGACACACTTTGTCTTCAAAACCCTTTCTACTCCAAATGACTTGACAGATTTTGTTGACCCCTCTTGGAAGGCATCACCCTCCCTGAGGAGTGGGGGGGATGGTATGGGAGGGTGGTCAGCGGGGGGGAGGGGGAAAGGAGGGTGGAAGAGAAGGAAGGAGGGAGGGAGGGAGAAGGAACTGGGATCGATATGTAAAATAAGAAAAAAACAACCCTTTCTAATACCTTTAATGCCTTTCTGGATATCAACTTCTTCATAGCCTTTAGCAGTACTTATTTGCCCATTTGAATTCTTCTTAGGAGTCACTTTATCTAATTCTCTTGGCAGACACCTCATCTAAGTCACAAGTCTCTATCTAGTGTAATATAGTCCAGACCAGTGAGGCAGGCACTGTAGCCTGAACATCTGTCAATGATAACTTTTACATGCATAAGCATCATAAAATAGACACATATGTTCATGTGCAATAAAAAACATCTCTAACAGGTCAACATTTAAAAGCAAATGGAGGTAATACAGGAAAATTGGGTAACAGAATGAATGATTTATCAAGCTTTTGCCTTACAAAGGGTATATATAACACAAATGATACTGAAAAGACAAAGGCATTTGTGATAACATGAATGAACTGTAAATGACAGTATATTAATTGAAATAAGCCTGGCATAGAGAGCCTAATACAGTGTGATCTCATATGTGGTCAAAAGTAGAGTATATAATGGAGGGCACCAGTCTGGGTGGAAAGACTTCAAACATTCTGTTTGGATGATCCAAAGTTCAATTTCTGTTATATAAGCACTTACTAATAATAAATTATGTGCTTGAATTTTCTAAGAAAGTATATTTCAAATGTTATCATTACAAAAATAGTTCTGAGAGAAAAAGACATGTGTTGTAGCTTGTAAGCACACTTTAATATATGTTGTATCTGATAAATGTATACAACTTTTGTAACAAAAGTAAAAATATAAATTAAAGAATTAAGAAAAAGAAAAAAAAAAGACAAACTGTATAATCTGGTAGAGACTTAGGACATTACTGAGGACCAGTGCAAGTGTGTGTATGTACGGCTATATTTGTTTGTGTATAAGCATATATACATATGTGTTACATACACTGGTGCATTCATACTGCATACACAGTTGTATGTCCACATGTACTTGAGTTTGTCATACTGCAGACTTTCTTACCGCAGGAAGTATGGCTCCCAGCAACAGGCAGAGAGTCAGGGGCTCTTGAAAAGCAGCAAGGCTGGAAGGAGAGGCTCCTTGGGAAAGAGAAACCCAGGGCCCTCTGAGGGGGGAGCACTTATGATACTCTGGAAAACCTGAAAAGCATAGCACCATAGTTCTGTGGCCCATCAGTAGATGCTCACTTTGTCACATCTCTGAAGCCCAAGCATGGTGGCGACTACAGTTTCCACAGAGAAAAGCTTCTGTTTGGACAGCACAAAGAGTCCCAGGGGACATGCCAGCACTAAACATCTAAAGTTGGGCATCCCAGTGAGTGAGGAACCCTAGAACTTAGATCTTCCTGCCAATAGGGGGGGAGGAGAGAGGGAGAGAGAGGCAAGAGGAAAAGAGAGGGAAGAAGAGGGAGGGCGGGAAGGAGAGAGAAGGAGGGAGGAAGGAAAGGGGAGAGGGAGGGAGGGAGGAAAGTGAGGGAGAAAGAGGAGGAGGGAGGAGGCAGAGAGAAAGATGAAGGGAGGGAGAGAGAGAGGGTGTGTGTGTGTGTGAGAGAGAGAGAGAGAGAGAGAGACAGAGACAGAGACAGAGAGAGAGCCTTGGAATGAAGCAAACAACTCCAGTACCTGGATTTAGAGACACGGGTGTTTAGTTGTTGCTATATAGTATATGTGATACTGAAACCTTTGTACCATCCAGGATGGAGATGCTAAAATCAGTTGTAGCTTTCCTGAGAGAACACAGGGATGTAAGAAAGGGAGAGATTTTATAGATCATGTGTAAACAGAACTTTTGATCAAAGTCAAAGTAAATAGTGTTATTAGTATCTACATGGTGCATTGAAATATTGTTAAGAAAACAGTGGCTACAAAGCCACATTACAAAGTCTCTGTCACCATGCCTAAGATTTTTCTTAGTACTAAACAATTCACAGTAGCACTGTCTTGAGAGAATATTCACCTTGTACAGCCAGCCAAGGGGGAAAAAGCATTTGTCAGTGATGTATGGCCGAAGGGCTGCCAGTGTGCCTGAGACTGCCAAGAATATGAGCCGGCTGCTTCCAGTCCCCCTGTCTCCCCTAGTGCTTTGTCTGAGCCACAGTGAAGAGTCACCTGGGGTTGGGGAGGCGTAATTCAGTTTCTTACTGGGTCATGTAGACATGGGTTCAGCTTTCTCAGCACCGGGATCTTACTCTTTTCCAAGGCCATGGGAGAAGTCAACACAAGGCATAACTGGGCTCTTTTTACCCTTCAGAGGTCAAAGGATTGGAACAAGATGAATTGTGTCTAGTAAATGAGAGCTTGTAGCAGCCGCTTCCAGAAAATGAAGATCCAGTTAAGTGCAGGCCACTTTTCTCATTAGATAGAAGCAAGTTCCAGACAAGGCAATGGGTGCAGTCAGAACCTCTGTCTATGCCCCACTCTGCATGGACCTTCCTGCCATTTGAATTGGGAAGCTGCATGCTTTAGTAAGGCCCTGGACCTCAGTTTCCTCACCTATAAAACAGGATGAATGATCGTGATCATCAAAATCACTTCCAGTTTATGTCATTGAATAAATATAGTCACCCTATTCTTTTAAGACTAAAACTAACAACAAAAAAAAAAAAAAAAAAAAAAAGAGGTTTAAATTGTCTTACGGTAAGTGGAGCCATTCATCTCTGAAATGATGTACTCTCCCCCATCCTGATTTATAAACTTCCTTCTCATTTCCTTTTGTATGTTTCCCTTTCCCTCAGCCTGGCCTCTCTAACACCAAACATGTCAGCACTGGGGTCATGCAGAGACCCTGTGAAGGGAAGCTTAAAGTATTTATTTTGGTAGAAAATATGAAGATGCTATGCTTTCTCTTTGATAGAATACCTGTATTGCAAGTGATTGGTGTTCTCTGTTTTTCTAAAATGTTCTTTAATATCATAATATGATTGTATCATTCTCTCTTTCCCCTTCCTCCTTCCAAAGCACCCCATATGCCTCTCCTTGCTCTCTTTCAAATGCATGGCCTCTTTTCTCATTAATATCTATTACATGCATATGTGTATGTATATACATACATACATATACATACATATTTCTAAATATAGCCTGCTCAGTCTGTGTAAAGTCACTTGTATTGTTTTCAGGGCTGACCATTTTGTATTGGACAGTCAGTTGATGTGGTCTTCCCTGAGTAAAACTACTTCTGCTCTCAGCATTTCTTAATTGCCAATAGTTCTGTTTGTAGGCCTGAGGCCTCATGGTATTTCCCTTGGCTACTTTGGATGTCTATTGGTGACAATATTTTTTTTGAGGGGGAGGAGTTTATTTGGCTGAGACTTCTAGATCACAGATGACCATTCTAATTAATTTTCTCTTTTTTATAATAGAGCAACAATAGAAGTAACAAGTTTTAACCTTTGGTTGCAGAAACACATAGAGACAGCTGACCAGAACAAGGAGGAACTAACGGCCCCCAGACTGATAGCTGGGAAGCCAGCATGGGACTGACTCAGACCCCCTTGAATATGGGTCTCAGCTAGAAGGACTGAGCAGTGTAAGGGACCTCAGACAGTGGAACCAGGATGTATCCCTGGTGCACAAAAGGACCTTGCAGACACATCCCCCATGGAGGGATAACTACTTCAATCTAGAGACAGGAGAGAAGCCCTAGTCCCTACTTCAAATGACTTGACGGATTTACATGACCCATCTTGTATGGCATTGTCCTACATGTGGAATTGGGATGGGGGGATGGGAGGGGAGAGTGGTCAGGGTACATGTGAGGGGGAGAGAGGGTAAGAGGGAGGGATGGAGTAAGGGAGAGAAGGAGGAAGGGAGGGAGAGGCAACTGGGATCAACATGTAAAATAAAAAAAATTAAAAAAGAGAATTCAAAGTAATTCAGAGATCATTTTTAAACAAGTAAAAACTCTATTAACCTTGATAGCAGGTAGGCAATAAATATTTTTAACCTTAGTAGAAATGAAGGTGAGCAGATATGATTCAAGGTAATGGTTCAAGGAAAATCAATATGGACAAATGTTGAATCAGAGTGGGAATTGGGAATTTCCTGAAGATTTGTTGCCTTGAATAGTAATATTTCCATTTAATATGTCTTATTTTCTCAAGTAAAGTAATAATCTTAAGAAAACATTCTTCCAGTTTTTTATCTAATTAACAATATTTTTCATCTCTGTATAAAACTTCTATCTTAATCTTGATGGAGCCACAAACATGCAGACCTCTCTTGAGTTTGATGTTAATTTGCACTTCTCTCTGACACCTTCTAACAATGTATGGAGAATATTCTTTGCTTCTCTCTCTGTGGTTTCTATCTTCCATGTACCTCTCCTGAGTTGAGGAAGATGGCTGTTCAAAATAGAACTGAGCAAACACAGGCCAGCATACCTGAATAAGAGAGAGATATAGAGAAAGTATCTGTTGTTAGGAAAAGGAGAACTCTCTTTGGAGCCAGTTACATGGAGCGTAGAATCCATCTCCTACACTGCCTATGTTCACTTAAATTAGTATTATGGTTGTATATGGAAAGTTTGACCACTGGATGATGGATACAGGTACTGACTAGATCATGAGCCTCAAGATAAGGGACCCATACTTTGATGGTTTCATAAGATGGTATTGTTGGAAAGTGGAAATAACTGGAGAAAATAAGTCATGGGGATGTACCCTATACCCTGCCCCCATATCCACCTGCCTTTCCCTGCTTATTTCTATCCACCATGAGGTAAGTCACTATCCTCTGTCAATGCTCTCTACTGTGATGCTCTGCTGTCCCATGCAGGGATCAAAAAGTCAGAGAACCAAGTCTATAAGTACCAAAACTTCCCCAGCAGTGAGCTCAGGGTTTCCGCATCCTATATTGTTTTTCTCGGTCATCTTGTCATAGGAATAGAAAAGCTGTGATGAGCAGCATCAACTCTCTCAACCCTAGACAACCATTTGATGGCCAACACTTCCTTTTACAACATGCTCCAAGGACCATAAATTATGTTAGCAGTGGGTCTGATACAATATATGTATGCATGAATTGAAGCATGGCTACTCCTTTCTGAGTTCATTTGCTTTTGTTACCACCTCCAGCCATTGACTAAAGCTGGGGCTGCTTTTTCCATGGTATTTTTAGCTTTATTTTTTACTGGGAGGAGTACAATATATAAGCAACCACAAGACAATTTTATAAAGTTGGTTCTTTCATTTTCTTGGTGCCCAAAGGTGAACCTCAGATTGCCCAGCTTGTGAAACATGTGCCTTTACCCACTGAACCATCTCACCAGGCCTGAAGGGCATGCCTTCCATTGATAACCATAGCAAACGTGTGAGGAACTTTTAGATATGCAGGATTTCAAGGGTAGTTGGATTCTTACCAATCCTAACTTGACTTAAGCCCTGCTCACTCCATTACATCACTACCTTATTGTCATTTCTGGTCTCCGCCCTTATCCACACTCCTCCTCCTTCACACGCTACCTCTTCTTCCATGTATTAACACTTTCTTAAGGGGATTTCTCTTGACAGCTAGCTCACCATTTCTGGGCCCAAGGGTTACTTCAGTTTATTATCACTGACCCCTGACAGCCTGGACACTCTTGCTGCCACTGTTCATTAGCCTCCGAGGACCCTAAGCATCTACTTCTTTCTTAATATCTCACAAGTTTTCGATAAAGCAAAGCAAAGTAAACGGCTCTGGGTTTAGAAAACCCAGATGTAAATCCTATCTATGCCCTTTATTTACTATGTTTAGGCTAAACCTTTAAATTATCCATTAAATAACAACGAAGTGGTAATTGTTTTGCATACCTGTGCAGAGGACCAGATAAATGTACAGAAAGTCTGGGCATCAGTAAAGTATATTAATATGTATGTAGACCCCCTTCATCATTTGTTCCTATGGAAAGGACCTATTAAAAGTGTTTAGAGTGAATGCCTTGTGCCACCTGGTCATTTAATACAGAAAGATACACAATACAAAAGAAAACCTCTTCATTGTTATCTGAATTATTGGAAGGATGCTTTTGGATGGTATTTCTCTTTTCTCCTTGTTCCTTTGTTACCAGAACATGTACTGTGCTACTATTTCTCTCACTTCCATAAGTAATCGATTCTCTAATAATTGCTTATGTAGCAATAATAACTACAGGAAAAAGTCCACCTCCCTGGCAAATATGTAGAATGAACTGGCACTTGCTTGCTCCTGTGAGGCAAATCATAGAGCTTTGATGGCTGCCAGTTTAGAAACATAAAATAATGAAGTTAGTTTTAACACTCACCCAAGAGGTAGGACCTGAAGCCCTTAAGTTGGTTCTAGCCATCTGTTAAAGCATCCAGAGAAATCTCCAACTGCATCCCATGGGCCAGCGATAACATCAAGGCTATTGCTCTTCAGTGCTGGAAATCTGGATGAGTGTAATTCACAAATCCATAGATGGGGAAGAAGCAGATGTGCCCTGTCAAGTCAGGCAATGTGTATAAAGAAAGGAAGAGGCTTAGCATATGTGCAGGTAGGAAATGTCCCCAAATGGTTGTGTATTCTCAATCCTGCCAAAAATTCAGGCTGTGTTTCATAGATTTGCCAATGTCTTATCTTTGGCTTGAATCTTACCATTTTATAACCCCCTCTATACACACACACACAAGCACACACATACACACACACATACACACACACACACACACACACAGAGTCCTAATTTAGGACAGTTCTTAGGTCTTATTTTAAAGTCTTCAAAAATAGCTTTTTGTTTTGTTTTGTTTTGTTTGTTTTTGTTTTCTAAGCCATCATTTAACTATTCCAGTTTTCAGTGGTCTCTGGCTAGAAAATCAAATATAATTGCCTAAGATATATCCATGATTACATAAGAGACCCAATAAGATCAGGACTAACCAAACACAGTAGTGGCCCTCCTGTGTACCTGCTAGATCATGTGGTGGTCATGATGCCCAGATGCTAAGACAAAGGAGGCCAGAGTGACCAATTGAACACCAGAATTAGTGTCTAGATAGGAACCTGACATGTAGCAAGAAAGTGGGGAACAAAGAAGATCATGGTGTGGTGTACCCAGCATTGATACTTCTAGTGAACTCAACCAAATCTAAGAATGTTTGTGCTCCTAACTCCTGGCTCTTCAGATGTTCATTAAAATTAGTAAATACCCATGAGTTTGATTAAGTGCACTTATATCCACTAGGCTGGCTTATTCATTGAATGTCGTTATCTTTTAAAATATAGCCATTCATTGCTGGTTATGTTGTGAGAAATTCATCACTAGAGAATTTATGTCAATGTGTGAATGTGATGGAGAACCCTAGCACAGCTGTAGGTGCCATATAGATCAATTCCCCACATGCCTCTTGGTGTGGTTAAGAGAAGCACTAAATATGTACTATTTATATCCCCCCCCCCACTGCTGTAACACAGCATGGCACCTTATAGCAAGCAGTTTTCTACCAGGGAGACACTCTAAAATAAATAAAAATCATAACATAGTAAATACACCTGGATCACAGACATCCGGGACCACTGCCAAATATTGTGCTTTGTGCACAGCTATATTGTGGAAGTGTTCTACTACCGGCAATACAGATTTGCTTAGAGCAGCATTAGTATAAACACATGGATAATGCTTTGCAACACAAAGTACCTGCTGCTCCTAGGTCATGGGGCAATGGGAAATTTTCAACTTTATTTTAATATTAGGGCAATCTCTTCAGTACATGCTGGCCATCCTCACTAAAACACCATCAGACTGTGTTAGGTGTGTGGGTATGGCTATCAGAATATCCTGATCTCAAATAGTACAAACCCAAATTTAGCCAAACAGCTACTACTTGGTAAAACAGTCAACAGAAAGCACCGGGAAGAGTCAGAACTCTCGGAGTGGTCATCTGAAGTCTCAGGGCCTACACTTAGTGTCTAGGACACCACTGTCAGCATCTCCCTCCTCTGGGCCATCCTTTCCCTGATCTCTTCAGACTAAATCTCTCCCACAAGCTTTAAATTGTGTCCTGTCAGTAATTTCTCCTGTTCTTTGCATGACTTTTTCTTTTATATATTAAAGTATGTGTGCTTTGAGGCAAGGTGATGAGTAGAGAGGCTGAGTTCAGCCACAGAAGCCTTGGGAAATGATCAACTCATCTGTCTCCTAAGAAATGGTTTGGAAGACTCTTGTCATTAATTCCTTGACTGTCTTTAGAGAGGTTACAGGATTCAAAACTGTCTGCCTACAACTACACTTTAAGCTGTATTTACACAAAAAAGGCTATTAGAAAGGGGTAAGAAATATATGAGCATAGGCATCACCTGGCAAAGCAGAGCAAATTTCAAGTGGCTGAGAAAGGATTAAAGAAAGTTAATGTAGGTGATGGTGCTAAGAGCTGGGTGAGCCTCTGGGAAGCAGACTTCACTGCTGCCTGGGAGCAAAGCCGCTTTTTTCCTCAGAAACCTGGAATGGTGAGTTTACAAGGAATCCCTATTCTTGACTTCTGCCATGGTAGTCAACCCTCACATACTTTGTATATGGAGATTTGCAGGAAAATGTAGTTCACTGTTGACATTCGTTTGGACATAAATGATTAAGACCAATCACGCCCACCTTGTAGATGCAAACACAAACTAGGGAAGTGCATTCAGAAGACACATTAGGCATTTTATCTGAAGTAAGCATCAACATTTGTCTCTACCATGTGATGTGAATTCAAACAAGACTTTAAATATTAGATATCTCATCTGTTCCGTTTTAAGTTAAACTCTATTATAAATTCCCAAGACTTGAAAACAGTCCTTGAGAGAGGTTGCACATGTGACATGATCTTCAAGCCAAAATCTAAGTTACTAAAATTGGCTGAAGGAGAGTTTCCATGTGGAAAATAAGAATCATATTTTGAGAAGCCCATAGGACGTCTTTAACACCTTCTGGAAGCTTACTATCACAACTTATACAGTCATGTGTATTATGATATAAGAATAATTTAGGTTTTAGTGTATATTTGAACACATATTTTTCATTTAGTGGTATGTCTGGTAGATAGCTCAAGTTATATATAATATGTGCTGTCTTTAGTAAGATCATGATACCTGTAACAATGACACAACTTTTTTTTTTTTTTTTTTTTTTTGGTAAAAAGCTAGTTAAAATTTACAGTCTGCTTGAAGGATGGAGTAAGAACATTTTTTTACAGTTTTAAACCTTCATGAACACATTATTACTACAAATCTTATTTGTGTCCCTGTGAGCTGGCTTGGTGAAAAAAATTATGTGAGGTATGCAAGGGTGGTAACATGAGCATGTTCCCAGAATCCATATAAAGAGAGCAGAGAGAGCACTCCAAACAAAGATGTGATCTGGTCTTCACATAGCTGTCATAGACTACATGCCCATAACCACACCACACATAAAACTAATGTGTTAATCATATGAACCATTCAAGTAGCAAGGCCCAAACAATCACAACAATAATTGAGAAGTACAAACATGACAAGAAATTGGGAAAGGTTTCAGAGTTAAAGAAGAGAGTGATACAATAAAAGAACCAGGATGAACAGAGTAATGGCTGGCCGGTGATTTATTTTATTTTGATTGCATTAAAATCTTGTAGTTCTTTTAAAACTAATGTGCTATATTTGTAGGTTTGTCTTTGTGTCTCCTCTTTATCAGTGCTGCTACTTCTGTTGTGTGGTATTATTAAATACATGTATATCTAACTATTGTTGGTTCTCCAGAAAAAATGGGATTTTACATATTTTTATATTCTGAAAATATTTTATACTATCTTATTAGTTCCTTGAGTTTTTATTGATTTGGTAGATTTTTCTGTGGGGAATAAATATATTTTGAAAATCTATTCTAACCTTCTGTCTTCCTAATTCTTTTGTCCTTAACTAGGATTTTAGAGGGTTATTTTTTTCCTACATAATATTTTTTACTGATTATTTGAGAATTTCACATCATGTACCCTGATCATACACACTTCCGAGTCCTCTCAGGTCTGCCTCCCATCTTAGTCTTTCCCCTAAAAAAAAGAGAAAGAGGAAGGGGAAGAAGAGAAAGAGGAGGGAGAGGAAGAGAAGGAGGAGGAAGAAGGAAGAGGAAATACAGGAGTCCAAATTATACTGCCCCTTTACTCATTGAAGCACAGTCAAATTCCCAGTGGCCAGCCACTTAAAGAATCTTCAGACCTTCCCCTCTCCAATCCTGCCAGAAACCATCATTTATGGAGAGATAAACTTCAGCATAAAAGAGTTCTCATCAGTGGTTTTCTGTCTAGGATGTTACTTTTTGGGGGGGAGGTCTGATGGTGGTGGGGTGTTCACAGAAGCATTCTGTGTCCCTCATCTTTTAGCCGTGAGTGCAATCATGGGTACCAGTGCAAGGGCTTCTTTACAGTCAGCAGGCACAGGACTGTTTCAGAGTTATAAAGTCTAAGCACTAAAACTAAATTTGAATGAAATTTGGAAAGACTTATAAACAAAATTAAGATGGAAGATCTTGAAAGATAAAGGGCTTTGGAATCTGCCCAGCACCACCTTTTCTACCCAAGAGACCAGTCACTTTAGGTAGTGGAACTCACTACTACCTTGTCCTGTCCTGCCTTTGCTGTGTTAAAAGGGTGAGAGTGTGTGTGTGTGTGTGGGGGGGGTAATGCGATGGAGGTGGGATTGGGGCATGAGAGGAGGGAGACGGAGGGAACTGAGATCGACATGTAAAATAAGGAAAAATTATATATATATATATATATATATATATATATATATATATATGTATATATATATATATATATGGAAAGAGAGAGAGAGAGAGAGAGAGAGAGAACCATGCTTGACCTAAGAGGATGGCTCAGACAGGTAAAATGCTTGCTGTCCAAGGGTCTGGATTAGACTCTCAGTACCTACATTAAAGGATAGGAGCAGTGGTACATGCCTGTGACCCTGGTGAAGAGTGAAGAACACAACTGACATTGATGCCCAGTCTCTGTGAACATGTACACATGCACACAAATTTAGCTCCCTACCCCCAGGGGTGTGAGAGAGAATTGTGTTCTTTACTAATGTAGCTCAAAGCTAGTAACTACCAGGTAAAGGAAAGATAAGAAGAAATCCACCCAATTACTGTACCACATGATAAAATTAATGGTCAAAGGGACCACTGATTCCATTCTAAAATGAATAAGTTCAGTAATGATATTGTAGATATAACACAACACACATGATATAAATAAAAAGAGATATCAGATTTCATCAAAAATGTTAACTTCTAATCTTTTCATGAATATTTAGGGACTGAGACATAAGCTATATACTAAGAGAAAAATATTTACAAAGCACTTGTCTGTACAGTGAATTATATCCAAACCATACAGAAGATTTTAAAAAGCCAACAGTGTATAAAAAAACCCAATCATAAAATGAAATGATTTGTATACACACATCACACAAGAAAACTTATCAGTAACAAAAAAGCAAGTGTTCAATGATTTAGCCATGTCCCTTATGACTGAGAAAAAGTCAGTAGAAAACTCAGTAATTCAAGCTTCCACCAACTCCCCAGATGGCAAGCAGTTTATTATTCTATTAACATAATTCTTAGAATTGCAAGATAAGCCACAGTCTCAGAAAGATCAGCTGGTGCCTCAGGGTATGGAAGAAGGCAGGTACAAGGGTCAAGCAGGAGGGATGATAAAAACATGGCTGAGGAAATCATGTATAGAGGGATTATGATGATTTTTTTCTCATTCCAGTGTACCTGTTTGTCCGAACATTTCAACTTGAATACCTTTAACATATGCAGCCGTGTTTATAATACTTAAAACATTTTTAAAAGGCATGTTGCAAAAAAATTCCATGACCAATTTTACAAGATCTATGCAACCTTGGGATGCTTAGATGACAGAATATACTATTCCATTTAAGACAGAATAGTAGGCACCTGGCATGGATGGGGTTACTGGCCATACCTGACATTCTACACCCTGATTATCCATGTTGTTGATCATACAATTTTCCAAGAGTGGTTTTTAAAAGAGACATATTTCCTCAATCTTGGGTCCTGGCTATCATTAATACTGTGACAATTTCAGAGGTTCATGAGCAGCAAGTATATCTAAGACTTCATTATCTGTTGATGTGGCTGCTCTATTTTTGCATATGTACACATGCACATATATGTGTAAATGTCCTGCTGTAAGTCCTACTTGAAAAGAGCATAATCTTTATCCATTTTTATATGAAGAGGGGGATAAGTTCTGTCAGGTGAGTAATATATAGTCCTGTAGACTGGACCTTTGTGTGTTAGTTAGACTCAAAGTTATCTAAGAGGACAGGTCTTCTCACCATGTACAACAACCACTCAGTGTTCCTTCCAAGCACAGAGGCTCTGGGACGACAGCTAGGGCCTTACTGCCTTTCCTACTGTTGTCCTTGGTCAGCATTGTGGGTAGAACACAGTGTCTATCTACCTGGGGATCCTATGATCCTATTCCCCCCCCCTTTAAAATGATGTTACTCTTCTTTCCATTGGCTCCAAGATAAGATGCTTTTTCTTTTGTAGAATAGACATATGATGCTTGTAGGTATGATGCTAAGACATAAGCAGAGTTATTTTAACAGACACTGCCAAACATAGGATCAGATTTTCCTGCAACGTCAACTTTGGAGTGAAGGTCATATAGGTAGGAGGTTTTGGGCCTTCATTCAATATTTCTGCATCTTTATGAACCACCCCATTATGGCTTTTGCTCCACTGTATTTTCAGGGAAATGAAATATAACCTTGTTTCCCAAAACTGCCTGCTTACCAGAGCCATTAACATCTCCTTGTGGCCTCTTTTAAACCCCTTTATCCAGAGGTACCTCTGGAAGAAATTTGTTTCTCAGTACTAAACTTTTTGAAAACTCTAGTGCCAAAAGCATTTCAATTCAAATGAAAATACTAATTATCTTCATTTCATGCTATGAACATCAGTGGTTTCTTTTTTTCATGTTCTGGAACTCAGGTATGAAATATGGCCTAGCAAGGCATACCTTTCATGAAAATGCCTCTTCTAAATTCTGAAGGCTGTGAACAGGAGTTTAAGAGAAACCACACTCTACAAGGCTGGTTGACTGAGTAGAGCATCCATATCTCTTAAGTGTTGAGATTTTACAAGTCAAGAGCCAAAATACCTTGTGCTCTTTTTTTTTTTTTGATCCTTTTACCCACCTATGTATTAAGTTTCATGACTATTAGATAACTAGTTTAAGAATCTATTATCAGAGCCATCATTTCCATCAATCCAATGTCTAAGAATACCATCACACAGTGTATGGAATCTATAGCAGAGATTCTTCTGCTTTGCTGTAACATGCCTACCTGATGGTTCCATCAATGTATTTCACCAGTGCCTTGTTTTAAAATTTCTTTTGTTTTGTAACTGTAAAATCTTCATTAAATAGTTGCAACATTGGAATGTGGCATTGGGTTTAGTTTGATCCTGTGTTCCTAGGCGATGTCTCCAGAACACTCTTATTCCAAATGAGATAAGAACTGTTTCCACATCAACACAAGTCATGTGTCAGAAGCTAACTAAACACACCATGGAACCTTTCACCAGCTGCAGGAAAGTAGATCTGTTTTTTTCAGAGATTTTCTTAATTAGTCCAGATTCCTCTTTAGTAAAACTCAGGCCAGTCCCTCCCTCTCTAGAGTTTCGCAAAACAAAAACCACAGCAGACAGTGAGCATCTATCATTGTGCACAAGGTGTTGCTCTGGCTGTTGGCATGTAGGTCACACTACTCTTGACTCTGAAGAACTTTAAGCACTATGGAGGCAAGAATAAGTGAAGGAAGGAAGGACTGTGCACAAAACAAATGCTTATTCAGTTCATGTCACAAATCCACTGCTGAAAGTTGAGCGAGCTTGTACCTTGACTGATGACACATTGGTGCTTCAGTTTCTCCCTGCGTAAGAGATGATGATGACAAACAATGATTGTACACTTCATGAGATTTTGTGATGCTCAAATAAAAGCTTTTATAAATGCTCTGAAGACTTCCTGGTGGCAGCACTCGATGCCTGCTATTATAAGACTTATCGAGGAAGAATATCAGAATAATAGCCTTGATTAAGGTCTGATTCATACTTTTATTTTGGGTCCTAAACTGCATTTGATCTCAGGACCCCTGTCTTCCATGATCAGGCCCTTAGATCTAGCTTTTCTTTTTTCTGTCTTTGATCACTTCTTGTCATTCTATTAGGCTCTATTTCCATTCAATTATTTGTCAAGCTCTCACCATTTGTCCTAAAAAATAGATGCTTCCTACAGAAATGGGGAATGAAGAAAACATGGTGTGTTATCAGTGACACACAGTAAGGCAGGGAAGCCTAGGAGGTCACAGGAAGAAAGAAAGATCCAGTCCCAGTGACTGAATCTAGTTCAACTCTCAGGGAATCCACAAGAGGAATATTTGAATGTAAATATATGATGTATTATGACATACTATGATATACTATGGCTGGGTCAACTGCTTATTCTTCCTCACATACCTTTATCTATTATACATATCCCATTTCTATAATAGCTTGTGAACACTTCATTGTCACTTTCCTCTTTGCCTCTAAAATTCTTCCGCATAAGTCTTTATTTTGTCATTTTCAGTTTAAAGCTCCCAAATCCCCTACTGCAGTCAGGAAACATTAAAATCCCAGGCACACTACAAACAATACACACACACACACACACACACACACACACACACACACACACACACACGTACACATGCACCATCCTCATGATCTATCTGAGTCTTTCCTTTTTTCTCTCATCTTTCCTTGCTTTTCCAACCTATCTGTTGGTACCCAGTGTCTAGCCTCCAACCCACTTTAAGTGTGCTTCACTCTTCTCTTAGAACTCTCTTGCCTTAGGTCTGCCTCCACCAGCAAGTAAATCACTGTTTGCTCACTTGCTTGCCTTTAAGACAGGGTCTCCCTCTGTATCTCAGTATGACCTAGAATTCACTGTGTAGCCCAAGTTAGCTTCAAATTCATGGCCATCCTCCTGCCTCAGCCTCATAAGAGCTACATTATGGGCATCAGCTATTTCACCTAACTAATCAGTGCTCCTTCAGAAGGCTGATTTTGGTTTGTTTTGTATCAATGCAATATTCTTTAGACTCCCTGGCCATTCAATACCTATTTGCCATCCAGTCAGTGAGTTCTCTTACATAGTTCCGGTACAGTCAACTGTCATTTTTTTTTTCAGCGTGTTTTTCACATTTAGATGCAAACCTACAAGCCTTGTGCCTTTTTACATTTTTCTATGTAGTAGAATGACTGGTCAGCTACATACTTCATGACCTTCCACTGCTTATCAAGAATGGCGATGAATTCTATGAGATGGATGAGCTGAGAATGCATGTTCCATCACCCTTATGAATTGTGGATACAGAAGGTACAGGACTGACTCATGACCTAGACAAGTTTGGTTTCCTTTTGGAAGTCTGTAAAACAGCTGAATCTACTACATACTTACTACAGGTAAGTATGACAGATAAGACAGATAAGTATGACCTCAAAAACTTTCAGGTGTTCTGGTAAAGTTTGACTAGAAGACGGAGAGTATCTAGGATATGCCCAGGAGACTCCCCCAGCAAGCATATGTACTGTATGACAAGTCACACGTCATGCCTAGTACCCAAGTGACTCAAACAGCACTTGCTGCATTCAATTTCATCATAAAGCAACCCTCTTAGCATCTTCAAACCAGTTAGACAAGTGAGATATCCATCACATTGAGTTACACCACTCCTAGTGAAAAAGAAAACTCTTTCCCTCAACCCCACCTCTCCACTTGTTCTCACTCAACCCCATCTCAACACCTCTTCCCCCTCAACTCACCTCGATACTTGTTCCTCTATATGTCCCAGAACCGTTTCTATCACCTTGCCTTGTCCCTCGCACCTCCTGCCCTCCACAGCTTCCACACACACCTACACCCTACAGCCTTCACCCAGCTGGCTGCCTGCCACTCACAGCTCCTCTGTGCCACTAGCTTCCCAGCTCTCCCTTATCTGATGCCTCTGCTGTCACCCACAAGAAAGCAATGCTCAAAATATTAGACAAAAGTGCGGTTGGCACTAGGAGACACTGTCTGTACAAAATCAAAATAACTCTAAAGCTCCTTAACTCTTAAGCCATCAAGTTGGCAGTCATGTTTCACTTGCATCCTAATAGATTTTAAAGTGTCCCATGGACCAATGGTGATAAAGATTTCACACACACACACACACACACACACACACACACACACACACTCCAGGAAGATGGGATCACCAACTAAAAATATTTTGAACAGTTGACCATAGGTGAATACAGATATAAGCTTGTGGGACAATGTATGTGAAATAAACAAATTAGCTCACCTGGACCAGGTGTTCACCATGGTAAAGAATACCATCACTGACACTTCCATGACTAATTGCTCTCACTAGACTCTTCCAGACAGATCTCATACACAGACAGCATAATTAATGCAGAGCAGCCTTGAAAGCAGGAATCTCTAAATGGAGCCCATCTTGCATCACTGCAGAATTCTGCAGTGTTAATGTGGCCTCCAAATCCAAAATGCAATCAATACCTGTGTCAGAATGGACAGTGTTAGCTATATGGCCTCCTCTTTCCTACACTGGGTGGGTTTATAGTAGATAGCTTATCAAGAGCATTGAAGAGCTTCTATCTGCTGATACCTTCTCTGAGCTTTCATTAGAAATCTTATACTTCACGTGTCCAAAGCAGACGCTAGCCTGCACTCATTAAGGCCAAATGAAAACCAACACCACACATAGTCTTTGCCATCTCAGTGGATGTCAACTCAACCTTCTAGTACATCTAGCCTACCATCCTTCATGTCTCCTTCTTGTCAAATAGTCTACAAGAATATCCTGTCTGCTCTACCCCTCAAATAACCTACAAAACAACCACTGACACCCATGTAATGCTACTATCCTAACCAACATCATATCTGGCTTATACATATGATTTCAATTTAACATGCATTGCATGTTAAAACAGTGATTATCAACCTTCCTAATTGTACAACTCCTTAATGCAGTTCCTCATGTTGTGGTGACTCCAACTATAAAATTATTTCCATTGCTACTTTATAACTGTAATTTTCTTCTATTAGATAATGTAAATATATGTAAATAATATAATTATCAGATCATTTTAGGCAACCCCTGTGATAGGGCCATTTGACCCCCTAAAGGGTTCACAACCCATCAGTTGAGAAACATTGCCTTAAAGGAAAATCCAGATCCCATCTCACCCAGAGTAAAAGCTGGAGTCTTTACAATATCCTATGTGTTCATTCTTAGCAGAGAGGGGGATAATGACAAAGGACCATATAGACTGGTTGCCTTATACAATGGAAGTGTACTGCCCTACTATTCTAAAGTCCAAAGTCCAGGATGAAGGCATGTACAGGTTCTCTTCTGCTGGCTGTGATGAAAGGAGTGTCCATGCCTCTCCACTGTCATCTGTGGTTTTTAGGTAAGACTACTGGTATCCATGGTCTTATAGAAGCACCACCTAAACAATGTGTGACCTCATCACTGGATAGCAGTCTCCCTGGGTATGTCTGGATGAATCTAAGTTCACCTAATCACTTCTCACTGTGGATGAGCCCAGAATGAGTTCATCTTGTCCCCTTTTCAGTGACTGTATTTCCAATTGTGTTAGGAACTAAGCATACAAATTTGGAGGAACCACAATTCACTGTATCCTATTACACCTACAGGAAGTGACCTCAGGTCCTCTCATACTTTAGATTCACTACACTGCCTTCATTCTACCCCAGCCACAAAGTTACTAAATTGGGAATTTTTGTGTCAAGTGTTCCCTGACCTTGGGACCCATTTCCTTCAGTATCCTTAACTTTTACAACCTTTTCATATATTTGCTCCAAATTCCACCTGCTCAGGCCAAAAGCTAAATTCTCCAGCATAGTTCCAGTTTGTCATATATTTCTGTTTCTTCCTGTCACACCTGCTTTCTTTTAACATTACACCTAACTTATATTCATATCTGTCTTCTCTAACTAGATGTAAGTGCCATTGAGAGTGGGCTATCTTTGTTTTATTCACTGGATCATCTTAACTTCCACACATTAAAATCAAGTCGGGGTCAAAACATAGTCATTGGTAAGTACAGGATATGTTAACCCACACTCTTCTGATATGTTAACAAAAGTTCTCAGAGGAAAGCCACACCTACCTTAAGCAGGCTCTAAGATTGAATAACTAATTAGAACTTCAGTAATTGCTGGGGAATGGGGATCAATAACAGGCATGTACCCACTTTCTGTAAACAACCTACACAATGCTTTCCCCAGTATCTTTGAAGTGTCCTGATTTTTAATTTCTTTTGTCCTTGTGCTATGAAAACCATGAAATTGTTGCTGTGATGGAACATGGTACTTAGAATGACCTCAATATGTATTCCTGAGCCATGCTCACTCATAGTTAGCACCAGAACAAAATTACTTACATCCATGAGGTGAGAGCTGTGTTTATTGCATCGTAAGATTCATGAGAAAAACATTTCATACTGAGCAGAGCTCTTTCTGAGTGGAATCCTAAAACACTAGTCTTAAGAATGGGGAACTACAAAGAGGAGTCCCTGAAGATGCAGCCACACTTGGGATGTGTGATTGACATAACTTGGGAAAGCAGCCCTGGTCCTAAATGTCACAACTGCATCTGTAAGGGATGAGACCCACTACCCTAAGCAAGACAATGAATTAAGAAATTTTTGGCTAAGAAGTGGAAGTATTGTTTCTATTTAGAATTTTGGTTTAACCATTTTGGCCCCATAGGCAATCAGACATCCCCATTTAAAGTATCATTCTTCACTTTATTTGGGGCCATATACAGAATCTCAAGGGTAAGGTGTTATCATCAAAATGTGTGAACAGGCTCCTCCTCCAAGAGGCTACAATGCTAAGAAGGAAAAAAAAATAATCTAATTGCAATTCAAAGTTTGACAGCCCTTGCTGTAGGAAGCTGTGTGCATGTAATAATGTTTTATTTTAAGCAAAATGTTCTTTGAAGCAAAAAGAAAAGAAAAAAAAAAGAAAAGAAAGAAAGAAAGAAATCTGGCTGAGAAAATGAAAAAGTGACTTAAAAAAAGAATTCATGGAGGCAGATTCAGAATGCACTAAAGCCAGGTGGGACTAAGATTTCCAGTTGATAGTTTCATTGGCATTCATATTTCTCAGGTACTTCTGGTAGATGCACCCTAGACATCAACATTCTTGCCTGCTAGCCTGTGACCAGCAAAAGCTGTTTCTGAGATGACTCTGCAGATTTCAGAGCAATTACTACTGAAGCCTGGATAAGGATCATTACAGGGTATCTATTCTTTACTTTGCTGAAGCTGACTCTGTGTCAAGCAGATGTATGTATGTTCAACATCTTTTCTAGACTTTTATTATTGCCTTGCTTTCCCAATACATGGTATCAGGATTTTACTCCATGGTAAGAAACAGGCTTTTAGAAACATCTTTTTCATTGTTGTTGCTAACAACTAAACTAACTAACATGTTAAACACACAGGTAGGTGGGTTCTACTACCAAGGAAAAGAGTAGTAAGCCAGAGAGCCAACAGATTAGCATAGTATACCTTTCCTCAGAGTAGCAGCATATCTTTTCTCAGAATTCCAGTATACAATGTGAGCCTTTAAAACTTCAAATAATTTCTAACATTTAAGTTAAATTAGTGCTTAGTCACTCGCCCTCAATAGAGACATTTTTTATGGTATCCAGGCTTTCAAATTTAAATATATCCAGGTCACTGGATTTTGTGCTCCATTGATTTCTTTAGCTCATTCATGCAGCATCTGTGAAAATCACTCCTATCACTCTCCTTATGAGTTGGTGCATAGCTCCAACCCTGTAATTTTTACAACATGTAATTCAAATCCTACCATTAATGGCCACTTAAAATAAACCTCTTCTTTCTTTCTGAAATCAATCAGCTTACCCCCTTCATCCCATACTGATAAAGAATACTCAGATGGTTTTGAAGACTACGGGAAAGTGGGTACAAAAAGGGTAAATATTTGCCATTTCCAAGTCTCTAAAAATGAGTGCTATTGTGATATTTCATCCCCAGAAGAAATAGCAGAGCACAAGAAGGACCCATCATATGAAGTCTTTTATGTCCTGACATGTAACTAATTCCACCCACTGTCCTGCCATCTGCAAATACCCTTTGCCTGGATCCTGTTGACACTGAACATGGTCAATAAAGAAAGTATTTTTTTTTAATCAGACAGAGAGTTACAAAGAAGAATGACATAGACAAGGGACACAGAGCAGAGAAATGCATGCCCACTACCATTTTTTTTATTCCTAGACTCATGGGTACCACACACTTAGTAATCAAAATCTATCAGATATCAACTGTGGTTTTAGAGGAAAAGAAAATAATTTGAGTCATAAAAATTATTCTTCATCTTCAGTGTGAAGAAGCCCAAGAAGTATGAATGTTCTACATACAGCAGAGAAACATGCCAAGCCACCATTCCCTGAGTCCCATTGGAAGTACACAGCTCAAGGCAAGTAGGTAATTCACTTCACAGGCTAGCAAAGTCAAACTGGAAAGGAAAAGGGTATGCCTGAAGTTTTATAACATGCAGTATAATTTATGGAGTTAAATCTACATATAACTGACCTTTCTGTTTCACCTTGAAAGATGCTTTTCTGAAACACAGGCTTCTAATCCTATGCAAACCAAGATGCTATCAATTTGACACAATTCACAACCACATGAGAAGAGATGCTCAGTGAGAAATTGTCTAGATTAGGTTGTTGTGGGCATGCTGGAAAAAAGATTTCCCTTATTGATCATGGTACTGAAGCTTTCCACTTTGTGTTGTAACTTCCCAATATTTTTGGTCTTTTTCTATTTTTGGAGTCCTTTTCTGTCTCATCTTCAAAAAGAGTCATTTCATATAATCATCTATTTGATCTACACCCTAATATCTTCTAAATGTTTCATTAGCAATTTCCTGTAGTCTCTGAGTTCTTCTAAGAGGAAGTAGAGCAAGATGATCAAGAACTCCAACCTTAATCAGGGGGCATAGATTTAAGTCCTAAGGTACTTTCTCTCTGTATGATGCTGGAAAGAATGCTGTAATTCTCTGTGCTTCAGATCATTTGCTTTTAAAATGCAAATTATCAAGGTGCTATTTTCTACTTTATAGAGTGGTTCTTTTGATTCAATCATTTTACATGCTGGAAATTTTAATTCAGTTCCCTGGCCATGGTAAATGCTTAACATGTTAGCTAATACTATTTTAATAGTTGAACCAGTAACTTTTATAAATTAAAAGTTAATATTTGACTTACAATTAAATTTTTGTTCATCCAAAATATATACAACTTCTAGAAATATATATATTGGATAATAGATGGAGCCATTATAGGTTTAAAGAGAAAACTGACTCTAGAGGGATGTCCAGAGACCTACAAGGAACAATGATGACCCCAACTGACAATCTGAGCAATAGTGGAAAGGCTACCTTAAATGCCCTTCCCTAATAATGAGATTGATAACTAACGTATATGCCATCATAGAGCCCTCATCTAGTAGCTGATGGAAACAGAAACAGACACCCACAGCTAAACACTGAACCACTGAGCCATACTTCTGGAATCCAATTGCAGAGAGGGAGGAGTGATAAGAAAATGGGAGCAAGACCAGGCTACAGAAACCTACAGAGACAGCTGATCTGAACAAGATCATACAGGAGCTCATGGACCCCAGACTGATAGCTGAGAAACCAGCCTTGGACTGACTCAGACCCCCTGAATGTAGATCTCAGTTAGAAGGCCTGGGCAGAGGAACCACCATACTGATCTCCAAAATGGCTGTATGAGTTTGCATTCCCACCAGCAGTGGAAGAATGTTCTCCTTTCTCCACATCCTCTCCAGTATGAGTTGTCATTGGTGTTTCTAATTTTAGCCATTCTGGCAGAAGTAAGATGGTATCTCAAAGTTGTTTTGATTTGCATTTCCATGATAGCTAAGGATGTTCAACACTTTCTTAACTGTCTTTCAGCCTTTTTAATTTTCTCTATTGAGAATTCTTTCTTCAGTTCTATAACCCATTTTTTAATAGGGTTATTTGGTGTTTTGTTGACTAGTTTCTTGAGTTCTTTGTGTATTTTGGAGATCAGCCCTTTGTCAGATATAGGATTGGTGAAAATCTTTTCCCAGTCTGTGGACTGTGGTTTGGTATTGTCAACTATGTCCTTTGCCTTACAGAAGTTTCTAAGTTTGAAGAATCCCATTTATTAACTGTTGCTCTCAGTGTCTATGCCTCTGGAGTTATGTTTAGGAAGTGGTCTCCTATACCAATTTGTTCAAAGGTACCTTCTACTTTCTCTTCTAAGAGGTTCAGTGTGGCTGGATTGATGTTGAGGTCTTTGATCCATTTGGACTTGAGTTTTGTGCATGGCAACAGACATGGGTCTATCTGCAATCTTCTACACATCCTCATCCAATTGTGCCAGCACCATTTGTTGAAGATGCTGTCCTCGCCCCATTGTATAATTTTACCTGTTTTGTTGAAAATCAGGTGTTCATAAGTGTGTGGGTTAATATCAGGATTTTCAATTCGATTTCATTGGTCTACTGTCTATTTTTGTGCCAATACCAGGCTGTTTTCAGAACTATAACTCTGTAATAGAGCTTAAAGTCATGGATGGTGATGCCTCCTGAAGTTCTTTTATTATATAGGGTTGTTTTGGCTATCATGGGTCTTTTGTTTTTCCATATAAAGTTGATTAGTATCCTTTGAAGGTCAGTGAAGAATTGTACTGGGATTTTAATGGGGATTGCATTGAATCCGTAGATTGCTTTTGGCAAGATTGCCATTTTTACAATGTTTATCTTACCTATCCAAGAGCATGGGAGATCTTTCCATTTTCTGGTATCTTCTTTAATTTCATTCTTTAGAGCCACAAAGTTCTTATTATATAGGTCTTTTACTAGTTTGGTAAGCATTACCCCAATACACTTTATGTTGCTTGTGGCTATTGTAAAGGGTGATGTTTCTCTGATTTCTTTCTCTGCCTTTTTGTCGTCTGAAAAAAGTAGGGCTACTGCATATCCCCAAATGATCCACATCCATGCAACAAAGACATTGGTTCAACTATGTTCATAGCAGCACTATTTGTAATAGCAAGAACCTGGAAGCAACCTAGTTGCCCCTCAATTGAAGAATGGATAATGAAGATGTAGCACATCTACACAATGGAATACTACTCTTCAGAAAAAAAAAATAATGGTATCTTGAAATTCGCAGGCAAGTGGATGGCACTTGAAGAAACCATCCTGAATGAGGTAACCAAGTCACAAAAAGAGGAACATAGTATGTACTCTCTCATATATGGATTTTAGACCTAGAGCAAAAGATCACCAGCCTATAATTCACACCACCAGAGGAACTAGGATACAAGGTATATTCTAAGAGATCCATATAAAGTCCCTCACAGAACAAGGGCCAAGTCCCCCAGAGCACACGGGAAGTGTGTGGGGGAGCAGTGAATGGAGAGAGATGTAGGAGAAAGAGAGGGGGAGGAGAGGAAAACACGTATGACTAGTAAGACAGAGTCAGGGTAGGAATAGAAGACAGGGGAGAGGTAGAGAGAGAGAGAGAGAGAGAGAGAGAGACAGACAGACAGACAGACAGACAGACAGAACATAAAAGAGGCAGCCAATAATGGTTTGAGAAAATTGAACCCAAAGAAAGGTCTAGAGACCTACAAGATTTCCACCAACTATCAATTTGAGCATCCTTGGAAAGGCTACCATAAATGCCCTTCCTGGGCATTTATGATAGTGAGATCAACAACTAACTTATCCATGGAGCCCTCATCTAATACCTGTTGGAAACAGAAACAAACCTAAACACTGAGTCAAACTAGAACCCAGATGCAGATGGACCAGGTTGCAGAAACACATAGAGACAGCTTATCTGAACAAGGAGGAGCTAATGGCCCCCAGACTGATAGTTGGGAATCCAGCATGGGACTGATCCAGGACCCCCCGAATATGGGTTTCCGCCAGAAGGACTGAGCAGTCTAAGGGACCTCAGACAGTGGAACCAGGATGTATTCCTGGTGCACAAAAGGACTTTAAGGACACATCCCCCATGGATGGATAATGCCTTAACCTAGAGACAGGAGAGAAGCCCTAGTCCCTATTTCAAATGACCTGTAAGATCTACACGACCTGAATGGCATTGCCCTACATATGGAAGTAGGGTGGGGCGATGGGAGGGGAGGGTGATCAGGGTGCATGTGAGAGGGCAGAGAGGGTAAAAGTGAGGGAGGGAGGGAGAGAGGCAGGGAGGCAGGGGGGCAGGGAGGCAGGGAGGCAGGGAGAGGGAACTGGGATTGACATGTAACATAATAAATTAAATTTTTAAAAAAGGCCTGGGCAGTTCAAGGGAGCTCTGACAGTGGAACCAGGATGTTTCTCTGGTGCACAAAAGGGTTTTGGGAGCACATTCCCCATGGAGGGATACTCCCTTAGCCTAGAGGCAAGAGGGAGGGCCCAGTCCCTACTCCAAATGACTTGACACATTTTGATGATCCCTCCTGGAAGGCATCAACCTCCCTGTGAATTTGGGTGGTGGGGAATTGGATGGGAGAGGGGATTGGGGGGCTTGGGAGGGAGGGAAAGGGAACTAGGATCAATATGTAAAATAAGAAAAATAATAAATATATGCATACACACATACATACATACATATACATATACATATACATATACATATACATATACATATACACATACATATATATATATGTATGTATATATATATATATGTATATGAAAAGCCAGAGGGAGATGCAGAACCAATATTACATTTGTCGTTTTTCATGTGTAACATGCTCAGAAAAAAAAATTCTGTTTATCTAGAAAAAAGAAAAAAGAAAAGAATGATTAGTGACTTTTTGTTTCTTTTACTGTCGTTAGGAAATACAAAATCTGTCGCAGAATATATGGTGTGACATAATGTGTATGATTTTCACACATAAAAATATTATGTTGTTCATATCTGTAACTCCAAGGAGAGAGTTGGATTGATGATTCAGGTCTATTTTGCAGAGCTGAAATAGTAGATATGAAGAACAGACAGGAAATAAAGGGTGAATCTGATTAGTAGATTATGCTCTTTCTACACACAGTTCTGTAAGTTAAGTATATAAACATTCAAGATAGATATCCACAATGAACTGTCACTGAATATTTGAAGTAAATGAAAGAAGTAAAAAACAGGGACCAATATTAATGGAAAAAGAGAAATAAAAATAGTAATATTGGCAAATCTTTTCAACACATAAAGGAAGACAAATTGTGACAAAGAATATGAATATTGAAGAAACACAACCCAGTCCTCCCCACATGAGTTGAATCCTTTGGAAGATATTCAAAGCAGAGTTGCGGCACTGTGGAAAGAAATATCAGGACAAATTGATAGTGTAAAGAGACAGCCATTGCCCCAGAATATAGCCGTGATTGAAAGTGGGTGTAGAGACATGAAGACCCAATATTGAAATAGTCAATAGTGAAGACTGGTGGAAAATAAATGAGGAATGACTGAGGAATTGCCTATGGCATCGTTTGTTCTCTCAAACAACTTCTTTGTGACAAATGTTATTTGTGTTGCTGAGTCAGAAACTATCACATAAATTGGTAGAAGGATCCAAGGCTGAAAGAACAGTTTAGGTTTATGGAATATTCAAGTTGAAGGGATCATTGAAGCCATATAATTAAAAGTTCTTTATCATGCTGACTCCTTAATTCATTTGGTCATACAAAAATATTAGTATTATGTACATGAACATTTTTATAAGAACTTTACCTATAGGGTCAATAGCATGCATTCTCTGGTTTTAAATAAGGATATTTCTCACATATTTTCCCAGAAATCCTTTTCATTCTTTGAAATGTTTAGTATGGAACTGATACTTCTCCTGTGAAACATGATTTTCAACCCTGGGCAAACAAAAATAGTGCCTGTGATGGTTAGTTTTAACTTGACACAATTAGAACCTCTACAGAAGAGGAGTCTGGATGAAGAACTGTCTAGGATCAGGTTCTCACCCTTCCTGATGCTGTGACTCTCATGTTGTGCTGGCCCCAACCATAATTATCTCCATCACTACTTTATAACTCTAATTCTTCTACTATTATGAATCATAATGTAAATAGCTGATGTGCAGGATTTCTAATGGGTGACCCCTGAGAAAGTGTTGTTCAACCACCAAAGGGTCATGACCCACAGGATGAGAACCACTAATCTAGATTAGATGTACCTGTGCACGTGACTATAAGGGACTTTCTTAGTGGTGCAAACAGAAATAGGAAAACTCACTCTGAATGTGAGCAGCATATTGTAATGCTGGAATTCCTTTGTTCTCAACCAGTCATTCAGATTTTAGAGCATTCGCTTTTGGCATGCTTCTACCCTTCTTCTGCCATTCCTTTTAATATTACAGATTCACTAAATGAGACATAAATCATCAAGAATAATTTCCAGTTGTCTATGATCAGCTCACACTCAATTTCATTTTCTTTGAAAGTACAAGCCATCATTGCTCCTGTCAGTATCACGCCTTCCCATCTCTAACCCAAACTAAATCCTCCATTGGGGAGCATCACAGAAATGAATCTGGGTTCATAAAATTTTAATATTGTTGGCCAATAAAGTAATACCACAAAGGTTGAAAAGTGACATTGTATATAGACTTCCCACAGTATTCCCTAAGTATTAATACTTCCCCTACATATTAATATTTATTGAGTATTAAGGAATGATAAATATACAGAATTTACCACACTAATATATGTTCTACCAGAGAACTGGAATTAGTGTAGTCTTGCCATTTTACTCACATGGGAATGGGTATTATGGAGGCCAGGGAGATAGTCCAGTTGGTAAAATGATTATTAATCAAGCATAAGGAGATGATCTCAGATTTCCACCAGCAACACAAAGGCCAAGTACAAAGCACAGGTCTATAAGGTCTGTAAACCAGTGCTGGGGTCATAGAAACAGAAAATCCCTGAAGCATACTCATCAGCTAGTCTTGTCAAAATGCTGAGTGCTGGTTACTGTGAGAGATCCTATATATAAGTTATTTTTGATTGTTGTGATTAAACTCCATGACCAAAAGCAGCTAATAAAGCAGAGTCCACCATGGTGGGGAACCATGGTGGTAGGAGCATGAATCTGAGAGATTACAGTTCGACCACACACACACACACACACACACACACACACACACACACAGAAAGAGAGAGAGAGAGAGAGAGAGAGAGAGAGAGAGAGAGAGAGAAGAGAAAGAAGAGAGCAAACAAGAAGTTGGTGAGGCTATAAAACTATTCAAGCCCACTGACATATTTAAAGTGACATATGTCACTTAAAGTTTAGTAATATGCTTTATCCAGCAAAGTTCCACAAATTAAAAGTTCAATGCACACACTATCCAGCTAAGAAGAGAGAAGGAATTCTTTCTGTGCTTTTAAACAGTTTGGTGCTCATAATAGATCATGACAATGTACTATGAATTTTTTTATAAAAGCTAAAAGGGAGAATTTTTTCCCCACAGAAATGATGACTTGTTGAAGAAATGCCTATTAAATCTGATTTAAGCACTATATGTGTTATGTGTGAAACTTTAAATGATATTCCATGAGTATGTACAATTTTATGTGTTAGCTAAAATTAAATTTAATAGGAAAGGTATTTTGCAAATTCTAAAAAGAAATAAAAAGCAAATAACATCTGAATCCAATAAAAGGGCTATTCTGCCCTTTCCGATCTGATGGCCTTGTGTGATGGGAATACATTAACTTTCTGTTCTGTCCTGAGAGCCACCAAGAGATAGGATCTAAACAAACAAACAAAAGGTGATGACAAGAGCAAATAGGCTAGAGAATAAATATCCTATAATATCACACAGGACAAAAATAAGAATATAGCAGAACTAAAAATCTAGAAACATGGCACACAGAATCAACTCAGCAGGACTCATAGGGAAGGGGCTCATGGAGGATGAAGTGGTCATCACAGTGCAAAGTCCTCTGCATATATGTTACAACTGTTGGTTGGTATTTTTGTGGGACTCATAAAAGTGGGAGAGTGGTATCACTGACTCTCTTGCCTTCTCTTTTAACACTTTTATTCCTATTGGGTTGCCTATTGTAATTTTAAAAATGAGAGAGGAAGACTCCATGAGACAGGGCTCACGTGGAGGGGTTTTTTTTTTTTTTTTTTGTTAGGGAAAAGAGAATGGGAAAAAGAGGAGGAGACCAACCTCTAGGGACAAGAGGAGCAGAAGACAAAAGAGAGGCAGAGAGGGGTTAGAGAGACAGGCAGAAAAGCAGAGAGAGACAGAAAGAGAGAGAGAGAGAGAGAGAGAGAGATGGGAGGTGGGCAGGGTCCTTTTAAAAGGGAAAACAGTGAATGTGCATAGGTGGTGTTCTTAGTGGATACAGCTGAGGACATATCCTGTCAGAACCTCAAGGGCAGGCCAGTACAGATGCCTGAATGTTGTGCCTGGTGTTACTGTAAATTGTTACACCATTTTCAGTTAGTATCCCTGGGAGGCCTGCTCTTTTCTGAAGGGAAATAGAGGAGGCATGGATCTATGAGAGAGGGGAGGTAGAGAGGAAATTGTGCTCGGGATGTATTTCATGAGAGAAGAATAAAAAAATAAATAAATAAAAGTAAAGAAATTGATTCAAAAAATCTGGAAACACATCATTTCAGAGAAAAGAAAACTAATTTAAAAAGCTGAGGTGAAAGGAGCTGCCATCAGCCTTCAAATATTCCAAGCACCATCAAAAGATGTTTGGAATTGTGAAAGAAAAGATTTCAACAACAAACTTCATTCCTGGTATGTTCTGTTATTTTGACTTGCCATTGCCTGCTGCCTTCCAAGAAGCCTGCTGTACATCAGTAGGGGTGGAGAGAAATGAATATACCAACTCCACCAAATAAGAATATCCCTGACATATCATGAGGATCACCGTGTCCACAAGGAGACAGGATGGAGGGAGGTGGGCAGTGCAATCCTATCTGGACCAAGGATTTTAGGAAGAAAAATAAGACCTAGTGCAGATGCCAAAAACCTCACAAATATGATTTATGAAAGTAATAACTTTTAAATAATACAAAAAAGTCACAAACAGCATTCTACCAAGTAGGTATTAATCCTCCTGGGAAGTTAATCCTGGGAAGATATCAGCAGGTTTGAAGGTCATTAAGGATGGAGCCTCCTTCAAAATCACAAGCTTGTAAAACCTGCTCCACAGAATGGTATCACTATTGTGTATCTCCCTAGATAGACACATGGCACTCTGAACTAAGTAGACTATATAACTGGGACTTTCTGATGAATACCTAATCCCTTAAAAATTAATCAGAATGGGCCAGTCAATCACCTGGACAGGAAATGCCCCTAGAAAAGCTGTGTAGTCTAGAAACTTCATAAATAGTGTAAAGCCTGCCTAAAAATGCTGGTTAGCTAAATTGTCTTCTGTACATTGTGTTCTGTACCAATGTCCACACTTGGCTTCTAGAAAATGTTTTGTTCCATGTGATCTCTCTATTCATGGCCCACTCGCCTCCCTTGATGGTCCTGTGGTTTTCCCTGAATAAACTCTGCCTGTCTTATACATTGTACTGGCTCTCTTTTGGATTCTTTCAGCAGAGATCACAAAACTCCAAGGGGCCCTGAGAGCAGAACAAGATGGCAATAGCAATACAGCTTCAGAGCAACAACCTCTGAGTTTTCCTGGATTTATTTTTTGTCTTTTTTCAAGTACTATATTTATATTTTAAGTACCAAATTTCTATGTCATTTGTCAATACCAACTTCGAATACAGCACTATACCATTAGAACAGTTTTTTTGTTTGCTTGTTTACAGACTGCTCCATTCAAATTTGTAGACTGTTAGGGGTCATACTCAGAGCTTTGCTTATACTAGGTAAGTGATCTATCCCTGAACTACATCTCTACTTAACTCCATATGTTCTTAACAAAATAAATAAATAAATAAATAAAAACTATACCAACTATATATATATATATATATATATATATATATATATATATATAAAAAACTGTACCCTGATCACTTCATCTTGCCTTCTTGATTTTTCCATCTACATGTTTTACATTACCAAGATCAAAAATGTGCTATTCTTCAGCTATAAAATATTTCATATCTATAAGAAATTGAAAACTGCAAGATCAATAAATATCTAAAGATGCGTTTAAGAAACAGCATGTTTGCCTGTTATACACACAGCCACTGAACTCAGTTTTCAACATTGCCCAAAAAATAGACAGCATATCTATTCTAAATAAGTTCACCTTAGAAACAAGCTGTATCATTTTGATGTAAACAAGACCACCTCTTAGTTTCAAGGTTCATAGTTTAGTGTCAACTTAAGAAGACGATAGAACCTAATCCTATTTTCATTCTCTAATAAGAGCAGAATCATGCTATGTTTTATGTGGCTGACTGCCATAGGTACTGTGAAGAACACTTCTTATTGCTCTAAAGAGACTCCTATAGGTAACTCCTATTAAAGAAAGTAGTTAACTAGGGACTTGCTTATAGTTTTAGAAGGTCAGTCCATGATAATCATTGAAGCAAGGAGACATGGTGCTAAAACAGTAGCTAAGAAGTTATATCCTAGTCAGAAGAGAAAGAGAGAAAGAGACACAGAGAGACAGACAGACAGACAACATGTGGCATAGGCTTTTGAAACCTCAGCCCACCCCCCAGTGGTACATCTCCTCCAAGAGGACCACACCTATTCCAACAAGGGCACACCTATTCATTCTTCCCAAACAGTTCATTAAGTGGGTACCAAGCATTCAAACATATGGGCTTATAGGAGTTATCCTCTTTTATTCTAACTGCCACACTAGCTGAGGAATGTTTTGTTTATAAAGTATATGTGATCATATTAGGTTGCTAGACAGGTACTGGAAGTCTTGGATAGACCCATACTTCATGATAGGTAGGGTGTGGACCCCACCTCCCATTCCCTTTGTAACATTCATAGCTACCCAGACTTAGGGTTTCAGATATCATATAAAAAGGTAGAGATGCCTGGTCCTTGTTGAAAAATCTATTCCCTCCTGGTAAAAGAATATGAGTTCTACCTCTTGCTGGAGAGAAACGTGACATTCTGGGTGCTTCAAAGATTAGAAAATTCCACACTACTGTCTCTTCCCTGGAGAGTTAGTACACCTACACCTGTCAATCATGTTGCCAGGAAAGAACTCTACAGGAAAGCTGATTCACCTGAAGACATGCTAAGGCAATGGGAGGAATAATTATCCTTTTATGGTATTAAGCCTTCCAGAAGCCCCACCCAGAGGCAGCTACTTAAGGACCTTTTACCATGGGGTACTATCAAGCCTGCTTGCTACTCTGCATTCTAATCTTAAGAGAAGAAGCCTTTCCTTTTCCTCTTTTCCATCATTTCTTTGGACACTGTCACTATCTTAAATAGGCTTTCCCCGGTACTCTGGGCTTCTCACTATTTCTCTGACCTCCATGCCTAACTCAAAAGGCATGATTTTCTCTTCTTGTCCATATCCTCTAGGCAGTTCCCAAGATTCACAGCTCGTTTGCCATGTTGTCTTTCTTTCTGACTCTAATAAAACGGTGCTTTAACTTCATTCTAGGTCTATTCTTTTTAAATCATCAATATGACTAAAACCCCGCAAAGTGGGAATCTCAATTTTTTGGTTACAATGATAATTTTACCTGGACATTCTGATTTGTATGCACATGTCTGTCTAAGTGTATGTACCTTAAGATACAGTGCATGAGAGAGAGAAGGGAAACATCCTAAACAACAATGAAACTAGACTCTTTAATTCTGCTCCGCTCTTGGAGAAAGCAGGAGATCAAACACTCAAGAGTTAACTGAAAATTATTCAAGGATACTAGAAAGCAGCAGTTCTAAGTGGCTTTCACCATATGCTTCCTTATTATTGGGGGGGGGGAACCTTATTCTCCAACGAACTGAAGATAAGGGCGATATCTACTTTAATGATCACAATTCAAAGACACAGCTTCCTGATCCTTGAAAAGGGTATTCTTGAGATACAAAGCCGGCAATAAAAGGAGAGAAGATCTATTTTTCAAAGGAACACAGAAAGGATTCAAAAGTATGAATGTTCTAATGTAAACAGTCTACCAAAGGGAAGGTCCAATACCTAGCTAGTGTCACACTGAATGAAGGCTTCCTAAGTTTAATGAATGGAATTGTCTTCAATATCTGTGTGAGGTAAACCAGCTATGCTGCTATTGCACATATTCTCAGAGAACTTTATGTTCTAGCTCAGAGATAGCTGCTCGCCCATGTCACCATTGCATTACTTGCAAGAGCCAAGACATGGAGGAACAGCCTAAATGCCCATCGATCGGTAAATAGATGAAGTATGGTACCCTTGTACAATGAAATAGTATTCACCTGTTAAGAAAAATAAGATTCCATGGTAAATGGATGGAGCTGGAAACAATCACTCTGAATGAGGTAACCCAGACCTGAAAGGACAAACACTGGATATTTTCTCTCATTTGTGGCTATTAGCTTAAAATATCCAGTTATTTGTGTTTCATTTAGAATTCCCACAGAGTCACTAAATGGAGGAGCTGGGGGTGCTTTTCAGGAAGGTGAGGTAGGATAGGGTTGCCTAAAGGATTAAATGGGAATAATGGAACAGGAGAGGTTAAATGGTATGGGTGTGGGGGACATGAGGGCAAAGTAAAGGAAGAAATGTTAGTGTACATAACTAACACTAAGACCTTCAAAAAAAAGTCATATTGAAACTTACTAATATAGAAGACTCCTAAAATACATACATGTGCATATAAAAATACTTAAAATGCAGCTACCCTATAACAGGATGACAATGGCCCTACTAGATGATACAGGCTAGCAAAAAAGAAGCTCAATGACAGAAATGGGTTACCTCTTTGGAACTGTTGGCAGTGTTTCTGGTCTATGGGAAAGGTGGGTCACTCCTTGAATTAGAAATATTACTTCATCTGAAATATGCGACTAGTTTGGTAATAGTCATCACTCTCAAAGCCCCTTACAAATGTGGAATGGAACAGGTGAAGATTGTCTAGCAGCTGGAGGGATCTCCCTGCCGAGCCTGAGCACCTGAGTTTGAACCCTGAAAAACATATGTTGCAAAGAGAAAACCTAAGTCTGACCTCTAGATGTACATGCCATGGCATATATTCACCTACACACATGCATGCGTATGTGTGTGCATGTGTGCAAGCACACATGTGCAAATAATGTAGATTAATGTAGATTTTATTTTACTATCTAGAAAAGAAATATGAATTGAAGTGTGTCACACACACACACACACAGTACCCACACCCCAGTTAAAGATTTTAAAAGGGTGGTTGATTAGAATTTCATGATTATAGAGAATGAGAATATTACATATGCACAGCCAAATTATCTTGGGCTATCTTTAGTCTCCTTAAGAGTCATCCATTGCCCACTTAAGCATCTGACACAACTTCTTTTTAACTAATGCCTTTGAAATGTATGAATAAACTATTAGAGTCCACCAGCCCCAATGCTAAGAATGTCATCTCACACCATCTGACCTACAGAAGTTCTCCTTCCTTTGTTGTAACCACCTACCTGGTATCCACACAATGCATTTGGTAAATGCCTTAATTTATGACTATTGAAAGTTCACAGAGCCCCTTCTGCGTTGGAACATAATATTTGAGACCATTCAAAACATAGTCACTTATATTTGGCTCAGAATAAATTGCCTCTTCTTCCTTTTGAAGTGAGAGTTGTGTTTATATCAATGGAGAAATTATGACGTTGAAGTCAAAAATCAGGACAACAAATCCCACTCTGTTTCACCTTGACACAATTACATAGAGTGCCTGGGTTTCTATGTGGGAGCCAAGAAAGAGGAGCCTCTGAGACGTTATGGATCTTGAAGATTAAAGAACCTTAAGCTTGGATAGGCACAGGGAACTCCCTGGAGAAACTAGTTTTACTTCCTGAGCATTTGTTAAGTGGAGATAGCTTCTTGGTTAGAGATGGAAGCTTGTGTCTACTTCTCTATCTCAGCACCCTGACTGGTTAGGAGTTGTGCAGGCCCTGTGCATGATGCCTCAGTCTCTGTGAATTCAGATGTGTGTCAGTCTTGTTGTGCCTGGAAGACATTGTTTCCTTGGTATCATTCATCACCTTGGGCTCTTGTAATCTTTCTGCCTCATCTTCAAAGATTTCCCAGGCCCTAGAGGGGAGATCTATGAAGAAGACATCCTATTTAGGACTGAACTTTTCAAGGTCTCTCATCCTCTGGATATTGTTCAGTTATGGGTCTTCATATTATCTACAGCAGGAGGAAGGTTCTCGAATAATGACACAATGAGACCTGATTTAAGGTTTATGGTGTGGTAGTTTGACTATAATCCCCCCCCAATAATTTCACAGGGATTGGTACTATTTGGAAATGTGGCTTTGCTGGAGTGGTTATGGCCTTATTGGAGGAAGTATGTTACAGTGTTGGCAGGCTTTGAGGTTTTTTTATGTTCAACATAGGAACCCAATGCCTTGGTTGATTTTCTGTTGCCTGCAAGATGTCATATTCCAGCACCACATCTGCCTGCATGTCACTGTGCTACTCATCATGATGATAATGGACTGAATCTCTGAAACTGTGATGGAGCCACACTAATTAAATGTTTTCCTTTATAAGAATTATCATGGTCTTCACAGCGATAAAAGCCCTAACTAAGACATATGGGTATAGCAGAATGTCATTAAGAGTCATTTTATAGCTACATTCCTTCAGCAGAACAATAGTTATCTGATTTTCCCCTGATCTATGGCATAAATAGTCTCAGGTTCCTGACCACTGGAGCAGTGTCAGGCATGGGTTTCATCTCATGGAGTGGGCCTTAAATGCAATATGAGAGTGCTTAAATTACTTCCACAATGTATGTGCCACTATTTTATCAGCATGTCATCTAAGCAGGTTAACATTGTAGATTGGAGAGTTACTCAGGCTTGGTGTTTACCTTTATCCTTTAGTAGTATGCAGGGTATCCTTCAGTACCATGAACAGTAGTTGGTAGGTGTGCAGGCTCGAGGTAGACACCAGCTCAATTTCTCCTTTCTCAATTAGACAGGTGTCAGGAATAGAGCCTCACCATCAATTTGTGGAAAGTGGCCAGTAGCCTCAGAAATAGCCTGAGTTGTTTGGGGGTTTCCTTTGGCCAACAATAGAATTAGATGTAACCCATTCCTAGAAGTAGCTGTTTCATGTAGTGGTAAGAGATGTCTAGTTGGGTTTTTCCTCTTTTGTTATTTGGTAATTCCACTCCATTCATATATACATATATAGAAGATATATATATATATATATATGTATATATATATATATATTCTACACATATACTTAATATACATGTGTGATATGTGTTCATATATAACATATAAAGAGGAACATACATGCATAAAGAAGTTTCTACTGTAGTAGGTTTCTGTATGACCCTTCAAATGGCCTTTATTGTTAGCTGTCCCTCTCCATGATTTCTTAAGGAAACACATCAGCAGTTCCTGGTGTGGTCCTCTGAATGCCCCTCCCCCTTTCTTGGTAGCCCTTCCCTTTCACTGCTGTGATGGTTCTTTTGACATGAAGCTCCCAAATACTTAAATGGTAGCTTCCCTGAGGTCAGGGAATGCATTTTGTTCCCATTGTTACAGACCAGAATAGTTTGATTTCCTATTAAAAGTCCACCTACAGTCAAATGTAATTGAGTGTCAAGGAGAGATGAAGTTCTTCTCAAAATTTTACTCTGAAAGATGACATCGTGTCTGCTGAAAAGAAGCAGTGCAGGACCCACATCAGTACCACCAGCTTCTGCAGAGTCATCTTCTTCTCTTCTTCATTCCCTCTAAGGTATGGTACCCTTAGGATATAGATGATGCAGGCCTCTTCTCCACAAGGAAACGGCATGAACAATGTCCTTGAGATAATGAAAGAGACATCTGCAATTTTTCTGACACTCCTTGGTGCTACCTGATGCCTGGGTATCAATTGGAATGGACGGTGGAGGAAAAGGGCTAGAGGGGCCTCACTAGAGCATGCAAATTCAAAATTCAGAGTCTATTCCTACTACACATAGAGATCTTTATGATGCTTAACTGGGTGCACTAAACGTCACAAGACAACCCTATTTCCCTGTGCCCCTAACCATCCATTACCAGACAAGCAAGCAGTTTACATTGAGTGTTCTTTCTTGGCAAGGCATGGTTCTAGGTGCTTTATTTATGCTTATGCATTCAATTCGCATAAAATTATCAAGTTTCAATTTTTCACAGTAAGATGACTCCAGGAGATTCATATCATTTGAAGTAAATAACAAACCAAAGATCTGCAGGGTAACCTCTGCAACTTGAAATACCTACCTCTGGCCAATTCAAGTGGGATAATTTCTGCCAGGATGCCTCTTGCTAGGCACTACAACTGCAGACTTGCTCTCGTAGAACCCCACAATGCAGAGCAGCCTGTCTGCTTCCTCTCACTCTCTGGCTCAAAAGGCTGTGTTGGCCTCCCAGCGTTCACAACTATACCTGGGTGCCACCTGCACTTTTGTTGGGATCTATACCCTGACAAGGCTCATTCATTAGTCACAATCAAATCAGGAGCTCTTTATTAGGAAATTCATTTTTTGGTGGACCCAAAGACATGACACTGAGTCCTGGGTCTATGTTAATTTATATTCATGAAGCTACATCTAGGTCAATCCAAGAAGCTCCAGTATTAATATTTTTTGACCTGGCAAAAGACAAAATGATTAACTCACCCATTTGAAGCCACAACACAAATTTTCATCTTCAACTAGAACTCAGAATGAGATGGAAAATCGGTGACCTGTGCTCTTTCTAGTAGCATTCAACACTGAAAGATAAGGGTGAAAGTAGTTCCATCCTATGAACTCTCAAAGACTAATGGACTGTGCCTTACAAAATACAAATAGCTAAAGACTTGTCACGGTAGTTATGAAGTTCAAACTAGAGCAAACATGTATGTTTACATATGCAAAGTCAAACTGAAGATGGATACAAGACTCAGTGCACTCCTGGCCAATGATTTCCACATGAATATTTTCCTTGCCATTTCTGAGTGGGCTGATACTAGTCTAATGGTCACAACCTACCATCTAAGATATATACAGTTTTAAAGTTAGAGCTCAACTCACACTTGACAGTGAAATTAATTATTATGCCATATAACATAATTATTATGCTATATGGTCTCTGGAAGTGCTCCTCTAGAAAGCCTCTGTGTTTGGGTCTCGTTTCTGAACATTTCACCAGTATCAAACATCCATGAAAGAGATTATAAAGAATTACCATAAGAGAACCCATGGATT
Source organism: Phodopus roborovskii (assembly GCF_943737965.1). Classification (NCBI taxonomy): domain Eukaryota; kingdom Metazoa; phylum Chordata; class Mammalia; order Rodentia; family Cricetidae; genus Phodopus; species Phodopus roborovskii. Next base: position 39,716,315 of record NW_026126511.1, on the reverse strand, counting down.
TCCCACTTATCACTCTAAAGCAAATTTGAATTGTAAACAAAATGATGGTCTTTAACATAACTATAAAAGCCAAATTCCAACTTGAATGGTTCACTAGCTCCCAAGGTGTTATGTGATTTCTGTGTGAAACCACACATTCTTGAATAGCTGATGGAGTGTAACTATTACATAGGTCTACTTTTAATGTATAGGTCACAGAGGGCGAGAGCTTTTTCTTTCAAGTTCTTTTAAAGTTAAAATAGTCCTAGAGTGGCTATGATATCTTGTATAGTGTACATGTTGTTGGAAAATGTGTGTTTATATCTAATTTAATGCCACAGGATGAAATCCAAGACCAAGAGTTACCAAAGCCTGCATCAAAAAATACTTGACCATCCTAACCCTGTTCCCCTGATAGACATTATTTATATTTTCATTGGGTAGAAACTCTAGGAGTATAGCATCTTATGTTTCTGTATTACTCTTCAGCTTCTGAAGCACCTGGACATATATTACTTTGTCCTTTTCTGACATGTCTATGCATGTTTGGGGGGAATGCTTGTATATGGGGATATGTGCAGACGCATATGTGTCCACATGCAGAGATCATAAATAGTTTTGAATGTCTTCCTCAATTGATCTCCCCATTACTGAATCAGGGCCTTTGACTTGAACCCAGAGGTCTCCAATTAATCTAGTCAAGCTAGCCACCCTTCTTTATTAATTCTATCTCTGCCTCCAGAGTGTTGGATCATAGGTGAGTTGCCACACACACCCAGAATTTATGTGGATGCCTATGAATCAAACCCTGGTATTCAGAGTTATGCAATAGCACCTTTGCCACATAGCCATTTCCCCAGCCTTTTTGCTTTAATGCCCTCTCATATGGGCAAAATGAATGGCCCACATTTTATAACAGAAAAAAAGTGAGGCTTAGATGAAGTTAAGTGTCTGGTCCAAAATTCATAAGATAATAAAAATAGATCCAAGTCCTCACTAACTAATTCCACAGTAGAAATGTGTGGATTCTGCTCTACCTAACACAGTGTCAGAGAGACAATTGGGGTGGGGTGAGGAGGGAAAGAGGGAGAGGGGAAGAATAGTCAAGACAGACTTGTCATATCAAGAATTTCCATTTCCTGTCTTCAAAAGTCAAGTGAGGGGCCTGAGAGATAGCTTAGCAGCTAAGATTACTGACTACTGTTCTAGAGGAGCAAGGTTTGATTCCCAGCACCTACATGGTGTTTCATACACATCTGTAACTCTGTTTCCAGAGAATTCAATACCCTTTTCTGGCCCCGGCATGTACCAAGTACACAGTTGGTGAACAGATACATATGCAGGCAAAGTACCCATAAACAAAGGGAAAAAAATCACCCCCTTATTAGTTGCCCAATGCAGAGTGATAATGCATATGCATAGAAACAAAAACAGACTCAGCAGTTTTTATTTACATATTTGTGTGTATAATATATATATATGTATACATACATATATATGTGTGTATTACACACACGTAGAATATATATCTATACAAATATATGCATTGATATACATAAGATATTATGCATGACCCAGAAGAGCTCACTGCAGAGAGCAAGCTTAGGAGCTGATGGGTAAAATCAGACCATGATTGTGACCACCCCAAGCCAGCTGCCAGGTCTTCCCAGTGCATGTTGGGTTCTTGCACAGATGTACTCTGAGTGTGCTTCTGCCTTATTAGCCTATCGGCTTACGTAAATGACCTTAAGCCATTATGTAACAGCGCAAGGCTATGATTCAGTGTACTGTTCTTTCCCACTCAGTATTATTAGAAGCTATTGGGGAAACGCTGCTGGTGCTCTCCAGAAAGGAACCTTTCAATCTTCTATTTAAAGACCTTGTGTTTTCCTGTGACGAGGAATAAAAGCTAAAGCTGCCACATACAAGACACAGCATGATAATCACTATTTTTGTGAAGTTTGGTCATCAACAGAACAATTTGTGTAGTTGATAGATAAGTAAAAGCACCAAGTACAATTACTACATGATATACACACAGCAGGTGTGCCAGATAATATATCACTAAAGATATCGATGTGGATGAGTTGAGTCACTTAATTAAAATTTCCTAACAAGGCATAAAAGAGGAAACTGAGTAGCATCCCTGAGTGCCAATGTGTTATAAATATTAAATCATCTCTTATGGGATTTTCTTCCTAGGGTGTGAACATGTGAAAATACTTTTTAGAATGAAGTAGTAGTAATGCTCAATAGAAAGAGCACTATTAATAATTGTTGATATGCCTTTGGGGGGAAATTCACCTAAAAGGAATTGTTTATAAGGCCTATGAAAAAAGGATTTTAAAAACCACTAACATAATAAGTTCACTAGAGTTCCTTAGCATAGTTCTTACTCCTACAGTGGCTGAACCTGGGTGCCATCATGCATTTCCAGCACCCATGACTTCCTCCTACCCTATTTACCCAGATCCCTAGAACATTAACTGCCTCTCCTCTAGACTTGTGCACTAAACTTTCAGCTTTGACAAAACACTGAGACTGTCTGTCTTGCTTCTTCCTTGTTAAGCAATCTGGTCTGGAAAAGATTCATTCTTCACAGATTTATTTGATGTCTGGTGGCTTACGCATTCAACAACAACATGCCTAAAGGAAGATTCCTCCTTGCTTCCTTCACTATCTCCTACTTACCTCATCTATGTAAAATGGCCTATGATGCTGCAATATCATAATAGTATTAGAACCACCTAAGGCCTGGTGAGATGGCTCAGTGTGTAAAAGCCTGAGGACCTGAGTTTGGATTTCCAGAACACATGAGAAGGCCACATGAGACAAAAGAATCTTGCACTCTTGCTGGCCAGTTAGTCTAGATGAAAAGAGTGAAATCCAAGTTCAGTGGGAGGCCCTGTCTCAAAACAAAACAAATGAAAAACCAAACAACAACAATCTCAACACCCTGACTTCACATACAAACACTAAACAGTAATCAGAAAATTGCTGTGTCCCTGGAGACATTCTAGTGTTTAACAAAAACATAGTTTTGTTTTTCTGAGTCATTAACTTCAATAGTTCTAACAAATTGAATTGTGTACTGTACTAGCACTAGCAGTTCATTTTCCTTCTAGCAGTTTAACCTGGGTATTGGTAGGTGCTAGGGGTCAGTTCCTTTGAGTCTGGGCTGTTTCTTTCTGAAAATTCATTTCTAAAGCTCACAAGAAAACAAGAAGACTGTCACAGCCCAGAAAGAATGATTAGTTCCGGGAGGTTGACCAGATGTACACATAGTTCTCTCAAGCAAAAGGATCTTTTCTTCTGGCTTTGTGTGTTTGAAGTTTTTGTACAGGTTCTCTATCACTATCTATCCCAGTCTGGCCTAGTACCTGTTATCTTATAATCCTCCTGCCTCAGCCTCTGATGTGACAGGATTATAGATATGTGCCACCCCACCTGATCTTAAAAAGTCTTTTTAAGGCTACATATCTCACGGATAAATAGATGAGGAAGGTTTATTGGCAGCTTCACTGAGTTAAAAGAGGGTCACCCCCAAAATAGCACTTGTCTGTACCCAAAAGAAAGAAAGAGAGAGGGAAGGAGAGGGAGTAGACAGGAAAGAGGAAAGTAAGACACCTAACTTGGTTTGTTTTTCCTTCAATGCTCAAATAGAATATCAGTACTTCTAACATCATGGGCAAAGAAAGAAAGAAAGAAAGAAAGAAAGAAAGAAAGAAGAGAGTACTATTAAAGAATGAAAACAAAAGTATAGCAGAGTATACTTGTATTCCAAGCCCCCTAATGAGATTCAAGTATATGATTTGTGCAGGTTTTCTGCCAAATGGCACACACTTGAATAAACCTTGACTGCAATGAGCAAGCACAAAAAGATAAAAATGGGTTTTGCTTGAGAAAAATTAAAACAAATAAAAACATCCAATATCTGACATTTCTCAAAAGTAATCCAAGGGGTGAAGGCAATATGGAGGGGAGGGGTGTTGACATTGCCCATTAGGTAATATCTAATTAAAATCTACAATGTGTTCAGGTCCAGTTATAGTCGTATGTCTGGTTTTGTGTTTTAGAAGATATGCCCAGTATGTACTTACCGGGAAAGGACTTACAGACAGCACCCCAGACAGCTGTGTCTGGTAGCAAGCCTGGCCACCAGACAGTAATCTAAAGTGTTCACATGGCCTCTGTGCTGCCTGATCTCCTTGCTATTAGTGCCTTAATACTCTGACACCACCCTTTAATCTAGATCCGATACCCATGTGTCAACCAATAACTACAGGTGACTTATAGTCCTCTCTTTTGCTTAAGGCAGTTGCTGAGGTGGGTTCTTCAATGGACAGAGTGGACTGATTGATTCATCCTTCAGAATATAAGCAATTTCAGTCACATTCCTGATCTCTGAAGATAGGGACTCAGGAGGAGGATCAAGTCCTTTACCTTTGAAAGTAATGGACTTGATCAGCCTTCTGGGTGATAGTTCTGCATGGATATTCTGAACTTCTTCTCTTTACTAGAAGAGACTTAGTCTGCCCTTTGCTACAGAATATCTTTCAAATAATACTTGTGTAGAAAGATTTGAAATGTAAACATGCTGTTTAAGGAGAGCACTCCAAAGGGGAGGCACGTTTACCTTCCATTTGATAATACCAGAGTTTCTAAAATGCCCAAACCCTCTGTTGCAACACAACCAACTCCATATGTGAGTGGACCTAGAAGGAAATGTTGAAGAGAGCTAAAGGGAGAAATTCTCATAGAGGATGGGCGAAGAGGCTTCCTAGGGAACCACACCGTCTTGCATTCATAAGATCACTGCACAGCAGCAACTACACTGCACTGGGCTGCACTGTTAAACTTCCTTCACATGCATGGTTCTTCTTAATGAAATAGACAGTCCACCCAAATATCTCCACTATACTCTATCTAGGACCATCTGTGATACCCTGGTTGTAACGGAAGCTTGTCAGTGGAGGCATATGAATGGTCACGTCTTCCAGAGCAAAAAACACCAGAAGCCTGGGTTAAAGGATTCTAGATCATGAAGACTTGAAAGCCAAAGAAAAATCTTGGAAGCTAAAGCTAAGTCGTCTCAAAAGATTTCCTGGTTTCCTGTTGCTGGAGTCATTATATCAGGAAGGCAAAAGACCTATGATGCTAGCTGCTTCCACTTAGGGAGGGTTTAGTTTATATTCCACTGGGAAAAAGTTTACTGTCCTTATCAATCAATCCCTTTTTTTTTTTTTTTTTTTTTTTTTTTTTTTTTTTTGCTAGCTTGGGCCAAAAGATGAGAACCTGTTTCAGAAAACAAACAAAAAGTGGAAACTTTTATTAGCATGTACTGCACATGAATTCTGACAACTTCATAGTGTATAAGAAGTACTCTAATCATATATATAATTTTCACTTGACTTTCCTTTCCCTCCCTGGACCAATCTCTTTTCTATTTTTAATTTCTTATTTTACATATTGACCCCAGTTCCCTCTCCCTCCCTCCCTCTTTGCCTCTCTCCCACCCTCTCATCCAAACACCACCTCCCTCCCCTCCTACCCCCCACTCACTCCACATGTAGGGAGATGCCTTCCAGGAGGGGTCATCTAAATCTGTCAAGTCATTTGGAATAGGGACTGGGACTTCTCTCCTGTCTTTAGGTTAAGGGAGTATCCCTTCATGGGGGATGTGCTCCCAAAGTCCTTTTGTGCATCAGGGATACATCCTGGTTCCATTGTCCGAGGTCCCTTAGACTGCACAGACCTTTTACCTGAGACCCATGTTCAGGGGGTCTTAGTCCCATGCCAGATTCCCAGCTATCAGTCTGGGTGCACATTATCTCTTCCTTGTTCAGGTCAGCTGTCTCTTTGTGTTTCTGTAGCTTGGTCTTCTCCTACATCTCGGCATCTGGATTCCAATTTAGCTCGTGTTTAGTTGTGAGTGTCTGTCTCTGTTTCCATGAGCTACTAGATGAGGGCTCTATGATGGTGGATGAGTTAGTAGTCAATCTCATTATCAGGGAAGGGCATTTATGGTAGCCTTTCCATTGTTGCTCAAATTGTTACTTGGGGTCAGTCTTATAGGTCTCTGGACATTTCCCTAGGTTCAGTTTACTCTTCAAACCTATAATGGCTCCCTCTTTTATGGTCTCTCTCTCTCTCTCTCCTCTCATCTATTCCTTCCCTGACTCAATTTTCCTAGTTCCACGTGCTTTCCTCTCCTCCCCTTCTCTTTCTCCTAATTCCCTCTCTATTCACAGCCCCCCCACTCCCAATATGCTCAGAAGATCTTGTCCCTTCCCCTTCTGTGACAGACCTTATATGAATCGCTTATATGTATCCTAGTTCCTCTGGTGGTGTGAATTATAGGCTGTTGATCCTTTGCTCTATGTCTAAAATCCATATATGAGTGAGTACATACAATGTTCCTCCTTTTGTGACTGGGTTACCTCATTCAGGATGGTTTCTTCAAGTTCCATCTACTTGCCAGCAAACTTCAAGATTCCATTGTCCCCCCCAACCTACCCCCCCCCCGCAGAGTAGTATTCCATTGTGTAAATATGCCATGTCTTCTTTATCCATTCTTCAGTTGAGGGGCATCTAGGTTGCTTCATTTTCTTGCTAATACAAATAATGCTGCTGTGAACATAGTTGAACAGATGTCTTTGTTTGTTGCATGGATGTGCATCATTTGGGTATATACCTAAGAGGGGGACTGCCGGGTCCTGTGGTAGACTGGTTCCCATTTTCCTGAGGAGCCCTCATACTGATCTCCAAAATGGCTGTACAAGTTTGCACTCCCACCAGCAGTGGAGGAGTGTTCCCCTTTCTCCACATCCTCTCCAGCATAAGTTGTCATTGGTGTTTCTAATTTTAGCCATTCTGGCAGGAATAAGATGGTATCTCAAAGTTGTTTTGATTTGAATTTTCTTGATAGCTAAGGATGTTGAACACTTTCTTAAGTGTTTTTCAGCCTTTTAGATTTCCTCTATTGAGAGTTCTCTATTCAGTTATGTACCCCATTTTTAAATAGGGTTATTTGGTGTTTTGTTGACTAATTTCTTGAGTTCTTTGTATATTTTGGAGATCAGCCCTGTGTTAGATGTAGGATTGGTGAAGATCTTTTCCCAGTCTATGGGCTGTGTTTGGTATTGTCAACTATGTCCTTTGCCTTTCAGAAGCTTCTAAGTTTGAGAAGGTCCCATTTATTAATTATCAATCTCAGTATCTGTGCTACTGGAGTTATGTTCAGGTAGTGGTCTCCTATACCAATTTGTTCAAGGGAACCTTCTACTTTCTCTTCTAAGAGGTTCAGTGTGGCTGGATTTATGTTGAAGTCTTTGATCCATTTGGACTTGAGTTTTGAGCATGGTGATAGACATGGGTCTTCTACACACCAATATCCCATTGTGTGAGCACCATTTGTTGAAGATGCTTTCTTCCTCCCACTGTATACTTTTAGCGGTTGTCAAAAATCAGGTGTTCATAGGTGTTTGGGTTAATGTCTGGATTTTTGATTCAATTCCATTGGTCTACTTGTCTATTTTTTGTGCCAATGCCAGGCTATTTTCAGGACTATAGCTCTGTAGTAGAGTTTAAAGTCGGAGATGGTGATGCCTCCTGAAGTTCCTTTATTGTATAGGGTTGTTTTGGCTATCCTGGGTCTTTTGTTTTTCCATATAATGTTGATTATTACCCTTTCAAGGTCAGAGAAGAATTGTGCTGGGATTTTAATGGGGATAATCAGTCCCTGGTGGAAGATGTCATTCTGTAAATATGTTTCTCTTTTTGGTTAATGAATAAAGCACTGTTTGCCAATAGGAAAGCAAGATAGGTGGGACTAGGAGACATGGAGGAGAGAGGAAGGAGTAGGGAGGAGATCCAAGATGGAGGAAGGAGAGAGAAGAAAGCCAGCCCTTCTCTCTGGTAAGATGCTTAGATTAATAGAAATGGGTTAATATTTAAGACAGAGCTAACTTATAAGAAACCTGTAACTGGTCAACAGAATTATATCTAGTACAGAGTCTCTGTGTGTTATTGGGGGCTGGCACAGAAGTGGGTCCAGGCCAGCAGGGGAAAACTTACTCTTAACAAATCCCTTTCTTAATCCCTCTCTTCCCTCCCTCCCATGTCCTCACCTAACTTCTCTCTGAAGCAAATGAGACAAAGCATTTTGAAAACTCGGAAACTTCTCCTCTTATACAGTGATATTTGTCCTCACTTTTGGAGACTAATGACCAGGAATTCCAAAATGTTCTTCAAATAAATAATTGGTCTTTTCCTAATCCAGAAGCCCCTCCCCCCCCCCCCACACACACATGTTAGAGTCTTCAGGCTCTTAAATATAAGATTCTAAGACTCTCGGAGGCCAAGATCTGAAATATAGTCTTCAAACTAACAAACTTATAACTGGGCTTAACAAATGGTTCAAGATTGAGTACATTGGAGGCATCTGGGTGAACCCTTGTTTCATAAGAAGAGTCATGTGTATGGTGGTATAAGGGCTGCCACATGAGAAATGCACAGATTAGGCAGCATAAACAAAAACATTTTGTCTCCAATTCCTGGAGCCTTGGAAGCCCTAGATCAAGGCAGTTCCAGTCCACTGTCCTTACATGTCTACTACTCACTGTGTCTTCATCCAATGAAAGCAGTCTGGTTCCTCCACCTCACTGTAAGATCATGACTTCTATTCATGGAGGTCCTGCCATCATAACCTAACTATTCAGATTTCAATGGGGGTGGTGGATAATTGAACAAAAATGTATAGTCTTTAACATTCACCAAATACCAAGCTGTCAAGTCCCACAGCCTTGACAACTTCCCTTCCAGACTGAAGACTGTCTTTTGTAGTGTGAGGGCGGGTTCATTTTGCTTCTAACTTCAATGTCTGAAATCTGTGGGAAGATTTTATAGACCCAGATTTTTCACTTATCTTTGCTATTAAGTACCGGAAAATTTAATGTAAATAATTGCTTTGTTTTTGCTGTTAATGTAATAGTAGGATGGCAGATGTTAGGGCTGTTTTTTTATTCAGACCAAGATAATGTGATAGTGCACACAGTTATCCATGTGGCATTTAAATTAGTGTAAGACATCCTGAAATTCAGACAAGAGTGTGCCCCATCTCTGAGAAAAGCATCAGACAGAGACATCTCTGCCAACATGATGGGGTGGGGGTGGTTACCTTGTGAAGTTCTCCTTCCAAGTCAGAAAAATGGAATGGTTGTAACAAGACACCATGTATCTGAAGAAAATTGTCTTCATGGTATTGTTTTCATCTATAATCATTTGTGCATTTATTTTTTTGTGTTTTGTTTCTTCATTTTTCATGAAAAATATTATGGGTATCTTTGCCTTTGCATCTTCTTACGTCTTTTAGCAAACTTCTAATAAGAAAAAAATAAAAGGATTAGCAAACAGCTATGGAAATGAATATACTTAAGATTAAGTGTGCCCTCATCGTCTCTAAGAGATTTATTATTAATTGTGGATGTAGCCAAGGTGAACTTTTAAGGGATTATGCTTAAATGTAGTCATTTATAAATTATTCATGGCAGTTATATTTTGAAGCCTTTACTTATAGAATCTTACTTTCATATATCTTGGGTCATCTAAGAATTTTACAATGTGTTTTAAAGATGGAGGTGAAGCCTAAACAGGTCAAAGGTTTTCTTATCTCCTCAGCCACCCTCTCCCTCATTGGTGAAAAAATCCTTGACAAGGAACCAAATTCTCTTCCTCATCAGTTACATCTATTGATCCCAATTCTGGCCTATGCATCATAAGACCTTAGAGATTTTTCCTGCTAGAGTGTTCTTCAAGCACCTGAAGGTCACTGCCATGTCTATTTTAATCTCCTCTTCAGTTAGTTATTGATCTTCACACCCAAATCAATGTTCTTCTTGCTATTTTGGTCAAATCTATCTTTCTTGTGGTCTTGGACAATAATGTTCCAGCCCCTGCTCCAAGATCAAACTGCACCCATGTCTCATGTATTTTATCCCTCAGGCATTTTAGACACATTGCTTTAGACATGCACAGTAAGAAACTGTAACTGTGTAGTGTTAGCTCCAAGAGTTGAGATTAGAAAGGGGTCGGCAGGCATCATCAAAACATATAATTATGAACACTTCATTAATTATTATATTCAGTATTCACTTAAGCATCATTGTAGATTAAAAGTAATCTGTAGCTTAATTTTATTTTAACATCCAAATAATTTCCAATGACCAAAGAGAAATGAGATCTGGTCATAATTTAAGTGACATATTACAACTAGGTGTCTCCAAAAGCAAAAGTCATAAATATCTTCAGAAAATGCAATCTGTATTTATATGAGTCATTTGCATTTTAAGCAGGAGTGAAAGGCATCAGCATAGGATAAGAGCTTACAAATGTTTTAAAAATGGCCCCTAAGCTGCAAAGTGAAATTTTCATCAGATTTATTTATATAAGGGATAAATTTAAAGTTGGTATTCTGGGGCCCATATCAGCCCTACTAACCTGAAGTCTAACATTTCAGAGCTCCCCATTGGTGACTTTTGCCCAATTACTTGGTTTTTGTTTTCTTTTGTTTTTTCTTCCAATTTGTAACCTGATTCTTCATCCAATAGGTTGACAGTTGTGTCCCTCTCTTGTTCCTAAGCAGTCAGAATACCCATTATCACTACAGTACCCCAAGTACAGACCATACTCAACAGAGCAACATTCCTGTAAACTTTATCAATGATAAAAATCGCCAGAAAGAATAACAAGACACATTTTCCAAATAAAGTCCCCCTTAGGATTCCCAATAGTCAGGAGCCATGCATTTTAATTTCTTCCTTCTTACTTCCAGGTTGAATTCTCTGAGGCATATATGAGAGAGTGGCTGTCTTGACTACATAAGCCAGGAAAACATGGTGGGGAGAGTTACGCAGCTCAGTAAATACATCTCTAGAGTTAAGGTGTTCTACATACAATCCCTCAAGTGAGGAAATTGTCACTCCTTGCTTCACTTGAATAAATAAAAAATGGAAGTCTCTTTTTAAAGATCAAACCAAGGAGCACTGACATTTTCCTCTATTGGTAGATTATAGTTACTCATTTTTCTAAAAATATTTCCAGTACCAGCTGTGCCTTAAATGGTCTTCAAAAATGACACAGTCTCTCTAAATACTACTGAGATATGACTAGAGGCCAAGGCTTACAGAGTTCAATAAATATTAATGAATTCTCGTGCTGAAAAATACTTCTATAGAACATCCAGCATATCTGCATTTTGTGTCATTTCCTACAGGAGATGAAATCCTAGACACAGCCAATGCTCATCTGATACCAGTATTGAAAATGATAAAACATTTATCAAGTCAAAACTGTTCATAAAAAAAATTAAAAATAGAAATTTCATTGTTACCATTTCAGTGAAATCAAGTGTATTCATTTAAGTCCTTGATGCTTAAAAAAAAATAGTCTTAGGGAAGATTTTTAATACTGGATTTTCTAGCCTATCTGTCCTATGCTAAAAATGAATCGAGTAATTGAGTAGAGAACTTGGAGACAACTTTGGCAACAGAAATTGACATCAACTCGGACTCTTCAGAAAGAAACACAAAAATAACCACTGGCCATATGCCTGGGCCATATAAAGATTGGACCCGGTTCTGTATAATGATGGAATGTTCGACATGCTCGAGCAATTCTGCTATAGATTAGCGAATCTTAGAAGGGATATTTATATTGAACTTTTTTTATAACCATAAACTCACAGAAAGGAGAGGGAAGGCAAACGTAACAGTGTTTGGAAACTGGGAGCTGTTAGGCAAGTGACAACTTGTGTGTTGAAAAAGGAAGGACCAAACTCCCTAGGCTTGTCACGGGCAAAATAGAGAAGAGTCTGCATGACATAGATGTTCAAAGCCTAGAGACCAGCACTGGGAAGGGCCTGTGGTGGTGAGGGGTGCTGATGAGGAAGTTTATTTAAAGGCATGGGAAAAATATGGCCTAATATTGAAGACTCACATCCTATTGGAGGTTGATTCTCTATAGAGAGTAAGGCAGAACATCCCCAGACTGAGAACATCGCAGGTTTAAAAGTGGAGCGGCCTTACTGCAAAGCTCAGCATGCTGAACACTGTGAATTCCTGGTAGGTCATATGACAGGCCCATGTACTGGAAGTTTTTATCAATTTGACACAAACTAGAGTCCTCTGGGAAGGAGGAAGTCGACTGAAAGATTGCCTTCATCACGCTGGCCTGTGGGCATGGCTATGAGGCATATTCTTGGTTGCTAATTGATTCAAAAGGGCCTAGCCCGCTATGGTTTGTACATACATAAGTGGGTCTGGGATGTCTAAGCCAGACAGCTAACAGGAGCCAGTGCGACTGTGAGGAAGCCAGCAAGCAGCATTCCTCCACGGTGTCTGCTTCAGTTCCCAAGTGAGCTTCCACCCTAGTGTCCTCAGTGATGAGCTGTGACCTAGATGTGAATGAAGCCAGTGAATCCCTCCCCCTGCCCTGCCGAGTTTCTTTTTGGTCATTACAGTTGTTACAGCAACAGAATCAAACTAGAACAGTTCCTAAGTTCAGCCCTCATTCTTCTCCAGGAAGAAGTTGAAAGCTCTCTAGGAAATGAGATCAATCTAATAGAAAATATCCAAGGACAGTGATTTCACAACTGCCGCTTTAGCAGGTGGAGCATCAGGAAAAACTCAGGCTGATGTGTTGTGGGATGTAACTTTAACTATGTAAAGATGTGTTGCATTTGTTTAACTAGGCAAAAATGTGTTGCATTTATTTTACTTTGCCTGCCCAAGGCACCTGAGTGATCTAATAAAAAACTGAATGGCCAATAGCTAGGCAGTAGCTGATGGGCATAGAGAATGGGTAGAAGGAGGAATCTAGGAATGAGGGAGGAGAGGAAAGAGAATGGGGGAGAAAGCAAGGAAGATTCCTGGAACAAGCAGCCAGCCAGCAGGGCAGCCACCAGCCAGCCAGACATGGAGTAGGAAATACAGAATGAAAGAAAGATTAAAAAATATTAAAAAGCCAAAGGCAAAATGGGCAAAATGTAGCTGAAGATAAACAAGCTAAGTCATAAGACCTGGTGGGACAAGCACAAGATAAGGTCAAGCATCTGTAGCTAATATTAAGTCTCTGTGTCATGATTTGGGAGCCGGTTAGAAGTCCAAAGAAAGTCTGCTACACTGATGCTCTGAACTCTGATTCTTAATAGGATTTGAGAAGGACCACTGGAAAGCCTGTAGGATTGTGATCATGGAGGAGAGGGGAGATAAGGAGGGAAGGAGACAGAGAGACAGAGAGAGAAACAGAATTTAGCAGAAAGATCACCTGAGTAAAAGGAAAATTCAAAAGAAAATAATATTCTGGGGCTGGAAAGAGGACCCAGCCAGTGAAATTATTATTGCACAAGACTGATGACTAGTACCCAGGTTCCTAGAACCAAGAGAAAAACCCTGGAATGTTGCTTTAAGTCCCGATAATTCTATTCTAAGGAGGGCAGGCACAGGAGGATCTCTGGAGGTCACTGTCAAGATAGTATTGCACAATTGATGAGCTCTAGGTTCAGTTAGAGGCCTTGTCCCAAAAAATAAGGTGGAAAGTGACAGAGAAAGAAGATGCCAATATAAACCTCTGCTCCCACACACACGCACACACGCACGCACGCACACACACACACACACACACACACACACACACACACACAAACTCACCATCTATGTGTACACACAAGTTGTACCTGCAAACTGCACACATAAAAATACACACAAAAATAGCAACACATACACAACATAAATTAATATTCTAAGAGAAACGAAAGTAATGTACCTAAGAAATAAGACTATCGTAGCCTAATGAGGAATATTTATGGTTGTAGTTTTCAAACCTTCTGTTACAGAAGACCATAGTAGTCTTAAAAATGATATTGAGAATCCTGAAAGGCCTTTATTTTCAGTGGTTACTTCTAGTCATGGTATTCATGTGGGAGCTTGAAAGAGAGGCTGTTAAGTCCTTGCAGAGTGGTCATTGTAGTATAAAAAATACTTAACTCATAACACAAATACATTTCTATGGTGAAATCATAAATCCAAAACAAAATAATTATCTGACACTGGTGCCTTCACTTTGCATTGTTTTCCAAACCTCTGTAGCATATGGCTTAATAAAAGCAAGCTGGATTCCTGTGTCTGCTTCTGAATTCTATCTTTTTGTGACATTGCACATGAGGTCATCTCTGAAAAACTGCACTCAGGAGAGTTAAAAAGAGACGACTGTTTCAGAACTACTGCCATAACTTTTTGTATCATTGACTCTTTGAAAACTAGATGCCCTCATCAACTAACTAAAAGCAAAGACTTGAAATAAGGGATTCCAAGAAAAAAATAAGATTTAGGAAGAAATGAAAAGCAAAACTATTAGAGAAGTAAAATCGTTTTAAAGGGACAATGTCATCCAACTAATATAAGGAATTTTACACTGAGCTAGAAATGACAACAATACCACTACAGAAATGACTTGAGAACTTTGAAAAGCTGATGGCATGAGTTCTAGATCAAAGTCTTGTCAATTGCCCAAGTGAATGAACATGGACTCACACAAGGTTACATCAGGTACAGGCATTTCTGAAATGGAGCTGAAGAAAACCCCATACGTGTAGGAGGAAAAGTAGGTCACAACTAAGGCAACAGGCAGAAGAAATTTCAAAGTTCTCAAAAGTAGTTAAATAATCTAAAAGGGAATTGAACAATGGCCTCAAAATCCTGGAGGATAATTACAAGCAAAGACAAACTTTGAAATGAAAGATGTCAAGATTTTTTTTTCTTCATGCATCTATTCCCAGAAAATATGCTCAATGAAACAAAGGCAATATACAACATATGACATACGAAGGCAAGCAAGAGAACAACAACAAAAGTCATGGCATACAGACTTCAGGGAAAATTAAGCAAATTTGCAAAACGGGGCATTATGAAAAGATAAGGGCATGTTGAAAGATAAAGAAAAGAAGGAATTGTGTCCACACTAAGAGCAGCACCAATTTGTGCTTGTGTAGTCTTATTAATAACAGATCTAATAAAAATGTGCATATTGAGAGAAGCAAATAAGACAAGAGAAGCTGGGTGACACAGGACAAGAGGAAAAAAAAACACACACAGCTAATTTGTCAGAATCAATGCTGACAATTCAAAAGGTCCTATCTAAAGCAGACTTCCAAAGGTATCATATAAACATGGTATTTGTACACATGGAAACAATTGTAAAGACTGATCTAAGTATATATAAAGAGGGGCACTCTATAGAAAGTAACAAAGCTATGTTTTAATCTCAGCATATCATGGCTACTTAGTCAATGCTTTAATCATGTATACATTTTGATGGTAATAGCCTAAAACATTAAAGCTGCTTTTAAAAAGAACAATAAAATGTTTCAATTGTGAGGAATTGGGTCAAAAGAAAGCCAGTATAACCTTCTCATCTTGATGGATCCTCTTAAGCATTTGAGTATTTCAGACCATCGGCCACATTTGTCACAAAACAAGATTAATGTTCTTGGATAGTTTGTTCCTCAGAAAAGTTTAAAAAGCTAAGCTAAAACTAATGTCCCTGGTCTATGTTCATGGGGCAACATGTTTGGCTGGTAATACAAGGTTGATGATCTAAAAACCTAGAAACATATTTTCTTTTTTTGTTATTTATTATTTTTTTCTTATTTTACATATCGATACCAGTTCCCTCTCCCTTCCATGCTCCCTCTCCCTTCCATCCCCCCCACCCGAGTCCACAGGGAGGGTGATGCCTTCCAGGAAGGATCATCAAAATCTGTCAAGTCCTTTGGAGTACAGAATAGGTCCTCCCTCCTGCCTCTAGGCTAAGGGAGTATCCCTCCATGGGGAATGTGCTCCCAAAGTCCTTCCATGCACCAGGGATACATCCTGGTGCCACTGTTAGATGTCCCTTAGACTGCCCAGGCCTTCTGAGACCCCTGTTCAGGGGGGGTCTAAGTCAGTTCAATGCTGGTTTCTCAGCTATCAGTCTGGGGTTCATGAGCTCCCCCTTGTTCAGGTCAGCTGTCTCTGTGGGTTTCTGTAGCTTGGTCTTGATCCCCCCCCCATTTTTTATCACTCCTCCCTCTCTGCAACTGGATTCTAGGAGTTCGGCTCAGTGTTTAGCTGTGGGTGTCTGTTTCTGTTTCCATCAGCTACTAGATGAGGGCTCTATGATGACATATAAATTAGTTATCAATCTCATTATCAGAGAAGGGCATTTAAAGTAGCCTTTGCACTGTTGCTCAGATTGTTAGTTGGGGTCATCCTTGACCCCATCTCTGAACATTTCTCTAGAGTCAGTTTTGTCTTCAAAGCTATAATGGCACCCCTCTATTATGCTCTCTCTCTCTCTCTCTCTCTCTCTCTCTCTCTCTCTCTCTCTCTCTCTCTCTCTTGTGTATTTGTCTCCTGACTCTCAAATCTTCTAGAGACGTATTTTCTTAGCTAATCATTTGCAGAGGGAATCTTGCCATCACACCATCACTGCATACCCTAGGACTATTGCTGCCAAATGGATGTATAGTAAGCTTCATGTCATTCTTGCTGTACCATCTTAAGGACAAAGACACTGATGTTTCATTGCATGGCACCTAGGCCAGGACACGGAATTGCTTCTATGTCTCTTGGGTTCCAGTACACTGAAACTTTTGTCCTCACAGGAAATACTGATGATAATAAAACACAGGAAAGAAATTCTGCCAAACTTCCATGCCATCCAAATGATTCTGTATTTATTATCTTAACATTCAAGGCATCTGATGATGATAATGGTCAATATCAATTCTGTCACAGCCTAGAATCTTGAAGATACATTAAGCAAATATTCATCAAGTATCTATTTTGCTCCAGGTCTTAGGCTTCCAGAAAAATATGGTATATGTACAATGCGTTTAGATACATACTTGAACTATTTCTATGCAATAGTCACAACTGTGTAGAAATGGTCCCATTAAATTCCACCTTGCTTTGCCTATGTTAATCATCCATGTTATTCTATAAGAGAACTGGAGTCATGCAGTGCCTTGGAAGAAATAACCATCAGATTTCTCATGGACAGTGGTAGAGTTGCCAGCCCTGCACTTTTCTAGATGGTAACCCTTTATCTCATACAGTGCATTCTCGGCTGCTTCAATAGAGCACTCTGGTGAGCTAGATGGAAAGAGAATGGGAGGTTAAAATATAAGGAACAGAACAGAAGAACACCCTGGGATTCACTCTGTCACTGGGAACAAGACAAGACACAGAGGCAACCACGAAATAAATTAGGTCCTTTCAGAGTGGTGGGTGGACCTGAGGAGTCTCCTCTTATGCAAAGCAGAGAAGCTATAAAGTAAATATAAAGCCATAAGTGTCTGAAATGAAATCCTAGCTACAAGGACCAGTACTTAGTCACACAATAGAAATATTAGTATCTCCTTTTTAAATACCCATACCAACTTTTCAGAGTTGTTTGAAATGTAATATACAACACAGAAATCCCTAAAGCACTGACTGCACTGTTATCCTTTCAGGCACCCAGATCACAAGGCAGCTCAGCCTCACTGCTCAGCAGATAGTGCTCTGCAATCCAGACATCATTCTCTGCACAGGAACTGAGTATATAGATCCAGAAACCTCCCACTATGACAGGTTAGGGACATTCCTTCCTAATTCTTACAGCTTCCATGAAGAAGACTACAACAAGAACAATGGTATTCTGCAAACATGTCTACATCGCATACCTGTGGTTATATTATGTTTTCATAACAGTGGGGACCTGGCCACTGTGCTAAGGTTTATGATAGTTAGAGCATATCTTAGACTATCCAAATGGGCCAACTCTAAATCACAATTATCCAAGAGAAGCAGGAGGCTCAGAGAAGATCTGACAATGGAATAGTTTGAAGTGATGCTGTCACTGGATGGGAGCTACAAGCCAGCCAATGTAGGTAATATCATATGCCAAAAAAAAAAAAAAAAACCCCAAGAAATAGTTTCCCCTAGATGTATCAGCAGGCACACAGCCCTGCCAACACCTTGCCTTTAGCTTGGTGAGATATTTTCAGATTGTTGAACCACATGATAATGAAATTCTGTTAACTCACAAAACTAATGAGAAAACATCACAGCAGCCACTGAAACACCACACACATATGCTGAACACCCTCTAACCTGCTCCATTTTCCATAAGTTTCAGAGAGATGCTAGACGTAGTTGCTTCAGCCAGGCCTCATCCTATTGCCATCCCCTGTAGGTGGCCCTCACATGAAACATATGCTCCTGTCTGGCCTGCAATCTTAACTTTTTAAAATGCCACCCCCTTAAAGAGTGGGTGAGATGTCTGCAGTCTGTTAGTACTTCCTGTGTCTAGGTGAGTAAGCTCAATTCTGAAGACACTTTTTAAAACCTCTCTGGAACAACAGAGGTGAGCCATACTCTCAAGTCTAGCTCTTCCCAGTGAAAAAGCTGATGTTTTCACCTTCATCCACCTCCTTTACCTCCAAAATGAGTCAGAAACCAGGAAAGGGGAATCTGCATTCCAGGTACAGAAACTTGGTTCCAAAAAGGAGACAGGATAGAGTCAGTCATTTAAAGACTCAGCCTGCTATTGTGGAAAGGGGCGAGGGCATCTCACTGAAGCAGACATTTATAAAATTCTCCCAGACGGTACTACAGAAGTGAGCTCTTGAGATATACCCCATCTCTGTTGACACTGGTTTTACATGGAGAGCAGGCCAAAGACCATAGGTGACAAAGTTGGCAAAGTTGCCTTCTGGCTATTAGAGAGACTGAAGCTTTAGCTCGCACTGGAGATGTGAGCTCCTGAAAGACAAGAGCCCACCATCCCCCCAATTAAGGTGAGTCCACATCAGTCTCAAAAAAAAAATCTTCAAAGCCACACAAAATACTACAAGAATATGAGCTGACCTTTTTAGGCTTCTGAGAAAGCAGTTACCCTCACATTTCCCAGTAAATTTCACAAGATGGCGCACTGATGAGTCCATCATTAAAATTCTGTTTCAGGCCATAAAGAGAATTATTCAGGGTGAAGATAAACATGCAGAGCTGTTCTTTGGGGGTCTAATACTATTGATTTTTTTTTCCTTTGCAGACCTGAATTTCTCTTGAAATGGAATCAGCTGGTGTGAATGGGAGATGTTTCTCATTCTCTCACAGGCATAGAGCTAAATTTCATTTTATTTTTCAGTCAGAAAAAAGAACATATTGACAAGAACATTAGGAACATATTGATGGCAATTATCAATCATTTCACAAAATCAGGATGTGGGTTGATGGCAGGAGAGGACGGCTCTAAAGATTTCAGTCATTACCATGGCATAATACTGCTAAGCCTGAGCACTTGATTCTAAGAGCAGCTTGAGGGCGCCTCAACCCATATTGTAGGAGTCTGCAAACCAAAGGAAATTGCATGACTTCAGAAGATAAGAAGCAGCCAAACTAGGAAAGAGGTGGTTGTGGCCTCTCCTCCCTGCCTTTGCTGGTTTCAGGTTTAGAAATAAAGCTTACCAAAGCCAGAAAAATGATCTAGGAGTGTTAGGAACAGGTGCTCTTGGGAGGAGTGTTAAGAATCCCTGGAGATAAGGATGGAAACCATGATGATGGTCTGCAGGTGATGTAAAGGCACTGGTGGATGAGGCAAGGAGGAAGAATTAGTCCCACCCAGGAAGCAGAAGGAACATGATAATCTTCCTTTGTTTCTGTTTCCAAAATTTGTTTCTTTTTCACAGACATTGTAAATTCTGAAGGCATATTTAGACAGATCTCATGATAATGTAGATGGCATCTAGCAAAGCATAAATTTCTACAGTTTGACTTGATATATGACAGAAACATTCTTACTATGGAAGGAGCAATTGCAGGCTGACCTGAGAGAGGAGGGATTTAGTGTAGGCTCATTTAAGGGACTTCAGATTATAATGAGAACAATGTATCACCAAGGAGACATTGGGGAAAGGACTTTTCACATTTCCACAAACTTAAATGGAAATTAGACTCTGGTACAAGTCCTTATAATTAGAGTTCATGGGGTTGGCTTTCAGAATGCTGATGATACTGGACTTTCTCACAGAAGAGTATGAAAACTTTAAGATGCATTTTATTGTTTTAAATATTTACTTTAGTTTCTGGGTATGGCTGTTTATCCTGCATGAATATGTATATACACATATGTACGTATGTGTGTATGTATGTATATATATATATATATATATATATATATACAATTTGTATATATAATTTGGCATACATGTAGCTATGTGTATACATTGACTTCTACATAACAGAAATGTACAATTCATTGCAAAATTGTTTATAAACATACTTACAATTTCTCCTTTTGTAATATTAATTATAATAAAACATTTATATAATTTAAGATATGTAAGTTATAATAAGTTTACTCTTATTTTAATGGGAAGTCAAACATGAAGCTGGCAAGTTTCATGTATAGCGAAGTTCCCTTTTCTGTTTCATATGATGTATCTAACAGGTGGGATAGAGGGCGCTACCTGGATCCCCATTTAAGACTCAACCTGACTCTACAACTCCCTCCCCCTCTCTCTACTCTGCTGGACACCAGGTTTTCACTTGAATGTGTGGGGAGTATAAACACAGTCTCCAGCACACAGGAAGGTCAGATTGTAATAAAGCTATAAACCACACAGACTGGTGTCTGTGTCAGCTACCTTTGCCTGAGGATGTGAGTTACTATATAAAATATGTTCCATCTCCTGATTGGACAAGACATGCTGAAAAAAAGACTGTAATATGAAACAACCATTACCTCCTCTCACCATGTAGACATTGTTCTAATAATTCATTTATATTGTAGATTTCAAAATGATCAAACTATGATTCAGCTTTGGAAATGACTTCACAGATTTTTTTTCCAAAGTCTTGGTCAAAGTTTCAGAGCCTTCTCATTGAAAAGAAATGAACTCAAGCAATAAGATCAAGCAGGAATGCTGGGAAATCCTTTCCCACCACCTTGAGCCATAGGGATTTGTTCTCGCAAAACAGAATTATTATAGAGTCCAGATATATGCTCACTGCCTTTTCCTTTGCAGCTAAAAGCCCAGGAGTCTGATTACTTTAAAATTTGATTTGATAGTCCACATTTAAAATTTAGGCAAGTTCTGAGAAATCTAGATAGTTACATTCCAGCAATCCCTCCTTGCCAGTTGGGAAGATGGCTGCAAGGTTGTCCCTCTAAAGTGGATAATTTTTATTTAAAATATTATATATGTCTAATAACAATATAAAATGTTTATATACATTTACACACACACACACACACACAGAGAGAGAGAGAGAGAGAGAGAGAGAGAGAGAGAGAGAGAGAGAGCAGCCTGTGGTTTATGGGCAGTTTCCGACTGTGGGGTCTACCTGTTCCCTCTGGATAGCAGAGTTTACCCCTTGACTTGTCTTCATTTATTTTCTCGCTCTTTTCTTTGACGGGGGTGGATAGCAGTTTAGAAATGGAGACTGAACCTATTACTTTGCTCTAGCCAGGAAAATGCTCTACCAGATCTCTTTTTCATTTTGAGACAGGGGCTCACTATGCTTCTGATGCTGAGCTTAAACTCAGACTGTAGCCAAGCAGGCCATCTTCCTGACTCAGTCTCCCTGGAATTATAGACACAATCATCAGGGCCAGCAACATGTCCTTGTTCCACTAAAGGATGCTAACTTGTCCCTGCCAGGCCCTGACTTAGTTATTATATTTAAATTTTGTAGCCAAAATAAGGGGCTAGTGGATCTTTTCTGACTAATGAAATATAGACAGCTGTTAAGTATAGACAACTGCTTCTAATGTATTATGTAAGTCTTGATTTCAGAAAGCTTGAGACAATCAGAAAAAAAAAAAACTAAGTGATTTCCTTGCTACCCTCTGTAGATCAACCCTAAGTATATGAATGATAAAAGCCTTTCTTGGAATGTGATGAGAGAGATTCTGTGTCAAAATGAACTGCTTTACTTTGCTATTTAGTTTACTGTTCTAGTATGCTGTTCTGTTATTGTGATAAAAACACTATGACCAAAAAGTATCTTGAGGAGAGATGGTTTATTTATTCTTACAATTCCAACACAGCCCATCATGGAGAGAAGCCAGGGTCAGAGTTCATAGCAAGAACCTGGATGAGAAACAATGCTTGATGCTTTTCTCTCTGGCTTATTCACAGGCTCATATTCAGGAAGCTTCCTCATGCAGCCCAGACTCCCTTAAATAGAGATGATGCCACCCATAATGGGCTGGGTCTTCTCAAATCAACTGTCATTTACGACAAGCCTTTACAGATGCAGCCAATCCCTCAATGGCATGCCATCAGAAAGAGATAAATAACAACCCCTGCAAAAAAAAAAAAAATAAAAATAAAGAGAGAACCTGCTTTATATAAGTGTAATAAAGGGATCAAACGATCAAACTAGTATCATGGGAAAGGAAACAGCTGGGCATTTGTATAAGGGGGCATGGTAGTTTGACCTCGGATAGTTAGGAAACCATGTTTCAGAATGATGCCTGAGCTGAGACTAAATTGATGAGAGAGGGATGCCACATGAAGACTTGGTGAGCCAAGTCTGACTAGACTAGAAGCAGGTAGAGAACTGGTGGGAATGGGATCCTCGGCCATAAAAACGAAGTCGGGATATAACTCAAGCTTCTACAGCCTGTAAATAGTGCAACAGAGGGAACCCGAGGAGAGCATCAAGGCAGGGAGAGAGAATGGACATGTCCTGAGAGCCTGCTAGTTTTCACAAGCCTATAAACCACAGAGTAGAGTTAAGTGTGTGTAAAATAAAATATCATTCACAAACTTCCACTCTGCATAGTCTCAGTCATATATGAGTCTTCACAGTCTCTCTGAACAGTATCTTGTGATATCCCCAGGGGTACAAGTGCCTCTGTTCCTAGTGCTTAAAGCAAAAATCTGAATTCAATGTCAAGAAATATATCAAGACCTTCTACAACCTTTGGTATATGGATGAGAATTGACTCAGAGAGGAGGAGTATGTACAAAGCTAAATACAAATCATACACACACACACACACACACACACACACACACACACACACGTCTGCGTGGGCATGGATATGTATTGGATATGAACTAGATGAAATATCTTGTAATCAAAATACTAGCCATAAGCATAAATATGTTTCTCACTAACATTAACTTTCATCTGGTCAAAGTAATGGATGTGAAACTAGGAAACTGACATAAATGTGAGAGTGAATCATCCCAGATCATTAGATTATATAACTCAGGCTTCACAGATTAAAAATAAAGGATGAAAACAGTTAATAACTTCTGTCAGTGGAAGGAATTATTTATGTTGGTACAATGGCTATAATTAAATAGATAAAGATGAATAAGAACATGAAAACTCCCAGATGGCAGGAAATTCACAAATTATCTCATTATGATTTTTCAATATTTATTAAACATCCTGTTTTCCAAATGATGCCATTCACAAACTTCAAAGAAAACCTGGCATCGTTTGTGTACTTAGAAAACAATGATAAGGACTGGAGAGATAACCCATAGTTTATGAGCACTGACTGCTCTTCCAGGGGACATGAGTTCAATTCCCAGCAACCACATGGTGGCTCACAATCATCTATAATGAGATCTGATCCCTCTTCTGGTATGCACACAACACAGAAAGAACACTACATACAGAGTAAATAAATAAATCCTTTAAAAAGAAACAAGAAAACAATGATGGCATTTGTCATTAATGGTCTTCTCACCTCCCCTTCAACTCTCGTTTCCAATACAATTCAACTATCAGTTGTTGTAAAGGTACTAGGGATGAACCAGTAGGTTATAAACAAAGAAAGAACTATGCTTAGCCTCCTGCCAAAGCTGCCACGTCATAAATCATATAGCTGTTACACAGACCCAAGCCTATTACATTTGTCTCTGCACTTGAGGACCAACTAGACTGAATTAATTCATTCATTCTCAGAACAACAATTAGGCTTAATCCTCTAACAGTAGCTGCCATCCTGCCTATGGTTCCTAATTCTTCTCATGGAATGTCCATGTTTTACAGAATTTCAAGCATAAAAGGCTGATGTGAACAATAAACCAGTGGAAAATCCTGGTCATTTACACTACTTCAGTAGAAATGCCCCAGCAAGTACCTTAGTCCCAGAAGAGAAATTACTACTCAAATGGATTTCCCTAGTACCATTTAGTAAAGAAAATGGATGTCATAGACTTGAGACCACCAATAACACTTGCCTCCTCAAGACTTGTCTCTCTGTCATTACAGCCTTTATTTAGCCACCCAAGTTCTCACATCAGCCCAGATACTCATGCTATTCCCCAGCCCACATCTAGAATGATATTTGTTACTTGCACCGATTATGTTCATCAGAACAGCGTCTTCTACTTGGAAGGAAGACAAGGATGCTCTCTTGTGTTATTATTCCTCAGGTCACAATCTCTGAATGGCCACAAAGGCCACAGTTTTTGCTTTATTTATTTACTTATTTATTTATTTAGGACAGGGAAACACTTGATTTTTTTAAGATACTAATAACAATAATAACCTACCTTATCATAAGCAGGGGCTGTATTTTATCATTCAGTCTACTGTGGATGGTCCTTTGACAAAGGGCCAACAGACTCAGTAACACCCTTCCTCACTGTGGCTCTGAAAAAAAAAAGTCAAACATAATGAGACAAGCAGAGAAGACTCACAAAGTAGCAACTTGATTGTCATGATGCTTCCCTTCCAAGCCTATAACTGTAGACCTTCCCAAACATTATGTCAGAGCCTACCACATATACTAAGGCAAATACATGTTAGCCAGACTTTTCTCCCAAGAAAGGGGATAAAGATTTGGAGATTACTTGCTGAACTAACAGTTCTGCAATCCTCAGTGCATTGTCACATCTTTGCTATCAAATGTGAATGAGGAGAAGAAGAAAACGAAGAGGGGAGAGCTTTCTGAACTCCATTAAAAGAAAAGAAACACAGAGATGGGAGGAGGCCATGTTCTCCAAACTGTCCAATGGCCAGTATAGCATGAGACTATGATCTAACTGTAAGCCCAGGTCCTGTGGTCAGAGCCTCATCTGCCTCATTCCTGCTCTGAAGCCCAAGCCTGGAGATAACATAACTTGATTCTTTCCAGTCTGATAACTCTCCAATATGCAAAGAAGTCCTGCAAAGATGAAAATATAAGCAGTGCTGCTGGAGAATGGTTTAGGGTACCACAGATTTGCATTCAATCACTTTTCACAACTACCTTCCTACGTAATCTGTGTTTCATCAAAATAAAAAGTGACACCTGGCATTATCCATAGACAGTGTGGTATAGGTTTGAATGACATACTGTTAAAAATAGTGACTCTAGTTGCCCGGTGGGGTGGTGCACAACTGTAGTCCCACAGGTAAATGTAGCCCTTGTTCCTCATCAAGGAAGCATCCCTTTGCAAGAGAGAGACAATTGCTGAAGACCACTGTTAATGTTTGTTTTTTGATCTTTGGTTCATTGCTCTTTTGGGGGGTCTGCCACTCAGCTCCCAAATTATAACATTGAGGCTTATTATTTCTTATAAATGCCCAGTCTTAGCTTGGCTTATTTCTAGCCAGCTTTTGTTAAAATGTCCCATCTACCTGTTGCCTCTGGCTTTTTCCTTTATCTTACTTCTGTATATCTTACTTTCACCTTTGCTCATGGCTGGCTGTGTGGCTGTGTGTCTGGTCCTTTGAGTCCTCCCCCTTCTCCTGCACCTTGATCTCTCTCCTCCAAGATTTCTCCTCGATTTATTCTCTCTGCCCAACAGCCCTACCTATCCTTTCTCCTGCCTTGTTATTGGTCATTCAGAGATTTACTAAACCATCAGGTGTTTTAGACAAAGTAACAATTTCACAGAGTTAAACGAATGCAACATAAAAGAATGCAACACATCTTTGCATCAATAAACAAATGTCCAAAAGCATAAACAACTGTAGCATATCGTAAAATAATATTCTACCACAGACCATCACCAGTCCAAATGCAGAGTTCTGGAGCCCAGTTCCAATAGAGATAGAGGCATCTACAATACAATTCCCACACTTAAAGCTCAGGGAGCACTGAAGAAGAAGAGAGAAGATTGTAAGAGCTAAAGAAATAGAGAAATTGCTGTGAGATTGTGTCTCCTAAGAATGTCAGAGCTGCATTCATAAAGTCTCACCAGCATGGCAGCTTAAATATGAGCTGGTTGGAGACAATAGCAGATGTGCCAGACAGTAGCAGAGCATGGAGAAAAGCCTCACAAACACACACACACACACACACACACACACACACACACACACACACACACACACGTGCACACGCGACAATAATGAGGTCATGAATTTGAAAATGAGCAAGGAGAGGGTTATAGGGGAAAGAAAGGGATGGGAAGGGAAAGGAAAGGAAAGGAAAGGAAAGGAAGGGAAGGGAAGGGAAGGGAAGGGAAAGTGGAAAGAAATCAGCATGCACAGTAAGACCTTGAGTATACATCTCAGACTGAGGATAAACACAGACAGCTGCCAACAACCAAAACCCCACATAGAAGCCTTAATGAAAACACATTCAGTAATACAGAATTGATCTCGAGGGTTGCTACATTATAGTCAAATGCTCACTTTTCAGGTAACAAAATAAAACCTGTAAAACATATAAAGAACCTAGGAAGCAGCCCAACACAGAAAGACCTGGGTTCTAGTCCACAGTATCTCCTAAAGCAGAGCAGTGGAACAGAGATCGTTCTCTGTGAAGGAAGATCAGGAATTTGAAGTGATCTTGGCCTCACTCTTCTCCCAGCCACCCTGAACCACATAAGACCCTCTCCTCACACCACCACACAATAGAAAAATTAGATCTTTGGTAGCTCTTACTGAACTGATTATTTAAAATTGTAATGATGCTAAATTTCATGTTATATTATTTAACCATCATTAAAATAGCAATTAAAATAAAATAACAATAGACTCTTTCTAAGAGATGGAGTGAACTTTCATGACCATTTCCAGAGATTGAGAATTGTAATCATTGTGAACACACACATCATATTAAACACCTCAGCAGCTCAAGATCATGCCATAAATGATGTGAATCTTAATCTAAAACCAGTTTCCCTTCAGTTATGCTAAAGGGTCCAAATCATTTATCTCCCCAGAGCACACATACCAGTTCCTCATGCTAGATACAATTGGACAAAAATCAAAAGAGAACAGAGAATCTAACTCATGCCAGCCATAAAACAAAGTAATAAGCTTTTTTCTAATGTAAAACATTTTAATATGGACAGAGACATGTGGGAAACATCCTTCAAGGTGGTACTGGCAGTATTACCTGAGGCAATAAGGAAGTAATCTGGTTCTCAAAAACATAGGATGTCCTTACAAAGCCTGCGAAGACCTCCAGGGTGCCATGGCAGCACATCTGACTGGTGTCACCAGGTAAAATCCAGGATACCCAGTTGCACTTGAACATGTAACAATGATTTTAACATGACTCTATTACAAATGCTCCATAGAATATGTACAAAAGGTTACTCACTATTCCTCTGAAATTCACATTGAACATGGATGCCCTGAATTCTCACACACTGTGATATCAGCCATCTTTCTTCTGTGTATTCTCATTTAAGAAAAGCATCATCCTGTGTTTTTCTATTGCATGTTGCTTAATTAATAAGCCTAATCACTTATTTATCTCTACATATGTGACTATTTTTATACATGTTCATATTTCTCCATATATTATCAGGCACTATTTTTCAAAGGTTTCATATTCTGTAGATTGAAGGTGCACCTTTGGTTATTTTTTTGGTAATTTCCTAAATTAGAATATATTCTACCTGTGAACTATTTAATATTTTGACCACTGCAAACCCCCACACCATCTCCTGAAACTCACAGTCCTAGCTAGGAACATTCAGCTAAAGCATGACCTTTGCCTAATGAGTTCCTCAGAATCCCATCTGCCCTTTTACCACCTCTGCATTCTCAACTCTAGCTCCAACAGAGCAGCTCATGACCAGCTGTCCCTGGCACAGCTCCATCATGCAATCCCTGGATCAGTGGAACCTAAGACAAACTAGACTCTCACATCAAACACACAACACAGAAAGAGCTCCACCTGCCCAGGTCACATCACAAAAACACAAACAGTATAAAATGCCAAGAAAGTATGTCCCACACCCCAAATCCCATTGATTCTATAGCAGTGTTCCTTGATAAGAATTATCTAGATGAAACACAGGGTGCAGAATTTAAAAGAACAACCCTAAATTTTAACAAAGAATTGAATGAGCTTAAAGATGATATAATAAAACTCAATAAACTTAAAAAGTATGCCAACAAATGTCTGAGTGATTTCCAAGAAAACACAAATATACAGTTTAATGAACTAAAGAAGACAGTTCAGGACTTTTAAACTGAATTCAGAATAGAGATAGAAATATTGAAAAGAACTCAAGCTGAGAATAAGATGCTTCAAAAAACTCAATCCAATTAGAAAACCCAGGGGGAGTCTTACACATAAAATGGATAGAGTGGAAGACAGACTATCAGCCTGGGAAGATAAAGTAGTGCATTAGGAACACAAGGGGAAAGAATTTGAAAAAAATGAAAGACACACAAAAGGGACATGGACTAACTCTAGGACACTGTGAAAAGACCAAATCTTCAAATTATAGACATAGATAAAGGAGAAGAATGCCAGGTCAATGGCATGGACCTTCCATTGAATCATAGAAGAAAAGCTCCCCAAATTAAGGACACACCAAGACAGATACAAGAAGCACAGTGAATGTCAAATAAGTGGGAACAGCCAAGAAACTTCAGTGGCATAGTACAGTAAAAGTAGAACAACGAGAGGGAACTGAAAGCAGCAAGAAAAAAAACACAAGTCACAAAGGAAAATGAATCAAAATTAACAGCTGAGGGGATAGAGAGAAGGGTCAGCGTTGAAGCACCTTTACAGAGGACCTGGGTTCAAGGTCTAGTACCCCACAGAGTGGCTCACAGCCATCTGCTCTTGTTCCAGGGGTCCAGTCACCTCCTCAGCATCCATAGGCAGCAGGTACACACATGATACACAGATATAGAAGTAACAAAACACCCTTACACATAAAATAAATAAATAACAACTGATTTCTCAGAGCAAAGTATAAAAGCCTAAAAGAACCTGGAGCAAAGTACTTTAAGTTATAAAAGACCACAAACACCAACATAGACTATTGAAACAAGAAAAAATTCATGGTTGAAGAACAACAAAAGATTTTCTATGACATAAACAAGTTAAAAGAATTAATATCCTTAAAGCCACTCCAGCAGAGGATACTGGAAGCAATAGGTGGGGCAGAAGAGAAGAGTGAGTGCAGCCAATAGTCTATAGAGGGAAAAATGGAGCTATGTTTATTCAAACATGACATAGGACTAAGAACGCAATCAGAAGATAAAACAATCCAACATCCTCCACTAAAACCATTTAATGGTAATGGCCTTCACTTTTCAAATGAATAGACAAAGGTTAGCTGAATGAATTAAGAAGTAAAATCTAATATTCCCATTGTCTACAAGAAGCTTATCTTGTTTTCAAAGATAGAAGCTGTGTTAAAATGAAAGATGGAAAAAAAGATTTCCTTGCAAATGGGAATAGGAAGCAAACACACTTTGCTATCTTAAGACCTGGCAAAATAGGCCCAAACCTAGAACAAATCAAAAGAGACCTAGAAGGACACTTTATTCTAGTAAGGGGAGTAATTAAGAAAAAAGGCATTATGATCTACATGCACATGCACCAAACTCATACTAGTGGACAGAAAGACACAGATTAATCCTGACTCAGTAATAGCAAGTGATCTCAATATTCACCTGAACAAAAATTAAATATAGAAACAATGGAGTTAACTGACATCATAAATCAAATGGACTTAACAGAATATTAAACTCAAACACACACACTAGTGCACACAGGCACACACACAGCTATACATTCTACTCGGTAATCCATGGAAGATTCTCGAAAACAAACCATATCCTACGACACAAAACAAACCTTAACAAATTCAGAAAAACTTATATATCTCTGTGTGTCCTATCTAACCTCAATGCAATAAAACTTAAAATTAACAGCGAATGAATCTCTAGGAATTGCATAAACTCGGGAAGATTAAATAACACATTTCTGAATGATAAATGGGCCAAAGGAGAAATAAAAATTTTGGAACTAAATGAAAATGAAATACAACACAATAAAACCTCTGGAACACATGGAAAGAAGTCCAAAAAGGGAAATTTATAGCTTTAAGCTCCCACTTTAAAAAAAATAAGATCACAAATAAATGTCTTAGCAATGCAACTAAAAAGGTTTAAAAGCCCAAGCCAAATCCAAATAGGCAGAAATAATAAAAATCAGACCCAAAATTAATAAAATAGAAACAAAGAAAACACAAATCTAAGAGCTGTGTCCTTTGAAAAGGTAAACAGGAATGACAAATTTTTGGTTTAACTAGCCAAAAGGATTAAAAAGGGCCCAAACTAACAGAATCTGAGATTTAAAAGGAAACATTATTATAAGCACCAAAGGAATTCAGAATACAGTAAAGGAATTGAAGAATACTTTTAAAATCTATTTCTGTTAATTCAGAAAATTAAAGAAATGAACAAAATTTTTTGATTCATTAAGACCACCAGTGTTAGACCAAAAAGAGATCAACAACTGAAACCAATAACAAATTAAAAGATTGAAAAGGTGGCAAAAAGCCTTAGGCTAAAAAGAATGCTAAAGAAGCCTCAGCTGGAGAGTACCAGGCCCAGGCTAGATCTGCCATAGGCACAAGGAACATCCAGAGTCCCGCCAGATAAAGACACATAGCAAAATGACATCCACCATGATTCAGTTGGCTTTCTCCTATAGAATCAGGGATGGTTCAAAATACTAAGTCAATAAATGTAGCAAGTCTTATAAATAAATATACTTAATCACATGATCACCTCAATAGATGCAGAAAGGGCCTTAGACAATCCATGGAAACACCTCCCATCCTCTATGGCTCCCAACTTTATTTTTTCATTCTTCTGATTGTATGTTATATTTCTCTGTTTCCTTGGATACTTTCCTTACCATTTTATCCATTTTTATTTCCCAGAAAGATCCTATTTGTTTCCATGTACTTGAAGACATTAGGCAGTTGTGATGTAAAATTCACTTTCTGCCTTACAATATTTCACAATATGTGTTTTTGTTTCTCTATTTAAACTGCCATGTGTAAAACAGAATTCCTGGAAAGAAGCTATGTGTGCAAGGACAGGTAAGAACTACAGTGATGTGAAGAGCTTGAAACGTTGCAAGTCTAGTGCCAATTAATTACCTTCTCTTGGGCTAGTTTTTATCTCCCTGAATAACCATTCCTTGCCCATCTCTGTGTCACAACTAACACCCTGTGATGGATAGATAAAAATCTTTACGATCTACCAATTTAGCTGATCACTAAGTCCCATTAACACAAAGGTTAAGCATGTCATCAGATACCATCTGAGGCCTAAAGGAGAATCTACTATCTTACCATAATTGCCTTTCTGATGTATTTGCCACCAATGTATTTTATACTTGCC
This sequence comes from Phodopus roborovskii, assembly GCF_943737965.1. Classification (NCBI taxonomy): domain Eukaryota; kingdom Metazoa; phylum Chordata; class Mammalia; order Rodentia; family Cricetidae; genus Phodopus; species Phodopus roborovskii. The sequence continues at coordinate 39,684,681 of NW_026126511.1, read as the reverse complement.
TTGATTTAAGGCTGTATTTGTTCTGATACTATGAAACATCATCAAGCTGCTTGCTTCTACATGGGAACAAAGAACCAAGTTTCCCAGGTCTTGGTAACAACACAAACTTGGAGCCAGAATAAATTACTTCTTATTCCTTTGAGATGAGAGCTATTGTTTGCCACATGATTTTTTCCTTCTGACTCAAAACCATTTTCTAAAATATTTTATTTCCATTCTTAGTGACAGCCATCCTTTGTTTATAAACTATATGATTCTGTCTTCCTGAAGACCCCTCAACACTTAACTAATTTTTGACTTCTCTGGGTACTCAACTGTTACACAATCTAGTTTTGAATACCTTCAAACATTGGTGAGTCTTAGCAGAGAGGCAAGTGAATTAGGCTGAGTTGAGTTTCTATGTGTTTTTTCTCAGTTTAAAGTCTTGCTTCTGTTCATGCAAATCCGATCATCTAGTCGGTTTGGCCACTGCTTCAGCTACCTGGCCTGTTGCATCTAGCCTTACTGCTAAATACTTCTGTTTGTTGGTAAGATGGGCAATTTATTTCATTATGCCTAACAATATGCTAATCTACAAAGGGAAGTGTTCTGCTCACCCAGTTCCCATTGGTCACAGCAGAGATTTTTTCAGCCTCTTGACTGAACCATAAAAGTCGTGTCTATGATGCTAATAATGGCTTAAAGTGACATTCTCCCTGGCTTCCCACACCATCCACCACCTTTGTCCCTGGGCCTTTAAAACTGAGAGTATTCATGTATTCATGAACATCATTAGGGAATCTTTTAATGTAATCTTTTAATGTAATTCCTAGAATTCTGAACCACTTTTTTTTTTTTTTTTAACAAAAGGAGTTAGGAGTTTATCTTTTATAATTCCCTCTAACATAACGCTCCACATTCTTTTACTATCCTGACATATGACTTGTTTCCATTCCTCATTTCAGCATAGTTGCAAGATCCCATCCCATGCCCAGCTCTGTACTTGTGTTAGAATTTAGGCATCACTTCGTAGTGACTAAACAGAAAGTTTCAATGCTGGTTCTTAAATTTATCTTTTTTCCAGAAACTCACCAGCCCTTTTGAATACACATGATACATTGATTATAAAATTACAGGAGGGCAGACAATCATTAAGTTCATGTGACACTCACTTTAGATGGTGAGAGTAAGTCTGAGTCAGCCAGCCCCATGGAAATATAATGATGTCTCAAGTTGTCTGCAAATGCATTTAGCCACCTGCTAGAACTGGACTTGGTTATTGCAGTGGTTCAGAAATCAAAGGGAACAGGAATAGACCAGGGAGCTCTTTAGAAAAGAATTAAACAGAACACAGAGGTCAGGATTGTCAACGCTCATAGAGTTAGCATCTCTGAGAGGCAGAGCTAGGCAAGATACTAAAAAGGGAATTCACAGGGGGAAGGGTACAAGCAGTGAGAAGCAGAGAGAAAGCATCAATAACATAGACACCAAAAGCCACGTAAAGTCTGAAGTGCCAGAATTTCTAAATTAGCTTTCCAGGGAGAAAGCATGTGGCTTCACTGTCAAAGGGCCACATGTCAGGCTTTCTTTCAACTATTTCAAGCCAGCAAATGATAACTGGTCATTGTTGTAAAGATCACTGGTCTTACTGAACACATGGGTGGGAACAGCACTATCTCAGAGACACTAAGGTACCACTTCTTGACAGCACCATCCTGGATACTGTGACGGCTGTTCTTGGTCATCAACTCGACTACATCTGTAATAACAAAAACCCAATAGAAGAGAGCTGTGAGGACTTTCTGCTTATCTTGAAGTGGGAATATCTGCTTCTAATCCAGATCTTCAGATGGGAAAACAAACCTTTAATTTGGATCTTTAATCCAGACCTAATCTGGGCCACACCTTCTGCTGGAAGCCTATAAAAGGATATGGAAGATGGAAACTTTTGCTTTTGTTCCTGTTTGCTGTCAGTAACAAGTCCATTCCTTCACCAGCATTAGAGTCTACTACTTCAAGATTCCAAAATATGCTGAAAACTAGCTAGATAATGCAGTCTGGTGGTCTGAGAAACTACTAGATTCTTGGAATTTTCATTCATAGCCAGCCATTGCTGGATTAGCTGGATCACATCCTGTAAGTTATTCTTATAAATCCCCTTTCTATATATAGAGAGCAAGAGAAGGAGTCATTCTAAAAGTTCTGTTACTCTAGAGAATTCTGACTAATACAAGGATTGGATAATCACAGACCTTTGTGGGGACACACTCCATACTTAAAGCATAGCACTAATTTTGAGTTTGAGGCCATTGGAGGCATGTCTCCACATGGCCCTGGGAGACTATGCCTCACTTGGTGATATAAGTTAAATTGTTGATACGTCAATTCCTACCATGATGTACTGCCAGCTGCCATCCTCACCAAAGCCAAGCACTGGGTCCTGCCTGAGACTAGTATAAAATGGACCGATTTATACTTAACATTCTCAACTATCTCATGGCAATGTAGAAGAAAAGTTGACTATTAATGTCAAACAGTCTAATTCCAGACCTCAGACCTACTGTAGTATTGTATTATCAGCCTCCAAAAAAGGCAGACATCTTCCAGCTGCAAGGATACAAATTGTCTCAGACTCCAAAGCTAATCAGATGACAATCCTGCATTCTCTATTACTGACAGTGTTATCATGGGTTGTGGTACCATTTCTATCTTTATACAATTCAAGGGAGTTTGAATAAAGTTTGGTCAGTTTACAAGTAATAAAATTGTGGAAAAAAAGGGGAAAGACTTTTATCTTTAATAGCAGCTTTAATTTGTAGTTTATCTTTGTTTTCCTTGGTACCGGTCATTGTATCCTTTTATGCACCCACACCAATCCTCATACATGTGAGCTTGCATGCAAAAGCAGAGGCAAATTGGTTTTTTATAATGCTGTGTTTTTCCTTGCAAAGAAACTTGTCTGACAAAACAAATAGCTGGGCCTCAGTATGATATGTTAAGGCATTGGTTTAATACCCAGATCATCCTTCAAGCATTACATCAACTGCCCCATTCGGCACTTGGCTGACCTCTGAGGCATCTTCATCTCCAGACTTTGGGAAATGAAGTTTCTTCCACATAATAAAATGATGTCTGTCACAGTGTAAGATCTGTTGTATGCTCAGAGGGCAAGGATAAATCCTAGCAAAACAGCCATGCAGTGTCTGAGATTAACTCTATGGAAACAATATAGCTGCTGCTAAATTGTAGCAAAGACTAAAACCCCTTTAACACGTCATAACAACACTAATTCCATGAGCACTATGTAGATGCAAGTTCAATAGGGATTTTAACTTACTAAAACATTACAAATTTTTAGATGTGTGCACATTGGGGGGGGGGGTAAACTATGTAGTTCAACATATATATAATGTGTATGAAAGAAATCAGGATGGTAAATATCCCTATTTTTTTCACCATTCATCACTGGTGTGTGTGTGTGTGTGTGTGTGTGTGTGTGTGTGTGTGTGTGTGTGTGTGTGTTGTGAAAAGCCTTTTCCTTAAGAACATTTCAGAATCTTGAAATCTTGAGTGGTACTGCTGGCTTGTGTCCTGGTGTTTTTGTTCCCTTCTAATCTGACAGGTGGTCCACCTGATTGACTTGTTCCTTTATGAGGAAGATCATTCCAGGGGATCAAAACTGTTGCTTTATAGGATAGGGGTTGGTACATCAAACACAAAAAGTTAAACATAGAGTTTTGCTGTGACTTCCACAAAGAGCAGTTAACATATCCTAACATGGATGATAACTATGTAGTTACCAGAAGATGAAAACCCTTGAGACACACAATAAATGACATTATCTTATAGGGAAAAGAGCAACATTATACAGACTGCCATTTTCATTAAACTTTCATATCATCAAGAAAGGGGCAATTTTACCTATATCTCTGATAAAGGTTTAATATCCAGAATATACAAAGAACTCAAAAAAAAAAAGTAAAAAACATGACCCTTTCAAAAGAAAATAGATGAAGAATATGAACAAAGATTTCTCAAAAGAAGAAAACAATGTCTAAGAAATATCTCAAAAAAATGTTTTCGTTCCTAGCATTAGGGAGGTATACATAAAAATGAGATTTCATCTTACCCTAGTTAGGATGGCAAAGATCAACAAATACCCAACAACAAAAATTGAAGAGGATATGGGTAAAAGGGAATACATATGTGTGTGCACATATACACATGTGTATAACAATAATTTACAAAAAGAGAGGCTATTAATTCAAGAAAGGACAAGAAGAATATCTTAGCGTTTCTTCTGCTGTGAAGACACACACCATGACCACAGCAATTCTTGTAAAGGAAAACATTTCATTGTGGTAGCTCACTTACAGTTCGGAGTTTTAGTCCATTCTCATGGTGAATTGTGAAACAAGCCAGCATGCAGGCAGACATGGTGCTGGAGAAGAAGCCGAGAGTTCTTACATCCTGACTCACATGCAACAGGACGTGGTCTGTGACACTGGGTGTGGTTTGAACATATATGAGACCTCAAAACCTACCTCCACAGTGAAAGACTACTTCCAAGAGAACCACACCTACTCTAACAAAGCCACATATCATAATAGAGCCACTCCCTTTGAGGCCATTTTATTTCAAACTACCACAGAGAGGTATGAGGGGAGGGATGGAGGGAGGAAAGGAAAAGGGGAAATGTGATTCTATTATAATCTTAAAAATTAAAAGAGTTTTTTTTTAAATATGAAAGAAAAAAAACAGAAGCAATTTAGCCTTCAAGCATGTTCACAAAGCAAATATTCATTGAGCCCCTTCTACATGCCAGGTGCAATGCTTCCCCCTACATCAGTCACAAAGACCTGCCTTCTACTTTCAGGAATGTTGCCAGAAAAGATAAGGAATAACGAATAAATGTAATAATATAATGTTGGTACCAAGAAATAATCATGAAGGAAATAAAGATGCTAAGTCATACAAAGTGACAGACCAGAGTGAGTCCATTTGTACATGGATTCTTCCTCAAGGATTGCTGGGCCTCTAAACCGAGGGCTTAGGGAGCCACTCATCATAATGGAAAAATGCAAGATGGTCTGTGATGATGACCACACCTATCTGCCCCAAGGTATGGCCACCAGAGCAGCCGGGATGGGTATGGCTGCCTATCTACATGAAAAGTGCTTTCTCCAGTTGATCAATGAAATAAAAGCCATGTCCAGTACCATACTTGATCTCCAAAAAGAGCTAGACTCTCTGGCTGATGTGGTCCTTCAAAAGAGGAGGGGACTAGATCTACTAACAGCCAAAAAGGGAGGCATATGCTTATTTTTACAGGAAAAAAAAAATGCTGCTTCTATGCCAATAGATTAGGAATCGTTCAAGATAATATCAAAGGGCTTCAGGGGTCTTGGAGAGGATACAGCAGGACCTACAGGACAACCCTCTGTGGACTGGCTTACCTGTCTTCTTACCCTACCTTCTCCCCCTGCTTGGGCCTCTCCTCCTCATCCTCACTGTCAGGCCCTGCATGATTAATAAGGCCGTGCAATTTATTTACCAACAGCTAGAGGCAGTAAAACTTCGTCAGCTCAAAGTTCATTGTCATAGGCTTACTACTCAGGAGCCAAGCTCCTCATGTGCCTAGCTGTCCTCATATGAACAACCCTCCCTTGCCCTCCACCTGACCGGTGATGGTTAAGATCTCAGATAAGCTGGGGCAACCTAAGACAGGTCATGGAGTGGATTCTCAGTGAGCTGGATACATGGTACCCAGTAATGGGTAAGATTTCCAATGGGGGACAACCTAAAACAGGGGCCGTGATTTCTGCCATTCTTACGAAAACAAAATGGGAAGATGTTGAGCCTAAAATGGCCAGGATGTGAGGCCTAGTGAAACTAAGCTGGGCTAAAGTTTTGCTACCTGTCTTTGGCCTGTAACCTCCACATGGAGTGACTCAGCAAGGCCTGGTGTAAGACTGCCCCCTGCCTAGTTAACCACTAGCTTGGTAGAAGATTATTGGCCCACCCTAAGATTCCCACCCCCCACCCCAATCTATGTAAGTCCCAGCTTGATGTGATAAACAAGAGTTCCTGTCCTGACCAGCTCCCTGTCGAGTCACATTGTCTTTGTGGTGGGCATGGGTTGGGGAACATTTGGACAGTGCCCTCACCTTTTCTAGGTCCTCTCCCTGAGGAAGAAATTGTGGAGCAGCAACAGCCAGCCCCCGCAAAGGATATGATATTTGAGTAAAGATTTAAACATAGCATCATCTCTTCATATCCACTCCCTGTGATTTCACTCACTTGTGGTCAAATGCCATGACAAAACATTACATTAAAAATGTCTGAACACTGAACCGACAACCGGGGAGCCTGCACAGGACTGACAGAAGCCCTCTGCACACATGTGACAATTATATAGCTTGGTCTTCTTGGCACTCATAACAGTGCCTGTTCCAGAGGCTGTCTCCATCTCTTTTACCAGCATCTGGGACACTGTTCCTCACACTGGGTTGCCTTGACCAGACTCAACACAAAGTGAGGTGCTTAGTCTTGTTGCAACTTGAAATGCCACATTTTGTCGATATGCATGGGAAGCCTGCTCTTTTCAGAATAGAAACAAAGGAGGAGTATATGGGGGGGGTCATAGGGAAGGTCCAGGGGATAGGGAGGAGAGGAAGGAGGGGAAACTGTGGTCAGAATATTTAATCAATTAATTAATTAATCTTTAAAAGCATGAACAAAAGCTTTAAATGGTGCTGCTCTCAATAGCATTATGAATTTCTATGCTTCCCTATAGCATCCTACCAGGGGTGTGAACCACCCCTCTGTCCAGAGGTGTAGGATATTTCCCTAGAAGAAAGAGAAATACAAGTCTCTGATATGAAACCCAGTGAAACTAGGGACAGTGACAGAAGGACAATCAAATTTTAAAGCTTACATATGCAAATAAGCTTGACATGTCACAGAAATAAGAGTACAACTTGCAGTGGAAACTTTTCATACATTTTACAGACAGAATCACGCAGTGTTTATATTTCTGTGGCCAGCTTACTTTCCTAGACTTAGTGGCCTCAAGTTTCAACCTTTTTTAGCCTGTGGTAAAATTTCTTTTTATCTTTTTTTTTTTTTCCTGACTGGAATAAACTGTCTCACTGGTTGTTTGGGCTACTTCTGACTTCTTTCAGATGATATGCAATGCTACTTTAAATGTTAACTAAATATTAATCCAAGCACCCAGACTGATCTAACTTGAATTTCAAGCAGATGGGAAGGAGTCATCCTGCACTGCTACCATGGAACAAAGATAAAGAGAATGAGCCAATCCATGAAGAGGGTGTGGTGAACTGGCAGCTCTATCCAGAGATGCAACATGACTTACAGCTCCCAAAATGTGTCCATTTCATCACACCCCAGATTACCTGACAAATGGGCATACTTTCTACATTGTCATTTATGAATTTGAAAAATTTAAAAAAGTACATCAAAGTTGTTAAAGTAAAACTATGAAATTTCAAAGGAGATCCTGATTAAATTTAATTCCATTTTGATTGATTTAACTTAGATTTATAGCTAGTGCAGTCACTTTCAAATGATATGGTTCATATCACTGAAGTTTGAAGATACACACATAGTGTCCCCGCATCATTTAGATAGCCATGCTTGTGTACTCAAAAGCTACAGGTCCATTACTGTCCACACCCATCCTCTCAGCCCAGCTAGGTCCTGCATATATATATAGAGGCAGGGTCCACCCAGTTGAGACCACATAATCTTCCCTCCTTATCCTCCCTCCTCAACAGACATAGCCAACCATATCTCTCTTCAAACTGAAGGCTGGAACTAGGACACACACATGTTGTGTACCATCTGACCCCCTATTGCCCACATGACTTCATTCTACCTGAACTATATCCAACCTTCATGCTAAACTGGGCCAACACATCCTATTTTCTGTTCCAGACTACTCTGTCTATATCAGACACAGAACTAATAAAGGAAGTATGCAGGTCCAGATATCATTGCAAAATCATGCAAACAATATGAATGTTCAAGGCAGTACTTCAATCTCTGCCCTCAAAATCCACCAATCCTACCAAAATATTCTCCAATTATAATTATCTAGATAAACTCCAGGACACAGTATTTAAAAGGCCATAAACACCAAAGGAATCAAAAGATCACACATACACACACACACACACACACACATCAATGAATTCAAAGAGAATAACCTTTCTTGATGGCCTACCCCACCAAAAGAAAAGCACAAACATAAGGCTTACTGAAGGAAGTAAGTCACTGAGTTGAAAGCTTAATTCGATATGGAGAAATACAGAAGAGAATTCAAAGTGAAATGAGGATGGATTAATAAAACTTAATAACTCAACTAGAAACTCTAAATAAAGCCTTCAAGTAGAATGAAGCAAGCAGAAGATAGAATATCAGGACATAAATGAAATGAAGATGGATTGGGAAAACCCAATAACCCAACTAGAAAAGTCAAGATAGCCTGAAAACAGAATGAATCAAGAAGACAGAGTATCAGGGCTCAAAGATAAGGTAGAGTAACTACACCATATAAGCAAAGATACAAGAAGATACAAATCTTGGAATTATGAGAATAGGCGAGGCAGAAGCATCCCAGGCTAGAGAAAACTTTCCCCAAATAAGGCAAGACATATTCATATGGATGCAAAAGCACACAGAACCTCAACTAGGCAAGACATGAAAAAAATGGGGAGAGGGTGCACAAATCATAGTTGAAACATGAAGTATACAGAACAAAGAAAGAGAGCTGAAAGCCTCAAGAGAAGGACCCGAGGCACATAGAAAGGAAAATCAGAGTAACAGCTGATTTCTCAATGGGAACTTAGAAAGCCAAAAGAGCCTGGAACAATGATTCCAAGTTCTAAAAAGCACAACTACTAACCTGGACTACTGTACCTAACAAAACTATTTGCTATAATTGGAAGAGATGAAGACTATCCACGATGCAACAGCCTAAACACTTTTACTTTACTTTTATGAGACTAACCTTAGACAAAATGTAGGAAACAATACTTCATTTTGAAGACAGGAATAAAAACAGCCAATAGTTAGGGGGGGGAAAATGGAGTTGTAATTATTAAAACAATAGTAAAAGCCACTGAGAAAATAAGCAAGACAAGAAAACATTAGATAATCAACATATACCTTTCAATAATAATTTATATATAAATGTCCTCAATTTTCCAATCAAAAGGCACTGCAGACTGAATGTATCAAGAAACACACTATATCTTACTGTTGTCTACAATAAACTAAGCTTTAAAGACAGGTGCTACCTTAGAACAAAAGAACAGTCAAATGGTACCAAGAAATAGGGAGATGTTGCTATTATAATATCTGACAAAACAGGCTTTAAACTAAAACTAAACAGGAGACAGGGCACTTTATTCTTATAATCAAAATAACGACGAACTAAGAAGACATTGTTATCCTAAACACATATGCACTATGCTCTAATGCTCACAATTTCATTAAAAGTGTACTACTGGAAATAAGGACAGATTAATACTGATCCATTCATAGTAGGTGATTTTAATATCCTACTTCCACCAATAGTCATATCATATGAAAAAAATAAATGAGAAAACACCAGAATGACATCCTACATGTAATGGACTTAGCAAGTGTCACCAAAACACCAAGAATAAGCAGAAGTTTCTATAAAATAAACTGCATCCTGGGACTCAAATCTTAGCAATTTCATAAGTATTAAAATTACTCCATATATGCTATCTGACCATAATGCCATAAATTTTAAAACTGGCAGCAAGAAAATCTCTAGTAAGTACACAAACTCATTACTGAATGGTGAATGGGTCAAGAAAAAAAGAAATTCAATAAAATGAAAATACAACCCAATATGTTTAGGACACATTAAAAGGAGTCCTCTGAGGGAAATTTATAGCCCCAAGCTCCCATATTAAAAAAGGGCATCACCCTAAAATTGTAGTGGGGGAGATGGAAGGGGAGGGTGGTAGTGGGGCATGAGAGGGTGAGAGAGAGGGGGAGAGGGAGGGAGGGAGGGAGAGAGGGAGGTGGGGAGAGGGAACTGGAATCGATATATAAAATAAAAATAAATAAATAAACAAATAAATTTAAAAAGCACAAATAAATTAGCAACTCAAAACTTTGGTAAATGGAAAAAAAGCAAACAAATCTGGTAGACAATAATAAAAATCAGAGCCAGAATTAATGAAACAGAAACAAAGAAAATAATATAACGAATCAACAAATCTAAGATCTGGCTCTTTGAGAAGATCAATGGGATCAACAAATTCTTGCTTCAACCAACTGAAAGAAAGAAAACCCACATTAACAGATTCAGAAATGAATAAGAAAACATTACAACAGACATTAAAGAAATTCAGAATCTTTTAAGGGGATACTAAACAAAAACACAAAACCTATATTATGTTGAAAAATGAAAAATTGAAATGAACAAATTTCTAGATTACCAGCAAAATTAGACAAAGAAAAGAATAGATCCACACAAATGAAGAGATTTAAGACAATTATAAAAAGCATTCTGGCTAAAAAGTCTTGGACCCAATGGATTCACAACAGATTTCCATAAGACTTTCTTCTTGGTTGGGGTTTCTATTGCTGTGATAAACTATAATGGCCAAAAGTAACTTGGGATTAAAGGGTTTATTCTACTTTACATCTCTCAGGTCACTCTCCATGAAGAAAGTCATGGCAGGAACTCAACACAGAAACCTGAAGGCATGAGCTGAAGAGCTCACTGGCTTCCTGCCCATGATTTGCTCAGCCTGCTTTCTTACAGTACCCAGGACCGCCCTCCCAGAGGTGGCACCACCCTCAGTAAGGTGAACCCTCCCAGATCAATCATCAGTCAAGAAAATGCAACCACAGACTTGCTCACAGGTCAGTCTGGTGGGGCATTTTCCCAATGGAGCTCCTTCTACCAAAATGATGATAGCTTTGCTGAGTTAACATAAAACTAGTTGTGAGGATTCAGGCATTACACTGGCCTGCCCCTGTCCCCTGGCAGAATGCACTGAGTCAGTATCCTGGTCAGCCCAGGGTTCTATGGGTGCATAGTCTGCACACAGGTGCAAATGATCCTTTTTAAAGAAATACCCCAGCCCATTTACATTCTTTCTCTTTCCTGCTGTGCCCCTGGGGCCAATAGAACTTTGCCTGCCTCCCTCTTCTGTCCTCTGTCTCTGTTCCTTTACCTTTTTTCTCTTTCCTTCCCCACTTTCCCTTTCTAATAAAACTTCTCACTAAGTTCTGTCTGCCTAGCATGTTTGTCTGCCACCTCACCCTCACCTGCCATGGAATCCACCACGGTTCTCCTCACGTTTTATCATAACACTAGTATTAATTTAACACGAAACCCAGGTAAAGATACATAAACATACAGAGAGAGAGAGCGCGCAAACATGGGGCAGGGAATGGGGACTACAGGCCAATGCCCTTAATGAACATAGTTTAAAAAAAAACTCAATAAAATACCCACAGCCATAATACAGACATATATCAGAAAGATTACACATCACGACAAAGTTGGCTTTATCCTTGAGATATGGTTCAATAGATATAATAAATCAGATACATTGACTTAAAGACAAAATTCACCTGACCATTTCAAATAGATGCAGAAAAGGGCTGACAAAATTCAACATGCCCTCATAATAAAAGGCACAGAGGGAACAGAACTAGAAGAAATATAGCTAAAGAAGATAATAAATGCTACACATGACAAACCCGCAGTCGACATCATTCTAAATGGATAAAACCTTGAAGCAATCACAGTAAAATCAGAAATGCAACAAAGCTTGCCACCATCTGCATTTCTTTTCAATATTGTGCTCAAAATACTGGCTGGAAAAATAAAGCAAGAGAAGCAAATTAAAAAATACAGATAGGAAAGAAGTTAAACTATTACTATTTGCATGCTGATATGGTTTTTACTAATAATAGATCCCAAAAAGTCTACCAGAAAAATTCTAGAAATAATCAACAGTACCAGAATTTGGTCACAGTGGTGCGATACAGAATTAACTTACAAAATCCACTAACTTTTTTGTACACCAAACCACAAACATACAGAGATCCTGGACACAGTCTCATTCATGATAGTCCCTAAGAAAATAAATAACTGTGAATCATGAAGGTGAAAAACCTCCACAATGAAAACTTCAGCTGCCATATCCAACCTTTCCACCCAGCCTGATCCTGCACATCCCTCTTCTGTAGGGTCTGCAGCCATCCTCCCTCATCAAGGAAACATCTCTCTTCTCTATTACAGGAAACCACAACCAATCAGGATGCAAAGAACAAGTGAATGTTTGGTACCCAAACTAATTAATCTGTAACATGACTCCTTTGCCTAGGGCTTAGGGAACATCAGGCAAGAAGGGTAGAAAGTTCTAAGAGCCAGAGAACAGAATATGTGCTGTGAGATTGTGTTTTCTAGAAATGTCAGTGTCAGGGAAGCTACACCAGTGACGTCTCCACACTAAGGCTGCTTAAACAAGGACCATACCAACAGACATGCTAATGTAGAAGAGGGAAATCTCATGGGGCCCCACCCTTAGGCAAAGATGTATAGGCAACTAAGAAATACTCTGAATGAAAGAAAACAGTATTCCCAGCAAACAGTCTCCCAGTTGCTTATGCAACACCAAGTGGACAAAGCCGAAATCATTCATATATATATATATATATATATATATATATATATATATATATATTATATAGGCCGAGAAGACTATGCTTATTTATTTAGAAATATATAAACAACAGACACACATATGTACAAACACACATTTGTAACAACAATTAAACATAGACCAAAAGTCATCAGTCTGAGAGAGAGAGAAAGGTGGAGAAACATGGGCACACTGGAAGAAAGAGAAAGGGGAAATAGTATAATTATATTTTAATTTAAAAACAGTAAGAGTCATGGTAACACAATAATTGGTAAAGTCAGAAAAAATACAGAGCAAACAATGTTGAGGTTAAATGCTCACTGAGAATGCTCAGTAGTCTGGATCAATAAATCTAGACAATAAGAAAACAAACCAACTGTTAAAAGCAAATGCCTCAAATATTAAATTTTAGACACTACTGGTTTAAAACCTTAAAAGCTTACATTGACTAATTACCAGAGATAAATCACAAAAAAATGTAAAATTAAAAATTATTTAAAAGAAATGTGAGTCTTATTTCAGAGCATAGAAAATTATTTTTGCATTAAATGGAATTAACCAAAAGTTATTTTAATTTCAACTTCAAGTTTAAACTCCAAAGTCTTGAAAGTATATCACAATTAGCAAGAAGGGCCCCATATTTTTAAGGCATCCATAAAAATGACAGTGGCTCTGTATCTCATTTTCAATCTTTAAGAGAAAACTCTCAAGCAGGTCAAGTTCATCTGTTGAAGCCAAGTCACACAAATCACAAGTGACTATGTAGCCAACAGACTGGCTTAGGGGGTCAAGGTCATCCCTTGTCTTCTGTGGCTGAGGAGGGAAGGGTCTGGAGGTGCAAGGCAGTACACAGGGCACTGTGGCTTAGTGTGGCTCAGAGACTTTGCTGGAACCAGACTGCAGGGCCCAGCTTTCAGATATTCCACTCATAAACAGTTCAGTCTTCCACAACACATCTGATCGCCATGTAGACACTCCCTCATCTTCATCTACTTTGTAGGATAATGGGTAAATGGACCCAGAACAAACAGTGTCTGGCACACAGCACATCAATCAGGTATGCACGCTATTGATACAGATATCAGAGAGCCCAGCTATAAGGTGTGCTGGAAACCACAATTCACACACACACACACACACACACACACACACACACACACACACGTGCGCGCGCGCACACACACACACACACAAATGATGGTGGGGGTGGAGGGTGTGCTCAATATACAATGTATATACTTGTATTTCTTCATTTTAGCTTCACCCAAGAGGAAATAATTCTGATGGTTAAGAATAGAGAAGGGTGAGGGGTGAGAAATCTATGTGATTGTTCTGCAAATAGCATTGGTTCATATCTTACCTCACCCACTCTGTTGTGAAGTTGCTGCACACACACAATTTGATCATATCTATTGGTTTGCTGTCCATCCTTACATTCTAGCTCAGACCTGGGACTCAAAGCAGTGTCTAGCAGGTGAAGTTGAACTGCTTGCTGTCTATCCTTACATTCTAGCTCAGACCTGGGACTCAAAGCAGTGTCTAGCAGGTGAAGTTGAAAGCACTTGAGACAACAGAAATGTAAAGGAGGTAGGAACTCAATGTACTTTTTAGGTTTTGAAAGTCTGTGATTCAAAGAATGCCCTGCCATTTACTTTGAAAAAGAAATAAAGAAAGAAAGAAAGGAAGGAAGGAAGGAAGGAAGGAAGGAAGGAAGGAAGGAAGGGAAAAGAAAAGAAATGGAAGCAAGAAAAAACTTAGACTTTTTTTTAATTTGAGATTCTGGTGTTGTTTACATGCACACGTCTAGCAGGTGGTTAGAAACATGACTGAGCTTGGAAGGGAAGGGAAAACTAGGAATAATAATTTGGGCCTTATCTACCTAGAGTGTGAGCTGAGCTATGAGAGCAGAGCAAGTAACCAAGATGAGGACTAAACAGGGAGAGAAGAGAGGCCAGCTGAGGAGAGCAGACAGCCTGGAGAGGGTTGTGGAGTCAGGTGTGACAGGGTCAAAGCAGACTGCAGGAGGTGGAGATGTTTCAGAAACCTTCTAGGACAGGGCTTCCATAACTATCCATCATGCGTTACCTCAGTCTTCCACACAGGCTTTTCCACAAACCATCATGGCCCCTTGGCATGGCTGCTCTCTTTACCTACCCTTCAGCACCTTAACTGAGAACAGCATTTTCTCCGTGCAGCATTAATGCTGAAGGAATCAACACTGGCACGCTGAAATTATTTTTCCATAAACTTAATTAGAGCTGAGGTGGAAACTGACCTTCTTGCAAGGTAATAGCAACATTTTATTTCAAAGCAGGGATTTGCTTTGGTAAAGTTTATTTTGCTATGCCATGGTGTTGTGTCATTAACTTCAGAGATTCTTAGTAATTTGGGCTTGACTAAAACTTTCTTCTGAGGAGAGTGGTGCAGTAGCTGCATGTTAACTGTTGTGCCTCAGATGGGGATGACAGATGCTGAGGAGAATGGACCTAACCAAAGGTGATGCCTAAGAACACAAAAGCAGCCACCAAGCTCACTGAAACAAATCAGTCTCACAAACACAAACATGCATGCTTTAGTTTGCATGTAGAAGCCAGGTGAGGGGAGGAACCACATCAAAAGGAAAGGGGGGTTAACCATGGATGAGAAAAGATTAAGACAGGCAAAAGAGGAGAGAAGTGAATACACTCAAAACATTGTATTCATAATGATCCCCTTTGTGTTAAGAATATAATATACTGACAAAAGTTTGAACAGAATTCAAAAGCATACAGAAAAAAATTAACAAATCGTATTTTTTTTTCCATTTTCAGGCTCTGAACAACTATTTTTCAACAGGCTCTGTGAAGAATTTGGACAGTTTCTGATCCAAGTAGAGTACTCAGAGGTAAGGACGATGCTGGGGCTAGATTTGCCTTGTGGGAGAGAGGTACTTCACAAAGACTTTTCATGTGACACCCATTTTCATGACTGTCTTAAAACTAAACCCCTTTTATTAAAATGTGAGGCTTTACTTTGTAGCTGACTCCATAGAGCTTTTGGGTGTTGGGATACCTGATGTTCATCAGGGTTCTGACAACTCTGGAGATGGAGTCTTAGGCCTTAGCTTACTAAAGGCCTGTTTTCATGACAAGACCGCTTTTTCCTTCCTCTGAATATGTAACAAAGAGTCTTCCATTCTAAATAGTTTCCACAGACCTACCAGTCTGTGGTTACTCAGTTTTGACCTTTCTGCCTTCCTTACCACAGATACTTGGAAGGACAGCACAAGTAACATCTGGAACATCTGGAATGAACCTCTCCATAAATAGTGATAGCTGTTTCCATACATCCCTGTATTCAGACCAAACCTGTGACTTAAAAACAACTTGGTGTTTTTTATTGATAGTCATAGGAACTAATGTTTATTGAGTGAATACTATGGCTTGACAATACTTGTGGGTTTTTTTCTGCCTTACTTTGCCCTTTATTTGTCAAATAACCCTGTGTGATGGGAATGTAATCTCCATTTATCAAGCAATAAAAAATAAGTCCCTATGAGTTAGGAAACTTTCTGTAGTTCTTAAAGCCAATCAGAATAAATTATAATAACAATAATAATAAAATGAATAAATTGACTTACAATATTTAAGGAAAGTTATAGAGTTTGGATGTACTGGAATATGCAACACCCCAGATCTTTTGGGGGATGAGGCCACTTAAACACAGATGATGATATTAAATAATAGTAAATATGGATACAAATAAGGATAGCTGGATTGGGTTGGTGGTTCAGTAAGTAAGAACGCTTGCTGGGAAATCATAAAAATCTAAGTTTGGAACTCCAGCACTTATTTTAAAAGCTGTGTGTGGCTTCCCCTGCAGTAATCTCAGAGATGGTAGGGACAAAGATAAGGGCATCACACTATTAGCCCATCCAATAAATGGCCAGCTTCAGGTTCAGCCAGAGACTGTCCCAATGCAGTACGGTAGAAAGCAGTATAGGGAGGTATCCAGCATCCTCCTCTGGCCTTCGTGAACTTCCTTACACACCTGCATAATATAACATGCATACGTGCATATGAGCACACACAAAATAAATGAACAAACAAATAAGGGTAGCTTACAGTGTTTACAGATAAAAATGCCAATGTGAGCATTTAAACCTCAGCAAGCCCATGGGAAACACTTCAAATACACTCAAAGAGCTAGTACATACAAAGGCAGATTTCCAAGAGAAAGTATCCCCAAAGCATGATGCCACCAGTATTGCTGGTGTCCTGAGGTCACTTCAACCTGCTTCCAGCATATTCATCCTCATTGGGTAGTTTTGATTCCATACAGAAGCTACCAAAGAAGGGAAGGAATTCTGATAGCGTTGGGGGTCTAGAGTTTAATCAGAGAGCCCTAGAAGCATTTGTTGCCCAGGCAGTAATAGTTAATGACTCAGCTATAATACCTCATTCACTTAGAAAGCCATGGATCTGACACTGATTTACATAGCCCTTTGTATGGCCTATCAACAGCACAGTGACTGCATGCACATTAATTATTTTCAATCGTCAAAACAAGCAAATGAAGTCAACATCATCGAGGATCAGATGTAGCCATTCCAAAAGGTAGTCAACTAGGTATATGCCTTCCAGACAGGCTGTTTCCTCTTTTCCATGAAAGCATCAGTTTTCAAAGAGAAATGACCAAAAATACAAACAGGAGAATGATCACTACCAAGAAAATTGTCTAAGAGGAACCACAACACACACACACACACACACACACACACACACACACACACACACAGTGATTAGCATCAGGGTTTCCAAGAGTGATGGTCTTGGGATGCCAACACACATTTAAGGAAAGCTTGTGACATACCACACAGAAATTCAGTACAGAAGGGTACAAGGAATGTAAGCAGACATCAACATCAAAGGGACAAGAAAACAAACCAAAATTCAGTATTTCTCATGCAAGTAAAATAGCATAATTGTGAAAAAAGAAAACAACAACAAATACTACAAATACAGGACATTCTAGGTCAAAAGAGGTCCCGTAGGAGTTTTAAAAATGCAAAAATGAGAGATAGAAAACAAAACACAACAAAACATGAAGCTTCAAAAGACAGGAAACATGGGGAAGGGCCTAGGCCCTGCCCCAAATGATATGACAGACTTTGAAGACTCCCCATGGAAGGCCTCACCCTCACTGGGGAGCAGAAAGAGGATGGGCTGGGGTTTGGTGGGGGTGGATAGGGGAGGATGGGATGGTGAGGGAACTGGGACTGATATGTAAAATAACCTTGTTTCAAGTTTAAATAAGGAAACACACACACACACACAAATAAAATGCATGATTCACTGAATTATGACTGAGAATTCCAGCAACAGAAAACAATGAAAAACTCAAAGGAATAATTCTGAGGAAAACAAATGTTCAGAAATTGAAGCATATATATTTTCAGAATGAAAAAATCCACCAAGCCTCCCTGGTGCAAGAGGAAAAGGAAACACAAAGGAATCTTCCCCAGCAACACCATTTAACTTGATGGAAGGAGATTCCATAGAAGTTCATGCTTTCAAACTAGGTTCAAGCCAAGGAGGAATAAGAACCTGCCCAGACTCTAGACCACAGAACAAAAAATGAATCCCAATCTAAGAATATCTGTGGTTTAGGTGAGGAACATGCCACAGTCATAACACAGGATCTGACTATAGATCTATGTAAGTTTTGTGCATGAGGGAAATTAATACTCTATAGCTGTGTGCACTGAAAAAGCAAAAAGATTTCAAAATAAAAAGTCCAGTTTTCCTTAGAATTTATTATTTCCCAGTATAGACAAATAACAAGGAAACAGCTCAACCAGTTGACAGTATCTAAACTGAGTAGAAAGAAATGCAGAACAAATACAGGAAGGCATGAGCAGGGAACTCCACTTTCCAAGTTAATTCTATGGAACCATTTGAACTTTCAAAATCATAGCTACACACTATTCAATAAAAATATAACATTGAGCTATAGAAAAGCTTTTTGATTATTTTTGGTTTGAATTTTGGAATTTCATATAGTCTTTGGCTTATTTCTACCCTACATGATACAGGTTTAGAATAAGATTTGAGTGTGCCATGCCTATTTCAGAGAGTAATTCTCCACTGAGTGTGCACATCCCTGCCTTCAGTGCCCCTTGGGTACTGTAACTGTTCAAAATCCTACCCCAACAAATCTAATTTTTATCTTTGTCCCTGTGTAAAGTCTTCTGGGAGACCACACATATTTAACACAGCATATATCATCACTGTATATCTAGTGTCTGGCTCAGTGTCTAGGAGCAAAATAGAATGTAGTCAATATGTGTTAAAGAGGAAAGTGGGAAGGGAAAGGGGAAAATTAGAAGAAATGGGGAGGGGAGGGAGGGAAAGAAAATAAAGATGATAGTTGTCCAGAAGAGGATATTTTTGTAGGCAATTATATGAATACCCAGCATTCCTTAGGAGAATATACTACATCTGGCAATTCCAAACTTTAGTGCAGTATAGACAAGGGAGGAGAACCCAGGAAAGAATAGCCAGTAAGTCGAAAAGGAAGCAGGGGATTGGAAGATAGAGAAGGACCTATGGCTAAAAAAGTTCACAAAGCAGGCCATGGTCTGTGCCAACAGTACGAATGTCATGTTGGAGAAGGACAGAGGAGAATTATCCAAAAACTTGGCATGCTAAGATAGACAATTTCTGTAGAAGTCTTGCCTGTAATGGTGGGCACACCCCCTTTGGGTGTGGCCTCAGGTGGACAGAAGCAGAAAGAGGGAAGCTTAAGGTTTGGTCTCACTTGGCTTGCACAGGTCTTTCTCTTGGGTCAACCAATCTGGTAGGAAGGGCAGAGAAGCACTTCCATGGTTCTTTCAATTTTTCTGTGTTAGTAAGTATTCCCTAATAAATACCCATTTATCATTTATCTTGGGTCTGATGAAATCATTACATTACAGATGTCCTTGACAAGAACCTTTGCCCAAGAGAGGCAGACAGAGGAGCTTCAAAGGGATGAAATGTGTGGCACAACATCAATTGAGTGAGAGGTTACATGTGTCAAGACTGGCCATGGGGCCAGTGCGAACAGTGAGTGAGGTGTGCATAAGAATAGGGCATACCAATAGTGATGCAACAGACAGGCATCTGGTGGAATGGTACACAGCCAGACAATCCTCTGGAGGAGCTGATGTGAGCAAGCTGCCCTGCCTTAGAGAATAGATATTCCCTCTGTAAAGGGAGAAGGCTCATTCTGGAATATCACAGGGAGACAGTGGACAAATGGGTGCTTGGAAGACAAAGCACTCACCAGATTGCAACTATTTTTCTTTGAAATGTGTATTGTTTTCAGACAGCAAAGGAAAACATTCTTCTAAAAGGAATAAAATTGAGTTGTATAATCACAGGGGAAATCCACATTCTTTTAGGATAAAATATATATTTGTTGGGGAGAAATATCTCACCATGGTGCCAAGCTGTGTTGCTGTGGTACATGCCTCAAGGGAATACTAAAAGATGCTCTATGTGTATAAAGAAATACATATTACCTAAGAAACCATTGTAACATTTGAGCTCCAGACAACACCAAACACAATAATTCAAGTTATTTCTCACAGCAGTTCATTTCACAATGTCAAAATATATTTGACCATGTATATCGGGTATTTGTAAACTTAATTGTCTTTAATTCTCACAATCTTGAGAATTAATCTGTGCCTTTTGAAAATAAGAAAACAGGATAGCAATGTAAAGGCCCTTGATGACAGATTTGAAGAGCTGAGTTCTATCCCCAGAGTTCAGATAGTGAGAGAGAACTGACACCCACCATTTGTTCTCTGACCTCTACATGTGTACCATAGCACACATGCACACAAAATAAATACAGAGACAAATAAATGACTCTTTTAGTGAGAAAATATAAAGGGTTCATTTAAATCATGTTACACTACTATCTAATGGATACAAGGAGGGGGATGGGGAAACTGTCTGGTTCCTAACTTCGCTTCTATCTATGTCTCTGTATTTAACTTCTATGGCTTCAGAAAAACTTTAATTAAAAGAAAACTCACTTTACTTATTACTTTTAATTTGAAGAGATTTGAACATTTGAAACTTTATTTTCTAGCTTACCTATAATCATTTATTCATAAATCCTTCTACACTGACACATGCTAGATTCCCCATCTCTCTAAAAAGTACACACTGGTGAACTCTGCTCAGGCTCATTTACCAAAGACTGTGTCTTGGTGACTCTTTTCTTGTCACTGTGACCAGATGCCTGGCCAAAAGTCATTTGTGGGAGAAAAGATTTAGGTAGGCTTATGCTGGAAGCTAAGTCTATTGTGGTGAGAAGGAAGACAAGGCAAGCCATGGAAATATGGACATGTGCCTAAAACTCCTCACACCTCTGCTGGACTAAGAGGCAGAGGAGGAGAATTTTGATTCTTATCTGGCTTCATCATTCTTTTCTTGTCTATTCAGTATAAGCCCTCAGACCAGAGGATGATAATCACTCAGGTTTACAAAGGTTTTACTCATCATAGTGAATCCTCCCTGGAAAGGACATCGTAGAAATACAAAGAACTGGGTATCCTAGGTGATTCTAGATCCATTCAAGTTGACAGTGAAGAATAACTCTCATAAGTTCACCTAAACATACTTCTTTTAAACTATATTATTCTACACCTAGTCCCCTAAAGCTCAGACCTATCTCATAAAACAAAATGCAATTAGTCCATCTAAAAGTCCTCCAGGTCTCAACAGTTCTAATGTTCCTCAAAAGCCCAAAGTCCAAATTTTCTTCTGGGATGCAAAGCGACTCCCTAACTTCAATCACCTACAAATTCAAAATGTAAGGTAGACACTTATGATATATAATGGCACAGAGTCAACATTCCCATGCCAAAGTAGAAAAGTGGGGGTAAATAGGGAAACATGGGGAGTACATTAAGTCAAAGCAAGAGTGACACCCAGCATGGAAACATTAAATCCAATCTTTTAGCTCTATGTCTGGTGTCTATAGCTCTTGGAGGAATCAGCTGAGCTTCACCAGCCTTGGGGAATCCCTTTCCTCTTCAGCACATATACTCTCCTTGTCTGGCTGTCTATAGTCAGTGTGTGCATGTATTCCCTGAGTGTCTGGGGTCCTAAGACACCACTGAACGCAAGCATTACTTTCACAGCTTCATGGAGTGTCCTCTCAGTGTTTCTGGGACAGGAATCTGGCCCCATCATGCATTGCCTGGCCCTAGTATCCTTCTGAAATTTCAATGCATGCATTTGTGGCTCTATAAAAACTAGAATTATGTGAAAAATATTGCCACATTCAGTAGCAAGATAGGGTTGTGTTCTGACGCCTTCTCCCACAGTGCAGCGTCTTGGTGGGTGAGCCCAAGAAAACAATTCCCTAAGAAGTTGCTTCCCAATGAAGAACCATGCTGTGATGGTGGATGTTAACTATTGACCTGTCAGGGATCTGTAGTCATTTAGGAGGCACCTACAGCTTCATTGAGGAAGGATCATTTAACATCTGAGCACAGCTATGAGAAGTGTACTATTAAAAACAGACTTTTTCCCTCACATAATACACCCTGTTGATGGTTTCCCTCCCTCTACTCCTCCTAGATCCTTCTCACTTCCCCTACCATCCTGATCTACTTCCTTTCTCTCTCCTGTTAGAAAACAAACAGGTTTCTACGGGATAATAATAATAAAATAAAAGGTTTTTAAGATAAAATGAAACTTAACACATAAACAAGTGGACAAAACCATCACAAAGAAAAGAGCTCAAGAAAAGGCACAAGAAACATATACAATTGCGAAGAACCACTCATTCACACTATCAGGAATCCCATAACAACGCTAAACTGGAAGCCATAATATATATGCAAAAGACCCATAGGGTAAATAGAGAGAAAATACATAAATAAAATATGAAATTTAATATAAATAATAATGTAATTTTTTTAAAGGAAAGGGTCCTAACACAACATTCAAAGATGCCATTGAATTTATTTTCAATTGGTGGCCTATTGTTAGGCATGTGGCCTACACTCAAGAATAGTTGGTTTCCCTAGTGAGACTCCCTTGGAGAAAACTAAATTTGCAGATAGTTTCTTGGTTAGGGATGGGGGTTTGTGTCTACTTCTTTCAGCTCCAGGACTCGATCTGGTGCAGACCTTTGCCCTGTGCATGCTACCTCCATCTCTGTGAGTTCCTATGTGTGCTGACCAAGTCTATCAGAGGGACTTCTTTTGTTAGTGTTCTCCATTCCCTTTTTCCCTTTCTGCCTTCTCTTTGCCAAGGTTCCCAAAGCCCTGTGGAATTTGAGGGAGATATCCAACTTAGGGCTGAGTGTTCCAAGATCTCTCGTTTTCTGCATAATGTCTGGCTGTGAGTCTCTGTATTTGTCCCATCTGCTGCAGGAGGAAGTGTTTCTGATGATGGCTGAGCAAGACATGATCTATAAGTATAACAGAATGTCATTGGGAAATTTTATCACTACTTTTGTTGTTTTGTATTGTTTGTTTGTTGTTTAGTTTTGATTAGAGCTATATAGTATTTGGGTTTCTCCTAGATCCCTGGGTTATCCAATCTCAGGTTCTTCATCATCCAAGTAAGACTCAGTCAAATCAGATATTCGTTGGTTACTCCCACAAAGTTTGTGGCACCATTTGTGCTAGCATGTCTTGCAAGCGGGGCATCATTGTAGATAGGAGAATCTGTGGCTGGGGCGGTGTTTACTTTTCTCCTTTGGTAGTGGGCAGAGTACCTTCCTGTAGTAAAGATGCTGGCATGTGAAGGATTTCCTAAAGTAAGCTGAAATGGTAAGACACACACTTCTTCCCCAGGCTGAGCCAAGAATTCCTGATTCTGCTTCTTGTCTATGGATGCAATGAGACCAGACACACTGTACCCTCAAGCTGTGAGTCACAGTCAGCTCCTCTCCCTCAAGTTGCTTTTGTCCATATGCTGTTACAGCAGCAGGAAAAGTAACTGAGATACCCTGTCAGCAGTGTTCTCAGCCCCACACTCACTCTCTTTTCACGCGCATTGGCATTTTACAAACCTGAGCTTTCAATGGGTAGGGTTTTGCCCTTGAAGCATCTTCCCTTATACTTTCAGTGCAAGTGGGGGAGTTCTTAATTGCTAATTCCTTTAGCATTACAAATGTTTCCTCCTCCTTCTAGTCCAAAACTTTAAACTTGATCAAAACTAGAAAATTGTGAGAGCCACAGACTTCACTTGAAGCTGTAGTTGCTTAGAACAGATGTGTGCATTAAAATAGCACTTTCTATTCAAGGTCACTGACATAGCAGGTGCAAAGGAAATGCTTAGTCGGTATTTTTTTTTAACTCTTTCCTTCATAGCATGTCAGAAACAACAACAAAAATATAATCATAGAAATGGTTTCCAATGTGAGGTTTGAACATGTTAGTAATCTTCTCATGCTGGCTGAGGAAGGATCAACCTGAACTGTATAGAAAGTCCTAACATCAAAAATAAATAGATAAATAAATATCACAACTACACTCACAAATCACCTAGCAGCCAAGTACTTAGGAAAGTTCTATGGATTCTCACTGATAAATTTACTGCAATTTACATGTTTGCAAGGTGTTGTCACCTTGACTTCATAGTCCTCATTTCTCATAATGTCTCAAAAATAACAAAGAATGCATAATTTAGTGAAAATAATTTTGAAATATTTCATAATAAACACATAACCAAAAAAGATTCTAAGACTATCTGAGGCACATACAACTACAGTGTAAGATCTATCTCCTTGTCACATGCTTCCTGATGGTCCAAAGTCAAATTGGTTCTGAGTTAATGGTCATTGGACTAAGTGGTGGTATGTGGATAGAAAATGAGATGTTCTGTCTTCCATTAACTGGGTGTCTTAACCCACAATAGCCACCTATAAAGTGTTCTGAGGCATTAAGAATAACAAAGTCTCAGAAACAAAACATCAGGATGCCAGGTACAGGCACAAGGACCAGGACATTAGATGAAATGATGTCAGCTTCTGGGATGTGTTTAAGAGTGAACTACAAGCAAAACTTCAATTGATTAAAGGAGTGGAAAATGACTCAATTTATTTCCTTGTAAGGCATGCTTATTACAACATACAATGTAGGTACTATTTAGAGATGGGCTACATGACAAAATTATTTGTTCTTCTGGAGAGACAGAGAGAGAGAGAGAGAGAGAGAGAGGAGAGAGAGAGAAGGAGAGAGAGAGAGAATGAGGGAAGAAAGCACCAACTTCAAACTTCTATGGGGATGAGGGGGGAGAAAATGATCTCCCTTGATAAACCAGCAAATTTCCAGTTGTTAGAACATGGTCCAAAAATGGAATCTTGTGGGAGGAATTCAGAGTGTCTGTCAGAAAACTCGTGTGACCTCAGTTTCTTCAAAACCATGGAATTGTTCTTGGAAAGTGCTTTCCTGCTTCTCCCAGGTGTAGTGGACAGGAGTAAGTTGACTTCAGATTATTTGTTACAACTTGCTATCTTTATTTGTTGATATGCCTTAATGGAAGACATGCTTTTGGAAAGTGCAACTTGTCCCTGTGATTGCATACAGTTTGAACTCATGAAAACTTTAATCATGTGGCCTTTCTTAACCTTCAGAGTGTAGTGAGATAGTCCTTCTGTGGCACTGACCACGCCCTTTGGGGGTGGAGCCATGGGCGGAAGTGACCTGTGGAAGAAGGTCGGAGGAAGAGCCAGGAAAAGGGAAAAGCTCTCTTGCTGGCGTGACTCGGACAGGAGAGCATCGGGTGGAATTTCTTGGTGTTCATCTGTCTAGGTTGTAAGTTATTTCTCCCTGAACAAACATCTATTTGGCCTATTTGTTTATCCTGATCCTTATTTAACCGCAATATCAGAGTATTATTTGGTGCTCTGAATAAAGTTGACCACCACATGAGACTCAACCCACCTCATTTTTAGGTTCTATTCTCCAAGATTCCACTGCCTTTAGAGCAGTAAACAGTCAATGTGCAAAATGTACCTTCTGTGGGGCTATCATTAATGCAGTGTTTCCTACAAGTGAGTTAAAGACTCAGGAAGACACCAGGCTGTCCTTTCTGTGTTCTACAATGCCCCTGAATCCACCATTGCAGGACATTCAACCACCCTTCATCTGCCCTAATGGATGCAAAAGAAATCAGAGAAACTAACAATGAAACTGTTCACAAACAGCAAAGAAAAACTACACTATGTTCAGAATCAAAGCTGCCTCTGACTTATGATATCAGCAGTGAGTGTTGGAAGGCAATGAGTAGTGTCTTGAAGTAATCAAATGCCTATCCATATTATTTTCATTAAAAAGTATATAAAGCAAATAATGATTTATAGAAATCTAATTAATGCAAAAACTTTGTCAGTACTCTTGGCAGAAGCACTAATGCTTTAAATTATTTTATAAATTATCTCCTGAAAACTATAAATTCAAAGCAACCCTTAAGAAATAGCACATGAATTATTTATGGAGCTTGGCCAGCTATTTCTAAAAGACACATGGAAGTGAAAATAAGCAAAACCAGAAAGGAGAGACATGACTAAGCAATTTGTTAAAGAAGGCTTCATGTCATGTTCATATAGGAAAACTACACTTATTAAATATCAGAACATTCTATGAATGTATACCAAATACAATGTCACCCTGACAGCAGAATGAGTTTATAAAGTAGCCCAGGAAACAAAGGTAAGTATCATGTGTGAACACAAATCTGTCTAAGACAAAAGTGATACTCATAAAAAAGAAAAATTAATATTGACATATTGTAGTGAAAATGGGTTTATGACTATGTATGAAGTTGTTAAGGCAAGGTGCTTCCTAATGTTATGAAAAGAACACAAGGCAATATCAGAATAAGTAAGAGAGCTAAGTACTGTTTATAAGACAAAATAAGTCTTCACAATATTTTGGATATGAACAACCTTCCCATTTGAGGCAGATGTCTGGAAAACCTGTACAAGATAAAGATGTATCCTCAGCAAAATTTAAATTTTTCTGTGTATCAAATGAAAGATTTTTTAAAATAGAGACCAATAGTGACTAGGAAACAAAGCTTAATAATTTAACACAAAGAAGATAGCCAAGAGGAACTATCCTATGCCAGCCACATGGAACGCTCTCCTAATAAACACAAATAAGCTACAAATGCCAAACAAGGAAGGATATTGTTGCTCTGCTCTTCACATACTAATAGTGTTATGAGAAATAACTGAACTATTCAGGCAGACACCTGTAAAATTGTTGTTGGACTCTGTGTTAGCCCTGGAACACAAGCAGAGACTGAGATTATACATTTCTGCTCTTTTTAAAATAAAAATCAGGCCTGGCAAGATGTCTCAGTGGGTAGAGATATTCTTCTACCAAGCCTAACAAGCTTAAGTTCCTTCCCAAGAACCTACATGCTGGAAGGAAGAAGAACCAACTCCCAGAAGTTGTCTCCTAATCATAGCTTGTGTACATAAGTGCCATGAAGCATGTATGAACCTATACCAAAATAAACAAAGTACAGTTAAAGTCTCATAACACACACACACACACACACACACACACACACACACACACGAATGTATGTGTATGTATGTATTTCAAATAGTGTGATTGAATAAAAACACTCTCAGTTTGAAGATGAAATGTGAGACACAGAAACAAAGTGTCTTACCAACATTGACCTGTCACCTCCTGACGCTTACATCCCCTAAGTCCATACGGGGATATCAAGGTCCTACCCAGAAGTCATTAAATCTAACATGAACTAAAAGAGAAGCAAAGGGGAACTTCTATCTACTTCAAATAAAACAAGCTCCCACAACATATGGCTTCCTCCTTAGCATCAAACATTTACACTTCCACTTTTTCCAACACCAACTTGGGATTTATTAAGATGCATTTTTGTTTCGTTGTGACCAGCTCTAAAAGCTGGGAAGAGACACCATGACCTCAGTAACTCTTAAAGAAAACATTTAAATGGGGCTGGCTTACATTGTCAGAGGTTTAGTCCATTATCCTCATGGCAGGGAACATAACGGTATACAGGCAGACATGGTGCTGGAGAAGGAGCTAAGAGTTCTACAACTTCACCCTTAGGCAGCAGGAAATGAACTGAGACACACTTCCTCCAACAAGACCATACCTCCTAATATTCCACTCCGTGAGTTTGTAGGGGCCACTTCTATTCAAACTATCATTCTCTTCCACATCATAATTCATTACTGAAGTGCTAGGGGCTGAGGAGGCATGCCATTACAAGATGGTGCCCACTTCCGTAGGGCAAATGGTAAACAACTCCATTTAAGGCTTGGAGCCATCTGGGTTCGCACCTGCAAGAGTGCACATGTGCGTGAACGCCCTCCGTCTCAGGCCAATCCCGAGGCTTGGTGGCTCTGCATACTGGCCTGGACCTATGAGGACCTTACCCGTGTCCCTGATCCCTTTATAAGCAGCTCGCTTGGCTTGCTCGGGGCCCTTCAGCTCCTGCTCTCCCTCAACCAATGTGCTCCAATAAAGTGTGACTCAAGAAGGATCCTCGAGTGGTGGTGGTTCTTCCTCGCTGGCCAAGGGGCTCGCTGTAACTGGTGCCGAAACCCAGGACGCTGGATCGAGTTTCAGGCTAGAGAAGCAGACTACGAGCGGAGGGACGATAGAGGATTCAGAACTTGGCAGCTGGTGAGGATCCTGAAAGACTCTGTGCAAGATGGCGACAAGGATGACCCTACACTAGGAGAAGACGATTCTGCCCCTGCTGCTGATGCTGACGAGAATTGGTCAGAAAACTTCCATGCCACTTTGGAAGACCTCCGCAGAGCTGTTGTTGCTATTAACTCCACCTGCGTAGATCTTAGCCTGGCAGAGGGACTCTCCGATTGGATCACTTCTGCTGTCTCCTTCTTTAAGGAATGGGTGGGGGATGGGATGTTTGTGGCATGTTGCTTGGGAGGATGCATGGTATGCCTGTGGTTGTTGTGCCATCTGCAGAAGCAAACCAAAAGAGACAGGGTCATTATCTCGCAATCCCTGGCCGCCTTGGAGTTAGGAGCCTCGCCCCAGATTTGGCTTTCCACCCTAAAAGAACGACAGTAATCTGACCGTGGCCTCTGCACACCGAAGGATTACTTCTTCCATTGCACTCGGTGAGGCACGGGAAGTTTTGACAGACACTGCCTTTGCACCCCTGGGGAAAGGTCCCATTGCACAGGGATAGGAGTGTCTTGTCCCCCACATCTCTCCCTCGATCGGTCAACGCATCATGAAGCGAGGACCTGAACGGGAGAAGGGGACCACTGTCAACAAATAATAAAAACGGGGGAACTGCTAGGGGCCGAGGCATCGCCATTACAAGATGGCGCCCACTTACGTAGGGCAAGTGGTAAACAATTCCATTTAAGGCTTGGAGCCATCTGGGTTCGCACCTGCAAGAGTGCACATGTGCGTGAACGCCCTCCGTCTCAGGCCAATCCCGAGGCTTGGTGGCTCTGTAGACCGGCCTGGACCTATCAGGACCTTACCCGTGTCCCTGGTCCCTTTATAAGCAGCTCGGGGCCCTTCAGCTCCTGCTCTCCCTCAACCAATGTGCTCCAATAAAGTGTGACTCAAGAAGGATCCTTGAGTGGTGGTGGTTCTTCCTCGCTGGCCGAGGGGCTCACCGCACTGAAGGAAGTCAGGACAGGAGCTCAAACAGGGGAGGAACCTGGAGGCAGGAGCTGATGCAGAGGCCATGGATGGGTGTTGCATACTGGGTTGCTCCCATGGCTTGCTCATCCTGTTTTCTTATAGAACTCAGGACCATCAGCCCAGGGATGGCTCCACCCACAAGAAGCTGGGCACGCCCCCCCCATCAATCACTACTTAAGAAAATGTCCACAGGCTTGCCTACAGTACTGTTTTATGGAGGCATCATCATAATTGAAGCTCTTTTCTGCCAGCTGACTTCTTCCGCTTGTGTCAAACTGCCATAAAACTGGCTGGCATACTTACCAACACACTAGATAACACTAGATAAAATAGTAGTTTTCAAATGGCTATGAACAGTGGAATCACCTTGAGAGTTCTGTCAGAACACTAATGCCTGAGTACAATAACTTGAGAATCTAATTCAGCTGGTCTAGTAGTCAGCTAGATCAGAATGAGAACTTCTTAAAGCTTCCCAGGTGTCTTAGTTAGGGTTAACCCCGAGACACCAGGTGATTCAAATATAGTTCTCCTCAAAGCTGAGGACCACTGCCTTGGAAGTTACATTATAAGATCCTTGGTGCATTTCAGTAGTGCTCAGTTATGAGCTATATAAAGCAAGCTACGGGGGCAGGGGGACAAGAATACTGATGCAAGGACAGTGGACCATATGCAGATACTGTGATCAGTGTAAGAGGACCCAATGAGGTCTAGAGATGATGATAAAAATCATCAAAACTCACATTAAAGACAACATTTGAAAATGAGAGGAAATGACACACTCAGTCTCTGTAGTCCATGTTTAGGACAGTCAAGAAAAGAAGAAGGGGGGGCAGTCTATAGCATTGGCTTTTTGTCCTTAGCCTCCTATTACATCCCTAATTTCCAAGGGAGGAAGGCACTACCAGGTAGCTATAGTTATCTCTATTTCACAATGAGGAAGCTGCCTCAGAGCCATATTATAACTTTACCAAGATTACCCAAGGCCCACGCTTGTACTCAAGTTCACATCTCACACTGCATTTTGTCCAGCTTATTAATGGAATTACTAAAAACAGACTTAAAATCCATCACTGTGACAACTACTTCTTCCCACGAGATAGGCACTCACCCTGATCATGTGCAAGTTCTTGGCTCATTGTCTACCTCTCCATGTCTGGATGAGGCCAGGAAAATTATGCTAATTTTATTACTAGATCATAGGCTTTCACATTAAACTCAGAGTCATCATTTTAAGAGAGTTAATTCTAATACAGAGATGTATGCTAGATTTTCTTCATGCTCTGTAAAGATGTTACATTTATAACTTAACTTCCCTTGGTCACACCATGATGTTGATTTTTTTTTTTTTCTTGCTGTTTGCAGATACGGCTTATTAACCACACTTAGTCACATAAGTGACATGTCCCCAAGGCTGCTTTGCTTCCACACAATGCCTCACTTCCTGCTTTCCCCTGGTTTGAAGCTGCCCATATGTCTGTGCTAGGTAAAAATGATTTTGTCAACCTGAACGTGAAGGTTGTGTTTCCGTCATTCAGTAGCTTTGGATTTATGTCACTTTGATCTAATCATTTAGCACCAGAAGCTTCAAAGTGCTGCATTAGAACTTTCTAGCAATACATATTTTATAAGTCCGTATGCTTGCCTGGCTTATAGTCACATTCTTGAAATTAATTTGATGCCTAAGCCCCTCTGGTCGTCATCCATCTTATTTGTAAATGTCACTTCTCAGCAGCTCTTTTCCCTGGAAACTATAAATACAAATTCCATTCTTGGTGTGCTCTCCCTCTTCGATGAGTCACAGTTTATTCTGACCTCTTCCTCTTATCTTTCTGCAAACCGTGAACCTGCTAGGTCGGATTTTCCTGTACCATATTGGTTTGGCTCTTGGCTGGGTACCATGGGAGGTGATGTCTGGAGACCCTTTTCATTCATTCTTCTTCAGAAAAAAGAGAAGAAATCTAGCTTCCTCAGCCCTGAATAGAATGCTCTTTCTCCTGATTGAGGCTTTTGATTCACCAAATCACTGAACATTTCCAAGTTGACTCCCCAGCCATTGAATTTCTTTGTCAGGCTGAATGTCTACTGTGCTTTTCAACATGTGGCAGACTCAAAATTGCAAGTGGATCAGACAGAAGAGGAAGGGAAGTGTACAGACCTCCTCCGTGTCTCTGTTGATTTGGTTAGTTGGCACCCAGAAAAAGGCTCTGGGTTGCTGGCTTTCAAAACCCCTGAAACCAAAAACAAGAAATAATTGACCAAAGAGATATTTTGTATACTAGAAGAAATCCCAGGCATCAAGTTTGGGGAAAATGTCATCACATCATGTTAATCATTGAACCTACTGTGAAAAAGGATTAGGATGGGGGTGGAGGTGGTGAATGGCTGGAAAGCCAGTCCATAGTGGATTTGCCTTTCACTAGCCTGGCAAGAGAGTGTAAGGAAGAAGACAACTCCACCCCAGCTCTGTCCCCGGTTTAACCCCTTCCCCCCACATCCCTCAACCTGATTATCCATATAAAACTACCAACATATGCCTGTTGCTATGTGGAAGGAGATATAGGTCTCAGGGAGCATCCATCTTTAACAGTAAAAATGAAAATAAAACACAAAAAAGAGCAAAAATGGGGAGGGATGATCAGAAGCACGCATGTCCAACAGAAGACAGTGTTAAAGCTGGCATTTGTACAATACGAAAATAGGGAAGGATGCTAGGACCTCTTGCTTCCAAGTTGCCCATAGATGCCAACAATGACATTGTTCTTGCTTGTTTATTTTTTGTTTGTTTGTTTGTTTGTTTGGTGATGATGGATGAGGCTATGAGAAAAGGGAACACAGACTCAAGGGCCCAAGGGCACTACATTCATGTAAACAATTCTCAAACTAATTTGTACAGCTCTTAAAGCGAATAAAATACTCCAAGTTTTCAAGGCAAGATGTGTCATAGTAGAGGAAACGAGGAAGCTTCAACCTCATCATTGGAACCTGTGGCTAGCACAGCTTCTGAGCCTGAGCACCTTCAGAAGTCTGCAGAAATTAATCATTGAGAGAATCAAGTGCTCAGAAAAGAAAAAGATCCTGCCAATTGGGACAGCTACGGTATTAAATGTGAACCAGCACAAAGCATATGACAATTTTGCTGCCAGCAAATGCTGACTCTACACTGGGTTAGGTGGAGTTAATAATAGAATATTCTGTGGGCAGAGTAACATATCATCAGCACATGGAAATTCTTTTAACCTTGATTGAAATGAGGATTTCAGAAGCCTGTTCAGAACATTCCATTCATATCTAATAGAGAAACAGGATGAACTCTGAAGTCATTCATCGCCATTGATCGATCCAAAATAAAATTTTTATTAGTTGGTTCTGGAGACAGAATGATATTTTGCTTTGCATGGTCTCGATAAATTCTGTGTGTACATAACAAGCTGCTTAAAAAGTCAGAGGCCCTCTCAAAACTAGTTGTTTTTGCTTCCAGCAAGCTAATAGTAGCTTTTGTCTCTGTTTCCTTAGAGATACCCTTTGCCTCTATTCATCACAATGTGTAGCTTGTAATGTTCATGTGTCTGAAACCATGAGAATACTGGAGGTTGTTACATGATAAAAAAACAGACCTCCATTTTTGTCATGAGTACCAAATTTTTTCACTACATTGAAAGCCTTACCCCATCTTATTTCCCCTGATGCTCAGTGACTTAGACCTTAGGGAAATTTCAAAAGAGTTTTTAAGACAGTATTTGTTGTTATCATATTAATGAGGGACACTAAGGAGTCCTTAGTGACTTCTTTATTCTCCCAGGTGGCCACTGACCAAAGACACATTTTCATAGAATATGTTTAAGGGAATATATTCTATGTGTATATTGTGCCTGTGTATATATGTTATATGTATAAAACATATTACCAAAGTGGGGCCATGGTATTGATTAGGAGCTAAGTCAGCAATTAAGAGAGGACAGACAATGAAAACTAAATAAATGCCGGCTGATACTTCCACTTTTAATTTTCCAGGGAGAAATTCTACATGACTTTACATGGCTTCCCTCAGTGGCAGAACACCACAACACCTAAATATGTACAGTGCAACATTCTACAAAGGCTGTTGAGGTGAACACAGTGCACTGGACTAACTCAGGACTTGTGTTTCCTTTTGCATTTTCAATTGGGAATAGAAGTGTTTATTAAGATCTCCAATTTATCACAAACATGGGCTCATGTGTCCATTACCACAGGCAAAATATAGAAAAGCCATACAGAAGGACTGTTTGTGTTAGTCTTTTACATCCATACCCAGATAACTCCCCACTCCTTTCCAAAACTAACTCATCCTTCCTGTTGGTAACTTGTCAGCACTATACAACAGAATCATACAGTATGTAACCTTTTGGGTTGGACTATTTGACTATGATTTCCTTGAAATTGACCCAAATTGTGTGTGTTTTTCCCTTGTATTTCTCTGGAGTAAATGCCCAAGAGTACAATTTGTAGTTCCATAATAACTGTTTGGCAGAGCCACTGCACTACTTTCCATGTAAGTAAGCTAGTGTCTCATGGTCTTGCCATCTCTTGATGCTGTCACAATTGTTTTCAAACCTTTCCTAGTGCTGACAAGCATACAGTGATGTCCTGCTCATCATTGCATCTCCTGGGGATCTAGTGACACTGAACATTGTTTCATGTGCTGATGTTCCCATGTTATACAAAGAACTGTTTGTTCATTCTTAGTTTACTTTTCTGCTAATGTGATAAAACACTGCCTGAAAGCAACTTGGAGGGTGTCTTAGTTGCTGTTTTATTGTTATGAAGAAACACCATGACTAAGGCAACACTTATAAAAGAAAACATGTAATTGGGGCTGGCTTATAGTTTCAAAGGTTTAGTCTACAATAACCTGGAACTTCAACTCCAGGGGAAACTGATGCCTCTGCCCTATGCAGACACCTACAACTACATTCAGGCACACATGTACACATGCACACACACAAACACATTAATTAACTAATTAATTAAACCAAATCTCTTATAGCTCCAAGATGAAGCTGGAACTGGGACCCAGGAGCAGCACATAGTTTGTTCACATTAAATACAGTAGATAAAGGAGGATTTGAGTTCCCTCCATAGGAGAGAGAGTTTATCCTTTCTCCACCTCAACACTTCACTTGTAATGCCAAGTCAATAATTATTCTTGCTCTCTCCATCCAAGTAGTTTAAAAAACACAGGATGGATAGAATGCTCAAAGGCCTTTATGCTAAGTCATTATTGACCTTATACAACCACTCAAAGTCATGGTATTAATTGCCCTGTGGCCCATGATTATTATGACTCAGAGCATTAGTGGGCATATAACTAATGTAAAAAATAATAATAGTAAATGTTAATAAGTAGAGGAGATTCGGTCCTACTGCAGCTCATTCATCATGGGTAAGCCTTAGTGTGTAATCAATGAATGTGCTCATTAGAAGTACTGAGAATAAAGTAAATAAAAGTGAATAAAGGTTTGAAAAGAGGCTAGTCCTTTTCCCCACTCTATTCCTATAATTTGAAACTGTGTAAGGGGATAAAGATTTGAAAGATGCCACAGGCTAAAAAGAATACCATGACACACCAAGACTATGAGGAAGAGCCTGCCTATGTATGTGTCTTCTTTCCTGTGCCCTCTACCTATTGGGTAAAATGAGAAAAACATCTTGTCTCCCCAGTAACACTGCTCAAAGTGTCAAGATATGGGCCCCTAAGTTTCTGCTTCAGTTATTATTTTTTTAAACACAATAGGAATATTTCCAATTCATCCTCTGGTTGTTTACACACTAGAGGATTACACACCAGGGTTGTGATCAGCACCTTGCCTGCTTCATTAGTTTTCATTTGTTGCAGAAAATTCAAGGCTAACATGTAGCAGCTCCCATCTTTTGTGTTTCCTTCCTGTCCATTCCACCATCTAACCACACGTTGTAGATGTTCCCAGCTTCAGTTAATATAAATTGCATAGATATCACGAATCCTGATTAGTATTAACTATCAGATATACCTTCCGATCAACCTCTAAGACAAGGTTTACATCATTCCAAAAGGTTCTCCTATGACATTTCCAAATAGATTCCTGACTTAACTTTTCACTGACCACTTCCCAATTTCCATCCGTATAGCAGAGACTTAGGATTTGTGATCCTCATAAATAGGAACCACATAGAACATATTAAACTGAGCTATTTTATTTAACATAATTATTTTGAGATCTATCTGCTAATGAACTAGCAAATGAATTCATTTGTTCTTTCCTGTTGCTGGGCAGTATTCCATTGTGTGAAGGGATCTTATTTCACTTACCTATTCTCCATAGGTGGTTACTTCAGTGGCTTCTAATCTGGAGTCATTACAAGTAAGGCTGCTAGAAGAATTCTCATGGAGTACTTGTAAGTGTATATATTTCTTTTCTTTAATAAATATCTACAATTAGAATAGATGGGTTTGCAGATACTTTGTCCTTTATGTGTTTTATGTCCTCCAGGTCTTTTATATTAGCTCTTCTAGCATATACAGAATGGCCCCTTATCATGGCTTCAATTTTCATTCCTCGGTAATTATGTGTGATGGTTTGCTATGTTTATGGGTCATTTGTCTACCACTCTTTGATATACCCTGGTATGTTGCCTAAATTTTAACTTTGTAATGGTTTGTTATAGTATCTCTTTATACAAGCACTTTTCCAGATATCTTGCAAATAGCTTTGGATTTTTCTATTGTATTTCATAATCATACCTGTATTTTTAGTAGAATTTTTTTTTGTGTGTGAGGGGGTTGGTTTGTTGTTGTTGTTTTGGTTTTTGTGTTTTTGTTTGTTTTTGGTGTGTATGTGTTCCAGGTTTACCAGTCACTCTTTCTCCTTCTCTTGTCCTTTTCTTCTCTTTTCCTCAAGGTGTATCATGGTATTCTTTTTAGCCTGTGGCATCTTTCAAATCTCATAACTTTTCCTCTGTGGGAAGCATCTTTCTAGGATTGTGGCTTCCATGTGGTGAAACTGGGACAATGTGGAAACCCATGAATACTCAAAGAATTTCTATGCTTTAAATGCTTTGGATAACAGGTCCTTGCAGGGTCACAGTATATGACCAAAGGCTTCCTGAAGGGTGGTTTCTCCTATAGTCAGGCCACAGGAACCCCTCTGCATGTGAAGAGAGAGTTAGCAAGGATGGGCATAGAGAGGACTAGCCAGGAGCAATTCTCTGCTGATAATATTGTCCTCTTTCAGATGCAAAAGAAAATTTTTAACTCACTTAAGTCCTTGATTTTATCCTCTAATTTCTGCCCACCATAAAGTTGCCCTAAATTTTCTTCCAAAATTTAATGATTACATATTAAGATATCCACATTTAGACCCACCTTACGTTATTTTAAGCATCAAATAAAATGGAGTTTTTCTGATGGTGTTTTCCCATGAGGTTATCCGGCTGCTCCAGCATTCATTAAAGGTGTTTTCCCTGTTGAATTAATTAGAAAAACATTACTAATTCCATCCTCTCCATTAACCTTAACCTTGGTTAATAGTTGTCCTGCATACATGCAGGTATACATCTGAGAGTCTTGTTTGGAAATGTCCTGTACATTTGCCCTTGATCTAGCCCTCCACTGTCTTGATTATCGTGACCATGTGGGAGGATGTGAGATCAGCTGGAATAAGCATTTCAGCATTTCTTTTTCAGAAGTTACTGGTAGTATATTTTTCTTCCTTATGCATAAACTTTAAAAACACATTTTGCAATTTTAAAAATGCTGTTAGGAATTACAGTGTGAACCCTTATGAATCCTGCGATAAGCATATTATGATATACTTGGTGCTTTTGTGTTACTGTAAATAGTATCTTAGTTTTTCCTAATTGTTCACCCATAAAAGTACAGTTGAATTTCTTGTATATTGATTTTATACTCTATAATTCTGCACACATTAATGTATACATTCCAATAGAGATTTTCCTGATACCATAGTGTTATCTATGTACCTGTGCTGCCTCTAAATGAGAAAAATCTTAAATACGCATTGCTAAATGCCTATAAGTTCCTGTGGAGTCTTTAGGAGAGAGTGTCACCTCCCACTGCTTCCTAAATAACAATCATGTCCCAACTACATTTTCCCAACTTTTACACCTTTTGTATTTTATTTTATTTTATTACCTCCAGTATGACGCTTCAGATATTTTTGCCTGTGTTCAGCCTTAGAAAGAATCAGATTGTATTAATTAAATTTAAGGTTATCCCTAGAGTTTGGAGTTGCAGCATTTAGAAGGAGCCCTTTATGACATAGAGGGAACTTTCTTCAATGCCTCTTGTTCTTCAGGACATCGAGTTTTGTCAGACGCCTTCACTGAATCGATCAAGATGATTTTATTACTTTCTCCTTTTCCCTTTAATGCAGTACTTACACCAATTCATTTTTCTAATGGAAAATTCAACCTTGCTTTCCTGGAACCAATCCCACTTAATCATGATTTACTACCCTTTTAAAATATTACTGGATTGAATTTGCTAATATTTTGTTAAGATTTTTTATGTCTATTGTCATAAAGAGTACCATTTTCTTGTTTTGTTTTGATTTTGACAGATTTTAACAACCAGATTACACTTACCTTTAAATTGGGAGCTATTCCTCCCAATGTAGTTTTCCCATTAAATATGTCCTCTGGAATAGTTTGATCTGGGCCTGGGTTTTTCTTTATAGAATGGGTACTACTCATACATTCCATTTGCTTAATGATAAAATGATATTTTTTTCCTATTTTTTGCCAATTCTGCAAGATCATCTTAAAAGGATTTTTCCTTTTGTCTACACTGACAAATTTATTATTAAAAAGAAAAAGTAAAGACCACTCCTGTCAGTTGCATTGGGATCTGTAGTAATGTCTCTTCATTCTCGTTGTTCCAATTGTCCTCTCCTCATCTTTTGAGAGCTCTATCAGTAACATTCAAATGTCCAGCTTTTAAATTTCCAGAATTTTTTCTCAATTAGTCACTAATTTTCTATTTCACTGATGTCTACTTTATTTGCTTCAATTTTTTTTCCAGCTTTATTCAGGTTTGAGTTTCACCATTTTATAATTTCTAAAGTAGGAGTTGAGGCCACTGACTTAGGCTGTTTGAGCACAAGCCTGTAAAGCTGTAAGTGGCCTTCTGGGCATTCCTTTACTGCATCAGAAACTGTTATCATGTGCTGGTTACCATAGCTCTCACTTCTTGGTCCACACCGGAACTACTCACTGGGCTCAGAGGAGACAGAGATGGGTGACAGTGGTGGTTTGGTGGTTTAACCAGCAGAGGGGTGGGGGTTCAGCTATTAAAGAGGGGGTAGTTAAGGTAAAGAGAGGGAGTTACAGGAGAGAGGGATAGTTAAGGGAGGGAATGGTTGTTAAGGGAGGAAGTGGTAGTTGCATCTCATTCAAAATTTGTGCCTTATCTTGATTTTAATCCATTCTGCCAGTCCACACAAAGCTTCACAATGTAGTTAAAGCTAGTTTGGGCTTTGTCATCCTAGGCATGGCAGACCCTTTTACCTTCCCTCAGTCCAAGTGAAGAGTGGGAACCACTGTGGGTCATACATATCTCACATGAATGACTTCACTTTCTGGAGTTGGATTTAAATTCTGGCACTCTGGAAGCTGAAGCAGGTTTATTAAGAGTTCAAGGACAACCTGAGTTTATATAATGAATCTGTCTCAAAAATAAAGAAAACATTCTGGGGCTGGAGCCATGCATTCACTGCTCTTCTATAGTATGCAACTTTAGTTCTCCGTACCCAAGCTGGCCAGTGACTCCAGTTCCAAAGGGATCTGAGCTCTCTGCCCTTCACAGGTAGCCACATACATGTGCACAGATCCACATACATAACTTTTAAAAATGTTATTCTACACATTCAAATAAGATGTGAACAAATTCATGCTTCCACAACTATAACTCATGTATTGAAAATTGCCATCTCTAACCCTGATTAGAGTTTTCACTGAGAAGCCTGATAGTATGGGCCAGGAGAATGAGCTTTGTACCATACCTACCTCCTGATTGAACGATCTACCCCCTCTGTTTTTTAAAGGGCTGATCCTTGATAACTTGCTTAACTGTACTTCTGTTTTCTCACAGTGCCTCACAGTTGATACTCACGTTTAAACATGCTGGACGCTTTGGAAGTGTTCCTGGCACCCCTAAGCCATAATATACCCTATGATTGTGTTAGTGATGATGTATCTGCCTCCATTGTCCCTTACCACCTTCAGGCAAAGGCATGGGTGGGAAAGATGGCAGGCAGCTGCTTGCTGAAGGAGACAAGCTTGAAAGCCTTGAGCAGCTCAGTGTGAACTCCCATGCCCCAAGAGGAGCTAGCTTCACTCACACATTTGGCCCTCCCTGGAGGCCACTGTCCACCTTCCCAGACAAAGGAGTGAACAAGCAGGTAAAGGAAGACTTGAAGAAGCCAGTCCTCCCCTCCCGCAGGCCCACCTCTCATCATTCCCAAGAGTGGAGTAAAGGAGCAGAACCAGACATTCTGCACGTCTATGAATGAGATCACACAAAAGCAAACAGAGTTAGATCAGGCATTATCACCTTTGGGAAAACAGCCAGTTGCAGGATGAAAAGTACTCTTGGAAAATACTTGTAGGCCATGGGTTTCAGATCAGATACCTGGAGAAGACTGACAAATTTTTGTGAGTCTTTTCCTTTCTTTCTTTCTCTCTTTCTTTTTCTCTTTCTTTCCTTCTTTCTTTCTTCCTTCTCTTTCTTTCCTCCTGTATTTCTTTCTTTCTTCTTTGCATTGGGGGGGGGGTGCAGAGCAACAGCTTATTCCTGTCACGGCCAATCTTATCCCTATGCAGCTCCATCTCTGACAGATCAAGTAAATCTGGCTGATTCTAGGGCTAATGTTAATCCCACCAGATGAGAATAAGACCACTACCACACTATTTTGAGCCCAATTTGAAGCAAGCTTTATTAAATTCTAGCCAAGATGATAGATGCTAGCTGGGTCCATACCCAGGATTCCCAGAGAATGCTCAGGAATTACGTTACTCTGGTGTTTATAACACATTTCCCATCTTTATCCAATCAAGTGCAAGCATACATCCTGACATATATCCTACCTATGTACCTCCCACCTACCTGTGATCGAGCAGATCCTGTGCAGTTGGGGCAACAAACCTTGTTTAGGGAAGTGAAAATACATGCCCTATTATTTTACATGAATAGCCCCCAGCATTCCACGAAGTTATCTGTCCTTGGGCCAGTGGGGCTTAGAGGTTAAAGGCATTTTGTTTTATGGGTCTCCTAAGCACAATAGTTAAAACCTAAAACAGAATGTTTGCCCTCACAGTAGCCTTGGGCCTGCTGACTTCTGAGCTGCATCTTTGTCCATTCCTTTAGATCCTGTAGGTTTAGAACCCACATGTTGAGGAGAAACCTGTTCATGATTGACTTCTCTCTCTCTCTCTCTCTCTCTCTCTCTCTCTCTCTCTCTCCCTCTCTCTCTCTCTCTCTCTCTCTCTCTCTCTCTCTCTCTCTCTCTCTCTCGTGTGTGTGGGGGAGTGGGGGAGGGTGTGTGTTTGTGTAGGGCTCACAGGTCAGACATGTCAGAAGACAACTTTTGGGAGTGGATTTGTCACATCCATTTTGTTAAGGCACCTCTCCTTGTTGCTGTTACTGTACTGTGTTTCATGCTAACTGGCAGTAAACTTGCAGCCGGTTCTCTGGTCCCCTCCCCTCTATTCACCAGAAGAGTGCTGGAACTTGGAATGTGCCACAACACATGGCTCTTCACATGGGTTCCAGGGGTCTGATTTGGATTGCCTGGCTTGTAGGGCTCTACCACTTTTACCCTCTGAGATATGTCCCTGGCCCTCCAATTTTCGTTATTCATTTTACTTTTTATTTAATCTGGGCTTTTAATTGCATCCCATACTTCCAAATGTCTTGTTTTCATCTCTTTATTCCAAGTCTTACTCTGTCTAGAATAATATAGAAAATTCTTCTGTTTAGTTACTATATGCCTGAATTTTTTTCATCCCTCAAGACTAATAAAATAGCTTGTCTAAGATAAGCTATTTTACTTTAGGGGAGTCTTTGTTTACAGCCATATGCTCAGTGCCTTGGCTCATTCCTGGAAAGTATTAAATCCCAGGTGTACTCAGAATAAGTGAACGATGGGTGTTATGAAACTGAGTTCTCCCTGCTTAGGAAGGTCTCAGTCTTTAGTTCAGTTACTCACATATTTGCCATCAAGGCACTAAAGGATTGATATATGCTAATCAATAAGAAAAATTAACTACTCTTTCTCCTTAAAAGTGTGGTGGTGGTGGTAGTGGTGGTGGTGTGTGTGTGTATGTGTGTCTGTGTGTGTGTGTGTGTGTGTTATATGTGGTATGTGTAGTTCTGTGTATGTATGTGTATGATCTATGTGTGTGTGGTTTGTATATATGTGTGTGGTATGTGTATGCTGTGTATAGTATATATGCATATGTGTGCTGTGTGTATTTTTGAGCATGTGTGTGTGTGGTATATGTGTGGTGACTGTATGCACATGAATATATGGAATGTAGTTTGTACATGTGTGTCTATACATGATATAAGTGTGTGTGGTCTCTCTCTCTCTCTCTCTCTCTCTCTCTCTCTCTGTGTGTGTGTGTGTGTGTGTGTGTGGTGTCTGTGGGGGGTATGATCTTCAAACCATAAATTTCTTGAGTCAGGGCAGATTCAGATCACATTACTTATTATAGAAAATATGTGTTCACTGATGAATAAGTAAATAAATAACTTGTTATAAAACTCTTAAACTTTGAGCTTTTCTTAAGCTTATTCCTCATTTGGTACTGTGCTAGACACGAGCATCTCCCTTCTCTACCGCTGCCTAAGTCAACGCTGAGCTCAGTCCTCAAGTCCTCAGTGAGATGAATGTACTTTACCTCTCCAGTTAATAAGAACTGCTACTTGGTAGGCACTAAACTTCTTATAAATGTCATATGTAAAACAGCTAAATGAAATGACTGGCCAGTTCTATAACAAAGAAGGGAGCAAAAGCAAACAGCCTTGTAAGCTGGCTAAGGGATAAACCATGACTTTCAAACAGAAAAGAAAACACAGGAAATAATAAAGTCACACTGTGTGTGTGTGTGTGTGTGTGTGTGTGTGTGTGTGTGTATGTGTGTGTGTGTGTTTAATTTGGGCTGATAAGTTTGCAAAAATAAATAATGGAGAGAGGGAGAGAACCAACATGTCACCCTATGAGGGACAAGCAGTCAGCCAACAGATGGTTCTAGATAGATGTATGCTGTAAATATCTAATGCTTTATATACCTGTAGAAATGTGCCCATAAAACCTGTTGATGACAATAGACATCAGAGAGGATATGGGATGACAGATCCAAGAGCAACTACTGACAGACTCATCTGTTGTGAGCAAGACAAGTCTGAAGGTGGAAGCTGTGTTTGGGTCCCACTCTGGTTAGGAATGGCCTGTTTCCCCCTCCTCCCCAGGCTCACATGGATTCTTATGGGTTTGTATCATTTCCCATACCTTGTGTATATCAGAACTGAAACAATCAGAGGGAAGGCAGAGTGCAATCTGCACATTCACAGTCCTAGAACAGGGACGTGTTTGGGACCTCTGTTGGGAACATACGACTAGAATTTAAAAGTTTGAAAATTAGCAGATTGCAATGGTATCTCCCTTGGTCTATGGTGGAAGGGATTCCCAACTTGGGATCAGATAAATAGTAAAACCCATCTCTAGAAAGTTTTCTAAGTCATTTCTTCCTCTGACTTCAAATAAAACACATGAATACACTCAGTACAGTGGTGAGAAAGGCATGGAGAATTGCTATGCAGAGAAGGGCAGAGTGAGGTAGACAAGGTGAGCAGGGGAGGGTGGGATTTCTGGTCAGTACAAAATAGCAGCATGATGTGTAAACATAAGACTTTATCCAAACAAGTCCTCTCACTGCTACTGATGTAACTGGACCAGTGCTGGATTCCAGGTGTAGCTATGCCATATTCAAATGACCAACAGACGGATCCTATGTTGAGGAACATGACAAAGCACCACTGTTAACATGAGTGCTGAATGACATAAAACATGTAGCTTGAGACATTGCAACAGAGCTGGCATTTGCACTTTACTTCAGCAGGGATGCTACACACCAGCTCTTTCTTACTCATGCTCTGAGGGACTTACACCTGGAACAGAGTTACATTGCTTGCTGTTGGACAATGACACGGTGGCCCACCAGTCAGATGACAGGTTCAGTTGAGAACTCTTATCTTATCAAATTATGATCTTGCCAGGTTTGAATGACTAAGGAAATGCATTTTAAAAATTCAGAAAATCAGTCTGGAAGAAACAGGGAGAACCACCAATCTTCAGACCATGTAGGAAGCTGAAGAAGCTGGATTCTGATGTTAGCAGGAGATGTCAGCAGCATTCACAGTGGTGGCAACAGGGTGGATGAACTCTTGAACATCTTAAAGTTTTTCTTCCCAACTTCCTTGTATCGGGTGGTTGCTGAAAGATGCAGCCTATATTAAAAATGTGTCATCTACCCCACATTAATTAACATAACCAGGAAAGTCCTTTACAGAGTGACATGCCCAAAGGTATGTCTCATAGTCAATTCCCGATCCAGGCAAGCTGACGAACAAGATGAAGCCTCACAATACTGGTCTAATAAAGACAATTTCTACATGGTTGAATC
Source organism: Phodopus roborovskii (assembly GCF_943737965.1). Lineage (NCBI taxonomy): Eukaryota > Metazoa > Chordata > Mammalia > Rodentia > Cricetidae > Phodopus > Phodopus roborovskii. The sequence goes on along the minus strand of NW_026126511.1, from coordinate 39,640,566 downwards.
AAATTAAGAAAGTATCTCTCGAACCATTTGTTACCGAAGTCAGAAAGGGGGTAAAAGTGTCTTGTGGGCAAAACAATGACTAACTTAGATGATTGCACAACTCTCTTTCACGTGCTTTAAATTATGCCATTGCAAGCTCTCCTACATAAAATATAGACTCCATAGAACTCTCAAGGTGAGGATTTCTGGCATCCTTGGGATGTTTTGTCTTTTTTCTTTCAAACACTAAACTCCAACAGAAACCTGGAGCACCCCTTTGGTTATATTAGCTAACCAACCAGCCTCCTGTCTCCACTTCCCATGGCCTGGACCTGCATTTTGACATGGGCCCTGAGGATCTGAACTCAGGTCTTCATGCTTGCTAAACTATCTCCTCAGCCCTTGAAACCTATTCCCAATCCTTCATGTTCCTTACTTACAAATCAAGATTAGAAAGTCTGACTTTAATATGAAACAAAGACTAACTTTAGGCAGAAGCTGACCATCTGGAAGGGGACTGAATTATCTTCCTTTAACATCACATGTTGAAACTCTAACCCCTAGTACCTCAGAGTGTGACTGTTTGAGATGGGTTTCTTTTAAACAACAAGAAAAAACAAATCCTAGTAATTTATTAATGTGCATAAATCCAGGCAGCATGTAAAGCATGAGACTTGAATTTGACATCAGACTTTAAATCTTAAACACTTTACTCATGGGTGGACAGTCTCTTGAGAAGGTGGCTCAATTACCATCACAAGGATAGAAGAAAATCCATGTAACTGGTGTCCTTACAGGAAGAGCTGAGGTAAAAGCAGATACAGACACAGAGAGAAGGAGGGTGTGTTAGTGTTCTATTGCTGAGAAGAGACACCATGAGCATTTCAACTAGTATAAAACAAAGCATTTCATTGAGGCTGGCTTGCAGATTCAGAGGTTTAGTCCATTTTCATCATGGTGGGGAGCACAGCAGCACACAGGCAGACATGGTGCTAGAGAAGTAGCTGAGAGTTCTACATCGGGATCCATAGGCACACACTTCCTCCATCAAGGCCACACCTCATAATATTTCTCAAATAGTGCCACTCCTTGATGCTAAGCATTCCAATGCATGAGTCTATAGGGTCATTTCTAGTCAAACCGCCACTGTGTCCGGAGGTCAAGTCTGGGATGAGGCATGTCGAAGAAATCAACCTGCAGCACGTTAGTCTCAAGTTTGGCCTCCAATACCATGGGAAGTGAATGTCGATATGCAGGTGGATGGGTAGTTTTAACTTCTAACCTGAACAAAATCCTGTGTGTGACAATCATAAAAACTATGACTCCAGGTTCATCTTTGAGAAGCCCAAGCTCATACTCTTGGTATTTCTTTTGGGACTCTTTTGCTGCTAGTCCACAAGCTTTATCCTATATTCAGATATCTTTGATAAATCTCTACTTTTGTCCCATCAACTGACTAGTCCTGAAATTCTTCACATCATTGAAGATACAAATCATAGTTTGGTCTGAGTGGAGGACATTAACATCCTTGGGGAACTCCTTGGGCTGCTGAGGGTTACAAGTGGGGAGCTATACCATCTTTATCTTTACCCCAAAATGCTGTCAGTGAGAGCCTCAAGCAAAATGGCAGCCATGGAAATGGGGATGAGGATGGTGGAGGCAAACTAAAGGGAAGACTAAATAAGTTAAGTTCAGTAACAAATTGGGACAGAAGTACTAGTAAGAGAAGAAACAACAACAAAAAAGAAGAAGAAGGAGAAGGAGGAGGAGGAAGAGGAGAAGAAGGAAAGAAAGAAAGGAAGAAAGAAAGAAAGAAAAGGAAAGGAAAGGAAAGGAAAGGAAAGGAAAGAAAAGAAAAGAAAAGAAAAGAAAAGAAAAGAAAGAGAAATAATGCCAAAATGTAAGCCCAACTCATTTGTCACCAGTCCTGATGGCAAACAGTGTTTCTATTTTTCTACTTTAAATAACCTAATTAAACTGTCACTTTAAAAATATGGTGCAACAATTCTCTGTTGTTGGATGTCTACTTATTAACTGATCAGCTTTTGCAGAGATGTGAATACTATTTAGAGGATCCCTCTTTTCCCCTCAGAATGGTTTCTCGTTCAGTGAAATGTTAAATTACTCACAAAAAACTTACTAATTAAACTGGCTGTAACTGCCACTATTAAAATGTGATGGCCAACGTTAATTGGCCCAAAAGCAATTGCTAATGTCTCATTCATAAAGGAAAGGCAAATTAATTTTATAGCTTCCTTTTCAAATTCACAGTGCCTTCACCTCCTTCTGCTCCCCATCTGTCAGTCCCAGCCTGTACTGCCTCTTCTCTGCCACTCTGCAACTCTATTTCCTGGTCCCAGAATTAATGGTGACAGTGACACAAAGGACACTCACAGGCTTACACCTAACAGCAGGGGTTTCAAGACAATCACACATAACCCTAAAGATGATGCCAAAATTTAAAGGCATTTTATCCACCATCAATATTAAGAACAAACACTTTCTATTTCCCTATTTAAGTATTGACCACTTAAGCCTATGAAATGCTCCCTTCCTGCTATTGGATGTCTGGTTGTTCTGATCTGCTTTGGCAGAACCATCAATGCAGACACAGTGCCTCTTTTCCCTGCAGAATGGTCTCTCATTCAAAGTCATAAATCATAATTATATCACTACTCATCTCCTCCTATATCCCCTATATTCAGTTGTCAAAAATACATATGGGCATGTATGTGCACACCCATATTGGTAAATATACCAAGCTATCCCATAGACATCTTGCTAAAATCCTCACCACACTCCTACCTCTAATCAAAACTTTTATTGCCATTTGATGATGTAATTCTATCCAAACTCCAGTCTGCTGGCTTAGCCCTTATGCCTTAAAACACTTGTGATAACTTCCTTAAAATCTCATTCTCACACTCAATACTTTTGGACATTGATTGATTGAGGTCACTCTATCCATCCCTTATTATCTGCCAAGGCTACCATACTCTGACCAGCAGGTTAGACACTTTCAAATGTCAAAAACAAGCTGAGTTGAACAAACTTATAGGAAGTAAGTATCTTATCACCACATAAACCATAGCTTCCTCCTTGCAAGCTGCGTTTATATGGAACTCATGAGAGGGAACCTGCAGAGGCCAAATGAGTTATCAGACCAGCTCCTCCTGAAATTTGGGCACAGTAGGTCTCACTAGCAGAAGAAAAACTTGACTCCCACAAACCCATAATTCCTGCTCCCCCCCCCAAACAGCCACAAGATATTATTATGAACATGGAAAAACTGAGAAAACTAAATACAATAATAACAATCCTGAATGGTCAGCAATCCTAAATCCCATGAATAATCCACAAGTTCAGTATCTCTAAGATGTAACGAGAAACATGACAGACTTGCCTAATGGAAGAAGAAATAACGCACATATGGTGTTGAGAAATTACAGAGATAATTACAGAGATACAATATATCACTTTTATATTAACTCTGAAATCTCAGTTATCTTGAATTGTCTTGACTCCAGATGTCAATATAAAGCCTCCTGGGTGCAAAGAAAGTTTTCAACACTGGTTGTCACAAAGTGTTCCCTTGCAATATAGAAATCCATTTTGCTTAATCTTTACAATAAATGTTGGGTAGGTCAAACCTGGCTATTTTCTTCTTGAGAAGAAGCCAGAGCAAATCTGATATAACAGCATGGTTCTAAAAACATTGGCCAGTTTTCAGTCAAAAGTGACAAGAAACATTCTGGTTAGCTTAAGCAGGAGGGGACTTTGTAAATGACAGAATCGTGTCACTAACACAGTTCTTAGAGACCACAATTTTCTTGTTGCAGAGTTCATCATTACTACAAAGAAATCAAACTGAGGACATTAGTTAGTGGTCCCCACTGACCTCCTTACTTTGGCTTATTCTGGGTTTCACTAAGGAAAGCATTGTGGAGCCCCCTTGCAATACCCTATACACTCAGACACCTCCACCATTGCACATGATTCCCAGCCACAGACAAAAGTGGCCTCACATCTGCAATCTGACTCATGATTTTGGCAGAGCCTAAGGCACTTACCTACATTGAAAACTGCAATGACTAAATCAGTGTTTAGGTTTGAATGCTGGCTCTCCTCCAGTTGGTGGATCCAGGGCAAGTTTCATACCAATAAAATGAGACCAGCACACTTCGTGATTTTTTTTTTTTTTTTTTTTTTTTGAAAATCAAAAAACAGCAAATGTATGTGAAATTGCCTGGCTGGTTCTTAATGCACATGAAATCAAAGTTATTAATAGCTTTCCAACATCTGTGGAGGTGGAATGAACAAACTACATAGTTAGCCAAGGCCTGTTTCTTTAGAACATCTCCCTGTGCTCTGCTTCTCAAACTGAAGGTTCAATACAACAATACAGAACACACTAACTAAATGCAAGTTGACCTTAAATGAATGTAAACACCTGACCTCCCCCTACGAGAGATACCCAGGAGCCTATTAGTCCCTGCCCCGGTTAGGTTAGTGACCACTATGCTCCTCCTCTAATTCAGATGTGACCTTCCTTACATCCTAGCATTTATCAGTAAATTATGGACAATGCCATGCTGTAAAACTACAGAAGTATCTCCTAAGAAATACATCATTTGGTGGTTTCATCATTGTAGAAGTATCATGTCATGTGCTTAAAGTAAGGTGGCAATGACATCAATAGGCAGTATAATTTGATAGGAAATCATACATTCAGTTCATTATATGGCACATGACTATACTTACTCAGTAAAGAACTAGGGGGGAAATGGTTGAAATTATGAAACTCTTAGTTTGTATTCTCTTTTGCTAACCTTCAGAACCTAGCCAGAAACTGCCAGTCCACTAGTCAATATTCCTTGGGCATCCAGGCTAAGCAAAGAGTATGGGGTAGGAGCTTGATGGTCACTCAAGCTATCTACATTAGCATCCCATGTCAGATGACCCTGGAAGATAACAATGTCAATTCAATGTGTCTCCATTCAAACACTGGGAATTCCCATAGCCATTAAACCTAAATCTCAGATCCCCATTTTCTGAAACTGCAATTACTAAATGAATCCCAGCAACAATACTGGCTCTTCTACTCACCAGCTCCATGGACGTAGTGTAAATTTCTCACTAAAAAAAGTGTGGCTAGTATAATGTGGGTTTGGGGTGTGTGTGTGTGTGTGTGTGTGTGTGTGTGTGTGTGTGTGTGTGTGTGTTGACCCTTAATAATTTGAAAGTTATCAGATAGCTCACTATCAGAATGAAAATATTTGAGGTATTAAAACACAGGGCAGTATGAGTAGCAAAGAAGATACGCAATAAAGATAAAAGACCCTGGTTTATATGAATGAGCCGGTGTGAAAAAGCATAGCTGCTCAGGGAATTCAGTTAAGCACAGAAAGCTTCATTCACACCAGCACCCCTCAGAGATCCCAGATCACAGTCTTTGACAGTGACCAAGGACCAGCACACTTGACACACTATTCCATGGGGAAAGCCAATGGTCACAACCAGTCTATTGTACACAAATAGCGTGTCTTCTTAGAATAACCATGTTAAATTCTTTGTGTCACTGATCTTATAAAACCCAGAGATAATCCCTTGACATGGCTTTGTTTAAAATGTCCATTTCACAAAAGAGGAGACTGAGGCATAGTAAAATTAACTGACCTAAGTTTATACATGTAAGTGGTGGACATGTACGTGGTGGACTTGAGATACACAGAGACCAGCTTGCATCTAGCGCCTAAGTTCAGTGCTGATCTCTCTATCCTAGATGGGAAGGCAGCTGTATTTTATCAGAATGGATCATCATGATTTCACTCTCAAGCACAGGCCAAGTTATTAAAAGTATGTACATTATATTAATATCCTCTCAATAGTAGAATGGGACTATATAAAGCATTTTCAAAAACTCTGTTCCTATTAGACACAATATAAATATTTTTAGGACAAAAGGCAAAACCTTTCTTAACTGGGAGACAAAAGTCATTAATCCAAAATGTTTAATTATTTAAAAAGACTAAAGAATATATTTTAAAAGGAGACAAGATAATTGCAAGGCATGACATGACTGCAGAATAGTCCCTGAAGGAATCAACAGACTTCAAAGCAGACTAAAACCCAGCTTAAGGACTTCCTAAACCAAGAGATTAACAAAGGGAAAAGATTCTGGTCCCCAGAGCTCACAAAAAAACACATTATGAGGCAGAGAGACAGTCTGCTTGGAGATCCAGGGGGAGAGCAAACCAGGATGGAATATCTCACAGAAAGTCAACCACTGGAAAGATGCAGTACTTTGCACAGCAAAGGACCAGGATGCAATGGAGACACTCTCTGCCTCCCACTGGAGGAGGAGCCATTCCCATAATTCTTCCCTGGATGAAGGCTCAGGGAATCTGGCTCTAAATTGCAGTTCTCTAGCTAATTAGGAATATAACACTGAGAAGGAAGCAGGAAGCAGGACTTTTTTTTTTTTTTTTTTTTTTTTTTTTGCCTCAGTAGCCTTGGCAGCCTCTAAGAGTGATGATCCATGTCACAAGAATGAAGGGCATTGAATGACTTTTCTGTTACTGTGATAAAATACCATGTCCAAAAGCTACACACAGTGGGATTTCTTTTGGCTTTTGGTTCCAGAGGGGGAGTCCGTAATGGTGTAGAAGGCACAGGAACAGACCCTAAGGCCAGCTGTTTATTTCTTTCATCCATACACAGGAAACAGACAGAGCTAGCACTTAAGTGGGTGATGCTATAAACCCTCAAAGCCTCCCTTCACTGACATCTCCTAAAGGTTCCATAACTTCTCCAAACACCACCAACAACAACTGGGGCCCAAGTCTATAGAGAGACCTATCTCCTCAAACTGCCACAGCCTTCTTGACACAGAGTCATCAAACTGAGCCTGCCCCCTTAGCCCAGTCAGGAGAAACTGGCAAGCTTTATAAACCATGAGGAAGATGCCCTCCTGGCTTCTGTCTGGAATTAATTAGTAGTCTATAAGACTATAAATCGTTTTTAAATAGGTTATGAATACTCAGATTGGAAGGGGAACTCAAATGTTCCTGCATAAAAGTTTGCTCTATTTTTTGATCAAGAACAGAAAGGAAGAAAAAAACCTGGAGGAGATGAACGAGAAAAGGAATTCACTTGCCAAAAATACCATTCTGGTAGAAAATGTCATCCATGTGTCTCTGTCTTCTTATCTTATTGGAAGTCCTCACCGGACTGTGCAGTATTTTCCACATTTGACCTTGAAGCCTTGGGACTGTGACCCACCTACCCAGTTGGGACTGTGATCTCAGACCCAGTTATAGGAAGAAAGCACTGGCTGGACTCAAGTTAGCTCCCAGTGCTGGCCCTACCATGAAGCAACAACGAATGGCAAGCATGGAGGTGACTGCCAGTCCTTGTCTGGGAAGGCCCTACTGTCCCACTCCCTGGACCACTGTCAGCAGCCAGCTCCATCTTCTGCAGACACGGAATCCAAGTGTGATTGTTCAATGTAACACCGAGATTAAGAAAGTATCCTCATGGCCCCAGAGTCCTTGTAGGATATGCCATCCATCTATCTCTCCTACAGCTACTTAGCAAACGGTTCTCAACCTTCCTAATGCTGCAACCCTTGTGTGCTCACCCCTGACCATAAAATTATTTATTTGCTACTCCAGAGCTACTATTGAGAGCTATAATGTAAATAGCTGATATGGAGGCTATCTCCAACCTGCAGGTTGAAAACTACTTCTTCTTAAATGGTACCTTCTTGAATGGCCTGCATTCCCTCCTACCTGTGACCACATACATCACTTCCTTAACAGTTTTTCCTGAATCTCTGACCAGGTCAAACCTTTTCTAACTCCTCAGTTCTGTGTGTTTCCATTTCTGGGGTAGTGATTAAAATAGCTATATTACATTATTTATTGACTTTTCCCCCTCACCTGTCTACTATAGAGAGGTTCATTTTGATTCACCATTTATCCCTGAACCTATATGATTTAATGATGGGTATATGCAATTAATTTAATAAGCCTGAACTAATCGCTGAATTGAAGCATTAGTAGTTTCTAGACAAAACCTGGGAAGCTATTTGGGTGGCAGTTGTCAGGTTTTTTTGCTGATACCTGCTCTCCTTATCCTCTTCTATGGATTTAATGTTTGTGTCCCTCTAAAGTTAAGTTACACAGTAACTCCCAATGGGACACTGCAAAGGAAGAGCCCTTTGGGAGTTTTGGCGTCATGATGAGGGCCTCATGGATAAGATTGGATCCTTAAATAGAGAGAGAACAACCCCATTAAAGATAAAAGATACAGTCAGAACATGGCCATTTGCAAGCCAGGAATAAGGACCTAACCAGGACTTGATGGCATCAGTACTTTGATCTTGAACCTTCCAGCCTCTAGAATTATAAGAAATGAATGCTTGTTGTTCCAACAAAGATATGCATGGCAATTGCAATGGTAGCCAGAGCTGATTCAGACACTCTCTGAGCACTTAAATCTAAACTTCCTTGTTCCCTGTATGGATCATTGATGACATGTAATCAGTTCTGGACAATATATTACAAATGGACAAAGTGTTTTAACTGTCAGTGGAAAACCGAGTGTTCTCTTCCCTCTCCTGACTTCTGTGTGAAATCTGGTACTGAATGCTAAAATAAGCTTTCTATGCCAGCCTCTGTCCTACAGGGAGGACAGCATCAGTGAGCACAGCTTCCTAAGGGAGGACAGCAGCAGCAAGCCCAAGCTCCTAGCCAGGCCCTGTCCCTGAGAGAGGACACAGCAGCAGTGAGCATGGCCTCCTAGCCATCTGGCAATGGATCTGGGGCATGAGAGGACTAAGCCACAACTTTCTGAGCCACTGGGACTAAGGGGTTGATTTTAGTAGCAGCATAAGTCAACCTATTGTGAACAAGGCAGAAACTGGTGCTAGGAAGTTAGTCACCCATATTTCACAATGCTGATACAGTTGATGAAATTATTCACTTTGGGGGATGAATGCCCTCATGTACCAACTCACTTGGGTTAACAAATGCCTAGTGCATTGGTGCAGCATATACTTCTGGGTGAATTTGTGAATGTGCTTTCAGAGAAGCTCAACAGAGAATGGAAGGATCAGCCCTAACATGGATGGCTCTCTCCACCACAGGCTGAGGTCCTGGACAGAACAAAAAGGAGAAAGTCAGTCAGTATTCCTCTCTGTTTCCTGCTTTGCAAGTGCTTTGTAAGCAGCTTATGCAAGTTCCCATTGCCATGCAGCTACCACCACCATGATTCCTCACCACGATGAACTGGGTCCCTGTGTTGTCTATTCCTTGTATGAACTTTTTTCATTTTAAAGCACAACGGCAATATTGGGTTAGAGCCCATCACAATGACTTCATTTTCAATTACCCCTATGAAGCTCTATTTCTAAATAAGGTCATATTCTGACAAACCAGTGGTTAAGTTTTCAATGTAAGATTTCAATGTATTTTTGGAGAAGGACATGGTTCAACTCATGACACCGAGTATTACAGGAAACAGGAAAATAGAAAGCTGAGCGATATTACAAGCAGAAAGAGAATGGGGAAGACCAGCTGGCTCAACCGCTAAGAACACTTGCTCTTGAAGAGGACTTAAATCTGGCAGGCAACTCACATTGCCTGGAACTCTGACTCCAAGAGATCCAACACCTTTTTCAGGCTTCACAAATATCTTCAAGCATGTGTGCATATTGACATGCAAGTACATACACACTCACACACACACACACACACAGAGAGAGAGAGAGAGAGAGAGAGAGAGAGAGAGAGAGAGAGGAGAGAGAGAGAGATAGTTTAAAAATTCTAAACAAAAAAAATAGAATGGGCTAAAGAGCCTACAGATGTGAGCTGACAGCAGCAGCTGCTTCTTACACTTTAGGGATGGAGTAATGGTATGAAGTACCATGAGTAACAAGTGCCAGGTAGAACTGTATACTGCAGTAAGAAGGAAATGATGTTCCTCATTCATAGCTTGAAACTATTGCATACATTTGGAAGGCATTCAAAGTTTGTGCCAGGGAAATATGGCTATGTAAAATTAGTAAATGCTTCTTCCACTGAAGTCTGATAGACAGAGAGTTTCACAATTAATCTAAGTGTGAAGGGAATGGGAATAAAGTAGCAGAGCTGTATTGCAGGCCTAGTAAGAACCTCAGTAAAAGCACCATGGGTATTGATAAAGGAACATATTTACCAGACAGTTATAAAAAAAAAACTAGATTGACCCAAAAACAAATGCTATGAATCTAGAAGTAAGGTATGAACTAAGGAGGCTGCTCAGAGGACAAGTTATATTGTCCAAATTCTTCTCTATGTACCATCCAAAGAGGAGAGTTAGAAAACGAAGAACCTCACAGAAGGTGAGAGCCAGGGTGAGATTAGCAGAGTGGGATCCCTAGCTAAGTTAGCAAGGACTTGTGTCATAGTTAGGGTGTCTATGACTATGAAGAGGCACCATGACCACAGCAACTCCTATATAAAAAGAAAACATTCAATTGGGGCTGGCTTATAGTTCAGAGGTTTAGTCCATTATTGTCATGGAGGAGAGCATGGTGGCATGTAGGCAATGTGATGCTGGAGAGGCACTACATCTGGATCCATGGGCAGCAGGAAGAAATAGTAGGACTCTGAATCTGGCTTGACCATCTGAGACCTCAAACCCACCCTCCAGTGACATGCTTCCTCCAACAAGGCCATACTTACTCCAACAAGGATATACTGACTAATAATGACGGTCCCTATGAGCCTATGGGCCATTTTCATTTAAACTACCAAAATCTGCAACTCCAAATGCATATTGGGTCTAAGGTTCCTTACCTCTGGGATCCAGAGCTTGATGCCACGGATACATGGAACCTTTGGATTGTATAAGTGTAGCTTATATGTAGCTAGAAGCGTGTACCAATATTTAATGAACTTAAGAGCACAATGCAATACTTACTAGTGCTCATGGCTGGTATCCAGTTGTCAGATTCTTCTGGATAATTAAAAGGCTGAATTTCTTGGCTCCCTGTTGTGGATATAGGATTTGCTATCAGAACATGAGTGAGGTCATTTCCAGGTCACAGTATTAAACTGCTAGCACAAAACACTCTAGAGTTATTTCCCCATTCTTATAAGCTGATCTAATAAGCTCATGTCAGTCTGAGAGGTACTTATGAACTTGAATTCCCCTGTTGAAATGACAGAGAATAATATTCTTAAATCAATACAAAATAGGCATATAGCTTAGCTAAAAAGTAAATAACATCTTTTATGTTCAAAGATTTCACTCTTACCACTTGTAGTGGTTTGAATGCTATTATGCCCCACAGGGTCAGATATTTGGATACTTGGTGGCCACCTGGTGGCACTGTTGGTGAATAATATGTAACATTTAGGAGGTGTGGTCCTGAGGGAGGAGTATCATTGGAGGAGGACTTTGACAGTGTATAGCCTGACTCTGAGACCATTTTGCTCTCTCTTGTGTTTGTGGTTGAAGATATGTTCTCTCAGCTACCTGCATCAGCTTCTTGATGCCTTCCTGACATTTTTAACACTAATTCTCTGAAAACAAAATATACCTTTTTTCCCTTAAGATGTTTTTGATCTGAGTGTTTTTTTTTTACAGTAACAAAATAGTAACTGATACACTATATGACCCAGAGTTAAAAATGTACACTTACACAAAATTTCATGTGCAAATGCTTATAGGGATTATTAAATATTGGAAGCAACCAAAACAGTCTTCAGTGGGTAAATGCATAAACAAAATGCAGGATATGCAGACAACGTCTATACTCAGCAGCAAAAGCAAGAGCTCGGGCCACGAAAATATAGATGAAAAACCAATTACTATGTGATTGCAAGTATGTTGCGTTCTAAAACTGGTAAGACACATTTAAAACACTGGTAATTTCCATGGTAGAGAAAGTGAAAGGTGAGTGGACCCAGGGGATTTTTCAGATCCTTTGAACCTCACAATGCATAAAGGGAAATGTGATCATTTTCGCCCCACGTTGCCCTCTCTCATTCCCTTCTCACCCAATCCCCTGCCTCCTAACACTGCCTCAGAATTCCTAGAGATTAAAACTCAACGTCTCAACATCACCATGCTGTCTCGGCTCAGAATCACTGAACGGGGATCTTCAAAAGAAGTAACAAACCTTCTCTAAGATGCCAGCTTCTTCACATTTATAATGAACCCATAGCTTGTCATGTTCTGTAACAGAGAATCCCTGCTCAGAACACCTGAGCTCTGTAGTCCCTCTAACCCTGGAGCCATGATTAGCTGTGTAACCACTGAGAAATAAACAGGACCAGGAAAGGGCTGAAGAAGAGAAAGAAAACTATGAGAGAGAGACAGAGAGAGAGAGAGAGAGAGAGAGAGAGAGAGAGAGAGAGAGAGAGAGAGAGATTATAAGTGAAGTCCCATTTTTCTAACACAAAAGAAAATCTTCCCTAAGAATAAACAATGGATGGTGCCACCTGGGGTAATGAGCCTTCACAGTTAAGAAAGTGATGGGGAAATGCAATGCATTTAAGGATTTTTTTTTCTTTGGGAGAGAACCCAGCAACACACAGCAAACTAAAAAAAAAAAAAAACCCACAGAATGTGACCAGTGAATCCAGAACTACTCATTGCTTTTTTCCTAAGGGTAGAAGTTACAGTTCAGACTCAGTGTCTCTTGGAAACGATTTTATTCCATGAGTGTAGGCCTCTGATTTTCTAAGTGAATCCTTCAAGCAAAGGTGAGTAGGCATGACATGTTCCATATTCAGAAGGTACATGAATAGCTGTGGCCATTCTTACAAATAAAAAATTGGTGACCTGAAACACCAATAACTTAGAGATTCAGTATATTTATTACAAAGCCAACCAGAGGTGCGAATGGGCTAAATCTCACTGAGATTAATTCCAGTTATACTGACCTTTCTCTCTGCTACATTTAAATGTATTCACATCTCTACTTAATAGTTCTCTAAGAAATGTGTACTATTTTTTTCAGTATAGGTTTTCTGAAAACAGAAACCATATTTAAACAAGATTACAGTTGTGAAAACATTTGATGACTTTAAGAACAATGTAATACCTGCTGGGATTATTCCCATCATTTCATATATTATAATATAACAGCAGAGGGAAGAGAGCTGGGCAAGCAACATTTAATAAACAAATGTGTCTTTCTCAAAAGACCATCTCGGTATTAAAACTAATTTCATACTTATTAAATCAAACCCATAAACTAAGTATTAGCTTCAATTTTAATTAGGCTTTCCACTTATGATCACCAAGGAAAATAATGAGAAGTTATAGAAATGCAGTTATTTCAGTGTCAAAGAGATTTGGGTATCAAGTGAAAATAAACAGGTAGAGTGATTTCTAAGCCAACTTCTTGGTCTTCCTGGTCTTGTCATAATCAGGATGAGGGAAGTCAGTTCTTTTGTTAAAGATTTTTGAATTTTTATTGTGAGTGTGTGTGTGCACATGTGTGCATGTGTGTATGTGTGTGTTTGTTTGTGTATTTTTGCATGTGTGAGGAGTGTGTGTGTGTGTGTGTGTGTGTGTGTGTGTGTGTGTGAAGATGAAATCACAGGAAGATAAGTCTAACTCAAGAAGGCCACACAGGACCTGATGAGAAGGCTTCATCTCAAGAGAGGTGCAGAGCCATTGAAGAGTTTTAAGTAAGAGAATAATGTGATCTGATCACTTTACTGAAATGGTCCAGGAGTTATGTGGATAATGATATATCAGTTGTGAAGACCCTGTGACTAGAATTTGTTAGGGACTTAGACAAGATGAAGGAAAGAGGAAATAAGAAGGAATCCTAGGTTTTTGGTGCTGCCCAAAGAACCAGCATGACAAGAAATTCAGCTTCCTGGAAAAGAGAACCAAACTTTGCAAGGTAAGTTCTCCTAAAATTCAATTTAGAATTCTACACATAGTTTACAAACATGTTGAGGACTTTCAAGTTAAAACAAATATGTATGGAAAAATATCAGACTCTCAGTCAGACCCAAGCTTATAAAACTCAGGCTGGCCAATGTCAAGAAATGGGAGTTATAGCCAGGCTGTGCAGCAGATGCCAAGAAGAGCAAGGTGCTGGTGCATTTCCTTGTGAAAATTCTTTCATTCTGGATCCCTCATTGCTAAAAGATGTTGAATAGCAAACTGGAAATCCCCATATGACAGGGACCATGAAAAGAAATCGTCATGTGAGGAACACTTGGAGAAGTTAGGGACATGAGTCATGATGAATGGGAGAGTAAAGAAGGATATAACAGTATGAAGAAGGTGCCAAACTGAAAGTGTGATCAAACTTCATCTGCCTCATTCTAGAAGACAAAAGGTGGACCAATGGTTTAAAAATATAGAACAAATTACTATTGCACCAAAAGTTATTTCTTACTATTACATCCCAAAGTGGGTAATTCTAGCCACTATCATAAGAAATATTCTTAGATGAACATCCAACAAAAACCTGGAAAAATCAAAATTGCTTTAAGTGGAGAGCTGGAAGAAATTTATGTTTTCCTAGAGGCAGGAGGGAGGGCTTAGTCCCTACTCCAAATGACTTCACAGATTTTGTTGATCCCTCCTAGAAGGTATCACCCTCCCTGTGGAGTGGAGGGGGATGGGATGGGAGGGAGGGAGAGAAGGAGGGAGGGAGTGAGGAAGGGAAGGAGATCGATATGTAAAATAATAAAAAATAATAATAATAAAGGAAAAAAGAAATTTATGTTTTCTAATTCTAGTAATCCATGACTCTATAATACTTCAGTAAATACATCTGGGTAGAATTAATTGTTAAATGAAATCCCAGATTAAATTAACAATATAATCAGCAGATATACAATTGCTAAATCTGGGAAATTTGAAATAGAATTTGGCATCCAAGTGTCAGAATCAGAGGCATACTGGTCAAAGGTCATGAAGGAACTAAGCGTTCAGGTGCTAAATTTCTAATGTTGGACCCAGTAAAAGACTGAGAATCCCAAGCAAGGGAATAACTGAGCTACTGTGACAACAACTTAAACTATTGTTACAGAGGTCAACTATGCATAAAATGGAAGAACAGCATTGCAACCCACATCCCAAGAGCTCCTCTATGTGTTGCTGGATTCCAGAAATGTAGATTCAGAGTCTAAGACAGCAAAATACTCAGTGCCTGTGATCATTAGTTCTGTGGTCAGTGAGGTCAGGGTACAGCATTCGGTTACTCAAACAAACACTGATCACAGGATTGATCCAGAGGCATTCTACAGATGTGGTTAACATCTGCAGTCAGGTTAGACGTAGATTAAGGAGATCACCCTTGGCAATGTATATCATGTCTATGGCAGGACTTAAAAACAAAACCCAGATATGCTGGGGAAGCAAAACTTGTATTCCTGGAGCACAGCATCAGCTTCCACCCAAGTTTCCAACCTACCAGATTTCACTTCTGGTTTTAAATCTGCTGACCTCACGGTTGTTTGCACCAATTCCATAACACGTGAATGAGAACTCCTAAAAAGAACCTGTGTCTATAGAGACTGGTTGCCTGACTAGAATCTCAGTGCTGTGGGGAAATTGGAGTGTTGTTGGTCCAGAGGCTAGTTGCCTCATCTTGGACTAAGTTCTGACCCCCCCAAAACAGGCATTCCTTGTCCATCTCTGTGTCAGAACTAACATCTTCTGGCTAATAGATAAAAGTTCCTTTTGTAATTTGTTATCTTAGTAGATGGCTAACTTGCACAAACCCCGAAGCTAAGAATGTCATAATCTTGGACCTATAGAATAGCTTCCCCTACATTGCCCCATCTTGCTGTACCTGCCACTCTGGCATACTCACCATGGTAGTCTGAACTTGCCTTTTTTTATGACTTTTTTTGTTTTATAAAACTATAGCCTTGTCTATAGAGTGAGTTCCAGAACAGTCAGACTACACAATGAAACCTTATCTCAAAATGTAAAAATAAAAATACCTAGAGGCAGGAGTAGGCCTAGTCCCTACTCCAAATGACTTGATAGATTTTGTTGACCCCCTCCTGGAAGGCATCATCCTCCCTGTGGAGTGGGGTGGGGGGATGGGATGGGAGGGTGGTCAGAGGCAGGGAGGGAGAGAATGAGAAAGGGAAGGATGGAGGGAGGGAGGGAGAAATGAAGGAGGGAGGGAGGGAGGGAAAGGGAGAGGCAACTGGGATCAATATGTAAAATAAGAAAAATAAAATAAAATAAAAAACCTGTAAACTTTCATGAAACTGATTTTACCTTGAAATGTGGAATTTGGGTACCTAAATATGTATTCTCAGGCCATGATCACTCAAAATAGCTTGAGAATAAACTATTTTATGTTTCCTTTAAGATAAGAGCTGTGGTTTTTGTGTTCACACATGAATTTCATTAAATATTGGCAGGAACTATTAGCTTTGTTTGAAGAGAAGCCAAAATTAAGGTGGAGGAAGGGCCAAAAATGTTAAAATTGTTATAAACAAATTAGTATAACTATTTGAAAGATAGGAAGTTTACTTTTGGCTATGATTAAAAATTTTTCTTGCTCTTCTTGCTATTTTTTTCTATTTTTAGTGATTTTGGAATTAGTATGACATCATTAAAAATATTCAAAGATAAGGGAAACAGGTAGCAAACCTTGATACAATTATTTCTACTTTGCTGTATCTTTTTATGTAGTGTATATTCAAACCAACATAGCTTATACACAACAGTATAGCCATGTACTGTAAACATGTATGTTATCACAAAGCTATCATAACCCTAACTTTAAGAACCATTTACCATTCTACTATTATGTATATAAAACTTTGTAAAGAGTTTCCTGTCATTTGTAGATTATTTCTTATTTACATTTGAATTATGAGAGAGACTCCCAGCTCCCAAGCATATTGCATCTTCGCTATTTGGGCTTCTCCCCTCTAAGAAATTGCAACACAGTAAAACGTGTCCTGCAAGCTAGTGAGCACCCACTGCTTGCTGCTCCAAACTGTTCCCATGCCCAGTCATCAGCACTTCTTTCTTGCATGAACATGAACTCTGCAGGATCCCAGAATGAAAGAGCTAACTAATGGCTGATTACAGATCTCTGAGATCCGTTCTGGTGCTATGACAGAGTCCCGTTTGGTCAGAGCCATTGTTAACGGTTCTGTTGTTAATGATGCTGCTAATGATGATATTTATATTAATCAGCTCATTTGAACATCTCATTTAACCTGTATCATTAGGACTGGTGCTCTCTTGATAATTCTAGTCTCAGGAAAGACGAGACATACCTAATGAAGTTATCCACATTCTTCCTAGATTTCCCCTCTGCATGGCGATGTCACGTATTTCCCTGGATGCTGTCACTGACAGGAAGATTCTTCTTTACCACATCTCTTTTTGCCTTCACTTGAGTCAGTCTTTGTCCCTGTGGACAGCACCTCTTTCTTGGTTCGTTAACGATGTACACACTTTTTTACTGTGGTCCTACATCTATTAGGGCTTTGGAAGATCAGAGAATAGTAGTGCTTAAAAAAAATAGTACTACTGTTAGGACTGCTGAAAAAATCCACCAATTCAAGCTATTTTCTCTCTCTAAAATAAATACAAACACTTGAGAAGGCATCCAATCTTGACAAAAGAAGGAGTCATTCTTTGAACTTAGTAAATGAATGCATGTGGTTCTCCAGAATAGGGTTCAGCCAAAGAATTCCATCAGACAGGGTTATATAGAGTGATACTGCTCAGGCAGTGGTTACAATATACACTCAAGATTCAGTGTACACCCAGACGAGTGCTGGAGTTCTTCCCACAGCTCATCCTCATTCCTTGTAATATACCAGTCAGTTTCAAGGAATCACTCTTTAAAAAGCAAAAGGCATGACAGAATTAATTAAGTCTTTTAAGAGTCAGTTGAAAGGAACTAGGAAATTGATCCTCAGAGAACACATGTAGAAGAAACTTATGGTGCCATGTGATGGCTATACGAAGAAGAATGACCATAGTAAAACCCACTAATGGAAGTTTAAAAATGTCTAATCTTACACTTAACTTCAGACAGTGGAGACAGTATTTTAATAAAATTGCCATCACCAAGGACTATACACCACCTCATCTGAAATTCATAAAATAGTATTCAATAAACAGAAAAAAATCTACTCTTTCAAAAAATACATTAAGGTAATCTATATGGTAACTAGAAGGTGTATCTGCAGGAACTTTGCAATCTTGTGAGCAATGAGACAAGTTGTATTTAATGCTACCTAGAAGAGTAACAGAAAAGTAATTTCCCATTAGTTGAAGAAATTCCCATGAAGAGGGGAATATACCAGATCTTAAATGATAAGGGACCCTGTGGAAGGGAAAGGTGGTGAGTATGAAAATTAAGGTCTAGACAATGTCATGACTAAAAATGTAAATAAGGCTCTTTAGAATAATGAGTCCTTCTTTGTTGCCACTCTGAAGAAGAAGAACCAGAGTTTTTATTGGTTTATTGAAGTCATCACTCTAGAGGTCTTGGGACCTGAGAGAATAAAGCCAATAAATGAGGCAGACTAAAGTTTCATCCAATAACTAACTGTATCCAGAACATCAGACAATTTATACTTTGAGGGTTCAAAAAGGTCACATGAGTAAAGTTCTCAGGCATTCAATCTGTATGCTATCACAAGGACAAGCCACGCATGGCAAAAGCTTATTATCCTATAGAGGCATACAAAGGGTACGTTAAGCATTTAAGCAGTAACAAGTAATCTGAAATAAACTCACTCCTATCCTCTATGCCTGGTAAAAGCATGAAAACACATTCCAAGAGCAATTCTATGTTTTGAAGAAACTGAGGTCACAAGACACTTGTCTTATTTCCTTGCAGTGTTCTCACAAGCACTCGGAATTCTCCATGCATTACTCCATTCCTGGACATGTTCCAAAATAATGAGGACTCTGGGTGTTCAAGCTGGGAGTTTGGACATTGGTTTGAAAGATAACTGCAAGTCAACAACAGAAGAGTGACTGAAGGATTTGTTTGACAAAAACCAAGCCAAGGTTTGTGTAAGTAGTAGGCTTAGAAAGTTATCGGACAATGCTGTAATATTTTAAGTACCAGACAGCATGGCTTCTCCACTCTCTGGAGATTAAAGTGTCCAGATGATCTTTATGTTTTGGTTATCAGACAGGTGGGGACAATCGTGAGAGGACAAGGGAAAAGACAATAGATTTCTTTCTTTGTGTGTCTCTTGCCTACTCTTCTCCAACTTGCTTATCAATGTGGCTGTTGTTCTTTTAGCCTTAGAATCTAGGGACATTTACATATGCATGAATACTGTTTAGTGCCCTTCCACACCTTTACCAAGCATAAACAACTACAAGGGTTGAATGTCTCTGAATCAGCATTTATGACTGTGATGATGACTATTAATTAGAGCCAGAAAGTAGGTCACATTGTGTAATAAGCTCCCCACAGGAGGGGCAATCAACCAAAGAGTAACTTGTTTGTTGCTTTTCCAAAAGGTACTGTATGCTCTGGGTCCCATGTTTCTGTCTGCTCACAACCGACTGTATATTTATTCTTGGTCTAGGCCTAATATGCTGCCTGGTGGAACACAAGGGCTAGAAAATCAGCATTTGTGTAATGAGAGAATGAAAACACCCATCAAAGTGTTACACCCATCAAAGATAACTGGCAAAAAGGAAGCCACTTTACTGCAAGCCCATGCTTCTTCCAACCAGTGAGGTTGACCCATCTAAGATTTATGCGTCAGAATCATGCTTTCTATCTTCAATATCTTACTTGATCACTATGTTATATCCAACCCTCAGACTTTCAGATTCCTGGTGAAATGTGGTACTCCTTAAACACCAGATTCTTCCATGGAGGTGATTATCGCTGTACTGAAAGAGGCAGTGTTATGCTTCCTCAAAACCAACTGCTTCATTAGTACCTCTATTGCTTAACTCCATCCCTGGACTCTAATGTAGTGAAAAAGAAGGCTAGACCTGAACCTAAGATCTCACCACCTCATCTAAGACCAGAAATCCTATTCTGTAATGAAAGAGCTCAGGGCACCTACCTACCTCTAGCAAATAGACTGCACTGATACTCTGATAGTAACCCATTGCTTCATATCTCTAGCATCCAACCATCATTAATAGTTATTTCCATATCAATAGTACTGCAATAGCATTAAAGATTAGGCTATACCACTTTTTGGGATAGCCAAGCTAGTTTCAATAAGATAATGGCATCCTAATAACAATAAAATGGACATATCACCCAATAGATATCTCACGTTTTATGACCCCAACATTGCTAGAATCATCAAATATGGTGTTTAAAGGCATAATGGTATTTAACTATTTGGCTGAAAAAAAGAATCCAGGGTGGAATTAGCTGTAATGATTGTAACCAGCATCCTATTCAGACAGTGGGGGTAGATAGAAAATGTAGATGTTCTAAAGAAGGGAAGATGCCCTTGCTTGGAGGAAATCTGGAAAGAAGAGGTGGCAGAAAAGAGATGCCAGCTGAATATCTGTGATTCTGACAATCTGACCATACATGACTTGTTTTCTTGTCTTTTCTCCCACTGACTCATGTCTGGAACTCCTGCCTAGCTTTATCAAAAGGGGTGGTTAGACAGCATGGCAAAGAAAACTCCACCCTATTGCTTGAACTACACCTAACACCAGTTATTGGACATGGAATAACAGATCATTAGAGTAAACTGCTTGTAGAATTTTTAGACCTTGTAGTCTCCACAATGGTCTTAAAATAATGACAGGAACAGCTGAGTCACTACATGTCCCATTTCTTTCCCCTAATCCTTTAAGATGGGATAAGAGAGAGATGACCACTAGATTGGGACAGGCTATGTAACTATGCAGGAAAGAAAGTAACTCTGGTACCTAAGGTGGTAAGTGCAAGTGCTGGGAGGATGCAATTCACTCCTTCACATGACAAGGATGTGAAAGTGCCTGATTAAAACAACTTCAGAAAGAAAATGTTCATTTGGGTTCATGGCTTCATACACCTTAGGTCATTATGTTGGAGAAGGTGTGGCAGATTACCTTCTTCCATAGTGGTGACAGAATGTGCTGCAGAGCTGTTCACCTGGTAGGGAAGCACAAAACAGAGAAAACTAGACCAGACCCAGAGAAGGTATAACCTTCAAAGACTACCCTTAGCAACCCATTTCTGTCCACCAGGACCCATCTTCTAAAGGTCTCACGACCTTCAAAATATCACTTCATGCTGGTGATGGAGTGTTTAAAACATGGGCTGTCAGGGACTTTCCAGATCCTAAGAATAATCCAGATTTTCAGAGAAATGCATCTCTTGTCCCCTAGATCTGATCCCAGAGCTTGGCAATGCAGATGCATGCCCTCCCTGAGTCACTAGGAAAGTGACTCACTGCGGAATTTATCATCCTTAGCCAGATGTGATGCCAACAGGACTGTCTGTGAGTCATTCTGTTGGCTTGAGAATATTGTCAACAGTTCCCAGTGTGGATCTGTTTCCCTTCATACACATCCCCACAGGGACTAACAATCTCCCATAACTGTGACTCATTTGCGTGTGTCTTCTGAGGTCTAAGCAATGTAGGTTTCACTACATACAGCAACTGAGTCTGTCTGACATTAAGCACAAGAGTTAACCAAATGAACATGATCATAATTAAAGTGAAGTTTATCAAGAAACATGCAGCTGGAGCATCATTGCCATTTGGGACCATAGGTTTACATGTGAAGGATGTTGTGATGTACAGCATCTGACTCTCGGATTGCGGGTGGTGTGTGACACACTTGCTGTACACTGGGATTCCTAAAACTGATGTCAATCCTTGATCTATGTCTTCTATGGAGGCACCAAGTAAATGAGGACATTTCATCGGGAACATACTGAGTCCTGGTTCTATAAATCAACGTGACTACTATTCCTTGACATTAGAGCCCAGACATATAATAGTCATGAGCCCTTCCTTAAACTTAGCATTATAGAGACAATGAGAAAAAATCCCAGACATCAGCAGGCCAATATGAACCACTTCCTATCAGTCATAAAAGACAGTAAACAGGAGCTAAGCTGCTTTGTGGTTGAAGATGGAAGAATGTACATAGCTACCTTTGCTGTGCATTGTATTTGCATTAATACCGCCAGTCACAACTATCTTCCTCATTCTAGGAAAAGAACCTGAACAACTATCTGAACTGAGCCTTCCTAGACCCCTCTAAATCTAATTCAGTAGATTCAGTAAATGATATTTGTGCGTGTGATTAAACTAATGTTGCAGGTTAGCTTCATCATACTAACCACAATCTTACTAACATTCTTTAATATTGTGCTTATGCATTAAGTAATATTCTTAAGTATTTCACAAAGCAAATAGAATTGGTGAGTCCTAACTCCTGTGTTAATCTCATCAGAGTTACTAGTAATATGAAACATAGGCTTAGCTAGGACTGTACTATTAAGCTAATGGATAGACTGTTGCAAGAAGGATCCACTCTGAGTCCTGTGGAATCCTGGAAATCATTATTGGGTGTGCCAAAGCTTGGCTTCCCTTCATTGTTGAACAACTTCCACTGCTGATCACAGGGAAATAAAGGTCAAGGCAGCCTAGGAGGAATTGCATTGTGACTGTTGCTTCCCAAGGTGGAGGAGGATCTGACTTACCTCCTATTTCTATGTAAACATCTGAGCCCTTTGCCCTATGTTCTTTTCCTGTTACACAATCTAGTACATACTGGACTCTTTGAATTACTTCTAAGGCTTGGGGACAGAAAAAAATTAAGGTTATCATCCATGTTCTTACTATTCGCTGTGTTGTAAACAACAAAGTCATTCAAAGTCTACTTTTGAGTGTTACACTGTTCACTACTTATTGATAAGTAATTATAATAAATAAATAAAACATAATTATAATAAAATGAGTAAAGAATGTTAAAAAATATGAGATTCACTGAAAAATATGAGCTATAAGTAGTAAATTTAAAAGAGTAATAGAAAATTGGTGAGGGAAAGTAAATATAATCCAGTCATGTCTTAAAAAGCATATATATACAAGAAAGAGGGTTGTAGGTAGAAACATAGATACACCTAACTTTATCAAAAAAATTAGAAAAAACAATTTAGAAATATATACATATAACATCTCTAATTGTCATGGTTAGTATGATATTACCCATAGCTTTCCATGTATTCCAGAAGATTTGATCCTCCGTAAAGTAATCTTTGGAGATGGTAACTTAGGGAATGATACATTAATGAGTATTCTTACCAAATCTATGGATATATCTATTGATCTACTCATCCATTGGTGCATTCACAAATTGATAATGTTATTGGAAAGTGGTGGAAAGTAGGAGGTACCCTGAGTTGAAGGGAAAGGGCCATGGATTTATGCCCAGATGAAACCTTATTGCTGAGGATATCAAATTCCTCTGTTCCAGGTCAAAGAAAAGTCAAGCTCATTGGAAGTTTACTGGCTAACATTCAGCATTTCAGAAGGGGCTTTGCAGGATACTGGGGAAAATTATCATACGTGGTCTTATGCAGCTATGGACGAGGTGTACACCAATCTGAGTAGCCACACAAAATATACCCACTGGTACAGTGTTAAGTATGTTATGGGAGTAACCACCTGCTTTCTGGTTGGATTTGATACCCACTCCAGAAGAGGGAATTCAAGTCTGCTACTGTTAACCAAAACCAGAAACCTTTGGCTAAGGTTGTCAAAGGCCTTAATGGGAAAAGTACTGTCGCTGGCTTATTAAATGAGTGGGATATCCCTGTCAAATTGCCTTCTAAGTTACTATGTTTATGCCCAGAGATCAGCTTGGATCAGACAAACTTCTCTTTGCAGTAGTCAGTGATAGCTACAAAGTCTCATAGCTAGTCAAAGTAAACATAATAAATAACAATTGAATACACAGCCATAAATAGAACAGAGCATATTTAACACACACTTCAAGGCTCAGGGAACACTGCATAAGAAGAGACAGAAAGGATGTGAGAGCAGGATGAATGGGGGATAGGGTAGAATGTTTACTTCTGAATATGGCATGGCTGTTGGACTCATGAATCGTCTGTGATTTTCTACACATAATCTCCTAATGACTAAGTGGTCCCTTCCACTCTATCAAGGAAAGGGGAGAGGCCCTACACTCCCTTGAAATTTTATAATCAGATTATGGATAATGGGAGAGGGAAAGACATTTTCTTCAGTTGTATAGCCACATGCAAGGTGCTCCTGTAAATAACCCCAATGAAATGCAGAGCTTAAACAATGACAAAAAAGTAGAAGTGTGTAGTTGGAAAGAGGAAAAGGATTAGCAGGGGTAGAAGGCAAGGAGAAGGAAGTTGAGCTGAATATGATCAAAATACCTCATGTACATGTACAAAACTGTCATAATGAAACCCACTATTATGTATAATTCATACATGATAATAAAAACATTAAATAAAAGAAAAATGATTTAATTTATAGGAAAGCAAAATGAGGAAACAATATTGTTCCATTGCATTAAAACTCTTAGATTTAGAGGAATGGTGGTCTGCTATATGATTAATGACTGGTCTTACAGAAGAGCAAGCTGATTTGTAGCATTTGGTGATGCCTGGGGGTAAATATTAATGCTATATCTAATCCCGAGCTGCCAATGAAACTTTGCTAATCATTACATTGGGCAAAGTTATGCACAGTGTGCTCTTGTGAATTTGTACAAACCATCACCAGTTCACCACTGATGTAAGGGAAAATATGGTCTGGATGTGACTGGTTTTCCCAGGGAATCATGTTCTGAAAGCTCATACCTCAGTGTGACAGAGGTAGACTTTCAAGAGGTAGTGCCCAAAACAAAGTGATTGCATATACTGTCCACAAAAAAAAAAAAACAATGTAGCTCTCTTTGAGAGCCCTGGTTAGTTCTGAAAGGGTGGTTATATGAGAATGGCTTGCCTTTTCTTTGGCTTTCTGTCTGGCTACATGATCATTTGACTTATATACACTCTCATCTGCTAGGAGATACAGCAAGGGGTCTCTCGCCAGAAGTCAAACAAAGTCAAACTGCAAGACTAAGTGCTAAATAGATCTCTTTTCTTTATGTACTATGTAAACTTAGATATTGGTAATAACAATATAACCAATATTATTGGGGGTCAGGGGAACAGACCAATACATTAGTAATAGATAAAGCATCATGTGAGTTTTGTCACAAAAGTGGTCTTGATAAGCATTTACCACCAATGGAAGCAGCACAGTTCAGTAGCAAAAAAGTCAGGCTTTGGTACCAGTATTTGATATTTGAGTAAAGACTCTTTACCATTTAGTTCTGTTACCTCATTGCACTTAGATTTGCTTTACCATGTGCACAAAGGGAGTAACAAGAATATTCACCTTAAACTGTTGTCACAAGAACAAAGAGAAGAAACTACCCTTCTATCACCTCTTGTGCAATTGAGTACCAAGCCAGTTCTCAAAAGAGAACTATAATGTCTGCAAAGAGTAAGGTTAGAGGAGAGGTTAAGCCACTAGAACACTGAATCAGGATGTTTGCTCTGAAAAACAGGAGAGCCCTGAGCTACAAAAATATTGGCAGTATCATTCCTCCCCAGCTGCCATCAAACCCTTCTCCTGGAATCACCCTCAGTCCACCTTTTGACTGTCAAGCTGTTACATGGGTCAGTGATGATGGACATTGCCACCTTCTAGGACAATACCTTTCAATCATTGAGACCATGTTTAAGTTGTAGACTGAGTGGGAGCTTTCTCCAGGTCCCCTGCATACAAACTCTAATAGTCTGTTTCCTGGTCCTCCTTCACAGGGACCAAAAGTGTAGAACACACTACCTCAACAGAGGAGCGATAGCAAACTGTCATGGCAGGCACCAAGGAATACTTGAGCGATATGAAAATGGAAGAGTTCCCCAAGAGAAGATGCGAAATATATATATTTTAAAAAGGGATATCTCTTACCATTATTTCAGTGCCATTGCATGTGTTGCTTTTTTAGCCATGAACAAACCACTGTGGACAAAGCACAGATATAGAAGTCCAGAGAGCTCACCTTCAAGAAGAATGCACTGCTTCTTCAAAACCCAAGCTCACTCAGCTTGATCTCTGCCTCCAGCTGAACAGTGAGTGAAGAAAGGCTGGTGGTGGATGCTGGTGGGTCATGATGGGGCGAGTCACAGACAGTTGCACTCCTCTACCATGTCTTTAGGATACAGAGAAGGCAAATTGAGGTTCACATGGGAGAGCATGATGGCTTTAAATTTTAAATCTCCTGATCAAAAATAATCAATCTGGCCAAGAGTTTTTCATTTAAGGAAAGGAGTGCGTGTGTGTGTGTGTGTGTGTGTGTGTGTGTGTGATGCACACCTGCACACATATGCACAGTCATGCACATGCTGTGTGGTTTTTAGATTAATGTAAAAACTCACATTTATGACAAGGTATTTGAAAACAAATTTTATTCAGCACTTAGACATAAATATAAATTATAACTACAAAATTACTAATCTGAGTCTTGAATATGCCAAGCATCATAGAATGCTGACAGCACAATAATTTCAAAGCCAGTTTTATGTAAATCCAGTAATCAATTTTTTTCTATTTACTTTATTAATTTTCTTATTTCTTTTCCAAAGTTACCCCTCCTTGTCCTCTTCCCAATCCCCCACACATACACCTCATCTCTATCCTCCCATCCACTCCTCCACTGTTTCTCTTCAGATTCAGACAGACCTCCCATGGACATCAGCCAGGCAAGGTATATTAAGTTGCAGTGAGATTAGGCTCCTCTTCTGTTAAGGCTGGATGAGGCAATCTAGTAAGAGGAATGGGCCTCTGTTAGAAGTCTCTCAAGAAGAGCACATTACACAACTGTAACATACAGGCAGAGGAGGGATACCTATCCCAGAGACCTACGATAGAACCAAACACAATTGGCAAAAAACAAAAAAGAGACAATGAAATTATTTCTAATGATATGCTGCTATTCTTATAGATTGGTGCCTAAACCAACTGTCCTGACATCTGAGAGGCTTCACCTAACAGCTGATGGGAACAGGTGCAGAGACCCACAGTCAAATATTAGGCAGAGCTCAAGGAATCCTATGGAGGATGAAGGATTGTAGGAGTGATGGGGCCAAGGACAACTAACCTGGGCTCATAGGAACTCACAAAAACCGAACCAACAACCAGGGAGCCTGCATGGGCCTGACCAATTATCAACATTTTAAAATAGGAAGTGTTAGGAGCTGGCTTTCCCGCTGGCCTGGTCCCAGAGCCACTCCAGCCCCAAATAACACACAGAGACACTGTTTTAGATATAAACCTGTTAGCCTGTTACTAGCATTTCTTCTTGGCTAGCTCTGTCTTAAATATTAACACATTCATATTAAACTAAGTATTTCCACGTGATTTTATCTTACCAGAGAGAGGGCCCGGCATTCTTCTCTCTGGGTCCTACATTTTGAATCTTCCTCCTACTTCCTCCTGAAACCTCCTTGTCTCCTAGTTCTGCCTATCTTGCTTTTCTATTGGGCAACAGTGCTTTAATTCATTAACCAATAAGAGAAACATATTTACAGAATGACATCTCCCATCATCTTCTCTTTTCTATCTAAAATAAAAAGGGTTTTAACTATAACATAGTAAAATATATAACAAAACAGTTACCAAATAAGAACTATAGTTAACAATATTTAGTTCATTAACATTTTCAAGAATTAAAGAAAATATCATATTTATCCTATCTTTGTGAGTCTAAAGTCTTATATGTAACTTATCTTTAATCCTAACTAAGGAAAACTATAACCATAACTATCTGTATTCAACTCCCTCAAAGACCACAGAAGGATAGTATATAAACTCTAGAAATGACAGAGACAACTCGCCGCCTGGTCAGTCACCCAAAATTCTTCTGTAATGTTCCATCTTCAGCCTATAGGCCATAGTGTTTCTGACAAATTCCTCAGCAAAGCAGGAAACTTAAAACTGTCCACCTGTATTGGCAGTTTGTCAGTCACTTTTCTCTGTGTCCTGTAGAATGTCTGGCAGACTCTTTCATGAAGCAGGAACCCTGTAGCAATGTACATCTTGTATCTGCAGTCACTTTTCTGTGGGTCCTACATGTCCAGTTTATATAGCATAAAGTCAAATAGTTCCGACAAGAGCAGTATCTTGCCCAAATGGCTAGTCTTGCCATATTGGAAGTAAACTCCATAATGCATTTCTTAGATGTCCATCTTCCTTTTTGATATAGCGGATGTTGCCAGGAGCAGTTGTGCCTCACTATTAAGAAAAACCATAAACCATTTTAAATGCCATATTCTATAGATCTTTGATAGGTTTGGAGAATATTTATCTATCTCAAATATATCTCTGTATATCTTCAAATCCTAACTTAACTCTAACTTTTGACAATCACAGGTAACTATCTGTAATCTATACTAAATTATGCATTATATTTCTAAGTGAGCTATATAGATGCAATACTTAAAAAAAGAAGAGACATATGCATATCACAAAATTGACCTTAAATTTGTATGAAAATCTATTCCAAAACAAAGTATTCATATCTATACCATAATCCCCATTTTCCCTTTAAAGAGATTGGTTGTGGTCATTAACCACTTATAACCAACCCCAATTAAATGAAAGCAAACATTAATAAACAATATTTAGGAATTTGGGTGTCTTTCTTTCCAAATTACTTCCTGCTGGTAGGGAGCTCTGTCATGGGGATCCTAAGAAGATACAGAAATTCTGGCTGTGGTGGTCTGCAAGGCTGCCTTGTCCAAGTTGTCTTGAATGTTACCTCACCTGGGACACTGTTTCAGGGGGTCTTGCTTGATCAAAACATGTTAATTTGGAAGGAATCCACAGCTTTTTATTTTCTATGGAAACAAAAATAGAAATCCTTTTCCCCAGTAACCTGTCCTTGGACTTAAATTTTGAAGTCAAAGCATTTTTAATATATATAAATTGGATTAATCTAGCAGCATTTGTTTTAACAGTTGTTGCTATTTCCTCAGCAGTCAAACAATTTAAAGACAATATAATAGCATAATAGCATACATATCCAGACTCTTATTGTGCTTTCAATCTTTACATGGCTTTTTTATTACTCTATTTCTTCTATTTCTTTTCTTTTTCTTTTGAGACAGGGTTTTTCTGTGTAACTTTGGCTGCCCTGGAATTTACTCCGTACATCAGGTTTCTTTGAAATTACAGAGATCTGCTTGCCTCTGCCTCCCGAGTGCTGGAATTAAAGGCATGTGCCACCAATGACCAGCTACTCTCTTTCTATTTTTTTAAGCCAGCTGCTTATATACACCATTGAATTGTTAGCAGCACTTCTTAAAAGCCATGTGGTTTTTTTTTTTTTTTTTTTTTTTGCTGCTTATGCTGAGTCAGGAAACCTCCCTTAAAGGAGTTGCACAAATCTCTGCTTGTCTCTAGCCAAACAGAGCCCAACCAAGAAAAATGTTATCAAGAAGCCTTTCTTTTCTCTGGTTTTTTTTTTTGTTTGTTTGTTTGTTTGTTTGTTTGTAAAACCCTTTATTAAGCTTTTGTTAAATTTTAAGTGGAAGTTCTTATTAGCCACGTTGCGGTGCCATTTTGTAATGACTAGGTTTTTTTCTGCCAGCCTTGTCCCACAGCCACACCAGCCCCAAATAACACACAGAGACACTGTATTGGATATAATGCTGTTACCAGCATTACTTATCAGCTAGCTCTGTCTTAAATATTAACACATTTCTATTAATCTAAGTGTTTCCATGTGGTTTTATCTTACAGGAGAGTGGGCCCAGCATTCTTCTCTCTGGGTCCTACATTTTGAATCTCCCTCCTACCTCCTCCTGACTCCACCTTGTCTCCTAGTCCCGCCTATCTTGCTTTCCTATTGGCCAACAGTGCTTTAATTCATTAACTAATATGAGAAACATATGTACAGATTGGCATCTCCCATCAGTGAAGATCTTTGATTTATCTTTATCCAGATTTTGACACACCGCCTTGCTCCTATTTTGGGAATGCTTATAGTTTCATTAATCTTACCAAACCCAAATATAAAACAAATCTCAACAAATTTAAGCCACGGATTCTGATATCTTGGATAAAAGATCTTAGATTGAGATTTAGGTTGTGATTACATTACTTGGGGTAAATTAAACAGGCGACATTAAGAATTTTAAGGTGATTCCGTTTATACATTCACGGTTTTAGGTCTCAAGGGTTTGGTTTTTTGGTTTTTTTTTTTTAACTTCATACATGAAGGCTTCATCCACACCACTCCAGTCCTCTGTCTTTCCTCCCAAGCCCACTGCTTTCTGAAGAAGACTGGGTATCCTAATCTCTAATCTACTGTTCTGTCACTATGATAAATGGCTCTCTCTACTGACATTTCAAAGTATATGTTTCTTAGCAAATGTTTTGCTTAGTTATTGGAGCCAGCTAGACTTTAATATCTTTCAATAGCTAGCCTGCTTAGGATATTAATTTATTTCTTTGGAAACAAACCTTTTGAGATCACTGCCTTGGCCAACAGATTCCATTAATGTCTGTGACCAACTTAGTAGCTTATTTCATATGGCAGCCAAAGCTTATCAGTATTTTCTACTCTTCTTAGAGTTCCCATATCATACAAGATTCCTCTCCTGCTTACACAGAAGTATACATGTTATTTAAAAATATAATTTATAAATGTAATCAAATGTCACATGCAATGATATACTCTATAATAAAAAATATCATCCAAATACACTTACGCTTATTATGTATATTTATAACAACAACCCTTTACATACAATATTAACCACTCCTCCTTCTTTGGCTATTGTGGATTCATGGCCTTTTACATGGATATATTTCAAAATATCTTGTCAACCTTTGGTAGCTAAAAGAAGCCAGCCTGGCTACAATGACTCATCTTTTTTTGCCCCTTTCATCTTTTAAAGCATTTTTTGTTCCTAGTGTCAGTTTAAACCACAATTTGACATTTAAAATTCTGATTTTATCTCCACCATAAGGCAAGAAACGACATACCCTGTTATGTAGAGAATAAATTTAGAGATCAAAAAAAAAAATGTTTCCTACGAACATGCTAATCAAAGTATGAGTGAGGGTCAAAAAGAAGTAAAAATGTTGCTGGATGTTTTAGCCACATCTGAGCTAGAAAATTATGTATTCAAAGCTAGAACTTTCAGCTACTTGTTCAAATTTATTATAGTTTGTTCTCTTTTTCTATAATACATTCCAGAAACGACTAGGGTTTCCTTCTATATGACATTGAGATCTCGAGAGTTTCAAAGGAGGCCTTCAAATGAGAAGAAAATTTAAGGATTCCACATTGCTTGTACAGCAAAGGAATATTTATAGATAGCAGGCTGAAAATTGTGTTAGGATAATTTCTTTTAAAAATAAAAAATATATCTGAGAAGTAAAAAGAATCTGGAACTAGGACATGGTTCCTGATTTTGAAAAGAAGAATTTCTGTAGTCGCAGAGCATCAAAGTGTGTGACCTGGCATGGAAAACTGGCACATTCACCTCTTTGAAAACTACAGAGAGTCTACTGGAAGAAAGGTAGCAAATAGTGTTCTTAGACAAGTCCTACTAAAATAAATCCCTAAGTTCACACATATTGTAAAAATAATTACTACAAAACCTTCTATTTGAAGAAAAAACAAAACAAAACTCCTTTAATAACTCACTGCTATTTTTAATGCCTTCTTTTAATTTTTAAATATTTATTTAAATTTCACATGTGAATTTAAATGCATATGCCATGGCACATGTGAGGAGGTTGAATGACAACTCATGGAGTCAGTTCTCTCCTTACAACATAAAAACAACAGGGTCATCACACTCGGGAGAAAGCATCTCCCCACTGAGCTATCTCACCGGCTTTAATCTATATTTTTGACCAAAATAATATTTTGCATATGGAAGATGAAGACAGAGGTAGCTTAACTTTCAAATCTCCTTAATTCTTGCCATTAAAAAATTAAAAGGCAGACAACTAGGAGAACAAGCTAAAACAGATGATCAACATCCTTGGCCAAATTCAGTGACAAGTTATGCCCACATACCCCAGAAGATGAAGAAAGCCCCGTGACTAGAGCATGCACCGCATCTGTGCCAGGGAAAGCACAATGGACCAAGCATGGAATATTTTAAAGACTTCTAAAGAGCCAGAGGGAATCCACTAGAAACCTCACAGGGGCAATGTAATCAAG
Source organism: Phodopus roborovskii (assembly GCF_943737965.1). NCBI lineage: Eukaryota > Metazoa > Chordata > Mammalia > Rodentia > Cricetidae > Phodopus > Phodopus roborovskii. The sequence continues at coordinate 39,608,364 of NW_026126511.1, read as the reverse complement.
GCATCACACACAGGGTGAGGATTTGCACAGTCACTCTTGGTTGAGGACAGGGCCCTAGAGTCAAGTGCCATCAAGACAGGAGCAATCTGTGCTCCTAGGACCCTCAAGACTACTCGCTTTAGCTTCCTTCCTGGATGGAGCCTGACCCTAAGGGCAAAAACGCCAGGGAAGAAATTCAAGTTGACAGGATAAGAAAAACACACACTAAAAGAAAAGAGAATTTCCACATAATTTGCAGATTATTAGGGATAACAATAAAGCAGAGAAATCTTAATAAATCATCATACTTTAATAGCATATGAAACAGTAGAGTTGGCTTTTGGGTATGAAGTACAGTCATCTAATTCCCAACCCACCCCCATTAAGAATAACTTAATAGAAAAGTACAGATAAGAAATGAAGTCATCCTCACACTAAGTTAACATTGCTAAAAAGGAAAACAAAATGAGCAATCCACCCAATCACGGGGTCGAGGTCAACATGACCAGGAAACAGGTTTGGAGGATTTGTCAAGTGAGCTGGGGAGCACAGGAGACAATGAGTTGACAGGCTTTAAGACTGCATCAAGAGTTCCATTAGCTTCATAGAGTGGTTTGCACAGTCACAAAACTTAACATTTATTCTGGCATTTGGAGTCTGTCACAGAAGGATCAGAATTACTTTCCCTGATTTAGAATGGGAGCTGGTAGACCATGAGGCTTCTTCATGATCAACTTGTTTAAGTTGCTAGAAAGTACATGCCAGATCACCATGTTTAGAAAACATAGAAAAACTGTTTTGAAATAAGTTTGGCGTGTTATAAAGATGAGGAGAAAGAAGGCATGGAGTAGCACATCTAGGCTGGTACTAGAAAGTTCACTCCTTTTCAAACGAGTGTTCTCCTCCCCACATGCAACCTGCTACAGGACCACATGGACAATGGATCCCAAAGGAAGCTCTGCTGACTGGTGCCATTGACATCTTACTTGCTTGAGAAGGAGTATCGTTTTAATATAATGTGGATAAACACAATTTTAAATCAAGGGAACCTCATTCTTGTGCAAGGTACTAGAATTAAAGACAAACTTATCTGGGGATCATGGAACACTAAGCAAATGTCAGTGTGACCCTGTACCTCCATACCAACTAAGAGCTATCACATTTTAATATTTACTACTTAATTTATCTACACTTATCCCATGTTTAATACAAAGATTGCATGGGGCATTTTACATTTTCATGCAATGCATACAATTCTTTAATTTTGTAATTCCAGGGTCTCTTCTTTTAAAGGAAGCCAACATCCTTAGTCATCAAGGAAATGCATATAAAAACTACTTTGGGATTCCATCTTAGACCAGTCAAAATAGCTAGGATTGGCAAAACAAAGGAAAGTTTATGCTGAAAATGATGTGGTAAGGGGACATTCGTGCACTGCTAGTGGAAATGTAAACTTATACAGCCACCCTGGGAATCTGTGTAGTGGCTCCTCATGAAACTGGGATTAAGTCTATGTCCAGCTGTACCACTCTTGGGCATATACCCAAGGATCCCTATAACCTTCTACAGAGGCACTTGCTCATCATACTCACTGCTGCTCTATCCATAATAGCCAGAAACTGGAAACAGTCTAGTTGTCCATCAACTAATGAATATATACATTGGAATATTATTCAGATGTCATGAAAGTGAAATTTGCAGGTAAATTGATGGATCTAAGAAAAAACAATCATCCTGAGTGAGTAATCCAAAGACAAATACTATGTTTTTCTCTTATATGTTTACTTCAGCCTTTAAGTTTTCAAAATATGTGCTACAATCTGAATAACCACAGAGGTTATGTACCTAGAAATAGACAAGAGGGGAGAAAAGAAATTCCTAAGGAAGGGGAAATAGAATATAGGTTATGGATAGGTAAAGGGGAAACTAGAAGAGGAGAATTAAATAGGGAGGATGTTGGGAGTAAAAGGTAAGAATTTAAATATGAGGAGGGACAACTTGGTGTGTGTGTGTGTGTGTGTGTGTGTGTGTGTGTGTGTGTGTGTGTGCTTGTGGTGTATGCATATTCATATGCGCATATGTTTGTATGTGAGAAAGAGAGAGAGAGGAAGAGAGAGAGAGGGAGAGAGAGGGAATCTAAATGGAGTCACCAAATAAATAATAGGGAAGACAATGCCCCAACTATATATCTTATGCTGCCAAGTAAAACTTCCAAAGCCAGGAATGCAGCATCGTGTGGAGTCACTGATCTAAAGGGTACTATGAAAGTCTCCAAACATCTCAAACTATTACCAAGGTTATTGGTTGCTCTTCAAAACCTGATGCTAAGCCCTCTGATAAAAACAACACTATCAATATCACCCAGATACAAACCCTAACACATACAACATTACCTGCCTGCAAGATATACTATTGTACTAGTGGCAAACATGTTAAGAGAGTACCCAAACACTCCTTTTTATTGGAGTTAAGGGCCCATCCATGAGATAGACTTCAAACCTGACACTGCAAAGAACCTGAGACTAGGTAGGTCATAGGTCATGGGCTTAGGGAAAACCCTAATAGTAGTACTCTACTAGAAGAACACAGCAATAAAAGGACTCTTATACTGTTACACCCATGGATCAGTGCCTCACTCAATCCACATAAGAGAAGTTTCTCCTTATAGTAGATGGGATTAAACAAATAGACCCACAACTGGACAAAGGGTAGAGCATGAAAGACAGTGAAGCCTTCAGTCCTAAATGGGATGTCTTCATCAACTCCCTCCCCCCAGGAATCAAGGGTTTATGTGAAGAGGAGGTAGAAAGGTTAAAAAAAGCCAGAGGTCATGGATGATTTCAAGGAAACAGTGTCTGCCAGACACTACAGGACTCACTCACTTACAAACTCACAGAAACTATGCAAACACACTCAGGACCTGCACTGGTTCAAGCCAGATGGAGGTCTGAATGCTGAGAGGAGGAAATGAACACTGGCTTCCCCCCCCCACAGCCAAGAGACTATCTGCAATTGTACCTGCTGGCAAAGGGGAAATCAGTGTTCTCTCACTCTTACCGAGTGTATCAACCACACGAGAGGGCTGGCTCTAAGCCTAGGAGTAGTTGTCCATCACAAAAACAAATTCAGTGGCGTTTGCATTGCTCTCTGTTTCGCCTCGCCTTGTTTTGGCGTTTTTGCTTGTTTGGTTTGTTGGTGGGGTTATTTGTTTTGGTTTTTGTTGTTCTTGTTGTTGTTTGTTTGTTTGTTTTTGTCTTACTGGTACTTTGCTTGTTGTTCATTCTGACTTTCATTTTGCGCTTCTGGGTTATTCTTTGTATGTGTTTATTGTCTTGGGGGTTGTTTCACTTTTGCTTCTTGGAGTTTTGGAAGATGCTCTTGTTTTTGTTGCTTTGTTTTTGAAAGACAGAAAAGGAACATAAATTTGGATGGGTTGGGAGGAGATGGGTGAGGGGAAAATGACCAAAGTATATGCATGAAACTTTTTTCAGTAAAAATAAGAATAGTCCTGAAGAAAAGCACATTCCTGAAATGAACAGCACTTTGTAATATCTCAGAAATTAAATTCTATTTTAGTGACATACTGCACACTTTAAGGTAGACTATGCACCATGATTCTCCAGCACAAAAGTATTTCTAAAGCACTCAACTATTTGGCATCAAGACTTTCCTCCTACAATGCACTCCACAAGGGACCACTAACTCTGGCCTTGCTCAAGGCATCAGGTACCTCTGTCAAGACTTTTCAAGGTCCTCCCTCTAACCTGTTTGGTCTCTTTCAGAAGGATTGCATTAGGGAGAGAATTTAAACTATTTGTGAAAGGAAATTCATCACAAAACGTGGGACAGTTGAGTCACTGTACATTACAAGTCTCTCTGACTCTGAAATTTAATCTCCCTCTTACAAGTTCATAACAGGTTCTGTCACTTTTTCAATTTAAAAAGCAGCTCTCAGTTCTCACCAGTTCATTTGTTTCGTTCTTAGTTCAGTGTCTCTTCTATTTTATGGATAATTTGTGCAAAAGCTAGTGCTTTCTCTGACATCGCTCTATTTTTTAAAACCGATACATTTTTTACGAAATGAATGAAAAAATGAATAATTGGCATAAAAGTGGAAAACTGAGGCCCAAAGTCATTGCTGACTCAGTCTGGATCCTCAACTCTTCTTATAATAATGTCTAATTGTAATTATTCCCCTCCTGTCAATATTTATAATAGTTGAGCTTAGACCTTTAACAGTCAGAGCTCTGAGAGGCTATCAGGGACCCTGTGTCTTGGTCAAAGATAGTCAACTCCCTTGACTACAGGTGTAGATCCTGCCCCCACAGGAAACATGTCTCTTCTGACTGCCACCAATGTGAAAATTCACATTGAAATTCTGGCACAGGATAAGGGTTCTGTCACTCAAGAGTCTCATAGCTTCAAACATCACTCGCAAAGGGTGGTCTATCTACTCAAACGTTGCTCAGCAACCTACAAAAGTGAAGTCTTCCCATCAGTGAGAAGAGCAGTGGTCCACATGACTCAGAAAGCTGACTCACTTTTATAACAGGCTCCCAGATCACAACATGGAGATTTACTAGTTATGAATGCTCGGCCTTAGCCTAGACTCATTCTTGCTATCTCTTATAACTTAACCTGTTTCTATTTATCTATGTTTTGCCTCAGCAATTGTTACATTTCTTTCCTTTTGTCTATCTTACTTTCCTGCTGTTTCCATGTCTGGCTGGTGGCTGCCTGGCATCTGGCCCTGGGCATGTCCCTCTCTTTCTCCCTTGTTCTCATCCCTCCCTCCTGTTCCCTCACTCTCTCTTATTTATTCTCTCTTGCCAGCCCTGCCTATCCCTCTCCTGCCTATCTATTGGCCATGCAGCTTTTTATTAGACCAATCAGGTGCCTTAGGCAGGCAAGGTGAAACAAATGTAACACATCTTTCCATCCTTAACAAAGGCAGCAGAAACAGATGTAACACACCATTACACAGTCAATGCTCCACTGCAAATGTAACACATCTTTGCCTAGTTAAAATAGTATTTCACAACACACTTCTGTATTTAAAAGGACACGTTGTGGTAAACTTAGAAAGTTGCCTAGGGCAAGGTTTGGAAGGAGACACAACTTCCTAAGTATTGCCACTATAACTTCAGCATGTTCAACTACTTGGAAGCTTCCCCAACCTATGCTTTGACCCCAATGAATATGGAGGTAGCACTTCATAGACACAATTACTTACAATCACTGATCATTGCAGACTGAACTCAACAACTCATTTCCTCTGACCTGGCTGGAGGTTGGGGTGTGGAACTCAGTGCTCCAAGCTGCTGGGTCTTCCTGAAGCTATTTAAGGCTCTACCAGAAATCACCTTTTCAACACAAACTTGATACATGTTAAAGACTCATACTATGAATAATAAAAGATACTTCTACAACAAAGGGCGTTTTCTAGGGAAATTTCAACGGTTTAGGAGTCTTGTTGGGGCAGGTTGTTCTTAGCAAAACACTATGAATGTTACTCTCCAACTTCCACTTTTCTTGTATCCATATAGAGTCCTAACCCTTACCTGGATTAGAGTCCATGTCAATTAACAATATAATGCAATCTTGTACTCTAAAGCACCAACAGGGCCCTAAGATTATACATAGCTCCTTAATATTGCTCATTACATCCCCAGTATGTATCACCCTGGATCCCAGTATAATATTTTTTAATAAAATTTTCTCTGGAAGATCCTTGAAGAACCCTTAAATTATATTGCATATCCCTCCCATCATCCCAGAAAATTATATAAACAAGATGTATACATTCTGACTGTTGACTTACAAAATCATTTTCCATGACTGTTGATACCCTTCTCCTTAGGATACCCAGAAGTATTTAACATGTTTTTCAGATAGGTAAAGCATATACCTACTATATGCTAGGCATTATACCCAATGTGTTTATTAATGAACACATACAACTTTGTAAGAGAGGTATGTAGTGTCAGCCATGACTGAGAGACTAGAAAGGAAATAATGAGTCTCCAATACAAGCCTAGTCCAGAAAACACCCTCAAACAGAGAAATCTCTACTCAAGGCAGAAGCCAAACCCAGCTTTTATCTTCTAACACACACACACGCACACACACACACACACACACACACACACACACACACACACGTCTCACCATCTTCTGGGATATAACCTGACAATATATTTATTCTTCTAACTACCTGCTGTACCCACGAAGAAAATGTCTGCATTTGGTCACTGACTAAGCAATGGCCTTACCAGGTCCTTGCCTAAAAACCATGTGAGGGAAGATGCAGTTCCTTAAAAAAGACCTAGGTGGGCCTATTAGGATACAGATTTGGGGAAAGGCTGCCATAATTACATATTCACGTTCTTAATAAAAGATATAAAAATAGCAGTAATCAAATGTGTTTATTACACCAAACCAAAGGAGATAACCCAAAGTTCCATTGAAAGTGCAGCCCTGTGACATCCAGATTGGCTGAGGCTAAACACACACTAACTTTGATCCAAAGAAGGGTTTGTCATTCTCAGACCTCTCTGAACTTTCGCCAAAACAAAAGCTAATTAAGAAAATTTTCCCTCTTTACAAAATGTAGCCTGCTAAGCTTACAAAACCTGGAGAACTAAAAGATAAAGAAGAGAAAGAAAAGAAAGAGGTTGTAAATAAGCAATAGACCAGTAGGTGGCAGCTGCCACAGCTGGTTCCATTTCCATGCTGAAGCATCCTTGGGTACCTCTCCCCATGATATCCCTTAAAGTTCTATCCTAGATGAGAACCAAATCAAGAAGTTGACTGCCTGATTTGGGGGAGTCCTTTGCCTTTAAATAAAGTCTGGACCAAATCTGCAGGACTTACATTCTGCACAGTATCTACAATCATCAGGAAGGGTAAAGGGATCCAGTCCCTTACTAAATTAATTCATGGAACACAACAGACTGAGCCAATGTTCTTCCTGGGGGCACTCCAGAGGTCTGTGTCACTCCCAAGCTTGAGGTATATCTCAACACATTTCAGGTTCTATAACAAAAGTCTTTCTTTCAGGTAGCCCATGACTAAACTCTGCCCAATCTGTTACTTGTCTAAAACTAATCACCAAAATTGTTACAGATTATCTAATTCCTAATAGCCTTAAAATACACACCCCCTCTCACCCAAACAAGATACCTTATCTCCTTGCCATGAGAATTGGGTCTGTCACAGAGTTCTCCCTCAGGAAAAGAAACCCATGGAATCCATCTGATCTGGCCTCACCTGTTGTGGGAGACCCTGTTCAGACACCCCTTGGAGGATGGAGTGAGAAGAGGTAGAGTTGGGTGAGTATCAGACCATGCTATAGTCTTGTTTATTACAGAAGTTAGTCCTACCTGTATACCCCTTCCCAAGGTCTCTGGGTATAATGGCAGGCCTTAGGTTGGCTCATGGAAGAAATGTCTACTGCCCATACTCATGTATGGGCAGGGCAACTGAGGCTTAGATAGGCTGGTCAGCAGTTTCTCCAACACTCTCCAAATTTTCCTAGCAACTCCCATCATAGGTAAGGCTCAGTGATAGCTGTCCCTGGATCTACCCCTGCCATGTTAACACACTTCTCTGCCAGTCCAAGCTTCACTAGTCTACCACACTGTCTTAGTCAGTGTTTTATTGCTTAGAAGAGTCACCATCACCACTGCAACTATTATAAAGGAAACATTTGGTTGAGGTGGGCTTACAGTTTCAGATGTTTTGTCCATTATCATCATGGTAGAGAACATGGCAGCAACATGCAGGCAGACATGGTGCTGGAAAAGGACCTGAAAGTTCTACATCTAGATCCACAGGCAGCCGGAAGATCTTTTCAAATAGTACCACCCCCTAAGCATTTAAATACATGAAACGATGGCAGCCATTCTTATTCCAGCCTGTGAGTGTTCTGTGATTAGTGCTCAAGAAGATCCCCTCATCCCCAAGAGTCAGACACATAGACCAACTTTATTCAAGTTCTCTCCTATGAGCTTAATAGTCTCATGATGCTGCCCTTTTAATTCCCACCTAACATTTGAGATCACCACTCCAAACTTCAAGAATTCTTCTTGGACCCATTTCTTTACCATGATACATGGATGTTCCACTGAGTGCTTGTAGAGACTACATGGTAGATTATCTATGACAGAAATAAGCTACTCATTTACAATAAGTTTTGCTTTCCAATTCCTTCTCTCTTGTTTTTCCTTCTTTTTCTCCTTTCTTCCTTCAAACTACCAGTTCCTGCTAAGAGAAGATCATGGGTTACCACACTGTTTTTTCAGAGACAGCTGTAGAAAACAATATTGAAAAAGGTCCACTGGAGATATGCATGAGAACTCCAGAAAATGGCCTCTTCAGCTCCCAACAGATGTGAAATCTTAGTAGGTCACATATCCTCCAGGGCTTTGTGCAAGAGTAACCAAGCTTCATGGTACAATATGAAGTTACCAATTCCTCTTGAAATCAAAACAATACACATCAAATTCTTTCTGAGAAAAAAGTGGTTTCTTCATGATTCCATGAAGCAAAGAAATGAAATCACTAGAATACATGCAGGCCCTGAGTGGTTCCCCCAGGTCAAGTCACCATACCCATCCATTTCTACATTTGTAGAGTCTTTGATAAGACATACTTTGAATTGATTCGTGTGGCCTGAGGACAATGTGAAAGAGAACACTTCTGTTTACCCTGAACTAGTAGAAGCAACCTTTCCTATGATAAACAGAAAATATTCTGCTCCTGTTCCCACATGAGTCAGTTAGAAATGTCATCCTTCCATTATTAATGCATTGTCCTTATCCATCACCTTCTTGGATGACACCTAAAGAGAAAGCAACACTTTCAAGCATGCTTATGCACCCAGGCTAGATAATAAGGAGGTAGCTTTCCCTCCCTAGTCCTGTCAATAACACAACACTGACAAAGACATAGATGGCAAATTTTGAGTTAAAGCACTATTGTCACATAAGAACAAAGCAGAAAAAGTATAAAGTTGTAACAGCCTCCAATTTGGAAAGGAAACCCTTGATGTTTAAATGCTAAGTAGTGTGTGATTGGAAGGAGCATCACCGTGCTTGGCTGAAACACAATGAATCCCCCCCCCCATGTTCTCACCCTTGCTACACTTCCAGAGCAAGGAAAAATGAGCAGCCCCTGTCAAACCTCTTCTTTCTTTCCACATCCCTTCTCATTCCCTCAAAAGGCCTGGCTCTCACTGTCTTAAACAGAGGTTGGCAAACTATTCTCCACAGGCCAGCCACCCGTTTTTTCAAAACAAATACTCATTCATTAATACACTGCTAACACCTGCTTTCAAACTAATACAGCAGAGTTGAGTGATTTCATCAGAAACCATATAACCCACAATTCTAAAATATTTACTATCTGGTTCTTCATGTGGGGGGAAAAATGCCAGCCTGTGATTTATACTTTAAGCCAAAGTTTCTAATTGTAGGCAAGATATAGTAAACATATTTCTTGCTGTCTCAACCACTAACTTTAGTTAGAAAACATGGACAGAATGTATATGGAATCTATTGGAGGACTCTGAAAAACAAATAATTGCAAATGAATAAGGATGAAGGAAGGGTACAATTCTCTCTGTGTGTGTCTCTTTGTCTCTCTCACTCTAGCTCTTTCTGCATTTGTATCCCAGCCTAACTTTTGGATTTACCTGTGAACTAAGCATGTGGACAAGAGCTTAATCAGTACTTAAAAGATTTTTTTAAACAAAACTACTATTTCTTATTCATGAAAACCAATTCTATATCATTCATGATTTAAATCAATTCATTACTTAAAACAAAGTTGTCTCTAATTCCTGAAAGGAAACATAGAATGGAAGTCCCATGATATTTGCCTTGACAATGATTGTGACATCTAAAACTATATGTGTCAAACTAAAAAGAATACTACAAAACAAAAAGGGGGAAATCAATACAGTGAAAAGCAATATAACAAATGGGAAAAGCACTAGTAAACTACACATTTCAAAATATGAAAGCAATTCCTACAACCCCAAAGCAAAAAGATTCATAACTTGACTTTAAAATGTGCCTAGAACTTAAAAATGCAATGATCTAAAGAAGTCATTCAAAAGACCTAAAGCTGTGTACACTGAGGAAATGTGAATTAAGATCACAATGGGGTCAAGAGTATGGACCAGATTTTTAGCAAGATCATAGAAGAAAATGTCACCAAATTAAGGAAAGACATGACCATATAGATATAAGAAGCATATGCAGTCCCAACTAGGCAAAACAAATGGCATATCATAGTTAAAGAACAACTATTGAAAGCTGAAATAGATAAAAATACAACTTACATATAAAATAAAACACATCACAATAATACCTGATTTCTTGATGGAAAGTCTGAAATCCAGAAGAAAGTGGATCAATACACTTCATGCTCTAAATGACTACATCTGCCAACTTAGACTACTCTAACAAGCAAAATTATAAAAAGCTATAAAAAACATAAACATAATACTAGAAGCAATAGTCAAACTGAAAAGAGAAATAAGCACAGTCAAGAGACCCTAGGAAGGAAACAAGTGATTATACAACAAAATTTAATGAAAAACAAACTACAACAAGAACACAAACCAGCCACCAAAAAGGAAAAAAAAACCCTCAAAAAATGACTGCAATCTATACCAAACTTTCAACTTTCAATAATATTAATGGCCTCAACTTTCCAATTAGAAGACACAGACTAGCTAAAAAGATTAAGAAACAAAACTATCTGTTGTCTACAAGAAACAAATCTTAGCTTTAAGGAGAGGCAACACTTGGAAAGGATGGAAAAAGGTATTCTGAGAAAATAGGGTAATAAAGCATCCTAGTATCTGACAAAACAGAAAACATGTAAACTCATCTGAAGAGACAGAAAGGGTACTTCATTCTACTCAAGGGATCAATTAATGAGGAAAACATCCACCAAACTGATTTGTCCAATTTCATGAAAGCTCGCTAACAGAATTAAAGACTTACATGAACACAAGCCCAATAATTGTAGGTGGTTTCAACACCCAGCTTTCTCCATTAGATAAGATAGATAAATCATCTAAACAAACAACAACAAAAAATCCACAAACCTCACAATTAAATGACATCTTACATCAAACGGAACTAACAAATATGTGTAAAACGGTCCATCCATGCACCAAAGAAAATACATTTGATTCAGCAGCACATGAGGCTTCTATAAAATAGACCATATTATGGGTCAAGAAACAAACCTCAATGAATACAGTAAATGGAGACCATGGCAAAATCCCCAAACTGTATGCAATACAGAAATTGACGGGTGTATACCAAAAGAATTTTTCATCCTACCACAGAGACAGAAATTGGAAATAAACTAGATGCCCTTGAACAGATGAATGAATAAAGAAACTGTGATATGTTTACACAGTAGAACATTAGTTGTTTTTAAAAAATGAAATGTGAGCTTTGTAGGTAAATGGTTGGAACTAGAAAATAATCATCCTAAGTGAGGTAACCCAGACCAAGAATGACAAATATGTTGTGTATTTGCTTATATGTGGATATTAGCTGTTAAGGCAATGATAAGCAAGTTATAATCCATAGAACCACAGAGGTTTAAAATAGATTAAGGAACTATGGGGGGACAGATAGATCTCCCTCAGAAGGGAAAATACATTAAATAGTTATGGATCAATGGAGGTGTGGTAGAAAATGAGGAATCAAGTCAGGAGAAAGGAAGAGGAGGAAAAGAAAAGGAATATAGGGAGAGACAGCTAAAACTGAGAGCCATTTGGAGGTTAGTATGGAAACTAAGAGCTTCATAAAATATGTACATATATGAAGGCAATCTAAATAAAATTGCCAAACAATGGGAGGAACAGGGCGCCAACTGTAAATCTTTTGTCATTAAGTGAAGCTTTCAGTAGTGGGAATGGATTATATCTAATTGAGTTATTAGCCAAAGGGAAACCCCCAAACAACTCAGGCTATCACTTTCCACAAGCTAAAAGCAAAGCCCTGTTGCTGAAGACAACACCTATTCAACCCACTGAATGTGAAGAAGTTGAACTGGTGCCTACCTAGAACCTTTGCCCCTACTGGTACTGTTCTGGATACTGGAAGGGACTCTGCATGCTACCAAAAGTGAAGTATAAATACCACCTACAAATCCTTCCATCTACAAGTATGTCCTGCCTGCAAGATATGCTAAATGCAATAGAAGCACACAGCTTCTGGAAGTAACCAAGCAGTATCTGACTTCACATAAGGCCCACTCCATGACATGGAGCCCATATCCAATGCTGCATGGGTGAACAAGACCTGAGACTAGATAGCACAGGGACCTAGTGTAAGATGAAGTACGACTACTCTACTAAAGGCATATAGCATATAGCAATAAAATGACTCCTAGTGATATTCCTCCATACTTAGATAGATGCCTAGCTCTTTGAATTCGAGACATCTAAAACATCCTGGTTTATGGGTATCTGCCCGCCCATTGTATCCCCCTGAGGTGGAGAGTGAGATCCACTTCCCCCTTTTTATGCTTTTACTCGTAGTGACACACCAAGGTCTTGCCTCCAAATGTCACATTTGGGGTTCTCTCTTCAGCACATGAACTCTTGGATGACACAAACTTTCAGTCCATAAAAAGTGTATGAAAATGAAAAGAAGTTTAAGAAAAGTCCTTGTGGTTGTAATGCTTTTAGAGATGCCAAGAATTTTTACAGTGTTACTAAAATAGTATAATTTATAATTTCTGAGCTTCAGATTAAACAAACATTTTCTAGAACTAGAAATTGTCCTTTTAAATTACCTCAAAGACAAATTTATTAGCCACAAAAATTTCATTCTTTGCCCAGTGTGGTTATGTTCTGGGCTTGTGTGCTTGCTTTCTTTAAACAAAACAAGGATCACCAAACTCAGCCCACCGCAGACAAACAAAGCTCTCTGGAACATGTCTCTCAAGTGTTTCCCACATGTACTGGGGCAGTATGTGCCAGTCAGGAGAAGTTAATCAAAGACAATGGGTTGTGTCAAGACGGTAGAAGAGCTCATCAAAAGAATTAGTATGGCTGACTAAAGCAATACCTTAACATCCATGAATGTTGTTAATTGTAAAAAAAAAAAAAAAAAAAAAAAAAAAAAACAAGGAAAAGGCATCCTTGGGCACCCTTGGAAGTAAACAGAATACAAATGTTTTACTCTGGAAGTTGCTGACTAGAAACTAAGAATACAAACTCAAATGGCCATCCTGCCTCTCCTTCCAAGTAGCTCAAGGCTCATTTGGTGACAGAAATCTTTAAAATCAAAAGCTAACCCATGCAGAAAAAAGAGTAGATTTATAGATGGATGATTAGGAAACTCCTAAGTAAAATTATTGATTCAGGCACCAAATATTAGTGGCCCATTTGGTAAGGCAGTGATGGAGAGGTTTAGAGAGGAAATATTTAATTTCCAATAACCTAAGGACTAAAAGAACAGCACCAGAATAGAATCGATTATCTCACATGAATATTCATTTCTATGACATGAACACACACATGCACACACATGTTACAGGATGTCACAAGAAAGTAAGGAAACCCTGCTAAAATGAGCAGCTTCTACATGTTTCCAAACAAATTCTTCAATGTGCTAAAATGTCATTTTAAAATGGGGATGGAACCAGTAAAGGCAAAGAGCATCTTAGGAAGCACAATCACAGACCAAAGGGGAAGGTATCACTTGGTTCCTGACTTGAAAAGTAAAAACAGAAGACATATCTTTGAGATAATGGCATTAGATGTCATTAAATAATTATCTGTCATTTTTCTGAGTATTATAATGCCTTTGTAGTTACAGAAAAAGCTACATCACTTTTAGAGATCCACAGCAAACTATGAAAGTACAAAGTGACATGATGTTTCAGATTTTCTTTCTAATAGTTCCAAACTTATAAATATGGGAAAATCCTAGGAACACATAAATCCCAATGTTGAATATATAAAACTGACTTTAGATTCTCTCTACTCTTGTATCACTCACAATATAGGCTAGCATGTAGTCTAGCCTAGTATTTTACTCTATATATTTAAACTTTATTCATTATATAAGTGGGTCATAAACACACTATTTCAGTAAGCATTGCACTATAAAGGTCATGAAAACATTCCATAATCTATCAACTAATATCCAAAGGCAACTATGTAAAATGAATGAGAAAAGAAGATTTGGTCTTATCTATAATCTCTCTCAAACGTAATTGTCCTTTTAATATGAATGTTTTCAGAAGGATCATTCTTTAGGTATGAGATCGAAGTTGTTTAAACTTAGATCTAAAGATCTAAATTCTTTAAACTGTGTTAGTTTAGGGGCTGGAAAGTTGGCTCAGCAGTGAAGAGTCCAGGATGCTCTTGCTGAGGACCCAGGTTCTTTCTTTTCACCCACAGGGTGTCCCACAACCATCATCTCTAACTCCAGTTCCAGCAACCAGGTATGTATGTGGTTCACAAGCATACAGCAGGCAGAACGCCCATTCACGTGATTCTCTTCAAAGCCACTTTTATTTGTAGACTTATATGCCAATGTTTATTGTAAGAGACAGTTATCATATCTCTTAAAATCAAACCTTTGCCCTCACTACTAATGCAGAAAAGCAAGCAGGAAAGTCATCAATATCATAACCACCTCATCCAGAAATGGGCCTTTCCGTTGTTTACAGCTGCTTTCTGTCACACCCCATTTCATTTCTCTAACAATCTAGACTTGACCAGAGCCCACCCTATGTTTCCAAGCAAAACTGAGGGAAGCTAAAAGAATTTCCTAAGAGTTAGATTTAAAGTTTTAAGAACAAGAAGAATCCACACAGGACAGGTACATTAATAGCTGAACATAAGACACCAACTGACATAAACATTTCCTTTTCTCTACAGACAGCAAGATAGTGGAAGTAACTGTGTATCCAATAGCAGAGAATCAGTTAATGATGTGAGTATACCATACACATTTATGAAGTGTGCAGTAGCTTATGACTAGCTGTTTAAGAATCTATGGTTATCAATTACTCTGGTGACAGCTTATTCTGGAAAGGATGTGAAATAAGGAGAACAGTCCTCCGTTGCTGACGGGAGTGCAAACTTGTACAGCTGCTTTGGAAATCAGTATGGTGGTTTCTCAGAAAATTGGGAATCAATCAACCTAAAGATCCAGGAATAGCACCTTTGGACATATACCCTAAGGATGCACACTCACACCACAAGGATTTGCTAAACTATGTTCATAGCAGCATTATTCATAATAGCCAGAACCTGGAATCAACCTAGGTGCCCCTCAGCTGAAGAATGGATAAAGAAAAGAAAATGCAGTACATGTACACAATGGAATACTGCTTATTGGTTAAACAAAACAAAACAAAATGACATCTTGAAATTTGCAGGCAAATGGACAGAGCTAGAAAAAACATCCTGAGTGAGGCAACCCAGATTGAGAAAGACAAATATAACATGTACTCACTAATAAGTGCATATTTTACATAAAGCAAAGGACAACCAGACTACAGGTCACAACCCCAGAGAACCTACATAACAAAGAAGACCCTAAGAGATATATGGATTCACCTAGGAAGGGGAACAAGACAACATCTCCTGAGTAAATTGGGAGTGTGGGGGTAGAGGAACAGAAGGGGAGAGGGGAGGGGGAGGAAAAATATATAGAAAAAAAGGATGGATTACCCTTAAATTTTGAAAGAAGGAATCTATGGTTATGGAAGACTTTAGATATTATGTTCTGAGCTTTCTGAGGGCCTTGGTTTCTGAAGAAAAAAACCAGTTGTAAATGGTACCATCATCCTCAACTCCTAGCAGAGAGAGATCAGCACATTAAGGTCTGGTGGTGCCCAGTGGGTAGAGCTCTTTTTTTGGAAGGACGAGGAGCCTTTAGGAGGTAGTGCCTCACTGGAGGAGCCCTTGCCTTCATGCATTACACACACACACACACACACACACACACACACACACACACACACCACTACACCATTACAATAATAGGGTAAGATTCTCCACCATAAACACCATCAGGGACTTTCCTTTCATTGATAGTATCTATTCAAAAATATTCCTAGATATACCTGGATACTGAAGTGAGGAGGCCAATCCAGCCTTAACTAGTTTGCCATACATGCATAAGTCTAACTATGTTCTCCAAGTGAACTTTTAGGGAGGATCTGCCCGTGCATAATTAGGAAAGTATATGAATAAAATAAAATGCATCATTGGAATGAGTATATGCAGTAGAAAAAAATTATACTTAAACCTGTCAATAAAAATAGAGAAATGCCCAAATTATTCCCATCAACTACCAATCCCTTTTTCTTCTAGACTCCATACAAGAAAGTCCCAAATAATAACCAGGACCCCAAGTACCCTCAGGTGCCCATTGTAGATTTGTATCATGTCTGACCAACAATGTCCTTTGTTTCTTATGAAGCTTACCCTGCAGTTTGTGTGGCCTTCTTCTTCAGTTCTTTGAATAAAATGCCAGAAACACAGACACACCCAGTACAGACAGTGCCCACGGAGAATGCTAGTAGATGAACACAATGTACATGTGTTACAAGTCAGGTCTCAGACTTGCCTCTGGTTTATTAGTTTAGCATGACAGTATTTGCTTTGCCATGGAACAGGAGGTCTACATTTGACTTCCACACAGCATTCTCTCTAATAGTTTCAAAGGGAAACCATTTTAGCCAATAAAATAGACTTTGTTCTTCAATAGCCTTTCCAAGCAAGGTCTTGCTTGTTCGTTCATTTTGTCTCTTTCCATAATAATTCATATTGTCGTTTGATGTAGGAAATCATATCAATGCTTATTTTACATTATGTCTGGTTATTATTATAATATCCATTTTATAGAAGAAGAAGTACCTTACAGGATGTTTCTACATCAATGCCTATCAAATGGCATGACCTATAACTCCCTCAGACATAGACTCCAAACCAAATCAACTTTTCACTTTCTTTCGCTGAGAGAAATGGCTTACATCCGGTCTTACATTCATTTTTTTAATTGAGATCTCCTCCTTTTAGAAAATTCTAGTTTCTATCCAGCTGACATAAAACTATCTAGCACATTTGACTGCTTGTTACCTTGATACACAAATACATCACTGTCAAACCACAAACGTTTTTTTCTTGTTCATCCCCAAGTTCACACATTAATAACACCACAATATAAAATATTTTGCAAACTTAAAAAATTCCCAGTCTTGGAAGGCATCGAGGCTTTTGAAAACTTGCTCAGTCAGAAAGTTCCAGGTCCATGAAGCTGTGGCAGAGTTGCAGTTCTGTGGTCTCATGTCAGTTAACTTATAGTTACTGTATAATTAGTGCTACCTAATGTATTATATATATATATATATATATATATATATATATATATATATATATCCATCACAGACTAGATGTAGTATTTTTTGTATAATTGGATTTCCTAATACTGATATTCGTCATTCCCACAGAGAGTGTACTGGTTTTGTTTGTTTGTTTTGTTTTGTTTTGTTAAGAAAGTGTATTTGGTGGATCAAAGACCTCAACATCAATACAGCCACACTGAACCTCTTAGAAGAGAAAGTAGGAGGTACCCTTGAACAAACTGGTATAGGAGACTACTTCTTGAACATAACTCCAGGGGCACAGACACTGAGAGCAACAATTAATAAATGGGACCTCTTCAAACTTAGAAGCTTCTGTAAGGCAAAGGACACAGTCGACAAGACCAAACAGCAGCCCACAGACTGGGAAAAGATTTCACCAATCCTATATCTGACAAAGGGCTGATCTCCAAAATACACAAAAAACTCAAGAAACTAGTCAACAAAACACCAGATAACCCTATTAAAAATGGGGTACAGAACTGAAGAAAGAATTCTCAATAGAGGACATCAAAAAGGCTGAAAGACACTTAAGAAAATGCTCCACATCCTTAGCTATCAGGGAAATGCAAATCAAAACAACTTTGAGATACCATCTTACCCCTACCAGAATGGCTAAAATTAGAAACACCAGTGATGACTTATGTTGGAGAGGATGTGGAGAAATGGGAACACTCCTTCACTGCTGGTGGGAGTGCAAACTCATACAGCCATTTTGGAGATCAGTATGGCGGTTCCTCAGGAAAATGGGAATTAGTTTACCACAGGACCTGGCAATCCCCCTCTTAGGCATATACCCAAATGATCTACATCCATGCAACAAAGACATCTGTTCAACTATGTTCATAGCAGCACTATTTGTAATAGCAAGAATCTGGAAGCAACCTAGATGCCCCTCAATTGAAGAAAGGATAATGAAGATATGGCACATCTACACAATGGAATACTACTCTGCAGAAAAAAATAATGGTATCTTGAAATTTGCAGGCAAGTGGATGGCACTTGAAGAAACCATCCTGAATGAGGTAACCCAGTCACAAAAAGAGGAACACAATTTGTACTCACTCATATATGGATTTTAGACCTAGAGCAAAGGATCACCAGCCTATAATTCACATCACCAGAGGAACTAGGATACAAGGTGTATTCTAAGAGATTCATATAAAGTCCCTCACAAAACTGGGAAGGGACAAGTCCCCCCAAAGCTCAGATGAAGTGGGTGGGGGGCAGCGAATGGAGAGAGAAGTAGGAGAAAATGAGGGGGAGGAAAGGAAAACACGTGCAACTAGGAAGATTGAGCCCAGTTAGGAATAGAAGACAGGAAAGAGAGAGAGAGAGAGAGAGAGAGAGAGAGAGAGAGAGAGAGAGAGAGAGAGAGACAGAGAGAGAGGACATAAAAGAGGGAGCCAATATTGGTTTGAAGAGAAAATTGAACCCAAAGAAAGGTCTAGAGAAATACAAGACTGCCGCCAACGCCAACTAACAATCTGAGCTTCCGTGGAAAGGCTACCATAAATGCCCTTCCCGGATAGTGAGATCAACAACTAACTTATCCATGGAGCCCTCATCTAATACCTGTTGGAAACAGGATCAAACACCCATACATAAACACTGAGTCAAACTAGAGCCCAGATGCAGATGGAGAGGACAAGACCAGGTTGCAGAAACACATAGAGACAGCTTACCTGAAGAAGGAGGAGCTAACGGGCCACCAGACTGATAGCTAGGAAGCCAGCATGGGACTGACTCAGGCCCCCCTGAATATGGGTCTCAGCCAGAAGGACTGAGCAGTCTAAGGGACCTCAGACAGTAGAACCAGGATGTATCCCTGGTGCACAAAAGGACCTTGTGAACACATCCCCCATGGAGGGATAACTACTTCAATCTAGAGACAGGAGAGAAGCCCTAGTCCCTACTTCACATGAACTGTCATACCTACATGACCCCAACTGGATGGCATTGCCCTACATATGGAATTGGGGTGGGGGGATGGGAGGGGAGGATGGTTAGAGTGCATGTGAGAGGGCAGAGAGGGTAAAAGGGAGGGAGGGAGGGAGAGAGGGAGAGGGAACTGGGATCGACATGTAAAATAATAAATTAAATTTTAAAAAAGGAAAAAAAAAGAAAGTATATTTGGGCAATAAAGTCAGATGGAAAATTCATTTTTAAAATTCCCATTGTGTCACTTTCTGTGATAAAATATAGCCATATCTCCCCTATTCAGTGCTATATGTCACCCCAATGCCCCTTTTCAGACTGGACTAAGTAAATAGGGATATGGTTTCACACCTGAGGCAGTTACACCTTGGAGGTGGCATAGCCTTTCTAACCTGGACGGCAGGGTCTGGCTCCAAGTCACACTCTTCCTTTATCCACACTGTATCCAAGCTGCCTCCCAGAGGGGCCGCCAGTTCTTAGGGTGGCAAGGGAGGCTTCTCTTCTCTCCAGCTGACTAAACTTTCTTTCTGTACCTGTTAATTTTCCCAACTAATAGAATAAAGGCAGTTCTCTTGGAAAAAAAAAAAAAAAACCAAAAAACAGTCCCAGTCTTTACAAATTTAAAGGTTAAAATTCAATCCCTTTAATAATCCAAAGTTTCTCTTAAAGCCAAAAATCTGCCCCCAACTGTGAGCTCCTGTAAAATAAAAAACATACATTAAATGCCTCCTTTCTTCAAGAGGGAAATAGCAGGGCATTGTCACGATCACATGAAAGTGATGCCCAATGTCTGGGATTTTCTCCTGATCTTCTGGGCTCCTCCTAAGGGCTTGGGTCACTCTCACTCACAAATTGTCTTCTAGGCTCAGGTTGGCTCCACTCCTCCAGGGCTGCTGTTCTTGGTGGACCCCTCACAGTACTGGCATCTCCAAAACTTCTGGGGTCTTGTCATGCAAATGGAATGCACTTCCACCAATAGCTCTCCTGGGCTCTCTTCATGGTGCCAAGCATCAACTTCTTTCAATGACTTATTCGTTCCTTCAAAACCAGCATGACTCTTAAGCTACCAAGTTCATCAGCTGCCAGCACAAGACACAACCTTGGCTGCCTATGGAACACAGTTCCTGTGTGCTGACTCACAGGAAACACTTCCCAGAAGATTTCATCTCAATGATGCTGGTTTCTTCTTAATCATAGCAGTTTCTTCTACCCCAGCTGACCAGTTTCCAATTGCCCTAGTAAGACAAACCTTTTACTTTAGTGGTCTCTTGACAATCACAGACAATTTCTCAGCTGTAGCTGACTAGACGTCACAGATTTATCACAAAAAAAATGGCATAGTAGTCTTTGCTTCCTTTCTGCAACTTCACAATCCAGGCCCCCATCATCTGTATTGCTCTCGACATTCTCATCTTCCAAGATCCTAAAGAATAGCACACTGAACTCTCAAAACTCAATAGCTTCTCTAACTCAAAGTTCCAAAATCCTTCCACAATCCTTCCAAAACAATATGGTCAGGTCTGTCACAGCAATACCTCACTATCCTGGTACCAACTTGTCTTAGTTAAGGTTACTATTGCTGTGATGAAACACTAGGACCAAAAGCTAGTTGGGGAAGAAAGGGTTTCATTCAGCCTATACTTCCACATCACAGTTAGCCAGGACAGGAACTCAAGCAGGACAAGAATCATATGCCAGGCAACATGTTGTCATCTTACTTAATTCTCTTAACACTAAAGTCTAAAAAGACTCAGTAATAGACTTCAATTTATACTACATAGCCATATATCTTAAAAGCTTGTTTTTTTACCCTCCCCCCCATTAGCATTCTGTTATTATATCAAAACTCTTAAAATAACGACTTTACAAAGAGGAAAGTTTTGCTTTGGCTCACAAGTTTGGAGGTTTCAATCCTTAACTGATTGGTTTTATTGCTGTGGGATTTGGAGAAGCTCAGAAACTGGTGGGGTGGGGGTGCAGCATTATAAAGGAAGGCCCTCCTGTTCACAATCACTGCAGAAGAGGCCAGGACTCACATCCTAACTTCCATTGCAGAGCACATCCTCAATGACCATAAGACATCACAGTAGGTTTCTTTTCTTCAATATACCCCCAGCTCCAAAAGCACCACAGAGAGGAGGTCAAGCCTTTTCCTTGAGCCTTTGGGGATGCTTATTCCAAACCACAGTCAGCCCTCCTGTGCTTCTGGATACAAGTAGATCAACAGCTGAGAATTTCCATTCTGCTTTCTCATTTCTCAGAATTATATTCACACACATTTTATGCTTCTCTATCCTGATCTTTCTTGTCTCCCCTGTTCAGAGAATTTTCTTCTCTGAAAGGGTCCCAGGCTGTCCCTGATGTTCTTTATGTTGGGTCTGTCAGTTCTTATCTATAAGAATGTTATTTTCAATCATGGAACTGGCATGGATCAGTAGGATATGATCTAGGCAGATCTCACTAAGCCAAAAATAAATCGTCACTTTTATTACCAAACAGACAAGTCTAGAACACCCAGAAATCAACTCAACCTCCAAGTCATGATCACTCCTGGAATGTCACTTCCAAGTCAGATGAAACTGATGAGATTGATTGACAGCATTAAAATTGTGCGCAATACGCTATAAAGATTACATAGTCTGGATACGGATGTCGGATGCATGCCATATTGGCAACATTTAGAGACTCCTTATACATCTCTATGCAACCCACACCTCAACAGGCACAGGAAATGAACTGTTTCTTTTAGGAATGAAGAAATGTCTAACAAGTAACTTGGTTAAATCATGGTCCTCAGCCCTTTAGCCCAGCAAAGACAAAACTTCTCAAAAACTGTTATAGAATGTGATAGTCTGAGAAATGTTCCCCCACAGGTTTGAAGGGAGATACATTTGGTCTCCAATAGGTGGCGATGTTTGAGGAGGCTATAGAACCTTTGAGAAGTGAAGCCTTGCTTGCAGAAGTACATCATTGGTGACAGGCTTCGAGCAGTGTAGTCTTGTCCCAATTCCCATTTGTTCTCTCGGCTTATTACTCCTGCCACTTGTCGCTATGCCTCCCTAGCAGGATGGAACCACTAATCAAAACCAACACCTTCTTGTATAAGTTGCCTTCCTCATGGTATTTTATCAAAGTAACAGTAATTAATGCCCCATGCTTGTAGCAAACAAGTACAATTGGCAAGGTGTGAGCATTCAGAAACCACATCAAAGCTGCCTATAGTTGTATTCCTAAAAGAAACAGTCATAATTAGTCATGATTGTCAACTTGATGGACTCTAAAATCAAATAAGGGACACCCCTCTAAGTAGGTCTGTGGGGGAATAGCCAGGAAGTACTGAGAAAGGGGCAGAGGCTCTCTCAGAATAGATAGCGCCTTCCACTGAGCTGCCCAGATACAAAGAGGTCCAAGGAAACAGTATCTCGTCTCACTTGGATGTCTTCCTTAGTGTGTCTATCCCAGCCACCGCTGCCATCCTTTGTTGACACTGCTTCTGTCCTCAATATGAACTGGAAACCAGTGACTCTCCAGGAAGCATCAATGCTTTCCCTACCAGACAGGTACTTCTTGGATATCCAGCAGTGTGGAGTGAGCTGCTAGCTAGCTGCTACTGGGTTCTCAGCCTCACTACTTGTAGAAAGCCACTGCTGGACTATCCAGCCCCTAGCATATAAGCCAATCTAGGATAGATATATATATTTCTAGGAGGTCTCAGGGTCAAGGGCATGTGAACATGTGGACCTGAGAGATTCCCTTAGCTTAGCCATGCTTCGCCCTGAAGGAGCCGGGAACATAGATGGAAGGGAGTAAGAGAAGGTAAACTAGGAATCTAAGTCAAAAGAGAAGTCCTGGGGAAAAAGTAGATGCTTCACAGTCCTTCCTTAAGCAATCCCCTCCTCTCTTAGTTTCCTGAAATCCTGAAGGGTCATGTTAAGACTAGGTCGTTTGTTGGGGAGCCCAGTAGTTCACTGCTCAGGGAAACAGCTGAACTCCTCTGCATAAAGTAAGAATTGTAGAAAGATATTGGGAACAGGATGACTGGATGAGAAAATGGAGAACAGACTTCTACAGGAACTGTTGATTAGCTGAGGCCATGCTGGGCATGCTTAGGTCCTCCTGTTCAGTTCTCCCTCCCCTAAAATAATATACCAACCCCCCAAAAAGTGGGGTAAAGGGTTATTATGCTGGGGGCTGCGGGGTATTGGTGTGAGGAAGCACCAATTCATTCTCAAAGACAATAGCAGGAAGGAGAGTATGCAGACCACCACATCAGACTTCAGGAATCCACTTTATATATCCTTGATCCATAACCTCTTCCATGCCTCTTAACACAGGCTTTGGATGCAAAACATGCCTCTCTACCCCCCACCATCTATGCCCCAAAGCCCACTTTCTTCAGATAACCTAAAGAAAGGACCCAGACTGCCCTATGTGCCCTGATTCCTGTCTTCAGAGGTGTCTCCGAGCTGTTATTTATCTGACTACCCATCCACAGCTTTAACCCTTCAAGTTCCTTATCCCCAACTATCCATCGCAGGGTCCTTCTGAACCTTCTCCGAAGACCTTTCAGTACCCACTAACTTCACGCACCTGCATGGGATAGCAGGGACACTGGCATAGAGACCTTCTAAAATTTTGCTTATGCCGAAAACCAAAGGGTCCCAAAAGGAAAGCAGTTTCTTCAAACGCATCAGAACTATCTACTTATCTACTATCAATTATGCCCAACATATAGAGGCTTAAAATGGATTCTTTATTGTTTCTCACTCTTTTCTGTAGGCTTATCTTTTAAAACAATTTCAAAACGGGGGATGAGGGTGGCAGGGGTTACAGAGAAATTAATACTAGGTCTTACTATATAAGTCTTGTCTAGGCTTGACCTCATGGTAATCCCGTGTCCACTTCCTGAGTGCTAGGATTGTAGATGTGTATCACCACACTCAGCTTCCCCGGCATTTCCTTTGTGTTGCATACTCTGCTGCCTTGATCCATCAGTCTCAATTAGCTGCTAATCTGATTCAGTATGGGAGTCCCAAAATGTCTACACTCATCTCCCTGTGGCTTTGGTAACAGTGACTGGGAAAGCTCAATGCAGGTGAGACCCTCAGTTTCTCCATATAGTCTCAGAGCCTCCCTCTCTCTCCAGGGTCCTCTCAGTAGGATGGATGGTTAGGATCTACAAGGTGGCCCCTGACTCCAAGACAATGTAAAACCTGCAGCTATCTCAACTTGTGGATCTCAACCTCCGAAAGACCATAGAAAAACACTTATGTTTACATTACGATTCCTAACAGTAGTAAAATTATAGTTATGAAGTAGCAATGGAAATGATGTTATGGTTGGGGGTCACCACAGCACAAAGGGATTGTATTAAAGGGTCTCAGCTTTAGGAAGGCTGAGAACCACCGGTTCAAGGACACAATAAGCAGGAGTTGCAGCCCCCTAGTGGCCAGACCCAGAACTGGCATAGCATCATTTCATAGACTATGTCTGAATCAGTCCAGATTCAATGAGGCTGTTTTAATCACCCATGTAAACAAATTTAATCCCAAAGACAATTAATGGTATTTTGAGAATAACGATCCATAGGTACATGCTATTGAAGCCGCCCTAGATCCTGGACACAGACACTGGTTTTCAGGAAGAGGGTCACTGCTGTGGAAAATGGACGTAGAAAGTCAGCCAGCTTGTTTGGAGGGAAAAGGCAGCTAGATTTTAAGATACAGCTTAACAAGCCAGAGTCAGTTGCCTTGTCATAGCTTGGTGTGGAATTTGGGAGCAATCGGGGCTCTGAGCTTCCATTCTGCATTGCAGCAACAAAGAGAGGCTGGGAATGGTTGTCTCAAAAGGCCACTATAGTCCGTCACATATATAAATCCGCCGCAAAAATGCTGGCACCTTCTGTAGATAAAAAATAAAATCTCCAGTCCAGGTCTGTGTATTCCCTCTTCCTCCAGGCAAAAGGTCTCAGGACTTAGGGCCGCATTCTTCTCTTGTGAACAAGGCTGAGGGAAGTTTGTCCTGAGGTGTGCATTTGCATGTCCATGTCGCGGCTGGAGTGTGTTCACTCCAACACTACTTACTGGCAAGTGTTGGAAACAAAGAATTTCTTGTTCTCATCAAAAGAAGACTTCGCTTTAGTTTCATGTGAAAATATCAGAGTGGATTGCTAAGATTAATGTCAGCACACCCCGCAAGCAGACACAGCCTTAACAGGTAGTCTCACAGACCCAATTATTTTACCTACATTCAAGCAGTAAGACCAAAATCTGAGTGCCATCAGACAGTCAGCATGACTGAGTGGTCCTTTATTAGAGGTGGACCAATACAGCAATCTGTAGGAAGAAAAGTCAGGATGGGAAATGCAGCCAACACATTTCCTTACCAACTTCCTTTTGTAGGTCATCTGCCCACTCCACACTGAAATGAAAATCCTTCTGAAGCCCAACTTTTTCCTGTACTAGCATCGTGTTATGCAGTAACTCCTTTAACTCTTTTCATTGTGTTAACTGTGTGATATAAAATCATGCCAGGACCCTTCCAGGCACAATTAACAGAGGAAGTGACCTGCTCAGTCTATGAGCAAGTTTAAAGTGTGTGGAGAATAACCAGCCACAGAATTTGAATGTCGTTTGCTGTCTCTCTACACTGCAATCTTGTCCTGTCTTTGTTTCTCTTTATGTATTTGGTCCATCCTTTTCTTCTTGATGCTTCTAGGTTTCTCTTTAGAGAAAAGAATTCTATCATTTAGCATCTACATTTGAAATTCCACAGGACATCTAAGTCTGTCTTCTTACATTCTATGTGCATAGCTGGACCAGATACAATAGTGAGAGACTGACAGTCCCCCCCCCCCGCCTGTGTGGGTTCTTACAGGTGTACAATGAAAGCAGGTCCATTCGAATCCCTAGACTCAAAGAGCAGAACCTTCACTGACAGTGTTTGAGCTGAGCAAGTGGAACAATGCACACACACCTCACACAGCACATCTTTCTTGGAATAAGTTGGAAACTATGTATTGAAAGAGATGGTAGAAAAATCCTTTTGAAAACTCTGACAGCTTAAAATGAAAAGTTTTTTATATGTCATGCTAACCTTTTATCTGTCTTTTTTTTTTTTTTTTTGACAGAAACCAGCAAAAATAAACATTTCTTCTCAGTTAGCTATTTGCCTTAGGTGTTTTGTTACAGTAATTGAGAGCAGGACTAAGTATTCCTACTCCACACCTAAACCCCACTGAGACCTATTCAGAATATACCTCCACAGTCAAGGGATTAAGCCTCTCACTCTATAGCACTTGCTTACACTAGAGCAAAAGAATAACAAAAAACAAAAACAAAAAAAAAAAGGCCTAAGACATACAGTGAGTTGTATCTCACTTTTTTCCATTTTAAGCAGTGTGTTTTGAAGATGTTCCCAAAGTACATAATGTCCTTCCTGACAATTTTGGAACTATAAAGAATGTCTTTATGTGACTTTGATTCTCATAATAACTCTATGAGGAAAGCAATCCTAATTTCTTAATTATCCCTAGACTAATGCTGAATGACTCACAAGGACAAGAGATTTTTTTTTCTATCTGCTGAGTAGAAGAAATAAGAATTGAACAGCCCTAGGTCTGTTCAGCTCTGCATTGGTCACGGGTCCTGCTGCTATAAGAAGGCAGCAACAAAAGCAAGTTCAGAAGAGAATTTATTTCTGTCAACAGTTTGAGGACGCTGTACAACATGACGGGGGAGGCTTGGTGGTGGGCAAGAGAGCAGCTGGCCACATTGCGCCTGCGCTCAGTGTGCCGCACAAAATGAAGGTTGGGGATCAGCTCACTTGCTCTGTCTTGTTCAGTCCAGGACCTCAGCCCATGGGATAACTGTTCATACGCAGGGTGGGCCTTTCTTCCTGAGATAATTCCAAATCACTGGAATTCTTCCTTTACTTTCGCTTCTCTGGTCAGTTTCCCAGGCAGGGGTCAGAACACTCTACTGAATCCCCACAAAACTTAGCAAAGCTGTGCTGCCCTCCATAATCTGCAGGCTACCCGAGTCCAACCTCATCCACCATGCACCTTCACTTGCTCTAATCTAGCTACCTAGGCTGTCTGCTGTTCCTTAAATGTCCCAAGTTTATCATAAACACCTTGGTATTTCTTTTTGACTCTGCCTGGAAAGGCCTTACTCCTGTTCTCTGGGACCCCTCTCCATCAGAAATAGTTGCAATATTAACTGCTCAGAAATGCCTTTCTCAACAGTCCCATATTCTCCCTACCCCTTAGCACTTTCTAGCCTCTTCCCCTCTGGCATTGCCTCGCTAAGAATTTGGCATCATTTGGTCATTTGGCCAAATCTTGGATATTACTTTGCATATTTGTTTAGGATCTATCTTCCCAAATGGGATGGATACTGCATAGAAGAGACTTAACTCCATGCTGCTCACATCTGTCTACCCAGCACCTAAAGCCTGGATAATGGGAGGCCCTGAAAAAATTGTTAATGAATGAGGAAATGCTGGAGGCCGTTTAAAAGAAACTAGTGAGGGAGTATTAAAAAAAAAAAACCTGTCAGGGAAACTAGAAATGCAAGTGGTTGTGGTTATAGAAAATAGCCCTCTGCTCAATTTGAGAGTTTTTTTTTTTTTTTTTAAATTGGAGACAGAGCATCTCTAACCTAATTATGTTTGCAGGTATCTGTTTTTTTTTTTTTTTTTAATACCATTAAAAGGTACAGCAAACACTGTAGGGAATGACAGGCTTCTTGACAAGAAAATGACAGTTGAAAGTTTGTCAGGAATATGTAATGAACATCTTATGACTGAATTGACTGCGATTAATAAATTGTACCTCAAATTACCATGTAAGTAATGCATGTGGAATGTAAATGTTTTTGGTTATCTTCTTTATGAATTCATGTTAAATGATATTTCTCCTCTCCTCACTTATTATGAAAAATTCTTGCTCTGTATTATTTATAATTTAAAATTTTGTCATAAATGTCTGAAAAGCATTCATTCTATTTTCCAACCTCTATTCCTACTTAATTTGTTCATTCATATGGTGTTCAAACTACCCAAATATTATAGAAATAAATCTTTAGCATCAGTGTTTCACACATGAATCAGAACTAGGAAATAGCTCCTAGGAACTGTGAGAGTCTACAAGCGATAACCTTGAAGTCCCGCCTGACAAACTTCCTCCTGAAGGCTCTGCTTCTACCATCCCAGCTGACTTGACTGACAGACACAGCCCTGATGACCTGCTTGTAGACAAGCGAGTGACCACTCACCCTGAATGGGCTCCTCAGTCTCTCTCCTTCATTCTGAAATGGTCTTCACAAACCTCCAGCAAAATCACTTGTACTTTCAGAAACAGAGAGTGCGCTCTCTCTCTCTCTCTCTCTCTCTCTCTCTCTCTCTCTCTCTCTCTCCTTCCCTCCCTACCTCCCTCCCTCACTATGCTTGTGTGCTTGTGTGCGTGCCTGCGCATGGTGCGCGCGTGCGTGTGAGTGCATGCGTGCGTGCATACGTGCGTGCGTGCGTACGTGCGTGCGTGCGTGTGTGTGTGTGTGTGTGTGTGTGTGTGTGTATGCATACGTACAATGTGATACCTCTGGAAGATGATGAGAACGCTGGAACCATGTTGAGTTGTTTTCATCAAGCAACAACACAGTGGTGATTTCTTCAGGGTTTAGTCTAGCCTCATATATCCCTGAATAGGTACCTCAGCAGACAACAATTGAGAAAGAAGAACAAACAAAAAAACACTCTCCTTTAAAAGTTTCTCCCTAGCAAAAGGGCCAGCAAAGTACAGAGTAGGTGTGATAGTATGATAGTGTTTTCTGCTTACCTGGATCTGTCTGAAATCTCCCAGAAGGCAAGCATCTGAGAACACCTGTGAGGATTGTGTTGGTTAGGGTTACTCTGGAGGCGAGGGGAGGGGGGCTCCTACTAAGAGGAGGCTGTCAGACTGGGATCCATGAGTTCTTACTTGCTCAGGTCAGCTGTTTCTGTGGGTTTTCCCAGTGTGGTCATGACCCCTTTGCTCATCACTCCTCCCTCTCTGCAACTGGATTCCAGGAGTTCGGCTCAGTGTTATTAGCTGACAGTGTCTGCTTCTGCTTCCATCAGCTACTGGATGAAGGCTCTAGGATAGCATATAAGGTAGTCATCATTCTCATTATAGGAGAAGGGCATTTAAGGTTGCTTCTCCACTGTTGCTTAGATTCCAAGTTTGGGTCATCCTTGTGGATCTCTGTACAATTCCCTGGTGCCAGATTTCTCATTAAACCTATAATGGCCCCCTCTATTGATGTGTCTGTTTTCTTGCTACGTCTATTCATCTTCCCGTTCAATCTTACTGATCCCTCATGCTCTCCTCCCCCTCCTCTTTGCCCTACCTCCCTCTCCCTTCCCCCCATGCTCCCAATTTTTTCAGGAGCTCTTGTCCCCCTTTTTCGAGGGAACATGTATTTCTTTTAGGGTCTTCCTAGTTTCCTGGAATCTCTGGCAGTGTGCACTGCAGGCTGGTGATCCCTTGCTCTATGTCTAATATCCATATATGAGTGATTACATACCATGTTTGTCTTTCTGTGCCTGGGTTACCTCACTTAGGATGGTTTCATCTAGTTCCATTCATTTGCCTGCGAATTTCAAGATTACACTGTTTTTGTTTTTTTATTTTTTTTTTTCTGCTGAGTAGTACTCCATTGTATAAATGTACAATTTCTGTATCCATACTTTGGTTGAGAGGCATCTAGGTTGCTTCCAGGTTCTGGTGATACAAATAGTGCTGCTATGAACATAATTGAACAGATGCCCTTGTGTATGATTGTGCACCCTTTGAGTATATGCCTAAGAGTGGAATTACTGGATATTGAGGTAGACTGGTTCCCATTTTCCTGAGGAACTGCCAAACTGATTTCCAAAGCAACTGTACAAGTTTGTACTTGCACCAGCAGTGGAGGAGTGTTCACCTTTATCCACATCCTCTCCAGCATAAACTGGCATTGGTCCTTTTAATTTTACCATTCTAACAGGAGTAAGATGGTATCTCAGAGTTGTTTTGATTTGCATTTCTCTGAGGGCTAAAGATGTTGAACACTTTCTTAAGTATCTTTCATCCATTTTTGATTCCTCTATTGAGAATTCTCTGTTTAGTTCTGTACCCCAATTTTTAATTGAATTATTTGATGTTTTGGTGACTAGCTTCTTAAGTTCTTTACACATTTTGGAAATTAGCCCTCTGTCAGATGTGGGGTTGGTGAAGATCTTTTCCCATTCTGTGAGCTGCTGTTTTGTCTTGTTGACTGTGTCTTTTGCCTTACAGAAGCTTCTCAGTTTCAGGAGGCCCCATTTATTAATTGTCAATCTCAGTGTCTATGTTACTGGCATTATGTTCAGGAAGTGGTGTCCTGTACCAATTCGTTCAAGGGTATCTTCCATTTTCTCTTCTAAGAGATTCAATATGGCTGGATTTATGTTGATATCTTTGATCCATTTGGACTTATGTTTTGTGCATGGTGATAGATATGAATCTATCTGCAATCTTCTACATGTCCTCATTCAGTTATGCCAGCACCATTTGTTGAAGATGCTTTCTTTTTTCTATTTTATAGTTTTACCTTCTTTGTCAAAAATCAGGTGTTCATAGGTATGTGAGTTAATATCATGGTCTTCATTTCCATTGGGCTACCTGTCTGCTTTTGTGCAAATACCAAGCAGTTTTCATTACTATGGCTCTATAGTAGAGCTTGAAGTCAGGGATGATGATGCCTCCAGAAGTTCCTTTATTGTGCAGGGTTATTTTGGCTATCCTGGTTCTTTTGTTTTTCCATATAAAGTTGAGTATTGTTCTTTCAAGGTCAGTGAAGAATTGTGCTGGGATTTTGATAGGGATTGCATTGAATCTGTAGATTGCTTTTGACAAGATTGCCATTTTTACTATGTTAATCCTAACTTTCCAAAAGGATGGGAGATCTTTCCATTTTCTGGTATCTTCTTTAATTTCTTTCCTTAATGACTCAACGTTCTTGCTGTTCGGTTAGAGTTACCCCAAGATATTTTATGTTGTTTGTAGCTTTTGTAAAGGGTGATATTTCTTTCTCAGCCCCTTTATTGTCTATGTATAGTATGGCTACTGATTTTCTCTGAGTTAATCTTGTATCCTGCCAATTTACTGAAGGTGTTTATCAATCAGCTATAGGAGTTCCCTGGTAGAGTTTTCTGGGTCACTTATGTAAACTACCATATCATCTGCAAATAGTGAAAGTTTGACTTCTTCCTTTCCAATTTGGATCCCCTTGATCTCCTTTTGTTTTCTTATTGCTCTAGAAACAACTTCAAGTACAATATTGAAGAGACATAGAGAGAGTGAACAATCTTGTCTTGTTCCCGATTTTAGAGGAATCTCTGAGTTACTCTCCATTTAGTGTGATGTTGGCTCTTGGTCTGCTGTATATAGCCTTTATTATGTTTAGGCATGTTTCCTGTTATGCCTGATCTCTCCAAGACCTTTACCATGAAGGGGTATTGAATGTATCCTTGGATTTGATTTTCCAGTATTTTATTGAATATTTTTACAACAATGTTCATGAGGGAAATTGGTCTGTAGTTTTCTATCTTAGTTGTGTGTTTGCATGGTTTGGGTAACAAGGTAATTGTAGCCTCATAAAAAGTTTGGCAATGACTGTTCTGTTTCTATTGTGTGGAACAAGGAACAATTTGAGGAGTATTGGTATTATCTCTTCTTTGAATTTGTGGTAGAATTCTGATGGAAACCATCTGGCTCTGGTGTTGTTTTTGTTTGTTTGCTTTTGTTTGTTTTGTTTTGTTGTGAGACTTTTGATGACTGCTTCTATTTCATTAGGGGTTACAGGTCTATTTAAGTTGCTTATCTGTTCTTGACTTAATTTTGGCAAGTGATATCAATTCAGAAAATGGTCCATTTTCTTTAAATTTTCCAATTTTGTGGAGTACAGGTTTTCAAAGTATGACCTGCTGGTTCTCTGGATTTCCTCAGTATCTGTTGTCATGGCCCCCTTTTCATTTCTGACTTTGTTAATTTGCATGTTCTCTCCCTGCCTTTTGGTTAGGTTGCATAAAGGTTTGCCTATATTTTGATTTCCTCAAAGAACAAACTCTTTGTTTCATTGATTCTTTGTCTTATTTTGTTTGGTTGTTTGTTTCTTCTTTATTGATTTCAGCTTTCAATTTGATTATTTCCTGGTGTCTACTCCTCCTTATTGAGTTTGCTTCTTTTTGTTATAGAGTTTTCAGGTGTTCTGTTAATTCTCTAGTGTGGCTATTCTCCAGTTTCTTCTTATGGGCACTTAGTGCTATGAACTTTCCACTTAGCACTGTTTTTAGTGTGTCCCATAGATTTGGTTATGTTGGGCCTTCATTTTCATTGAATTCTAAGAAGTCTTTGATTGCTTGCTTTCTGTATTTCTTTCTTTACCCAGGAGTGGTGCAGTTGAGTATTGTTCAATTTCCATGAGTTTGTAGGGTTTCTACAATATGTGTTGTGGCTGAATTCCAATTTTAAGGCATGGTGGTCCAATAAGATACGGAGGGTTATTTCAAGTTTTTTGTATCAGTTGAGGTTTGTTTTATTGTCAAGTATGTGGTTGATTTTAGAGAAGGTTCCATGTGGAGCTGAGAAGAAGGTATATTCTTTTGTGTTTGGATAGAATGTTCTATAGATGTTTGGTAAGCATAATTGGGTCATAACTTCTGAGAGTTCCTTTGTTTCTGTGTTAAGTTTCTGTCTGGTAGTTCTGTCCAGAGGTGAGAGTGTTGAAGTCTCCCACTATAAGTGTGTGGGGTTTAATGTGTGATTTGAATTTTACTAATGTTTCTTTTACAAATTTGCATTTGGTGTTCAGAATTGAGACTTGATGTTGATGGATTTTTCCTGTGACGAATATGAAATGACCTTCTTCATCTCTTTTGATGTTATCTTGAAGATATTAGATATTAGATATTAGAATAGCTACACCAGCTTGCTTTTTATGGCCATTTGATTGGAAAATCTTTTCCCAGTGCTTAACTCTGCGGTAACATCTGTCTTTGAAGTTGAAGTATTTTTCTTGTATACAGCAGAAGGATGAATTCTGTCTTTGTATGCATTCTGTTAGCCTATGTCTTTCTCTAAGTGAGTTAAGACCATTGATATTGAGGGATATTAATGACTATTGATTGTTGAATCTTGGGGGTTTTTGTTTGTTTTGTTTTTTGGATTTGTTTTTGGTGGTGGTATTTGTGTGTGAATTTTTTCCCTTTTTCTAGCTTTTTGTAAAATGGGATTATCTATTGCCTATGTTTTTGTGAGTGTAGTTAACTTCCTTGGGTTAGAGTTTCCTTCCAGAACTTTCTGTAGGGCTGGTTTTGTGGATATGTATTGTGTAAATCTGGTTTTGTCATGGAATAGCTAGTTTTCTCCATTCATAGTGATTAAGAGTTTTCCTGGGCTGTCACCCATGGTCTCTTAGTGTTTGTAGAACATCTATCCAGGATCTTCTGGATTTCAGAGTTTCCATGGAAAAGTCAGGTGTAATTCTGATAGGTATGCCTTTATATGTTACTTGGCCTTTTTCCTTCCCTGATCTTAATATTCTTTCTTTATTCTGTATGTTTGATGTTTTGATTATGTGGCAAGGGAAATTTTTTTTCTGGCCCAGTTTGGTGTTTGGTATGCTTCTTGCACTTTCATAAGCATATCCTTCTTCAAGTTGAGAAAGTTTTCTTATATGATTTTGTTGAATATGTTTCCTGCATCTTTGAGCTGTGCTTCTTCTCCTTCTATGCCTATTAGTCTTAGATTTGGACATTTCACAGTGTCCCACATTTCCTGGATGTTTTGTGTTAAGGATTTGTTGGATTTATGATTTCCTTTGGTCAATGAATCTATTTCCTCTAGTTTATCTTCAGCACCTGAGGTTCTCTCTTCAATCTCTTGTATTCTGTTGGTTATGCTTGCATCTATAGTTCCTGATTGTTTGCCCAGTTATCCAATGTCCCTGACATTTGGAGTTTTGGAAAGAATGGAAAGAATAAATTTGAAAAAAAAGATCTAAGAAACAAATTTCCCAGGTTTGGTAAAATGGTAACTTTTGTAATTCAAGAAGTAAGTCCTAAATCAAATCCCAAAGTATCTGCACCATGATTCAGCATAGTAGTTCTACCAAAAGCAGCAGAGAAATGCATGGTCTTGCCTATAAAAAAAAAAAAAAGCAATTTAAATGGTGGATGGTACATTTCTCACCAGGACTCTGTGATGTTACAAGACTGAGCATCTTTCAAAAGCTATACTTCAGAAAAGGACTATGATTCTTTCTTTTTTAACTTATTTATTTATTTTTCTTATTTTACATATCAATCCCAGTTCCCTCTCCAACCCTTCCTTTCTTCCTCCCTCCCTCCCATGCCCCCGACCACCCTCCCATCCCATTCCCCCCACACACACTCCACAGGGAAGGTGATGCCTTCCAGGGGACTATGATTCTTACAGCCAGTGAGTATATCTGAGTATATCCTTCAGATCTACCAAAGGGAAACAAGACATGAAAAAAATAATAATGATAAACAAGAGTATGTTTCCAGCAGAGCTTCATAAAATGGATGGATAATGGAAAACTTCTACATGAGTGAAAATAGCACAAGATGAAGCTAGAATAGATTTTATCAAGAAGCTAAAAATCTAGAAGTAAAATTAATATGGGAAAATGCACTAGACTTTCCTTCTCTTGAGTTGTCTGCTGTGTTTGATAGATGGGAAAAGCAAACAGTGTCTTCTAAGGTTATAAATAGAGAAACATTTAGCATGTTTACAATATTTTATTTTAATTATTAAAAAGTGAGAGGCTACAAGAATATAAAGAGAAGTAAATTTTTACAAGTATATAAAGAGAATGAGGCCAGCCTGATCTACAGAGTAAGTACCAGGATAGGCTCCAAAGCTACACACAGAAACCCTGTCTCAAACAAACAAAGCCTATATATATATATATATATATATATATATATATATAGAGAGAGAGAGAGAGAGAGAGAGAGAGAAGTAGTTTTCATATTTTTCTGGACTTGATGAAATTGTGATATTAGTAGACTGTAACAAAGAATGTAGTTATAATATAATAGCCCCAGAAACTACTGATAAAAATCAAAGAGATGCATTTTAATAACCACTTTAAATAAAAATGAGCCTGTAAAGGTCATTTGAGTAATCCTCAGTGAGGTAGAAAAAGAAAGATAAAAAGCTAAATTAGAAAACACAAAAACCAAAACATGGAAAATGAAATAATAAGAATATAGTGAATATAAATTATGTGATATTTTAATTAAAATACTAGTGTTGATAAAGCAAATTGAAAAAATGTGACCCAAACAATAGGCTGCCTTTAAGAAATTTGCTTCACATACTGATCAAGGCAAAGTAAAGGAAAAAGAATAAAAAAATGACTGTCAGTTGCATATAAACCAAAGGTAGGTAGAAGTGGCTTTATTTTGTTGCATAACAAACCCGAGAACAAAGAATATTTCTATATATTCAAAATAGCATTACATAATGGTAAAATAGTTGATACCAGCATTTCACATGTGTACATCAATTAAGAGACTAAAGGCTGGAAAAATGGAGAGAAGCCACATCTCTTAAGTTGTGCTAGCATGACTGAAAAAAAGAATGTACAGCTGCTGTTCACAGAGCTGGAGGCTTCACTCTGCCATTTTGTTTCTGGGCATTAATCCCAGAGAAGTAAAACTTTACATTCATGCAAATGTCCTTGTACTGATATTTATGGAACCCATATTTGTGTCATCAAAATAATGGAAACAATCTATATTCCTTCACTAAGTAAAAACCATAAAATAAATCCTGTGATTTACCTATGCCACTGAATATAATCTAGTGATTAAAAACCAACTGTTATATATACAAGAAGAATGAAACATGACAAAGATCCAGAGAATCGTGTGATGAAGTCAATTCGTTCAATGGTACAGCTACTGTCCCTGCTCCAACAAAACACCCCACCCATGCTTATGCAAACTACCATGACTAAACTCAGTGGGTCTATTTGGAAAGATGAAGGGTCCTGAGGAAGAAGACCAGAAAGGCATAGGTAAGAGAAGGTAGGATAAGACGGGTAGGCATCGATGTAATAGCAACACATTGTGCTTGTGTACTAAACTGTTAGAAAGAAACAGTGAAAACCTAAAACTTCTCTGAAATATATAGTCTTTATAGAAATGCACAGGACATATCACAGGTCAGTTTCATTTCACCACCAGCTGGGGACTGAGCCTTCCATACATCCAAATCCTGAGGTGTCTGGACTGTTTGCTTCCCATTTACCAGGAGAATGGATTACATTTTCCATGAAAATTGAATTCCTTGATGTGATATAAGACACCTGCTACATGAAAACATGGAGTTCTTTGAGCAGCAAACATGCAGAACATGCAGAAGAGATGTAGCAGCCTAGATAGGACTGAATCATCTTAAAATACACTATTTTTAAATATGAAATGGAAAATATAGACAGTAACTAAAATTGATGTGTTTGTCACACTCTAAATGGGATGTCTCCAACAAATCTCTCCCCTCAAAGCTCAGGGAACCCCAGGGAAGAAGAGTTAAAAAGATTGTCAGAGCCAGAGGGGATGGAGTGCACCAGAAGAATGAAGCCTCCTAAATCAACCAAACAAAGCTCATATGGGCTTACAGGGACTGCAGCAATAAGCTAAGGGTATGCATGGGTCTGTACCAGGTCCTCGTCATATATATTATAGTTTTTAGCCTATATTTTTATGCAGCTCTTGAGTGAGTGAACTAGTGGGTCTCTTACTCCAGTGCTTTTTTTTTTTCCTTCTCTTGGTTTACCTTGTCCAACTTTGATGTGATTGCCTTTGTTTTATCTTATTCTATTTTATTTTTAAAAAAATAAAATTAAAGAATTAACATGTTTGCATAATTAATTGCAAAGTGCCATTGAGTAATGTACATACATGTTTATAATCTTATCCTTACAAAAATGTAGAAAAGATATTTAAACAATACTACAGCATTGTCATTAAAAATAACAGTCATGAGTAGTGGTGTCTTTTGCCATACACATGAAAATCCATGACGTTTTGTCTTTTATTTAATGAAGAAAACTGGGCCCTATTCTGGATGGATGGCCTAAGCCTTAAAAGGGCTTGTTAGAGATGAAGAACATTATTTAGACCGAAACTAAAGATCAGCCAAAAGCCTTTCTATAGTAGAGAACATTATGGGAGATTCCCAGAATTGGGTATTGTCAACTATCAACCACTCCATGTAAAAATAACTTGCAATCTCAGCAACAAAGTGATGAACAGAAGTAGCCAGATACAAGGGGTATTACTATATGAACCTCCCAATGTGAAACTGAACAACAGATAAAAACTGCCTTTGCTATTGGGAGTCACAGCTACCCTTAGAGTTAAGGGGAAAGGACTGAATGGAAGATTAAAGAGTTTTATTTAATATTTATATATTTCAGTTTCTCAGCTATAACTTATAAGCACAGGTACATTTAGTTTAAGAAAATTAATTGCACTATAACCTTATAAGAGGTGTGTGTGTGTCTGTCTGTCTGTCTGTCTGTGTTTATATGTCAGTGTCTGTGTGTGTATGTGCATGTGTGTGCATGTGTGTGTGTATGTGTTTATGTCTGTCTGTCTGTCTGTGTTTATGTGCCAGTGTCTGTGTGCCTGTCTGTCTGTCTGTGTTTATTTGTCAGTGTGTGTGTGTGTGTGTGTGTGTGTGTGTGTGATAATTAAAACCTAAAGCAAATCTAACGCATCTGTTAACAAAGCACACAGTGGTTATTAGCCAATTAAAAAATATTTAGACCAAGACAAAATAAAATACAAAGGAGCACAGCTAAATAAAGGGTGACATAATAGGAAAAGATGGGCAGAGGTAAGCACTGAGGTCTAGTGCAAGCACTGGGCCACAACACAAATAATGGCACATCTCCATACTCTTCAAAAGGTGTCACAGACTGCACCTTCCCTGACATGCAGAGCTGTCACCAGCATTGTGTGATGTGAATGTGAAGCCCATGACTCCATCAGTATCCATGCATCTCCCTCCCTCGACCCTAAAATAAGAATGCATTTCACATAAAACAAATGCTTTATTCTTAATGCAGTGCAAGCACATAAGAATGCATCACCAAATAGTAAAACACTGGAAGGAAATGTCCATAGCACTTCAGAATCAGGAAGGCACACGTTCAATCTTCCATGCTTTTCTGGGGTGGACAGGGAATGGTGGGTGGTAAATGAGCTACTGGACAGCTAAGCATCTCTACAACCCGTAACAATAATGCACAATGTGACATCTCAAAGAAGCCTGGCTGTGCCACAGTGGTTAACAATCCAGAGCTAAACTCTTGCCTCAGTGGGGTGTCACTAACATATATGTCACTGGAGTGAATGACGATCAAACTGCAGCAGCCAGATTCAAGTGCTACAGGAGAAAGGAGCTCCTGTCAAGGTACTGAAGGGTCTCAAGCTGAATGGGAATCAGCAAGCGCGTGCATCCCTTTACAAGCATCTTATTATCGGATGCTGCAGGGGAGCACCCATAATGCTGCAATGAAGAATTTACTGAGCTGAAGTTTCTGCCATCACTCTTTTTTCTCCTCTGGGCTCCAGAAGGGACAGGATTCAGAGATGATTTCAAGGAAACAAAGGTTGTAATCTGAGACACATAAACAAAACTTAAAATGAGCCAGCACACGCACGCACACGCGCGTGCACACACACACACACACACACACACAGGAAATTGAACAACAGCATTTGTGTTAGAGTCCAAAGATCAAGGACTGACAGGAAAGGTGTCACAAGTATGTAGTTGAAGAAAATGAAGCACAATGGTGCTTCCAGCATGTGCCCCAGCACAGCCTGTGTGCAGTATGACTGACTGCCTCTCAGCGCAAAAACGACACCTCCTTCACGGCCTTTTTTTCAACATTAGAATAGCACATACAGTTGGTATACAACAGCTATAATTTCTTATTATGGAGGAAAACGTACCTGGCCATAAAAGCAACAAACAGAATGGAAGAGAAAAGAGAGTGTGGATTCATAAAATTGTTTTATTCGCCACAATCTTCCTTTACAGTCTTTAGCTGCGAGGGTCAATAGCAAATGAGTCTAGAAGCCATGGATTGTGATCACCCTCGAAACTGATGATAACAATATTTGGAGACAGCCATACAACCATGAAAGATGACTATATTACAGGGGAGTCTTCTAAGCATCCAGAAAATAAGGAGACACATCAAAGTATCTTACAGATTCCTCCAAAGTGTCTAAAGATTCAAATTTCTTGGCATTCTCCAAAAAGTAGTAACTTACCAAAAAATGGTTATCTGGTCTATATCTAAGAAGTAGCAAAGGAGATTTGTTTATGTGCTAACCCCACATGCTACTTCCTGAGATAAAAGACTGGAAATAGAGGACTTCTCCTTTACTCCAGAGTGACCTTGATAGAAAGAAATACAAAGAATTACAAGGTGATAGGGAATTATTCTAAATCAGAGATCAGTAATTATTTTTCTGTAAAAAGCTTAATACCACATAATTGCTGTCACAACACTGTGTGACACTTTTTTATGATAATGTTTCTTTATTTAAATTTGAAACAAACTCATCAATCCCAGTTCCCTTACCCTCTCCTCCTCCCTTGCCCCTCCCCAACCCCCATCTCATCCCCAGCTGACAGTAAGTTTTATTGTAGTTACTTGCAGGAATATGGGTGAAGGGTTACTTTCTTTGAGCAAAACTGACTCAAGGTTTTTTCACCAAAGCCCAGCCCAGCAAGGGTGACAGCTCACACAGCTGGAAACCTGAAGCACACTTCACAGCCTACAGGCAGCTCAACCATTTGGAGAGTGTCCTTTCCAGGCTGTTCAGCTGGTCTCTGTTTTCTACAGACAGCTGTGCCTTCAGACATCTTTCTTGGGGAGGGAGGACGCTTAGTCTATCTGGTCAGTTCCTTAAAGCCTCCAATTGCAAGTGGTTCCTCTCTTCTTCCTTCAGTTTTCACAGCCTGTCTTGCTAGTCTCTTCCTGTGTTTGGGAGGTGTCTACTGTTACAGTTTCAGTATGGTGTGCACTTCCATGACCCCCTCCTCTTCCAGAACTGGGTCCTCTAAGGAGGACCTCTAAGACCTCCTGTTGAGGTCCCTCTTTAATCCCACTTGAGATGCAGACACAAACCTGGAGCTCTCCTTTATATGGGAGTTTGCTTCATAAAGACCTTGGTAGTCAAATCATAATGTTTGATCAAAATTCTAATCCCCATAGAATTATTTTTGGGAGGATGAAATATCCTGGGTGGTATCCAACTTTACTTGTTTTTGTTTTTGTTGTTGTTGGGGTTTTTTGTTTGGTTGGTTCGTTTTTCTGTTGTTGTTGTTGTTGTTTGATTTTTGGTTTTTTTCCTATTACTTACATAAATTCTCCATAGGACCAGAATATGATCCTATCCAGTTGTTGTTAATCTGATTTAGACAAATTCCTTATTTGCCATATTCATTCTTTCTTCCTCCCTTCCCCTCCCCCTCCTTCCTATACCTGTCCCTCCCCTCCTCCCTTGCCTCTCCCCCTTCTCTTCCCATCTCTGCCCCCAGTTCTCTCCCCAGTCTCTCATCTCTCCCCTCATTCCCCCTTCTTCCCTTTCTTCTCCCTCCTGCCTCTCCCTCCATTTTACCTCTCCTTTCCCTCCCCTTTCCTCCCTCTCATCCCTTCCTCTTTCTCTCCCTCCCTCTCTCCTCTTTTCTCCCTTCCTCTCTTCCTCCTCCTCTTCTTTTTCTTCTTCCTCCACTTTCTCCTCCATCCTCCCCTCCACTATCTCTTGTTCTCAATCCTACCGGTGTGCACAGAATCAGTCTCCCTAGCCAGCAGACACTGTTGGAAGGCAGTGATGGATGCAAATGCTGTCCTGTAGTCACTCAGCACCTCTCATGGATAGATGCCCTTCAGAGCCTATTCTGTTTTAAATGGGATAGGAAATGTCATGCCCTCCTCAGACCTGCTCCATCCTGTTTCAGAAAGGGTTGTCAGCCTTACTTTTGCAGCCTTGGAGGGAGATGGATGCTGAGAGCTTCATATGAGCTCTGCACTGGCAAGCATGTTCTTGGCCTCATCCCTTACCGCTATCTGACCTCCTTTGCATTCTGGAGCTCTTTGTTGTGTATGGCAGGTCCTGAACAGCAATGTTGAAGATACAGATTGAATTTTTTTCTAAGTCATAGCTTTTTTTAATGGTACCACTGAAAGAAGAA
The DNA here is from genome assembly GCF_943737965.1 of Phodopus roborovskii. Lineage (NCBI taxonomy): Eukaryota > Metazoa > Chordata > Mammalia > Rodentia > Cricetidae > Phodopus > Phodopus roborovskii. The sequence continues at coordinate 39,566,714 of NW_026126511.1, read as the reverse complement.
AGGAGTGCAGTGTTCTTGGTTACATGTTTTACATTTAAGTATTACTGCACTGGAGTGAACCATGCTTGGATCAGTTGCATAGGCTCGCCATTCTTCTCCTAAGAGTTATACTTTGTATCAAGGCTTCTGTTCATTCATTTAAAGTTTTGACTTTATAGTTTTTAAAGTATTTGAAAATAAGTGATATCTGTGTTCAAATCATCAAGAGGCAGGGTCTCCAGAATAATGTGTAAAGAATGAGAATCTAAGAAGAGAGTTGCCTACATGTATGGTAGTAAAAGTCAATAGAATTAAAAACAGACTCAACTACAGAGAGAGATAGAATGGCATAACATCCAAACTCACAAAGAGTGGGTGTGGAAAAACAGCAGGGTTATACAGTGAAGAGGATAAAATATCACATGGCTGATTCTCCAGTAGGAGGGAAACAGAAGCCTTATCCAAAAGGCCATCCAAGTGACCCTAGTAAAAGGATATAGGTAGCCCCAACCACAGTCCAGTCACAATCTGAGAGCTCTGGTCACATTGTGACTCCTTCAGCATCATAGGACAGCAATGGAGACTGGACAACTTGGTCATCACTCATGTCTAAGAAGCCTGGTTCTATTCTGTGGTTATTGTTAATAGCCTTGGGGAAGCCACTGTTTAAGACTGAGCTACCCTGAGGGATCGATAATGAGAAAAAAGAAATCTAAACTTATGGAATCTAAGAGTCAACTATCATCTTCCCAGAATAAGAGACAGCCATGGAGGGAAGTGTGAAGAAAGACAGGATCCATGACGTCATCCACATGTCAAAAAGCTGAGGGAAAAGGAAGCTTTTTTCGGATGGTAAAGGGTAATGAGGGTAATGTGAATAGGTTAGCATTCAACTCATCACAAGATAATAAATGTGGAGTCAGGTATCTCTGACCTTCAAGTCAGAGACAAGAGCAGCCTCTGGAGCCACCTATCTGAGGTTCACTGCCAGGAGACCTGAGAATGCTGGGTTCCAGCAGGCAATTATTCAATGATGAGTAGGGTTTAAAGCACTGAGATCAACCCACTCTTATAGATCCCAGTGATGTGTTTCCCTGTGCCTTGTGAGACACCCCTCCTAGAACATTAACCCCATCAGTGTGTATACAAACTGATGAGTCCCCAGAGTGTGGGGAATCTGACAAGCCTACTGACTACAAAGGCAAATGTGACCAGCAGGGGCCCCTGGCTGGCAAAGGGAAGCCACTAAGGTGAAAACAGCTGTGACAGACCATGCTAGGACATAGGACTCAAGTCTCCAGGTTGACCTGAAACTGACCTACCAGCCACAAGTCACTTTTAAGCCTCTAGTTTGGGAGGATGCAGAAAGAAGGTGACCCAGGACTTCCTTTCCTCTCCCCTTTCCCTTTTCCCCTTTCCCCTTTTAAACCCTGTGTTCAGTGGTTTTGGCTGCAAAGCCATATTTGATGTCTGTATCCCTATCCTTACATTCTGTTGTTTCATAGGACACTCATACTTCATCTCACACTCATCTCCCTCTTTCCCCCCAGTCTCATTTTTTTCTTCCCTTATTTACCCTTCCTGCTTCTTGTTGTCTCCACTTCACCTGCCATCTTCCTCTATCTTTTTTAAATTATTCATTTTTATTTTATATGCACTGATGTTTTGCCTGCATGTATATCTGTGATGTGTTGGATCTGCTGGAACTGGAGTTGCAGACAGTTTTGAAGTTCATTGTGGGTGCTCAGAATTGAACTTGGGTCCTCTGGAAGAGCAGACACTACTCCTAATGAATGAGTTATCTCTTCAGCTCCACATCCTCTACCATACTCTCATGTCTTTCGACACAGACATAAACACTTTTTTCCCTTCCTAACACTCAACATCTTTATTTTTTAATTTTCACTTGCTGTACTATGGTCACTGGTAGGGAATTACTTGGCTTCAATCAATTTCAAATGCATTTCTGTATCTTTCTGTTTGAGTTGTGCCACTGTTTTAGAATTTCTTTCTTCTCTGTGAGGGGAGTTGGTATTGAGACCTTTCAAACAGGCTGCTCACTAGACTACTCCTGGGTATGTAGGTGAAGGACTGACTCTGCTAACATCCCCCAATGACACTTGTATATCTGTGCTTATCACCTCTCCATTCCCACATAGCCAGGAGATAGACCTAACCTAGGCGACTATCAGTAAATGAATTCCTGAAGAAGATAGAAAACATATATGCTTATGCAATGAAAGTGTATGCAGCCATAAAGAAAACTAAAATAATAATATTCAGAAGAAAATAGATAAAATTGGAAATCAATATGTTAAATGAAATTATCCAGATTCAAAGACAGATACCTTATATTTCCTCTTACCTAGATACAAAATGATGCATGTGTGTATATGTGTTTATGTATGCACAGAATCATGAACACATGAAGGGGATTGTGAGAATGGAGGAAGTGGTAAATAGAAAGAGCAGTGGAACATGTCCACTAAGAAAGCAGAAGGGCAAATGATCAAGGGGAAAGAGATATGGGGAGGGGAACAGATGAGAACACAGCTCTGCACATATGAATGAAGTGCTATGATGGAACCCACTACTTTGTATGCTAACCTAAAAATCTAATAAGAAAAAGAGGTTGTTTACTAAAATGATTCCCCAGTAAAACCAAATGTAATACCCTAACTAACACATCCATCAGTCACCACATTAAAACACGCAAAATAACTAAAAATAAAAAAGTAACATGATGCTTTCCAGGTACCAGAATTCCTGGCATGTGGAAGGCAAAGGCAGAGGGAGGCCAAGATCTACTTTGAGGCCAGCCTGGCCTACAGAGAAAATTCCAGGACAGCCAGAGATATACAGAGAAACCCTGTCTCAAAAAGACAAAAACAAAAAGAAAGGAGGAGGAGAAGAAGAAAAAAGGAGAAGAGAAGGAGGAAGAGGAAGAAAGAAAAAGAAAGAGAGGGAGAGAGAGAGAAATCAGAATCAACTACCAAATCTAAAGATGGTGGTTAAAATAAAAATCCCAAGTGTCCTGCTGAAAGTAATCATTTCAGAAAGGAAATGGCAGGAAGATAAATTAAAGAGCTCAGCGCGCTTTATAAATATGAAAGTCAGAAACAGGGGGGAAGGCAACAATACTGACAGTAAATTTTGCAAGAAAATTGAGAATCTGAGAAAGCAAATGTTGAAAATGAAAACCTAATAAAGTACAAAGCCAGAGTGGAGAGTGTCCCTAACAGACTAGAGCAAGCAGGGAAGAGAATGGAAAGAGGGTTGAACTGCTACACTTGCATATTAATAAGGAAAAATAAGCAACTAAGTGTGGCCACCTAAGAATCCAAGGGCTAAAGGACATTATTAAAAAATGAATGACAGAGAAATAAATTAAATGAAACTATAACAAACTTTCCCCAAATTTATGGGGGGGGGGGAAATGGTTATCAAGCACAAGAGGAAGTTAGAACTTCAAGTAGACATGACTAGAGAAAAATCTCCATGGCATAATATAGTCCACTTATCAAAATCAAAACAAAGCAAAAATAGTAAAAATCTATAATATTAAGATACTAACATCCAGCCATAATGCTACATACACCTGTAAACCCAGCACTTGCTGGGTGGAGGTAGAAGACTCAGGAGTTCAAAGTCATTCTTAGCTATACAATGACTTCAAGTCCAAGCTGAGCTACATGAGACCCTACCTCAAATATACATAAATCAACTTACTAAAGTAAGCATATCAAAATAATACAAGACTTCCCAAAAGATACCCAACATCCAGAAAAGCATGAAATAATATATTTTAAGCTATGAAACAAAACAATTGCCAACCAAGACTTCTATATATCCAATGAAGTTGTTGGTTAATTTGCTTGGTTTTTAATTATCAGAGACATTTCAAGACAGGCACAAACTAAATCAACTCATGCCAAATAGCCAGGACTGCAGAAGACTCCTAAAGTCAGTCTACACACAGTGAAGGAAGAAAGTCTCAATCACAGTGATGATGAACAAAGGAGAACTGAGAATCAATCATGCCCAGATTAGTAAACCAGCAAGTTGAAAATGTAAATGGAGGAGAAAAAAAAATAAGCAGTAATTGAACTAAATGGAAGCAATCAACAAAATTACAGAAATTAACAAGTTTTTGTCAGTAATACTAAAGATAAACAGTCTTCCTTTTTACAAATAGAAGCTGCAGACCAGATCTGTTTCAAAAATCAATGAATACATTGTTCACAGGAACACATCTCCCTGGCAAAAATGCACACAAACCAAGACTAACAAAATTATCCAGCAACTTACCAGGGAAAGTTCCACATTCAATAAGAGACCCTATCTGAAAAAAATTATGTAGAGAGCAACTGTGGATGACAGCTGATGTTAAACTCTGGCCTCCATGCACACATGAAGTGCACACACAAAAACACATGCAAGGATACAGAAGAGATGAGTAGAGTCATGTTGGCTTGTAGTTAAGCTTCCATTTCCTCTGTGAGGGGTTTTTAATTAGGGGAAAAGGAATGAGAAAATGGGGACGGGTGGAGGGAGACTGGCCTTGGAGACAAGAGAAGCAGAAGAGAAGAGAGAGGTGAGGAGGGATGGGATAGAGACAGCAGAGAGGGAGAGAGAGAGGGTGAGAGAGAGAGAGAAAGAGAGGAGCAGAGAGGGAGAGAAGGGAGGTGGGCAGGGCCCTTTTTAAAAGGGAACATAGTGAATGTGCATAGATGGTGCTCTTTGTGGCTGCAGCTGAGAACGCATCCTGTCAGAACCCCAAGGGCAGACCATTACAGATGTCTGAATACTACCAACACACTCTAGAATAACAGCGTATCAAAGAAATTTGGCAGGAAAGTCAAACAGTTATAATCCAATGAAAACAAAAGTATAATTAATCTGAATACTTAGATACAGCAAAGGAAGTTTAAGGTGGGTCTAGACAGATGGGTCAGTGACTAAGAGCACATGTTGCTTTTGCAGAGAATCTGAGTTCCATCCCCAGCACCCACATGGTGACTCACACCATATATAACTCCAATCCCAGGGGATACGATGTCTTTTTATGACCTCTAAGAGCCACAGGCATTCATATATACAAAATACTCATATGCATAAAGCAAAAATGAATATTAAAATAAGAGAAACATTAAGCCATATGAAGATCTACTACTATAAAATATATACACCTACACTTACATAAAAGGTTAAAAGGTTGTTACCACACAATAACCCTACTAGACACTAAGGCTAACAACTAAGAAACCCAGGGACAGGAATGGATTTCCTCTTTTTTGAGTTGTTGGCCTGTCAGGTCCCATAGAATCCACCAACAATAGAGGCTATTGCCACTGCTCTTAGTTACCTTCTAGAACCTTACAGTAAGACCCTAATGCTAAAGATATCACATACTCGAATCATAAAACATGGAGAAATAAAGCTGGCACTGTCCTGCAAGCTTCATCCTGCCTGACTCTCTCTTACTGTTCTAGAAGGTGCCATACACCCTACCAGAGGAAAAAATAATCACCAATCATACCCAAATGCAAACTCTGAGAGCTATAACAACTGTCCAGGCAAGGCATGCTCATTGATAAACTAGTGGCACAAATAGCATAGGAGTAACCAATCACTTTCTGGTTGAATTAGGTACTGCTCCACAAGTTGAAACTCATACCTGGTAAGGATAGTGGAACCAAGAATCTACAGCTAGATAGGTAACAGGCCCTATGGGAGAACCTATTAATATTTTTTTCTGGTAAATAAACACATCGTTAAGCCAAGTCAAAATGGTTTGTCCTTATATCCATAGATTAGTATCTTTCAACCCTCATCAGAGAAGTTTCTTTTTGCAATAGATAAGAATTAACATAGAGGGCCACAGATAACTGGTCAAGTTGCAGATAATAAGAAAGTGCAGATAATTCAAGCCTTAAATGGGACATCTACATCACATATACCTCCCAAGGCTCAAGAGTCATTGTACAAAAGAGGGGCCAGAAGAGTTCAGCAGCCAGAGGCAGTAGGTGAATACAAGGAAAGGATTTTAGGAGCCAGAGAGATCAAGGACAGCACAAGAAAACTCACAGAATCAACTAGTCTGGACTCATAGGGGCTTAAAGAGCCTGAACTGACAACCAGGGAGTCTGCATGGCCCTGATCTAGGCACGCTGTGTATATGTTGCAGGTGTATAGCTTTGTCCTCTTGTGGCACTCCTAATAGCGGGCTGTCTCTGACTCTTTTACTGGCTTTTGGGACTTCACTCCTCATATTGGTCTTCCTTGCCCAGCATTAATAAATGGGGAGGTGCTCAGTCATACTGCAAGTTGATATGCCATATTGTGTTGATACTCATGGGAGATCTGCCATGGGAGGAGTAGTGGATTAGGGGTGGGAACAGTGGAGGGTGGGAACAGAAGGGGTGGAGGGAGGGACTGAGAGAACAGGAGAGAGGAGAAACCGTGACCAGGATATAAAATAATTAATTAAAACAATGCATACATACATGAGGAAGGTCACAAGTCTCACCTATGGATAAGGAGCTACTGGGAATCAGTCACTACCAGAAGAGGGAATGGTAGGTAAGATGGCCTCACATCTAAGAGTATATGGGCAAGGCCAGCTGTACTTGACAGGGTTTGGTTAGTGTGTGTGTGTGTGTGTGTGTGTGTGTGTGTGTGCGCGCGTGTGCGTGCATGTGTGTGTGTTTAAGGGGAAAATGTCAGTTGATTAATTAGAAGCTGGAGAAGTCAACTTTTGGCAGTGTTAGAGCCCCTTGTTCTATTTCTGAAACCCAGTCACATCTCTGTTCATCTCATAGTTTAGCTATTCATCACAATCATGCTTGAGCTGGTGCAGAATGATAGTGACCACAAAGAGAGGCAACTCCAGGGAGAAAAGGAACTGAACTGATTTGGACACTATGAGGTTTTACAACTCTGGAAAGGGGGTTGGAGATGGACTCATGATTGCTATGGGAAGCATATGGAAAAGGTAACCCATTATAAACAGATAGGAAAACAAAAGTTTTATAAGCAATAAAAAATTAATATCTTGAATGGCTCATCAGAAGCACAATTTTAATGTGATAAACACATCACTGATTTTGATTTCAAAATATATCGAGAGAACTCTAATGAGCAATGATGCAACTGAAGCTCTTAGAAAAAGAAGAACCAGCCAACCCCAAAATAAGTAGATGTAAATAAATAATAAAGATCACAGTAAAAATTAATGAAACCATGGCTGAAAAAAAAAACCAAAGAAACTAACACTTGTACTTTGAAAGGATAAAAAGATGAGCAAACTCAGGAGTAAGGGAGGGAGGGAATGATAGAGAAAAGAAAGAGGGTTAAATAACACTAAGGATATTTGAAAAAGTAGTGGCATCATTCTATGTTAATGGAAAATTACATATTATAAGAAAGTATAAGCATATAAATAAAGTTTCACTGAAGTTATACCACTTGTGGGTGATAAGGCTTCTCCAAAATACCATAGGCTATTTAACAAAAACTCCAGTACTCAGCATAGGAAACGTTCTTTCAAGTTGGTCAGCAGAGTGCAAGATTGCTATTGTAAGTAAGACCCTAGTGCTGCGGAAGCCACACACTTCAAGCACAGGATGTGAAGGAATCATTCCAGATGTGATCTGACTTGGAAGATTTCTCCCTGAAGACAACTCACACAGTATCAGAAGGAGCTAAGTATACTCCAGCAGTCGGTAGTCCATCCCCTATCCAGCTATAAAGCCTATGAACCACAATGACCAGACCAGCAAGATATTCTTAAAGATGCGGTAGTGGCATTTACATCGTGGGGATCACCAGTAGCCACTCAATAGGACTTAAGGTCTGCTCACTAGGAGGGAAATTCATATCCTGTATTATAAGCTTAACTAACTACTCGTGGTTAGTGAAGCCACAGAACCCAGAAGAAAGCCCACTACTGCCACTTTCCTTAACCAGTATTACTGGCTAACTCCACCCTACTTTTTCTTATATTCACAGATAAGTGTAGCTCTTCCCTCTCATGGAAGCTTCTTTATGCAGTAGAAAGAAACCTTTACAGAAGTCACAAGGGGTCAAAATGAAGAGAACTGACAATAGGGTGTCCATTCCCTATCAATGCACATTTACAACACATCTACACCAACTGGTTGCAACAGAGATGGTGTCCTCTAACAAAAGATGGTGTGGGGGGGGGGCAGGAGAGGAAGAGGAGCTGAAGGATGAAGATGGAGTGTATATGATATAAATACATTATGTGAAATTCTCAAAGAATCAATAAAAATATTTTTTAAATCAAAAAACCATTGGCTAATCTAACCAAAAGATAGAGAGAAAACCCAAATTAATAAAATTGAAAATGGAAAAAAGGAGACTTTTTTTACTGATGCCAATTAAATTTGAGGGGTTATTAGGAAAAAAATCAGAAAAAAAATGTATGTCCTAAAAAGGTGGAAAATCTGCACAAATAGTAAACTCCAAGATACATGTGACCTACCAAAATTAAACAAGAGGGCAGGAAAAACTTAAATAGAAATAAGAAAAAAAAATAGGATGACACTGAGGCAATAACAAGAGCCTGCCAATGATGGGAGATGTCATTCAGTAAATATGTTTACATTACTGGTTAATGAATAAAGCACTGTTGGCAAATAGGGAAGCAAGAGAGGCAGGACTAGGAGACAAGGAGGATTCTGGGAGATGGAGGGGAAGAGTCCGGATGTAGAGACTTGAGAGAAGAAGTCTGGACCCTCTGTCCAGTAAGATAAGACCACATGGAAACACTTAGATTAATAGAAATGGGTTAATAAATATTTAAGACAGAACTAGCCAATAAGAAACACCAGTAACAGGCCAACAGCTTTATATCAAATACAGTGTCTCCGTGTGTTATTTGGGGTTGATGCAGCTCTGGGACCGGGCTGGCAGGAAAAGTGCTCATAACAAGACAAAGAGAATCTCGTGGCTGGATGGATTCATTGCTATAGTCTCCCAGACCTTGAAATAAAATCTAGGACCATGGCTCCTCAATGTCCCCATGAAATAGAAAATAAAGGGGATATTACCAAAGTCACTCCATGGTATGAAGTTTGCATTGTCACCAAAACCAAATAAGGACAACAGGCACGCACACACACACACACACACACACACACACACGCACGCACGCACGCACGCACGCACGCACGCACGTACACACATACACGCGCGCGCAGGCACACACACACGCACGCACGCACGCACGCACGCACGTACACACATACACGCGCGCAGGGCACACACACATGTGCATGCACGCACGCACGTACGCACGTACACGCGCGTGCACGCACACACATAGGGGAGTGAGGAAGAAAAGAGGGAGAAAAGGAAGGAGGGAAGGAGGGAGAGACAGAGGAGGGACGGAGGGAGGGAAGGAGAGAGGGATGGAGGGAGAAAGAGAGAGAAACCTGTATACCAATAAGCCCAATGAACAAAGATATTAAAATTCTCAGTAAAATCCTTGCAGAACTAATTCAAAGTCACCTTTAAAAGGATGATCCACATGATCTCCTTGGTTTTATTACAGGCCTACAAAGACAGGTCAGCATAAATGAATCAGTAAACTTAATGCAGACATACAGATACAAACAGACTCAGAAACAGAAATCACATGCAGAAATGGTCCTAGACAAAGTTTACCATCCCTTTATGACAAAATAATAGAAGGAATATATTCCAGTATAATAAAGATACATACGGCAAACTTATAGCCACCATTATGCTAAGTGGGGGGAAATTGGAAGTATTTCCTCTAAAATATGAGAAATGAAACAAGAATGCCCTCTCTCCCACACACTTATTCAAAATGCTGCTGGTGGGATTGTAAACTAGCCCAGCCACTATGGAAGTCAGTATGGTGGTTTCTCAATAAGTAAAACACACACACTCGTGTATGTGTGTGTGTGTGTGTATATATATATATATATATATATATATATATATATATATATACACTCGTGTATGTGTGTGTGTATATATATATATATATATACATATATATGTACTCATACAGAAGGGAGACCATGTGGGAACAGCAGAGGGGAGGGATCAACGGAAGTAGTAGCAGAAGAGTAGAAGCACAGCACGATGACATACATGCAAAATGTCACAATGAAACCCACCATTTTTATTCTAACACAAATATTAATACATTTACTTAAATATAATTCAAAAAAATTTAAGAACCTTCAGGAAGAAAATAATGTACTGCTAGAAAGGCCTTATGATGTTTCAGGAAATCCTGACAAATGATGAAGGTGTGTATGGACTATATTTCTATTTTTACCCCAGCAATCGAAACATGCAAAGCTAATTTGAAAACACATCCTTCAAGAATCTATACAAATGATTCTCAAACTTTCTAATGCTTTGGCACTTTAATACAGTTCTTCATGTTGGGATGATTCTCAAACACAAAATCATTTTCATTGCTACTTTATAACTGTAATTTTTCTACTGTTATGTATTGTAATGTAAGTATCTGATAGGCAGGATTTCTAGTATGCAACCCCTCTGAAAGGGTCATTTGGCCCCAGAAGGGGGGCACCCCACAATTTGAGAACAGCTGATCTGTATGAAAGTTTTAAATACATGGACTAGAGTGGCTTCATCAGACCCATTTTTATCCACATCAACGTGCAAGCCCAGTAGATGGCTAATTTGATAGCTATGACATCCTTACAGAAAGAAAATATGGCCTGAGTCTTAAACTGATCAAATTTTTCTTGTGTGTTCTGGCAACAGAATTTCTCTTAGCTTTTGAGCACTCAAGGAGTATAATTACATGATGGGGGATTTCTCTGTATGCTGTGAATATATGCTTCTCTTATTTGTTGATGAATAAAGTTGTTTAGGCCAATGGGCATCCATGATGTAGCCAGGCAGGAAGTATATGCAAGGAGAATTCAGGAGAGAGGAACTCGGGAGAGTGAGTCTCCAGAGAGATGTCATGTAGCTGCCCAGAAATTCTCCAGTATGCCAAGACTATGTGGAGATACACAGATTAACAGAAATGGATTAATGATTAAGAGGGATGTAACCAATAAGAAGCCTGAGCCATTGGCCAAACAGTTTAAAATTAATATAAGCCTTTGTGTGTTTATTTGGGCATAAACAGCAGCAGGACTGGGTGGAACAGGAACTTCCGCCAACAGTTACATGATCATTTCTGAAGAAACTGCTGAAGAACATTCTGTGATCACTCATAGGCCACCCATAGCAAAATAGACAGTAGTAATCAGCAAAACCCAGGATTAAGACTGGAGGCAACTTGGGGATTCTAACCACAAAGTAGAAAAAATTAGATATGACACCTTCCAAATTTGGAAAGACTGATAATGAATGTCTCTCCTTCTCTTTATAGATATCATGTAAAGATGGCAAAGTAAGTGCTAAACATATGCACACACCTAAGATGCAGAAAAGTTCCAAAGACCTGCCGACAACCCCAGTTGTGCACAACCCTATCTGTTACACAATCCAGCCATGCACACCCTATCTATCTGTTACTCAACCCAGCTGTGCACAACCTTATCTATCTGTTACTCAACCCAGCTGTGCACAACCCTATCTATCTGTTACACAATCCAGCCATGCACAGCCCTATCTGTTAACAGTTTGAAATGATTCACAATATGGGCTGTGGATGGGACTATAAAATAGCAGACCATTTTGGAGAACTATTCAGTGATTTTTTTTAATTTAGTACTTTACAATATTGCAACTTACTTAGTTGAATTTAGCTAACTGCTTATTTAATTTAATTATTAAAAGGAAACCAATTGAGTGAATTATGTAATATCCTTCAATAGAATTCTACTGACAGTTTGTATTTTCTCCCAACATTAAGACTAAGTGTTCTTATAGCAAGGAATACGAGAAGAGGCTCTTCATCTTTGTCAAGAAAATGTCTGGAAGCAGGTTATATGTGGTCAGAATGAGCAGGAGTGAATAGAGCAGAAGAGGAGAATTTGAATGGGAAGTAGTGATGTCCCTTGTGAAAGGGGGGAGATCTGTTAGTGTCAAACACTGTAACTTCCAAAATCCTACTACAGTTTATGCCTTGGAAGTTCAAACATAAAAACTTTTCATGAAAGTCTCGAATAAAAAGGAATGAAATTTTATTTTATTGTGAAACAAATTTTAGTAGTCAATTGGTTAACCCTGTAAGAACACTTTGTTAGGTACAAGGAGAGTCCTAATGAGCTGCTGATGGGAATGCAGAGTAGCAGGGGAGGGAAGGCTATTTTTGGTGCCTGCAAGGCTAACATTTTGCCTAGTTGTCAAAAATAGATAAATTAAATGAATGATGGAGTATCTAATCAGTAAAATTCCATTGCCAATCTGTATTTCTAATTTTATGTACAATGTACATATCACATACAAATTATATGTGTGTGTGTGTGTGTGTGTGTGTGTGTGTGTGTGTAATGACATGCAAGCAAACACATGGCCAAAGAAAATATCTAGTGGAATATGAAATATGGGGTTATGTTTAGAAAAGAGATACTTGTAAATGGCATGACTTTTATGTGCATTTTATTTTTTGTAGTTAAGAATTTGCAAAACCAGCCCACAAAGTTAATATGTATTTTCAACAATAGTTTTTGCATTTTCCTTAGATTCACAGACTAAAACAATATCAGACTTGGTAGGGACCTACAAGAATAAAGCCACCTGGTATTCTAGGAATGTATCTCCCTGAAAATGTCTTAAATGCACAATGCCATCTTCTTCAACCCCTCTATCCTAAAGATTCACAATCTCCTGGGGATAAAGCGTATGCATGTAGTTCTGCCAAGAGGTTCCCTAAAATAAGTCACCAAACTGAAATCTTGATTCCAGGAACAACAGTCATCTCCTGCAAACAAACTAAAAATTATTCTGGCTGGCAGACCACCACAGGGCAAAGGCAGTTCTATATCTGAAGGTTCACTTTTCTCAAGGGGTAGACATGGCTTTCTGCAAGTGCACTGGTAGCATCAAGCACTATACTGATCAACTGTAATTCTCCTGTCACTATGAGGCCTGAAGCAGGATGGACCTCTTTGGTCTAAGGCTTTAGAGTCCTTCATCAGCATCAGGGGATGCTGGAACAGTAATGGGCTTCAAGTGGGGTATCAGGTTTGCTTAAGAACATTAATAAAATCATTAAGTTTTACAAATGAAGTATGTGACTCTTTGGTTTTAACCTCCAGATGGACAATGTGTTAAGGACTTGGTCCCTAGCTATTGCACTATTGGGAAATAGGAGGAGCTTAGAGGGAAAGGACTCTGAATGCTATGTGAAGGAAGCTAGGTCACTGGTGACATGTTCTTGAAGTTGCTGTGAGGTTTTGCGTTCCCTCCACAACACAGGCTTCCCAGGATGCTCTGCACCCCCACAGGCCCAAAGCAGACAAGCAAGTGACTCCCCAATAAATCATCTGAAACCCTGAGACAACATGAACATTCCCTGCACCTAAGTCACTCGTCTCTGGTATTTTTGTCACAGCAGATTAACCCTAAGACTTAGAAGCCAGCTGAAATGCCAAAATAGGACCCACCTCCTCATCCTGGAGAGCGGAACTGAGATAATTTGCGATGAACAAGTGAACAAGAAGAGTAATTTTCTGTGGCCTTAGGAGAAGCTAAATTGAAGTAATGTTCCGATCCATTTCAGTGGTTTCCAGTACCCCATCTGAGATATTTATAAAATGCCCTGAGGGCTGAACTGCATGAATCATCAGCATTAGGTAGACAGAGAGAACAGTCATTTGGATTTGAAAAGTAGCTTCGTGAGGTGCAAATTTGACTTTTTCGATAATCCTGGTGTCTCCCAGGTTCATAGTAACTCATGTTAGTAAACCCACTGGAAAACATAGAAAATGAAGGTACAGGTACGGTCTACCCATTTCATACTGTTAAAGTTTGGTGTTCCTTTAAACCACAGTGCCACCCACTACAAAGGAAGGAAAGGTCTAAATTAGATCAAGGTCAAGGTCATACTTCTGAAAGACACAGCCTTCTGTGGAAGAAGCAAACACCTTAGACACCTCTCCTCTGAACACTGAGGTATCTCTTTCTCTTTCTTTCTCCCCATAGCCTTCTTTTCTCATGATACTGGTTTGACAAGGCTGGTCCAGAATGGTCTTCTCACTTGGAAAGGACTTCAGCCATTAGTTGTCACAGCCCCTTAAGCAATAAGTGAGAACCAGGGTAGAGCTCAGAGGACAAGCCCAATGAATGTTTTGGTAAAACTGAACATGAAACAACACTCACACCTCCAATGGACAAGTCTGGGACACTTCAGACCCTGGTTAGGAGTGAGAAGCAAATCTTGTCAAATACCTCTTCATCTTGCATGAGGGACACCCAACAGATGGCACTAAAACAAAATTTGGTATCCTGGCCAAATATCTTCCTGTAAGAAAGTCTCAAATTTTGAAGAAACAATTGGTATCTTTGAAGAGTAATGCCTTGAGACTAGAACCCATCTTTCCCCCTCCCCAAATAGTTCTGGTTTCCATGTAAGAAAATATGAGAGTCTAAGTAATAATATATTAATTTCTCCCAAAGCCAAAGCCATGGCCAATAATAAGTTAGATATTTGGAGAAATACACTTATACTACTTTTAGGTCATCTCTGACTGGAGGGGCTATTTACCTCCAGCAGACGAATGTGGCAAATATTCTTACTGTGTCCTGAAAACAAATGTGACACCTCTCTTAAGATCTAAGGATGACTCAGATCCCAGAGATAGTGTGGCTGAATAAAAACATTTACCAAGAAAATAAGTCCAACGGTGCCTTCCACTAACAGAGTGAATAGTCTTCACTTTACCACATGGGCAGGCATCTTTATTGGGAAAGAGGTCCCTTCCACATTCTTCCAATGGAACTGGTTGCTCACATTTCTCAGGCTCTTCCCCACAAGTGTTGCAAGTGATTCGGACAATTTGAGTAGCCTGTTCTCCAGGATGACACGATGGATTCAGAGACCGGCATGTGTCCCACAGAGGTCCAGCCAAACCATCCTAGAAAATGGTAAATCTCCAATAAGCTGAGGCCTCGTTTACAAGCTGTGGTGTTTGCCATATGTTCTTCCTCTACCACAACTTTAGAACAGAATCCAAATGCGGTGATGCTCCATGCCCTTCATTCGTCTTGGAGACATACTTTGTTTATGTAAATTTGTATGCACTTTATTTATCTGTATGCATACATGAGTTTATGTGCACCAAGTGGGTACAGATACCCACGAAGGTTGGAGGGCATCAGGTCCCCTGGAACTGGATTATTAGGATATTGTGAGGTGTGTGGGTGCTGGAAAACAAATTCTGGTCCTCTGTAAGAGCAGCAGGTGCTCTTAACTGCTGAGCCAGCTCGCTCACTTGGCTTTTTAAACTACCAGGCCTGTGCCTTAACCCTTCAAACCTGTTAACTGTGTTATTACCAAAAACGAGCACCACTCTGCATCTGTCATTAGAATTAAGGCTCTTGAGATGGAAAGAGTATCCTAGATTTTCCAAGGTGACTCAATAAAACCGTGCACGTCTTTAAAAGCAGAGAACACTTTCCTGTGAAGGCAACAGTGAACACCCGAGGTGTCCTTTGCAGTGGGTGGCCTTAGAGATGAAGGAAGAGACAACATTCCATGCAATATGGATGACCATTAGGAACTGAAAGAGGAATTTATCAAAGGCCCTAGGAGTATGTGGAGAAGAATGCCACCGTAAAGACAGTTTGAGCTGTGCCAGGAAGATCCCTGGGGACTTCCAAACCAAACTTGGTTATAAGCAATAAAGTTGTGGTAATTTGTGTGAGGACTAAAACATGAATGCATATAATCTTTAATACTATGTATGTTGATGGCTCCAATGTGTCTACCCTGGCCCTGACTGCTCCTGTGTCTGCTGACTCAACCTTTGGGAGACTGTGGGATCTTGGTGATCAAACCTATTGACTTTCTTCCAACTTCCTTTCTCTTTTTAGACCATCACAAAATTCCTAATCAATAGCTAAACCACATATCCTGCAGTAGCCTGGCACTGGAGGAGGAAGGAAACTGTTACTTTTTTTTTCTCCTGCTAACTGGAATACAGACAGGATGGCTGGAATTCAGGCATCCGTAGTGACTCCCAAAGCATCACTACAGGATGGTAGAACCAGGAGATGAAAGAACCTTAGTTCTGTGGGTGATTAACAGCCCTGGAGATTCTCTTTGAAGATGGAAAACTTCCCCGTTGTTTATGATGCTATTATTTTGGGACTTGTACTACCTGGAGCTAAACTTCAGTCTAACTGGAATGATAAAATTAGAATACCAATAACAGAATTGTGGTTTTTTTTTTTTTTCTCTAAAACTCAACTCTTTAGACGGACTCATTACATAAATGATAGTAGCAGCAGGGGTCAAGAACTATTTTCTAATATTTGGATTAATCATCTAGGTAGATAATGTAATCTCACCCACCCAAACTCTCTGCTTTTACTATCTTAATCACCCTACCTCCTAATAACAGGTAGACAGTATTGTGGTGATTCTTGCTCCAAATACTTTTATCCTCTCCATCCCCAGCATCAGAGGCAAACCCTCAGCATTTCTTCTGTGAGCGTGTGATATCTTTTAGCCATTGTCTCTGCTTTTATTCTTCCTAACCTCACTTTTTTCCATATCATAAATGCAACAATCTTTTTATAACATAAGAATTGTATAGGGATTATTTTTCTGTCTATCTCAGCCCCATTAGACAGGTTTTCCTCTGCCCACTGGATGCCACAGCTGCTTAAGAAATAACTACTCAGAAACTTAATGGATATATAATTGTTTGGCCATTGCCTTAGGCTTCTTAGGCCATTGGTTAGCTCTCTTTCTCTCAATTATTAACTCATTACTATTAACCTGTGTATCTCCATGTGACTTTTGCTTATCTAGGTGATGCCCTGGGATTCTGCCTCCCCGGGAGCTACATGGTGTCTGTTCTTCATCTTTCTTTCCATGGCTTTTTGGTCAAAATCCCACCTAGCTAAATTATGCCTGTCCATTGGTTGAAACAGCTTTATTCATCAACCAATAAGAGAAGCACATAGTCACAACATACATTGAACATCTCTCATCAACGAATTATGCTTTTATCATCCCTAAAACTCAAGTGCTTTCCCAATGCACTTCAAGTAAAACCCAAGCCATTGATCCTGACCTAGCAAGGCTGACATGATTGAAGATCAACAACCCTGCAAGCCTCATACCCTCTCCAATTCCATTTCTATTCCTATCCAGCTCTAAGAATTAATCTTGCCTTAACTCCAGACCAGTCTAGCCTTGGGAAGCCCACATCTGACCCCTTTTGCCTGGAGGACTCTACATCCAGTATCTTCCTCCTTCTGATTTCATCTAAATGTAATCAATATGCCATATATTGGCAAATTTATTTCTTTCCCCCAAACCTAATCCTCATCTATGCTGTAATCAAGTATCTGAGCAAGAAGTTGGTTATCATTAACGTGCTCAACAGTTATCTAGTTAATAAACGTTGCAAACTAAACATTCACCAAGAGAAATTCAAAGCTTGACAGCCATTCACTAATTTCAGACACTTGTTTTTTTTTTGAAAAAGGTACTAGCAGTTGTACATTCCACATACACAACTGTCAAGTATGCTAGCTTTTACATAGGAACACAGGGAGAATGTGGCAGCATGTATAAGGCCTGAACAGGTCTATATCAGATGGGGTCAAAGAGCCCAAAGGAAAAGTGGGTACATGCCCCACCCCAACACAGAAGCTAGCTCCAACCGATAACTACTTGCAAATGAAAAATTAGTTTTCTCCAAGGGAGTCTCACTGGTAAAACAGAGCACTCTTAAGGCTACGCCCATGCCCAGCAGTAAGTGGTCAACAAAAAAACCAACTCAAAGGTACCTTTGGATTTCTTTGTCTCATGTTATGTCAGGGCATTGTCTTTTTTAACCTTATAGGTCATGTCATATATATATATATATATATATATATATATATATATATATATATATATTCCAGTTTGGGGTTTTTATGGGATTCCTCTGTGTGTGAACATGTGTGTCTCTGTGTCTATATGTATTTCTTGTGCTTTTTCTTTGACTCTTTTTTCTTATTTGGTTTTTCTGTCATATTCTGGCTTGTTTATTTTTTATTTATTCTATTACCCCTTAGATATCTATTTATTTCCTAACAAGAGACAGAAAGCCTATGGATCCAGATAAAAGGGCAGGTGGGGAGGAACTGGGGAGGAATATGGGAAAGAGAAACTATAATCAAAATGTTTGAAATGGAAAAGGTATTTTAAGTAAAAGAAAAAATTAAGAGGGCTAATTTATTTCAGACCTGAAAACCGCAGCATCCAAGGAAAATGACAGCTTAAATACCCCCCCCAAAAAAATCCTGTGAATAGTGTTTTTATTTATTTATTTATTTTCATCCTCAGATCATTGGTAAAATATATGTCACAGAAAATTCAGGACATATTCTTAAAGAAGGACATGGAGTAAAAGAATTTCATGCTACCAACTTAAGACAAAATTGGATTTGGTTGACTGAATGGAGGTTAATGTTGGCAGCATGTTGAAAAGGTGAAATTTTCAAAAGGACAGACAGACCACATAATCCAGTGTATATTCATACCTAGATTCTTGAAGATTTTACTGCGTTGCCATGTATTTTTAAACATGGGCAGGTGGTGGGGTGTTCTGGGGAGATGGCTAAGTGCTGAGAAAACATGAGTACCTCAGTTTAGATTCCCAACACACACATAAAAGCTGGGTATAGCCACACTGACCTTTAACCCTGTGGCTGGTATGAGGTGAATAAAGAAAACCATTGGAGCCTTCTGGTCAACCAGCCTGAGCCAAAAAAAAAAAAAAAAAAAAAAAAAAAAAAACAAAAACAAAACCAAACCAAACAAACAAACAAACAAACAAACAAACAAAAAACAGTGATCTCCAGGTATTAGACCCTATTTTAAGAGAATAGGGAGGAGAATGACAGAGCAAGACAACAGCTGTCCTCCTCTGGCCTCGTCAGCCTATGTGTGTACACACACACCAGTTTTATGACAGCAAACTGGATAGAACTCATAGACATACTACCGAGTAAAATGAAACCAAATGTTTCTGGTGTAAGCAGAGGTCAAAAATGAGTCTGAAGGAACTTTCAAAAATAATGGAAACAGAAATGGTAGGTTTGTTGACTGGGTAACAAATATATATTTTTTTTCAAAACTCACTGAATTGCATATTTAAGATCTTTATATTTTGATGAATGCAAAATATAACTCAATTCTTCGAAAGAAAATAAAACGAGCCTACAGTGAATGTTTTGAAAGAGGGGAGGAAAGAGAAAAACAGTAGCAAATTTGTTATTACAGGGTTTCCCACTGCCTTTAAAATGCTGAAGAGGGGGCTATAAAAATGCAATATGTCCCAGATTTATTTACTCACAAGACTTTTTTCTTACATATTTTAACATCTATAAAGCATTAATATTTCAGGAAACAAGAGCCTTTAGCATGGGGTGGGGGGGAGTTCAGCAAGGGCTTCCAATACTACTCCAGCTACTTTTTAAAGCAATTTTAAGCAATAGTTGTTCTGCTGGCCTGTGCAACATAAACTAGTTATAAAAGGCACCCCATAATGTAAGGCCCAATCGTTTTAAAATTCTGGCTCAAATAAAAAATTGATTTGAGGTGTTGACCTCAAACTCCTCTGACAATAACAAGGCAGCCACTATCCATGGGTTACTGAAAGTTGGAAATAAGTATGGAGGTTTCTCAGAAAATTGGGAGTCAAAGTGCCTGAAGATCCACCATTACCACTCTTGGGCACATACCCAAAGGATGCTCAATCACACCATAAGGACACTTGTTCAACTATGTTCATAGCAGCATTATTCCTAATAACCAGAGCCTGGAAACAACCTAGATGTCCCTCAACCAAAGAATGAATAAAGAAAATTGAATATTACTCAACTGTAAAACCATTGAAATTTGCAGGCAAATGGATGGAACACTAGGGGAAAAAAAAACATTCCGAGTGAGGTAACCAGACCCAGAAAGACAAACACGGGACATTAGATGTAAAGCAAAGAATAACCAGAACACAATCCACAGCTCCAGAGAAGCTAGGTAACAAGGAGGATCCTAAGGACACATGGATTGCTCTGGGAAAGGGAAATAGATGAGTTCTCCTGGGTAAACTGGGGGGAAGGGTGGTAAAGGGGAGGGGATGGAGGAGGAGAACATGAGGGAACTGGATGGTCCAGTTGTGGGGAGGGAAAGGGTGGGAGAGCAAAGAGAGATCTCAATGGAGGAGCCATTATGGGGCTCAGAAGAAACCTAGTGCTAGGGAAATACCCAGGAAGCTACAAGGATGACCCCAGCTAAGAACCCTGGCAATAGTGGACAGGGAGCCTGAACTAACCTTCTCCCGTAATCAGATTGGTGAATACCCCAACTGTCATTATAGAACCTTCTCCACAAGCTAGTGGGAGCAGATGCACAGACACACATCCTGTTACCAGCCCGAACTATTGGAGTCCAGTCAAAAAGGGGGAGGAGGGATTATATGAGCAAGGGGCAGGGGTCAAGATAGTGATGGGAAAACCTCAGAGACAGTTGACCTGAACTTTCCTGAGTTCACAGACTATAGACCGACAGCTGAGGATCCTGAATGGTACAAAACCAGGCCCTCTAAATGTGGGCAACAGTTTTGCAGCCTGGTCTGTTTGTGGGACTTCTGGCAGTGGGACCAGGATCTATGCCTAATGCATGATCTGGCTTTTTGAAGCCCATTCCATAGGGTGGGATGCCTTGCTCAGCCTGGAGGGATGGGAACTTGGTCCTGCCTCAACTTCATGTGTCAGGCTTTGTTGCCTACCCATGGAAGGTCTTACCCTTTCTAGGGAGTGGGTGAGGGTGGGGGGGGAGGTGGAGGAAGGAAGAGGAGGGGAAGGAGGATGAACTGTGGTTAGCATGTAAAACAAATTTTAAAAATAAAATATTTTTAAAAAGAAAGTGAACTCATCAATAAAAATCTCTGGTACACAATGGGGGGGGGGGACACAAAGTGTTCACTAACTTAAGCAACAATTCTCTTTCTGCTCTCTGTAGGATGGGCTCATCCACAGGTGTAAAAAGCATTAAAACACAGTTGAGAACGTTACATCTTAGACTGAGTTCCCAGGAAGCCAAATCAGGCAGGCTTGTGTAGGAGGGTTCGCTGCAGAGGACTTTGTGTAGGAGGGTTCACTGAAGAAGACTCCCAGATCAGCACCCATAGGGGAGCAGTGGGGGATGGGACACAGACACAGATGACAGGGCTTGAGAGGGGGGCTGTTTATGACTCATGTGAGAAGCCCCTCTAAGGAGGCCACTGACAGCTATCCAGCCTACCAGCAAAGGTGAACCTAGTGTCACTAATGTCACCACATGGGAACTGCCCTCAGGGAAATAGCATGGCCACATAGTACAGCTGAGTGTAATAGCTGAGAACCACCTGCTAATACTTCTCCCAGTAGCAAGACTAAGTACTATAGTCCTGCAGAGGGAGCTGGGCTGCACTTTCCAGTGTCCCCCACAGCCGCCAACACACTGGAAACTCGAAAAGACTCTTGGACTTAGAATAGCTAGAGCCAAATATAGTCAAAGCATGTTGTATTTATACAGTTATTTAAATGTCATAATGAAGTCCCAATATTGTGTCCAGTGTATAGGAATGCAAATACCTTCCTACCCAATCTGACTCACATTCTATTATCAGCAGATAGTAGATAGATAGATCATGTCTATATTGCTTTGCCCACCAAACTGTACAAAAATTGCAAATAATCCCTTTTTTTAAAATATTTTATTTTTTTCCAAGACTAGCCTTGAACCTGTCTCCTACTCCTCAAACCCCCTAAATAGGTGGGATTACAGACCTGTGCCGCCAAGTCTCCAAAAGAACATTACACAGTGACTAACATTTTTATTTCATGTGTATCTAAAGAAAAAGCATCCACCCAACCATAAAGAAGATGCCCACACCTCTTGCATTTATGGGTCTCGAACTCAATATGATTAACTTTCAAATGAAAGACGACAGTGTGCAAGTCTCTGCCTCCAATGGGGAAGCGCAGTTCACAGCAAGCTCCCTAAAAGGAAATCCAACAAGACTAAAAACATGTGGGTTTATAATATGCCAGACAAATCTATAAACTTGCTTAGCTCTCACATTAGCCCTCTGAAGTTGATGTATGGCTAATCCTATTCCTTTTCCTCCAGATGAGGAAGCTAAGCGTAGAGATAAAAGAGCTTAATCAAGGTCATGGAGGTAACAAGTGCACCTTGGAAATCCCCAAGGTGGGTTCAGCGAGAAAGGCAGCGAGAGAGCGCTACAGTCTCGAGGAAATACAAACACAAACATGAACGTGTCCGCAGCATGAAGGTTCAGACTGCAGTCAGCTTGCCCATGGAACTTTCGGCCCGAAAGTAGGGGAACACCAGAAAATGAGCAAACTAAGAAAGGAGTTGTGTACCCCTGAAAGTGATCAGGAATGTAGACAAGAGAGTGATAATGAATTTTCCTACAATCAATAATAATTTTAATAGGAATAAAATGGCTAGTGTACAGTGTAGACAGAGCATGCTACTAGCCAGACATGCATACATGTCATCTGATGGCTCATTGCAACCCAGGGAGGAAGCTAACATCACCCTGGTTGACAATGGAGAACACCAGGGCTCTCAAGACAGCTGAGATGTATTGAGTTACAAAGCTGGGATTCTGAACCAAGGGATTGTGACTCCCATGCCTGCTCTCCACAGTTATGCCCCCACAGACCATGCATTGGATGCAGAAGACCAGCAGCCTAGTGACAGGCAGGTGATCTGGGGAATAAGTGCCTGCCCAGGAAGAACAGAAGGGCTCCACACTGTGGGATGAACAGAGAAGAGCTGGGAGATGGTGCTGGAGGTGGGAAGGAATGCTGGGAGTCTAGAGGGATAGGCAGGGAGATGGAAGGAAGGACTGGGTGGATGGTTCCATGAGCCTGGAGGGTGTGTGGCAAGAAGCCCTAAGAGAGAGGCTCAGAATGGACAGTGACAAGGTGACCTGGGTTACTATGCTTAGCTGTGGTACTGCCACGAGGAATGGGTGATTGGCAACACATTGAAGGACTTGGATCACTGAATGGGGAGTGCAGAGAACAAGAGAAGAATGTGGTAGACAGAACCCCAGAAAGCCCCTCACACTGGGGAATAGTCCACTTTCTTTTCTGGAGAGATGTGTCTTCCTTTAAGAACCACCTGAGAGAGAGCCATCGGTGTCACTTCTGGATAAAAAACAAAAGTAAAATAAAACCCTTCAATTTCTAACATGAATTTTTCAATTAATTCCCGGTGACATTTTTCGGATGAAGAAAAATAAGCTGGCTAAGTGGTGCATACACATAACAATGGTGTGTGTGTGTGTGTGTGTGTGTGTGTGTGTGTGTGTGTGTGTGTGTTTAAATACGTTTAACTAACTCAACATTGTACTAATGGTTTATCAGTTGTCCACACAGACTTCCGGGCTCCTCTGAACTCATGTTGCCAATGTCAGCCATCCCTCCTGGACACAGCACCACTGGCTTGGATAGAAGTGCTGGATGCTCCCACATCCCAGCACACACTTTTCTAACCTTGACTTCTTTCTCCTCCCTCTTCACCCTCAACCTAAAATACCACTGCCGTGAAGACCACCTTATTAGGAATCTATCCACTACTCTGTGTCTCCATCCTCTCTCTCTTTAAAGCCAAAGTTCTCAATGTGAACCTGTAGCGGAAAGAAGAATGGGGCGGGGGGAGGGGGGCTGTTTGGTCCGCCCTTCCTAGCTGTCACCACCTTGCAGGTTACGACACAGTTGACAGAGGGAGGTCTGAGAAAGGAGACAGACTGGAGCTGCCTGTTCTCCTGGAAACCCGGGAGCCACTTGGTGCAGACAGCCCTCCCTACTTTCCCTGCGGCTCTTTTGTGTGACTTTGAGAGGGGCTCCCGGTGACGGATTCCTCACTGAGCTCCTGCTGAGGCGGAGGGAGAACCGAGCGAGCGGAGCAGTGGCCAAAGGCAGCCAGCACAGACCTCAACTGCTGGAACTGGCGTGCAGTTTTTGAAGTCAGCAGAAACAGAAATCGAATTACTATTATCTTATGCTGCTGGAAGCTCAAGGAGAGGGGATTCCACACCAGCTCAGTCACCACCATGCGATAGGAGAGTCACAGGATAGCGGACCCTGGTGACAGTGAATGTAAGTTCTGAGGCTGCTGTCTTTTACTGCTTTGGGATTTTCTTTCTGGTTGAAGTCACGCTTGGCCACGATGCCGTCATTGCCATGAGAATTTCTGGAGTGGAAAGTTCTCTGCTGCTCTTCGGGAGGCGTTTTCCTTTCAATTACCAAGCCATACACTCAAGCTGAAATTCCTGATCGACACTGCGGCGATTCTGCCTGAGACTAAGAAGGGTAATCCAAGTATATCCAATTACTATGGGATTAACGCTGCATGTTTTTTTTGTTTTTTGTTTTTTTTTTTTTTTTTTTTTTAACGGACTTCCTTAATAGAGAGGGCACTCAGCCCTCCCTACCAATTTCGGACTGCATGCTGTTTTAACTTTGTGATGGCTGAACTCGTGAAATCGGCACATTTAACCCGAGAATTCGCTGAAACAGATTCCCACCGGTTACAAAACTTTTCTTCCTTAACCAGGAGCACGTTTGTGTTCCCAGATGCTCAAAAGTGTTTTTTTGCCTTTGCTTCATTGAGAAGTTATAGCTCGACCGCGGACACTTCCTAGCACTGTGAAGGGAGGCAGTATCAAGTCACACTTCTGTAACTCTTACTATGGGAGAGGAAAAGGCAGCCTGAGGAGCTACACATGGTCTCTGCTTCCACACGTCCTAGCACCAGGACATGAAGATGAATGATGAGCCAAGGCTATGACTTGCTAGTCTTTCCACGCTTCATCTGCTACAACTTCCGGCTTCGACATGGAAATTCTTTGCGAAGACAATACTTCCCTGAGCTCAATTCCAAACTCTTTAATGCAATTAGATGGTGACTCCAGGCTCTACCATAGCGACTTCAACTCCAGAATTGCTAACAGCTCTGATGCATCAAACTGGACAATTGATGCCGAAAACCGGACCAACCTTTCCTGCGAAGGGTACCTCCCACCAACATGCCTGTCCATTCTTCATCTCCAGGAAAAAAACTGGTCTGCTTTATTGACGGCTGTAGTGATTATCCTAACCATTGCTGGAAACATACTGGTCATCATGGCAGTGTCCCTAGAGAAAAAGCTACAGAATGCCACCAACTATTTCCTGATGTCACTCGCCATTGCTGATATGCTGCTGGGTTTCCTTGTCATGCCTGTGTCCATGTTAACCATCTTGTATGGTGAGTGGTGTTAGCATGTCAGCTGCCCCTCAGTGTAGTCACAAAAAGCATGTATGTGCATGGCTGTTTGCAGAGGGCCTGAGGCTCAGGAAAGAAATACACCAGGAGCTTTGTTTTAGTCTTAAAATTCTGTTTAACTTGAGAGAGAGAGAGCCTGGTACATGATCATTGGTGAGTTTTTGAGCTTTAAAATAAATTTTGTAGAGAAATTATTATCTGTATTCCAAAACTCCATGAGAACAATTTAACTTTCATTCTGTGTCCATGTGAGTTTTGCTTTTCTTTGCCAGTCTCAAGACAGAATGGTTTTGTCTTTGTCACACAGTACTCAGCACTTCTAATGGAGTGGTAAAAAACCTTCGCGATTACCTTGGAACATTTGCAGAGAGACCATTAGTGCTGGAGTGGGTTTACTCTTAAAATATTCAGAGTCTCCATTACAATATATGAGTTACTCTGGTTTTAATTGTCCCCCTTGCCCAGAAAAGCCAATATGGAAGAAAGCCTTTGACTTATGCTCTCAAGCCTTTAAAAAGGTACACACAGAAACTCCTCCTGTCTGGTTTTGGAGGAGGGTGGAACACAAACGGAAAGCTATTAATCTTGCTTTCTTCTCAACCCAGTTTGACAGTGTCAAACTTCCCAGGAAGTCGGCAAACACTGGGACAGCTTTGATGGGGGAGCAGAACGTGATATTCTTTCAAATTATGAGTAATACAGCCAGAGTTCCCTAACAGAGAGCAAAGGAAATAATATTCAGACTGTTGGCACACGTACTCACGAGTCACCAGAGCTACAGGCAGTTTTAGAGATACCTTTAAAGGGTTTTCTGGCCAAATCCTAGAGGCTACAGTATGAACCTAGACCTGAAAACTCCAAGAATGAAGGAGATTATTCAGGAGTAGTCAGTATCAGTTTGTAAAGGCCAGCCCTGGCTTGAACATTCAACTGACACATCGGAATAATTCCATTACATTTGCTTATCGTTTCTCAGCCACTGAGGAGGGGCTTTTACTTCCTAAAACCCTAGCCAGCCCTCGCGGGGGTGGGGTGGGAGGCTCAAACTCTACTGCAGGTTTGGGGGGGGGGTGACTCTGCAAGAACCCAAACCACAGCAGGAGGGCGGGGTGAGCTGTTGAGCGGCAGGGGCAGCCCTGGCCACGTAGGAAGTGCAGCAGGTCCCTTGGTCTCAGATCAAGGTTGCCCCCTAGTGATAACTTCTGGGTGTGCAGCCTACACCCGCCCAGAATAGACTAGACACTATTGGGCTGGTCCTGGGCCAGCCAAGTCACAAATCTACTCCTTGGAGTAAACTTTGAGGGGAGAAGGGTATGCTTTCTTTCAGGGAAGACTCCCCCCACCGCCACCATCCTCTACCTCCCGCCCAGCAAGAGCCAACATCAGTTCCCAAGAGCAGAGCCGATTTCTGGGTTCAGGGCTAATAATAAAATAGGATCCTTTCAGTTCAAACTGTTTGCTGAGACTAGCTCCTGAAGGTTTGGGATTAGGTTTAGGTCCCGCAGAGCTCCTTTTCTGAATACCCCTAGGGGCAGCATGGAGGAGATAAGACTTGTGCATTAAGTGAGGGCTCGCTCAATTTGCGCTCTACTACTCTATAAAGAACTGATCTAATTCCCCTCCCCATTCACAGGCAGATGTAATACCATTGCTCATTCTGTTAGCCAAACTAATTAACGATTTACTCAAGTGATGCTCTCCAAAACATATGGAGAGGAACAGGACACTTCCTTTACAGCTTCAAGGCATCCTCTGTCTTCCTCAGACAGACGGCGGAACATCTGCCAAGATTCCTACACTGGACTCTGGGAAGTTTTTAGAACCCTTTGATACTGAGGGCCCACCTCTAGACACCCTACAGAGAGAATGATTGACTGGACCCAAAGTTCTACTGGCTGATTGAGACGCTGGTTCTGGGGGGGGGGGGGTGAGGGAGGAAGGGTATCTTTGCCCCCAAGCAACTGCTACTGGGAGAGGCTCCAATATTATAGTCATCTGTGTGTGATTTCTAAGTTTTTGAAAATTGCACATTTTCCAGCCTACTCCAGCCTTCCTGGATCAGAATGGCCAGAGGTGGATCCGCGTCCCCACTGTAAGGAACCAACTAAGAAAACTAGCTGTCACCAATAGTTTGAACACTGCTCTGAGACAAGGCTCTAAGGCTAGACACCCTTGATTTTCTTCAGTGTCACCAGTGTTTCTCACATGCCTCAAATTTGAGTTTAATAAAACATTAGGGTACCAGGAATCATAAGCAAGAGGTAGACTTGAAGCCATTTTGTCACACCATCACTAATTGTCCGCATGTGTGAGACTGGACACATCTAAGAATGACTAAGGTTACCTTAAACATAAGGACCTTAACTCTGTGTGGATAAACGAAGGATGGATGTGAGTGGTACTTCAATTAAGGGGCTCAGGACATAACTTCGGATAAGCTGTTACATAAAAATGGCTTTGTCAGTGTAAGCCCCTTGAATCACAAGGTGGTCAGCCCACCCCCCACCCCCCAGGACCTCTAACTGCCAGGCTGTACCTTTCCCTTCCCAGCTATGGGTGTAGCCTGGCAGTTAGAGGTCCTCAGGGGAAGGGCCTAGCCTCTCCTGTGGCTCAAGGAGCTTACAGCCAGGTGGAGGGGAAAGAGACAGTCAATAGGAACAAGCAAGTTCCTCTTTTGCTAATATAATTCCACAGGCCAGAAACACCCAAACATACACTCACCTATCAGTGCCATCATAGTGTAATTAAGCACACTTGGCTATTTGCTCAAATGTTGAAAGTCTTGTAATCTCTTTCCCTGTCACCAATGCCCCCCTCCAAGTTGTAAACAGTTATCCCAGGGTATAGGTCACATGCCAAAGGAAGCATGAACCTGCTTGCTGATGCTAAACTTCTGTACCTCAGGGTACCGATGGCCTTTGCCCAGCAAGCTCTGTGCAGTCTGGATCTACCTGGATGTCCTCTTCTCTACGGCTTCTATCATGCACCTCTGTGCCATCTCACTGGACCGCTATGTCGCCATCCAGAACCCCATCCACCATAGCCGCTTCAACTCCAGAACCAAAGCCTTCCTGAAAATCATCGCTGTATGGACCATATCCGTAGGTAAGCTGGAACGTCCTTCACAGTGGTGTTTGAAACTGGAGTTTGTTCTTTCCCGGGACACATGTTCCCTTTTGTTGCACTCAAACTGACACTCTTGAGTCTGTTGTTTTCGTGTGTCGCAAGATATGTCCCAAAGTTCATGGTTACCGGAGTTCTTTTAGGGAAGGAAAGTTTGTGGATATCAGTGGCTGACAGCAACTGTATGTATTGTTTTCACACATAAGAATCAGCATACTAGCAGAGCTGAGAGTCAGGAATGACTGTGTTCTTTCTTATCCAAGCTCAGTTTTGGGTCTCCCAGAAACCTGAGTTTTGTCATTGCTGGACATGTGGTTGCTGAAGAATACAGACACTTGTCCTAGATAGCATAGGCCTTGAGAGGGGATCCAGAAAGTGTCAGAAGCTGAGGGCAGAGGGAAGCGGCAACAATTGCTTAAAGGCTGGGCAATTCAGCTTCCTGGTGCCTCTGTGGCTTTTCTTTCTTCTTCATTTCCTTCTTCCTGCTGTGACATCCACACCAAAGGATTCCAACCAACTTCAGTTAGGCTGATTACACACACTCACTTCTTGGCAGTATTGATCTTCTGTCACCATAATAGGATCTAAAGGGGCAGCTCTCAGGCAGCAAAGTCAATTGTACCTGTCACCTGAGCAGACTTGGTTCGTAATCAAAGACCTGTTGTAAAGTCTCCAAGCTTTTCAGACAGAAATACTGTATCTGCTAAGACCCATGGGGTATGCTATTGACTTCTAGGAGAGACTGTAGGATTTGACAGTAGGTTAAAATCCCAGAATCCATTTGACACTACTCAAGACTTTGTAATGAAAACACCTATCAATGGAGCTGGAGAGATGGCTTAGCATTAAAAGCATTTGCAACTCTTGCAGGGGACCCAGTTTGATTTCCAGCATGTACATAGTGCCTTATGACCCAGTTCCAAGACATTTGACACCCTCTTCTGGTCTCTGAGGGCACCAGGAACACACATGTGGTACAGACATATAGACAGGCAAAACACGCACACACACATAAGATAAAAGCAATTTTTAAAATATCTATCAGAAATAGCAAACACAGTTTGTGTTCATTGGTTCCTTTCCTGCTAATAACAGGAATTAATGTGACACTCTCTCCATTTTGTAGATGAGAAAGCTAGTGTCTAAAATCAGAAATGAGACATATGTATGCAGCGAGCATGGGCGCAATGAGCATCCTCTGGTTCTGAGGCTAACATCACGAGTTACATGTTACACAGCATCTTCGCACATTTTGTGGAAAACCCTAGTCTGATTTCCATTTTGAGCCTTACATAATCACTTGAGGTCAGCAGTACAGACAATCTCATTGTGTTTGTTTGAGAAGTTGGGGAACCTCAGGACACAGGACATAGGGTTTCCTGGGTCACAGGTCTGACTCACTAGCCCTCTAGGCTTCTGGCATCAAGCCCTTTCTCTCTCTCTGCCTAGTGCACCGCACCTTCCTTAGCCAGCAGCTTCTGCTCCAAGAAAATGCTATCAGCATTAATCCGTGCAACCCAGGACTTATTCTACCCGGAGCAGGAGAGTAAAAGGGCCAGCAGGTAGCCATGCAAGTTGCTTGTTACCACTCTGTAGAACCCTTAGGTTTAGATGAGTGTTCCTGAGAGAGGTCCATGGTTGAAGACCATGAACCAGATGATCAGAGAAGGAAACACATGGCAAATGAAGGGTCAAGTGCAATTCATGCAGCCAAGTACTCGAATTTCACTTCACAGAGTGTCCCAGTAGCTAAGCAGAAACTGCAATGACTCAGACCTTTTCTTTGCATGTATGTGCTGTGTGTTTGCATGTATAGAAGTTCATGTGTATGCACATTCAATGTAGTGGCCAAAGGTTGATAGTCAAGCACCTTCCTCGGTTTATCTCTACTTCATGAGGCAGGGCCACCCACTTGAATCCAGAGCTTGCAATTTCACTAGTCTAGTCAGCTAGTTTGTCCCAGAGATCCTGCCTCTGGCCCCTGAGGGCTAGGATTACAGGTGGTCCATCCAACGCTTGAGTGCTGAGAATCTTAACTCTGGTCCTCACATTACAGCAAGGACTTGTACCCACTGAGCCATCTCTCCAGTCCCAGAATCCATTATCTTTTACCCTTGACCAAAACAACTTCCTGTCTCTGATAAGCTTCGTGATGGTGCCATTAGCAAAAGTTAGAGATGTTGAGCATTGCCCCAGACCCAGTCATGTCCAGGTCACCTTTCAGATAAGTCCATTACACAGGATGGCAACACTTAGACATAGGAGTCGACCCAGGTCAACCCAGCTCCAGTCTGTTGTCTTCCCTAGCTCTTTCTGGCTGTCATCCCAAAAGGGAGACAGATTGGAGTGGTTGAGAGGATGCTAACCAATGGTCATCATTAAAAAAGAGTCATTTGGAAGTTATTGTCTATCTGTTCTGTGGATTTTCTAACAGATGATAAGTGTGTGTTCTAGTTGTCTCCCAAGTGTGGTAGAGACAGTTAAGCATAGAAAAATGGAGGTCACACAACCTTGAAACTACCTGTGAGGTGGAGTTCTAAGGAACAATCAGGTAAAAAATGCAAAAAGGAAAGAAAGAAAGGAAGGAAGGAAGGAAGGAAGGAAGGGAGGGAGGGAGGGAGGGAGGGAGGGAGGAAGGAAGGAAGGAAGGAAGGAAGGAAGGAAGGAAGGAAGGAAGGAAGGAAGAAGTTGGTTCTACCCTGGGTCTGGAGAGGGCTCAGCACCAACTTCTTCCTGACTTTTCTCGGTTCTGTTCCTATCATTTTGTTTAGGCTCGAGGATTTAGTTTGCTCTGTATGTCACTCTATACTTTGTTCCTTATTCCAGCTCGATTTTTTTTTCCTGTTTGTTTGTTTTTATAACATGTATAGTCAACCAGTGAAACTGATTTCAAAATGTACACTGTGGTGATTGAATGTGCAAATAGTTTGTAAAATAAATGCCCCAATCATTAGATAATTTCTCCATAATCTTACCACGATGCCTTTATTTTGCAGTCATGGATAAAGTTACAGGAGTAAAACTTGGAGTTAGCAAATGCAGACACCATGCCACACACTAGATCCCCCGAACCAACCCATCTCCCCTTCCCCATCTGTCTCTGGTAATAGGACTGCTCTTTCCAGAGAGGAAATGTTCTAAAAGTGCCCTCACTTCCAGTTAACACACTATTCAAACAATGAACCACAGTGAATCAAAATTCCCGAGTCCCATGCTGAGGGAAAGAAAAGACCAAAGTCCTGATGCCAGGCAGAGAAGGAACTTGACTCTCTGGAAGAGAGCTCACAGTGGTCTGGTATCTTATCAGTCAAGCTCACAGGATAGACCAAAGCTGGACAGACAGTGATGTTCAGTACTGAGTGTACAATGTCTTGGCTAGCACTGTTTATACACTTCACCTTCTATTGAAACATAAACCTCACATCAGGACCCCAAAGATGGGCTTGGGGATCACTGGACATCTTTGTCCTTCACAAGGTGTCCATACTGACTAAATTCCCTTCCTGAGCATTTCTGAGTAGTTCTCTTATTGGCATATTGGTCATCGGGAGTTTCAGGGGCTCAGATTTTGCCCTAAAATCCCTGCAACAGTAAATGTCATTCTACTGTTTCTATAAATTCATCCTTTCTTAGACTCCATATGTGAGTGAGGTCATATACCTTGCTATTCTTTCAAGACTAATCCACTCTGTTGGAAGCAGGCAGACTTGTATTCTATGGCTGCATAACTTAAAATTCTGTTTGTATATGGCCAACCTTGCTTTCAATTAACAGTTAAAGCTTTTACAGCATCTACTGTAAAATTTTCATTAGTTTACTGATAGATTCAGTTTCCTTGATAAGTTGATGAATACAGAACCAAACTTGGACTTCTGCAGTTATTTTCCTAGTATCCCTAAATGAAGTTCGGAGGTTGCCATTTCCCTCAAGTTCCTTACATAAGTAAGGCGTGTGTATTTTTGAAAAGTTGTATAGAACTTAGTCCTAACTTCCCGGTACCATTAAAAAAATTTTAAATTTCTCTTTAGCCTCTATTTGCATTTCTGCCCTCCATGGGTTATTAGCAACACACAGATTTTATCT
Organism: Phodopus roborovskii; assembly: GCF_943737965.1. Classification (NCBI taxonomy): domain Eukaryota; kingdom Metazoa; phylum Chordata; class Mammalia; order Rodentia; family Cricetidae; genus Phodopus; species Phodopus roborovskii. Next base: position 39,534,034 of record NW_026126511.1, on the reverse strand, counting down.
TCCATGCTGGTTTCTACTTGTTATCAAATGCCCTCTTCACTCCTAGTGAGGCTCCTTGCCTTAAAACTCAGCTCCATAGACTCTGGACTTATGCCAGATTTCTTTTGATTATCATTTTCTGGCTATATTTTACTCTGTCCTATTACCATCAGATTGTGACTCTGTGTTTTAAATGTGTCACCTGAATGGAAGCACACCTAGTGAGTTTTTTTTTTTTTTTAATTTTTTTTTTGTTCAATCCATTTTTACCTTTAAAAAAATTGTTTCTATTTCTGTGTAGGTGCATGTGTCTGCTTGTAGATGAGTGCATGTGAGTGCAGGTTCCTGTGCAGGCCAGAGGTGTGGAACCCTCTGGAGCTGGAGTTAACAGGCAATTGTTAACTATCTGGTATGGATGCTGGGAACTGGGTCCTCTGGAAGAGCAGCAATTGCTTAATGGCTGAGCCATCACTCCGGCCTGGCCCCATCTTTGTCTTTTAATTGGATTATTTACTTATTTTACAGTTGTTGTCACTCAATTTCTTCCTGCTTTACTTTTAGACTGGTCAGAATTATGATTCAAATTTCTCTTTTAGTTTATTGATCATCTATTCTTTTAGCCAATACCAACATGCCTCTTTTCATTGTAAAGAGACTAAAACAAATCATTTTACACCTCTCGGGAATGCAAACCTTTGAGAACATTTTAACCCCCATCCACTCCACGGTCCTTTGTGTTTTCCTTTCCTGTCTTGTACACAGAGGTTAACAAAAACCCAAGGCATCTTTCCAGCTGCCCCATGAACTTGGCATGTGTTTCCTATGTACCAACTCTTCTGTTGCTGTGTTCTGCTTTCTTCACTTGTACAATTCTGCGTGGGCATACGGGCCTCACTGCTGAAGAAATGCCCTGCAATGCCAAGCTTGCTGTGTGCTCTCCATTCTCAGAGCCCAAAAGGACCTGGCCATGCAGACCCATGATGCCGAGACTCTATTGTCAGGACAGCCCAAAGGTAGCAACTCAGTGAGACCTTGTCATGAAATAAAAGTAAGAGAGGCCTGGTCTGTAGCTCAGTGGAAGAGCACTTGCCCAGCATGTGTTAAGCTCTAGGTTCAATCCCGGAACAAACAAGCAAACAAACAAATAAAGAAGTAAAGCATCTCTTTTCCAGAACTTTCTCTATGGCCTTCTGGGTCTCTAGAATGTTTCAGTTTGCAGTTTGTAAGAACTCAGCTGTCGGTGTCCACAGACGCCACCATGTCACCTGGCTTCAGAGAGTATCTAGGTCTGTGTTTTAGCAATCTTAGGTGCTGCTAGCCATTGTCACACTGGCACCATTCCCCGTTGCCCTCCCTCTGTGGCTCCAGCTCATTCATGCGTAATAGAACTTTGGCCCATGCTTCTTAGGGCTCAATTTCTACATTCTCTCACTCCCATTCTCTTGCTTCTTCAATCTGTGTCAGAGATTCTTCTCGAATCACCTACTTCTAATCTACTGCCAAGCTCATCTAGTATATTCGCATAGATATTTCAGTGTATTTCAGTGACTAGATTCTTAGATTTCCCTAGTTGATTATTTAACAGATTTCAATTGTCTGGACTAGTCTTTAATTACTCATTTATCAAATATCAATCACTGGTTTTTTTTTTGGGGGGGGGAGTGGTATCTCAGTTACCTGGTGATTCTGTCCCCTGATTTTTCATTTTTCTTCCTGATATAATATATATATATATATATATATATATATATATATATATATATATATTTGCATTGTATCTTATGTGAGAAATCCAGTAAGCATTGTGTTGTGTGTTGATATTAGCTTTTACCATAGGGGAATCCATGAGTTTTAACAGATCATGGTATATGTGTGTACATGTGCATGTGTGTGTGCATGCACGGGCAAGTATCCCTTAACTAGATCAGACCGTTTCTTTTAAGCAGCAATCTCATAAGAACTGATCTCTAGTGTGTCTCTACATCCTGTCTGTAATCCTCTATGGTTCCAGGTGAAGGAACCATAGATGGAGGTCTGACCTCAGCTTTTGTAGCCTCAACCCACGATTTGGCTGCAAACTCATTCAGCCTCCGACAAATCAGTGGATGCTTGAGAAATGAGACGACCCCCATCACCTGAACCCTATGCCCTCTCCTGCCTTGGCAGCACCCACAGACACATGAATTCTACTGTACTCTGTACTAATACTGCCGTGTCTCGCTCACTTTGCTTCTCTCCAGTGTATCCTTTGTCTCTTCCTTTTAACATAATTTGATTCTCTGCCTTCTATGCATCTCACAATGTATAGGTGCATTTTATTTTTTCCCAAGATCTGGCAGTCTCTCTTTAATACGGAACTTCAGCCATCTACATGGTATAATTAGTTTCCTGTCATGTTTTATGTTATAGCTGCCATTTGTTTTCCCCATACTTCTCCCAAGCTGCCCCTACTTCCCCATTTTAAATTGAACTGCAAATCCTCCCTTCATTCCCTCTACCACTTCCTACTAACTCAAAATTCTACAAGGCTTCTTTTCATTCCTCTCCTGATTAAAATTTCATCTCACATAACTATGACACCAACCTCTCCACCAGTGAACATAAAGTAAGAGTCTTAACTTCTCTCAGCCGCCTTGCATCCAGCTCATGGTTTGTTTGGCTGGTTGATTGGTTGTTTGTTTGTTTGGTTGGTTGGTTGGTTGGTTGGTTGGTTGGTTTTTCCTCTAGTATTTTTAGCTCACCTAGTGGTATACCAGGTCTTTTAACACAAGTCACAAAGTATAGGAACTGTAAAGATAAATACAGGCTTACCAAATTCTACAGAAAATGTTTGGTATGGCTAAAGTCGTGGGCAAACTTTAAAATGCCTATAAGAATAACAGGCCAAGAAATACACTTTTTAAGAGGAAAATAACCCCGTAAGGAAAGAAATAAACCAAATCAATGAGCAATTTTCAGAAATATAACTTGGAATAGACACTAAGGCACATGGACTCTTCACTCAGGGGGGTCATGGAGACATTACTTAAAGCAACAGTGTAGCAAAGCTTTTTACTCAAGGCCAGTCAGACAGAGTGATGGAAAATGCCCTCAGTCCACCCCCCACCCTCACACATGCCATTGTGAGCATGGCACCACATGTACCGTGTGTGACAGCATGAGGTGTTATTTCTTTGACAATCTAACCAAGGCTATTAAAACTGAACATATATCTTGCTTTTTTTTTTTCTTGTAAAAGCATTCAGCGACTCAATTTTTTTTTAATTTAAAAATTATTTTTTTTTTTTTATTTTCCATACCCTTAACCTAGAGGCAGGAGGGAGGGCCTAGTCACTACTCCAAATGACTTGACAGATTTTGTTGACCCCTCCTGGAAGGCACGACCCTCCCTGTGGAGTGGGCGGGGGGAGAGAATGGGATGGGAGGGTGGTCATGGCACATGGGAGGGAAGGAGAGAAGGAGGGAGGGAGAAGAAACTGGGATCGATATGTAAAATAAGAAAAATATATAATAAATAAAATAATTTTTCATTTTCCATACCAACCCCAACTCCTCCTTCCCCCTCTCCTGCCCCCCTCACCTCCCTCCCTTCCCACCTACCCCCATCCACTCCCCATAGGGGGTTTGGCCTTCCTTGGGGAATCAACAAAGTCTGGCCTATCAAGCTGAGGCAGAGCCAAGGCCCTCCTCCCTGAATCAAGGCTGAGCAAGGTCAGCACTTCAGTGTTTAAAATAGTGTGAAAATAGAAGGTCAGCCAAGACTGGGTCGATTGATTTTCTGTTTCAAAACAATTTGAAGTGCTGAAAAGCAATGAGTTAGGACATTGGCTATTCAAACAGAGGGAGGAAGTATGTCTATGGGGTTAAATGCAGTCATCAAGTTGTGGGGGTGGCATGTACAATATGGGCCGATTCTGGTTTTTAAAAGGCTGATGGTGGTTAATCACGATCATCGGGAGACAGACATGAAAACTCCTAACATTTACTGTTTTCTGCCCTGTTCAGTGATACCAGCATGGTCATGTTCTTACTTGTCTAGGCTTCCATCAACTTCTGAGGAAAATCAGCATTATAACAAATCAACCCATGTCCCGTTTGTGAGTTTCTCAGGGTGAACAAGCGACAATGATTGAATGAGGCATTTTTGTTAAGAATGATACTGGGGTTGTCTATCGATTATATTTCCCTTCTCAAGCCTAATTCCCAAGCTAACTTCGGCTTCACTCTAATGCATAAATGAGCAAACTATCCTTGATTAACTTGTGGATGCCATGGGAAAAGAAATATATGTCCCTTTATTTCCTGACTATTATGATGAGCCAAGATAAGCATGGGATAGGAAGGTTAAAATTGTATTTGCACGTTGTTGTATGAAGACAAGCAAATATACCCCTTCAAATCCTTTTTTCCATAAATAGTATTTATGGAACTCATCTGCAACTCATAGGGTAATTTTGAAGTGCATCTAAATATAAAGATTTTCCCCTTCAATTTCCCCCTATCCTCTGTGTTATTACTTCTGTAATAGATGAAGAGGTAGGCTGGGTCACATTTATTCAAGGCCTTTAAACTCAGAAGCTGTGACTCATGCACAGAATCCTAGACCAAAAGCTTCCGTTCCTGGATCAAGCCTCCTCCTTTATACAGGTGGAAAACTTTCCTTGTGAGGATGCACACACAGGAACAGAGAGAATAATACACATAACTAGTTTTAATTTGTAATTATTTTCACACGGGTTTTTAGCATCTTTTCATACATAATCACACAACGTATTCATGTATTCAGATATCATGGCACCCCACAATAAGGACTTCAGATATTAGCTAATAATTTCAATTTAAAAAGGAAACCATCAAGTCTTGCCCTTCATGTTCACAGAACTCTCATGGGGAAATTGGACCTTTCTAATAATGGAACATCATTGATAATTCCTAAGACAATGACCAAAAGCAATTTAAGGAACAGAGTGTTCATTTGGGCTTAGCCTCCAACTGGGGACCAAGGGTTCAGATTTTCAAGCAAACTTTCATGAGCCCTGATGGCAGCTGTATCTCCTAGTACACCCTAGCTCACGCCACACTCCTCGGCCACCATGAGTCACCATTATTCTCACTGCATCTAGTAAAAGTCTATCTGAGAAGCCCTCACTTCCCCTTGCTTAGATGGTGCTTGCTTTCATCTACTGCCTCTAAGAAGCCTTCAAAACTCTCCAGAAATTAAGTATTGGCCTACTTTGCTCCTTCCACACACCTCTCTCCTCACCTACTGCACTCATGTGATAATAATCTACTTCCATGCTAGGTCACAAGTTTCCAGAGAACAAGAAATAGAAAGCAAAACAAGCAGAAATAAAATGCACTTCCTCTTGCTCCCAATCCATATGGTAATAGAAAACACCTAACCAAGCAGGCATCCAAAAACTAATTTCTTGAGTCTGACACCGAGACACCTTTAAAAGAAATTGTGTTTCTACGCCCTGCTTCAAAGCTATTTTTAGACTGTTACCCTATACTTCAAGCAATAAAGACTAATAGTTATGCAAGAAAGGACTTGCTTTATCGTTCTGCTTAGCATCAGCCTGGTAGAGTTGTTAACAACGCTAATTAGCAGAGGCTGCAAGAAAGGATTCTTGGTGGGCTTTGCTCTGTTAAGTTCCCCACTCAGTGCTAGACTTCAGTTTGAGATCTGGAAATTTCCTCAGCAGCCTTTGGGAATCATGCCTTTCAAAAGTGGGATTTCCCACACTGGAATCAAAGGAACCTTTAAGGGATGTTGAGTTTTCAGTTGGGCAAAGAGGTGAGGGGAGAAGCAGAGAAAAGAAAGAAGGCAAGCAGGCAGGCTTTCATATCTGCCCAGGCAGGATCTCAATGACTGGCTACTGCTCAGGAGATTGTCCACAGCCCACAGCACCAAAGGTCCAAGTCTAGTTTACTCTTCCGACGCTTGTTTCCTTTATTCAGGGTTTGTCACAGCCTAAGGAAATTCACATATCAAATCACAATTAAATTTCTTTGTTTTGAATGTGCTTCCTTTCATCTCCAGGAGGCCCTCCCTCCAAGAAGGGGAACCCCTCTCAAAGGTCATGTTAAATAGCATTGTAAGATAGGAGCTCACAGTGGGTCAGGGATTGTATAAGCATGTGAGGACACAAACGAATGCACAGCAGGTTGACGGGGAGATGCTCAGACTTTTTAAAATAAAAATCATTCATGGGAGTGGGAGGGAGAGTAGGGAGGATCATGGGATGGATACGTTCACAAAATGTTGCGTATGTATGTAGCGTTTCCAAAAACTACACTACATTTTTAATTAAACAATTAAAGTAAATATATAAGCACACTCAAAATAGCTAATGGGAAAACAGTACCATAAAGCAGAAAATAGAATTTGCCATCATGATTGAAGTGTAGAGAACTCTGGCAGGGTTGGGGAATGGGGAAGTTGGCTGAACAGGAAAAGGTTAAAATTTAATTTGAATGATAAACAGATTGTCAGCAAAAGAAATAGGAGGGAGACCTTCAAAGAAGAGACTGCTGTGGGAGATAGACATCATAAACAAAAGTTTAAGAGTCCCAAGAAAGAGAAATCGGTTCTCTCCAAAGGAGTCTCACCGGGTCTACAAACCACACTTAAGTCGGACCCCATGCCCAGCAATAGACAGTCCACACGAAGTGGACTCAGTGGTATTTGGAGAGTTTGGGTCTCATAATGCATTATCTGGGCATTTTGTTTTTACTCTACTGGTTTTGTGTTTTTATGGGATTTCTGGATGTGCAAATGTGTGTGTATGAATCTATATGTGTTTCTTATGCTTTTTCTTTGGCTCTTTTTTTTTTTTTCTGTTTGCTTTGTCCTATTCTGTTGTTTCTTTTTACTATATCTTACTTGATTTTTATTAGATGGTTGCCTGTTTTCTAATGAAAGTGAGAAAGGAATAGTGGGAATTTAGGTTCTGGGGGGATCTGGGAGGAGGTGGGGGAGGAAGATCTGTAATCAGAATATGTATTATATGAAAAAAATCAAACTTTCAAAACAAATCAGACTTTCTTAGAGTCTTTTATAATCCTACCATTCTGTACCCCTTGGCCAGGGGGATCGGTGGTTGGCTATGTGAATCCAGTTGTCCATAATCGGAACACTGATCCCCTGGCATACATAGAAATGATACCCAATTGCCAGACTTATCCTAGTCAGGCATCAACCATCTGCTATTTTTATATCAAAGTTCCAGGATTAACCCTGGCTCATACCAGTCACACTGTAAATTCCCATTTGGTGACATTCAGAAAGGGAAATATTTTTTTCATCAGAAAGCTTGCAGAATTCTTCTGGACAGGCAGTTCTAGGAAAAATCAGCAGATGAACAGTTCCACTGGCTCATGACAAACCTTGGTTTCTTCTCTTAAGGAAGCAATTTGCTAGGACATTCTAGGTCCCCAGTTTGGGGACCTCGACTTTGGTCTCACTTCAAGAAGTGTGAATTACAATGGCACACTTGAAAAGTTGTATCTTGGAAGTGAATTATTAAATTTACTTTTCTCATTTAGTATTAACACCTGACTCCAGGAGTTAGGGCATTTGGCTGTGGTGAGGTTTAGGGATGAGGAAAACCTTGGTCCTTAAGAACCTTTAGGGTCAAAACCATTCATGCATGCCACTCTTGGTATTATCAGAGTGTGTGATTGTGGCAGGAGATATATGATCTTTAAGTGTGTGTGAATGGGTTCATATGCATGACAACCTTGAGTGTTGGTCCTTGCCTCCCACCTTGTTTGAGACAGGGTTTCTTGTTCAGTAATATGTACCCCAGGCCAGGTGGACGGTGAACTTGTCTCCTCCTCCCATTCCCAATTTAAGAGCACTGGGATTACAATGTCCAGATCTGTGTACATCCTGGGATCCAAACTCAGGTCCTCATGTTTGTGTGGCAAGCATTTTACTGCTGAGCCACCTCCCATGCCCCCTTCTTGGCCAAAGGACTTCCTCCTGTCCACTCACTAATAGGTCAATTCACCCATCCGTTATTGGTAACAGCCCTTACTAAAATTTTGATTCATCTGAAGAGAGATATACAAGCTTGTCTTAAATAAGGAGAGATGATCTCCAATTACTAGGTGTACAGGAAGCATGGTAACTTTCAGTCTCCCACTTTTATCTTAAGCATAGTATTCTGAATATCTGATCACATTCACATCCCTACCATGATGCATTAGATGCTGGTGGTTTCTTTGGTTAATAAGAGATCCTTTTGTTGTTATTTTTTCTTAGTAGTTTATTGAGCCCACCTGAAGAGGACAGGGAAATAGGCAGCTGCCATCTATTGCTCTACCAAGGAGCCTTTGTATTCTCTACTATTCGTAATTCCCTAACACATCTCCACCCCAGTCTCCCTGTCATTGTATTCAACCTTCTCACTGAAAAATATTACACAACACTGTTAGGTGTTAGACATTAAGTGACATCAACCGCACAAACTTTCCTTTGCATCATGATCTGTTTCAAGGATAGGTTCCCTAGATACTCAAACATCGTAGCTTTGTTGATTGGCTTCCCTTAAAGCTATGTATCACAGAGCTAGACAAGGAGAAACAGAATTATATTCACATAATATTTAGCCATAAATGGGAGCACATCTATGTTGTTGAATGAATGACAAATGAGAAAAGGAAGGAAATAAAGAGGGCCAACCAAGAGCTGGGAGAAGAGAGAGAATGTTTCCCCAGAGGCCTTCATGTGTTTGCCTGATAAGGAAGTGGTTTCTACAGTCTAACGTCTGCCTGTGCCTGCCTGGGTACATATGGGACCTTACTTGGAAAAGTACAACAAATGAATCTGGATGAATATCTCCATGGTGGCTTTTCCAGTATTTTCACAGATTTAATGTTCGTTTCCTTGGAGATAGTTTTGGCAAAGCTGGCTGCAAAAAGAAGCCAAGAATGAAAATCATATAGCACAAGGGTTTTGCACGGAGACGGTGAGGTACACGCTGTGACTTCCCTTACGCTGTCTTTTCAGTAACCTGGAGCTTTACACTCAGGAGAGCGGCAGGCACACTGATTCTGCTGAGAAATGTTTTCATTTCGTTAATGAGGTGATTTCTGACTGTTTCAGCTTCTCCTCTGAGTGGAAGCATTCGCAGGGACTATGTTCACAGGGAATGTTCCTGAGGGCGGGAGTGGGGTGGGATGAAGAACTTAGATTCCAGTTATAGCCTTCACAGTTCCTTGCCTCGAGCCCTTTCCACAACGAATTTGTAGCCACACTCACTTGCCTATATTAAAGCATTTTTTTGTATTGGTTTGATAAACCACTCTAAGGAAGGGACTCTGTGGGAGAATATGACTGAACTATGAAAGTGAGTGCTTGCTAAAGATCCCGATGAATCAAAATGGGACATAGATGCAAAATGGTGGCCACCGAGGACCTCTGGAACTTTGGATGAAAACCTTTATCTCTGTGAAGCATGATTTTTCTGCAAAGTGCATAGCAATTTCCGGAAAATGCATTTTCCTAAAGGCCATTCCCAAAGAATCCAACCCAATAGCAGCCAAGGAGCAACCTGGGATGGAGTAGACTCAGATGCACTCTTCAAATATTTGCTTAGAGATTTAGGCCGGCTGTATGAGCCACACTGTATATATAAACTTCTTTCTAAACTCAAAGTGTCCATTCCATGTGATTCTTATGCAAGCATCTCCAGCAGTAATATGCAGAGTAGCCAAGTTAGCCATGACATAGAGCATAATAGAGTTTTAGGTTCTCAGGGGTAAGGGATGTTATTGAAAATTGTGGATAGGGGAGTTCTCTGGCCAGAGTTTCCACATATTATGAGAAACCAGGGTCCTCTGTTGGGGTTTTTAGTCTAGTTAATAAAATGATTTAAGAACAGGCTCTGAAGAAAGTTTTAGAACAATTTTATTACAATTTAAAAGGAAAACCCAAAGCAGGAAAGCTGTCAATCTCGGCAGCTGTCCAGAAGACAGAAATGAGTAAGAGGAAGAAAGAAGGCCATGTGCTTTGAACCAGGCATGGAGGTCAGAGAAAGAGAAAGGAAGACAGGGTACATAAAACTATAAAAGGCATACTTAGGATCTGACAGCAACAGGAAGGGAGGGGGAGGGAGGGAAGAAGGGAGGGGCAAGGGGGAAGGGAGGGGGGAGGAAGGGGGAAGGGATAGAAGGACAGAGGGAGGGAGGGAAGGAGGGAGGGGAGGAGGGAGGGAGGGGGAAGGGTGGGAAGGACAGAGGGGGGAGGGAAGGACAGAGGGAGAGAGGGAAGAAGGAGGGAGGGAGGGAGGGAGGGAGGGAGGGAGGGAGGAAGGAAGGAAGGTTACTCTAGGGCCCAAATGCTCGCTGTGGCAGACCCAACAAAACCTCCCAGCAGCCCTATAGCCAAGTGTACTAGGGGTTGGGAGATCTGGAAAGGAAAAATGCATTTCCTCGTTATACTTCCTTTCTCCTTATCATGGTCTTAAAATGGATCCACCTTCCTAAGGGGTGCCTTAAGCCAGGTGACTGTCCTCTGGAATATTAGGCCTCCACCCAGGCCAGAGATTTCCATTCAATTGACCAGGAGGAAATCATTTTCCATTCATGGATCTCCACTGCTATGGTGGCAAGGACATGTCTCACTGGGCTTCTCTCACTGACACAGAGACACTTAGTCAATGTTACAGATGTCTTTTGAGAAGCCCGTCATGCAGGTGTACTAGCCTTGAGTTTTTAGAATTTCCCTTCATGTTACCTTGGATCTGAAGTTTGTACCCAGCAGCAATTTTCATGACAAGCTCATGTGAAGGTGAAATGGTGTCGCCTCCTATCTTAAATGGTACCACATCGTTTCAAAGACATCGTCATCCATTAATAATTACTTCCAGGCGATAACAGAAAAACAAAAGGAAAACCGAAACATTTTCCCTGGTTTGTTCAGAAACAATGGTTCAGAAAACCACAACTCTTACAGGGAATTTGCCTCAGGTTAAACTACATTTCGATACTCCTTCTCAGTATTCTAGTCACAGCTTGGCTATCAGGTTTCAACACCTCAGAATGTCAGCAAGCTTCATGACGGGATTTTTGCACCAACAGTATAGAATCTCAAGTCTCCATACAATCTTCAGAGCCATGTTCAAGTGTCACAGTACACGGAAGGATGCTGAAACCTCCCAGCGGCCTGACCAACTGCAGCTTCATGTCGGCTAACTGTAGACTTTGAACATATGGTTATTCTCAAGTGCGGTTAGTGTGGTGATATTCTGCTTACGATCTAACAAACAAAACTTGCCGGAAGATCAAAGTGCAAAGCTAGCCACAATAGTTAGCCATAGAGGCTAGGCAGTGATGGCACACACCTTTAGTCTCAGCACTCAGGAGACAGAGGCAGACAGATCTCTGTTAATGCAAGGCCACTCTGAGCTACACAAATTGATCCAGTCTAAAAGAGAAACAGAACTCACACAAAGGTGATCTCAGACTTGGGATCCCATGCCTTTAATCCCAGCACTAGAGAGGAATATGAGGCAGGAGACAGGAACTCAGTGCTATCTGAGGTTTGATGGAGACAGGTATAGTCTGGAGATGCAATCTGAGGACAGGATTCCCCTTTCCGTCTGAGCATTGGTAGAGGTGAGAACTCTCTAGTGGCTGGTGCTTTGCTTCTCTGATTTTTCAGCTTTAACCCCAATAGCTGAATCTGGGTTTTTATTTTTTTTTATGCATATAGAGTATTTTTTATTTAATTTTATATAACAAAGTCCAATTAAATGAAAACAAACATTTATACACAATATTTGGGAATTTGGGCGTCGTTCTTTCCAAACTACTTCCTGCTGGTAAGGGGCGCTGTCTTGGGGGATTCGAAGAAGATTCAGATATCCTAGCTGTAGTCTGTAGGGCTGTTTTGTCCAGCTGTTTGGAATGTAGGATCAGCTTGTACTCTGTTTCAGGCGGTCTGGTGTGATCAAACCACATTAGTCTGGAAGGAATCCACATCTTTTCATTTTCTGTGGAAACAAAAATAGAAATACTTTTCCCCAGTAACTTGTTCTTCAACTTAAATTTTGGAGTCAAAGCGTTTTTTTTTTTTTTTTTTATTATTATTATTATTATTTTACATGTCGATCCCAGTTCCCTCTCCCTCCCTCCCTCCCTCCCCCCAAGCCCTCCCTCCCTCCTTCCCTCCCTTTTGCCCTCTCTACCCTCTCCCATGCACTCTAAACACCCTCCCCTCCCAAACCCCCACCACAATACAATATGTAGGGGAATGCCATCCAGTTGGGGTCATGTAGATCTGACAGGTCCTGTGAAGTAGGGACTAGGGCTTCTCCTATCTCTAGAATAAGGCAGTTATCCCTCCATGGGGGATATGTTTGCAAAGTCCTTTTGTGCACCAGGGATACATCCTGGCTCCACTGTCTGAGGTCTCTTAGACTGCTCAGACCTTTGGCTGAGACCCATATTCAGGGGGTCCGAGTCAGACCCCTGTTGGCTTCCCAGCTATCAGTCTAGTGGCCCTTAGCTCCTCCTTGTTCAGGTAAGCTGTCTCTATGTACTTCTACCGCATGGTCTTGTCCTCTCCATCTGCTTCTGGGTTCTAGTTTGACTCAGTGTTTATGTATGGGTGTTTGCTCCTGTTTTCAACAGGCATTAGTTGAGGACTCCATGGAGAAGTTAGTTGTTGATCTCACTCTCCGGGAAGGGCATTTATGATAGCCTTTCCACGGAAGCTGAGATTGTTAGTTGGGAGCAGTCTTGTAGTTCCCTCGACCTTTCTTTGTGTTCAACTTTATCTTCAAACCAATATTGGCTCCCTCTTTTATGTTCTCTGGGTTTTTATTATTAATACCAAGTAGAATTTGTGTTACAGGTTACCTCTTACTTGAACACACTCTATTATAGGTAGACCCTATTGAATGAATGATGCTGAGTCCATTTTCAAGACGATTTTCTTTTCTAAGACAGTTGAATGCAGAGCAGAAAATTGATTCTTTAACAGCCTCACCAGGTTCATCAAATTGAATTAACAGAACAGCAATGAAATTAGACTAGAAAAAGGCTGAAGGGCCAGAGAGGTTCTATTCGTCCCCAAACTCCTGTTCCAAGTGAACCTGGAGCTCAGCCTGGAGGTGGTAGGTATTCACATTGATTTCCTTCAGCTTTGTCTGGTATGTTTAGAGTTAGAATTGACCTAAATAATAAATTTGCTAGGAACATATTTTTCTGGGGACTATACAAGGAAACTGAATAAGGCTATATTTATAGGAACACATTCAGTTCCTCTCTCTTGTCAGAGTCATAGGATAGCTAAGTAGAAATCACTTGTATGATATGAGAAGGTACAATGGGTTAACCAATTTGGTTAGTTTAATCTCTATCTATCTATCGATCATGTGTGTGTGTGTGTGTGTGTGTGTGTGTGAGTGTGTGCGTGCATGTGTGTGTGTGTGTGTGTCCATTTGTGGCGAATGCATGCATGTACACAGGTTCATGTGAAGACCAGAGAACAACTGTGGCTGCTATTCTGCACAAGCTGGCCACCTTGTCTCTTGCACAGAGACATTCACTGGCCTGGGTCTCCCTGACTTGGCTCAACTGGCTGGCCAGCAAACCCCAGGGATCCACCTGTCTCTGTGTCCCTAGCTCTGGTATTATAAGAATGGGCTACCATGCCTGACATTTTTACTTGAGGATCAAATACAGGTCCTCACACTTGTATAACTTTCCTGGCTGAGATAAACCCCTAGCTCAATCTTGTTAGTTTAGTGCGGGTTTATAAACACAAGCTGGTGTCACCCAATACTGTCTTTAAGAACCAAGTTCACTGCTATGTGTCTGTAACATAGATACAGAATTTGAGAACAGGTCAGCGGTCACATTACTATAAAAAGTAGGGACTAAGACTCAGGAGACCTTGGTTTCTGCAGGATACCAAAGCCCTAAGCTCATCTCCAACCCTATAATCTTAGCTACATAAACTGAATCTTAAAGTCTTATTAGGTAGAATATTTAGGAAACTCTCAAGTAAAATACAATGTGGAATTCCAAAAATCTGTAACTAAACCATTGGCTTCACTCCAGTGCCACCAACTCAGTCAGAGGCAATGTGTAGACTAAGATTTTACATTATCAATACAATTATAGGATAGAGGAAATCTATCCTGAACCCTCAAGTTATTTAATTGGGCATTGAGTCATTATTAAGCAGCAATGTACTAAGTCAACCTTTTTATTTATTTTTTTCTAAGTCAACCTTTTTAACTTTCATTTTCTCCTTAAAAAAAAAAAAACTGAATAGTACAACAGCACTTGAAATATTTTACATCTAGCACAGCTATTCCATTTTATGTTTTGTCTGCCATGTAGCATAGCTTAAAAGTTGCAAGAACATCATCTGCCGGTCTATGCTCTGATCCTTCTATGTGCCCTTGCGTTGCTAGCATCTTTCTTCCTCTACCTAGAGCTCATAATGTCTCCAGCACTGCGAGTTCTCCCCTTGCATTGGTCTAGCAAGGTGTATTAACTGACTATCCCAATCCACTTCTGGTCACCCAACAAAAGTGAAATAAAGTAGCGTATTCACACAGCATGTTTCGGTCTGGTTTCAGCCCACCTCTACCCCACAGAAGTCTATACTTCTCCTTTCAGTTTTACCTCGGGTATATTTGTTTGGGCGACGGTAATTTTATCACTTGTATTTGATGAATTTAGAATTCACGTTTTTCAAAGTCACAAAGATAGATGTATAATTTAAAAACAAATCTCATGATGCAATATCTAACACCAAAGTCACTATTTTAACCATTCATAGAATGGCATTAATGGCACTCAGAGTGTTATCTATCATCATCACCATTTCCAAACCTTCATCTCCTGAAGAGAAACTGTGTCTCTGTTAATCAGAATCTTTTCTTTTCTCCACCCAAGTTGCTAGGTTATCCTTAACCTGCTTTCTAATGGTTTATGTATTCTAGGCATGTTATGTAAGTGGAACTGTGTAATGCTTTCCTTTCAGCTATTTCCTTTAGGTTACTGTTCACTGCTAAATAAAATTCCATGTAGGCACAACATCTTGCTTATTGATGAATGGCTAGTTCAGATGTTTCTGCCCATTGTCTGTTGTGACATTACAGTGAATGTTTGCAAACAAATCTATCTAGATTTTTGTTTTTCAGTCTTTCATGTTTGTACCCATGAATGGAATTATTGACTTCTTTAGTGGATTTATGATTTAGGGTTTTGTTTTGTTTTGTTTTAAAGTAATTACCAAAGTCTTTGCTTGTTTGTTTGTTTGTTTTCAAGACAGGGTTTCTCTGTGTATCTCTGGCCATCCTGGAACTCTATCTGTAGACCAGGCTTGGCCTTGAATTCAGAGATTTGCTTACTCCCTAGTGCTGGGATTAAAAGCATATGCTACCACCACCAGGTGCCAAAGTCTTTTCTAAAATAACTATAACTTTTGTGGGCTCCCACTATCAGTGCAAGAAGGTTCTTGTTTCTCCAGCCCTCATCGACACCCATATTTCCCATTGTTTTTACTCTGGACACTGAATTTCATGTGAACTGTTACCACTTGTGGTACTAATTTTTATTTTCCTACTAATTAATGAAATTGGAACCTTTTCATGAGCTTATTATCCTCTTGTATGTCTTCTCTGCAGAAAGGTCCAAGTCCTTTCCCATCGTTAGTTGGTGGTGTTATCTTGTGGAGTTTTGGGTGCTGGAAATTATCTTATCGGATTATCAGATATGATTAGCAAATATTTCTCCTCATTCTATACCATTCTACACAATCATTCTATAAGCTCCTTTCATGTTTATGGCAATATCCTTTGATATATAAAGGGTTATACTTTCAATGAATTTAATATATCTGCTTCTTTTATGTTTAAACTTTTCAATCAAAAATAAAAGGTTTTTATATAATATACTCTGATGACAATTTCCCCTCCCTTATCTCCTCCCAGATTCTCCCCACCTTTCAACACCATGCCTTCTCTCTCTCTGTTAAGAACACAATCAAGTAAAATGAAAGACAAATAAATAAGAATAAAACATAATAAACAGATAAACAAACAAAAAGAAAACAAAGAAAATGCCAAACACATACACACAGAGACACACATATACAGAAAACCTATAAAATGTATAACTATAATATATAAGCAAAAGACCAGTAAGGTTAAAAAAAATTGCCCAAACAAAATTATATGATACACACACACACACACACACACACTGTTTTCAGTTTGTTTTGTGCTGCCCATCCTCCCATAAGTGTGGTCTATACACACAATGAGACTCTCTTAGAGAAACCATTTTTCCATTGCAAGCAATTGTCGATTGAAGAGATCTTCTTGTTTGGAGATAGGAGTTCTCATCTACTTCTCTTTCTCATTGCTGGGACCCCAACTGGTTTTGACCTGTGCAGGCCCCATGCATGCTGCTACAGTCTATGTGAGTTCACATGTGTGTCAGTCCTGGGGTATCTGGAAGACACTGTTTCCTTGGTGTCCTCCTCTTCTGGCTCTTAAAAATCTTTCTGCATCCTCTTCCACATTTCCCTGAGCCCTGAGGGGAGGGGTTTGATGGAGACATCCCATTTAGAACTTAGTGATTCAAGGTCTCTCACTCTGTACAATGTTCAGACGTCTCTGTATTAGTTTCTATCTACTGCAGGAGGAAGCTGCAGTTTGGCTGATGATAGCTAAACAAGACAATTATCTATGGGAATAAACACAATGTCATTAGGAATCATTTTACTACTGTATCCCTTTAGCAGAACACTAGTAATTGGTGTTAACCTAGGTCCATGGCCTATCTCCTTTGAGATGCTTAGCCACTCAAGCTGTGTCAGGCACAGATTCCATCTCTTGGAACCAGAGACTATTTAGTTCACTCCACATTTGTACCCTACTGAATCAGCATGTCATGAATTTTAGATTACAGAGTGGTTCATGTTCAACTGTCTCCTCTGATAGTGTGCAAAGTGCCTTCCAGTACTATGAACACTAGTCAGTAGGGGTGAAGGTTCTAGTTAGATATAAACTCAAATTACCCATGGTGATTGAGATATGTAAGTTTTGTCTTCAGCAATAAGGCTTTACCATCAGTTTATGGGGGAGCAACCAATAACCTTGGCAATAGCCTAAGTTGTTTGAGGATTCCCAAGGTTTCCTTTGGCCAACATCTCAATTAGAGGTAACCCATTGCTGACACTGGAATTTCACTTGATGACAAGAGATGTCTTGTTGGGGCTTTGTTTCCCTGCTTATTTGGTGAGTCCATTTAGATTTCTTTCATATCTGTATGTATTTTAAGAACTCTCTACTGTAATAGGTTTCCATATGACCCCATAAATGATTCTTAGTGTTATCTGTCCCTCTCAACATTCTCCCCTTACTCCCTTTTTCCCTCACCCTCTCCATTTAATTGTTCCCATTCCAGTTGTCCCACCTCTAAGTGTGTGTGTGTGTGTGTGTGTGTGAGTGTGTATCACATATATATCCTACTTTCAGTTTCTTGTGTGATAATAATAGCAGTAAAATTTGCTTACTGTCTTAGTCAGTATTCTATTGATGTAAAGAGACACCATGACCACAGTAGCTTTAATTGGAGCTTATTTAAAGCTTCAGAGGTTTAGCACATTATCATCATGGCAGGGACCATGGCAGTATGAAGCCAGACATGGTACTGGAGAAGTCACTGAGAGTTCTATATTTGGATCCACAGGCATTAGAGAAACAGAACCTCTAGAGAAAGCCCAAGCCTGACTTAGGCTTCTAAAACCCAACCCTAGTGACACACTTTCTCCACTAAGCCATACCCACTCCAACAAGGCCACACCTCCTAATCCTTTTTTGTAGTGTCACTCTGTGGTGACCAAGCATTCAAATCTATGAGCCTAAGGGGACCACTCTTACTCAAACTACCATACTCACACTTTGAAATAATGAGCTTTTAGTAGCTGGTAAGCATGGATATAGTTTATCCTGCACTCTTTAGGATACTTCTGGAGACTGAGCCCAGAGTCTCACACATTAAGAAAGTGAGCAGTGCCCTAGTCTTGTAACACACATATTTATTCAAAGATGACTATCTTGCCCTAGACCTCCTCTGAAAGCACATGAAGGTAAACCATGTGCATGCCACATATTTGATGAAACAAGGACTCAGCTAAACATACAGAATCAACTCCCCAAGAATAGGTTCTTGCCAAGAGCTAGGAATAGTCATCATACATTTGTATGGTGCTAACCCCATTTTAAAGAAAATAAAATCAGCAGTGATATTTTCTGAATTCTGGGTGGTATGTGAGTCCTTGTTCTGGCATTTACTTTTGATCATATGGAGGAGGCTTTGAAACCATGATCTTGGCAGTTGTATTTGTTCTTGTCGTGCCTTTCCCCTCCAGGACCTTGTATAAATGTTAAGGCTCAGTTCCCAGCCTGCCCCAGGGCTTTGCTGCCCATTTCACCTCCAGATCACCTGCTCTGCTCAGCCTTCCTCGGATCCTGCTCTGGAAGCTCACAAAAGCAAGCTATCTCATTCAAATGTCCAGCGCTCCCCAAGGTCTGGTCTTTTAAGGAAAACAACATTCCCTAGCTGCAGGATGTTAGAAGTGAGGTAAATGCTTGAAAATGGAAACAGAACATCTAATAATGGCCTAATACAGCCACAACAAAGATAGGAGGGGCTAGGAGACAAGGAGGAAAGAGGAAGTAGGGAGGAGGAGCCATGATGGAGAGTCTGGAGAGAGCACTATGGGGCAGCCGGCTCCTGGTAAGAAGAACACGTGGACATACATAGATTAACACAAATGGGTTAATAACTAAGGCAGAGCTAGCCAATAAGAAACTAGTACCTGGCCAATAGCATTGTATCAAATACAGAGTCTCTGTACATTATTTGGGGCTGGCGCGGCGGCGGGACAAGACCAGCGGCGGCCAGCAGGAAAAACCGTACTCCTTACACAACATCACCTGTATTTCCAGTGGCCTAAAAAGCCTTGCCACTTGAGAACCCGCTGTGCTGTGACAGCAAAGGAGCCATCATCTCCTTACGTTCTTTATAATCTGGACCATTACTCTCAGAGTGCAATACATTAGATTTATAAGGTTTTGGTTTTTTTTTTTTAATCTTTCCTCTTTAAACGCTCTTATATTTTCTCATTGAAAGTCTAGTTCACATAGCCATCCAGAGTAATAGTTCCCAGAATCAATCCTAAAATTTATGCTCTACTAGCCAATGAGTTAGCCTGCCACCCTTTTAGTGACAGTAGGACTGTTGAGTCAGAGAGTCACCCGGTAGTAGCACTGTAGTCACTTGCTCCCACTGGCCACCTACAAACACTTGATGACACTAGAGTGGTGGTTCTCAACTGTCCTAATGCTGCAACTCTTTAATTCAGCTCCTCATGTTGTGGTGACCCCCACTTCTGCCCCCAGCTATGAAATGACTGTCCTTGCTACTGCCTAACTGTAGTAACTAGTGTTATGAATCATAATGTAAACATCTGGTTTCTGATGGTCTTAGGCAACCCCTGTGAAAGGTTCCTTTGACCCCTCCCCCAAGGGGCCGTGACCCACAGGTTGAGAACAACAGTACCAAAGAAAGGAAGCTAAGCTTAACGGAATCAGCTCATTATGAGCAGTAAGAAAATGAGCCCTTTACTCCAGGTACAGTCACCATCTGTGTTTCAAGCTATTAATTCCTCAAATATCCTCAGAGAAAAACAGAAACTCGTGGTCCCGGTCCCAGGAGAATCAGCTCTTGGTTGTTTTATGTTTCATTCACCATCTATGAATATGTAGCTAGTTCTTAATATTGAGATAAATCTCCAGTGGTAAGTGGAGTCAAATTCAAGTTGAAAATACCTATTTCCTGAGACTGATAGTTTGAAGTTCCACTGTTGGCCTTCATTTTCCAAGGACCAGTTGGTGTCAGCTTTTAGATGTTAAGTAGTTGGAGCTAGGTATATGGCAGAGTATGTACATAGATGTTCAAAGCCCTAGATTTAATTCCCAGTAACACACACACAGAGAGAGAAAGAGAGAGAGAGAGACAGAGACAGAGACAGAGAGTCAGAGAGACAGGGACATAGAGAGACAGAGATAAAGAGAAAGAAAAGAGTTTTAAATTATTGGTATGTAGCACGTTAAGCACTTCTGGGGTAGCTATTACTGTCACTCAGTGAGAGTGACCAATTGCATTGTACTTTCAGGTTTCCCTTCCTGTTCTAAACCAAACCTGTGTTACTTGAAGATCTAGACCATAACGAGTTACACTTCATTTTTGCCCAGCCTTTGCTCTAAGATCTGTATCTCCGTGAGAGCTACCCTGATTCTACTGCATACATTATACTCACTCCCACCCATTTCTTGCCATTTATTTTTCCCCTAGTTTGTTATTTTCTAGCATGTTTATAAAGTATTTGTTATGTTTTACTTGCAGTTCCCCTAGTGGAAACATAATTTCCACGAAGTACCTGTTCACTGATGACTCTAGTCCCCAATGAAATAATACCTGGCCTGTCATTGGTCATCAAAATGAGATTATGCAGTGCCTAGTTATGCTTTCATAACCTCCACAGTGGCAATCGGACTCAAAGACTTGTCTTCTGACTGCAAGGTGACTGCACTTCGCACTGTGTGATGATGCGTATCACTGTGACCAACCTCTCCTTGCCCCCAGACAGAGCTGACCACAGGGCCCCAGACAGACCTGTTGGCACAGACCCAGGGAAGGTGTCAGTAGCTCTATCAGGACTCTGTGATGGGCAGAGCAGTGAGTAACTGTGACAGCAGGCTGCAACAGCAGAATGGCTAACTTTATGGGAAGCATCCTCTCTCTGAGGGTGTGTCTGAAAGGGCCTGCCTCCTGGGTTAATGACACAGATTCATTGCTCTGAACCCTATAACCACGAACTGTCAAAAGCCTAATCTCTGGAAGTCAGGACTGCCAGTGGTAATAGACACTTCCTACCGAATTTTAATCTACAAAGCTATTTCTAAAACTCTCACAAATGAATCCTCTTAGGAGTCCCAGGATGTGGGCAAGATAAAGATAGCAGAACTTGAAAATAACGGAATATGTGAAAGCAAAAAAGCAAAAAGGTCTCAGACAGAGGCTGCAAAGAGCCCAGAAGAGCTTACCTCATCCCTTTAGGAGCAACCTTCAGGAGCTCCAGCCCTGAGCAGCCCAGAGCATCCCAGGGGACGATGAGCGGCATCCTCACAATACAATTCACTCACACCAACGACACAGCTGCTGTAAAACAGTTGCTTAGTGGACAAGCCTCCCTTTTCCCTTGAATCTTCTGATTCTGTGCTGTCCAAAAGAGTATAGCATTGTGACATACATTTGATTAAAAACTTAAGTTTTGCCAGGTAGTGGTGACACATGCTGTTAATCCCAGCACTCTAGAGGCAAAGACAGACAGATCTCTGAGTCTGAGGCCAGCCTGGTTTATGGGGTGAGTTCTAGGACAGCCAGGACTGTTACACAGAGAAAGCCTATCTCAAAAAAAAAAAAAAAAAAAAAAAAACCCTTAAGTTTTTAAATTAAAATTTTAACATTCGCCAGTCACACTAGCCACATTCAGTGGCGAACTGACACAGGGCTGGTGGCTACTGCAAGGAACAAGGCAGACCTGTAATTTCAAGAGAAATCAAGGATGGGGGGGAAACATACTTCTAGTCACGACAATTAAGGAGACTGAGGCAGAAGATTTAGTACTTGAGACCAGGCGGTCTATAGGACTTAGCATGACCCAAAGGAATGGAAAGCCGAGTGTCATCTGTCAGTGTCACTTTAGGTACGGCATGAGCATAAAGGGCTGCATTGGGTCTGATCTTGACATGGTACTGCAGCAAGTCCAGTATCACAGTCTGTTGCTAGGAGTCAAGTGCAGCATCCCCCTCACTTCTTTTCTCTCTGTGACTATAAGCTGTTGTTTCATCTCATTCTGCCTCCTGGGATTCACGAAATGTTTTATTTTCTGTCATACACTCACTGACCTTGAACTGCCGACGGCTGGGCCTCACTCCTCTCTATATCAGTTGTAATCAGCCCTTTTGCTCAGCTTCTTGACAGCTCCCAGCTTGCCAAAGCTTAAGTAACCCACCCGTTCCTTGAGTTCACTCCTTGGGAGTATCACAAAATTAACCCTCTATGTTTAAATTAAAGTGTCATAACAGGATGGAGAGAATGGCAGAGTGTTTATTCCAGATTAACTCAGTGAGCTTAGGGAGGAGAAGCGCCTGCCTTTGACACTGGTGGTTAATCCACAGACACTGAAACTAGAACATCTGCTGCAGTGGAGTCTTAAGTGCATAAAGGCCCATCCATATGATCAATACATGGTCATATAGGGAAGATTTCACACAAAATCATCTTCAAGCCTAGGAAAGCTCTCCTCAAGGATATGTTGTTGGGCACACATCTAATCAGGGCTGATGCACATGGGCATAGATAGGAAGAAATCTCATCTTTTTATAGAGCCTTGAAGATGCAACCTGTGACACATTTTCAAGATAAAACTAGACCATCCTCAAGAAGGATGACTGACAGCTCCATCTGCCATACATAGTCCATTTTACATTTTCCTGGAAACCTGAGTGACCATCTGCATCAACTAATTGGCTTCATGCAAAGGATCAGGACCACATAATGGCAATAGGTAGTTGTAGCCAAGCAGTGGTGGCACATGCCTTTAATCCCAGCACTCGGGAAGCAGAGGCAGGCGGATCTCAGTGAGTTTGAGGCCAGCCTGATATATTGAGCAAGTTCTAGGACAGCCAGGACTGTTACACAGAGAAACCCTATCTTGAAAAACTAAAATTAAAAAGGGTAATTACAATTTAGAGAGCGAGTACCTCTAGGAGACTTGGCTCCCTCTACCCTTCTTCTAAACATGGGAGATAGGAACATTGTCCTTTTGGAGATTACATGTCAAATAATGACTCACTGGTCCTTGGGAAAGTGTGCTCAAAAGTCCTAAGACCAGTAAGAGGGTTTTACAAAGATTAGTCTCCAAGGGTAAAGAGGCAATTGATAATCACAAGTGCACAAAAGAAAATGCTGTCGGAAAAGACAGGCACATGGCTTGCTTTACTTCATATCTGCATGTGCAATCTCCACAAAATACATCCATTCAAAGGATGGTACAGCCATTTAAAATGTCACCTTGTTTGTCTCATCTTTGAGAAAAACAACATTGGATTCCTGTCAATCGCAAATGCCTCTAGAGAATTTTCACCTTCAGATGCGTATAGAAGCTAGTTTGTCAAAAGCAGTGTCAGTGGGTAGGTGCTTGGGGTGTCTTCTATAGCACTGAGTTGAAACATTTTTAATTAGTGGCTGACATCATTAGAAGCAAATGGCAAGTACCTGAAAACCACCTACTCATCCGATGATTTTTCCAAAAGCTCCTTTTATGCTACTTGTCTGTAAAATATCATTTATAGGTGGCACAAACATATCCTTGTATGTTTTTAAGTAGTAGTTAATATTTAAATAAATTTGTATTATGTAAATTAGAGACCATAATCTGTCTTAGATTCATTGCCTTCATTAGGTTTTTGCCTCCTTCATTGAGTTATTGGGAAATATTGCACGTAACAATGTTATGCCCCTACCAACTTCTGTTACAGCTTAGGGAAACTCCCTATCACATGGCTTAGAAATTCAATTTCAATCCTTATTAAGATTCTGATTTGAAAAAAATAACCCCATCGTTCATGTCAAGGATCAGTTGGCTGCAGTCCATGTATTATTCTTTTATTTCATTCTTCAGTGGTCAGAGCATTGCCAAGATTTTTAATAATCATACAAAAGAGACAATTAGTCAGCTGGGTATGGCAGTGCATGGCTGTAACAGCAGCAGTCAGGAAGCAAGAGAAGGAGGATTGCCAAAATCTCAAGGTCTATTTGGTCTCCATAGTGAGGTCCAGGCAAGCCAAGACTACATAGTAAAACTGCATTTAAAAAAAAAAAAGGAAAAATAAGACTCTTTTGCCAACTTATGGGACACTTTTCCTCCTAGTGGGTGGCGTCATTCAGCCTTAATGTGATGGTGGGATTGTAGCACGTCTGGTTGATGTTCCTGGGAGGTCTGCTCTTTTCTGAGGGGAGACAGAGAGGGCATGAATCAGGAAGAAGAGAGATGGTAGGAAGACTAGGGGATGGGAGGGAGGGAAAACTGCAGTCAGAATGCAATATACAAAAGGAAAAGACAAGGAGAAAGACTAAAGACACCTACATATATACACCACCATAATGCATACACACATTATACACATACACTTAACACAGCTAATTTGGAGTTGATTACTTCAATGTTGAACAAGCATAGCAGCTGTCATTATCTTTGGCTACTCAGTAGACTTCAGAGATGTGAGCAGGGAGTATATCTCTTAAAGCTTTCTATTATGGAAGTATAATCTTTCCCTGTCCTTAGGATAGTTTAAAAGGTCTTCCCGGCTTCCCCCCTCCTTCATTGCACCCTTCTTCCTCATTTCCCCCCTTAAAGGCAGGCAGAAACTTTCCCCAGTTACCACTAATTCCTGTTTCAGGGTTCAAATTCATATCCAATTCATACCCACTATCCACTTCATTTTTTTACTCTCTATCCAGGTCTGGGCTCCCAGTTGGGATATACTGGCACATTTTAACATTGATCTGTTTATTATAAACGAGAAGGTACTTTTTCAAGTTAACTCAAACATCATATGTTATACTTTGTCTCAAACAGTTCATTTTAATGTGTAAACTGTAGTTTTGGGGGGGAATTAAATACCAAAGGCTGATTGATTATGACTTCACAATTGAGGAGAGTTGGTAATGGTGTAGACCCAAGAGTCTAATTATCATTAGTCCCCTTAATAGCTATTCATTGCCCACCTCTCACCTAAGATCCTACAATAATCAGGTAGATCGTTCAAGCAATGTAACCTCTACCAACACAAAGGCTTAGAGCATCTTCAGATAGGACCTGAAGCCTAGAGCAAGCCTAGAGCAGAGACTTCCCCTTTGCTCTAAGCCCCTGACCCGCTGTTCCCCATCGTGTTTGAAAGAAACGCCTTACTTCATGACCTCCTTTTGGTCTGATACCTTGATGGAACTGTTGTCTCATTGGAACAGACCTGAGTCTGTGTCCCCAGGCCATGTCTGTTTATATTTGGCTCTAGAATAATCTATCTTACTCCTCTTGGGGTGAGAGTTGAGTTTTTCAAATGGAAGTTGCTGCTAATTATCACCTAAAGGAGAATCACCAACTTCTGTTTGTTCCTGTTGCTGAGGCTCCTCACTGGGAGACTATGTGCCCAAAGTCATTTTCATCTATCTCAAAAAGAATTATACTACAAGTTTTTTTTTCTGTCAAACATATTAATTTTCCTTTTTTTCATTAAATTTGATCGTATGTTTTTTTTTTCTAGTTCCATCCATTTGCCTGCAATGAATGGCCTCATTTTTTTGCAGCTGAGTAGTACTCCATTGTGTAAATGTACCACATTTTCCTTATCCATTCTTCTGATGAGGGCATCTAGATTGTTTCTAAGTTCTGGATATTATGAATAATGCTGCAATTAACATTGTTTCACAAGTATCCTTGTGGTATGATTGAGTGTCCTTTGGGTATATGCCAAGGGTGGTATCGCTGGGTCTTGAAGTAGACGGATTCCCAATTTTTTTAGAAACCACCATATTTGTATAAGTTTGCATCTCACCAGTAGTGGAAGAGTGTTGCCCTAACTCCACATCCTCTCCAACATAAGCTGTCCTCAGTATTTTTGATCTTAGCCATTCTGACAGGAGTAAGATCGTATCTCAGAATCATTTTGATTTGCATTTCCCTGATAATTAAGGATGTTGAGCACTTCCTTAAATGTCTTTTGACCATCTGAGATTCTTTTGGTGAGAATTCTTTGTTTAGCTCTGAACCCCATTTCTCAATTGGGTTATTTTATATTTTGATGTCTAGTTTCCTGAGTTTTTTTTTTATTTTATTTTATATAACCAAGTCCATTTAAATGAAAACAAACATTTATAGACAATATTTGGGAATTTGGGTGTCGTTCTTTCCAAACTACTTCCTGCTGGTAAGGGGCGCTGTCATGGGGGATTCTAAGAAGATGCAGAAATCCTGGCTGTAGTCGGTAAGGTTGCTTTGTCCAGCTGTTTTGAATGTAGGATCACCTGATACTGTTTCAGGCGGTCTGGCTTGATCAAATCACATTAGTCTGGAAGGAATCCACAGCTTTTCATTTTCTCTAGCCAATGGCTGGTGGAAGAGTTCCTGAGTTCTTTATATATTTTGAAAGCCTGCCCTCTGTCAGACACAGGGTTGGTAAAGATCTCTTCCCATTCTATAGGCTACCATTTTGTCTACCCAGACTCAGAAAGACAAACACAGTATGTATTCACTCAGAAGTGGATATTAGATGCAAAGCAAAGGATAACCAGACTATAATCCACAGCTCCAGAGAAGCTAGGTAACAAGAAGGACCCTAAGAGGGGCACATGGATCACCCTGGGAAGGGAAATTAGATGAAATCTACTGGGTAAACTGGGGATGAGGGGTGGTAAGGGAGAGGGGGATGATAACATGAAGGAATGGGATGGTTGGGGGTGCAGTGGAAGAGCAATAAAAGATATTTTAATAGAGAGAGCCATTGTGAGGTTAGGGAGAAACCTGGTGCTGGGGTAATTCCCAAGAATCCACAGGATGGCCTCAGCTAAGACTCATAGCAATAGTGGAGAGGGTACCCAAACTAGCCTCCCCCTGTAATCAGATGGGTGAATATCCCAACTCATCATAGAGCCATCATCTAGGAATTGATGGAACCAGATGCAGAGATCCACAACCAAGCACCAGGACTAGCTCTGGGAATCCAGTCAAAGAGAAGAGGGAATTTATGAGCAAGGGAGGTCAAGATCATGATGGAGAAACCTACAGAGACAGCTGAATCAAGTTTGTGGAATTCATGAACTCTAGACCGACAGCAGTAGAGACTCCAGAGGACTAACTAAGCCCTCCATATATGAGAGACAGTTATGGAGTTCAAACTATCAGAGGGGCCACGAGGTACAAACCTGATACATGAGCTAGCTTGTTGGAGTCCATTTCCTATGGTGGCCATGCTCACTCAGCCTTAATGCATGGGAGAGGGGCTTGGCCCTGCCCCAAAATTGTGTCAGACTTTGTTGACTCCTCATGAGAGCCCTTGGACTTGGGGTGGGCTGGGGGAATGGCAGAGGAGGCAGCAGGAGGAGGGGTGAGAGGGAGAACTGTGGCTAGAATGTAAACATGTAAAATGAAGTTTAAAAGCTGAAGAGACTCCAAAGTGATTAAGAGCACTGGCTGCTCCTCCAAAGGACCTGGGTTCAATTCCCAGGACCCACATGGTGGCTCATAACTAACTTCTGTTCAAGGGGATCTGACACCCTCTCTGGCCTCTGATGGCACCATGGTTATGAATTTTGCACAAACATATATGCAGCCCAAACACCCATACACATAAAACATTTAATATTAAAACAATCAACTTGGTGATACAATGTAGCATACACTCCCCAACAACATACCCACTTGCAAATTGCAGGCCCACAGTCTGCAGGGTGATCATTTTGTAATCTTTTAGGACTACAGAGGATATACTCTGTATTTAAAGTGCTATACAGAAAAATGTATTTTTAAAGGAGCTACTCCCTTTAAAGGGTGTGTCTAAAATTGCATCTGCATTTCCTATATGCTGTGCCCAGATTATCAAAGTCAAATATACTTACAAATGATACAGCACTTGTGTAATTATAGTTGGTCAGCACTGGGCAAGAATTTAGTCATATGTGGTATTTTGCATTCCAGAGGTCATTTTGAGATCTACAGCAGATTTCTTGTGTGGCAAACCACCAGCAACCTATACCACTGACTCAGGGAGACAAGTGTAGCAATACAGACTCCATTTCTGTCCTCTAGATAAAAGAGGCACTTGCCCCTGTGTGTGCTTAGTATTCATTACCTTGGGCTCCAGTGCAACAGACAGGTATGGAAATAACTATTGGCTGGAGAATCAGTGAGCCGTAAAGTCTGGATAGTAGAGACTAGCTATACCAGAACTGGTACCTCCCTCTTGAAGCCATGAGACAGGCAGGAGTGTCTTCTGCCAATCCCTCTTTCTGCTATTTTCCCTCATCCAAATGATGATTACTCAAAGATAATCCACTCCACATAATTCAGCCTCGGCAGGACTTTTATTTAGGCTGAAACTCCACATGCTAAGAGCAGAGGGATGTAAGTTACCATCTCCTTCAGATGCTTTTATGTGAATTGAAGGTAGAAACATCAAAATGCCCGATAGAGGCCAAGTAATGCATGTGTGATGGGAAATTTAAAAAAGGTTGGGGGAGGGGGGAATCTGATCTAGAAAAGACCTTTCCCGTGTCCTGCTAGGGTGTCCCGTACTCCTGTCGGGTGTTGGTGGCTCACGCCTTTAATCCCAGCAGTGGGGAGGCAGAAGCAGGCGGATCTCTGTGAGTTCGAGGCCAGCCTGGTCTACAGAGTGAGTTCCAGGACAGGCTCCAAAGCTACACAGAGAAATCCTGTCTCAGTGGGGGGGGGGGAAGATAATCCTGTGCCCTGTGCGTACGCTGGTTCTGCCCAGAAAAATGAAATAGCTAGGCTGTTTTCTGTGAGTCAAAGATTTAAAAAGTGATGAAAATTCAATGCTTCTGAAGGGAATGTTTTGAGAAGTTCAATATAGGTCAGTGAGGAAAATAATGCTAATCTGTGAATACCTTGGGGGGGGGGAGGGAACTAAAAAAATCAATTCCCTTTTCCACCAACTCATACTTCCAGATTTCAGAAATGCTAAAAGCTGGTAAGGTTGATGGGAGTTCAACTTGCTTTTCCTTCTGCCTTGTTCTGGGGCTTCCCCCTTCATTCCCCTCCTAAGACTGGATGCTTGCAATGGACCAGTTTTCTCAGGAACTATTATGAAATAACTAGAGATTTTTCAAGGGATACATTCGTCATTAGCCTCCCATTCCTGCCTCCCACAAACACATCTGGAGAGTCTAATTTTAAATGATCAACCTTTTCAGTGTGGTGACTAAAAGGCATATATCCAGATTTGCATTTCATTTGTAGAAATTCTGCCCGAGAGGCATTTGTTTTTCATCAAGATCCAATGCTTTTCATTAATTCCTTCCTCACCTTCTCCCCGGGTCAGCCTGCCTGAATAAGTAGCTGTCTTTCCTCCAGTTTCATGTTTTCTCTGCAATGGAGAGTCATTAGCAAATAATAGTAACCCATCAGGTTTCATTATTTCAGTAATGGAATCTGTCAAGGTCAGCCACTGATGGCTCTTAATGACCACTCTGTTGATAAATAGGGGGTAACTGTAGTGATATTCATTTTAAGCAAATAAAATATATTCTGATTAAGAATCTATTCTGCCCAGTTGGAATCCAATTAAGCCAGCCAAGGAGGAGAGTTCATTCAAGATTCCCCATTTAAGATGATATTTCATAATCAACACAGTTCAAGTTAGACTCCTTTCAGTGGGCTTTAACTTTCTTTGAACGCAATAAAACATTGTATCCCATTCAAAATAGAGGAAACATGATATGCTCTAGTCCCCCACCCTTTCTCCTGTATTTCTTGACTCTGTCACAATTAGATACATAGACCTCCTGTAACCCACACTATGTTTCTCCTTTAATGGAAATGAGCTTGTTCATGGCTAACATTAGGCATCCTTTCTTAAATTAATCTAATTGGTGTAGAAGTTTCCATGCATTACACAACAAAACAAATTAAAGGTAGTGAGGGAATGGTAGTCAAATATGAGCATGTACAGACAGAGACCAACTTGAACAAGCATCAGTTTTAGCACCAGGGTAAAAGCCTGCTTGACCAGGTTGTTGAGCTTTAAGTGGTAAGTTACCGGGAGGAAAAATCAAAGACTCTCAGGAGAAGGGAGAGATGTGGATTGGTAATGGCAAAGGATGTGATGGGACAACTTCAGTGATGGAACACACCTGGGAAATTTTCAGGAAAGACCTGCTGCCCATTTCCATCTGTGTCTGCAAACACTGGAGGAGGAGCCAGCACCACAAAGGGCATGTCAGGGACTGAGCAAACTTAAGTCACTGCAGCAGAGAGGCAGCTGGTTCTTTTGGGTTATTTGACAATAACGTCCTGCAAGTGCTAAATCCTAGCACTTGGATTTCATCAGTCTCATGGGTGTTGAGTAGCGCTATTGCTTTCTAAAAACAAAAACATGTCCCAAATACAGAACTAACTCCTAACCCTTAATACTGCTAAAAGAAGACCGGTTAAGCAACATCACATTCCTCGGTGCAGATGAGTGTGATTGTGATTGTTTCTTGTAGGGACACAAATTCGGCTGTTTTAGAGACTAATGACAATTGACTAAAATGAAAACCCAAGGTTGTGACCAGTCTGTCATGACCAGTTTGTCATGACTTTTTTCCCTAACACCCAGCTGGTATTGCCCATCTTCCGGGTAGCCAAAGCAGAGGTCTGAGCACCGCCCTTGCCACCTTCTTCCTTACCTAGTTGAATGCTGCATTTCTCACTTCTGCTACCCACACCTCCTGCAGATCCTTCCTTCCTCTCCACCCCCTGGCCTCAGCCCCGGCTTGGGAGTAGAACTTTTGAATGCACTCATACTACTTTCTGAAAATTGGTCTGCTTTGTTCCCATTGACAGGCCACATCCATGCTGACCTAATTTCTAAAACAAATGTCATCCCTCTCTTGTTTGAAGTCACTGGCTCTTTTTAACTTCCCCCAGACATTAACAATGATGTAGGAGACCATCAGGACTGCCCACCCCCTGTCCCCACCCCTCCCTAGCACCTGCAGCCCCTCATAGCACTTCAGCTCCTTTACCTACACACGTCCTCCTGGGGCGGTTCCTTTCCTTCACCTCCTAAGCACTATCGTTCACCCTTCAAGACTCAGTTTAGCACTCCCTTCTTGAAGGCCTTAGCGCTACCTGTGCTAGATGAATTATTCCTAGTAGCTCTCTCCTCAGAACTCGGTAAGCACATGTACTGGCTAGTCTTAGGTCAACTTGACCCAAGCTAGAGTTATCCGAAAGGAAGGAGTCTCCGCTGAGAAAATGCCTCCAAAAGATCCAACTGTGAGGCATTTTCCTAATTAGTGATTGGTGGGGCAGGGCCCCACTGTGTGTGGTGTCATCCGTGGTCTGGTGGTCCCAGGGTCTATAAGAATGCAGGCTGAGCAATACATGGGGAGCAGGCCAGTAAGCAGCACCCACCATGGCCTCTGCATCAGCTCCTGCCTCCAGGTTCCTGCCCTGTTTGAATTCCTGTCCTGACTTCCTTCAATGATGAACAATGTGGGAGTGTAAGCCCCCCCAAAAAAAACTCTTTCCTCCCCAAATTTCTTTCACTGTGGCATTGTCACAGCAATAGAAACCCTAAGTAAGACAGCATATATCAACTTAGATACACATTACTTCCAACACAGGATGTACAATATGGAGCCATTATATTTCCTTCAAAACTTGTTTCTCCTTTCACAAATTCTTATGCTAGAAACCCCCAGTCTTTTCCTAAGTACCTATTCCTAGTTAATTACCAAGTTCTGCCAATTCTAGCTCCCAGTATGTGAGGAACCCTCTACTTTCTGTCCCCAGTGCTCTGTCTCTGCCCATGTTCATTACTGTAGCATCCTCTTCGCTGGTATGGTCCAAATCCATCCTCCATATGGCCAAGGTACTCATTGCATCATTTCTGTTCTCTGCCTGAAATCATTTGAGAGCTGCCCATTGCCCTCCGGATAAAGTTATATTTTCTCTAAACGGCTTGCAAACCCCTTCAAGATGTGCCTCTTGCATCTTAGTCTGAGCCTATCTCTCTCTTGAGTACCCTCACCTCATATTGAATTGCTTTCAGTTCTGATTATGTGCTGAGCTTTCTTGCCTCTGGGGCATTTATCCAATTTGTCTGGATAAAGTCCTGGTGTTTTTGAAGGCTTGGCTACCACTTCCCACAGAAATCTTTCCTAATCAGTTCTCAAACCTAAGTCAAGTGCCCCTCCCTGCATGAGATGGTCTGAATGTTTGAGTGTGTCTCAATTCTGTGTACTGAAACCTAATGTGCTGGTGAGAGTTGATTAAATCCTAAGGGCAGAAATCTCACAAATGGATTAGCACCTTTGTACAAGGGCCCTTCCACCATGTGAAGATATCTTGAATAGTGTGTGTGTGTGAGTGTGTATGCATAAATGAGTCTATATCAGACACCCAGCTGTTGCCTCCATCTTTGATTGTATAGCCTTCATAATTATAAGAACTACATTTCTATGATTTATAAAGATCTTGTTGGTGGTAATTTGTTATGGTGGCCCATTGGGTCCAAGATACCATTGTGCCTCATACCCTGCACCATCCTCGTGCTAGTATTTACCATACTGCCATAAATGCTTCCTACTGGCCTGTAAGCTGCTTAGTGATAGGGACTCTTCGACAAGGGTTATATTTCTGACACTTAACACTTTCTGTAAAATATCCAATGGATAAAATATAGCCAGGAATCAGTTACAGAATTGAATAACAGTATGTTAAGTTTTAAGAAAATGTAATTCAAGCGTGAAATCATACATAATCAACACCCTTGATTGCATTAATGTTCTATCCAGCCTAGGATTTTGTTCAAGAAGCCTAATGAATCTTGTTGAATTCACTGCTGCAAACTTAAAGGTGTGTTCAGGGTCTGTCTTACAGTTTTATTGCTGTGAAGAGACATCATGATTATGGCAACTCTTCTAAAGGAAACCATTTAATTAGTGATGGCTTACAGTTAAGTTTAGTCCCTTATCATCACGGTGGGAAGCATGGCAGCATGCAGGCAGACATGGTGCTAGAGATACAGTTGAGAATTCTAGATTTGGATGGGCAGGCAGCAAGAAGAGAGAGATACTGGGCCTGGCTTGAGTATTTGAAACTTCAAAGCCCACCCCCAGTGATGCACTTCCTCCAACAAGGCCACATGCCCTAATAGTGTCACTTCCTATGAGCCTATAGGAGCCATTTTCATTCAAACTACCACAGTGCCCATGTCCATTTAAAAGACCCATACCCCTTGGGAATAACTGACCCTCACATCCGTTTTCAAATGCTCTCTTGCTATTTGAAACCCTGCTGTGTTTCCTAGCTCTTGAACTCCTGAAGCTTATTGCATTCCCAGCAACATTTCTTAAACATTTTCCCTTCCTATCTGCCTTTGTTGGGAAAGTATGCAAGTAATTAGATTTATTGAAGTTTCATTGGAAAGGTAGAACTCTGTGCCTATGCTTTGGCTTCATTTTTTTCTAAATGGTATATTAGTTTGATTGTAAATCTATGAGGGGCTGATGCTTTGCTTTTATTTCAATGAGTTTCTATAGAGAAAAAAAAATTCAGTTGGGTACTCTCACAAGGGATGAAATGGGCAGGGACCCAAGAATGACTGAGTCTTGTTCTCAGCCAACTGCTAAATTGCTCAGTTTTCTAAGGTGACGTGTATGAGCAGAGACACAGCCCCAGAGGGGACTGCTTTCATCTACCCCTTTGTCCTCAACTCTCATCAAGGCATCATCCCACTCTATTGAATGCTAGGAAGCAGGCCCTCTTTTAAGAAGGTCTGGTGTATGAGCAGGTAGGAGCAAAAGAAAACATTTGTTCCAGTGTCCATGGCCATTTAAGACCTTTGTTCCCTCTTACTTTTGGAGAGCCCACTTACATCCAATTGTATGCATTAATGTGTCATGCTAAATAACTTAGCTATTTGACTATTAGAACTGATATGTCCAATGGGTAGGAACATTTTAATAGAGGTTAAAATGTATTAATTCTGAGATTGCAATTTTTATGTATTTTGGACAATACCTTTTTTCCAGGTCTTAAAGTTCTCATAGATTCCTACCTGCCTGCCTGCCACCTTCATTGGTGGGGGCTGGTGTTGGGGATTCTGCCTCTGTTTATATGTTTTCTGGATACCTAGAATGAAGAGCATCCAAAAAGCATAAGGAAAACCAAGGAAAATGTGTATCCATTTAGGAATACCTTCCCCATTTTACCACTCTCCAAGGAGCTACAAACTGTGACACACCTATCCCTGGCTCAAAGTGATTTATCTAAAGCTCTCCTTGCTAAAAGACATACTAGTTTAAGTCCTGTGACATCCATTTCTGTAGGTAGTTGTCAGTCTTTTTGTATTTTAGCCTATGAATTGAGTATGTGTCCCTGAGTTTGGCCAATCTACAGCATCTCTTCTGAAAGGCAGAGAAGGGTAACACTGACCTTAGGGATGCTGCAGCATGGTGCTTGACTCCCTCTGCAGACCATGAGACTAGGGTCAGGATGGCATCCAGTCTGCTTCCCTCTGTGGTCCTCTCTATGCCCTTGTCTTAGATTCTGCCAGGATGATGGTGATCCTCAGTGCCCTTGGCTTTTAGATTGTCACTTAATCTCTGTCTTCACTTTCACAAAGCAGAATCTGACCCTACCTTGGTCATCTGCAGACAGTGTGCTTCCAAGCAAGATCATACTCACTGATACAGAATAGGACTTTTAGGACTTGGAGCACATTGTAGAAAGCCAACCAGCCCCAGCCCTCAATGGACTTTGGAGATTGATGCTCTGGCCACAAATGTTGCTACCTTGAATGTGAGTTTTAAAAAAGTTAATTCTATTACTACTGTTCTTATTTTCTTCTGACCCTACAATCACTGTAAAGCACCATGGCCAAAAGCAACTTGTAGGAAAGGGTTTATTTGTTTTACAGGTTATAGTCCATCATGGAAGGAAGGCAAGGTAGGAGCTGAAACACACCACACAGGCGTGCTACTACCAGCTTGCTCCGCTTGCTTTTTTACGCCATCCAGGACCACCTACCCATAGATGGCACTGCCTACAGTGAGTGGGGCCCTTCCAAACCAATTAATCAAGAAAATGATGCCTTCAGGCCAATCTATTAGAGTCAATTGCTCAACTGAGGATCCTTCTTCCCAGGTATGTCAAGCTGACATACTCTTTCCCCAGGCACAAGAGTCTATCCTAACTCATGCATTAGTCCTGTAGACCATAAAAGCCTGGGACAACTTTTAATCTAGAAAGAACTAAAGTCTGGTAGCATCAGTCCCGAAGTGATATATCTTCTTGGGTATCACCCCAAATCCCTTTAAGAAAGCCTTCCTATAACTATAGGTCCCAAACTGGTCCAGCCCACAAATGAATTGCCTGGGTGCACTCAGTGGTATGCCTCTTGTGTCACATCATGGAAGAAAGTTCTGATAAAGCCAATTCTGACCAAGTGTACTACAGCAGCCTAGTAGAGAAGAGCAGGAGGCAGGTGTGGCTCAAGGAACAGAGGAACTTCTAGGCCCACATTAGGATTAAGGGGTGCTAATGGCCACAGCTGGCTGGGTCATGTTAGTTTCACCTTCTTTTTTGGATTATAAGAAAAGAGGGAAGCCTGGGGAGAGGTCTCAGAAGCTAAGAGCACTGCTGCTCTTCCAGAGGACCTGGATTCAATTCCCGAACCCCACCTGGTGATTCAGAACTGTCTGTAACTCCACTTCCAGGGGATACAATGCCTTTTGGCTTCCACAAGCATCAGACATACAAATGGCGTGCAGACATACAGCTAGCCAACACCTACACACATAAAAATAAATAAATAAAGCAAAGAGGGCCTCCTTGT
This sequence comes from Phodopus roborovskii, assembly GCF_943737965.1. NCBI lineage: Eukaryota > Metazoa > Chordata > Mammalia > Rodentia > Cricetidae > Phodopus > Phodopus roborovskii. Next base: position 39,498,323 of record NW_026126511.1, on the reverse strand, counting down.
ACTGCTCTGAAGGTACACTAGATGGGACTAAAGACTGTCAGTCCTTATCAGAGCAAGACGAGAGACTCAGAGCCAACAGAAAAACTAACAAATGTCTACAAACCAGATCTCAGTAATCCAACTACAGGAACCATATGCAGCCCAGAGTGGAGGAAAGCAGAGAAAGGCACAATATAGACAGTACTGTCTGGCCAGGGGCTGCAACCTTTTGCCCAAGGCAGAGAGAGCAGCCGTGGCCTAGAACCTTCTCTAGCCTATGAAGAAGGAAAAGCTCAATTCATGCCACATCAGAATCGCTCAGGGGCTCTGTGGAGCGCTCCAATGTCCACACCCTCAGCCTTACCTGGGACACAAAGTCAGACCACATGGATTCACATAGATGTATGGGATTTTTAAGTGGTCCCAAGATAGCACAAAGAGAGACAAGAGCCACTCACCAGCCCCTGAGCTCTCTCTCTCTCTCTTCTGTTTCTAAGCACAGGGGTTAGGGGATTTTGAGCAAGAGCCACAAGCCTATGCAAATGTCAATGGAGATATTCGGGCAGGATATGGGCAAATGCTGCCTTGTAAGCTGGCAGTAATGCCAGAGTTGCTCCCCCTCCTTCAAACATCCAGGAGAGACACAAACCCCTGCCTCCCTCTTCCACTTCCAAAGACCCCTGTTATTGCATTGGGCCCACCAGGGTGATCCACAGCACGTAGTCTGTTTTTTAATATCAACTGATCAAGATGCTTTGTTCCTACCTTCCACTTTAATCACTCTAATTCCTCTTTACTATGGAACATAACATAGTCACAGGTTCCAGGAATCGGATGAGGGCATCTTTGGAACACCATTATTCTGCCTACCACAGAATACATCAGGTGCACATGTTCAGCAGGCTGAAAAAAACAAAACAAAGAAAACTTGCTATTACTCTGACAAAATCTAAAAGTTACCTTACACATCACAGAGGAGTTGGCAACAGCTGGATCTACACACACACAATAAATACCCACAATATCGCTAGAAGGATGGAGGATGGTCTGGTTACTCTAAACTTGCCCCTGTGAAGTGGAAAGCTATAGCAACTTTCTACAACTTAACCATGTTGCAGAGCCCTTCTTGCCTGACAGACCAATCTTCTGTGTTAACATGTGAGCACAACCCAGCAGATTAACTTCTTCCATGATGTTGGTGTGCCATATTCCCCCAGAAGCTTATCATCATTCGTATAGTGTTTTCTAATTACAAAGTCCTTCTCTATTCTCAGGAGAGTACTGACCATAAAAAGTTGAAGCTCAGAGCCTGACTTTCCAACAGGCATGACGAGCATGTATATATACAACACACACACATATGTGACACCATCAAAAAGGCCACTGTTCATTTAGGCCCAGTGATTATTCAAAATGCACTATGTGTTACAGAGCTTGCAGAATAATCCTCTTCTAAATTTGGACACATAAACTTGGAAACATGTAAATGTTTGCACTCCTCTTTAAGGGTGTCTGCTCTCTATCCTCCATAGGTTAAGTTGGAAGTGGAAAAAGTCAACATCAGTAGAGGTCTTGGGCATCAGTTCTCAGATATTCAATGACAGAAATTAAACACTGTAAGATGGAAGAAATGGTAATTTTAAAATGTTGACCTGGAAGATGGGCATTAAGGGATTATAGTAAATGATAATTATTCCTTCAAACTAAGTTCCAGAAGCTACCCCACATTGCCTTCACTTCTATGTCTCCTCTGGGAAGCCATGGCCTGCTTTCACCTCAACCTCGTCTTAATGGCTCTGAATTTGAAATGATCACTCCCAGGGGTCAAACACACATAAAAATATATGCGCTCATAAAAATATTGCACAAGACTCAGCATGACTTCTAGGCCCCCACAACATGGGGATTCAGGACCCAAGAGCCAGGCCTGATCCCTAACTCTTCAAAGTGAGGGAATTTGACCCCTGAACTTGTACATGTAATGTCTAAACTATCATGCTGAGGCCACAGAACATAGAAAACAAAGACTACAGAGACACACTGAGTATGAATCAAAAGTCTACTTCCATCACTTACAGTGTGACCTTGGGCAAGTTGATTAACCTGTCTCTGTTTTCTCATCAGCAACTAGAGATGACGCTGTTGCACAGGGTTGCTATGAGGGATGAGGGAGCTAATTTGCATAGAGCATTTAGGATAAGCCTGGAACTTAGTAAGCTTTGGATAAATATCTGCTGCTAGTCTGAATTGTTTTTACTAATTTTTAGTTTTATAAAATGTTTTGTTATGACATTTTTGTATGTATATATGTGTATATCTTTGTATTTCACTCATACTCATCCCCATCACCCTGTCCTTCATTCTCTCCTGCTAGTTCCTAGGTAATCCCCACTCTGCTCCCATGTGTACTTGTGATGGTTACAACCACCCCTACCACACAGTTCTCCCGGTGCAGCGTTAGGTCAGAAGTGTAAAGGGAGTTTCGTCAACTGGGACATTAGGAACACCACCAACAGAGGGGTCTCAAATTAATACCTTTACCTGAATCTACAAAGCCAAGATTGTTAACCCTCAAATGACCTATATTTGGGCAATCTCTTAGCTCTATCCCTAAGATAATGAGAAGGTCTACAATTTTGCCTTAATTGCTTTGCTGCATTTTCTTGGTCACTTACTCCAGAAACGTCATTTAATCCCTGTGTGCTAAACATGAACTCAGGAAGAGCCTCTGCCTCTATGGAGCTCACATTCATGGAGTAGACACCCTCCAAGCAAATAAACAAATAAAATGACTTCTGAATATGATGGATGCTAAAGGGGATGCCAACCAGAAACCAAGCTCAAAGGTGATTTAGGTCAATTCAGACTAAGTGGTCAGGAGGGGAGCTCTGATGACAGGGTATTTATGAAGATATGGAATCATAAGAACGTGGCTCTGTGAGTATTAGTGGAGAAAGTGTCCCAGCAGTGGAATCAGCAAGTTCCACAACCATGAAGACGTAAGCAATTTAGGGGATGAAGAATAGAGGCACCAACAGTGAAGCTCTAGTATCCTGCTAAAGGCAGTGAGTGGCTTAAGTGAGGAAGGGAGGAAGATCAGAGCATGCCATGGAGGCGCAAGGATACATAAGCAAGACTTGAAGCAGTATGAACAGTGGGGAAGATCAAACATGAGTCCAAAAAGCTTGCAGTATAGGTATAGCAATGGGAATAGAAAGATAGATGTGATCATTAAGTGCACTACAGGGTGGAGAGTGTACAGGTTCCTAGCATCATTAGGACGCTCAGAGGGAGCATAATGAAAATGGCTCTCCTAAGACCTTGAGCCAAGTGTTTACACACAGCAATGTCATTTCCTGGGCTAAGGGGAATAGGCAATGGAATGCAGCCCATAGAAGTGCTATGCAAAGGTAGGAGTGTCCATTAGAGAGATGCCAAATTGAGAGGCCAAGCAGGCTGCTCATAATTGTATCTTACCGAGTGCAACAAAGTCCTGCCTTTGGGGTAGAGGTTTTGTTTGTTTCTATTTCCAGGTCTTCTTTCTGTTCCTTTGCCCATGTTTAAGTATTCTGAGATATTGAATAATTTCCATATGCATCTCAATGCTCCCATGAGTGAATGCATTTAATCCTCAGAGCCCAGAAGCACCGGCTTTAATATGAAAGTCATGAAAATGCTAATAAACCTCACACTGTCAAGGGATCTATGAAAACCCCTTCCACCTGGCCTATAAATGCAACAGCCTAGTTAAACCAGACATGACTAACATCCGACCACCAGGCCGAGGTCCTAAAACACTTGAGTTATGGGGAAAAAGTAGATCAGATCTAGCTTCCTGTCCTAGCTCACTCATTTGTTAGTTTCAAGGCTGGCAGCAAACCATGAACCATATTGGCATCTATTTTCTTCATAAAGTGAGATGAATGCCTGCTTCCTCATTGGTTCCTTATGGAGTAGAAGATCTGTGATGACCTACACAGAGCCTAACCCCTGGCAGGTCATTCTCCCTGCCTTTGAGTGTGTGTTTGCATGGAATGTTGAATATAAATGACATCTGCTTTATCTGATGGCCATTAAACTCCACTCTTCCTGTTAACAACCAGATAAATCCCATCGACAGTGCTTTTTAACTTGAAGCCAGTGCCTCTTTCTGCAGACCCAAAGGCATACTTAGACTGGAGAAGAAGGAGCATATACAAGTAGGGAATCGGAAACCAGAAGTTTCTCAGATATAGGAATAAATAGTTCTCCTTCTGTATCCCTGAATTAACACATCGGGGTATGAGGAACTTTGCAGAAGACAAAAGTGGCCAACTCTTCACTGACTAGCAGCTTTCATGAGGAAAAGCAGAGCTCTGAGTTCTTCATCCTGAGCCTCCCTGTGTTGCTCAACTCCTAGCAAATACAACTTGAGAGAAAGCAAAGCTCTGAGTTCTACATCCTCATATCCCTGAGCTAGATTAAAATGTGAGGTTCTGAGCCAACTAGACAGATGTTGAAAGGTGAAACCATAGTGAAGCCTCAAGAATTCTAAGAGCTTAAGTACAACTAAGACAGTGGGGAATTGAAGTGTAGCTAGGGTTAGAAAATGAAGTTGCTAGTTAGGGATGTTTTCATGCCCCCAAATAGTGCCTCACGGCACTGTCAAATTGAGACCTTACCTATCTATGGAAAGTGGTGTTTCCTGAGCCCAAGGGCATGAAGCTGAAATGAAGCCAAGAACAAGTCCAGCAGATCTCAGGATTTCAGAACCAAGGAAAAGGTTACTTTGAGCCCTCTGGTAGAAATGGTGTCAGTTTATCAGTACAGGGACAGAGACCCAAAAAGTAAGGCCAAGGTGAAAAGCTCACGAGGGATGTGAACTAAAAAGATCTCAAGAGAAATTCTCTAAAGCTCTAAGCTTGCCAAGCTAATAACAAAATGGAAAAGTGTATCTCACCCACAGGCACATTTTGTTTTGCTTGTACAGTGTGTCTCAGTTTTCCTTTTAATTGAACACAAATATTATCATTCACCTAACACCAGTCTCCTAACCATCTCCCACCCCACATCATAGCTCTGATATGTTACTGAGTTAAAAACACTGACTACATAAGCATCTGAATTCACAGCTGTCAGTAAGTAGTTTGTATTTCCAGACTGAATGATGTGTGTGTGTGTGTGTGTGTGTGTGTGCGTGTGTGTGTGTGTGTGTGTGTGTGTGCGCGCGCGCACCTGTACAGGTATGCATGCCATGGGAATATGGAGAAGTCAGAGGAAGACCTTGGCCATCTTGCTTTGTGACTTTCCACCTTACTCTTCTGATACAAGGTCTCTCACTGAGCCTAAAGCTGGGCTGGTGTTCAGAAAGCCCAGTGACCCTCTTGTCTCCATCCTCAATAATGTGCCAGCATTTCAACCATGCATGACCAAGCCCTGCTTTTCAGATGGGGGCTGGGGATTTGAACTGAGGTCTCTAGAAAATTTTCCTACCCACTAAGCCATCTCCCCAGTTCTGCCAGAGTCTCTCACAGAACCTGGGCCCCATTGATTCATCTAGGCTGGCCGGCCAACGAATGCCAAGGATCTTCTCATCTCTGCCTCACCCTGGAGTTCTGGGTTATGTATGTGCGCTACTATGCCTGGTTTATATGCAGGCCCTGAGGAGCTTAACTCAAGCCCTTGAGTTTGGGTGGTAGGCATTTTACCAACTGTGCCATCTGGCTAGTTCTATTTTTTTTAAGTATTAAATACTTGACCTCATGCTAACCACAAAGGTCACTGAAAAGGAGAATAAAACCCAAGAGGAGTGGGAAATAAGGGAAAATGAAATTTTAGCATCAGCACCTCTGAAATAGGCTATTACAGCAGCTGCACATTGTACCAGGTTTTGTTTGTTTGTTAGTTTGTTTTTAGGCCAACCAAATCATGACAAAGATACTTCTTACTAGTTATGAATGCTCAGCCTAGCTCAGGCTCATTTCTGGCTAGCTCTTTCAATTTGATTTAACCTGCTTCTCTTCGCCTACATTTGCTTAAGGGCTTCCTACCATTCTTTCCTTCTGTACATATTACTTTCATTACTTCTTGTGTCTGTCTGCCAGCTGATTGGCTTGTGGCCCCAGGCATGTCCCTGCCTTTCTCCCTCGCTCTCCTCTCCTTCCCTCTCGAGCTTAGATTTCTCCTCATATTTATTCTCTATGCCACCAGCCCCACCTATCTCTCTTATGACTAGCTATTGACAGTTCAGATTTTTATTAAACCAATAAAGTGCCTTAGGCAGGCAAGGTGAAACAGCAGCACATCTTATCATAATTAAACAAACACAGCACAAGCAAACGTAACACAGCTTTACATCATTGAACAAATGCAGCCTAAAGATGCAACACACCTTTACACAGTTAAAGCAACATTCCACAGCATAAACGAATGTAGCACATCTTTTCCCGGTTAAAATAATATTCCACAACAGCATGTTGAGTAAAGTGTGTACCAGCCGCAGCACTCCAGAGCTATGGCTGTTCCCCGTGACTTCAATATTTAGAATGGGTTCTTGAGAACAACAAAACTTCTCAGAACTCTAATTCCCAGATTTCCCTAGGACCCTTGGAGCCAGTAGGGATGCTCTGGTCAAACTTTGACTTCGGAAATAGTGAAATGAACAAACAAGACAAAGCAGTTACCAGGTGCTGGTTCACATGCCTAAGGTATGTTACCAGGTGCTGGTTCACATGCCTGAGGTATGTTACCAGGTGCTGGTTCACATGCCTGAGGTATGTTACCAGGTACTGCTTCACATGCCTGAGGTATGTTACCAGGTACTGGTTCACATGCCTGAGGTATGTTACCAGGTGCTGGTTCACATGCCTGAGGTATGTTATCAGGTGCAGGTTCACATGCCTGAGGTATGTTACCAGGTACTGGTTCACATGCCTGAGGTATGTTACCAGGTGCTGGTTCACATGCCTGAGGTATGTTACCAGGTGCTGGTTCACATGCCTGAGGTATGTTACCAGGTGCTGGTTCACATGCCTGAGATATGTTACCAGGTGGTGGTTTATGTGCCTGAGGCACTTGTTACCAGGTGTTGGTTCATATATCTAAAGCACCTGTTGCCAGAGACTGAGCCCCTAAGGCTCAAGTACAGGCAGAAGGGACACTTCTGCGGTCTCATGAGCACTAAGTAGGCAAAGATCATTGAATGTTCTTCGCCTGCCCCTTGCCTCTGCTGTACAGCTTCACTTCTGAGATTTTACCCTGGAGCCCAGCCCTCTCCCACATTTCTCAATGTGATCAGAACCACATTACGGAGCTCAGTTTCTGCTACATCAGCCAGAACCAGCTACTATTTCTTAAACCCAAAGACCTTGTCTAACCAAGAAGTCAATGCAGACCTTGCATTGGGGGCTTTGTAGGAAGAGGGGGGTCACTCATACTAATTCCCATGAGCCCTAATGCTAGCTAAGAAATCCCAGCTATCAGAAGGCCCAGAGAGGAAAGCCACAGTGGACATCTCTTTTACCACAGATCTCTGTGGATCTGTCCTCACGTGTTTCCTTAAGCCATGTCCATTTCTTGCATCTGCACCCATTATTCAGTGTTGGTGAATGACTCCATCGTTCCCTCCCCAGAGGTCATGTTCAGCACTTCTGTTACAGTCTTGCTCTGCAGGGTCTCTATCTTGGGAGATTAGTGGTTTGATGTTAATAGAAATGCTTGTGAGGGGAGTTAAGCCATGCACACATCTCCAAAGTTTAGAACCAAACAAGGGTGGCTGGAGATTTGGGCTACAGCAGGGATTTCAGATAGAATGAAGAACTCTAAGCATTAAAGGAGATACGGAGCATTCTTCTTTTTGCCAGCTGTTAGATACTGCCATGATCGCCACTAATGGTACAGCAAGTCTCATTTCTATTCCTGATGACAAACCTTTCAAGGGACATTGCTGAACAATTCTCATTTTACAGAGGAAACTCAGAGAAATGAAGAGGTTTGCGTCAAATAACAGGGGATCCAAACTGGGCTTTTCTGGTATAAGCTAATTGCTTTCCTCTCTTACACTGGTGGTTTTAAGTTTGCTATGTAAGTCTTTGGGAATCCTGGGGACACTTGCAGGAAGTCCAAAGGGGTCAATGACATTTTCAAGAAGGCATTTTCCTTCTTCCCTTTCATCCTCTTGTGAGGGCAGGGTGCAGTTTCCAGATGCAAAGATTTGTAATATTACAAATACAGAAGCCATGTGGACCCACCACCTTCTGTGAAACCTGATGGTAAAGAGAGTGTCACTTACAAAACCATGCCACTTCACATTTGTTTGGGGAAATACAGGGGCCTTTTAGTTCGAAATATGCTGCTCACGTCAATATATAATATTTTATTATTATTAAATGAATCAATTAATGATTGCCTTTAAAGTGCTCTTTTGAATTTCTGAAACAATAGATACTTCATACTCCCCCAAAACAAAAAGCTTTCTGGACTCTTTAATGATTTTTAATGTGTAAACAAGTTGTGAGACTGAATGTTCCAGAACTGCAAGTATACATTATAGTACCCTTCCACCACAACAACGAAGTTCAAGGTAAATGCAGATTTCCCTGAATTCATCATGTTTTCAGCAGTAGGATGCTGGCGTGACCCTGGATCTACTTGCTTCCCCTTCCACTCCCTCTCGCCAAATCCTCCTTGGGACTGATGACCGTTAAAGGTCTTGGATTATAAAGTAACTGCCTATATTAAAGCCCCTTCTTCTTCTTGCATTCCTAAGTACCTCATTCGGTGGAGATTCAATTAAACATTTGATTGATGGATAAATGACCAAAACTGATTGCTGACCCAGATAGAGGGCCTACTCAGTGTCTATAATAAGAAGCAAGACGTCAGTGTGGAGCTTAGTCTGTAGCTAGCTCAGTAGGGATGTCCTTAAGACCATAGGCAGGGCCTTGGTTTTGACTCCAGCACAGAAAAGAAAACAGAATAAAACAGAGGAAATATGTGTGCTTGCTTATGAGGCTGCAGCTGCACAACAAACTAGAGTCTTGCCTTAGCCCACAGTGAGGTCAGGCACACCTATGCCAAAATACACATGGCCAGGTGCTCGGCTCCTGGGACATACAAGGCCAGTTGTTCCTCAGCCAGGGTGCTGAGGAACCCCCCTGCCTGGGATTCTGCCTTCGGTCCATTAGCCCACCCAGATGTTATTCAGCCACAGGGCCAGCTCAGCATCTGTCTTCTACTTGACTCTCCCCAGAAATGTGGACTCACCATCGGCACCACACTCTGCCATCCTTCAGCTGTGCTTAACCATGTCTTCTACTTTGCCTCTTGATCTCATTTCCTCCTGTACTGCCTCCTTAATAAATCATGTATGCACATTTAACTTTCCCTATAAGATCTCAAGTCTCCTGAAGATTCTCATATACCCTTTGTATTGCTACAGAATCACACCCCATATGAAGTGAACTGTAATTGCTTTTATTTAAATAAATCTTAGAAGTTTATGAAATAATTCTGAACCAATTTATCACTATTTCTTCATTACAGTCCCACATGAAGATCAGGGCAGATCTCTCTCTCTCTCTCTCTCTCTCTCTCTCTCTCTGTGTGTGTGTGTGTGTGTGTGTGTGTCTGTCTGTCTGTCTGTGTTTCTGTCTGTCTCTCTCTCTTTCACACACACACATACACACTCACACTCACACACACAACCCTTACCTTACAAGTGGAATTGTTAAAATTCCACAGCCTAAGGTCACTCAGCTACTGATGAACAGTCAGGAGACAAACTTCAGGCTTTTAAATCCTGTCTTACCCCACTATACAATTCTCTAGTTTCTTAGCAATCAATTTACCCGAGAAACAGCTTTAAGGAAAATAACAGACCAGCTCCTAACCCAGGAATCAGAGTAGAAAGAAATTGAACCAAGTGCCTTAATTTCCATGTGGCACCATGGTCACCCATCCCCACACCCCCTGAGATTTTAGTTGTCCAAGTAGTGTGCTCTGTGCCACCTCATCCTGTGGATAGGTAGCTCTTTCATCTCACATAAGTGTCCATTTTGCTTTCTTCTGCCTCTTGTAACTAATTAAAACCTTATTACTGTGTTTCCCAAGAAAAATTAAGTGGAAACCCAATGAAATCATTCAGTATTCCAAGACGTGTCTATAAAATGTGTTAGATTCCCAACGCATCCCTTCTGCCTTCTCATGCTTGATCTCGAACCGCACCAGCATTTACCTGAGATCTGAACTTGTGATAAGTTTTTAAGAAAAAGCATCTCTGCAGCTAATGAGATCACTATCCCATAAGTGAAGTGAACCCTCTTTAGAAAAGAATGCTAAGGTGTGGGAAGCACCGTGTAAATGATCAGGGAGTCAGCGATGAATACAGAGTTGGGAGAGATGTATAGGAGGGGAAGAAATGATTTTGAAAAGTTTTCACTAGGGATATGCCCTGGGAAAAGTCTTGAAAGGAATAGGAGGCAGTTTGGAATACAATCCCCATCTGCAGCCCAATACCATATGAGGTACAAAATAAAAATGTCTGCTTTCTATGTAGATGTAGCCATGAGAGAGGCTCCCCACCCCCAGATGCCCAACCCACTGCCTTACCCAAGCCCATGCTTAGCAGAAATCCTGGAACCACAAAATGTCATTTGTGAAGCATTTAAAGAAGTAGATAGCATCAGAATTGGTCCAGAGGAGAAATGAGATGTGAGTCTCTTTACTCTGGTTACTATTTGCAGTGCCCCTTGATGATAGACTTTTAAGAACATATGAGGATATATTTGTCATGTCAGACTAGCATGCCTGTGGCTTCTCTTTCATGATAGATAGCCAAGGTCCACATGGACCCACCTCTATCCAATACCAATTGAATTTGGGTTAAAGCCAATCCTCCAATATACTCTAGGTACACAGAAAGAAAAGTGTCTTACCAGGAACAGGGCACTGCATTATATCAACCAAGTCATTGTAGGGAGATGCATTTGAGAGGAGGCAGGTCTTAGGGACATCTCAAATCACTGTGCAGCTAACCTAAAGGCAAACCAAGTGCAATGCTGTCCTGAATAGCTCCAGACATGATTAAGAAGAGCAGGAGAGGGAAGCCTACAGGATTAGGTGAAAATCTAAGAATTGTGAATTGCACAAAGACCAAACTGCTAAGACCTTCTAAGATAAGCTGAATGATTGGTAATTGCTTGAGCATTAGGAAGATTGTGGGTTAACTGTAGTACAGTCAGTCCAGTGTGTTAACCTACAGGCAGATTTGACTTCTAGTAGACCTGGGTTGTATGAACACATAGCTGCCATACCCTAGCTTTCCAGACACCCAGGACTCTTTCTCTTTTTTAAGATTTATTTATTTTATTAACATTTTTTTCATTTGTTTTACATATTGACTACAGTTTCCCCTCCCTCCTCGCCTTCTGTCCCCTCCCTTCTCCTCTTTCCCATTTACTCCTCCTCCATCTCCATTCAGAAAGGCACAAGCCTCCTATGAGAGTGTGCAAACCATGGCACATCAAGTTGAGGCAGGACCAAGCCCCTCCACCTTTATCAAGGCTGGGTGAGGTAATCCAGCATGGGGAACAGGTTCCCCCCCCCCAAAAAAAAACAGCTAAGCACCAGGGACAGGTCCTGATCTCACTGCTAGGAGTCTTGCAAACAGACCAACTTTCACACACATGCAGAGGGCCTATGTTGGTCCCATGCAGGCTCCCTATTTAGTCCAGAGTCCATGAGCTCTTACGAGGTTAGGTCAGCTGCCTCTGTGGGTCCTCCCATCATGGCCATGACTCTCCTGGCTCATACAATTCCTTGGACTCCCAGAGCTCAGGGCTTGGCTGTGGATCTCTGCATCTGCTTCAATCAGTTACTCGATGAAGGTTCTCTGATGACAGCTAGGGTAGTCATTAACCAGTCTGATTACAGGAGATGAACCTGTAATCTTTCTACACATACCTTGAAGAATGGAGCTGCCTAAATGAGGTATATCTCATGCAAAACTTATTTTAAAAACCTGTCCCCAGCAGAAATTCCGGGAAGTTATAATAAAGGTTGAGATTTAATAATATGGACCAGGCATGACCTTTGCCTAAATAAATCATTACTTATGAGCATGTGGCTAAATATTCAACTAAGAAAAGAACACTTGGGAACTAACTCAGACCCCCTGAACATGGGTCTCAGCTAGAAGGACTGAGCAGTCTAAAGGACCTCAGACAGTGGAACCAGGATGTATCCCTGGTGCACAAAAGGACTTTGGGAGCACATCCCCCATGGAGGGATACTGCCTTAACCTAGAGATAGGAGAGAAGGCCTAGTCCCTACTCCAAATGACTTGACAGATTTAGATGACCCCTCCTGGAAGACATCACCCTACATGTGGAGTGGGAGAATGGGAGGGAAAGGTGGGGGACATGGGAGGGTGGGAGAGAGGGAAAGAGGGAGGGAGGGAGAGAGAACTGGGATTGATATGTAAAATAAAAGAAAGCAAAAAGCAAAAAAAGAACAATGCAAAGTTAAAAAAAGAAAAGAATACTTGATAATGGTGGGTAACATTCACTACCATATACTTATTTAAAAAGAAACAGTATATTTGAGTTTTATTATTAATGTTTTGTTAAACAATCATAACTGTATACATACATGAGGTGTAACATGAGTTTCGTGGTATATGATATAGGATAATTAAATCAGGTTAATTTACATAGCATTACTTTCTTATTTGTGGTTTCGGCAGCAGCAAAGCAAGGTTATAATAATTTGTTTCAGGGACAGTGAGATGGCTCAGCAGGTGCTTGCTGCCTAAGACTGACACCTAAATCCAGTCCTCAGAACTGGGAGTGTGAGGGGAGAGCCAACTTGACAACATTATCCTCTGATCACCACACATATGATGTGCCCGCCCACAATATTAATAAAAGAATTTTTAGTAATAAACTTTAATTATTTCAATTATTTGATATGATTCAGATACTTATATTTTTCAAGAGACAAAAATGGTAAATGTAAATAACACTTCCCTGGAAGAAGAAACATGTGGGATAGGCTTCCAGGAGTTGGAGATGCAGCCAGCAATCTGCATCTCCAAGTCTGAATTCTACCTACCTTCTGTGGGAGATCATCACAGAGTTACGAAGCACGGTCCCTTTGCTACAAAACAGAGAGGGTCAGCAGAACCAGGACCCAAGAATCTAAGATGGGGCAACTAGGTAGCCAGCCTCTGCATCACACGCCACTTAGCTCTCAGAGGTCACTGGCATGGCTTTCGCTTCAAGGTCAAGGCAGAGCCTGGGCGTTCATAGTTCTCAAACTCTGTAAATCAGTCTGGACTGAGGCCCAGGCACCATAATTTTTAAAAGCTTCCTGGGTGATTCTAATGTACAACCAAAGCTGGGGACAACTGATATATGTGGCCGAGACCTAGAGAGGACTTTAAATTGTTGTTCTACCTTCTACCCTAAAAAATGTAATATCTCACCAGAAGAAACTTATTTTGAGATTAAGAATGAAGATTCAAAGTTCAGAGAATCAATGAAGAAAGGTGTGTGTGTGTGTGTGTGTGTGTGTGTGTGTGTGTGTGTGTGTGTGCTGTACTTGCAGCATCTGTGAAATTTAATAATAATTAATGACGTTGGCTACTATAAGTTTTCAGACAATCTAAAGAAAGTTCTATCTTCCTCATAGACTATACATAAATTTGTATCTGTGCCAGTTAAAGGTTTTTTAGGATTATTGGGGACTTTCCTAAACCAACATTAATAAGCTCTGATATAGTCATAGATTTTATAACTACTATAAAATCGGTTTTTTAAATATCACATAAGAATTAAAAGACTGGTAGAAGTCTTGAGTTTGTCCCTAAATTTCTATGCAATTCTAAGTAAGTTGCATAAGCAGGCTAGGATTAATTTTCACTCCATATGTTGAAATTCTTATCAACACTTAAGGTTTATTCAGTCTGTTAAAAAAAAGTCAAGGTGGAGGAAATACATGTTTGTAAAGTATCTTGAAATGTTGACGTGTATTGGAGCTGGCAGGCTGATGAGTGCCATTTCCAGTCCCCCATAGAGCATCAATTTCCTTTTTCCTGCAGCCTGAAGATTATCCTGTAACATTGGTTTATGGTGCTTTCTGTCAAACTGCTAGTAAATCCTCTTTATAATTAAAAAAAAAAAAAGTCAAGTTCCAAATGCAAAGAAAAGGTGACAATCTGAGGGAAACTTAAACTTAAACCCATGACTCAAAAGTTTCGTCAGGCCCCTGAAATATCTGTTTCTATCATCTCTGCTCTCTATATACCGAAATCCTCCCCAACCCTCAGCATCCCATGAGACCTTTGCTACCTAGTACTTCAAACTTCTTACATCTAAAGAAAAGTAGTTGCCACAAAAGAACCCCAAGTAGTTAGTTGCAAGATCCTAAAACATGAACATGTATGATTAAAAGGAAAAGCTCATCTGTCACAGACAGTAGTTCAGAGTTAAGATCCTTTAGTCCATGGTGAGACTAAAGATGCTAGCTAGAGATGCAACCTTTATTTGCAAAGCAAGCAGAGCGCCAAGCTCAAAGAGAACCACCCTCCCGAGTCTTTGTGTTCTTACTGTCCTTCCCATTCACTTCACTATCTGAATGTTAATGCAGAGAAATAAAAAATGTGCACAGAAGATCCAATACCTTTAGTGAATTTTGATTTCTGTTTTCAATTTCTCAGGGGGAAAAAAAACTTATTAAACAAAATGCAGAGTCACGTAGTTCAAGCTACCGACTGTTCATAAAGCAAAATGCTTGATATGCAGAAATTTTAAGTGAGAAGAGATGTCAGGTCTCCAAAAGCCACTATTATCAAACAAAGCAGCCAGAAAATTAATGCACTTGAGATGACTGTGACCATAATCTTGGCTATCAGCCAGCATTCTTCATTTCTCTTGGTAGGAGCATGCTTCAACACTCCTTATTTTACACACAAAGCCCATCTTCATGCCTCAGTTCTTTGACAAAAAAAAAAAATTCTTCCCTTCTTTCCAGAGTACTGCTTTAACTTTCTGACTAGCATTTTACAAACATTTGCTGACCACGGTATTTGAGGAAGAAACACTACAAACAAATGGTGTGCAGCAATAATCAGGATGGCTTTGTTACTAACGAAGAGAAATGGGCCATTTAAAGACCAGTGAGCTTGATTGTCCCACATCCAAATCAAGGTGTCCTTTCCAAGCACAAAAACAACCCTGCCTATGACCTCCTACCACACCTTCCTGAGTCGGTGCTTTTTCTCAGACATTTTAAAGAGAGAATCTTCGTGTTCATGTGAGTGGTCCCATCACCCCTTCCTTCTAGAGCTGCAGAAATAAGAACATCCCACAGAGGATGGCTAGTCTGTGTGTCTTATCAGTCCAAGACACAGTAACAAATTCCAAATGATTGAGGGGTTGGGTGCTTTAGGCTGCCCTGCATTCTGGTTCACTGAAAATGGCCGCTCATTACAAATTACCAGGTAATAAGTAATAGGGCAAAAGGCTTTGAAGGTGGAACCTTCCTTGTATTAATCAAGAAAATGAACACCCAAGAGTTTAACAACAAAATAATGTACCTTTTTGGACAGTTGATATTCTGTTTCTATGCATAGTGACTAATAGTAATGGCTATAATCCATCACATTAGAAAAGTAATCAGCAGTGCTTAGCTGTACCAAATTAAAATTGATTGAGACCTCACATGACCCTGGCAAAAGCTAATAATTACATCATTCTTACGTGGTCAATAGTAAGCAGCCAAAACACTATTTTGGTTTATAATCTCTGTTATATAAAGGCTAGCATAGAAAAATTAAACAAAATAGATCAAAACAAAATAATGTTGATATCTTTTTTCTGAGTAATTACACCAGGAAAATTGTTGCCACCTGCTTTTCATTTGTTATCCCATCTCCTTTTGGCCATGCACCATCCTGGTGCTCTGCATAGTTGATCCATTTTATTCTCATTCCATTCACGAAGGCATGTTGGCACCAGCCTCATATTATAGAAGAACTGAGCATCACCCCAGGAGCCCAGAGCCATAGCCAAGACTCAAATCTAAGTCCATCGGAAACGGATGTCCAGTGTATCCATTCTATCAGTAAGCAGGGAGTCTGTATAATGAGAATGGATGAGTACAAGAAGCATCTCTCACATATATGAGTTTAAATATTGGCAGACAAAGAAAGCTCTCTTAAAAATCATAGGCTATCGTTTATGGTTAGTTTTCTGAAATTTAGTGAGGGATCAGAAGGTCTCAGAGTAGGGTTCCCCTACAGCCACAACTCTTGGCTCAGAGGATGTCCTCAACAGTATGACAGGGACACATGGGTGGCAAAGTATCCCTGATGCCATTTATGTTCATCTTCCAAAAACAAAACAACAACCAAAAAAAAAAAAAAAAAAAAAAAAAAACACTGGGGGATGACCTTGCATAGACAAGTGACAAGACAAATATCATCCATCATTAGAGCCTGTGGATTTATGGGCAAATGGCACTCAGAAAGAATCTTACTGGGCTAGAAAACTAGTTCAGGAGGCAAAGTGCCTTGCCAGGCAAGCCTAAGGGCCCAAGTTTTGATCCTAAGTACTCAAGCAAAAATCTGGGCATGGCAACAAGAGGGAGAGATGGGATGGAGAAGCAAAATGCTCACTGGACATCCAGACTATCATGATAGAGACAGATCAGGGGGTTCACTGGCTATCCAGTCTGGAGGAAATGGCAAGCTCTGGCTTCAGTGAGAGACCCTGCCTCAAAACATAAGGTGGAGAAGTGCCTGAGGAAGATGCCAGCCTTAGGTTCCCATGTGGGCCCAGATGGTGGGAAACTGAAAATACAGGAAAGTGTAGGAAGGAAACAGCGTCTCTGTCTATCCTTCGGTGAAAGAAGCAAACTTAAACTGAGTTGTGCAGTTGTTTCTTCTCCTTTCCCATCCTCCTGACTCTGCCTTTGTGGCAGAGAAAATAACATAGTAAGAAGTGAACCATGATTGCTTTGGCTTAACCAGCCTCCTTCAAATCACCTGAGCTCCAAACAGGAACAAAACTTCCCATCAAGGTCAAGTTAACTTCACTTAGTAGGGTCCAATCACCATAAGGGGAAATTAGCATGATCAGAGCCAACTGTGGTATTTCCTCACAGCTGCTCTGCCTGAGCGTGTACCTGAAGGACCGTCACAGATGCCCCAAATCTGAGCATGGAGCAACATACGGGCTGTAAGCTCATATTCCCATGTTGCTAGGTCTTACATTTGACAACAAAAGTCTGCAACTGCCTTGTGTTTTGGTAATTTATCCTATCAGGTATTCTGCTATGAAAATGTATGACTTTTATGGAACAATGGGAAGTCTGAACATAAATTCTATGTTTCATGATGTGAAGGAAACACTAAATTTTTCTTTATCCAGTATGTGATCATAGATTTCTCTGAAAGTGTGTCACTTTTAGATCTACATAATAAGATGTATGCATGTTTAATCACGTGATAACTAAGGCTTACTTCAAAACAAGGAGGAACATCTCAAGTGAGGACCTGGATGACATAACATTCGTTTTGAGCTCACAATTATAAAAGCTATGAGGCTTCCCCAGGACAACATTTGCCTTTGTTCTTTTTGAACTTTGCAGATGTTAAAAATTTTGCAAGATAAAAGCTTTTTAAAGTTAACCCAAATTAATTTGGATTACCTGAAATTAATGTCAGAAAGAGTTTTTCAAAAGCAGTTTTAAAATCGGTTTAACTTTAAAACTGTTCCTATTGGCTCATTCACTCAAGAGTCCAAAGCAAGAGGACCTATATGAGTTTGAAGCTAGCCTGGGCTAGTGTAAGACCCTGTCTCAGCAAGCAAAAGCAATTCAGTTTTAGAATGAATATTAAATGGGAAAGGGAGATCTAATGCAAAGTACTGTGCAAATAAAAGAAATATAACCTACTCTCTTGGTGATGAGAATAAATGCTATTTTTGTCTCTTAATTGTTACATTTTTATATTTTGAATTTGCTAAAAAGAAACTATATTAGGCTTGTAACTACAAAGTAAAACAAGCTGATAATACAATGTGAAATGGAAAGTTAACAAAATTGTAGATAAAGGAGAAATTTGTTCTGTCTCCCAGTACATGAGTGCATGCGTGCATAATGTGTGTAATATGTGCTTAAAACAAACAACATTAAATTGTCCATGGAAGTTTGTCTGATTATCTCTGGATGATGTGTTAGTAGTCATTTTTATTCACTTCATTTTGCCTCTGTGTATGTTTTCTCCATTTAATAAGCAAAATGTAATAAAAAATCTAGAGTGAGAATCATCCCAACTCTCCTTGCAGTAATATACTAAACTTTAAAGTCAGTTGCTATAATTTCCTTGACCAGCCAGCATTATGTGGTAATGCTCTCACCTTCATAGACTCAATTCCTTGATCACGTGTCTCCCTCTGCTTCCCTTCCAGGTATATCCATGCCGATCCCAGTCTTTGGATTGCAGGATGACTCGAAGGTCTTTAAGGAGGGGAGCTGCCTGCTCGCCGATGACAACTTTGTCCTCATAGGTTCTTTTGTGTCATTTTTCATCCCCTTAACCATCATGGTAATCACCTACTTCCTCACTATCAAGTCACTTCAGAAAGAAGCCACCTTGTGTGTGAGTGACCTCAGCACTCGGGCCAAATTAGCCTCCTTCAGCTTCCTCCCTCAGAGTTCTCTGTCGTCGGAAAAGCTCTTCCAGCGGTCCATCCACAGGGAGTCAGGCTCCTACACGGGCAGGAGGACGATGCAGTCCATCAGTAATGAGCAAAAAGCGTGCAAGGTGCTGGGCATCGTGTTCTTTCTGTTTGTCGTAATGTGGTGTCCATTCTTCATCACCAACATCATGGCCGTCATCTGCAAAGAGTCCTGCAATGAAGATGTCATTGGAGCCCTACTCAATGTGTTTGTCTGGATTGGTTACCTCTCCTCAGCTGTCAATCCACTGGTCTATACACTATTCAACAAGACTTACAGGTCTGCCTTCTCCCGGTACATTCAGTGTCAGTACAAGGAAAACAGGAAGCCACTGCAGTTAATTCTAGTGAACACTATACCGGCATTGGCCTACAAGTCTAGTCAGCTGCAGGTGGGACAAAATAAGACCTCAACAGAAGATGCTGAGCCAACAGGTAATGACTGTTCTATGGTTACACTAGGAAAAGAACACTCAGAAGAGACTTGTACAGACAATGTCAACACCGTGAACGAAAAGGTTAGCTGTGTGTGAGGGATTGGTTGCTGTGACAACCTCACTTGGCCAAGGTTTTAGCCCTTGTGTGTGGGGGCAGGGATAAAGAGGCTGGGACAAATCAGGCTACTCCAGTGACTCAACAGTATCTATATGCCTCATTGCACTCTGTATGAAGAGCAGTGTGTCACAGAATGTGCACTTGGGCAATGTCCTAACAGCATTTAAGCTGAGTGTTATGGTCTTGTCCTTGTCCTTTTAACTTTGTCAGTGAGATCTTTCAGATCATTGTACTTTATTGTACAATTATAATGATACATGAAATCAATCTAGTTCACTTCTATTATTCAAATAGAAACCTGCTGCCATGATGTTGATGGGTGGCACGGGAGTGAGTTGGTGACCTATTATTGTATATAAAAATAGCTAGAAATACTGAAAATAATAAATAGGCTCTTTTAAAAAAAGCATTTAAAAGTCACCATGACACATATTTTGAAAATAAAAGAATAATATTCTGAAATTTGTATTGCTAATATAATTAATTGAAATACTTGACAATATTTTTCATTCTTGCCTTTTCATAGACGCCATTTTGACATGTTCACAAGATCGCTGGCATTTGCTGCATTTGTCATTTAATTCTCAGATGTGGAAGGGTTTTAAATGTTATTCAATAACACGCTGCTTTCTCTTCTACTACTTGGGCTTTACCTGAATTTGCAATGTGGTCTTGTTTCGTATATTTTCCTCTCTGTAAACTATCAAAGGAAAATTTTGCTTTTTGAAATACAGTTCTAGAACTCGCTTCAAAGAAACAGCATCCTGGAGGTATTTGGTCACTCACTACAGGACCACTGCACTGCGCATGCACCCTTTGAGCTGTGACCAGTACATTGATTTGACTGACACAGCTAAACAATAAACTCAGGTTTCTCGCTGTTAGCAGTAGTTTCTTAGACTATTTATGTTAAAAAAAAAAAAAAAGTCATGTGACTTTCCTATTGACACTTAATCAGGTAAACTGACGTTTTCAAAGGGCTGGGGATGTAGCTCCATGTGTAAGAGTGTTTGTCTAGCATGCAGAATCCCCAGCACTGGGAGCATTGGGGAAGCACTAACTTGGATCCCCAGGGCACCGTGATGCATGCCTGTAATCCTAGCCCTTGGGAGATGCAGGTCAGAGAATCAGGAATTCAGTCATTCTCAGCTACTTATTGAGTCAGTGTGGACTGCATGAAATCCTGTCTCCAAAAAGAAAATAAATAAATATAGGCTTTTCTAAAAATTGATACTTTCAGATCAATGTGTTTATATTATTTATTAAAATGGGTTAGATTGGTTCCACAGTGATCTATGTACTGTATCTTGTGAGTGGAGCAGTTCCTTAGTTATTAAGGGTATAAAAATTAATTTGTAAGAGCTTTACATTTAAAAATGACAACTTAATTGATCATTGTCAACAAGTATGAACAGATTTATTCTGAGAATCAATCAGTTCGATTTCTTTCTTACCCGACTCAGAGTTTGTATTTACTCTTGAAAAAAATTTTTTTTCCAGTTTTTCTCATTTGCCAAGCAGGCAAGAAAATGGGAAAATATCAATTAAATCAAGGATTTCAGCTTATATATATAGAAATAAGCACCTCATGACTATCAAGGTTTAAAGCAATATTTTTTCCTACCCTGTAAAACTACATTCATTTTACTCTGACAGACACTAGCTCCCAATTAAAAAGCAAGTATCAGTTACCATAATGTTTGGTAGAAACTACAGACTAACAGGTCAACCACTGTTAGTCCATTTGACACTGTGATGCACAAGAGTGAATTGCACATTACTGTTGGAACAGATGATAGATACGGGGGAAAATGCTGGAAGATTTTTATTGACTATAAAGGTGTTTTGCTGTAAGCCTTTGGGAAATGTTCCAGGTTTGGCATTAAAGAATGTAGAAAGCTTCATTATGTAAGTTGGAAATGCACTAATGTTTTCCCAGGTTTGCCTTTACAGGCACTTTGAATGGTGATCGTTGCTTCAGACATAGAATTTTAGTATGTCCCTAGGACTTAGGTTGTATTTGAAAGGAGCTAGTCTTCAATTATTAGACCATAATGATTGATAAAAACAGAAGTGTTAGGAGGTCTACTGTAATGTGTGTTGCCTTAGTTTAACACTGTACACATGTCAATATGCATTAGAAAAAGATTATTAATTTTAATCCATGAACTTAATTCATCAAGATGAACATAAATACTGCCTGGCAGATGTCTTTTGACTACAGATATATAACCAGTGTGTATGTGGTTTTTCTCTCTGTAAGTATCCATTGGAGTGTATATAAGAAAACGTGTACCTGTATATATGTACAGACATGTTCCCATGCACTTTATTCAATATTTATATATTTATATGGAAGAAGAGCAAGTTGGTGAAAACACACACATGTGCATGTTTGAATCATGTTGATCTAAATGTGAATTCATGTTCTAATATTCCTATGACCTTCCATGTCTGCCAAAGGAGGTTACTGTGTAACAGAGATACCCTTTAAATAAACTGGAAATTGCTTTAATTGTATGGAAAGATTTTAACACAGGTCTATCAGGGTGTTGAAAATAATAGTCTGTGTTCCGTGTATCAATCTTAAATTGAATGGTAACTTAAGGCCTGTCTTTAGTCTGGGTTCTTCCTGACCTCTATGGCTCTTCAGATACACTCCTCTTCCCAGGAGGTGGGGAAAGACCATCTAATGATTTATTGATCCATGACGAAAGGATTTGTTTCTGGACAATACTATTAAAAGAATAACAAACTTCACACTTCTTTAAGTTGAATGACATGTTATTCTAGACTTAAGGGATTCAATGCCATAGTTAAGGAAATCTCAGTTAAAACTTACAAAATCTATTTGGCCACATCGCCATCTTATGGTCAGTTTTGGAAAATGCTACCATAGCCCAATAAAATTGTGACTGGGCTGCTTTTAGCAAAAGGGTTCTTCACCCATTTTGTGCACTGATGAAACGTATTTATAAAGTGTTGTTATTCTGTGCCATATGTAACAAATACAGTGAAGATTTATTTTATGTACTGATTTTAATCTATTCTAAGATATTTCAAGAATGAATGATTAATTGCAAATAAAGTATACTAAAAACAGTGAGTCAATAGTTGTGTTTGCTCAAAGGAATTGCCTCAAAACTTCCAGATCTCCAAACTGAGGACAGTTGGAAAGTAAAGGCCTGGACTTCTGAATTCAGCCACATCACAAAGCTAGAACTCACTTCTTCAGTTTCAAGGTCATGAGTCAGTTTCCAGTTATACACAGAAGAGAGATGCTCTGTGTCTCATTGATGTCGTCAAGAGATAGAGGCATGCCTGCAGGTACACACAGGCACAGGTGCATTACCATACATGCACAAGCACACACACATTCTTTCACAGGGACCATAGTTAATCAAGGACATAGAGCATCATTAAATAGGTCAGAGAGTCGCCTGATTCATCTTTTTATCTTTAAGCATAGAGACAAGCAGGGCTTCATAAGTGCATGCCTATAACCCCAGCACTGAGGATGTGGAGGCCACCCTGAGCTACATGGTACACTGTTTCCAAAATAAAATTAAATAAAGAAGGTATAGAGATAATTACAAACAGGGATAACGGTCTTCTCCGGGTTGTTGTACCTCATGTGTTGAGCACCTAGCTACTGTATGCCAGCTGTTAAGCTGTTTTTGCTCATTTTACATAAATGGGCTCTTCACAATGATCCTAAAGGTAAGAATAGTCCTTTTGAAGGTGAGGACACTGATACTCAGTTAGTGACATGTCAAAAGTCACACAGCTAACAAGAAATGTGGCAGTTCAAGCCAGAGGCATATGATCCAAATCCATAAATGCTTCTCCCAACTTCATTCAAGTGGTGGAAAGAGTACCTTTCACAACCCGAACACTCCAGTGTCCATCTTGGCTTCTCCTATACACTTAGTTACGAACTTGAGTCATCCTTGTCACCATGCACCTCATTGTTGTGTCTCTAGAATGGACCTGCTGCGCCCTGCCTGGCTAAATGACAGAGATGGATTCATCATATCACAGCTGTAGCTGTCCATGATAACCTGCAACACACTGGAAATGTTAGAAATGGGTTTGTTTGCTTCAGTTTTTTT
Organism: Phodopus roborovskii; assembly: GCF_943737965.1. Lineage (NCBI taxonomy): Eukaryota > Metazoa > Chordata > Mammalia > Rodentia > Cricetidae > Phodopus > Phodopus roborovskii. The sequence continues at coordinate 39,474,958 of NW_026126511.1, read as the reverse complement.
GTTTGTTTGTTTTCATTATTATAAAGCTAAAGATTCAATTTGGGTCTTACACTGCTAGGCAAGTATTCTGCCACCTAACTATGCACCAATGCCTAGCAAACCCAATTCAGCCACCCATCCTTGATAGATCAATTGGAAGAGCCAAATTAATGGTGAAAACAATAAAGAAGGATTTATTCAATGAGAGATGAAGAGATTTGGAAGGCAGAAGTTAGCTAAGCAGTCCTACCAAGGTGTGGTCCTGCCCAACATTTTCTCAGATCCCGAAGTTAGTTTCTCCTGCATCATCATCTAATAAGCTGTAAGTCTTTCCCCCAAAGACAAGTTTCTCTTCTGGCTGACAAAAGTTCCTTCTCTGGTTGTCCCCAGGGCATGGACATTTTCTTTTCCAACAAGAGATTCCTGAGAAATTCTATTTACTGAGGGATCCATTTGTTTCAATAGTCTGATAGGGAAAGACTAGGACACAAGTATGCCTTTTGAATGGATTTGTTCCTGCCAGGCAGGCCTCTATTTTAACAAGAGACTAAAGCGTATTGGCCTTGGGCAGAAACCAAAGGCAAACACTCTAGACACCAAGAAGAAAAACGAGAAAGAAATTTGAGGAACAGTAATGTTTTCTGGGTGTCTTGCAAATGATCTACAGAACAAATAGGTATTCTCTGATCTTCCATAATTCTTATAAATGTTTACAATTTAACATTAGGAAGGAAATCGAATTTCCTAAATGCATGTTGTATTCATATCTTTTCTTCTCCTACACCTATTGCCCCCAACTCTTTCTGGGCCTCCTGACTCCCTCTCAAAAGCATGACATCTCAATTTATTATTGAGATACATGCACACACACACACACACACACACACACACACACAAGACCAACGGGCTGAGTCCATACAGTGTTGTTCAACTGTATGACTATGTAAAAGGTTGACCTCTGGATAACCTTTCAGTGAGCTCATCCCTGGAGAAAATTGATTCTCCTCTCCCTCTTGGAGCAGCCATTTGCTTATAGTTCTCCTTCTAGAGGAGGCCCCTCTGAGATTTTCCCTGTCCACATAGTCATGTGAGCTGCTGTTGTCAATATGCAAGTCTTATTTAGCCAACTGTAAGATAGTGTCTTCTACATATGACAGTATTATCACCTAACACTGAGTTTAGCCCATAATAACGACTTGAAAAAAATCCATAACTTTGAGAAAATTAGGAATATTACTAAATTCTTCCTCATGTTTTACAGCTTATGGGTATTTAACACAATCAATAATTATACCACCTCTTGATGCTTAGTGATTATTTGTGTATGAGTTCAAAAACAAATGGTTTCTTCTGAATAACATTAATGATATACACCCAAGGGCTCTGACCTTCCTTGTTATAATACAATTTTTATTGAATTTTGGTTTTGAGTTTCATACATGTCTATAATGCACTCTGGTTACCCTCACCTCTCACTCTGCTTTCCATCCCAACCCTGCCGGACCCCTCTTGTCTACAAGTCCCTCTCCTACATCCATGTCTGTTTGCTCTGATTTATGACCCACTGATTTTAACCAGGACCTCTGTATGTCCATGGGTTTGGAACTGTCCATTGAAGCTTTGTGAGCTCATCCAGGGGCACAACACTGAAGCCGGTGTCTGCCTCTCCTCCAAGTAGCCAATAGTTCAGCAGAAGGGATGGGGCTCTGGCAGCTCCTTCCTGCTCCGTGATGGAGTAATGACAGGCCCAGAGGAAGCAACCTCAGCTGCTGTAGACCATAATTGCAATGGCTGTCGTGCCCTAAAGGTAACATTTCAACACCTTTTGTCTCATCCCCTGGCTCTTACCTCCTTTCCTTCTCCATTTCCTCAAGGTTCCCTGAGCCTTACTGGGGGAGATATAAATGTCCTGTTTGAGGCCAAGCTCTCAATCATCGCTTAATTCTCAGGACCTAAAGCAGCCATATGTCTCTGCATTCACTCACTGCACTGCCTCATCGCATTTGCTTACTGCATTGCCTCACTGAAAAGCCTCACTGCATCACTCACTGCATTGCCTCACGGTGTTCACTCACTGTGCTCACTTACTGCACCAGCTTACTGTATTCTCTCACTGAATTGGCTCCCTGCATTGCCTCACTATGTTTGCTCACTGTGCTGCCTCACTGCATTTGCTCACTGTATCACCTCACTGCATTCACTCACTGTATCACCTCACTGCATTCACTCACTGTATCACCTCACTGCATTCACTCACTGTATCACCTCACTGCATTCACTCACTGTATCACCTCACTGCATTCACTCACTGTATCACCTCACTGCATTCACTCACTGTATCACCTCACTGCATTCACTCACTGTATCACCTCACTGCATTCACTCACTGTATCACCTCACTGCATTCACTCACTGTATCACCTCACTGCATTCACTCACTGTATCACCTCACTGCATTCACTCACTGTATCACCTCACTGCATTCACTCACTGTATCACCTCACTGCATTCACTCACTGTATCACCTCACTGCAGAGCATCACTGCATTCGCTCACTGCACTTGTGCACTGTATTGGCTCGGTACATTCACTCACTATATTGGCTCACTGCAATGTCTCTCACTGAAATGCCTCACTGCATTTGCTTACTGCAAAGCATCACTGCAAGTGATCACTGCAAAAAAAAAGTTTCTCAGGTTGAGGCTAAGATTAGCATATATATATATATATATATATATATATATATATATATATGTGCTAAATCTTAGCAGTTTAAGCCCACATCAATTTACCCACACACTAGAAAGTCTCACCTCAGGCCTAAGACGTGCTGACATACATTCTTCACTGGGATTACAGTACCAGGCATAAATCTCCTCTTTTGGAATGAGCCTCAAAACTAATAATCCGAGATTGGTTGGTTAGCCTTCTTAACACAACTCTTATTTTTCAAAGGGGAAAAAAGATAGCTCATTCTGAAGCTAAACAAATATGAATGACCACAGCCTTGGAACATTGATTTAGATTACCCCAAATCCCGTGCTTCAACATGGTAACAGTGTGATGAATTTTTTACAGTAGTGGGACAAAGAAAATTATAAATCAAGGCATTTTTAAAGTACATTGGTTACAGCACAGTGGAGAAATCTCAGCTATAGGCCTCATATACTGTCTGATGATACTCTCGGCCTTTCGTTTAGTGAAAACTGGGGGTTAAGTTAATATGTTCCGAAAGCCTTTGTCTGTTAATCACAGGATGTCAGGACAGACTTAGAACTATTTAGGGGGCTAGAGATGACCCAAGATAAACGCTGTTGGCTCTGAACCTCTCCACTGTCATTGAAGTTCTAATCAGTTAATCATCCATGAAGGAAGTTCCATTGCAAGCTCAGTTCATTTCTAGGGACTTCCATTCTCCCCTCCATAACAAGCATGCCATTACTGCAGCGGTGAGAACACTCTGTCTGGCAAGCTGGCATTGTAATTCATAGAGTTCACAGCTGGTTAAGACTATCAATGCGCTTTCTATGTATTAATTAGTGTTCTCTAGAAAAACAGAGCTGATAGAATGAATATACATCCCATATATGGAATTTATTAGAGTGCCTTAGTCCAAGAAGCCAGTAATCATTTGGTCCACAAGGCGGGATGTCTCAGCTGGTCTTCGGTATATGTTGGAACACCAAATAAGTAGGCTTTAATACCAGTGAAACAAAACTGAGGTTGAGCAGGCAAGGAGGAAAAACAGCTTCTTTGGTCCTTCTCCTTTATATAGGCTGCCACCAGAAAGTATGGCCCAGATTTCAAGCTGGTCCTCCAGCCTCAAATGACCTGGATTTAAAGTGGGTCTTCCTGCCTGGAATGATCCAGTAAACTAAAAAAGCCATCACAAGTGTACTTAGGTTTTTGTTAATTCCATGTGTAGTCAAGTTGACAACCAAGAATGGCAATCACACTCTCCCAGGCTCCATACAAAAGCTAGCTAGTAGGGTCAAAGCTTCAGTTCAGTTCCAGCTTGATTTCTCTGCATGTTCCAATGAAGGTATGCGGTGTCTTCAGCAAGAGAGTTTATCAACTAGTTCTGGTAGGCAACCAGGAGGAATGGCAAGAGCCTTGTGATTTAACACCAGTATGTTCACACGACCCAGCACACCATGAAGTCTTTTCAGATAGCCTATTTAGAGTCTAATTGTGGCTGGAGAGGGACAGACAACTCAGACTTGGTTTGCCGCTCTTGTGTGACTGTGGGAAAATGTTTATTCTACCTGGAAGCTAGAATAAAAGACTTAGGGATAAGGGTGGAGGAACCTGTCCTAGGTCTGAACTTATCTGAATGTTGGAAAGCCTGGTCCTTCAGACATCAGTGAACCATAGCAAAGAACATCCTGGAACTCTTAAATTCTATACATGGATTTCACATGGCGGTAGCTGACTTTCAGAGCAGAACCATCAATGATCTAAAACTTTTGTAAGCTATAGAACCAAAGGTGGGCATCGGCATAAATGAGTCTGACTGTGGCATTATCCCACAGTCAGGTCCTCCTTTGGACAGCTTCTTCACCATTATAAGATAAACTTCTGCTCTCTTTAGTAGTTCCTAGGCTTCCTAAAGAGTAATTGAACCTATTACTTGAGATCAGTTTCCTTGAAGGGTTAAAATTTAAGAGCCCAAATAGATTTAGAACCCACAGTGACAAACAACTTTTTATTTATTTATTTTTTAAGCTAGATTATTGTTGACAAAGAGCCAAGGTCATTTAGGTCTTTATTTATAATTAAAATTATGAGATTTCCAAATGGTGTTTATTCTGCCTCCTAGAGAACAGCACAACATGTACTTCCTGTCCCACATTTCTTTCTGATATTGGAAAGTAATGTATGCCATTACTCATCATATCTGAGTAGGGTGACTCTGAAAACAGAGCCAAGAGTGAGGTACAGATTGCCAATGTGCAAGATGATAAGGGGAAGAAAATAAGGTTAGATAGAGAAGATGAAATGTCTATGCGTGTATTATATTTGTGGCTGCTGGAGATGTAGCCACCCATCTAAGCTGAATGGAGCACGTCATTTATTCTCTCAGCAGTTTGGTTAATAAAAACCCCAGTGTGTACATTCTACATAAAGATTGATTATATATGGGAAGTCTGAGGACAGCAGTATCCTTGTATGGAGAGGTCTTGTATGGAGATTATTCAGTGCACTTCACAAAATGGGTGTTTATTTTATTCAGTCCTCCAACTTTTCCACAAATTAACCTAGTTAATATGCAGCATCACATGCTGCCTGAAGGGGTGCACAAGACAAGATGATCCCTGACTGTTTTAGCCACCCTAGACACTGGTGGGCCAACAACAAACGTCTTCAGATTGTTGTAGAATTCATAAATGTATTTTAAGTAAAAGAAAATAAAGGAAAATTAGAATATTAGATTATTAGATATCACTATTTCCAGACTCCATTGTTAATGTTCTTCATTCTAAATCTAAACAGGTTCACAATGGATGCCACCAAGAATCAAATGTAAAAGGGGGCAGTGGATAAAACATCATAGACAAGAGCTTTATAAAATAACAAACTCAAAAAGGAAATAAGCAATGATCAAGCCAAAAAAAAATTTTCAACACATAACATATTGAATCATTTGTCTCTTTGGTGCTGTAAAAATAGGCTATACCACTTGTCTATGTAATCTCTAGAAGGAGATTTTCTTATGAATTACAAGGAAAGTGTGTAGTTAGTTATTCATGAGTGACGTGAATCTGACAAAATTAAACCACCAAAATGTTTCCAAGGGCAATTGGAATGATTTGCATGAAATGTCATGCTTTAGCCAGCCTTCTAATAGAACACAGAGAACGTGACTATGATTAAATCATCTCTGAACTTCTCTCTGCAGAATGAGAAACTGTGGCCCACGCTTCATCTTGTTCCCATACACAGAATAGACCCAACAAAGTTCAAGAACTCACTAGAACTACTTGAATCTGGGGGTATAGCTTAGGAGAAGACCGTCTACCTAACATGTACATGTTTTATCCTCAACTTTAAAAAAAAAAAGACTAAATCTGGAATCACAATCACTATAATGATACAAACAAATTATTTTAATAATAACCAGAAGAGATAAAACACTGATGTTAGAGAAATATTTATGTAATTATTCTTTGAGAAATTTGCCTTACTGATGCCAAAAGATAAGTGAACTATTTCTTCTTTGGGTATGAATAGTTTTTATTTATATATGTAAACAATGTATGCTGATCATAGGCACTCCTAACATTCCCCTTCCTTCATGACATCTCCTTTAAAACAATGATAACCCACTGAGACAGTTAGTGCCGCCTGTTGGAAGGTTGTCTGGTCTTGTTGGCTTGATCTTGTGGCTAACCACATCTGTAGTGGGTTCACAAGTACACCAGAGTGCCATGTCTAGAAAGCAGCATTTCACAGCAGTCCTCCACATCCTTCATCTCTTATACCCTTTCAACTCCCTCTTCTGCATGTTCCCTGATTCTTGTCGTGGGGATTAAGTGGGGCTAATAGAGACAGTCACTCAGGTAGGATGATTACTATCTGAATGAGGTAATCGCTGTGTTGTTTAAAATGGGGAGTAGTCTGACTAGATTCTAAGAATCTGAGGAAGTTACAGTCACTTGCAGATAGGTAAATAATGAATATCTAAAGTAGAAATTAGGTCTCATTCTCCTGAGACTGGAGGCAGGCTGGTAGTCTGTATATAGTGTTAGGAATCCTCCCTTTGATAATTGAGAGGTGCGGGTAAGAGCTATTAATTCAGCCTGCTTGTTTGTGGTTTGGGCTGGAAAGGCCTTTGCTTCAACCACTACGGTGTCTGAAACAATAGCATATCCTGCTTTGCGTAACTCCTTCATATGGGAAGGAGCTGCCATCCGTGGACCATGTATAAGGGACCTGAGATAGTGCTACCTCCTTTTCAGTAACACAGAGAGAGAAGAGGTGAGATAAATCTGGAGGTGTAGGACTGGAGCCTGGAGGAGGGCCTGTTGAAACTTACAAAATAGCATAGTACCAGGGGCTAGAAGAGATTTGCGTGAGGGGACAGGGCTGCTTTATATAGGCAATAGACAAGAGGAGAGAGAAGGAATCCAAGAGCATAAGAAGCCAGACATTCCTGGAAAAGATAAAGAGTTTCATCCTTTGTAGTAGTGACTGGATTAAGTGTTTGCTTTCTAGGGCAATGGCCTTATGAGTTGGAGTAATGGCTAATCCCAGATAATCAGGTGCCTGGTACCAGGGCTTCCCTAGAGTTGGGAAGGCGATAGAAAACTGAGCTCTAGGGGAGGGTCTCATCCACAGGAAAGGTCTGGGAAAAGGAGACTTTTGTGGCTCTTTTTTGTGGGGAAGACAGGAGGAGGGGACAGGAAGGGATGCTATAATGCAATTGGGCCTAGGGAAATTGCCTGGTTGCAGCTCCAAGGGTAGTGGAGGGTGGTCAGATGAAGAGCCAGCCATAACCTTAAAGACCATGGCTAGGGTTACCACTGCTTCCAAGAGTACTAGAGGGGTGCTGGACACTCAAGGGTCACTTCCTCAGACCCGGAGAAACATTTACACCAACCAAGGGGGAACTCATCTAATTGGTACTATTGGATAGAATGCTGAGTGACTTGTGAGCTGGAAGGTGTGTTTATTGCAGATGGACTGGAGATAAGGGATAGGGTCCCAGTGTAGTTTAGACCCCAAGGGGAGAGCACAGGCACCAAGAGTTTCAGCACCAAACCATAAGCAAGTGTGAGTGTTGCAGTTGTAACTCAAGGCATTTGTAACAGCACATACGAAACCCGCGCAAAACCAAATCCCAACAAACAGAAGAGTTTGGCACACAATCCTATTCCCAAACATGGAACCATTGACAATTGATGGAAGAAAGTGAAACAGTTTTTCTAAAAGTTTAGTCCCTGGTGAGTTGGCCACTCTCCAGTATAAGACCACACAGGTAAAAATATTTGTGCAGCACAGATTATGTGTGTGTGTTTGTGTGTGTCCACCAAGGTCTAACCTTGGGAAAGATATGACTCTTCCTAGTGATTCCAACTTCCTGTGTAGGGTAAATAATAGACCTTGATAAAGAAGTATTATTTGATTATCAAAGTGAAAAATTCTCTACAAAAAAAGGTCGCTCTTGGTTGGATAGACAGAATGATAGCACATCCTTCCTTGTCTCTCCTCTTGACTCAGCTTTTTGCCTAGAGAACAAATTTAGCATAAGTTTCTCTCAAACAGAGTAGAAATGCATAAACTCTGTCCTTCATATTAGTGGGTAGGTTCAAAAATAACTTTCTGATATGCTCTTGGTACTTCCTGTACCAATGACGAGAAGAATTTTGACTTGAAAATTCATATTTTAAATGTGTTAGACATGCTAGTCAGAGAAGTTGCAAAACCTCTGTTTTCTTCAGAGGATGTAGAATTTACTGGATCAAGAACATCTAACAGGCCTTAAAGAAATAGAGGTACACAACTCACTTCGTACCACATCTGAAAGGTAACCCACATTAAATCCTCCACACTCACTAAAAGCCTCCTAGGCCATGGCCACCTCCCTCAAACTTTTTCTCGCCTGTCTTTCTTTTTATCATCTTTCTACCAGTCACTCTTCTAGCAGCTTGTAACATGTGCTGACTCAAGATCCACAATGGCTTGGCCTTTGATCTTGTACAGTTGCCAATAATCACTTGATCTTCCTGTTGTACCTTTTACAGATGTTTAGAGAAGGGCTGATCATGTTTTAGGTTCTCCATAAAGGGACATAACTTTCTTCTGAGCCCTACCTGAGGATGTGCGAGACCAGATTCTAGCCAGAGACCCTTTTCCCAATCCAATCATCTGTAAGGAGCTGTGTGAGATGTTCCCAGAGAGGATCCTTGGCGAGAAAAGAGTCACCAGATTTATCCAAAGTCTACATGCTTAATCAAAACCTTCTCTGCAAAGTGAATCCATTGACTTCTTGTTCCGGTCAGTGTGGCTACTCATTAAGGCTTTGCATTCCTCTTTCTTTCCATTTTCCCTGCCAATAGAACTATTTGCAATTTCCCATCCAAGCCTCTTCTGAAAAACAGAACTTTCACAATAGTTGACACTTTAAAAGATATTATAAGGAGCATGCCAACCACTTTTCTAATGGTTCGATCTGAAAAAAAAAAATAGTTGCCATTAAAAAAAATTTTTTTTTTTCAGAAGCGTGAATACAGAACCCTAGGAAAACAGTGGATGGGAGATGAGTCAAACGCAATGGTGCTTTTTCACTGCTTGCCTCAGAATTGTGATTTGATGACCTTTATGGAGCAATCGCTGAGTTCTGTGATTAAAATAGTCACATTACAATCTACAGGAAATTGGACAATTTAGGAAGAAAAAAAATCATTCAAACTTCAGTGGAGGAGAAAATCATTTGGTAACTAAATTAGAAACATTTATGTCATCAGTTTGACGGAGCCCTTACACCTACTGGTGTTATAAAACTTGTATGTTCCAGAATGTCTGCATTATACCTGCCAGGGAGGGGAACATGGATTTTAATCTCTCCAGATCAGACTTATAAGACAAATCAGAGAATGGTAAGTTAGGCATGGGGGTGCACACCTGTAAGCCCACCACATGGGAGGCAGAGGCTGAATGAATTCAAGGCCAGCCTAACCTATAGAGAGAGTTCCAGGACAGCCAGGACTACACAAAGAAACCTTGTCTCAAAAAAAAAAAAAAAAAAAACAGGAAAGTAAAATATTACTCCTGTAGTGCAAGAGTTATTCTAACTATTCATATTATTTTTTGTTTGGTTTGGTTTGAGGTTTTGTCTTGTTGTTTGATTGTCTTGTTTGGGTTTTTTGTTTGTTTGCTTTTTTTTTTTTTTTTTTTAGATAGTGTCTCACTGTGTAGCCCTGGTTGGTCTGAAAGTCGTCACTATGTAGATTAGGTAGACCTCAAACTCACTGTGATCAGCTTCTGCCACTTCCTCTGCCTCTGCCTCTGGAGTACTGAGATTACCATATAGCAAGATGGTTAATGACACTGTACCACCACCACACCTGACAAATGATTCATATTCTTTAGATTTACAGCAAGAAAACAATATAATAGAGCTTAGGTAATTTAGTTTTAAAGAATATCATAGTGAGTCAAAATTCTTAGGGAAAAAAAATCTAGTGCTGAAAGGTTTAGAAGGTCAGTAGAAATGGATCACAAGCTTAGGAGTCACACAGGCATTACTTTGCATCTTATCTCTACCATTTACCAGCTATGGGGAACAGCTATTTATACTCTGCAATCCTCAGCTGTTAAATGTTCATTGTTACGTTCCAAAATGAAAATTCTCCAGCACCTCTCCCCATCCTTGGTGCAATATTGGGAGATTGTGGGATGTCTGAGGCACAGGGCATGGCTAGGAGATGCAGACCACTAGGGGTGAATCATCAGGATTGTAACATAGTCGTGTTTCTGGTTTTGTCTCTACTTGCTGTCAGCCACATGTGGGAAGTATCAACCATGGGCTTCTGCTGCTCAGGACCAAAGCTCTTCCCACTGTGACTTCCCCATTGTGAGGAACATGAGCCAGAACAAATCTCCTCTGGGAGAAAAATGTTTTTTAATCAGTCGTCAATCTAGCCCATTCCCAATATATTTTCATGAAGGTTTAGAAAAATAGCACATTGAGGAATTTTGCAATGTAGAAACTATTAGACTTTAAAACAAAATAATAAAACATTATTTGGGGTTCTTTTGCAGATACACTTTAAAGGGGAGGCATTTGCTTTCCTGCCTTGTCTTGTTCCCAAAGGTCTGAGGACTCCTTCCCATAGGGAACCACAAAATAGGCCTCTCAGCCCCCCTTGGTTGTGTCCTATCAGATGCAGATAGAATGGGAGTGATGATTTCAACACTGTTTCTCAGAGATGAGGGAGACACAGGCCTGGCACTTCTACAAGTGAGAAAGACCAATGGCCTGCTCCATCCTGGACAACAGCTGGCAATACAGAAGACTCCTTTCAGCTGCCAGTGGACAGGCAGAGAACAAAAATCAGATGCATTGGCAAAATCTAAGCATAAGATTATATGGAGGGGGTAAACCTCCCCACCCAAGCACTAGTCACGAGCCCCATGAGGCTTTGGGACTATGGTATTTGGGCTCTTGAAAAGGAGCCTTTCCTACCAACCTTTAAGGCAGAAAGGGAGGCAGGTACAGGGTAATTCTGATTTAGACAAACATTATTTTCTCTGAAATGTTACTACTTAAAGTAATAGAAAAATATGATTTCAAGTTATAATTTCCTTAAAATAGTGTAAAAAACTGTCAGTTGTGTTGGCTTGAGGGGGCAAGAGGCTCATTCTATTCCTACCAACCATCCTTGGAGCAGTAAAAAATTTCCATTTTTTTATTACTGGGTGACATCTGCTGGGCATCTGTTGTCAAGCAGCCTGAGCCCTTCAGAAACCAAGAAAAAAGAGCCAAAAGAGCTGCCAACCCCCCAAATGAATCTTCAGCAAGTACAACAGACACAGCTCTGCCCCTTGTCTACAGAGACCTTCCTCATGTAGGAAAAGTGGATCCTATGAAGGTGATAGTCAATACTATGGTACCCACAGCTTACAAGTTTGAAATCACAGGCACCTGTGGGTGTTGTAATGATTATGTGATGAGATGCTGCTAATGACAACCATGAGATAGAACGGAAGATGGGAAAATAGGCAGAAACAGGTACTCAAGACCTCCAAGGTAAGTGGTAGACATTGTCAAGGTGTAGACAAACTACAAGTGAGCAGCAGAAGAAAATCGCCCGAGTCTAACAGTTTCTTGGACACAACAACAACCAGCATCTTTCAAAATCTCCAGAACAATAATTCTCATGCTGTAGAAAACATTAGAAATGCAGGTTGCAGGGTCCCATTCCAGATATTCTTGGTGCATTTACCTAATTATTCTTTATCAATAAAGACTTGGGAGTCAGATATCTGGATAAGAACCTTAATGATCACAGAAGCAGCAGAAAAACAATCAGTAACCTCACTATGTCTTCCTTTCCTTCATCCAAAAAGGCTGAGAACCTTTCTAAGCTCCACCCTACTGCTTCCTGTCTTTCTATCTGTCCTCAGTCCTCCAAAACCTCTATGATTGATTTTGGTCAGCTACTAGCTAGCACCGTCCTCTGATTCAAAAAAAAAAAAAAAAACTTTATTGACAGTCTTGGGATCATCAGAATGCAATGAAAATATTACACAGCAGATTCTGTTTGGAAGCATGCAGGGTCTGATCCCAGAATCTAAAGTTGTATATAATACATAGTTCCTATACAGTCCTCAGACCTCTTTTCAGGAAACATAAAGGTGTGGCTGCACCCCATTTTTCATTCCTTCAGTGGACATTTATTTAAAATGCATCTGAGTGGTCAGGCATAGTAGCACATACCTGTAACCCCAGCACTCAGGAGGCAAAGAAAGGAAGAACACTGCAAGTTCAAGACCAGCCAAGCCTGGATCATGAGACCTGCCTCAAAATTAAGTAAAAATAATAAATAAATATGGATGGATGGATGGATAGGTGTTAAGTTCACCAAGCTATTTAGGGGGGAGGGTGCTGGGAATTACTGCAAGGATGTTGACAAAGGTTCAGTCCCTGGCTTCAGAAAGCCCATAGTCTAGATGACTACAAAGGCACAGGCATTCGTGGAAAACTGGCCAATAGCCAGTCTGGAAAGTGTTTGTGGATGAGAAGACTGACTTGTGATTCCTGGAACCTGAAATACCCCTCAGAAGCCAGTGCTCTTGGTCCCCATCTTGCAGACCTAATTTGAAGTCTGTGGTGCATTTGTGAGATGGAGCTCAAGTGGAGGCAGTCGACCTGTGAGGATGTTTTGCCCTGCTGGTCCAGCTGCCCTCTCTGCTTCATGGTCCATGCCATAAGTATCCTAAGCCACATGTGATGGTGCATACCTCTTTTAATCCCAGCACTTGGGAGGCAGAGTCAGCAGATCTCTGAGTTTGAGGCCAGCCTGCTCTACAAAGGAAGTTCCAGAACAGCCAGAGCTACACAGAGAAACCCAATCTCAAAAAAGAAACAAAACAAAAAGCCATTACCTACACAGGCTCCCATTGAGTTGCACCATCACTTTCCAGCTATGGTGGACTGAAATCTCTAGGAAACCACAAGCTAAAATAAGCCTTTCGTCGCTTGAGCTGTTTGTTGGATATTTTGCCTCCGTGGGAAGAAAAGTCACTAAGCTGTATTTCATGAATAAATACTAAGTCATCTTGGCCCTCAGGTTACGGAAGAATCTGAGAAAGCATAAGTCTAGTGTTGAACATAAAGAGAGAAAGTGGAATAGCAGAGGATGAATTATAATTTTATAGAGAGGAGGCAGATCAAAGACAATAGCAAATTCCCACGTTGAGAAGCTCCCTTGTGGGCAGTGAGAGTCGCTGATTAGTGGAGAAAAACACATGTAATCAGATTTGTATCTGGAAGGGATCCTAGTACTGAAGGTAAAGATGCTGGAGATGAACATAGTAGCCCCACATAGAGTAGGAAATGCTGACACTGTTTGGAAATACAAAGGATGACTAGGAGATGGGAGAACAATCGAATGAGGCCCTTTAGGAAATTACCAGACTCCAAGCTCACAGTCTTCTGACATGGTTCCAAGATCCTCAATTCCAAAACCAAAAATTGTCAAAAACCTACTCACTGTACACACCAGAGCAACCGAATAAAGGGAAGAACACCATGGGCATGAAAGAGAAGACAGACCCAGCTCTAGCGGGGACTGGGGCTGACGGAGACAGTCACCATCCAGAATGAACAAGAAGATAGAGCCAAAGGACTAAGGAATGTTCGAGGGCACTTAGACTGAATAATGTAATAATATAATTTTCAATTTAAATTATTAATTTCTAGAAACAGGTCATCTAGGGATGGAACCAGAATTCCTCCTAACTGTGTTGGCTTATCTGTGATGCTATCATTATGCTGGTCTTGTTTATGGGTGCATTTTCCATATATCTCAAACTTCTTAAAAATCAGATAAATGAAGACAGAAAACAGTAATGTGTAGTTGGGTGAAGCACTTCAGAACCCTTTACTCATTGTAGGGCCCTGCATAGACCCCCAGGCATCTTGAGCAAGCCTGAAGCTGTTGGCTGAACATCTTGCCCCAGAGTTGTTACTGGTACTCTGCCTGATTTGCTAACTTGCAAGCTTGACTCTTAATTGTTTTCCACTGTGCTGTGAGTCAGTATAATAAATAAGCCCGCTCCTTCCCCTCAATAAACTGCATTCCGCATTCAGCATTCCAGCATTCCTGTTGCAGGAATGACCTGCTGTCTTGTCTTTTATTTCAATCTCTAGGCCTTTGCACGATTGGTGGAATAGATTGTAGTGCGGGAGCTACAACTCATGCTCTTAAAACTACAGTATTTATGCCTCTCAATATTCCTCCTGTGTGTGTGTGTGTGTGTGTGTGTGTGTGTGTGTGTGTGTGTGTGTGTGTGTGTGTTTTGGCCTGTGCTTACAGAGTCTGCCAAATCCTCATTTCAATAAATATTCAATTTGCTTTTCTGTGTATGAAGTTTCAAAAGATATATTCACCAGCAGTAAACCCCCTACAGACAAGGAGAGGCTTGATGCCACCAGAAAAATTACAGAGCTGCATGCACTTCCATGCTAATTCCAGGGGACTTTCTACTGACTTATTAAATAGCACAATGTCATTTATTTCCTCTTCTGGAGGAACAAATGAATGTCCATACCTCTCTCCTTCTCAGAACTCTGTATGATTTGATCACTGTTTTCTGTCAGTAAATTTTCCCCAATGATAAAAGAATTGCAGTGATCTGTACATCCATTAACCTTGTTTGCTTCCCCATCTCCTGAGTTAATAATAAATTCAACTGCAACATTCTTGATTGCATTTTTCTTTATAAACCTATATTTATCAGATAGCTGTATGGCATATTGCATTGCCCTTGGCAATTCTATGTGTTAACTGTCTGTGTCAGGCACCCTGGATCCCTGAGAAAGGACATGCTGAGACTATATACAAGGTGCCTAAATGAAATCCAGTGTGTCCCTAGAAAAAGATGTCAGTCTCACCCATAATTTCAAGAGGTGTGTAAATGTCATGAGAATATTATATTGAACAGGTATTTCTAGGAGAACAGAACCAATAATGTGTGTGTGTGTGTGTGTGTGTGTGTGTGTGTGTGTGTGTGTGTACTTTAAAAGGAAGTTTATTAAATTTGTTACACACTAAGGGCTGGGTCAAGAAACAATGGCTGTGTTCACACCAAAGAAAAACACAATAGAGTAGCACTCAACCCAAAAATTGTATGTATGTATGTATGTATGTATATATGTATATGTATGTATGTATATATATGCACACACGCGTGCGCGTGCACACACACACACACACACACACACACACATATATATATATATATATATATATATATGACTTATTAGAATGACTTACTGGCTACAGTCCAGCTAATTCAACAATGGCTAGCTGTGAAAGGAAAGTATAAGAGTCCAGTAATTGCTGAGTCCATAAAGCTAGATATCTCGGCTGGTCTTCAGTATATACGGGAATCCTGAAGAAGTAGGCTGCAATACCAGTGAAAGGATGGATATGCTAGCAAGGTGAGGGCAAGCAGGCAAAGAGCAAAAGCTTCCTTCTTCCATGTCTTTATATAAACTTCTAGCAGAAAATGTGGCCCAGACTAATGCTGTGTCTTCCCACATCAAAAGTCCAGACTAAAAGTGGATTCACCCACTTCAAGTCAAGCCAAAAAAGCTCTCACAGCTATGCCCGAATTTCTGGATTGTAACTCATTCCAGCTGTAGTCAAGGTGACAACCATTGACTACAAGAAGAATCATCATAGTGACCAAGAGCAATGGCAATAGCTTGAAGTGATTTGGAGGCCTCTGGAACCTCCATGAGCAACCTATGAACTCCTTAAAGATGTATCCAACACCTGTCACTGAGATTTCTCTTTAATAGCCTACAGCTTCTAGGGGCAGACTTACCTACCCCTGCAGGTATCTCCCTTCGTGTGTGTGTGTGTGTGTGTGTGTGTGTGTGTGTGTTATATATTTCATAAATATTCTTTTAATTTTTAATTATCTTACAAATAGTAGGTTCCCATATGGATTTTCATATATCTTTAGTTTCAGTTACCACTCTCCTCCACCTACTGTGAATACTTTGTGAAATAGGCAACTGACTTTTTAAACATAAATACATATTTAACTGCCCCTCTAGGTCAGCTATATAAAGTTGGGTTTGATGATCTGGAAATTTTTTTAATGACCTTCCATTTTGTTCTCTGTCAACTCTTCAAGCTCTTTTTTTTTATACTCCCCAAGCTAAGATGCCACTAAAGATGGACATTTCATCCCCTGAGAATTTGATTCATACTCCCTGAGCCCACAAAACCTTCCACACCCTGATTGTCCCTTTAGCTTTCCTCCCACTAAAATATTTATGCGCACTGACAAATGAAATAGACAGAGCCCTCACCCCAGTCATAGAGTGAAATATTTCCATGTCCAGAGGCAGTCACATCCAAGCTGGACCGCTTCTGGCCCATCTCTTCTGTTGCTGACTCACAATGTCATGATTTCTGAATGCTGTTACTATGTTACTGACTCTTAGGCTGCATAGTTGGCTTTAGGAGATGGACAACTGGGAAAGGGCCATATTCAACTGCCAGTTGGAAGATGTTGCCTACGCCATGTCCCCATGAGCTAGTCTAGGCTGGAAGCAATGGACACTGGTGTAAACTTGCTTGCTTCCATTTCTACTTCTCTTCTCGGAAGCCTGAGTCTTTTCTAACAAATCAGTATTCAGTCTGGAGCCCTGTTGCTTGCAATTTTCAGTCAACTCAGCTCTCAAATTAAAGAGACTATGTTTATTGTTTACGTTATTCCTTGACTATCCTCTCCACTAGTTAAAAAGCTGTAGGCAGCATACAGGTCTTTGTGTTCCCAGACACATAGGTTCACATAGGTGAACCTGGAACATATAAGCAAACAAAGTTGTTCCTTCAAGGGAAGGATGGAAAACCTGTTTTCCACCCAGAAGGCTGGAGTGGATGTCCTTTCTATCCCAGTGACCTCTGCACAATTTGTGCGCCTGGACCCTCCTCCAGGACCATTCTTGTAAACTTGTTTTTCTCAGTCAACATATAGAACCTATATTTATGGAAGGTGTATGTGTACTTTACAAAGAGTTTCAGTGTAGTAACATCTAGTCTGTATTTAGCTTATTTTGTTCCTCAAATAGATTGATATATGTATGCTTTATGGTGCATGTGAGAATGAGTTAGTCATCTCAAGAATAGTTTTCACCAGGTTGTGCTGAGCTTAAATAAGCCCAAAATAAGCCACCTGGGGTCAAACTCCCTCAGTCTGAAGCAACACTGGCTACTGAGTCATGTGTGTTGAATTGTCTTCTTGCCTCTCACTCATTACTCTGCTGCCTGGGAAAGTAACAGAGAGCCCTGAAAAAATAACTGAAGGAAGATTACCAAAATTCTTTCAAAAAGGCAGAAATAAGGTATGTACTGCTTCCTGGGGGGGGGGAGGGGTTGTAAACAAATTTTATATAGATTACTGCTGAGAAAAATATCAATTGAAGACATTGATAGCATCAAGGAACCAATGCTTTATCCCTTATGTGGTCTGGGTAGCTTATGGTTTCCATGACCAACATTTCAAGGTGATGTTAGGAAAGAACGTGCAGTTTCTGTCTTTCTCCTGGGACTCTCTTCATTATGTACTTGGGCCACCAGGTACACAAGACGATGCTCTGACCTGAAGGCTACATCCACTGCCTAGTTTGTGAGTGAAAATATCTATCAATGACTCCATTCTCTTATTTTTGACTCATCTCAGCTGTTGGATCTCACAGCTAATCCACAGACACCATGGATCTGAGACACCATGGATCCGAGATAATTTGTGTTGATATCTTGTCTGTACAAATAAAGCCTGTCTGAAGATCAGAGGGCAGAGCTAGCCACCAGCTCACCATAGAGGTCTGGAGATCAGGGCAGACAGACAGGAAGTGAGATGACTGGGCAGAGAGACAGGATTATAGGCAGAAGGAAACAGGAGCTCCTTCTCATTTCAGCTGGGAAGTTGACCAGGTAAAGTGTGGCTGTAGATTGTTTCTTCATCTCTCTGACCTTCAGACACACTTTATTTGTGCAAACAAAACACCACAATAATTTATCCCTCTTTGTGCCTTGTCTAACTGCTGTCCCCGAGAATGAGCAAAGAAAGGTGGTATTTCATGTAACTATGCTTGGCATTTGTTTTTACAGGATTAGTTACCACGTTACTGTAATATTTGTTAGGGGAAATGTGCCACATCCACAGACTGATGCAGCACATAATTATTAGAAAGTTTTAAAAAAGAGTAACTCATATTAATACATATTATCCTAGTGTATGAAAGTGGGGATGATAAACATGGCACTTACGAACTTTTCAGAAAGAAATATGGCAGTAGATTTCAAGAGCAATAAAAATGTCCAAAACAATTGGCCCAATAATTCCTCTTGAAAAACTTTATCTTAAATTAAAAATGTTTAAGTTCACACATAAATCCAAAAACATTTGCTTGAAAATATCAACAGAAATAAATCACATATATAAAAAAGACAAGAACACAGTCCCTCAACAATTAACAATAACAGTATGATTACCATTGAGGTGGAGACATTTTTTTAAAGACACCAATATACAGTATAAATATATTAGATTACCTCTTTAGAAAACATGGAATTAAAAAAAAAATGTTTTAAACAACTGAAGCCATCACTGTGCCCAACTCACACTCAGTCATCAGGCTTTGCAGTCCATGATTTTCAAGCTGAACTTCTGGGGCCGGGGAGCTGGCTGGGGGTAAAGTGTTTGCTGTGTAAGTATGAGGACCTGAGCTCAGACCTCAGCAACTGTGTAAGAAGAACTGGACTTTGGGGTACACACCTGTAACTCCAATGCTGAGAGGTAGAGGCAAGAGGATCACAGGATTTCACTGCACAGCTAGTTTTTAACTACTTGTTGAGCTCCAAGTCAATGAGAGACCCTGTCTCAAAGTATAAGGTGAAGAATCAGAGGGAGATACCCAGATTGATCACCAGCCTCCACATGGATATGACACGGACAAAAACACTTGCCCCCATGCATGCACTCATTCACATATGTGTTGTGTGTGTGTGTGCATGTTTGGAAAGGATATGCAGTCCCTGTCTCTTTCTCCTGGGACTAGAGCCCATCATTATGTACTTGAGCCACCATGAAGACAGGCCAATGCTCTAGCCAGAAGGCAGCATCCACTGCCAGGATTGTGAGTGAAAATACCTATCAATGACTCACTACCAATGCACACATGCACACTGACCTATGTAGAGAATTAGATTAAATTCTCTCAGAGAGGAGAGAGACACGGTTCTCAAAAGTGCGTATCACTAGACTCAGACCCAGGTTTGTTAGCATTACAGGTTAAACAAGTATTTTAGAGCCAGGCATCTAGATGCCCAGACTGAACTTTTATTGGATGCCATTTAGAAGTGGATAATTGTGGGGGATAATTATGACATAAGCACAAGGTTCTCACAAGTGTGACAAATGCCCCAACAAAAGAAGGGACCAGAGCTCTTGCTCTTTGCAGCGAACTTGTACCAAGGTGCTCCTCTGCAAACCAGGGAGAGAGCTCTCACCAGGGACAGCATTTCCCAGCTCTCAAAATTATTATGCTCTACATTAGTGTATAAAGTTTTTTGGAAAGTTAAGACAATCTCCATTCCCACAGAATTTAAGTAGATTTGAGTTTTTATCATTTTCGTTATATTCTTTGTTGATTACGTTATGTTCATATTCATTCAAACTGAGACACTGAATATTCTCAGTCACATACCTGTAGGTCAGTGGGTCTCTATCTGTGTGTCACCATGCCTTGCAGGGAGGGGTAGAATGACCTTAGGGAGGGGTCATCTAAGACCATCAAAAACGGAATATATTATATTATGATTCATAACAGTAGCAAAACTACAGTTATGAAGTAGCAACAAAATAACTTTATGGTTGGGGGTCACCACAACATGAAGAACTGTATTAAAGGGTCCAGCATTAGGATATTTTGAACATATTTTTTTGTTTTGTTTTGATTTTTTGTTTTTCAAGATAGGGTTTCTCTGTGTAACAGCTTTGGCTGTCCTGGAACTCGTTCTGTAGACCAGGCTGATCTTGAACTCATTGAGATCCACCTGCCTCTGCCTCCTACGTACTGAGATTAAAGACATGCACCACCACCACCTGGCTTTGGACATATTTCTTTAAATTATTAATATTCACTCACTTTCATTATCAGAAATATCAACATTACTTTCTGGTTCAGCTTACTTTACTTCCCTATCCAAATACTAATATATACTCTTGATATTTTAGGAAATAGAAGTTTGGATCTAATATAATTTCATGCCAACTGCAAGAGTCATCATGATTATTATTACCTCATGTGACTATAAAAACCCTTTAAGAAAATTAGTCTATACCTCAAAGAAATCAACTTACTAATTGAACACCCTTTAAACATTATTCAAACATTTAACAATTAGAAAAAACCTGCAGACTTGGGCATTCTTTTATTGTTTTGGTTGTGAAACTCAGTTTGAAGATAATTGCCTTTTCAGTAGTTATATTTAAAAGTAGTTATGCCGGGAGTGGTAGAGGACACCTTTAATTC
This sequence comes from Phodopus roborovskii, assembly GCF_943737965.1. Taxonomy (NCBI): domain Eukaryota; kingdom Metazoa; phylum Chordata; class Mammalia; order Rodentia; family Cricetidae; genus Phodopus; species Phodopus roborovskii. Next base: position 39,454,194 of record NW_026126511.1, on the reverse strand, counting down.
CAGCACTGGGGAAAAAGAAGCAGGTAGATCTCTGAGTTCAAGGACAGCCTCATCTACACAACTAGTTTCAGGCTAGCCAGGAAAATAATAATAATAATAATAATAATAATAATAATAATAATAATAATAGTAAATTCACCTTCATGCTTTCTCAAAATAATATTTTTATTAAGTTTTAAATAGGTGAATCACATGACACAGAAAAGCAGTGTTCTGCATGGCAGCTCATCCACATTTAGGTTATAGTCCATAGTGCTCAGTTCACCTACTTGCTATTTCAGCAAGACTAGCCATGTAATTTGCAGGTCCCTGAGCAAGACTAAAAAGTAGAGTCTATACACAGAGCAGGCTCTGTGCCCTTCTGACCGACCATTCTAACGCAAAAGCACAGGCTGTGTGCTCGTTAACCCCCAGATTGTGTATAGTATTCACAACCTAGCTGTCTAAATTCTGATTTTAAAAATTAGTTGTAATGTTTAATTTTCTGAACAAAGTACACTTGCTGGCTACATTGGATGAAGCAGAGATCTGCTGTAAATAATTAACCAGTAACTCTTAAGCAGTTCAAATTTTTTTTGAGGGAAGGGGGAAGAAAAATGGACATTGACAGAGTTACTGTGTCACCCTCTAGAAGCTCCAACTCAAAGCAGGTGCACTGAAGACTTGGGGCAGAGGTGCGAATTTGAAATTTCGCCCAGGTTCCAAAGCAACTGAAGAGTTACACATAAGCCCTTTCCACAAGTTATCTGGGGCAGGCCCGCTGGTGTTCTAGAGCCTCGTTCCCTCGTTGCCTTCTGGGATCATCTGAAGAGCGCTGCAGAGGTCTAGAGGTCCAATGTCACAACAAACGCACTTTGGCTACCCTGACATTTGCAGCGACCAGAGGAACCTGTGAAAAGGCAGTCAGGAATGGCCTTGTAGAGGAGGGGCAGGGCCCGGGGAGGACGGGCAGTGGCCTTAGAGCAGGGCCACAGGGAGAGTGCGACCAGAGGGCGGGGCCACAGAATGGGAGCAGCCCCGGAGGGCGGGCTGCAGGGACAGGGGGAAGGAAGGGGGGGAAGGAGGGGAGGAAGAGCCTTGAGGGCGGGGCGGCGGCCCAGGAGGAGGCGTGCCCTGGGGCGGAGACTCCGCGTGGGCACGCCCCGGGGCGTGTCTGATAGGGAGGGCGGAGCGGGCCATCTCGCGTGGGCGGGGCCAGAGGGGCGGGTCTCGAGGCGGACATGTTAAAAGCTCCACCCTTCTTCCCTGGCGTTCCGAGTCCCCGGGAGCTGTCTCTCACTGAGGTAAGAAGGAGAAAACGGCGGGCCCCAGGCTTCCTCCACCGCCTGGGTCTGGGGCAGCTGTCCCGCAGACGCCGAGACGAGCGGCGGTGACGGAGGCGGCGCGAGAGCGGGGACGATCCCTGCCGTCCCGCCGTGGCAGGGCTGGCCTTGGCCCGCCCGGCCTGCTAATCGCATTAACTTCGGGGAGCTGGAAACAATGTGTGACCTGGGGCGCCAGGCTTGCTGGGAAGCTCGGGTTGGTGGAGTGCCTGCTAGTGCAGCTTGTTGCAAAGCTTTCCAGTGCGGAGCAGCCAGGAAAGCATTCTACCCCGGAACCCCGGCTGGGCTGCTGGCGACGCCACCGGGGCATGGGTGACCCTTCACCCCGAGGCGCCCTCGGGAGCGCGCGGGAGGCCGTGCACCTGGGAGCTGGAGCCCAGTTCTAACAGTTCGGGTATAGGCTGTCCTCTATGGGTCATTTCTGGTTGGTCATCCGAAAGATGGCATTTACTGTTTTTGAAAATTAATAAAAATTTACTGTCATTTTTATGTAGGCCATGTTAGGACTAAAGGTGAGCTTGTTAAAGGCATCCATTGAGAAGTCGAATGAAAACCCAGGCTTCTATAACGGTATTGTTTGTAGTGGGACATACTAGTAAGAAAGTAAACTAAGGTTTTAGTTATCTAGTAGCTTATGTAATTGCTATGATGATAGTGGGATTTATTTATTATTTTTATTTGCCTGTCCCAGAACTCACTTTGTAGACTATGCTGGTCTCCAACACAAGAGATCCACCTGGCTCTGCCTCCCATCTGCTGGATTAAAGGCATGCACAACCAAGTCCGACTTGATAGTGGAAAATTTTAAAGTTGAACTTTGAGACATTTCAGATGTAAGTCAGGCTGCACAGGCAAGGGTCTGTAAACAGAAGACAATGAAAAAGGAAGTTGGCTTGAAGTGAATGACCTAAGTTTAATTTAAATGTGTTGATTTTTATTAGCTAGTGATAGAAGGACCTAGCAGTTCTGGCACTAATGCATAACATTTTGAACATAAAGTGGCAGATTTAGATTTTTCAACCCAGAAACTGTTTAGGGAATATGAGTTAGGGGGAAAGTATGTGCAGAGAGCAAGGAAAGGGGCTCAGGTGTGTGGTGGGAGGGGGGCGTGTATGAAAAAGAGTTTTTGAGTAAAGAAATGGTGGTCAGTTCTATGAGTTTGAGTCCCTGCCCCCAAAGCAGCAGAAAGTGTCTACTCATTGTGAAGCAGCAAAAGTGTATGTTCATTGTCAAAGTTCTTTGACCCAACCCTAAGCCTTGTGGCAAATAGACATAGTCATACATTGCTTAACAACTAGGCTAAGTCCTGAGAAATGTGTTCTTAAGAGGGATCATTCATGTGTGAGCATCCCAGAATGAGCCTATGCAAGCCTAGACAGTACTTTGACTTTGAACATGTACAATGTACAGAATATGGTGGGCAACTGGAATACAGTGGTAACTAATTGTATATCTACACATAAAGATGTGCAGTAAAATATGGTATAAAAGATTTAAAAAAAAAAAAAAAAAGGATGCCAGTCAAACACTGCTTACTGTAAGTGGAGCTTACGAGTCAGGAGTTGCTGGTGTGAGCCAGTGGTTGAATGTAATTGACCCTGAAACCTTAGGATATGTTTATAGATTTCACAAATGAGCTACACTAGATTTATTTTGAAGTATCTTATTCAATAATAAATCAACCTTACCATACTTTAACTTCTTACTTTATAAACTTTGTAGTTTCTAGAACTATTTAACATTGTACAATTATGCAGCCATTCTTATTTTATCAGCTTTTGCTGGGCTTTGTTTTCTGTTTTTTGAGTTTTTACAAACTTTTTATAAAAACTAAGACATAATCACACACTAGGCAGGGTTGATTGCATGGGATGGGTCGCATCAATATTACTATCTTCCTCCACATTTCATCCCACTGGAAGATCTTTAGGGGGCCACACATATGGATCTGTCCTCTCCCACAGCGATGCCTCGTGTACTGCCTGCCTGAGGCTCTTTTCTTAGGAGCTGGAGAGGAGAGTGTGGCTTACATAGTTTCCCTTTTAGTCCTGAATTTAGTAAGTGACTGATCACCATCTTCTTTAATAAAACCCTGTTGGTGTTTGGTCTCGTGTTTTTAAAAATGTAAACATCTTACTGAACTTTGCAAATGGTTCTGTTAAATCTTCACTGAATGTCTTCCCTCTCCAGCCATGTGTATGCTGGCTGATGGACATTTTCAGTTCTACTTACAGGGTCACTGTCATATATGTCATGTGTCCTTGACTAAATAAACCCTCTCTGTTCCGACTGAGAATGTATTAAGGTGATTAGGGGGTTGAGGTCTTTGTCCCATCAGCTGTATTTCCCAAGTCAACAATTACCTCCCTCAAAGGAGAGTCTCTGTTGAAAATACATCAGTGTGAATAGACTCTGAATAGCCTGAGCTATGGTAAAATATGTCCTGATTACATTCCATTTCTTTTTAGATCCTTTGCCCTTTGGTGTAGACAGAAAGAACAAGTAACAACTGAACAGGTAAACTTAAGTTTCATTATTGGTGACTCAGTTAAAAATGATAGTGATATGGTTTAAAGCAGTTTTTATTTTTCACATAGAAAAGTTTTATTAAAATATAATCACCTAATATATAATCACTTGTTTACTTGATTTAAAATTGAATTTATAAAACAATAGAAGAAATTGTTAAGTTTTTCTTCTCTCTCTCTCAGCATTCTACTAAGTTTTTTACAAAAGATTTTAACCATGTTTCTTCTGGCCAAGGAAAAAAAATTCTGATTTAGAATTCAGCCACAGTCTAAAAGCAGAGGAAACAGAATTGTGGTTTATTCAGATAGATGAGTAACAGTTTCAAATGATACAAAAAGTCAAGAAGTTCAAAAAACTACTCATCAGTTCTACAAATCACAATAATTATTAGGTGCTTCTTAGGTACCAAATATATGCTCAGTGTGCCATGTTTTAAGGAAGCAGATGTAGCTTCTGCTAGGCTTAAGGAAATAAGGTTTTATTGTAGAATACTTTAGCAAATAAATTGTATTCCTTGGTCTTGTTCATATGTGTATAAAATAATATATATATTGTCTGCCTCTGTAATGTTAATGTTTTAGGACATGAGTGAGAATAACCGAAATTTATATAGAATAATAACATGTTATGGAATACTTTGTCATGTAAGAGTTGATATTTCATAAGTTAGAAACCAAGCTATCTTTGAACAAAGAGTACTTTCTTTTATGTTTAGCTACCCTAATCCTATAGAATTGAATTGGTTCATCTGGAATACCTTTTTTGTTGTTGTTGTTTTGTTTTGTTTTAAGAAGAGAAAAGAAAACAGAAAGCTCTATGATCCTCTAGACAGCAGGACCACAAAGCTGCTAAAAGTGGCATGATGGTGTCTCCCACCAAAGTTCAGGTTACAATTCTCCAAAGTACAACCAAGTATCTAGACTTAAAGGCAGGGTTGGAATTACTCTCACTTAGAATTGTGCAAAAACATTTCCAGAATTCACTTTTTAAGCTGATGTTACACATCTAAGAGTACCTGGAATATCACCCAGTTACATCACTGAGACCACGAGAGTGGTAACACCTGCTTCTGGTGCCTGAAGGTGCCCTGTGTAAGACCCATCACTGCATATCTGAATATAGTTCTTCTAGGGATGGAAGGGAAATCTTTCTGTGAGAGGTGCTCACCAGAATCAGTTGATTCTTCTCTTGAAATGCTATTTATGATAAAAATGATTTTCCAAGTTTTTTTCATGCATTTTCTATTGAAAGATAATATGTTTATTTATGTTTAAATTTATCTTCATATGAAAACCAAACAGATTCACTGCAGAGGGAAGGAATTAATTGTCATGCTTCAAAATTCCCTGACATTAAAGCTATTTTCTTAATTCACAGCTAACAGCTTACTTTTGCTTATTTATTTGTTTGAAAGAAATGTTAATCAAACAAAAATATCTTGTCACTTTCTTGTAAAAACTCATAAGGTGAGTAATTGATGTACATATAAAGAATGCCTTGGTGTATAGAAAATGCCCATGATACTGAAAGTGTTCAGTAATTTTTCAAATTATTCAATAACTTAAGATCTGTCTTGAAAGAATGTGAGGCAGCTCACAACCGTAAGGACAGCAAACTTCACTGATGATATACCAAGTACGGACATTGTCTAGAAACAATTTGCGTTTAGATAATTTGATCAGAGAACAGTTTTGTCTCAAAGTTTTTAGGAATTAAAATGCCTTTAGAATGAATGGGATTCATCTTTGCCCACAGGAGAATGGCTTTGAAGCAGATTTCCAGCAATAGGTGCTTTGGAGGGCTCCAGAAAGTTTTTGAACATGACAGGTAAGCATTAAGGTACAGTTGTAGATACCTCTCATTTGGTTTTATTTTGTGTTTTGTTGCAGTTTTAAATAAAACTCCCACTTATAAACCTGCTTTCTCTGTCCCACTCGTACTATGTATCTGAAAATTTCACATTTAGTTATTTCTGGCTTGGGTGTTATGAGATAAAGGCAATCCTGTGATGGCCTCCAAAATTTTTCTGGAACACCATCTATGGGTATTCTAATATAACAAAAAAACCTAGACTTGATTAAATTGGCAGCTTAAACAGACATATTTGCCTCTACCACCTTCTGAAATCCCACTAATATTTCTTAGACAAATGTATTAAACACACACACACACGCTCAGAGACAAAGAATCAGAGGATAGGAGCTAAGAACAGTATTTTAGACGCCTAAATGCAGATAGTTACATACCTACTTAATTTAGCAAAGCCTAGAAAACTGAATTCTAGCCTGAGAATTGATGTGATTACATAAATTCCTAAGAAGTACTGGTACTACTGGAAAGATGAAAGTGGAGAAGAGGGACAGGATGATGAAAGTTCATTTTAAAACTCAGAGCCCTCAGATTGTCTCAACATTCTATATAGTCAGACTGCTGCTTTTCCTGCTTTGGCCAAAGACTAAAGGTTTATTATCCAGGGAAGGTAGACATTTTGTAGTAGGGAATTCTAGACACAGTGGGTGAAGGATAAAACAATGCAAGCAGATACAAGAAGAATTGGCACACTGAATTTTTCCTGGTAGCTAAAATTTGGGGGGTTAGGTTTTTCTTCTTGGGAATTTGGCTACTCCAGGAGAGCAGATGTTGTGATGGGGACCTGTTAATAAAATGTCTAGCTAGACCCCATTCAGCAATGAGATAGTGATTAGCAGTTACAATGTGTTACAATGTACTAGTGTTACAATGTGGAGTAGTAGTAGATGACTAGAAGTCTCTAGATATTTGAGTGATGTCTTTAGTTTGAAAAATGCTTGTTCAGGGAGTATAAAGGAAAAGGCCCTGGGGGAGGAGACTGCAGAGTACAAGCTTCAAATGTCACAGGCATAGGGAAATTACTGGCTCAAACCCTAGAGGACAGTGCTATTAAAAATGTCTAAGGACAAAATACCCAGAAATCAAAATTTAATAGCAGAGATGATAAATCTCAATTGAACTTTTTAGAAAGTAGAATAAGGCAAAAGTAGTAAATAAGAAAATTAGAAAACCAGTCCAAGAAGCCTAACAGCAATACGGTGCTTGAAAAATAAAATCATGTTCCTACAAAGGATAAAGAAATACTTTAGGGCTGGCAAGATGGCTCAGTAGGTAAAGGCACTTGCCATCAAGCCTGACAACCTAAATTCTTTGATCCCCATGTCTTAGTCTCTGTTCTGTTGCTGTGAAGAGACACTATGACCAAGGCTGGCCCATGCTTACAGTTTGATAGGTTTAGTCCATTACCATCATGGCAGGGAACATGGAAGGAGGCAGGCATGGTGCCAGAGAAGTAGTTGAGAGCTAGATCCTGACCCATAGGCAGAGAGGAGACTGGACTGACATGGACTTTTGAAACCTCAAAGCCCACCCTCAGTGGAACCATCTCAACAGGGGCACACCACTTAACCCTTTCAAATAGTGCCACTCCATCATGACCAAGCATTCAATCTATGAGTCAGTGGGGTGCATCTTAGTCAGACCCACCACACCCCAAAACCCATGGGTGGAAGGAGAGAACTGACTCCAGACAAGCTATTCTGACTGCTACACAGGTACCATGATGTGAACACCCACACAGGCTGTGTACTAACTTACCAATTTACCGTGAGGGAGAATTCTAGAATTCTTAAACTGAATGGTTTAAATTATCAGATTAAAAAGGCTAACCAGCACAATGGAAGAAACACCACAGTGCTGTGAAGTGTCAGAGCATTGGGCACAAAGAAAATTCTAAACGTTTCAAGAAGGAAATGAATTGAGATTCTTTGCAGATACAGGTTAGCTTATGAGCCACACCAGAATCAAAGAGATGACAGTGATGCCTTAAATTCTGAAGGATGAGCCCACATCTGACCTCACATCTTGTATGTGGAGAATGAAGACAGTTTTCATGTATTTTCTATGTGTTCTTTTCTGGAAAAAGCTGGGTATCATGCTTCTAATGAGGGACTAGAGTGAGAGCCGAAGACAAGGGATCAAGAAGCAAAGGTGTCTCGTTGCAAGCCAAGTAGCTCTGATAAAATATTAGTGATGACAGGAAGTTAAGGGTACGGTACATTTTAGTGCCCAGGAGCCAATGTAGAACTGAAGAGTCTTAGTTTTGGAATTAATTTCTTATAGAAGTCCCTTTGCTATGACATATCACTAGATATAGACTTTAACAGAAGTGCTACATTGAGAATTACATATAACTTTTTTAATTTATTCAGCTTTAAAGCATAGGCTCAGGCTGGGGAATAGTATACTAAGCTGGCTTCATGCTTTTTGCAAGGAGTACAGTAAATCTATTAAGGGTTGGCACTTTGAATATTAAATCATATTTTAAAAATTCTTTACTGCTTATTATTCTTTTTCCAAATTGATAAATTATTTCGTATCTGCCCTGATTAATAAAGAACATTAATACTTTTGTGTGCTTGTTAAAATTGCAGTGCTGAGCTGAAATGTAAAATGAGGTTTGCTGTCTACCTACCACCACAGGCAGAAAGTGGCAAATGTCCTGCACTCTACTGGCTGTCTGGTAAGTATTTTAGTTTGGCGTTTCATAAAGGAAATTTGTCTTGCCTTTTTATTGTGACCTACTTATCTACTTCTTGAGTCACTTATAAAAATCTGCAGATGGAGCTGGAGAGATGGCTCAGTGGTTAAGAACAGGTACTGCTCTAGTAGAGGACCCAAGTTTGGCTTTTTAGAACCCACATCGAGCAGCTCGCAACTTCCTGTAACTACAGATCCAGGGGACCTACCACCATCTTCTGGATTCTGAGGGTGCAGGTACCTGCACTCACATGCACACACACATACACATGTAATTAAAAAGTAATAAAACATATGTTTTAAAATTTTTAAAGGCTGTCATACTCCATTTTGTAACTTTATCTTGAGAATAATTTCAGACTTAGAGAATTGTATTTTTATTCCCTTTTCAATTAGACCAAGTAACTTAGCTGAGAATATCAAGGTCAGTAATCAGTGATAAGGCTTGGGAAACTTATTCATAATTTGTACCTGCCCAAAGACTCTAGCAGTCAAACAAACAGAATTAGACAGAACTGGAACACAAGGATGCATGCTTTAGAAACCATAGACAAGAAACTTCCTAGATGTGCTCTGAACACTGAACTCCATAGAGCTTCACTGCAGCAGTTTAAGGAGTCCAAAGAACACAGTGCTTCTTATCCATGGTCGTATTCCTAATCAGACGATAGGACAGGCAGTGAGAGTTAAGGTACACAAGGGTGGTTCTGAGCCCCTGTGTTTACTTCTCTTTCATAAAATATGAGCACATCTTTATTAAACGCAACTGTAAGGAGAGTTAGAGCAACCCAGTTGTCACAGATGGTATCTTATTTCCACAAAATTAGTTCTTATGTTAACAAATCCATCAAAGAGACTCCCCTAATGCCAGGGTTAGTTTCTGTTGCCATGATAAAATAGCATGACCAGAAGCAACTCAGAAAGAAGAGTTTATTTAGGCTCACAGAGCAGAGGTTAGAAGTCCATCATGGAGGGAAGCATGGCAGTAAGCAGTGTGGTGTGGTGGCAGAAGCAGGAAGCTGAGAAGTCACAGCCTCAACTGAAAGCATGAAACAGAGAAGTAAGGGAGTCTGTATGCTCTCAAAGCCCATCCCCAGTGATATACGTCCTCTAGTGAGGAGCGCTTAGAGTCTGTATGCTCTCATCACACTGGAAGTAGGGCCCATCCCCAATGATACACTTCCTCTAGTGAGGAGCTCTCAATCCTCCCCCAAGTGTGAGGGATCTCTGCAAGCACCACAGCCAGCAGAGTGCGGATCTAGAGGAAGCAAAAAGGAAATCGAGTTCAGCACAACTCAGTAGCCAGTCTTGGCTCTAACTTCGAGAGTCTGACCACATGTAATTTGTTTTAGGCATGTTTAACCACAGCACAATTTGGTGAAAAGATTCCTAGTGATAATTAACTCTATCCTGTGTGTCCAATAAAACCTAATACGTCACTACATTGAACCTCTTTGGAAAGGATGTGTGACATCTTCCATAAAGATAGGTTCTATAGATTAACTGAGGAAAACAAGCTTGTATCTGGGGTAGGATCTGGTGTGGTCTCAGCCACACAGATAATGAAAAGGTCTATTAACAGGCTATTAACCACATCCTCTCCCAGCCTTCTGGGTAGAAACCAGGTTATACATCCCTCCCTTTGAAGAGACAACCTTGTGTGTTTAACATTTCTGGTTCCCCTAATGCTTTTCTGTTAGCATAAGGACCTTCATACCCAGACAGTGCCATTACCTGGGGACTAAGTATTCAAATGTTTAAACCTTTGGGGGGACATTCTCATTCAAACCAGGACCAATTTTGATTTCCCCAAAAGTGTATTACACCCACCAATAGCAATAGCAATAAAATTGGGTACTTGATTAGAAAACATGCTATTATACAACTAAATTTATCTTAGAAATCATGTAACTCAGAAGACAGGCTTAGGAAGCTAAATGCTATCCAAGGTCATACACAGGTTTCTAAGTCATTATAGACCTGTCCTTTTTCTGCTATTTTCTTGTAGTAAACTATAAAGTCTTATTCTTTGGTTAGAGATTATTAACCCAGATCAGAATTGAAATCTTAACAGTGCATAGCATCTGAGCTTTATGGGGGTAAATACCATTGGAGGGCATTACATATGTAGTTGTATATGATCTTCCTATGAGGAATAGGCAGTCAGATCTGTCTCTAGTTTTTAAATGTTCTAAGAGATTCATATAAAGTCCCTTACAGAAGCAGGAAGGAACAAGTCCCCCAGAGCACAGGGGAAGTGGGGGGGAGGCAGCGAATGGAGAGAGAAGTAGGAGAAAGAGAGGGGGAGGAGAGGAAAACATGTACAACTAGGAAGATTGAGTCCAGGTAGGAATAGAAGACAGAGAGAGAGAGAAAGAGAGAGAGACAGAGAGACAGAGAGAACATAAAAGAAGGAGCAAATATTGGTTTGAAGAGAAAATTGAACCCAAAGAAAGGTGTAGAGACCTACAAGACTGCCGCCAACTAACAATGTGAGCATCCGTGGAAAGGCTACCATAAATGCCCTTCCCTGATAGTGAGATCAACAACTAACTTATCCATGGAGCCCTCATCTAATACCTGTTGGAAACAGAAGCAAGCACCCATACCTAAACACTGAGTCGAACTAGAACCCAGATGCAGAGAGAGAGGACAAGACCAGGTTGCAGAAACACATACAGACAGCTGACCTGAACAAGGAGGAGGTAACGGGCCACCAGACTGATAGCTGGGAAGCAGCATGGGACTGACTCAGGCCCCCCTGAATATGGGTCTCAGCCAGTAGGACTGAGCAGTCTAAGGGACCTCAGAGAGTGGAACCAGGATGTATCCCTGGTGCACAAAAGGACCTTGCGAACACATCCCCCATGGAGGGATAACTGCCTTAATCTAGAGACAGGAGAGAAGCCCTAGTCCCTACTTCACATGACCTGTCAGATCTACATGACCCCAACTGGATGGCATTCCCCTACATATGGAATTGGGGTGGGGGGATGGGAGGGGAGGGTGGTTAGGGTGCATGTGAGAGGGCAGAGAGGGTAAAATTGAGGGAGGAGGTAGGAAGGGAGGGAGAGGGAACTGGGATGGACATATAAAATAATAAATTGAACAAAAAAGAAAAAAATGAGTGAAGGCATAGTAAGAATCTTGTCTAAAGCGAAATATGAGCATTCAATTATCAACTTTAATGTTACTTGTACTTTGTGTCTTATTAATATAATACTGTTTATGAGTAGGCTTAGTCTCTGTTCTCTTGTGGGCTAACAACTATAAATGTTTTATAGTTAATTTATATGCATTTCAGTAAGCTTCATTTTTGCTAATATTCAAATACTTAGCAGTGACCTTTGGAAAAGGGCTGCTATGTTAGGTTCAGCTCAAGCGTCATTGCTAATTTAGTTTTGGCCACTCTCAAATCAGTCTTAGGTACCTAATAATACTAAGATAGCTGATTTTCTATATGACAAATCATTAAAGCTTACAGAATATTCAGTGTAGCTTGACATAACAACCTTTCTCATCTTCAGGTTTAACTTGCACAGAGCAGAATTTTATATCCAAGTCTGGCTTTCAGCAAGCTGCCTCAGAACATGGCCTTGTTGTTATTGCTCCAGATACCAGCCCCCGTAAGTGTTCCTGTTCAAAATGCTTCATTCTCTTCTACATTTTAGTCTCGGATATAAGTAGAATAATACCCATTAGACAATCCCTCTCAGATTTTGCTGTCACTATCTTTTGGTCTTTCAAGTGACATCATGACTCTAAAATGCCATACTGGGAGTAGATTGGGGGAAAAAGTTGAAATAATTTCAAGAACATTAGGAGACATTTTCAGTTCAAGATAATGACTTTAACATCGACATCTGTCTCCTCAAGGTCATAGATGGTCCATGAAGGTTGTCAGGAAAAGATCACAAAACAGTCCTGGAAAGTAGAGAGCCTAGGAGCCCCTAGTAACAGAGTAAGGATGCATGTTTTCAGAATGTGTGGGAGGATGTTCAGGCTAGAGTAGCTTACCTTGCCTCCTGAATTCTCCAGTTGGAAGGCCATTCCCTCTCACCTTATTGGCCAGAACAAGTGGCATGTACTATTCAAGGGAAAAGGACCCAGAAAGTTAAATCCATCTGAAAAACTGGAAGACAGTTTCATATGTTTCATAAAAGCTCCATTGTGTGTGTACACACGTTCAGCTAACAGTGTCTATGGTGGCAGTCATTATCTTACTAAGTAGCCTAGGCTGTCAGGCTGACTGATGAGTAAGTCCCCTATCTCAGCCTCCCAAGTGCTGAGATTATAGATAGGTGCCACTCTACGTTACTAAAGATGTTACTGAATGTGGGGAGTTACTGTAGAGGGGTGAGAGTATAACCTTTTTCTTGCTAGGTGGCTGCAATATTAAAGGAGAAGATGACAGCTGGGACTTTGGCACTGGTGCTGGGTTTTATGTGAATGCCACTGAAGATCCCTGGAAAACTAATTACAGGATGTACTCTTATGTAACCGAGGAGGTAAGTTCATTTGTCATGTCATTATTAGCTGATGACCACTGAGAGTCTGGTTTTAGATGTGAAGCCCTTCCAAACCTGAGAATTTTAATACAGGAAAGGCACTGGAAAACCAATTTTAATTTAGAAAATTCCAAGGTCTGCTAATATTATTGTTGCTGCACTTTAAGTTAACTGTAAGTGTAGATTCAAGGATTTTTATAATTATATTCAGGTCTGTGCACACTTTCTAGGTTATCTCAGAACACAGCACATGAAGCAGCCCTTCATGTTCTGGAGCTGGTTCATTTAGGTGACTTGTATAGTAAGCAAGGGCTGGATTAGAAAGGGTAACCAAAGCATGGCTTCTTTTAATGCTGATAGGCAGTGTATGCATTTTCCTGGACTGTATCACAGACATCATAAAAACTCAGACACAGTTGAAATCTTAGCCATGTATAGTTTTGGGTTAGTTGTTTGCTGTTTTTGGTGTTGGGATCAAACTCAGGATCTCATACATACTAGACACACTACTGATGCACATCCCAGTACCCAGTCACCCATAATTTTTACACCCTCAATAACAGTTGTGTGTTGCTATATTCTGAACTTTAAAATTTTTATTTGCTTTTTTTAAATATAGATTTCATTGACGTGGTTTTTCCTGTTAGCATTTGTTCATTGTACATTGCATTAGGTTTCAACATTTTCATACAACCAACACCCCACATACAACCCCTTAACTTCTCTGCTTCCTTATTGTTATTCCTCTATCAGGCATGCCAACCTACAGCATATGGCCATGTGCATCCTAGGACAGCTATGAATACAGCCCAACAAAATAGCAAATTTACTTAAACTATGTGTGTGTGTATGTATGTATTTTTTCTTGGTTGTGCTATTCTTAAGTATGAACTCTTTAGATGACAACATCATATTGCATTTGTACACCCTGCTTTCTTCTTTTATGTCATATACACATAAATGATTTTATGTATCTATATAGAATCTAGTGTCCACGAATGAGAGAAAATATGATTTGTCTAGTTTAATATGCTTGACATGTTACTCTCCAGTTACATCCATTTTCTAGCAAATGACATAATTTCATTCTTCATGGCTGAATATAATTCTGTATATATACACCATATTCTTGATACCCATTCTTCTGTTGATGAATACCTTATTTGATTCCATAATGTAGGTATTGTGCAGTAAACATTGATGTGTTGATATGAAAGTGTCTCTGTGATATATTGACTACTCTGGGGGGGGGCTCATGAATATGTTTATTTCTCTTCTGTACATAGGATTCCTTCATGTGTCTTCTATGATAGTCATCAATTCTTTAAATTGATTATTGTGGAAGTTTTTTTAGTTATGAAGGATAGTTTGGCTGGGTATAGTAATCTGAGTTTATTATTTTGGTGCTTACAATATATTACCCCATGCTCTTCAGAGTTTCAGGTGTTCTGTTGAGAAGTCTGATGTGTTAGATGTGTTTGTATGACTTGGTGCTTCTTGCTTGCTGCTTTCAGTGCTTTCTGTTCTCTGTACTCCATTTCAGTGATGATACGCATGGGGAGATTCTTCTCTGGTCTTGTCTATTGACATTCTAAATGCTTCCTGGATGAATCTGGATGGCCATTTCATCCCTAGACTTAGGAAATCTTCTACTATGGTTTTATTGACTATATTATTTATGTTTGAGCTTCTTTCTATAATCCGCTGATTCATAAGTTTGGCTTTTTATTTGTGTCCCAGAGATCTTGAGCTTTGTCTTTATCAATACCTGAATTTTCAGATTCATTTATTTCATCTCCTGTCCCTAATGTCTTTCATAAACTTTATTCATTCTGAAGGTGAGGCTTTCTGTTATTTTATTTAATCAAGAGCTTTTCATTTTAAAATTTCAACTGAGTTTTATTTCAGTAATTTTTCTTCCATTGAATTTCTCTTTCATATCCTGTATTAATTTCCTTGTTTCACCTGTTAATTTTTTTTTTCACTCATTTAGTTTGTGTTCTCTTGATTTTATTAAAAATTCTTACAGTTGTCCTCTTGTATTCTTTGTCTAAGATTCTATCTGAAATCACTAAGAGTGGAATCCACTACTGTGGAATTGTTTAGGGGTTTTGTTTTGTGTTGTGTTTCAGGTGTCATACTGCCTTGATGACATGTATCTGGTATTTGTGCACATTGGGACTTGGGTTCCTATGGTTACTTCATAGGTTGGATTATAGTCTTTCATTAGAAGTATTTGCAAAGTTTAAAAGGAACAATATTGTAGCAGGATAGAGGTATCTATTCTCCACAGTAGATTGAAATGTAGATCTGTGGCTAAACCCTAGGACCACAGGCTTAGTGCACCAGGCATAATTCCCAAGAATATTATTCACTACAGAAGCCGGGCCCACTCTGCAAATGTAGTTGGTCATCTCTTTTACGTTAGTTTGAGTTATAAGGAAACAAAGTTTGTAAGAATTTAGTACTGCAGAGGACTGCAGAGGAAATAGGCAAAAAAGAAAGAAATGAGGAGGGAAAAGGTGAAGGAATGGGGAGCTCTGGGGAACTGTTAATATCTCACAGAGATCAAAGATTGTTAAAGCTACAAGATGTTATAGTTAAAAAGTAAAAAGGGAGAGGGAGCAAAGTAGGAATGAGATGGTACATCTATGGATGGTGCATAGGAAAAATAGAATAGAATAGATGGGTGCAGAAATTAATGGAACACAGAACGATCATAAAACTACTTGAGTGGCCAGGTGGAGGTGATGCACAGGCAGGCAGATCTCTGTGAGTTCCAAGGCATCCTGGTCTACAAAGCTACACAGAGAAACAAAAAACTACTTGAGCAATAGAAAATCTAACACAAGGAAATTTAGGAATACTTATGAGCAAGAGAGAAGATGTTTAACATGTAAAAATGAAGTCAAATAGTCTATTTTAAATGTAGCATAGGTCAGTAATTTTTCTTGGTAGGATGGGTTTTGAGTTCCCTCCCTCCCTATGTTATTTCATGTGATTTACTGTAGTGGTGGGGGAGGTGCAGTTTGCATATTCAGATCAAACCTGTAAAACTAGATTTGTGAGTATTCAGTGTCCCAATGGAATTCAAACAAATACATTTTAGGTTGAGTTTCTTCCCTATAGAGTAGTGGCTCTCAACCTTCCTAATGCTAAAACTCTTTTAATACAGTTCCTCATGTTGTATTGACCCCAACCATAAAATTATTTTCATTGCTACTTCATAACTGTTATGAATCATAATGGAAATATCTGAGTTTTACAATGGTCTTGGGTAACCCCTGTGAAAAGGGTTCTTTGACACCCCCCCACACACACACACCCCTCAGTTTGAGAACATCTGCAAGCCAGCAACTCTCTGCATGGAATGTTGTTTTGAGGTTAATTGCCTCTCAATACTCCCCATATGCTGGATGTCACACTTCCTCTGGCTATTGACCTTTTCACTTGGAATCATTTATCTTAAGGCTCGGATGTCTTTGGCTGTGTACTTCCAGTCTCCATGTTGGTTTTTTTGAGATGGTTTCTCTGTATCGTTTTGGAGCCTGTCCTGGAACTCACTTTGTAGACCAGGCTGGCCTTGATCACAGAGATCTGCCTGCCTCTGCCTCCCAAGTGCTGGGACTAAAGGTGTGTGTCACCAACACCCAGCTGAGACTCCATGATCTTTCAGATCATCTCATTATAAAACTTCATCCTATTTAAGTTAGCTGTATTTTAGAAGTATTTTTCAGTATTATTCAAATTTTAGTAACTTCATAATCTTCCATGTACTTTATATTTTTTGTTAATGTTAAGACATTTAGGTTCTGAAAACACTTTTTACATAACTAATATTACTATTCTTTTACTGCATAATTTTCATCCATAAAGTACTTGTTCCTTATAATGTTAACAACATTTGTTGTCAAGCTGAAGACTGAGTTCTATACCAGTACCCACCTGGAAGGAGAGAGCTGGGCTACCACAGGTTGTCCTGTGAACTCCATTAGGGTGCACAGTGCACACTAAGTAAATAAATATGGGGGCAGGATTTAGGACATTTCAAACAATCTTCTGTTATCGTCTTAACTTTACCCATTGGTTTTATAAAACATCTGTGAACATATTATTCAGTGATGTATTAGTAACCCTTGTCTACCTGAAGATTTTTTTTCTTTGAATCTCACAGTTCAAGCCACTGTACGACTGTGCTTCTGAAGTACTGATTGGGACACTATATATAACTTTGGAAGTCTAACATTTCCTCTGAGATCTTTATCATATTATTCTTTATAGCTTCCACAACTCATAAATGCCAACTTTCCAGTGGACCCACAGAGGATGTCTATTTTTGGTCACTCCATGGGAGGCCACGGAGCTCTGATTTGTGCTTTGAAAAATCCTGGAAAATACAAAGTAAGATACCAATAAGCTTCATTGTTAAAACACTACAAGAGAATAGTGGGAACTTTCAAAGATGGAAATTTTAAAATGGCCTTAGGATCAGGAATTAAACATTTCTTGGGTTAGGGTTTCAGGAGGTAGGCTGAAGACATTAACTTGATCACATGATACATGCTGTATGATTAGTAGCATAGGGAATCCACCAGAATGGTCTTCACTGCCTTGAGAGAAGAACTAGAAGAGTATAGCATGTATTTTCACGTCTCTTTTCCAGACTTTTGAACATATTTTCCTCAGGATTGTTAGTCTTGATTATTATTTGACACCGTCTGTATATCTTTGCTTTAACTTGAGAAACATCATTGTAATTCTGAATTTGATTACCATGGAGAACATTCATATTGTAGAAGTTTATGTTCTTAATGCTCTGAATAAGGGTTGAAATGCAACTTGGTTAAAAACATCTCTCAGCATCCCCCATGCCCCAACTCCCATCTCCCACTCCATCACTTTATTTAAGGCTTTATAGATTTTCTTTTCTTTTAATGAGACAAGATTGAAAACCCACAACTGAAATTAATTTAGCAACTAAAATGAAGTGTGCTTAAAAGTGGGATGCATGTTTTAAAACACAGGGTGTTAGCATCTTAAGTTTGATCTCTTCTGTTTCCTTTGGAAAGACTGCAGTCATTTCAGGCATGCTACTGAGATATGCAAATGTCACTCATAGCAGTTCTATAATACAACACTAGAACGTAAGGGTTTAGTTTTCAAGTTTTTGTACAGTGAATCAGTTAATTTATTGTCTAAGGTAGAAAGTGAACTTAAATTCATTATGAACTTAAGTTTTGTTGTCTTTTAAAAATATGATGTAGTTGATGTGAGCTATACGCATGAGAACTCTAGAGTAGTGAGATGCACTGTTGCCCTCCGAGAACCCACACTGTAGGAACAGAAAGCTGTGTGTATAGTGAGGCGGTCTTCCATGCTTCCGTGGTGTTCTTAAGAGAAACGCCTCATTTAACAAGTTTCACTAAGGGAGACATCCGCATTTAGATCACTACAGATTGTTTGTCCCTAAATTGACTTCCAAGGCATCCTTTACATTAAGCACTTGAGTTTGTGAGTTTTTGAAATTGATTGTACAAAGCTGCAGTATGCAGAGGCCATGGTTGCAGGGCTTTTGTGTTAAGTCAGAGTTGTAATTTGCAAGCATTTGTATTTGATTTATCGACATATAACTTACTTTTAAATTTCCTTTGTCTCTGAAGTCTGTGTCAGCATTTGCTCCAATTTGTAACCCAGTGCTTTGTTCTTGGGGCAAAAAAGCTTTTAATGGATATTTGGGACCAGACCAAAGTAAATGGAAGGTAAGTGATGGACCACCGTTTCTATACTCATTCTTAAGTTTTCAGGTTCAATATATAAATAAAATGTGTATGTGTGTATATGTGTGTGTGTGTGTGTGTGTGTGTGTGTGTGTGTGTGTATGCTGACCATTGTAGTTACTCCTCCATACTCATGGATTCTACATCTGTTGATTAAACTAAAAAAAAAAAAAAAAATTAAAATTCATTTTAATCACATTTGTAGTGAACATGTTCAAACTTTTTATTATTGTCTTTGTTCTCTGCTACCTCACCTTGACACTGTAGCAGGTACTAGGAGTAATCCAGAGGTAATTTCAAGTATTTGAGAGGGTGTGTGGGGGATTATATGCAAACACTGTTATTTTATATAAATTACCGAAGCATTGCCGGTGTTGATATCCTTGGGAGAGTTCCACAGCCAATCCCCAGATACTCAGGAACAGCTATGTAATAGTAACCTTGGTTTTTTAGTTGTTCTGAATCATGGCAGTGGTCCTGAGGCTGGTAATTGCATTTATATTTCTAAATTACCATTGCCTCTAAATTAATTTTACAAAAGTTTAAATTGGATGTCTGACTAAAAGTTAAAATACTTTTAAGTATAATTTTGGTTCTAGTTCAATATATTTTGGAAAACATCATTCTGGGCACTTAAGTTTTCAATGTTTTCTTCTTTTTACAGGCATATGATGCGACTTGTCTCGTGACATCCTATTCGGGTTCCCAGATTGACATATTAATTGATCAAGGAAAAGATGATGAGTTTCTTTCAAATGGACAGTTACTCCCTGATAACTTCATAGCTGCCTGTACAGAAAAGAAAATCCCTGTTGTTTTTAGGCTGCAAGAGGCAAGTATTGGGAAACCTTAGTTTAGTTTTAAAAAGCAAGATTATATACAACTGTCTTGCTTTGATTTTAGATACTTGAAGATGACATGTTGGCAATTGGATGATGTTGGCAATAAGAGGTTTTAATTGCATTCAGGTATATGAAGTGAAATTTGTGATACCTAAGGCCAAATTTGATTTAAATAAGAAAGATTTTGGCAGTGAAAAATGAATGCAATTTTGCCCATTGTCAGGCGGTAAAAAACAAGAAGCCTATAGCTAAAAATGAAACACTAATTCCTATCTTGCCTAGATGACCTTAACTGCTTGGCCTTAATGCATTGGATACTTTGTCTGCTTCCCCTGAGGCTGAGCCAGGGAATTCTGATTTTTCTGTAGATGAAGCTTCTGGCCCAGCAAAATCTGAAAATATCTGGAGTTTGTTAAAACAACAGCCTAGAGTTAGAACATGGATAACATTGTTAGGACAAGATATAAACAAGTGTATTAGTTTCTAACATGCCTGTCTATGTCCCAAGTGATAAAGAAAGAGTTTGGCGCTCTTGGAAAGAGGTTAAGACAGAATAGTAAATTCTTCTAAAATCATAGGAACTTACTAAAATCACCAATCACAACCTAGAAGTGAGGCACATCTTTTCATTCATTTTCCTTCTTGCAAGGCAGGAAGAGTAACTGCACAGCCTGAAGCAAATTCGTTAGGTTTGCTGTAACTGGATCAGCTGAGTAGACACTGCTTGGTGGTGGCTACTAAGAGGCCACTTGCAGACACCCCCTCAGCTTCCTGACCTTAGATCCCCTCAGGTCTGAGAGGTAGTATGTTGGTTAGGTTGGTTTTTTTGTTTTATTTGTTTGTTTGTTTTGGTGTGATTTTTTTTTTTTTTTGCTATGGTTTGTTTGTTATTGTTTAGTCACTTTCTTAATCATTTGATTGTAAGTATAACTATCTCGTTGTGAAAAGAGTTAGGAAAAAATTAAGCTGAAAAAACAAGTTTTATATAAAAAGAAAGACAACTGCAGTCCAGTGCATGTTTTAACTGTCTTCATTGTACATCTGTCATGTCAAATGTTCTCAGTTGTCAAAAGAGATTGCTTGACAGGAAAGGACTAGTTCATGAGGATAACTATTTATTTTTTTATTTGATATAGTTTTTTAAATATGGGGCTTTGTGGCATCTAAATTTAAAAAAAAAAAAAAGAGGTATGCAGTAGAACTCTGACAGTGTGTAGAGACTCTGATCCTGGCAAAGTAGGAACTTAGGTATCCTGGTTTTAGTTCCTAAAGTTACAAAAATGAGGAGAAAAGTTCAGTGGCATAATGCTGAGGAAACATCCAGAAACAGTATTCCCTTCTTGGAAAAGATAAAGGGGGAATGCTAGCTTCTCTGCTCAAATATGAGGGCCTTTTTGAAGAGTCAGGAGCTGTTTTGGCCTCTGCCAATCTGTGCCCTAGACTGTGACTGTTAAATAACCAAGTGAAGGTCTTTCAAGAAGCTTCCTCATTAACTAAAGGTTCAGCCTGAGCTTTTCTAATTGGTTCTAGACACTGTGTAGAAAGTGCTGCCATGGTGTGGTGGAGCATTGCCTCCCTTTTGAGAGTTGACCCAAGACCAGAAGAATGTATTTACATTCCCAGAGCCAGCCTTTCCTACTGAGTGGTTTTCCATTTACAGTTTGGAGTAGAGGAGAAAGAGCCCTTCAAGTGTTGCTAAATATAGGTAATTGCACATGCAGCTTAACAAACCAAACTGACTGATTCATCGAAGAATGTAGTGGATGACACCCATTTAATGAGATCCGTCCTCCATTTTCAATCTCTTCCCTACTCCTTCCGGAATTTTCCTTGTTTCCTAGTCCCGCCTATCTTGGTTTCCTATTGGCCAACAGTGCTTTATTCATTAACCAATAAGAGAAACATATTTATAGAATGACATCTCCCATCACAGCTGCTTGCCCTAACTGATGTAGGGTTTAATGAATTGCTCTTTCTCAAAGATAGGACATGGTATGAGAATTTTTTCCTCTCTGACTGAGGGTGCATGTGCACATGTTTGCTTATGCACGTAAAGGCCAAAGGTAAACATCGTTTGTTTGTTTCCGGTGGTTGCACGGATAGAGTTGGATAGAGTTGGACAGAGTTGGATAGAGTTCAGGTCCTCGTCTTGTAAAGCAAGCACTTTACCAACTGGGCCATCTCCCCACAGCAGAGGTAGATTCTTCACATTGATGTGTGATGCCTGTGCTGATTTCTGAAACAGTGTTACAGCCTCAAGGCATTTTTGTATTTTCTCCATGTTGTTTGTAGTTACTTCCTTTGTCCTATAAAGTATAGGGCTTCTAAGAATTAACACACCTGGCGCATCCTGCTGGTTCTTGTCAGTGTGGCCACAGGCCTCCTATGGATATTGTATAGTAATAGCAACACTTAGAAACTAGGATATGCAGATTGTTTGATTTCCCTTCATATTTTGCTGCTTCTTAAGTAAGGTACAAGGATGACAACCTTGATTTTGATTGAACCTTACATAAAATACTTGGGTCATGTACAAGCAAATTAAATAACAGGACAGTTAGAATGAATCTTAAGAACAACATTTAATGTTGGGGTTTCTGACTGGTAAGTCATTGTCTTATTTTCTCTTCTAGGGTTATGATCATAGCTACTACTTCATTGCAACCTTCATCACTGACCACATCAAGCATCATGCAAAGTACCTGAATGCATGAAAAGCTCCAGACAGAAGAATCTCATCAGGATTATAAACAAAATACACAGAGTACAAGACTTGGGATTTCCTCTCCAAAGATCATCCTCCTGCAGTTGAATCACTTTTCTGAATAAAGATAACAAACTTTCTGATTGAGATGGTTATTTTGCCAGTATTCACATAGGAATTCGATGCTTGACAGTGTTTCTGAGTAATTGGGAAATCCCTGTTAAATAGCCTCAAGTCTTAGACTGTGAATACAGTTCTGTTGGAGTTATTTCAGAGGATTTAAAGGGAACTAGGCATAAATTTCTCACCCCTCCAGACTCCAGACATTTGAGGCCACTGACTGTTCTCACTGTGGGCATTTTTCTCTGCTGTCTAACAAGCATTTGATAACTGATCATTCAGAAGACAGGGAAGTAGGCCCAGGAGACGTGAATGAATGCACATCATCACACAGCTGTCTGCAGCCATCTTCCTCAGCTTCATTCAATCTGGCAAGATTTTTCTTATCTATTCAGCTGAATGCATTGGTAGATACTGTTTGGAGTTTGTTGAGTCTCTCAAGATTATATAAGACCCAACCTGAAAAAAAGCTGAGTAAGGGGACTAGTAAATTGTACTTCTCTTAGTAGTGTGGAGAAGTTTAACTTGATGAGTTCTATAACTACCCACACACTCCCTGAAGAACTTTAAATAGGCAGCTTTTTGAAATATGTTAACACAAAGGTTCTGTCTTATTTTGCCTTCTCTTGCTGGGGTTAAACATCATGACAAAAAGCAACTTGAGGAGGAAAGAGTTTATTTCATCTTACATTTCCACGTCATAGCCTATTACTGAGACAGGTACTGGAGGAATGCTCTTCACTGGCTTTCTCTCTGTGGCTTGCATAACCTGCTTTTTGGAGTACCCATGACCACCTGCCCAGGGTGCCCACAGAGGGCTGGACCCTATGCCACATCAATTGTTCATCAAGAAAATGCCCCCACAGACTTGCCTATAACACAAGCTAAGAAAGGTTAGATTCCATAGCTATGAATACTATCCAAGTCCTTTTTCATAGCAGTTTTAGGATTTTGTGTGTGTGAGGATATTTTTTCAAATTTGTGTGTTTGGGCATATTATGTGTTTACACATGTATGTGAATGCTCAAAGACCACCTCAGGTGTGGTCTCAGGAGTGCTGCCCATCTCCTTTGAGACAGGATCTTTTATTGGCCTGAAGTTCAACAAATAGACTAGCCTCTCTGGAATCTTCTGACTTTGCCCTACCCATTACCACACTGGGCATTTTTTAATGAAGTCTAGGGATGGAACTCTTATCATTGTGCATGTGAGACAAGCACTTTACTAACAGCTATTTTCTTCCTTGCCCCAATTTTAGGGGGGGGGAAAAGTTGTCCTAGTTTGCTGTGATGAATACCATGACCAAAAGCAACTTGGAGAGGAAAGGAGTTGATTTCAGCTTTCAATTGTCCATCATGAAGGGAAGTCAGGGCAGGAATAGGACAGGAACTGAAGCAGAGACCATGGAGGATGCTACCTATGACCAGGTCAGCCGTACACAACTTAGGGCCACCTGCCCAAGTGTGGCAGACCCACAGTGGGACAAGCCCTCATACATCAATCAAGAGAATGCCTCACAGACTTGCCTATGGGCCAACCTGATGGTGACTTTCCTCAGTTGAGGTTCTCTCTCACCAGATAAGTCTAGCTTCTATTAAGTTGACAAAAATCTAACAGGTTACATATGCATTCAGAATGCATAGTAAATGATCAAGGAAGTCATATCGAGTTTTTCAACTTAGGAAATTAATGTCATTTAAATGTATTAGTTACATTTTTGTTGCTGTGATAAAATACCCTAAAAAGATGACTAACAGAAAAAGGTCCATGACAGAACAATCCATAGTGGGGTGGACATCATGGCAGAGGGGGCTTGTGGGGCATCTGGGCAGTCCACAGTCAGGAAGAAGAGAGGTATTGCGTGTTCTCAGCATGCTTTCTCCCTTGTGTTTGTTCAGTACCTCATATGACAGTGCCACCCATAGTTAAGGTGGGTCACCTTTGCCCCTCGGTCAATCTAATCTAGATAATTCCCTCACAGGGACCTGCAGGTTTGTCTCCTAGATGACTGTAGATCCTGCCAACCTGACAGCATATACCACACTGCTTATAAGTATAAAAACACTAGAAATTATTACAACTGAATATGAGCGGGTTGAGCTCTAGAATGGACTTCATACAAAATGATTTCAATCCTAGTCCCTCTGATAAAACCATTCAGTCCCTTGGCTGCTGGTGATTAGCTTCTGAGTTGTGTTCTAGTAGTTGAGGCTTTAACCAGAGAAGCAGAATGAGTAGGACACAGACTCTTCAAACTTTTTTACGAATGAATTGGCTCTTGTGGTTGTAGGACCGCTTAAGCATGCTGGATGTACACTCGGCAGCTGTAAGGAGGTAAAGGTGAAGAGAAAGCTCTGGTCATAGCTCCAACTCCGGCTGTCATAGTTTCGTTTCTAGCACTGCCTGGGTTCTGAGGGGCAGGCTCTTCTCTCACTTAAAGTCATAGTTAAGCACTTAGATCTTAACTAATCCAAAAATGGGCAACGACTCTGAATAGCAGGGACTAAGCTAGGCAATGTGGCACATTGTTATGAGGAAACAGGCTTGTGTGTTTCTTGTTGGCAGGACACATGCAAAACATAACAGAACTGCAACAAAGGTAAAGGCCAACAAAGGTAAAGGCCAGTTACAATACAAGTGGCTTACAGATGTACAGGTAGGCAGGACATCTGAGCTCACCTTTATATATAGCAATTCTAATTGGCTGGGACAGAGTTATTGACACCTATGCCTAAATGTAAAAGGAATTTCTACTACCCACCCAACTCTCTCTCTCTCTTTCTCTCTCTCTCTCTTTCTCTCTCTCTCTCTGTGTGTGTGTCTCTACCCCTCCCCCTCTTCCCTAAAGAATCCATCTAAATCGCTTGATTGTAAACAACAGCTAATAGATGACATTGCAATACTAAGTTGGCATGCTCTAGAAGTCATGTGACAGAATTAGATTAAAAAGAAAAAAAGGCAAGTGAACTTCACACAGCTGTCCTTCATTATTTTGGATGAAAACCCACCTCATCTAAGAAGCAATAGTCAGCTGATGGATTGTCTTTTAGTTAGACATGTTAGAGAAGTTCCACCCATGAAACCTTAAGAAGTTATGTCTGCCTAAACAAGACCTGGACAATGACAATGCCAGGTGACACCCCAAAGTGGATTGGAGAAATCTCACAGGTTCCCACCTCTAGATGAAGAACTACAAATAATTAATGACTGCAAGTGGGATAGAGTCTTCCCCAAGCAGTCACTGCTAAAAACACATACATTCATGCAAGCAACACTTAAGGAACTCAGAAGGCACTATTTATATGTTTATTCAGATTTCTATTTATATGCAACAATAATTAAAAAGAGGCCATGAATTTTAGGAGCAAGGATGAAATAATGTTTTAATTAAAAGAAGCACAAATGGTGTGAATATTTTAATTGAAATAAAAGCAGGGAACTGGACTTGAATGCAGGCTTGTAATCCCAGCTGCCAGCTACTGAGGACAGGGCCTGACACTGACTAAGAGAGTTTGAGGCATGACTAGGCAATTTAGCAAGACTCTGTCTCAGAAAAAAAAGAAGAAAAAAGAAGATTTTAAAAAAAAAGTACTCCAAATACAGCTCAGTGGTAGAGTACCACCCAGCTTGCATGAGGTCCTAGGTTCAACTTTCAGACCATAAAAATAAAAAGGCAAGCCTCAGAGATATTTATAATAGGCTTGTCTGACAAAGCCTAAGGAGAATACAGTAGTCACACAAGTTGATTATAATGGGAAAAAAATGGGAATAGTTATGTCACCTAAGTGTACTTCATAAGCAGGAAATGGAAGAATAAACTATAACAGAATGCCATTGCACACCCTCCTGAATGGCTGTAGACAAAACAAAGAAAACTCATGTTGACAGGCTACTGTGACTTGCACTGTTATCGCTGAGGAGGGCAGGCTGGCTTCCAAATAATCATAGTAATAGAGACTTTAAGGCTCAGTGGAGTTGGAGCATGCCTTTAATCCCAGCACTCAGGAGGCAGAGACAGGAGGATCTCTGTGATTTCAAGGCCTGCCTTGTCTACAGAGAAACCCTGTCTTGAAAAACAAGCAAACAAACAAACAAAAGAACAAGGCTTTGGCTGAAAAGGAAGCATTGCCCATACTCCAGGGGTAAGGTGAAGCTGGCAGAGGTCGTGGGGAAACAGAATGTGCAGCAATGGAGACAGCAGCCTGGGTCCCTTGACCGCCTTGGTCCTTTCTGTTGCTGTCATGAAACACTGACCTAAATCAATCTGGGGAGGAAAGGAAGTTCATTATACCTCAAAGGTAACAATCCATTATCAAAGGAAGCAGGACAGGAGCTATAATGAAATCTTCTGTAGCTTTGATGAAAACAAACGAACAAACCAACCTCACCTTTTAGCTTGGATCCATCCCTATCATTAATCATTTGAACAGTCCTCCAACCGACCTCCTTTCTTCTCATGTTGTTGACACCCCCAAGACCAACTTGTTTAGTGGCGACAGAAGCTGCCACTTGGCCAGCACTGCTCGGAAAGACTCCTGCACAGTGAGGACACACAGGCTGAGCTTGAATCTAACTTGACCTCCTCCTTACCATCACTGTGAACTGGTGACCCCAGCCTTACTCATTTGCATCATTCATTAGAAGTGACAGTGGGGGCATGTTGGTTTCACACAGCATGCTTTCAAACCCAGGAAGCTTGATGGGTGTTGAGCTGCACTTCTTCTGACTCAAGAGTGCAAACACTCAGGATTTCCCCATTGCCCTCTCTTGTCTCTCTGGGTGCTGGCTCCACCCCCTCAGGCGGCTCTAGGTTTTATGACTTCTGTTTTCAGTCACTAGAATAAGATGGGTGTTAAGAATTCATGTTGTCCAGCTGTAATGGGCCTTCTTATCTCAGCCAAGTGTGTGTAGGGGGGCATCTTTTGTGTGGAGTGTGCATGCATGTATGGCTACATACGTGTACACGTATGGAGGATAAAAGCTTACTCCAGTGTCATTTCTTAGGATCTGTCTACCTTGTCATTTTGAGACAGGGTCTCTCATTAGCCTAGGCTATGAGACAGCCTGTCTGTTTCCCCAGAGCTAGGATTACAGGCATGGACCACCATGCCCAGCTTCAACCACATCATTTTCAGGTGCGTTTCTGCTCTAAAGAACCCTCTCTTACAGTAATGGCATCTCTTACCACGCTTTTAAAGACCTCCGTCTTATCACTCTTGAATACTTACCAATAGACTTGTCAAGCAATGCTGAGCCACTTCATAACAGCTGGCTCTGGGGGCATCAGGATAAGAATCTCAAAGCCCATGCATTTAAGGCATTTGTGGTCCCTAGGACAATGTAGATGTGTAGTCTTATAGACACCCACGTATGCCTCTTCCTGATCTACTTATTGTAATGCTTAAGCTAATGTGTGTAGCTTATTAGACCTTCTAACTGGATTCTCTTCAGTACCTACGGCATGTAAACAGTTAGAGATCCTGAAGAACTAGCAGAAAGCATGACAAAGCAACCTTGCTATACAGTGGCACTCAACAAACATGAGTGCAGGGTGAAGATACCGAGGTTGTCAGTTTGGGCATATGTATACACGCCACCACTGTCAAGGAATATTAGCTCCAAATGAAACTCCCTACCAGCACACCATCCTGAGACCCACTCTTGACCAGGAGGGAAGTCTGATAACTGACTTCCTGCAGAAGATGGAAGATTAGGAGTCTTCGCTACCACATCTCTGACTCAGCCAGGAGGACCTGGACAGTTCCCAGGAACAGCTCTTGGCCAACTGTACCCAGTGCCACACATTCAATGATAGATGATTCTCATGCCTGATTTCCCTGCAGCCTCCCTGGTGCTCCTGCCCTGTTAGCTTTCCTCCCTTGTCTTTACGGCCTTCTCAGTTGTTCAAAGCACCAGGCTTCTAATTGGAGGGGATGGCAGCAAAGATGCAGCGTCTCAGATCACATCTTGGCCACATGTACTTGCTTGTGTTTAGACTGGGTAGATGCAGACATTGAACAGAGGTCCCAGGGTCCTTGCTCAGGACAGTGGACCTGGGTCTGTGTGTTTTACTTGTAGTTACTGCTTCTACTTAATGTTTTTTCCTGTTGAGATGAAATCTCATGTAGTTTAGGCTGGCCTCAAAACATCGCTATAGGAGCCCTTCTGGTCCTCCTGCATCCACTTCTGCAGTTCTGGGATTGCAGGTATGCATCATCACATCCAGTTTTTATGTAATTCAGGAGACTAAACCAAGGGCTTCTTTTGTTCTAGGCAAACACTCTTGCCAGCAGAGCTGTGTCCACACCTTCACCTGTGTTCTCACTAAAGGAAGGGTGGATGTATAGGGAAGACACTGGCCTGAACTCAGTAAAGTTATGATCAGACTTCAGCAGCACATCAGCTGAGGCAAGAGGGGCCAATCCTATGACTTTTGCAATTTGGGTCATGAAACTGAGGCATCTTTGAGATGCCTTGATCTGACGGAAGCACCATCCTCAACCCCATCCCACCCCTTTATAACAAGTACGTTTTAGCTTAGGGAGAAAACATTAACCTGGAGAGAGGGAATGTGTGTATTCTCCTTCCCACATGTCCTTTTATCCTAAACCTTGCAGCTGTCCAAAGACCTCCTAGAACTATAGATAGTAGTGCACACACACACACACACATATGATAAACTTAATTTATACATCAATTTAGTAAGATTTAAACTGTAACTATTGAAATAGAAGTTACAAGAGAAATTACATATGCATGTTACATACATAGTTACATTCATGTATATTCACAATATATGATTTCTATGATCTATTTCAGCAATGGTACTGTGTGTGTGTGTGTGTGTGTTTGTGTGTGTGTGTGTGTGTGTGTGTGTGTGTGTGCAGTCACCATTAGGATCAGACTGATAAGTCAATTCAAATGTGGTTGGTACAAGTTCAAAACTTTAATGGCTGTTAAATAATAAAAAGATTTGTACTATATACACTCTACTTATCATACTGTCAGCCAGCCATGCACATTTCATTGCACATATAAACAGTGTACAAGGATCTTGAAGACATCTTATCCATACAAGAATTGCATTTAAAAAAAACATTTTACAAAATATTGAAGCCATTTGTATGATACAGCCAATTTCAATAGTGAAAATTAATATCAAAAGAAATATAATTTTGAAAAAAAGATATCCCAAAGTAATTGTTATTGAGCTTCATGCCATCAAAGATACATGTAAAAATATATTTCAGGACCCTGCACTGCAATGCCAGGAGGGTGCAGCATTCCAAATCCTTGTGGCTAAGCTCTGAATGCTGCTCCAGCTGAAACACTGTTAAAATCCCCTCATCTTTCCATTGTTACGCCATTTGACAAAACAGGTATTTGTGCAGTACAGAAAAGTATTAAAATATATTTATGTTAAAGTGCACAGTACATTTGATAGGAAGTAATATACTAGCTGCCGGTCTGAATCCCCATGTTCAGAGCCCCGCCATCATGCCCTGGTTGGTGGAGGGCCAGTCTCTGTTGAACACACTCGTTCCTCCTGAAGTCTTTTGTATGGTCCCCCATTGCGGCTACTGTTGCTCTAGAAACTGCTA
Organism: Phodopus roborovskii; assembly: GCF_943737965.1. Lineage (NCBI taxonomy): Eukaryota > Metazoa > Chordata > Mammalia > Rodentia > Cricetidae > Phodopus > Phodopus roborovskii. The sequence continues at coordinate 39,424,222 of NW_026126511.1, read as the reverse complement.
ATGGCTTTGTACAGAGGTGAAAGTGCAGTCGGCATCCACAGGCTTTTGACAGGTGAATGACTGGGGTATTATCCATCCATACCTACAGCGTGAGTGTGCATGGGCGTGACTGCTCAGCATAGTCCTATGAAGCCTTCAGTGGAAGCTCTCCCACCGACAGGATGGGACGGGCTGCTCTCCTGGGCTGTCTGCTCTCTAGTCCTGCTACACACTGGCCGCTCACACATTCTACCTACTTCCCTTTACTCAGACTGCTTGGCTGTGCATGTAGCCGCCCACCAGAGGCCTCATGACCCACTCACTTCCCAAGTTTCATACCAGACACTATGAAGCTTCCAAGTCTGGACTCTTTGAAAAGCACCAGCTCGATTACAATAAAAACGAGCACAGCCACATTTCGGAAGCTCTCCCTCTTTGAATGCTGGCAGTTGTAAGAAGTGCTGGCTTCCCTACTCAAGCTCTCATGACCCTTTTAGTTTGACAGTTACCTCCCACCATCTCCATTTTCTCATTCATTTCCTCAACATCTATCTTTGGTGCTAGATGCTACTCAATTATCCAAAATACAGTGCAAAATTATACTTCAAGACATATGCTCAACATTTCCCACTTTTCTGTGTTAAAATGTGTCTGTTTTGTGCATAGCAAAAGAAACATGAATCAAAAAAAAAAAAAAAACCTGTTCACATTTCATCTTCAAGTTTAATATTTTTTTCCACATAGCTATTTACAAATAACTCTGGGGTGCTCTCCTGATTTCAGTCGGTTCACTATAATAGGGACAGGAGGGCTACTGGAATGTAGGCAACTGGATGGAATGCAGAAGTATAAATACGAACGATGTCCCGCAAATCAAAAGGTGGATATCACCTCCCCAGAAAACAACTCTCTGTCGCAGAAGCACGTGTTTCTTGCTTAATTTTTTTTCTCTGAATCTTATACACCAGGAAGTAGGAACACTGAGACCTGAACTCCTACATGCCAAAGAGGCTTGAAAATAACTCAGTATTTATAATATTAAAATAAATTGTTTAACCACAAAAAAGCAGTAATAAAATAGTTTCCTAATTTACAATTTGCATCCAAAGGATGAATAACGACTCACTAATAAATAATATTTATATAAATATTTTGTATGTTGAAAATAGTCTCTCAAAGAAGGCAATGGTCTCAAGAAACATCTTGAAAAATTTTGGTGGCAAATAAAACCTGATTGCGTCCCCCCCCCCCCCCACTGATTCTGCAAGGAGTTTGGCTTTGATAAAACAGATGCGACTCACTGTGAAACGGTTTGTGCTTGGCATTTGGTAATGGCAGTTGGTGAGTGTGGAAGGGATGAAGGAGGTTGAAAAGGCAATGGTGTGCTACTCAGTTCTCTGCCAGCTCCCTCACTGGCTGTCAGACAATACCTGTGCAACCTGAACCCTGACAGCCAGCTCTAAAAGGTCCTGAATCCTCCCCTTGGGTTGAAACCTTGTCAACGAAGCTTGTCAGGGAACTGGCAGACAGTGAGTTGGGGAGCAGGTACAGGTGCCAGGAGCAGAGTCCAGGGTCCCTGCTCTGGGTAGAGTCTGAGCCCACCAAGCAGAGAGGGCTTGGTCTCATGTGAACAGAGCTTTTGTGATGGTGACGTCCAACAGCGCTTGAACAGTCATGCCCACTTTGACCAGGCCTTTCTCTTCAAGGATGTGATGAGGCAGACAGAGCTTTTCCTAAAAGGAAGAACAAAACATCAACATTCAGACGACGGGTCTGGGACAGTAAACCATCACTTCGTCACGGATGGGATGCCTGGGCACAGCTGGCCTGCCTGCTTCCCTCAGCCTGTGTCCCTTTCCCTGGTGCCAAGCCATTACCAAAGCCTTTTCTGGGTTTGCAGAGGAAATGGCTTCTCATATGTGAAGCTTGTTCCAGAAAGCTCCTTCATCAAACCCAACTCTGTATTAGATCTAAACATGTAGGAAACTTTTCATTAGATAACTAAGTGACACGGAGGAAAAAAAAAGCCAAGCACCAAGAATATCACAGCTTCCAGCCCTAGGAAGAGGAACTGCACATAACTCCTATGTTTAAAATGAACCCAACTACATATTTACACAGACAATAGATGGTTACAGTGATCACCAGCCTTGATTTAATTCATTTTATATTCTGTGAGTTTTGGAGTGTGCACATGCAAGGTGACTTTCCTGTGGTTTAGGCAAAGTCTATACATAAGAAATCTTTTTTTGTAAGGTCTTTTTTTTTTTTTTGAATGACAATTTCTATTTTATGCACATGACTGTTTTGGCTGCATATATGTACACATACACGTGTGTGTGTGTGTGTGTGTGTGTGTGTGTGTGTGTGTGTGCCTGCAAGTCAGAAGAGGCAGTGAATTCCCCAGAACTAGAGTTACAGACAGTTGTGAGCCACCTTATGGATGCTGGAATCCAAATCCAGTTCCTCTACAAGAGCAGTTAAGTGCTCTTAATCTCTCTAGCTCCCCCAACGTTTGTTTTCTAATTTTTAATCTTGTGCATGCCGTGTGTGTGTGTGTGTGTGTGTGTGTGTGTGTGTAGGAGGATGTGCACATGAACGTAGTTATCCATGGAGGCTGCAAGAGGAGCTGGAGTTACAGGCAGTGCCAGGAGGAGACTGTGGGTCTCTCCAGCCTCTACACAAAGCCTCTAACTCAGCTCCCGACGCCCTCTCCTTTGAAATTCTTTCCTTAAATTGGCAACAGCACACAAAGTGTACCCCTTTCTCTCTCGTGCTCTGCTTTCGCTTGTGGGAAATGCCTGAAGCACAGTACTCAAGGAAAGTGGCCTAGAGCCCCTCCTTGTGTGTACCACCTTTTGTACGCTTATAAAGCGGCCCACAAAATAACACAAAAAGGCATTTCCATCTTTGCCACCTGGCCCTGTTCTGTCACCATTCAGGGGATTCTCCTTCTCCGTTGCCTCCCCAAAGGGAGGAAGATTCCCTCCCACCCCAACCCTAGCATCTGATGACGGCAGCCCAAGGGTTGGTCTTTTTGTCTCTTTCACTTTTTTCCTATATAACTGAATGTTTGTATTCTTTCCCAATGTCTCTAGAACATCTGTTCTCCAACTGCCGGTAATTTTTATGAAATTGGTTTTCTTTTCTTTCTTTCTCTCGCTGTCTTTCTTTTTCCTTCCTCCCCTCAACCCTTTTCAGTGACCCTCTAAGTGAGATCATGTGATACTTGTTTTGCTGCATCTGGCTTGTCTAACGTAAAAACATTTTCCACGTCCCTACACGTCATCACTAACGAGTTTCTTTTGGAAGGCTAAGCAGCACTATGGCTGAGCAGGGTGTAAATGTGATCTGCGTTTGGGTTCAAGTGCTGGGGTGTGTTTATTAGCATCAAGCCAAGTCCTGGGAACAAGACTGTTTCCTTCCATGTTACGATGAAGAATCAGACCTCCCTGCCAATGTCTGACCACACATTCTGTACACATCACCATAGACACAAGCAAGGCACTGTCAGTATAAGATCTCCAAAGGAATGCCCTGGTGACTCCAGAAACTTCTCTCACATTCTCGGAAAGCCAGTGTGTCCTGCAGTCTCTGTCTCCTCATCTCTGTAGTCCACAGGCCTTGCCTAAGCAAGAGAGGCTTGGGCTGCGGGTCTTAGGAAATGGCCACATGTGGCAATGTGAGAACAATTTTATGTGCCTTCATGTACCTGTGGAGAGTCCAACAGGATGATCTCCTCCGTAACGTTAGGCAAGCATGCGGGCTTCCATTGCCAGTCTATCTAACAGCCAAATGTCAAGGTAACAAAGGATGGAGGCCACCTGTGACTGAAGTTCAGAGTGAGTCACGACCCAGGTCGGGAGGACTGGTGACTCAGGGGGCTTGGCGAGGGGACATCTGTAACTAGACAACAGCACCCATCCTTTTCTGGGACCATCTTTACAGGCCAGGATGTCTGTAGGCCCAGCTGCTCCTTGGCCACCGCTAGTTAAAGGGTAGGGGTGTGTCCTCCCCATTCGTTTTTACTTCCCAAGTTCACCTCTGACCCAGCAGGAAATCATAAACACTTAATACAGCCAAGCTGCTGGTGTCTGGCAATCTTTTGGAAAGAACAGAGAGAGACAAAGGGAAAGATACAGAGAGAGCAAGAGCTCAACATTTCCTACCATATGCTAAAAGCAATTAAAAATTGTTAAAGTTAAATGTCAAAAAAAAAAAAAAAAAAAAAAACTTTAAGTAGCTTCCAGTAAAAGGAAATAAAGGCTATTTATTTTGTGTGTGTGTGTGTGTGTGTGTGTGTGTGTGTGTGTGACTGCATGAACTTATATGTATCACACATGTGCACATACACACAGATGCCAGGAAAGATTTGTGTGTGTGTGTGTGTGTGTGTGTGTGTGTACCAAACCATGTCCAGAAGAGCAGTCTTACCCACTCACAGTAAGACTCAGGGTAAGACTCCAAGCCTATAAAGACATATTTACAAAGTATAAAGAAAAGATCAAAACATTGTAAACCTAAAAATGTGAAGTTTCCATTTGAAAAGTGAAGGAAAAAAAAAAAAAAACCCTACTTAACTAAAAGATAAATAACCAAAAAAAGAGCCCATAAAAATATAAAAATGTGTATTTGCCTCAAATTACAAAGTGCATTGTGTGATACAAGCTCAACCAACATACTGAGAGATGAGCAGGTGAATAAAGAGATGGCAGAGCGTGTTTATAGTCCAGAACCAGGAGGTGGAGTGGGGAGGGCCAGAAGCTTAAAGCCTGCTTATGCCTGTCACACGAAACTCTCTCAATCAGTAAGTAAAATGTCATAATAGCTTTGCCTAACATAGTGGCAAGGCATTTGATTCTCAACCTAACCTATCTACATCATGGCTTGGCCCAGCATCTACCAAACACATACTCAGAACACTTACATTAGCTTACAGTTGGCCAAAGCCATCCAACACAAACCTTATTCTATACCTATATAGAATATATGTGTGCATGTATGCATGTATATATGTATGTGTGTCATGTATGTAATATATACACACACACAGAGAACATCTCTATATAGTGAATAGCTCCTGCAATTTATTGTGTTCTACACTGAAAGTGAAAAAAGAAATGACTCCTTCAGAATGGTATCATCTTATGCGTAGAAAATCTTAATCTTAAGTCGGGGACCATCAGAAACATACCACTCATACTCTTCCTTTTTCTTCCCATTTAGGCCCACCTAGCGTGATAGGGGACACCTAGTCTATCTATGGGCATCCCATGCCATTATTATTATGTTTTAAACAGGGTGAAATCACAAAAGATCCTGCTTAACAGTAACACTCTGAGGCTGTTGGGAGCAGGTGCTTTGCCTTACCACCCCAGGGGTGGAATGGATGAGGCCAGTGGTTGTCAACCTTCCTAAGCTGTGACCCTTTAATACAGTTCCTTACATTGTAGTGACCCCTGACCATGTAATTGTTTGTGTTGCTCTTTCATAACTGTAATTTTACTACTATTATGACTTGCAATGTAAATGATTTTGGAGACAGAAGTTTGCCAAAGGGGTGGAGACCCACAGGTTGAGAACCATTGGACTAGGCTCTCTGATCCACACTCTTTGGAGCCACAGCACATAGGATATAGAAAGGCAGTCGAGCAATTGAGAATCAATGCTGTGGGTGGGGGGTACGGCTGGGTGGCTGTCCCTGCTGGCTCTCCTCTCCCTGCAGTTCTCTTAGGATGATTAAAGATAGCCACCCCTACTTCTAGGCCAACCACTAGTCTAATGAGCTCATTTCCCTTGGTTCAGCCTGTTTCTTTACATGCAACATTCTGAGACTGAATTGTGTAAAGCTTAAAGTATGGGCTATTTAACGCATGAGAACAGAAAGGATTAGTTCTGTCCCCAGGGTAAATCTCTTGCTACTTCTCCCTTTCTTTACATTGAAGCCAGGCTGTTCTCCAGCCCCTTCTCACCCTGTTATACACACACATCCACCCTTCCACTGCCTTCCCACGCATTCCTAGCTTACACATCTTTCTAGTCTTAGTACAGACTTTACTGTTTCAGGGGATCTGCATGACGCACCCTCGTTAGATTCAGGCCATCTTCCCACTAGTTTCACAGAATTCTGTAATTGACCCACCCCAGGTCCTTCTCACTGAGTCTCTCTTTGTTTTCTAAGAACTAATCGATTTGCAAGTTGATCCAATTCCTGACCTACTTTTGTGAATAAAGTTTTATTGGTACACAGAACTGCTCATGTATTCTGTGTGCCAGTATTCATGCTACAATAACAAGCTGGGTAGCTGCAACAGAGACCATCTGCCTAAAAAATCATAAAGTATCTGGTCCTGCCCCCTAAATGCTGAAATCTGGTATGGATTGCAAACTCTCTGAGGACAGGGACATGGGCCTTGGGCACTATCTTGTCTGTCATAGGCGCCAGTACACAGTGCCCAGGAGTAATAGAACAAACCAAGAATGGACAACGCTTCAGGGAAAGTCAAGGACTGGAAGGAAAGCAAAATGCACAGTCCGCCCACCTCAAGGGTTATCTGTTGAAAGGTAATTTTGAAGTCTCAAATCTAGCTTTTAAATGCTCTGAAAGAAAATTAAAGTATTTTTCAGGAGATGGGACATAGTTTAGAGGTAGGAAATACACTTAGCACATGCAAGACCCTAGGTGTAACTTCTCAGCACCCAAGCATTTTTACCCAGCCTGTAACCACTTTGCCACTCTCAGGCTCCTGAAATTTTAACTCAGACCAGGACTGCTATGAATTAATTTTGGACACAATGCAAGTGCTAAGCAATTTTTTTTGTTTACAAACAAGTGTTTTGTAATATCAAGTGTATTTACTTTTATCTCACTGATAAAAGCCCTCTTCCATTCTCCTGCTCTGGAATTTAACAAGCCCCCTCTTGACCGGCTCCTTTTCTGAAGTGTTAAGGACAGCAAAGTAACATGGATCTGAAGACCAGAAGGGGCCACTAGGAAGGGGCTGTCACAACGTTCGGAAATCCTGATACTAAGTGGGACATTTCCAGTCGATAGCGGGAAGGAAGAAAGAGATGTGTCACAAATGGCTGCTGCAACATGAACATGTAAAGAGAAAATATTTAAAACATTCTTTGTTATAAGAAGCTAGGGATTTAGTATGCAGGACAAGTCACACAATTGGATCCCTGACCACCAGACTGGTCAGGGATTCCTGGCTGAGCTGCAATGGCACATGAGCTGGTGTCTGGGACCTTGGAGAAGTGTCACAGAGAGGCTGAGCCTTCCAAACAGAAATTGATGGCTCAATCGATCATAATATGCAAGATGACTCACTTAAGTTTTGCCTGAAGGGCTGAATTAATTACATTCTGTGAGTGACCATGCTTCAAAATGAAAAACTATTACACAGCAAATCCCAAGGAGAGCAGCACATTAGGGTATAAATTAATGACATGAAAAATGAAAAGTGTAGCCAAGGGATCCTCCAGAAGCCCTAGGAGAAATACATAGAAAGTTAATGTTGAAGTTCAAATCTAATCTAATGAAATTGTTTTACTCGGTTGGTTTTATTTTGTTTTGTTTTTATAAGTAGTATTGTTCCTTGGGCCAGCCACCCAGTATGTTTTCTCCTTTCCCTGTCCATCCCCACCATAAAGAAGTAATGGAAAAACCCAAACAAACAGAGGTGATCACTGAAGGTAAGTCCCCAGGCATGGCAGAGCTGCGTGGAAATACCACAAACAGATTTATCACAGCCAAGAAGAAACCTGGATTAAATCACCCAAATTGTGTTTATTAAGAGACTTATGGCTCAGGGTGCTCACCAGACACTGTACAAAGGGATTTTATTGTTACAGGTTGAAAAGTACAAGATAGCACCAAAGGCAATTCAGTACATCTGTGGTTATTTAGACAAAACTCATGTCCAACAACTTCCACGTACCCTGTATTCACCAATCAACACAAAGCTTGGAGGAAAAGGCTCAGACAAGCTAACGTCTTACCATGTAAAGAATGTTTCCTTTAAAAAAAATCAGATCTTATTTAGCAGCAAGTAACCTTTATAAATATATCCTTTCAAGTATGGAGGTTTGTCAGAATCTCCTCTTCCCTGTACTCATGAATACATTCAGAAAAATAAGATAATCTTCTTAGCAGCCACATCTGAGGACTGTCTGCATCTCAGCGAACTAGACATTTATCTTGAGGACATTAACTCCATCTTCTTCCCAACCTAAGAAGCAGCATTTAGCAAGAAGGTTGTAAAATGAAGGAGATGATGGTGGCTAGAGCTTACAGCAGGAATTCTCACATTGTAAACAGACATCTCAGGACTCAGCAAGATCTGGGCCTACATTAGAGTTTAATGGTTCTTTTCTTTTTTTTTTTTTTTAAAGCTCATCACTTTGCTCCAAAAGCTGAGTTGATATGTTGCAAGCCTTAAAAAAATAAATAAATAAATAAATAAATAAACTGACTTAGAAACAAATCAGTTGGCCAGTTAATATCTCTGGAAATCAAAGGCGAAATGGACAGTCAAAGTAAATGGAGAAAACAACATCCATCTAAAATAAGAGCAATCCTATCATTGGCTGCTACTATAGTAACCCAAGGCCTGGTACCAAGAATGTTCCAAGACCCATGGGTTTATTTGACACTAAACAGTCAAATCCACCACATCCTGGGTCTGCAGTTATGTGACATATCATGAAAGTAAAACGATCCAATACTTATGCAAAAATAGAAATCCCTTCTAGAATACACTTCTCAGAGCCTCAGAACAGACCTAACAAAAAAGGAAAAGCAGTGTAAGCAGTTCCGCCAGGTGGCGCTCTAACAGGAAGGCACTTCCCCAGAATATGCCTGCACAGGGCAGAGAAGGCATGCTCTGGTGGATGTGGGCGTGGGCAGCAACCCTTCTGGGTGCCCTTTGCAATTCCCTTGCAGCAAACAGGGTGGACTCTTAACTAACTAGCCGGCAAAGCAGTCATTCTCCATATAAGACTTCTCAACTCGGTCAACAATGGCATCATTAGAGATGGTTATGAATCATACTGGGCCAAAACGCTGGCTTCTTGTCTCTGCAAAGCAACACCTTACAGCTCAATCCCAAATCCTGAATTAGGACTGGCATCAAGTCTCGAGACTCCCATATGCTAAATCCAGCCTGTTCTGTCCTGGTTCCTCTTATCCATGACCCTGAGCAGCAAAGGCTCATGGGAGAGAGCAGGTCCCACAGCAGCATTGCTGCCCGCACTACATGCATGGAGGAACGTGAGGTATGGACTGACAGACAGGCTTTGCTGTCGCTGTTGCTTTTCAGTTAAGTGAAAGAAATTACCCAATGGGAACTGCAGTCTACAAAGTTTGTGCTTCATAAATGTTCAACTTTAAAACTCATTGGCTTACTGAAGAGATGACGGGGATGGGGATGGGAGTTTGCAAGGCAAGGCTCCAATGGAGGGCGGAGCTGGGATGGACCAGGGTGCCAGAGCAGAGCGTTTGGATGCGCATGCAGGGGTTAGGCGGACAGAGCGTTCCAGCGGTAAGTGATATAGACCAGTACTATAAAGAGAACATGGACAAGACAGAAGCCTATAAGGTCCCTGGAGCGGAGGGCAGAAGTTGGTTGTGGGGGTTTCTCCCCGAGTGCCAGCAGAGTGTCAACAGTCTTTCGAATGTGACGAAAATCCAACTGCAGGATGTCATACGGAGAGCAGAGGTCGGCCTAATCCAAGGGCAGCCATTAGAACAGAAAGAGACAGTGCATACAATTAACAACTGGAAAGAAGCACACATTTACCGTTAGTAGCAAACAGCAGGGCTCTACCCTTACTTCAAGTATGACAACACATGACAAAAGTAGAATCTCCCAGTGTGCCCTATGGAAACTGGACAAGAAAGCCTCTCCCCAGTCACACCACGGCCACAGCGTGCTGTGCAGTATACACCGTTCTGGGACCAGACTGGCCTTAGCGGTGAAGTAGTTATTACAGTGTTCATCACTGGCACAAAAGAATGAGTTTCTCATTCAGGACACTGAGGGCTAAACTTTACCAAAGGAAAAATACAAATCTTAAAACTGAATCTTCAAACTTTTTTTGGTGGTGGTGGGGTGTTGGAGTCAGGGTTCCAAGGAGCAGATCAGGACAGCCTCCCGGGCACTCGGATTACAAAACAGAAGAGTCTAAAGGGGGCCTCTGAGATACGCAGTAGGAAAGCTAACACACAATAGGTTATTATCTAAATCCCTTTGCTATTTATTACTCAGGTATGGTAGATGCCTCAGCCTCTGTTTTATCTCCATGTAGCTAATGTGTAATAATGTGTTCAGACTTTCTGAATAGCTCTCTTAGCCACCACTGTCAGCTGGTGCAGTTCTCTTACACACTGGATTTCTGAACTGGGAAGAGTTTGTTTGTTTGTTTTGGGTTTTGTTGTTGTCATTGCTTTTTAAAAGCAGGTCTCACGGTGTAGTTCTGGTTGGCCTAGAACTTGCTATGTGGACCAAGCTTGTCTTGAACTCAGAGATCCACCTGCCTCTGCCTTGGGTGCTGGGATTGAAGGTGTGTGCCACCACACCAGGATTTTAAGCCATGCAGCTTAAAATTAACAATAATTATGACTTGTATACCAGTAAGTAAGACAAGCTGTGTTCTGCTTTCAGCTTCAACAAAAAATTGACGATATTTGTGACATCTCACAAATACAATTTCCAGAGCATTTAAAATACCTATTAAATGTAGTATTAGCCTTTATTATAGCTTCCTTGATAAGTACACTGATCCCAAATGAAAGGCTATTCTAAGTCCAAGGGCTCATCTTGCCTGTATCCTTAAGGCTCAGCCTGCTATCCTCAGGTAAGACACCAGGTGGGCTGATGATGATGGAAATGCTTATGATGGCAGAGATGTTCTTCACAAAAGGTATTTTAAAGGTTTGTTGAATGTTACACATGTACATACATACTCTGTGTGTGTGTGCATGTGTGTGTATGTGTATGTTATGTGTGTATATGTGTGTATGTTTGTGTATGTATGTTATGTGTATATATATGTGTATATATATGTGTGTATGTATGTTATGTGTATAAGTGTATGTGTGTATGTATGTTATATGTGTATATGTGTATGTATGTTATATCTGTGTATGTATGTTATGTGTGTGCATATGTGTGTATGTATGTGTGTTATGTGTGTGTGTGTGTACTTGTCCTTGCGCACAGTATACACAGAGCCCAGAAGAGGTATCGGATGCCCTGAAGCACATGTTACAGACTGCTCTGAGCTGTCTCCCATGGGTGCTGGGAGCAGAACTCCATCCAGTTCTCCTGAGGAGTGGTGAGAGCTTTTAACTGAGAAGCTGTCTCTCCAGGCCCAACAGAAGATTTTTTTTTTTTTTTTTGAGATTAACAAATCTTGCTACACCCACTCAACCTCACATATTTTCTCAGTGGATCTGGAAGAACCCAGACACCATTAGGAGTCCTCCCAAGAACTGAAGCAGCCACATGTAACCCCGATCTTCCTGGGGAACAGATGCTGACCTTGAACTAACAGATGGGAACTACCTCCTTCCCATGGAGGTTTCCACAGTAATAAACATTCTAGTGTATTGTTATACTTGATAGTTACGTCTGAGAAAAGCAGTCATGAGATGGAGGCTTAAAACACAAACTGAAATGTGACTGTCCCAGGGTATTTCCATGTTAGAAGCAAATCACTCTGTCAGGGGTGGTGACACACACTTATAATCCCAGCCCCTAAGAGGCCAGAGAGTTTGGGGTCCGCCTGGGATACACAACAAGACTCTGTAAAACCAATCAATCAAAACAAATGAAAACCAAGAAAGAACAGTATGGAGCGCCACCTGTCAGCTTCCTAGTAGCACTGTCAGGGGTCAGACTGCCATGCAGTTTTTAGGGTACACCTTCAGGTGAGGCGGACACTCCCAGAAGCACACTCCTGGGGAAGTAAAGGACATCTACCAGGTCACAGAAGCTAGACTTAGCTAAAGCAGATGAGGCTGAGCATCTCAAACTATGACCATTTAAATGGTGACCTTTAAGAGAAATGGTCAGGACTAAATAAGCCTGGTTGCCAGGCAAATCACCATGACAACTGCCAAGTGTGTAATGTGGAGGGCTGCTGCAGCCACCTGAAAGCTGGTCTCTGGCTCAGCTTCATGTCATAGAGCCAATAGCCAGAAGCTCCAGCTGTGGAAGCAAGGTTAACCACTAAGGAAATTCCTGAGAACCGGGGGTTTCCTCCTGACCCTTTGTGCTTTCCCAAAACTGTCCTCATTGAGAGGAATTCTGAGGTTATGGTAGTCTTTTATCTCCGAGAATTAAATGAGAAAACACTAAATTTGCAGAGACTGAACACCCTCATTTTTTACAGATTACTCGTAATCAGTGAAAACATTTTCGAGCCAGTTAATTCACTTAGAACCCTTCTGAGGCAAATGTTGATTTAATTTCCATTACATGGAAAGAAAGAAAAAAAAAAAAAATCACAGCCAGCAGAGTATAAGAAATCAGCTGAGATTAAACACAAAGATGTGACTGAAATTGCTAATAAAGATTGACTCAGACGCTCCAAACACCAAGTGCTTACTAAATAGAGACAAATTTGGATGTCTGCCTATCTTAAAAAACAAAAACACAAATAAACGAATGTAAAAAAAAAAAAAAAAAAATCGAGGCAGTCCCACCATAGCTTTCGCTACCTCTAACTGTGTACATTAGACAGGCCTTGAACTCAGGGGCCTGGCTGCCTCTGCCTACATTACTTATGAATATTCTTCGCTGTTGGCTTATGCGCTTCATACATGTGTATTTCATGGACTTTGGTCATGTTTACCCCCTCCAGCTAGTCCACATCTTCCACCCAAAGTGCCCACCCCTAGTTCACATTTTTTCTTTTGTTATTACTATTTAAGTCCAGATTGTGCATACATGAGAAAAAGCAAACAAACAAACATGCAGTATCTGCCACTCTGAGTCTGGCTTATTTATCAAGATGATGACGATCTCCGGTTCCATCCATTTTCCTGCACGACAGTTTTATTTCATTCTACTCTACTGCTGAAGGAAAACTGCTTTGTGCAGACGGTTTGCCTTTTCCTTATCCACTGACTCCTCTGTTGATGGCCATACAAACTCATTCCAGGCTTGCCTACTGCAGACAGCGCTTTCACGGGTATGCACATATGATCACTGGAATGCTGGCTGGGAAAAGCACAGCTGGGTCACATGGAAGTTTTCTGGTTTCTGAGGAGCCTGGATCTCAACTTCCACAGTTGCTGGTGTAACTAACATTTCCATCAACAAGGAGAAGCACCCTCACTATAGCATTTTTGTTCATTTGGGGTATTTTTGCTGTTGTGGTTTTTGTTGTTATTATCTTGTTTGTTTTGTTTTGCTTTTTGGTTTGTTTGTTTGTGTGTTCATTTGAGACCAGGTTTCTCTGTGTTTCTCACTCTGCAGACCAAGCTGGCCTCAAACTCACAGATCCGCCTGCCTCTGCCTTCCAAATGCAGGGATTAAAAGTGTGTGCAGCCACCTCTGCCTGGCAGTTCTCTGCTTTCTTAATGATACTATTCTGACACTGACAGTTTTGTTTTTAAAATTCCATGATTCTGTGCTCCCTTGGCTGTGAAGAACCCTTTAACCTGATGAAATCCTACTGGTCAACTGCTGCTGTCTATCTAGAACAACTGAAGTCCTGCTCAGCCCTGGGGAGGTGGGTCTGGGCTGTATAAGGTGGCCGAACAAGCCAGCGGAAGTCGCCTGCTTCCACTGTCTCGGCGTCAGTTCTTGCCTTGATTTCCTGGTCTGGCTTCCCTTCTGGGTCCAAGCTGGGTCTTGCTCAGCGTTTGTGGAGGTTTGAATAATAATAATAATAATGATGATGATGATGAGGATGATGATGAGGATGATGATGATGATATCCTCCACAGGAGTGGCACTATTTGAGAAGGAATAGGAGGTATGGCCCTGCTGGAGGAAGTGTGTCACCGGGGGTGGGCTTTGAGGTTTCAAAAGCCCAGGCCTGGTCTCATGTCTCTGTCTCTGCCTGTGGATCATGATGAAGCCCTCAACTACTTCCCTAGCAACATGTCTGCCTACACAGTGCCATGCTGCCCACTTGATGACTAAACTTCTCAAACTGTAAGCAAGCTCCCAATTAATTGCTTGTCTCTTGTAAGGGTTGCCTTGGTCACGGTGTCTCTTCATAGCAAGAGAACAGTGTTCTATCACAGCAACAGAAAATAAACTAGGTCAGAAAAAATGGTACCACAGTGGGCTACTGCTGTGCTGGGCCTGACCATGAATGAAGTTTTTATGCCTTGGGTTGTTTTGTGAGAGGATTTTGAAGCTTAGTCTAGGAAAGTGATTGAATGCTCAGAGCTTAATGAGCTGCTGTGGGGCCTTGGAGGAGGATGCTAAGACCACTGCTGCCTTGTGACTTTCTGGAAGGAAGGGTGAGATTTCCTCAAATACTCTCACAGAAGGGTTTGTGATATTTCAGATTAAGAATGTGGTGTCTGGTCATCTGTGCGCAGCAAGAGACTAGCATCACTGCACTGAAACCTTTCACTTACTGAAACAAATCGATGCTGTTTAGCTGTGGCTGAGAAACCAACTGTGACTACAAAAACAGAACAAAATAAAACAAACCCAGCACCACTGGGGTAGTCTTCTGGGAAGTGTTTATTCATAGTTTCTGTTTCAGTTTCTGCCCTTAAATTCGCTATGGGCCATTACTTGGGAGTTGCAGGATGAAACAAACTCTCCCCACCCCAGGTTGCTTTTGGCTGTAGTGTTTATCACAAAAACAGAAACCAAACTAGGACACTGCTGGAGTCACAGAGTCTAGATCCTAAGAGCTAATCACACGTAGTCAGGCATTCTATGTAGAAAACGGGAATTCATTTACTTAATCAGTAGGCTTACATTTTGAGTGAATGTATCACAGAAGAGTAATCACCCAAATTTGGCAACCAGGTATATAGTCTGATGCATTGAGGAGAAAGGTGGAGGATTTTGAATTCTCTCCAAATATACAATAAAGAATTGCCAATTTTAAGGACGTAGAGGGCAGCTCTAACATTGTCAAGCTAATCTATCTACATATGCAATATGACTATTATTAAAAATTAGGCCTCTATTGTAAAACTTTCCTCTAAGCCTCCGTCATTGCCAAAAATAAAACATAGTAAAAAAAAAAAAAGGTGGTTAGGCATCTTGAAAAAAAAAACATATCTAAAATAAAACTTAAGAGTATCCTTGCATTTAAAAAATTTTTAAACCGCTCATTCTAAAAGCTGCTTTTAAGTTGATTTCTTTCTAACCATGCATAGACACAGGTTGGAAGACCACTGACTAGAGGTGGGAGGCAAGCACGCACCAGGAAAAGGGTGCTCACAAGAGTGTATGGTACTTAGAAAAGAACTGACAGAGATAGAGACACAGCTTCTAATGCCAGCAGGAGGGGTTTGATACCCTTTTCTGGCCTTCATCATGACTGTACTCACATGCACAAACCCAAATACATTCTTGTAATGAAAAAGAAAATTCAATCTTTAAAAAAAAAAGAGATTAGCTGACTTTATATGGTAGGTTCCTCCAAAAGTATAAATTTATAAATTGCTGTAGTAATAAACCTGTCAGTTTGTCTTTCCTTACCCAACTACAGAATCAACCAGTAAGATTACATAACCAGAATAAATATACGAAGAATCTCATTTCCTCCCTTCAAAAAATGCTGGTTTCAATTTAAAGTGATAACTAAAGTCACTGATCTGTGAGAAACTGAGACCAACTCAAAGAAAATAAGAAACTCATTCCGCCTAAAAATGAAAATGAAATTACAGTTCAACTTGGCATTGGATGACAACATTCTGATCCCTTATCACTCACATCTGCATAATCTAACCCTATCCAGCATGTGTGGTATAGGGATATTTTACTATTACTTGCTGTAGAAAATCTCAAGTCCAAACACCAAAAGGTGGTAACAAGGAGAAACCTCTAAAATAAGTAAGCCTATAGAAACAGAATCAGTGTTAGCATCTGCAAGTAATTCTCAATGCCATTTAATGCCACTTGGTATGAAAACTGAGGTCTACCCAACAGCCTGACCTTGTGAATTTGGAATGAAAACTAGTGGCCTTGCATCCTCTTGAACTGTGGTGCCAACGAGGCAAGAAGGGCCACTACCTGCCAAGGTGTCCACACCCAGGGCTGATTGGGTCACGGTCTTAACTTTCTTCTCTGTTCTCTCTAATGAGAGTAAGGAGGGCAAGGGTAGGGCAGTGAGGAAACAAACTATCTTTCTGATCCAAGCCCACAGCACCCTCCCCAATCTAAACAGGTACCTTGGTTAAAAGGAAGACTATTCCTACAGAGTTCTAAGACCACTGTTATTTATTTAAAATTGGGTGGAAGCGTTCCCAGCAAACCACATAAGTATCTGTGGTATAATTATCTTGATTCTTCATCATTGAGACTTCTCTCAACCTGAGAGAGACTACTCGTAATATTCCTCAAGCTGTCCGGATGTGGAATGCTAGCCAACAAGGAACCTGTCACTTGTAAAGGAGGGGATAGGAGGACCAAGCTGACTCAGACATAACAAAGGAAGCTCAGGTTTCAAGGGCCCGAGACTTAATCAGACTCAGATTTGTGGGTGATACAAAGACTCTATCCTGAATGATTTAGGAGCCCACCGAAGCACTGGCCTTAAGGACAAGGTGATGCTTGCACAGAGGTCAGAGATAGCTACCAATCCAATCTCTAGAACAGCCTCACACAGGGTACCAGTGTCTACGGCTCTGAATCTAGCCTACCAAAAACACAATGTGTGCACAAACGCCAGCCTGGAACCATTTACTATAAGGAGTGGGCTCACTATACCATGGGACTACAGTTCCACCCACACCCTCACCATTCATGTAGTGAGTTGAAATGCTCCCTTACAACATGGACAAGCTTCCTGGACAATTAACAGACCACCGCCTGGTTCTGAAGATCAATTGCTCAACTGTATGTAACAGTTTCACAAACACTGACCAACTCTGGGGGCAGGTATCTGGGATTGTACTGGTGGAGATGTCTACAAAATGGAATAAACTACAGAAGTAAGAACAACTTTATAAACTGTTTCCATACCATCCACTGACTTTGAATATGATCGCTGAACTGAATCTATCCCTATGTATCTGACACATTGTACATACTGTTTGTGCTGACTTTAGGCTGTAGCTCCAAATGGCGACCCTATGACAAAAAGGAGCTAACACAGTGTTAGAGAACAGAAGAACTTCATGCCATCTCCTTAAAGGAAACATTCCCTCATGCACTTGTAAGATGAACACAGTATGTTTCGAACAAGCAGTATGATTTGCTAATTACTTTCCAATTAGGGAATTCTGGTTTTCCATTCAAGTATGTCTCCCTTAATACCCTCAGGAAAGACGTTTAGATGCTTACGCAATTTTTTCCTGGTAGTATTGACCTAAGGTAGCTCTTGCCACCAGTGGAAATAAGGATACACGCACGGACACACACACACACACACACACACACGCACACACACACACACACACCTTGAAAATCTCTTACAATTTTAAAACTAATAAAGTATGACCAACTGTGTCATGTGACTCTGGCAAGTGTCCTTCACCTTTCTTCACCCTTCTTGGGAATTATGAGCTGACTGTCACCATTAGGGGCACCACGATAGGGGCATACTGAGAAACTGTTCTGTTTTGCTCTTTTTCAATGGTAATTTAAAGTAAGGGCATTCACATTTCACTTTGTTCCAGGGTAAGCCAAGTGACAGTGATCCTTGATAACTCACCAGGGCCTTCCAACACAGATGCTGTAATTTATCACCTGCAATTGGCTTGAGAGTTCCGATGCACAGCGGCAACTCCTAACAGCCCATGGCAGAACCAAATTATCAGAAAAGTTGTATTTTCATACACACCTGAAGCCAAGAGTGTTTATGGAATATCCAAACATACACAAGCAACACAGATGCATGGTTTAACAGAGTTGAAAGCAGAACTGATCATCGAGATATTTCAACCAGTAAATAAAATCAGATTTTGTTTTTCAAAAATGGAATTGGTAAGTTTCTTTTTATTGACACAGCTTGATGTGAGGTCGCTTTAATAATAGTCTCCCTTTTCTCAAATAACACAGGAATCCTTCACTAACCTCCCCCCAGGCCAAAATTAGAGGGGGAAGGAAAGGGAAGTGGGGGGCTAGGAGGAGAGGGGTGCAATATACTTTGAAATACGATACACAAAATCAGCCTCTCATGAGAATTTTGTGTTTTAACTGCTTGTTCCTGTTAAGCTGCTTTATCCCTGTATCATTAGGAAACATAGAAGCCATAGGAAATATAATTTCTACTCATCTCTGTCTACTACAATGAGGAATGTCTTAATTTGTGTGGCTGCTACCTAAAGTCATTTGATGTTAAATTAAATATGGAAGTCTCTAAAAGCCCCAAGCACCTTCCTGGGTATGCCTGGGTATGCCTGGGTGCCTGGAGGGCTGAGCCTGGGATGGTGGGTGGGGACAGGTAAACTGTATAATTAGGTGGGCTGCAAACTGGGCCTAGAGCAGATGGAAGGATAAAGTGACAATGTAAGTAGTTAGCAAACTACAAAGCCACACACAGTGTCACCACCAACGATAATGAACATTCATGTGATTCATATCTTAAAACGCAGCCACTGGGAAGGAATCAGCAATTAGAATGCCATCAGGGGTTCTGCCCAACAGCCCCGGCTTAGGAACCCACCTGCCCCACCCTGCTGCTCACAGCTCCCCTATGGATCTGGTCCTCGGCCACTCAGCAATTTCTACCTAGAGCATTTACTGATTCTTATCAATTCACTCATATTAGCCTTTTACTTTCCACTTTTGATTTTCTCACTTCAAAAGGAATGGTTCCCCCTTTTCGTTAGAACTGAACATACATGTAAAACCCACTTTAATTTCATCATTGCCACAGAGCAATTTCAGTTCAAAGTGTGTGTCACTTATTCAAGATTTCTTGAATTTAAAAAAAGATGGGAAACAAAAGCAAGATGTCTATTCAATGGTTCAACAGCTACATTGACATTTTTATCAAAAAGTGGACATTTAAACTAAGTCTGGTGTTACCTCAGGAACGCCAAGTTTTCTGCATGCTTCCAAGAAGTTTTCCACGTTCCTCCTGCACTTGGCCATGCTGAGTTTTGGCTAGAAATGCAAACATACAGAAACAACATGGTATTCAGACAAAAGCTATCCAGAAACATCCATCTAGAGATAAGAAACTTAATATTGTGGGTCATATTCTTGGACTGTGTGTGCGTACACAGACATTTATATGTGCGTGTTTGAGAGATGTTTGGATAGACACAAGTATGCAATGTTGATGTGCTGACATATCTGTATGCATATGCTGAGTTTTCTGCTCACACATCTAAGTATCTGCCTATATGCACGCACACATGCACGCACGCACACACGCACGCACGCACACACGCACACAAATTCTATGGGACCATACAGTTGGATAACACATTAGTTCACCTAAAAATATACCACAAATGTCACTGTATTGGTTGTCTACTCCACACACATTGCATTTGGTGCTGAAGGTACAACAATGGACCAAATGATGGACCAAAAAGACACAAACCTTGGGCCACACAAGCTCTAGTGTAACTGGAAACAATAAGTGCAAAGAAAGTATAGGTGATAGCTATTCCTGGTGACAGGTTTGCAATGAGGGAAAATACAAAGAAACCAAATTCTCATGGGCCATAGCAGGAATGTGGTGGGCAGCGGGGTGGGCACCATGGGTCCAGGTTCTATGGCTACAGTAGGGATGGGTCTATCAATAACAGCTTGAAGGCCTGGCAAGATGGCTTAGTAGGTAAAGGTACCTGCTGCCAAGCCTAATGACCTGAGTTCCATTTCAGGACCCACACAGTAGGAGACAAGACCCAACTCCTGTAAGTTATCCTGTGATCTCCATATACCCACTAGGACAAGTGCATGCCTCTGCACACACACACACACACACACACACACACACACACACACACACACACAGAGAGAGAGAGAGAGAGAGAGAGAGAGAGAGAGAGAGAGACAGAGAGAGCTCAAAAGGAAGCATGACTCCTGATAACAGCAAAGAGAGCCGACTTTATGCCAGTTTTCCTCTATCTGGCATTACTTACAACTGCAGGTGAGGGCACATGGATGCTGGCGACAGACCGTGGGCGGATGTGGTTGGCCAGGTGGCAGAGCACGACACCGTCCATGAGTGCTGCCCCTAGGTCTTCATGTAGGGTCACTTTCAACCTCATTTCGATGCTCTGGGGGTGGAAAGCAGAAAGAGTCCATCACAATGGGAACCACAGCCAAGAGAAGTATTAAACACAGCTGTACGTGTGAACTAGAGCACTGCTCTCAATGAGCTGAGCGGACAAGAGTAAGATTGTCTGGAGGTAGGGAGGTGGCTCTGTCAGTAAAGGATTCGCAAGGACCCAAGCTTGATACCAGAGACCAAAGAGTCTGGCATGGTAGTGTATGCTTGCAATTCCGGCTCTGGGGAGGTGAAGTCAGGAGGATCCCTGAGGCTTGCTAGCCAGTCAGCCTGGTGAGCAGGGTCCAAGCCAATGAAAGACAGACCCTGACTAAAACAAAAAAAGAAAAAAAAAATTAAGTATAGGTGGTACCAGAGAAACACCTGAGGTCATCTCCTGGCGTTCACACATATGTGCACACAAACACACTCACATGTACATCTACACATACACACACACCTCAGACACAGAAGGTTTATAAAACACTCCTGTTAAATATTTTCAACATTAAAAAAGCCCTCTGTATAAAGACAGATTGATTCAGTTGTACTGAAAAAAAATGCTTTAATTAAAAACTGCAGAAATAATGAAATCCTTTTTTAGTTTGTTCCTGAGACAGAGGCACATGTAGCCCAGGCTAGCATCAAACTCTCCAGGTAGCTGAGGATGACCTAGAGATCCTAATCCTCCTGCCTCCACCTCCCCAGCACTGGGATTACATACCTGTGAATCATTTAAGTTCAATATTTTCCTATCTTTGGTGATGAGACTATAAAAACAGAAAGAGTGGATTGATAAAAATCCAAATCTGGCTCGCTCGGTGTTGACATGGGATGGGAGGGAGATGATGGGAAGCATTTTAGTTGGGAAATCAATTAATTACCCTTATTCTAAATATTAAACTTGAAATGCTGAAATGGTTCAGCAGTTAAGAGCACATACTGCTCTTCCAGAAGACCGGAGTTAGTTCCCTCCCCCACGTCAGGCTGCTCACAGATGCTCTAATGGCTCTGACTCTGCAGGTACTGTACTCATACGCATGCCCGTAGACATATACATAGAGCCCGTAGACACAACAGTTAAAAAAAATAAAATTGAAACAATGCAGGAGAATTAGGAAGCAAGGCAGAGAAATTTCATACACTATTTGCCAAATTTTCCCAGTGACGACAACTTGCAAAACGACCATGGTATTGTGTGTGAAGGCACACAGGGATCTCTCACAAGGATGCCAGGGGACTGATGTCCCTTCTTGAACTCTGCACATGTCACTCCTTCACAGGCTCCCAAGCCCTGCCCATCCGTTTTCACATTGCTTTCTCTCTGAGCCTTAAAGTCATGTCCATCACCCTGTCATTCCGGCTCTTCCCTCCATCAACCCCACTCTGCTGTGCTCATCTCCATCAGTTTTTCTTCATTTTGGACAATGCATTTTTCAGTTACAAACTTCCACTTGGTCCTCCTTTGCTGGTTCCTCGGTGATCCACTATGGCGTCTTCTCCTGTGTCTCTCACTGAGGCGCCTCTGCTGTGGCTGCTTGAAAATCTGTCGCACAGTTCTAGGCATTTCTTTTTTGGCCTTCAGTGCTGGGGATCAAAGCGGGGTCTTACTTGGTAGACAAGTGAATTCGACCCCACCACTCTGCCAAGAAACAACATATCCAGCCTTTGTCAGGTAAGTTTAATATCCTTGCCAGATCAGAGCTGTCATCTGCGGGCAGTTTGCTCACAGGGTTTATAATCCTCCCCAATCGGCTTGGTTTGCGGAGTGATTTTTCAATGGAAATCCGGGCACATTTTGAACTGTGTTGTGAAATTCAGATTTACTTAAAACTCTTGTTTTAGATAGCTGTGTTTAAGGATACTGGTCCGGCACAAAAACAAAGACTCCTACTAAGTTATGGCGAGACTAAGGTAGAGACTTAGGTTTTCCACTTGGCCTCGGAAAGGGTATAGGGTAGTAGCAGTCTTCGTCCGGGTAGGCTCCACACAGGTCCCCCCCCTGGCTCCTTACAAGTGAGGGTGAATTTCTGGCTTCTGCCTTAGCTTCTCTGACACCACTCTAATGGCATGGCTGCTGACTTGGCCTTTGCTAGCAGGGAAGCTAGCTCCTCTTCTCCAGTGTCTAGCTGGAACAGAGCACCGTCTGAAAGCTCTCTGTCTTGCTAGACCACCCGCTGCCTAGTTGTCTGGGCAGAGGACACAAGCCTTCACTCTGCGAGCATTAGTGCCTCTGGCTGCAGAGAGACACAAGGTAAGAAGAAAACCCATCGAGTTCACGTCCATGCTATTCTTCAACTCAAAGGACACTGCCATCCTTGCCTGGCCCTGCAGGGCAGGTAGCTTGTGTAGCATGTGTGCTTTCTGGGAGGACTATAAGCACCCATCATCACATCAATGCTGCCTGGCAATGGTGGTTGTGAGGGCAAATCTTGGTCATCAGTTTGTCCGCATCTGGAATCAACCAGAACACAAGCTGTGGAGCCCTCCTGTGAGGGGTATTCTTGGTCAGGTTATTTGAAGCAGGAGGACCCATCTGTATGTGGGGACATGCTCTGATGGCAGCTTGGATAATCGGACCCGGAATAAGGAAGCTTTGCTTTTAGATTCCAGCAGCTCTGCAGGAGCCCTCCAGGCTTTCAGTTCCAGATTCAGTTTGCTGAGACATCGAGCCTTAAGGATGGAGCAATTACTGGATCCTCTGCCTCTCCAGTGTGAGACAATGACAGTTACAACTACTTATGAGTCAATCTAATACATTCCCCAATTGTATATGTATATATATTTGATTAAAATAATTACATACATTAAATAAATACATACTCACGTAGTATATATACGTGTGTGTATGTGTGTGTGTCTATGTGTATATATTGATTAGAAGCCCCCAACTTATAGAGTGGCCAAAAAACATTTGTCAGAGAAAGGAGAGGCTTCAACATAAAATCTGTGGCATCTCAGAAGCTTTCCTTCCTACTCTCTGTGGCCGTAACCATGCTACTTCTCATTGAATGTGAATACCTTACACACTGCCTTCCACAACTGACACTGGCAATGAGACTGTTACTTTCTTATACAAATATATTCTCCTAAGCAGACAGAAAGACCTCCGAGTGACCTTGAAGGTCCCCAGCACAGTGGACACACAATCCCATTCCCTACCATCACTAAGCTGAAAATCTTAGATGACATCCAGGCAAGGCTTCACCTTCAACAGGAATTCAAAAGGCTTGCTTGTTACAGGGTGGATTTAAAAGCCCTGACCCGCTTGGAACACAAACTTCAGGACACTAGCTAAATGCCTTTAAACTAATGACATATTACCATTAAGCAAACACCCTGCAGGCATTCTTTTATAGGATGCCAGAGCCCCCTCATGGGTCTTCCACATAAGCAGAAACTGAAACTCAAGGTCCAGTGACTCACTCAATAACAAACAGTCCGGCAGGGACCGACATAGCTGGACCCCACACTGTGTGATACTTCAGGGCTGCTCTGACCCTGAACACCACACCCCGTCACAGGCCGCCCCCCCCCCCAGTACCTCTCGGAGCTGCTCTACCAGCTCCTTTTCTTCTCTCATCTGCTCCATTTTCCTCCGAATCGTAAACTGCGGGTCTATGGATTCCAAATTTCTCTGAGGTCTTAGAAACACTGTAATAGAAACGGGAGGGGAAAAATCAGACCATATTGCTCCACGGCGCTATCCCTATTTCAATTAAATAAATTATTTATTCATCCCAGATTATTTATCTTTCACAGAAGCAAGGAAATTCCAGGTTCACAGCAAAGGTGTGATGTGAATACTCAAAGGGAAACTATCTCTTGAGTTGTCCTAGGTCGTGTGGACTGCAAAGTTGGTTATGTGACGACTGACTGAATAGACTGGATTCAGGGATGGGCTTCCGGGGGGTGGGGATGGGGTGGAGATGAGAGCGTGCCATCACCCAAATCTCTGTTCCCACTGTTTCTTCTGTTCTAACTGATATTCTAATCGTATGCTTTATCTTTCTTTAAATTTAAATTATATCAACTAAGTTATTAGAATTGTTTTATGTGTTAGAAACAGGTGTAGGAAATTGTTTTTGCTGGCTTCACGTTTAATAAGCCTCTATCAAGAACTAATTGATGATATTCTGTACTATACATTTGAGGAATGGAAAAATTCTACTTTTTGTCCCATCACCCTGGTGTTCAATAAGCCAGCTCTTTACAGATGCTCTTGGATTACCGTCCCAAAGGGGGGCTGGACTACAGGTGGCTTCATTATCTGGCTCAGGGGCCTTAGACTTCCTACCAGAGCAGTAGCTGGAAAATGCTGCTTCCTCTGGAGTAGTTCAGAAAATACATGCTCTCAGGGCTCAGCTCAGCAGTTAAAAGCACTGCCTGCTCTCCCAGAGGACCAAGGTTCAATTCTATCTCCCACATGGTAGCTCACGATTATGTTCTAGAGGATCCTACACCCTCTTCTGGCCTCTGAGGGAATCATATACATATATATATATATATATATATATATATATATATATGTATGTATATATATGAGATAGACATATATATGTAAGACAAAACATCCATATGCATAAAATGAAAATAAATAAATCATTTTTAAGTTAAAAAGGAAAAGTATATACTCTCCAGAGCATGGAGTCCTGGGTTCAGTCCCCAGCACTGTATAGAACAGAACAGAACAAATAGACGATGGAAAAAACTCATAAAAATCATATGCACTAAACTTCTATGTGATAATATCAGTTGGGATGATTAAAATACAGCCTGTATATGGCTTTCTGCCATTTTTGCACCTTTCAAGGAATGCTGGGAACAGAGTTTCTAAAAGCAAGTACACTAGGAAACATTTGCAAGGCCATTTTTGCTGGCTACAAGGAGATCTCAGTAACCAATGAGAACACAGCTCTTCTCAAAAGTGAAGGTGTGTATGCCAGAGATGAAACTGAGTTTCCTTAGGCAAGAGATGCTTAGGTGTATAGAGCAGAAAGCAAGTAGTGACTCCCGAAGGTAAACTGAACAAAACCAGAATGATCTGGTTTTGAAAGATAACGATTCATGGACACAGTGAACTGGTTCATGGCAAATTCCAAAGCAACACATTGCAAAGGCCACTGGATAGGAGATCTGGGTGACGCTGCATCTCTGGAAGATTTAAGCTAATGAAAAGTAAAAGAATGAAAGTGGGTTTGCAGCCTCATAAATATATGCTACTGTGAAGAATGATTTTAGGGGCTGGGCAGGGTGGCATGCCTTCTACCCTGGCACTTAGAAGGCAGAGGCAGACAGATCTCTGTGAGTTAATGACCAGCTTGGTCTACACAGTGAGTTATACACCAGCCAGAGTTAGACAGTGAGGCCCTGGGGGGGGGGGGTAACGCAACTGTAGCAAGAATCTTAAGTTCTTTTTTTTTTTTTTTTTTTTTTTTTTTTGGCCTGGAGACACAAAGCTGTTGGGGCTGGGATGGTATGGTTCTCTCTGCTCATGTTTTTAGATTTGGCTGGGAGGTGATGGCAGTGCTGAGTCATTAAGGACAGTTTGTGCAGAGAATTCCCATGTCAGAAATCGCCACCACCTAGTAAGTGGCATGGAGACACCACAGGTACAGGAGTCCCAGCCACTGTCTTTTAAACGGTGCTCCATCCAAGGAGTCTATGACACTCATTCTGCCACTTCCTTCAAGGTCACTTTAGAAACGACCCCAGCTTACCACACTCTGAAAATTAATTATGGCTTGCAAATACAACACTTGGGGGGGGTAAGGACTCGTGCTCTTCCTGTACTTAAACATTTACTACTGGGAGACTGTATCCATCCGGGTCCTGCTCCTTTCTTTCTACATGCACTCAAAGATGCCAGAAACAGCACTGAGATGATGGGACATGCGATTCTGTAAATATGTTTCTCATACTGGTTTAACGAATAAAGCACTGTTGGCCAATAGGAAAGCAAGATAGGTGGGACTAGGAGACGAGGAGGAAAGAGGAAGTAGTAAGGAGGAGTCAGGATGGAGAGTCTGGAGAAGGGAGAACCACCATTCCTCCGCTCTCGGTAAGACCACGTGGAAATACATAGAAATGGGTTAATAATTAAGACAGAGCTAGCCGATAAGAAACTAGTAACTGGCCAACAGAATTATATCACATACAGAGTCTCTGTGTGTTAATTGGGGCTGGCACAGCGGCGGGACCAGACCAAGCGGCGGGTAGAAAAATCTTACTCCTTACACTATGATGCTTGGGTAGATGAGAAGCCTGACACGGTCTTTGACTCAGTTCTTGGAGAATGAGGCTGACCTAGTGCACACAAGGCTTTTCCACAATGATAGAATGGAGCGTGCACCCTGGATTTATGAGGAAAGTGAACCAAGAAGTCACTGGTAAAAAAAGCATGCCACAGGAATCTCTGAAGTAAGACCAGTAGGAAAGAAGAAAGGAAGGAAGGAAGGAAGGAAGGAAGGAAGGAAGGAAGGAAGGAAGGAAGGAGACACATTAGAAATGACAGCTGCACAGCAACAGGAAGAGAAAGGCAACGTAAAACCTAAAAGCAACCTCATCTTGCAAAAATATTAACTAAATTCTCCAAAAAAGCAAGGAATGTGGGCAGAGCTTGGGAGTGCACCCACATGTCACCAATGGGCACCTCGACTCCACTCCAATGGGCCTACTGTTTTCTTCAGAGGTCATTTCCCTTTTGCCTTTATTCTTGGGGAAATCTTATCTAATGTATACAATCTGCTTGATATGTTCAATATGTTTTTATTGGAGGATTGATTCTGAATATGAGAATATGAGGAAGTTGAAGGAACTATAAACTCTGGTTTAACAATCCAAGCGTCTGTGTTGCCAGGGCCCTGCGAGGTATATCAGGGTTCTGCAGTGAGGTCTGGGTTTTCATTTCCTGACATGCCTGTTTATTTTAAATTCCCATGCCTCTTAAAAACAAAACCTGCACACTGGGGTGTTTGTTCTGTGAACAGCAAGCAATCAAAAAGCATTACAGGCATTTCAACTGTAGTTTAGAGTTTTAAGCAAATACTTCAAGTGTACATATAATTATTGGAAATGAGGAGTATAGGCAGTGTATACACCAAATTAGTTATAACTTCTGTGGACTATTTAAGAATTTTGAAGAAACTCTTTCAGCTTATAAGCCTGCCAGCTTACTTTTTCTGAAGCCAGTCTTGAGGAAGACTGACCCATGGAAGAATCATCCTGTCTTGTGTTCATTCTCTATCACAGCATTTCAAGCGCTCCCTACTCAATTCCGGGGACTGAAGGGTTAACTTGAAGTTATATTAACAATATTAAAAAATTGTTAGCACCTGCTTTTCAATGCCATCCTGTTTCAACGTAAGTCAAAAAGAGGGAAAGCAAGCTCTGTGAACGAGTGTGCACGCATGTGCCTCCACGAATATGCACTTGAGCACAGGAGAGGGGGCAGATGGTTGAGACACAGAGAAAAAAATGAACTCTTTGCTGCTGAATTATTAGGGAATAATCATTACCAGTTACAACAGACCATAAGGCTTGCTGCTTATAGTTCATTCAGCAGAAGACAAATTTCTAAACACAGGCCTGTGGGGGGTGGTGAGATGTCTGTCTGTCTGTATGTATGTATGTATGTACGTACGTACGTAGAAGGGGGTATTCCAGGGATCTTTCCATCCTTTCTATGTTCCAATCACTGGCCTCCTCACCTTATCTCCATAATCTCTACTTCCCAGGAGCATCCAAAGGTGTTTATCTGTGTGTATCTCTTGGCACTCCTCACTCTGTATTACGGCACTATAGACAGGACTCTGCAAGAGCCCGAAGGCATGCTCTACTGCATCCCACAAAGAAGTATGCTGAGACAGGTTTGTTGATGAGTAAAGGAAACAAGTGTTTCGACTCTCTCAGGAAGGATGGATGCATCTGAAGAGTTTATAGAAATTTCCTTGTCCTGATGACTCCTCTCACAGAAAGACCCCAAATGACTTTCCAAATTTGAATACATTAGCCTCTGATATAAAAGTTACACAACAGTAGAGACTGTGTGTCTCTTTCAGAGGTGCATGTGTGTTGGAGATGTGCTTAGCACGGGACGGCACTTTACAGATGCAAAAAACAAAATTCTTCCTCCAGCTGTTACCTTTCAGTTAAGGAAGGAAAGCTTACTAGTTCCAAAGCACTAAGTGAGCTTTGGAACACTTCATTGATACAAAAACAAAACACAGCAAAACAAAAAACCTCATGCACTTTGCATTCAAATTATGAGTTTACTAACCTACTCACTCCTATTACCAAACTAAACAGAATTAAAGGAAATTTCATCTGTGTGAAAGCATTAGGCTTTAAAATTTAGCTTCCTCTTTCCAGAAGTTAAGAATGTGGGCTGGAGTACCTTTTAATACATTCAAATTCAAGGGCAGAAATGTAATGTCTGTGAACACTTACAGGCTTTAGATTTGGGTTCTTGGAGGTTAGAAATCAGGCAAATAAAGTCCTTCATTTCCTTCTTGTGCTCCAAGTGAATCAGGTGCATTTACGGCCCTTCAAATGCTGATATTTCCTCTCATATTATCGTGGGCAGTTTACTGAACTTGGATATTGTCAATCTTATGTCTACCATGTACCATATAAAAAGATAAACACAAACAAGTAAATGCTTAGACTCAATGCCAGTGTTTGCCTAATGTGTCTGAACCTGGGGGCCAAACATTTGAACCTGAAGCCAGTTGAAAGCCACTGAGGAACCTTACACAGACTCAGGTTCCCTATTTTTGTAATGGGAAGAATGACACCTTAGTGCTATACTGTCACCACAAAAGAAACAAGGATGTCTGTAAACTGGCCAGAGGTGGATGCCCATTCATTCACTCTTATAAGAAGAGCAACTTTAAACAAGTCTAAATTAGTACCCATGAATTCACCTCAAATGAGAAGGCAGAGATGGCTCAAAAAAAAAAAAAAAAAAAAAAAAAAAGCCAGGATGGGTTTTTACCTTCCAGGTAAAAGGGGGAAGGGAAGACTAGGCCACAACAGAAGGTGTAAGAGCTAGGTCAGAAGAGGGTAAGTTCTCAGTAATGATCAGACGGAAGAAAAGCCACCCCAGCCTGTGGCACAGGCAGGCAGAATCACAGATGGACTACCATGCCGTCTGTCCCTGTCAGGGGGGACTGACTTCCAAAACTGTGGTCTCCAAACACCCAAGGTTTGTCCAGCTTATCTGCCATAAAAAAAATCTCTTTAAAGAATATATTACAAAGAAAACAATGAATTTAAAATGAGTTCAATTTGGAACAGAATGTTGGAAGGGATTTAAATAAAAAGAGAAGATGTTGTGTGCAAAATGAGGCAATAAACAAAGGGATGAATATTCCAAGTTTGCCAAAGTTAGTAACTAAAAATTACTATGGTAGTCTAAGCCATCGTTTACAAGGTTGGACGGCCACAAGTGTCAGACAATGAAGAAACCGGGGAAACAACATACATGTGTAAATAAACACTGTTGAACATGCCAAGAAGGCCTGGTATAGAACACTCTGTTCTATGGAAGTATCTAGAACAACATGGAAAGCATGTTTGCCATGAGCCTCAGCTCTTCTACTGGAGCTAGAAAACATACTGTATTCACTAGGCAAAGTCTAATACACAGAGGATGAAAATGTGTGTCACACTTTGGACAAATTAAAGAAAAATGAAAACCACAAAACATCTGACATGATTGCCCAGTCCAGAGGAATACTGAAGACAGTCCTTTTTTATTGCTGTGGTATCATGTGGCAAATCCCTGGAATTGTTCAACACAGGGGAAAAATAGGTCATGTAATAAATACAAGGCTGTTTTATTTTTAGATGCTCACAATGAGTATTGGCTGTGGACACAGAATTTCTAATAAAAAGAAGGCCTGGCCTGGGGCCTTGCATGTCAGCAATGAATGTAGATTTGTCTGACAGGAAAGAGTTGAAGAGATGGGAATGCAGGATCCATGATCCCTATCTCACAAGTATGTGCTCATATCACCTGGACATTCTGATATAGTCAGTTCACATACCAACACAGGAATTTTGCTGTTTAAAAGTTTTAAATCTTTCTCAAGTTTTTAAAAAAATCCTCCGGTTGCAGACAGCATTTCCCAGGAAATAGCAACTCATACATAAATGTTTCATACTGGGTGTATTTCCGGTAAGCAACATCACACCCATGAACAACCAGGTGCTAAGAAAAAGCAGAAGCTCCTCTTCATAAATGCTCATCTATTTTTAAATAAAAGAACAGCTTATCAAGAAAGTTTCCAAAGAACCATCCTCAGCTTCCAGAATTTAAAGTAGGGTGATGTAAAGTTGGGGGAGGGGGGTTGTCTCATGATTTTTTTTTAAATTGGGCTTATTTGCAGAGAAGAACATTAGACCCCCAGTTCTCAACCTGTAGATCACAACCTCTTTGGGAGTTGAACAACTCTTTCACAAGTGCTGCCTAGGACCATCCGAAAAAATCAGATATTCACATTAGAATTCATAACAGTAGAAAGATTACAGTTCAGAAGTAGCCACGAAATAATTTTATGGTTGGAGGTCACCCCAATATGAACTGTTTTAAAGGGTCACAGCATTAGGGAGGTTGAGAACCACAGATTTGGACAACTATGGAGTACCAGTATTCCTTGTAGAATTAGTCTATTAGAATATGCGTTATTCTTTAGTAAGTAGGAAATTTGGCTGAATTTTAAGCAGAGATCACAGCAAGTACTCCAACTTTATCTTCCAAGTACTAACCATATTACAGACGGCACACCCAGCAACCCAAACATATGCACCGCTATGCCTGGTGGTTATGTCTCACATCTCACTTCTCTTTAATATTTCTTCTGTCACTCTGTAGTTTGAGGTAAAATGTTCACAACTAGTATTAAACCATAACTGAGATTGGGACATATGTGGCATATAGTTCTAAATTATTTTACTTTTTTATCTTGAGCCCTTTAATGAGACAAAGTTAGGATGTCCATATTAAGATTCACTTGGTGTCCCCAATTTTTAAAAATGTACGCATTTTATTTTTCAGACTAACTCAGTATCCTTTAATGTGTGTGAATTCATATGGAAAAAAGTATAAAAGTCAAATGCATAAAAACTTTGAAAAGAAACGGGGGGGGGGAAGTAATTTCTCTTCATGTTTAGAAACGTCTCCACCTCAACATTATTTTCAGTGCAAACTCTAGGATTAGCCATGGAACCTTTACATTGCCTTCAAAGCCCACGTGGTAAACAGATAATAAAAGACCAACCTTATCTGGGTGGGGAGGGGCAGGCTCCATTATATAGACTCAGGTGGCCTCCCCTGTCCTGTGATTATAGGAGTGTATAACCACACCCACATTCTACACCCAAATGTGTGAGCTCAAATTTTTGTAGATGAGCATGTCTAAAACCCAATAAAAATAGGTAGAGAAGAGAGTACTGTGAATCCCTCCCCAGACTCAGCACCCATGGGTATGTAAGCTGTCACGTCATCAACTGTCAGGCAGCAATTCACATGCGCTTGTCTGGACACTGCCTTGCAGGCTTCCTAAGTACTGAGCAGGTAGGTGTCTACTGGCCCTAGCTACACACACAAAGCAATGTGGGGCACAGTCACCGAATCATTCACAAAAGCATTGAAGAAGAGACAAAGCACCTACCATTGTCACTGTCTCCTTCAGATGGAACACTGTAGCTAGAGTTGTCCCATGTATGTGCCTGTGTAAGTTTGTTGAAGGAGATAGGAGGGAGAATGAGGGCTGGGTCTGCAGGAGAGCGAGAGAGCCGGGCGGACAGTTGCACAAGGACCAGGGGAAACCAAAGGGGCCGCAGCATTTCACACGTGGCATAAGGTTCGTATGGAAATGGAGTGGATTTCATTACATGGGGTATAAATTCAAATGCACAATATAGGAGAATGAAAGATGGCGCATGGAATAAAAAGAACGATAAAAACTGAGTGTTAGTACTCATCAGTCACATACTTTGCATGCAGTTAATATCCTTAATCTTAACAGCTCTGCAAGCCTGCAGCTTAGAGGACTAAAGGGTCATGGCAGCAGACGAAAGGAAACTTATAAATTTATGCAATTGAACGTAAAAGGCCTACTATACACCCTTTGCAGACCCCTTCTAATCAACTAATCAGAGGATACAACCTTGAAATTCACCCAGAGCTGTGGGTCACATCAGACAAAGCTCAATTGGATAAATATATCTGCTATTTACAAACAAAAGGATTACAAAAAGCGGTCTATGTTTTAATCCTTTTTAAACATCAAGACAGTAGATTTTTAAAGACACTGCCATAAGGTTTCATAGGGTGTTTAATTAAGAACTGACCTTACCAACTATTTCATTAACCCTTGAAATGCCTTAAACTCACTTTTCATTGTTGCTCAGTAAAACTTTTGAATATTCAGTCCACATACAAATAAACCTAACCCGCTAACAGAAGCAAAACAAACTAAACAATCACACACACACACACACACACACACACAAACCACCACTCAGGAACTTCTGAGTTGGATATTTATAAAATGATAGCACATCTTATTTTTGTGCTTAATATCCAGATATTAATTTCAGGGGTGGGAAGGAATCTGTCATTGGAAACATGGAGAGAAAATAGTATTTGTTTTCTCCGGCTTAAAAATAACACTTTATTTTTCATCTCCACACAGAATTTGTGCATGGTGCAAGGTACAAGGCAATCTCTGACTTGGTAAGCTACGGCTGGACTCTATAAATGCATTAAAAATCACCAGATCCATTTTACAACTAAATCACAGGGTTCAACATTCAAAAGACTACTATATCTGGAGACGCATCCAGCTTTTGATTCCAATTATGAAATGACTTTTACATTCTGCAGAACTGTCCCTAAGGCTTGAAAAAGTCTGCAGCCACATATGAAGCAGAGAGGGTGCAACTGGGGTGACCTCCATCTCTCCCAGAACAGAGCTGGGATTGTGGGAATCACAGTGCAGCCCAGATTTAGCCATATATGCCTAGTCTCAAACATGAGGAGGCCAGCCAATTTGAGTTTTATGCTATTTCTCCTACACTTTTACTCTATAGGGCTGGAGATATAGCACACTTGCCTGGATATGCAAGGCCCTGGGTTTAATTCCCAAGACTGCAAAACAAAAACATCTAGGAACTCTGATCACTTTAGAGGCATTTTTCCAACTGTTTTTTTTTTTTCTTATATCATTCTAATGGCCAGGAAACCCCCACACCTGGCCACACACTGTCCACCAATCAATATGCTTAAATAACAAAACATTTCCTTTCTAAATGAACCATCTTTGTTTTTCCCAGAGGATCCTTTATTTCAAGCCAAAAACTTGTAACTCATACTGTGGTCATGGCTTTTCCCCCCAAAGCCAAGAACACCTGTGTTTTGTAACAGGTGTGGTCACAAACATGTGTCCAGGTCCTTTATTAGAATCCACTTAAAAGCATCAGTGGACAGCAAGTATGAAAGAAACAAAAAATTGTAAAACAAAGCAGGTCCTAAAAAAAAGGCAGATAGCACCCAAACTGGAAATACATAAAGAAATGTATTTTTCTAACTAGAGTCCTTTTTTAAAAATTGAGGGTAACTTTGCACATTGTATAACTGTTTTTCTCAATATAGTAACACAAATTAAAATCAAGTAGGTCAAAGAGTAAGATGCTTTCATAAGAATTTCTCTCTCCGATTCCTAACCATTCACACACTCCTTCAAATGCTCACCCTCTTGTGTGAGTCAATGCAGAGACCTTACCATGCTCAGAAAGCAATGGGAGACATCGTAGGTAGGACTCTGCTTTCATGCTGCCCCTGAGCTCATCAGGGCACCAGGAAGGTTTAGGGTAAAGGGAAGCCCTTTTATTTTCCGTGAGTGAAATGTTCAAGGGACTGTTCCTTCCCTACTCACATGATCCCTTTGCCACCCTTTTTTGCCGTGGTTCAAAAGAAAGCAGGCTGCCCACTCCTGGAAGCAGGGACCAAACAGCTCCATGCAATCACCTGACCCTCAAGCTGCAGCAGTGCTGACGCCAGGACCCAGGCTGGCCGGAAGTGGCAATGTTCCTATTACTCAGGCAGACACTGGAAAGGCCACAGACAAACTATCCAAGTTATTCGGTATAAGAATCAGCTGAGACTAACATACCTGAGCGAGGCTTCAGGCCAAAAGGAGCTGTGATGTTTCCAGTAGGAGACACTGCAGGGGAGTTGTCTCTCATCTACGGGGTGAGAAGGGAAGACAATATGGGGAAATGAAGAAACAGATGTACTTGTACGGTCAAGGATTATTATAAAAGCACTCTGCATTTTGCTGCATTGTAACGAAGTCTTGAATCAAAAAAAAAAAAAAAAAAAAAAACAGTTTGTGGGGCTGGAGCAATGGCTCAGTGGTTAAGAGCACTGGCTGTTCTTCCAGAGGGCCTGGGTTCAATTCCCAGTGCACACATGGCAGCTCACAACTGTCTGTAACTCCAGTTCCAGGGGATCTGACATCACATAAGCACACATGCAGGCAAAACACCAAATGCACATCAAATAAAAATAAATACATTTAGAAAAATTTGGTGGAAATGTAAGAGGTAGCCGACAGAATGTTTGCAGGCGCCTTAGTAAATTGTGTTACTCTGGCTGTTTTTGCTGTTGCATAAAATTTTTTACTGTAGTGACAGAACACTGGTGATCCACTTCTCACCCGACAAAGCTAAATGCGTGTGTGCAGGCATCCCAAAGGGCACACCTATGGATGCCTCTCTAACATGGAGATGAAACAGTTAATGCTTAGCAGACCGCTCATCTTCACCAAAACAGCATGCTGACCCATCACAGGTATCAAGGAGTAAATGCCATCTATTTGAATGATTTTCTCTAAAGACATCCCCATATCTAGTTTTCAAAAACTATTTCTCATTAATCTTTAATAATATAGACAGCCAAGTGAATTTATGACAGCGAGTGACAGCTAATGAAAGAACTCAGAAACCTTCCATTAACTCATTTATCCCAGTGCTAAAGACTATGCATTTCTGTGAAAGGTATTTCAGTGCACTCTTCATGGAAAACCTCAGCTTCTGTTAGTCTTCGGGGATCTTACCTCATCTGGAGAATACTGGCTCCCATTACTCTGTATCGTTAGGTCATTTTGCACCTTAAGGAAGACACAAATGCATAAGTTCTGTTACTCTGTGAGAAAGAGGAGGCAAGGACTGCATCTTTCTCATTCCCATCATAGCCCTGGCCTCAGAAGCACACACTGGCAAATGCTGAATTAATTCAAGTGTTAAGTAGCGAAGAAGGTTACACTATTTTCTAAAACTATACAGCTGTATTCATAGGGAAAAAAAAGCATCAGAAGATAGCAGAGACTGGGATGACAGAGACCCATCATGGAGACCCTCCCCAAGGACCTGTGAACATGTCTTACCTGGCCACATTACCACCTGCCTGCTGGGTCCCTTCTCCATTTTAATTATGGATTTTTAGAAATGGTCCAGGCCAGTAGTTCCAAAATACACAGAAGCACATTGGGGGCTTTCAGTAAGTGCACATGCCTGAACCCCACATAACCTTGAAAAGCCTTTCACTGACCATGATATCAGTTTGCTGTGGCAATCAATCACCGATAACGAGAAACACTAGGGAACCACGCCAGGCTTGCATGTGATCGTTAGTACATGAAATGTTTAGGGATAGGTAATCACATCTTCAGACATGCCACCATAAAAGTATAAATCTATGATGTCCATTCTGTTGAAGAGTGCTATTAAAAGTTACCCCTGATTTTCATGAACCCAAGTGAAAGCTACATGTAAAGTTAAGATGCCATTTATGTCCCTATCCAGTTAAGGGTTTGGTGAGAACTGCCAACAAGGGTATCATGCCTACATCTTAAGCAACTTCTTCCACTTTTCCCCACTGTCCCCCTCAAAACCCTTCTCTCTTCAATCCTATTTCTGTACAAGCCTGCAAGGAGCATTCTTACTGGATGGATGCTCATGCTACCCAATTTCATGTGGCCAGCCTTCTGCAGTACTGTTTAAGGGAAATCATAGGAGTGAAGGCAGACCCCTCTACAAGACTTGCCTCACCTCTCAGCCATGGCTACACATTGCACTCAGTCCTCCCAGACCATCCTCACTCTGGGTCCATATCCAAACTGGCCACAAACCAAGTGTCCTTCCTCTTGTCATACAATCCTTTCCCAAAGAACACAGAAAATAGATGTAGGATAGCAAACCACACCGTATTCTTCTTGGAATACTTTCAACATCAACCTTTTGTACACTCAACAATGTTGCTACTTCACAAGCCTCACACTCCAGTCCTTAACTCCAAAAGGGCCACACCCAGCATGTATAGGCAACTGGCAAACTGATAGGGGTCTGCTGAAAGGGGGTGTAGACATGTAACTGAATAACAAGTGAGACCCCAGAAGCAGGACAAGTGGCCTCAAGAAGCCACACCTTCCTCTTCCTTCATCTCATGACTCCCTTTTTGCATCGCATCGGCGTTCACATCCCTTCCTTTTGGAAGTCATAGGAACCTGCCTGTTATGGACCCAGAGCTGCCTTGAGAAGGAAAATAAGAAAGCCTTAAGCCAAACATGGCTACTCACTGAAGCAAAGGAAAACAAGCTCACAGCATTCTAAAATAGCCAAGAGCACTATAAACTGAACGGAGATGAGTTCAGGAAATTGGCCCCTAGAAGCTCTGGAAATCTTGAAAATGGCTAGGTTTGGTTTTGAGACAGGGCCTTACTATGTAGTTCAGGCTCACCTTGAACTTGAAATCCTCCTGCCTCAGTGTGAGGATTAAAAATATGCTCCACCATCTGCAGCCAGACAGGCTGCACTTTTGGGTAAAGGCTGTAGGGCTGGGCCTGCATCAGCCTGGCCAAAGCAGGAAGTTCACCCTGGAGGAGAAGGTGTGGCTGCTGCTTGGATGTTAACAGAGTTGCCAAATGAAAATTAGATACAGACAAAATCCTGAACTGGTCTCATATCCATCTTCTTTATCCTTTCCAAACCCTTTCCATATTCCTAGAAACATTGCTCATGAACTCACAAGTGTGCTGGGCTTCTCGCCTTCTGCCAAGACAAACTTTTAAGGAAAGGTTTGATGTCATTGGGCCTCACTAAAGTTTGGAGTGTAACAAGACTGAAAAGCGGGAGGCAACACAGTATGGTGAAATTGCTGGGCCTACCCATTACCATGGCAACTGATTCAGCCAGTCACTCAACCTTGAATTTTATGTCCTGCATCCATGAATGGGTCATGCATTTCCTAACAGTCATCTGCAGTATGTATGGCTAAGAGCAGGACCCCGATGGTCTTTGCAGTAGCATCCAGAGAATACTTATTGAAGAGATGGCAGAAGAAAGTCCTGACTACATGAAAATTTCTGTTTTACTCCTGTGTAAAAAATGCACCAATCCAACCATCACCATTTGTTTCACCCCCCCACACACACACACTTTGATTTTTTTGTTTGTTTGGGTTTTTGCTGTTGTTGTTTTGTTTTGTTTTTGAGACAGGGTTTCACATCGCCCTGGCCTGCCTCAAACCTGTCAGTCAGTCAAATCTACCACTGAACTCCTGATCCTCCTGACTCTGCCTCCTGAATGCTGATGATACTGGTGGACACACCCATGCCAATTACTGAATGCTTTCAGTACAACAGTTAATCAATTACTTCAGATTTTATTATAAAGTAGACATTACATTAAATGTTTTGCAAGCTAGCATAGGTGCTCTGAACCTATTAGCAGCAAGCTAGGCAAAGCAACAGTGCTCACCAGGGTGGGTAGCTTAAATGCATTTTCAAATTGACACTGTTCTTAACTTAGCAATAGTTTACTGGAAACAGAAATCCACTGTAAGTCAAGAAGCACCTGTGTTGATAAGGCATGTAGAATATGAAGCACGTGACCCTGGCACCCAGCAAAACCTCCTTTTGCCCAATATCAGGAATTTTGTGAATAGGGTCACAATGTTAGAACTGTGCGCTGGAGCTACAGTGAGGCTACTTTTTGTCTAGAAGTCTTGTGTCCTCATCACCCTGAAGCCACGTAGCAGGACAGTCTGAGGGAGCTGAAGCATCTCTTCACAGACGTCTCATTGGTCACATGGGAAAAATGAAATTATAATACAGTGATGCAGTGGGGATAGGCTACAGTTGAATGTTTGCATGAATACAAGCAATGGGAGAAAGAAAACCCAATCCGATGACCTGGGAAAAGCACACAACAGCACCTAGGCAATATCCAAAAGGAGAATGCAGGATCTCAACCACAAGGAAATGTCAGGGTTAGGCTCTGGAAATGTGCCTCAGTTGGTAGAGTACTGGCCTAGTATGCACAAGGTCCTAGGTTCAATCCCCCATGTTACATGAACTAGACATGATGCATACCTGTAACCCTAACCTTCCAGAGGTGACGGCAGAATGGACAGAAGTTCAAGATCACCATCTGCTGCATTTCGAGTGGGAGGCCAGCTTAAAATACATTAGACCCTGTTTACAAAAGAAAAGGCCTAGAGCAGGCTGGGGTGGCATATGTCTATAATCCCAGATGTGTGTGTGTGGGGGGGGGAGGGTAGCTGTAAAATGATTAGGAGTTCAAGGTTATCTTATGAACTATCAGGGTTCTAGAACAGCCTGGGCTACATGAGATCCTATTTCAAAACACCAAAACAGAAGAGGCCCGTATCCTCCCCAGTTTCATCACAGAATCATCATTCTCAGAAATGTCGCAAAGCAGAGGAGACGACGATAAAGAGGCCAGAGAGATCCGGCAACCAAATGCAAAGCCTGTCACTAGCCCGAAGCCCACATAGAAGGACAGGAATGCTCAGAGAGCTATTTTAGATCAACTGGTATCTCTGGAATTTGGAAGGCTGGTGACAGGAAAACAAGCTAATTAGCATACACTTAGGAAGTGGGAGACAGAAATGTGTCTACAGAAGAGGAATCCGTATGTGTACACAATGTAACACTGAAATGCTTAGGGGGGTGACATCCACACTGAGCTATGGAAAGAACTGCAGATGTGGAGAAAAAAGGGAGAGATTCTAAATAATACAGCAGATGTGGGAAAACATCAGGTTGAATCTCCCTGTCCCAAACAGGAGCTTGGAAACAGGACCCAAATCAAACAGTCATTTTCATTTCATGTATGCCTTATACACATGGTCTAAGAGGATTTTATTTTGTGTTTTCAAGTGCACCCATATTAACTTTGACCTGTCCCATAAGGTCAAGTGCAGAATTTTATATTTGTGGTGTACTGTTAAAAAGTTTCAAGTTTTGTAACATCTTGGATTTGTATACTGACCATATTTATTCCATAACTGAAAAATGTAAATGGAAGATTTGAATATTTTTATAATGTTTATAGAACTTGTAATTTATTTTTGCAATCTTTTTGAAGTTAAAAATATTTCTAAATATAGAACTGTTTTAAAAAGTGAGTCTACAGAGCTGGGCTGGAGAGACAGCTCAGGGTAAAAGCACCTCTTCTTTCAAAGGACCTAGGTTTGAAATCTAGGACTCAAGGGGCAACTTACAACCATCTATAACTACAGTTCCAGGGGAATGTGATGCCCTCTTCTGATCTCTGTGGGAACCAGGCATGTATGTGGTACATACATATAAGCAAAACACTCATACAAATACAAAGTCTTTTAAAAAGTGAGTCTACAGAGAAGCAAACTCAGTCTTACACTGAGAGCATAAGAAACCAGCACAAGGCTACCTGCCAATAAAAGTACCCTGTTGTTCAATCCTGGTTCATTTGCAGAGGAGGCTCTGTGACTCTGTCTGAAGACCACACCGATAACAATAACAGAGTAGGAGAGAGACAGCTAGCATTTATGTGCCCACTGCTGCGAGATTTCTCCTGAATCGTCTTATTTGAGCTGTACACATAGCTATTATTAGACTTAAATTTACCAAAAATAAAAGTCAAATTTAGAGAGGTTAATTAAGTTGCACAGAGTTAGCAATTCAGAGACAGGGCAGCTAGGCAATGTAAACACTGTAACGATGTAACCATACTCTCTGCAAACCCAACTCTTCCCTTTACATTTCTTTTGCACAGATGTGTTGAGTGTGAATCTGCTTTATTACTTCATAGTACCTGTGCAGGCAGCTCCAGTATTTCAAGTACCCATCTTAAATCCACTCACTATAGCTCCAGTATTTCAAGTAGCCATCTTAAATCCACTCCCTATGAGGAATGGAATAGATTGTAATAGGCTGGGTGATGGTCCCAGTGAGAATGACCCCCACAGGCTCATATATTCAAATACTCAATCCCAAGTTGATGGAACTGTTTCGGAAGGATTACGGAGGCGTGGTCTCACTGGAGAAGGTATGTCTCTGGAAGCAGCTCCTTCTGCCTCCTGCTTGGGAACTTGAGTTGTGAGCTCTCAGCTGCTGCTCCAGGACCATGCCGGCCTGCCTGCCACCATGCCCCCCCCCATGGCTCTGTAACCATGAGCCCCAAATTAAACATTTTCTTTTGTAAGATGCCTTGGTCAGGGTGTTGTTACAGCAATAAAGAGGCAGCCGGAAGTAGGTCCCAGGAGTGGGCTATTGCTGCGACAGGTGGGTCAGACCATTCTGATTTTCCAGAGGAGTGTGGATGGATGTCTTTGAACTGGGGAAGCAGTTGAATGCTGTAAGAATGGCTTAGCAGGGCTACCCTAGTGGGAGCTTGGAAGACAGTAGTGTTGAGAGCAACAGGAGCATGGAGGCCAAGCCCAGGCAGTTTCCGAGAAGAACAATGTTAGCAACCGAGCTAGAGATCACTCGTAATATTTTGGCAAGAAGGTGGTTGCTTTTTTGCCCTTTTCCTAAGAAGAATCTGCCTGAAGCTAAACTGAAAAGTTTGGGACTAATTTCTTTGGCAGAGGATATCTGAAGACAGCCTCATCTTTATTCAATTGTGTAGTTGTTAGTAATAACTCTTATGCAGCTCTACAATGAAAAGTATCAAGCATGCCAAACAGAAATTCAACATGTACAGCTTGAGAAGAGAAAGAGCACCAGGAAATTTAACGTCGGAGGCCAGGCTTGTTCTAAAAGACACGAGGAGATGCTTGATGCCAAGTGGAGCAAAGGGACTGGTGACCTTGGAGCAAGACCCCACCCAGCTAGTCTGCAATGTCTGGGAAAGGGCCCAGAAGAGTTTCTGGTCCTTAAAAAAAAAAAAAAAAAAAAAAAAAAGCAACGGGTCAACGCTTGTGTAAATGTAATGCAAGGAGGGTGTCAGGCTCCATCCAAGGAGATCAGTTGTATTTGTCAGCATCGGCCATGTAGTCTGGTTTAGAGTCATGAAGGGCCTAGAGTAAAGGAGTTGTGGACTCTTCCTCTAGGGCAGTGGTTCTCAGCTATCCTGCATATCTGCTATTTACATTTTAATTCATAAGTAGCAAAATTATAGCTACAAAGTGGCAACAAAGTACTATCATGGTTGGGCGTCACCCCAGCAGGAGGAACTATTGTTAATGGGTCGCAGCATTAGGAAGGTTGAGAACCACTGGTGCATGGACAAAGGGAGGTTCTGAGGTCAAGTGTATGGCAGCGGAGTCCCTGCATGGAAATTCTAAAAGGCCTTTACATGAAGCCATGGATATGAAACCTAGAGTGTTTCATATCCCCAGGATGTTAGAGGGGGATGCCAGAACCATGGTATGTCTACCAGAGAGAGCTGCATGGCTGTAGCACCACCTGCCTGCCTACCTCCTACTACGGTCCAGGACATGACGACCACGGACTCTAAACATCTAGGGCCCCAAATTAGACATTTTCTTTTCTATGCCCTGATCATGGTGTTTTGTCACAGCAATAGTGAAACAGACTGTAACTCCCAAACTACTAGCTCAAACCTATCTTTCCACAACTTGGATAAGCATCCTCTAGGATCAT
Source organism: Phodopus roborovskii (assembly GCF_943737965.1). Lineage (NCBI taxonomy): Eukaryota > Metazoa > Chordata > Mammalia > Rodentia > Cricetidae > Phodopus > Phodopus roborovskii. The sequence goes on along the minus strand of NW_026126511.1, from coordinate 39,381,905 downwards.
TCCTAGTTTTATGTCAAGAATGTTTATTCTATAGGCACCCATACTTCTTTCCATGGAACACTACCCAATCCTGTCCCCAAATATTCCCAGCAGCCTCTCGCTGTAATATTCTTTTGTGTCTGTGTTTATACCTATGTGCACACAAATGTGGAAGCCAGGTGTCAACATCTGGAGTCTTTCTCCATCATTCTCCACCTTATTTTCTCAGTAGGAATCTCTAGCTCTGCAGTTCTCAACCTGTGGGTTGTAACCCCTTTGGGAATCAAATGCCCCTTTCACAGGGGTCACATATCCTGCATGCCAGATATTTACCTTATGATTCATAACAGCAGCAAAATTATACCTATGAAGTAGCAACAAAAATAATCTTATGGTTGGGGGTCACCACAACATGAGGAACTGTATTAAAGGGACCACAGCATTAGGAAGGTCGAGAACCACTGCTCTACCTGAACCTGGGACTTTACCAATTCAGCTAGGCTGGCTAACCAGTGATCCCTAGAGATGCTCATGTCTCCATCTTGTACCACTGAGATGATAGGCATAGGCTGCCATGTCTGGTTTTTCACACAAGTGGTGAGGATCTGAACACAGGTCTTTATGTTTGCATGGCCATCTATCTTCCAGCTTCCTGTATATTCTTTTAATCTCCCCAGACATCTTCAATTCATTTGATCATGTCATCAAGGTTCTTTATCTGGCCAGACTTTTCTCTCAGCTCTAATGTCTGCATCAAATGGGCCTCCTTCCCATTTCTAACCCAGCACAGGCTTCCTATGCATCTTAGTGGCCACTGCCTGAACAAGTGAGTCTATTCTGGCAAAGAAATGTACAGAATCTAACAGAATCAGCCAACTCTCATCTTTCAGGGAAGGTGAGGGACAATGGATCAACAGAACTTGAGAATAAAAGCAGGAAATGGGTAAAAACATGACATGAGCAAATGCTACTACTGTCCTCCCACAATGCCAAGCTCTGTCCTTACCTCACACTCTGGAGACGTCTCCAGCTGCATCTGACCACTGTAGGAAAGTGGGAAGGAAAAAGAGACAGTGGATTTTGAAATACAAATGTATCATTGTGTAAAAAAATAGAAAAAGAAAATACACTTAATTAGGAAAGGTGAACATACTTGAATGTAGGGTCAGGTAATTCTAAGCCTTCTGCTGAGCCCATGGGGTACAGGCTCAAAATACTCCTCTCTGTAATGTCAGTGCTCAGACTAAAGAGGAGGGAAACAGACAGGAGAAAAATCATTAAACTTCTAATATAAACTCTACCACCCCATGTACTTTGAACACTTAACTGACAAGCAAAGCTTATCTTCAGGATTAAGAGAAAGGCTTTCCAAACATAGTTGCCTATCAGCTATTTGCTCTGAAATTACACACTTATGTGTGTAATAGCCATGCTCACAGTAAGACCACATCATCTTCCCATTCCTAGGACTCCTAAACAATTTAGATAATCAGAGATGAGGTTTAAATCTATTCCTGTAGTGGTCGTGTAGTTAGGGTCTCACATTGGATACTGTTGGACTTAAAAGGAGCTTTGTTTATGGAAATTACGTTGTCTAAGAAACTCTCTGTCTCTACTTCTGTCTCTGTCTCTCTCTCTCACACACACACAAACACAGGAGTCCAATTCAAATTTTAAAAGGAATCTATAACTCAAATCTTTAGAACTATATTAGCTGATTATCATATGTCTGGCCCTATCAAGAATACACAGAAGTTTTAAATTTCCATTTTTAGTAAAATTTGCCTATGTTTTTGTACTTCTATCATAGTTCCATTTTCTGTAAATTATTCCAAGAATCCCATATGAATGTCAGGAGAGGTAAGAACCAATCATTAAAGATTGAGAAGGTAGAAACTTATCTCAATTGCCCCAAAAAATCTGACTCTCCTACTTTTGGATCTTGGAGAACAGGCAATTAAATGACTTCACTTTGTTAATGCTCACATCAAGCCCAAATTGGGCATAAATGTTTTAGAGTGAAGTCATATCCTCAGTAATTCAGTAGGCTTCACTTGCGCACACGACCCAGGCCAGGAATAGATGTGCATACCCATTGGAATCCTGAAGCAAACCTTCTGCTTCTCTCAGCCGCTCCATCATCGCTAGATCCAAGTCCTGATCTTTGGATGACCCTAGTCTGTAACACAAAACCAAGCATGAGTGCAGAATAACTACCAAAACATCTTAAGCGCCTCCTGGCAAAACCCCACCAACCTCTTAAAAATGATTTTTGACGAGCTCAATACTGTACCCTGCAGGTTGGGTCCTATGGAGATAAGAAGTCCCTGGGCAGGAAAAAACCCAGTTCAACTCTAGACTCCCAGGCCCCCACCTGCTCTCATAACCAGGCAGACAGGGACAGGGTTAGTGGGGCTCCACACTTTCGAGAGTTCTCTAAGATTTCTTGGAAGGGCCTCTCTGAGTGGAGCTGTGTTGGTTCTGAGGCTTCCAACTCTGCCTCCACAGAATGGCTGGACATTATCATGTTCCTGGTGCGAGGGGCTCAGTGTGGGAGAGTGGCTCCGATCCTGATTATTTAATGCAGGGAAATCAATTGTGGAGCTTAAGAAACAACCCAGGCCCAGTGCATCTAAGCTACCTCATATAAAGAGGCCTTCTGGGCACCTACACAGATGACCCTGACTTTATAGCCAGGGCTGAGAAAAGGTGTGAAACTGAAAATGGTTTTCCAAGGATTTCTCTGGTTTCAGTTCTCTTTCCTTGTGGTAGTATGCTGCTACAGTTAAGTCAGGCTCTTTGCCTCTCAGAAGTGTATACAACAAGGAGCTGGTAGGACAGAGTGACAGAGAGACAGAGAGGGACTTCCCAGCGAGAGAAATTTGATCACAGCTGGCTGTTCTTGCCACACAACGTAGGTCAATGAATTCCTATGAATTCCTACTGGTAGAGGACATTCTTAACAATTGCACCAGTCCTTTTTAAGGCAAAAACACAATCCCTACAAAGTACAGTGGAAGGTCGAGGCCCATATATATCCCAGACCATAGGGAGCAAAAAGCCTATGAACTGAACATCTTACGCTAGAGGTACCAAGCCAACTTCTTGAAAGAGGTTCATTTTCTGGTGATACACTTATCTGCTCCCCTGGGGATCTCGCCAAATAAATCTTTATATGCAGCAATAGAAGAAAGAGATTCCTCAGGGTCAAATGTTAGCTTTCTGAAGCCTTGGAGACAAGATCATCATCAGTCTGTGCCCCAATTTCATCTACAATATGGCGGGTAACAGAGCTTACAGGACTGCTAAAAGGATGAACTGAGCTTTGGCCTATGAAATAAAACAGTGCCAGGCATGGCGAACTTAACATATGCTAGTTATGGCAGTGATGAGATTAGCAACCAGGGCAATGGAGAAAAGCTTTTCAAAGATTTGAACCAGAAGATCCTGGATGAAGGGACTGGCTCTCCTGACATCCTTTCTAGCTACTGGCTTCTTCAAACAAAATGCAAAGAGAGTATAGGACATTCTCACCATTATTATTATTATTATTATTATTATTATTATTTTGACAACATTGAGTCAGATAAAACTCAAGGCCAACAAAGAAGTATCTGGGCAATGATCTGAATGTACCTTCCAAACTTCATGTGTAGAAAACTCAATGCCAAAGGCAGCAGTGTTAGGCATGGCAACTTCATGAGGGCATCTAGGGTCCCTGAAGGGTACAATGGGTGCCATTATCACAGGAGATGGCATCTAGAGGAGCTCAGTTCTACCTCACACTCTCTCTTCCCATGAGACAGCTTCTCGGTAGACATAACCTCTTGATCTTGGACTTCTGAGCCTCTACTAACTGCAAGCTAAATAAACTTCCATGTCACCTAGTTTATGTGTTATTCCCTTATAAGAACACAAATAAAAAGACAGGCTAGGGCCCAGTACTGTAACAAGAGTCACAGGAGAGCTGACAGCTTGTCAGTATGCCTGGGAAGATTCTAGGCTTGCCCAAGGAAAAGTGGATCCAAGCCTATCATGACATGACTGCCAATGTGCCTGAAGAGGGGTGGTGAGCCTTCCCCGGCCCTGGCACTCACAGTCCCTCCATATGCCAGTGAGCATCCTCTTCTATCCGCAATAGCTCTTCACATTCCGTCTGGTCCTACGGACAGAACACACGGGATGGATAATGAAGAGTTAGAACTGGTGCCAGCCCACATCCATGTCCGTGCAATTCACAAGAGCCAAAAGGTGAAAGCAAAGCAGGTACTGTTGCTATGCTATGGATATACAATGGAATATTCTTTACACTACACACAGAAAAACTCAAAAATGAAAGAGCACAAATACACACCCTTCACGATTTACCCATGTGAGGTACTCACAGTAGTCAGATTCACTGAGAGAAAAGAAAAGCAGCAGACGGAAAAGGCAGAATGGGACAGATTTGATAGATATATAATCTCAGTTCCAAAGGGTTTTGGAGGTAACAGAATACTACTGTAACAGTATGTATGCACTTAACACAGACTGCACTGTGGCACTGAACTGTGGCTAAGAGACTCTATTACGGTGGGGTAGTGGTAGTGTATACTTGCACCTCAGCATTTGGAAAATAAGGCAGAAGGATCATGAGTTCAAGGTCAGCCTGAGCTACATACTAAGACCTTGCCTCCAAAATTTTTATAGGTCAAAGATTTTATTTTTATGTGTATTTTACACCACAATTAAAAGTTAGAAAATTAGCTGGTGGTACATCCCAGAGCTCAGAGAGGCAGAGGAAGGTTGAGGTCCTGGATAGCCAGAGCTGTTACACAGAGAAACCCTGACTCAAAATAAAACACAGACACACACACACACACACACACACACACACACACACACGGAAAAAAACCCTTAGAAAGTTAAAGATTTTAAAAACCATAAAGTTTACCCGAGTTCCTTCTTTAATTCAACTTACTAGTATTTAACAATGGAAGAAGACGCTACACTGAATCCAATTGTCTCGTGTGAACAAATTCAGAGGTCCCTCAGCCTCGGTTTCCCTCAGCCTCCCCCACACCAGAGCTCTCCAGAGATGCCTCAGTGTGAGTGCACCCTGGGAAAGCTGTGTCCACTGTGAGCCTTCCATGTGTTACTTCCACTGTCTCCTCAGACAAGGAAAATGTCCCTGCTGGGCCAACACTGGCAGGGAGCCACCCTGGAGTGGGTACACTTCCCTATTAGGAAAAGAGTACCAGGCTGTAGCATGTAGAGGCACATCATCATCGCCGGCTCTGGTGTGCCTTTAGGACCAGACTTCCCCCGAAGTTCCAAAGGCACACTTTACTGCACTGGCTACACTTTTTGCAGTTAAACAATCAACATATAAACTAAGCGTGCGTCATTCTGCAAACGACAGTGAAATCCGTAAAGAGAGACTTCCAGATGTCACTCCCACAGAAACCAGTCCTAGTTCTTCCAGGGTTCAACTGGTGAACACACTGCTTCCTGCTAATTTTCAGCTCTAAAATGAAAAGTCGCCAAAGCATGTAGTTTTTCCTTCAGGACACAGAACAGGCTGACATTAGCTAGCTTGCTGAGTTTTTCTTTTCTTTTTGGCAAATCAGTCAGCATTCAAGAACTGGCTCACTCAACAAAAATTCACCTGTAGTCACCAAAGCAGTGCTCGGGGTACTTCTGAGTAACACAGAGACAGACAGACAGACAGACAGACAGACAGACAGACAGACAGACAGACACACACACACACACACACACACACAGTGATTGATAACAACAGGACTAAGCACATGCAGGGCCCCAGGTAAGGCAGGATGAGGAGCGCTCTCTGCCATCTGGCTCTAATTCCCATAGTGTAAACTGAACAGTCATTGCCGTTGGTCCACTCAGTGCACACTTTCATGTTTTTGTGCCTTTAAAAAAAATGATTTTCACAGTTCAATATGGGTCCCATATATAATGCTAAGATGCTGCCTAATGGTTCTAAGACAGCTACCAAGTACCTCATTAAGAAAAGGCATCGTATGCAGGACAGTGATCAGTGATAGTAAATTCAGTATGAAAAAAAAACCAGTAACAGGCACTCATACGTAAGGTTATGTTGCTAATGACATTGCAGCCATCTGAGCTAGCAAGGGCACAGTGATAACATTCAATAACAACATATTTCTCAGAACCTCTCTCCGCCATTAAGGCCTGATGACACTGAGCCAGGTGTCTCTAAAAAGAAACAGAGACAAAACAAAGCTTTGTACTGACTGACAAGAATGCAGCCAACGGCTCTCAGAAACCTAAGCTGGTATTTTCTCTAAGCAGACTGGCTCAGTATTGGATAATTTAAAATGCAGTGGTTTCATACACTATTACAAATGATAAAAACTGACCAGAATAACAAAGGCGCAAGATGCCATTTCTGGAATATAAAATACAGAGCTTTCAATGGTCAATGTGCTGGGCAGAATTGCATGCTCATTGGTCCTTAGGTATAAGTCTACAAAATAGAAGTCATGGCTAACATACGCTTACACCTTGAGTTTCTGTCTGCAGGACCCACCCTCTACAGCAGCCATTTCCAGGGCCCTTGACATCCTGGAACTCTGAATCCAGGGGACAATATGCTTCACTTGCTTTTATTTCCATCAGAACTTGAATTGGAGTTTGAATCTTCCAACACACAGTCAAGTGTTCTTTCTATCTTTAGAGTCTCACCCTAAGGGAAACTTGAGGAAATGAAGACAAAACCATTTTCCCATGTTCTCAAGACTCTCACTATCCCATGAGCTGACAGACAGGGGTCAAATGTGGGAGAACCTTGTGGGAGAAACCTAAGAGTAATGCAATCAGATTTGTGCTCTAGAAAATCACTGGTGGGAGAGTATAAAATGTGTGTGTGCATGTTATGTGCACACATACACACGTGCACACACCACACACACAGGGGGGTGGTGTTTGCTGAGGAGGAGCTGGAGTGGTGCCTGTGACTATCACAGTGAGACCTGATGAGCTCAGCTAAAGCAATGTGGATGCAGACAGAGGATGACTATAAGCTCTGAAGCTGAAGAGCTAGGAAACTGTATGGACTGTTTTATGTTTTACCCTGCTGTATGCCTATGGTTCTCAACCTGTGGATTGGGGCTCCTTGGGGTCAAAAGATGCTTTCACAGGGGTCACCTGAAACCATCAGAAAACACAGCTATTTACCCTACAATTCATAACAGTAGCAAAATTACAGTTATGAAGTAACAACAAAAAATAATTTTATGGTTGGGGGTCACCACAACATAAGAAACTGTGTTAAAGGGTTGCAGTATTAGGAAGGTTGAGAATCACTGGTTTTGGAATGTCACATTGCACAAACTAAGTAGGGTTAATTATGGAATTGTCAAATAAATTATTTCCTCCTCAAGGCTATGAAGAAGGCTATGGCCCACTAGAATCTTAAACAGTATAAATAAAGTTCAGCTTGTCTTCCTCCTGGACAATGCCAAGAATATTGATTAGGCTGGGTCAAAGCATCAAACTGATCATCAGGAAACACGGATGAGGGGCTGGCATGATGGCTCATTGGGTCAAGGTGCCTGTCACTAAGCATGATGGTCTGAGTTCAATTCCTGGGATCCACATAGTGGAAGGAGAGAACTAATCCCTCCAAAGTTGTCCCCTGTCATCCATACAGGAGTCATATAAACTTTTGAGTTTCTACTTGGAGCATTTCAGGTATTTGGATTATGGATTCTCATTCTGTAATGTCTATGTGAACATTCCACAACCTGAAGAGCCCAGAAATTCAGGACATTTCTAGTTCTAAGGATGTTGGTTAAAGGGTGCTCAGCCTGGGCTCTCAAGCTAAGAAGTAAGTATTCACGTAAAGCATGCTGTGGAAAATGAAATGATTTCGAGCTTTTGACAAGTGAGCATGGTCATTCTGGTTAACCTGCCAACTTGTGAGGCTCGATGAGGAAGAAGGAGCTCAGCAATTCCTGAGTTAGAAAATAGAGAGAGAGAGACAGAGACAGAGGGAGGGAGGGACAGAGACAGAGAGACACAGAGATAGAGAGACAGAGGGTCCAGAGACAAGCATGACTGTGGCAAGTTCCCAATGACAGACTCAGACAACCTGAGCTTTGAGAAGGCATGCTGGAGGCGTCGGGAACAGACGTAAGCTGGACTGGAAAGGAGAACTGAAATCTTTCAACCTGAATTCTAAGGGGCCAAGCAGAGGAAAATGAGTTGAGCCGCAAAATCTTGCCTTAATATAGTTCATAAATCCCGGGTGGAGAGCATCTGCTCCATCAGCAAACTGGTCTCTTTCTTGTCCTGAGCTGTTGTTGCCACCCAAAAGGGATGGCTTTGGCTGAAACTCTCCTGTCAGGAAAACACAGAGAAAGGTGTGACTTCTTAGTGACAGAAGCATGAAGCGCAGGTGCTTAAACACACAGAGGACTGTGTGTAACCCCTCCCTCACGTCCAGGAATAACCCACACTTAATTCTTCCCAGTAGAATGTAAGGTGAAAATTAAACATGAGAGAAAAAGAAATAAAAAATAAACAGGACCTTAAACTGAACATCAGAAGTTAAGGCTGCTTTACGGCTTAGCTCCCCAGGAATGAAATATCTCCTTATGTTTTTAAAGAACCAAGACAATTGCAAAAGGGTTTTTATGCTCTCAGCAGAATGTGGCTAGTTATTACAAATTCTATGTTCAACAGAATGCACTGACCAGCTGTTCCATGGGAAGCATCATGACACAGATATGTCCCTACATGTACATTTGAGGAATTACATGACTTCTGCCCTTAACCAAAAATGTTAAGAAAATGTGGGACACGACTAATGAGCCCCACAGCCTATCCCAATAGAAATTACCCCCCAAGAAAGGCCCTCCAGAAGCAAGAGCATGCTGAGGTAGAATCCATCTGTCCCAGCAGGCTCAGTATAGAGGAAGGGACGGCACAGAAGACTCTTCGGACAGAAGACTAAACAGGAGAAAGCAGGCATCCTTTAAAGGGGTCTGGGGGGGGGGAAGCTTACTAGGAACAGATTAATTACTTCAAATATCTGTCTCAAACATGGCCCCCTATAGTGCATATTGTTGTAAGATTTATGTGAATGAATACAGCAGCAGTTATATTTGTATGCAAGTATTCAGTTATACTTTCAGGTCATGTATGGTTTCTATCATAGGCTCTATATTTAATACTACCCTCAAGTTCTAAATTTAAAATCTTAATCTACGGTGCTAGAGAGATGGCTCAGAGGACTCAGGTTCAATTCCCAGCACCCACATACCAGCTCTCAACTGTAACTCCATTCTAGGGGATATGACACCCTCACACAGACAAATAAGCAGGCAAAACACCGATGCATATATAATAAGAATAGATAAATCATTAAATGTTAAAAATAAGTAAATAATGATCTAAATCTAAGACTCAGGTGTTGCTCATCTACAACGTAGCACTGGAGAGGCTGGGGCAGGAAGAGAGTTCCAGGCCAGCCTAGGCTATGTAGGAAGACTTTCTTCAAACAAACACAATGAAATGTATGTGTCCTAAATGGAAGAAGGGAAAGAAAACATGGAAATGTTTAAGTGGCTTTAAATTATCTCTCCAATCATTAAGAATGCTGTAGGGACTGGAGACACGGCTCAGGAGTTAAGAATGGTTTGCTCTTACGGAGGACCCAGATTCGGCTTCCATTCCCAGCACTGAACAACAGTTCTACTCTTCTCGTACAACATTCTCCATTCTCTATCACAAATCATGAATGGTAAATTTCAATATTTTCTTTTAAAGCCATTGTACAAACAAGAGCCATCAAAATACTGCCACAATTACCTATGACAGTATGGCTCTTACTAAGGACTAAGAAGACATTCAAGCTACAGTGTTTAGTGATCACTTGATGATTACCAAAGAGTCAAAGAACATGAGCTACAAAGAAGCTTGGAGGTCACCTAACCCAACTGTCTAACAGGGAATGACGAGAACAACTGACTTGGTTACAGGTCAACAGATTCCCGAGCCCATACCTCAAATGCATTTCCCACCCTCAAGTGTATTAGATGAAACCATGCAAAGAAGTATGTCTTATAAACGATGAACACTTCTAGGCCAGGCCTACAACTTCCCATCCCCAAGAACCTCCATGTTCTGCCCCTCTAGCTTAACACACATGGATGTGGAGATACTGGGAGTCCATGCTAAAGGTGATGAATGGAGCATTGGTTTGCAAATCAATGCTTGGAGGGCAATTGTCTGCCAGCCACCAACTTCTGTTTGGACCGTCACTGAGATTTGGAGATTTTATGGCAGCAGCTAGCATATCAATATTTTCTTTTCAAAAATGAATTTAAAGATTCCCCTATAATCTTCAGGATGAGGGCTCTACTATTAACTGTAAGGAGCAGAGCTGGCTTGTGAAACCATAGGTAAACCATTAAAACTGTCTGAGCCTTGACCTCCCCAGCTGTAAAATAGATAGAAGAGCTATGTAGAGTTTGGGACTTGAAATGAAATCCGTCCCTGTGAACATGACAGCTGTCTCACAGTATGTGCACTATGAAGAGTAAACATATCATCTCGGCATCTGTAAGTGGTGCTGTAAGCCCTGTATCCAAACCTACAAAGCAAGCGCTCTCCACACACATCTCTCTCAGACCTTTGGCTGGGCTCAGATGATGACATGCATCCTCCTTGATGGTCTGGTCTTCCTCCATGATGTTTGACATGGGAACATTGAGGCTAACTGTGTCCTCATCGGAGGGCTAAAAAGACAGGGAATCATGTCATTCAAGGAAGCAGTCTTGTCAAGGCAGATAAAAGGGACTCTGTAGCATCCTGACCTTCACAAACAGCATATTAAGTAAAAGACAGCAGAGAGAAAAGTCTACCTATACAGATTCAGAAACAGCAACCTGATGATGATATCTGAACTCAGGAGAGTGGCTGCTCACCAGGACATACACACAGTGGGCATATGAGTGAAACTTTCAGGACAGCTGGTAAACTCCACTTTATGAATGGGAGCTGGCTATGAGCACAGATGTATAATGCTAACCCTGCATACACACCTCTACAGGCAGGCCTGAAATCTCCTCGGGTTCCTCCCATTCTGAACTTACAGCCACAGGCACTAAAGGACCCAACATAATAGGAATGTTTGTAGACAAAACGATCACACTGGCCCTAAGTCATACTCTCACCAAGACAGGCATCTGAGATCTGACAAAACTACACTGTGGTTTCACAGAAGCAGCACTGGGCAGATGACAGGTCTGTTAGGTATTATATATAAGGAGCGGTGTTCTGTGGACTTTCTGAGCAAAGGTATTATGAAGTAACAGAAGTTGATTGTCTCTGATGTCTCCTTTATAAAATCTGTGGTTCAGCCAGGCATTGGTGGTGCATGGTTTTAATGCCAGCACTCAGAAGGCAAAGGCAGGTAGATCTTTGTGAGTTTGAGGCCAGCCTGGTCTACAGAGCTAGTTCCATGGCAGAGAAACCCTGTCTTGAAAACAAAAAACAAAAAAAAAAAAAAAAAGAAAAAGAAAAAAAAAAATCTGTGGTTCTGTCACATGTGACAAGCCTCCCAAGCCACGAGGAGCAGGACCTCCCCAGAGCACACTCAGGTGTGTGGCTGGTTCCTCGAGGTTTACAGCTTTCTTCAAGACTCTTGGACAGATGCACTGTTTAGAAACGGGCAGAAGGCAAGCATGGATTTCACTCAGCAAACAAAGATTCGCAGATCCCTATAAGTTCTTGCTTAGTTATCTTGAAGAAATATGCACTTACTGTTTTCATGACCAATGTTAAATCAATCAGACAATGACAAACATCAGAGAAAAGGTACAGGTGTGACCACTGACCCCAACAATGAGGTTAAGTGGGGAGTAATGGTGGCCAAAACATTTACAACTAACACACCATGCAGTAGAATTCAAAACCTTACCAGTCTAAAAAAAAAAAAAAAAAAAAAAAAAAAAAAGTATTTTAGAGGTGTGCTTAGACAATGAGGCTAGCATGTGAGACGAGAAAAGCAAACGAAAGGCTTATTCATTTTATTCTACTGAATTATAATCATTCCTGCAGTCCCCTTTCCCTCCATCCACCTCCTACCCTTAGAGTTAGCAGAAACCCAAAGACATGCATTTAATTAAAGGGGGAGGAATCCTTGGGCTCTCTTTAAAATGCTACTAGCATCCTACTTGCAAGTGGAGAAGGATAATGAAGTTCTTTGTGTGATGTTTAATTAATGAACTTAATTACTCTTAGAAGAGAGATAAAGGAGAGCTTGTTTAATTTCATGGAAAATGAGTCCAGGGTGGGTAGTTTCTGCAACAATGGTCCATTTGAGGGGCCTTATGAGTTTTCATGAAGTCCAAGAGGTTAAACAGACTGCAACATAGACAGCAATTTGTTGAGCATGCCCACCCCACCCTGGAACCACAGCCAACTGTCAATGTGGCTTCGTGTGGGTCATTTTCTTACATTGACACTGGATGCCGTTTTCTTCCTACTAACTCTTCCTCAAAATGTTTTTTAAAAATATTCTTCATCAGAAAAATGCTGAGGAATTTTGAGAGAGAGAGAGAGAGAGAGAGAGAGAGAGAGAGTGTGTGTGTGTGTGTGTGTGCGCGCGCGCGCATGCGCGCACGCGCGCGCGCATGCGCACGTCGCACATGCACACTTCTATGTGTGTAGCATCTGGAGGTCAGAGGTCAATGCTGACAATCTCCCTTCCTCACTCTCCATACTCTCCTTGACACAGGCTCCCCTCACTGAACCTGGAGCCCACTGATTTCGCTGGGCTGGCTGGCCTACAGCTCCAGGGCCCCTCGTCTCTCTCTTCCTCACAGTGGGATTGCTGGCTTACGCTCCTGGGCCTGGCTTTTCCAGGGGCTCTGGGAATTGAACTCCAGCCTTGTCTACAGAGTGAGCTCCAGGACAGTTAGGGCGACACAGAAAAACCCTGTCTCAAAAAACAAACAAGCAAAAGACGTGAATGGTGTGCACAATCATGCCAGACTGATTTGGCTGAGTTTACAAATAAATTTAAGTTTCTGAACAGAACCCAGCTAAAGTGCCAGAAATGCAAATAATGTTTTAAAAACTGTCAGCGAGATGGCTTAGCAGGTAAAGGTGCTTGGTGAGGAGTCTGAGAACCAGCCTGAATTCCATCCCTGGAACCCACACAAAGGAGGAAAAGAATTGGCCCCTGCACATTGCATCCTAATCTCCACAGTGGTGTGGCACAGATGCATTCTTCTGAACTCAGACATTAACTTAACCATTCTAAAACACAATGGCTAGTTACAAACATTTCTGTGAATAAGCTACTCAAACATAGTGTACACTTGATTCCTTAACACTTCTGAATATGCATAAGCATGCTTCTCTAAAGTACTGTTAAAGACAGGAATGTTTATAAAGTGCTTCATACTTGTACAGGACTTAGCCCTTTCATAGTATTTACTTAGTACTGAAGACTATCCTAGATAATGTGCGAGTGGGAAAAGAAAAAGCCAGGGACTCTATTTTGAGTTATTTCCAAAATAATAAGCTATGCAGAGTGACAGCAGCTAATGTTTGCATAACCCTTAGGGGTTGCAAGCTGCGTCACAGATGTGATTGAACTGTCAATCCAAATCATTCAAACGCACCAGTGGCTCCTTCCATAGAGAGACTTTAGTGGACATAGACAGATGAACCCAGAAAAAAGGACAATACCATAGTCACCAGATTTACCTCGGTGGCAGATAACCGCTTATCTCCATTGTCACTTCCAACTCCTGAATCAGAGTCCTTCTTACTGGGTAGATGTCATCATCATTGAATTTGTTTGGAAAAAAAATTAAATATCACAAAGTTGACAACAAGATACACCGATTAGTAAACTAATGACTTCATTATATAACATTTACTACTATTATTGTAATTATTATTATGAGACAACAAAGGCATAATGAGAACTATACACACCTACTGTGGACATTATAAATTTTCTGTACTCTGGGCTTCTTCCTCTGAGGGCAACTCATTTCTTTGAAACAGGTACCAATTTTATTTTATTGAGATATAGATATAAATATAGATTTGTTTTTATCTCATAGGTAATAAAACATTTTCAATCATTTTGAAAACTTTACCTACGATTATTTATACCTGGTAATATAAATATAAAATAATCAATATATACTTAAAGCATTATTTTGAAAATGCCATTAGGGTGGTATGAGCTTTCAAGTCACCCTGTTCAGCAAAAAGCAGAGCAAAAGATCTCTGCTCTGGAAAAGTCTCCAGGAGGACCTTTTCTTTAGTGTCACTGAGGCAACCCTGATGTCTGGATGCTCATGGCCTGTCTTACAGCACAAATAGCCCAAGGGTGCTTGAGAGGATTCTAACACTTTCACATGAAACAAGAAACAGGAAAAAATTATCCACACTGCATTTAAAAACTGACAGTGTGCAGGTATGACAAATAACCGGTAGCTCCTCAAACATTTCAGCTTGATACAGTCATTAAGATCAAGAACACCAGGTTTGAGACAAGATCTCACTATACATACACGTAGCTCAGGCTGATCTAAAACTCAAGGACTCCTCTTGCCTCGATCTCCTAAATGCTGGGATTACAGGTGTATGCCACCATGTCTAGCTTAGTAACACTATTTTCTTCTAAATGTAATGTTTTACAATAATAGATTTGATATAGCTATGCTAACTGTAAGCATAAGAATCCATTACAGATCTTGGTTATGAGTATAAGGATTCCGGCTTCCAGTTACCTGGGCAGCTGTGGCTAAGCACATTCTCAGTGTGCTTCCTTCAGGAAGGAAGACATTAACTCACCTGTCTTCTACATGCTGGTGTAAATGAGGCCTCTCCATGGCGTGGAGGTAGAGGGGGTCAGTCGTCTTAATCTGGCATGCTTGTATACTCAGGTACTTAAATATGTGCACTTTGCCTTTTGTGCAAATCTACGGAGAAATCAGTAATGCATATTTAGTTCTCAATGACAAAACAGAATGTAAGTTCCAGGTCCCTGACCATTTAATCTTCAGAATGTCATGGTGAGTAACCCTGTAAAAATGGACACTAAACACACAAGAATTCTCAGAACTGTCCCCTCCAAATTCTACTTCAAACACAAAATCATGCTTTAAAAATCCCTAACCTTTTGAAAGTACTAAATTTGAACAAAAACATATTTAAATGACGATAGTATAAAATTTATAAAAACCAGAAAATATTGGTAATAGTCCAGCTACAAAAGGTAACCAAAAAAATCCCATATTTGCAAGTCCACAGAGAACAATCAAGAGTTGAAAAGACAATCATAGATTTAATAAGTCATCACACTATTGAGAAAAGAAAATAAATAGTAAAATTTCATTTGTACGTAGAAGCATATATACTTGGTAGTTTCTCAGTTTTATGTTTGAGTTTGATTCCTGCCTCAGAAAAATCAACAATCATATTTAAGATGCGTGAATTCCATTTACCTTGCTAATGTTCAAATAAGAAACATATTACTCCCTTAGTAGCTCAAATACCCTACGAAAAGCTTCAAATGTATGACTGAGTGGTATATTATCAAAACTATAATTCTAGCCTGGATTGTTCAAAGTAGTAACACAGATGTGGGCACAGATGTGATGCACCCTGAGGCAACTTGGTAGTCAGATTTACTTAATGTTTCACTGTGGGAGCTGCTGACTGCATCTCACCATGCCTGGTACAGCTTTGGGTGTGCAAAGAGTCACAGAGCAGGGGCTCTGTGGCAAGTGTCACCCCACCCCCACCCCGTGACGCTTTGCACAGGCCTGGCCGAGTTCTCACCTGAGCCGGAGGGGACTGCAGAGGATTGTTCTCCAGGAGGAGTACTTGTAGATGCTTCATCTCTCTGAAGCAGATGGGGATCACCAGAACTTTGTTGCAGGAAAAGTCAAACTTTACCAAGGGGAGATCAGCTAGTTCTGAAACAATAGGGAAAAGGAAACATTAATAAAAGAGGACTCTCATAAAACAGGAGGATCAAGTGGCTACACACCCTAAAATTAACTCTCAGCCTATCGGGAGATGAGCTGTTTAGCAAAACGCTGAGCTAATGCTAGGGATACGTGGTGTGCATATAAAGTGTTTCCCCGAGTGGAGGAATCTTTCCCTGATGCTCTGACATCACAAAGCGTACAGGGAAACTTGCCATTCATATAGTCTCAAGAGCGAGCTTTCTTCCAGCAAAGGAACTGCACGAGCCCTGTCACACAGAACGTGTTTGTTCTAGCTGCAGCCCATTTTCCTGAAGCACTTGCCAACAATGAACGATGATATGCTCACTACAGAAAATCCTTATCTATTCACTGTCGCTTAGTTGACACAGGGCCAGAAAGAGTTTCAGTAAACACGTTCCTGATTTTCTCAGAAGTTTTTTTTTGTTTGTTTGTTTGCTTGTTTGTTTTATTTTATGTGTGTGTGTTTGTTTTCCTAGTGTTATCTAATTTAGGATTTTCCAAAAGGTCCCATAATTCCAATCTGACTGGGCTTTGTTTTGCTGCCTCTGAAGTCGTCCACAATGCAGCTCAAAGAAGAGGCTGCATTTAGCCTGAGGTTCCCACCCAGTGGCACAGTAATTTCAAGCATTCCAGCCAACACTGGCAGCTGCTAGGAATAAAGTCAGAGAAATCCCCGCAGAGCAAAGCGAGGCTGAGCCAAGCCAGAGCCTAGGATGACGCCAGCAGACCTTGGAGCTGTCTGGGTGGTGTCTACAGTGGTGTCACATCAGAACAATGACCAGCACTTTGGGTATGGGAGCTGTTAGGGGCTAAAATACAGCGGTTTCAAATACTTCTGGCTCTCTAAAGTGGAATACAGCCATAAGCAAGATATGGAGGGGAGCTGAAGGAGAGGGCAGTGGCCTAAAAGAAGACTCAACTATCCCTCCTCTCCCACTACATGGCTGAGGCTGTCAATCAACCTCTCAGTATTACTTTAGCTCCCCCAACACCACTCCCTGGGGGCTAGTGCTGCGTCTTCTCAGAAGCCAAGGCCCTGGGAATGTTAGGGGTTTTCCACCTTCCATACCTCAGTGCATTACTTGGTCTTCCAGAACAGAGTAATAAGACCGGAATCCTAGAAGGAAGATGAACACCCAACTTCTAGGTCTTGAAGTCCATGCAGGCTCTACAGGGCAGACTCGGGAACTGTATTTCAAAATACATACCACGGAATCCATATGTCCATATTGCCCTGAGCAGCTCAAATCCCCAGTGGGGGCAGCCATGAGTCTCAGGCCATCTCCTAAAGGTTGTTTTGATGTGACACAAGCAGGAGTTACAGGCAGGGCTAGGTTGTGGCGTTGGAAGCATTAGAGTGAAAGGAAAGGAAAAGCAGAATTCTGCCTTGGTGTCTCTATGGCTGTGATAAGCACAATGACCAAATAGCTGTGGTGAGGAAAAGGCTTACTTCAGCTTACACTTTACAGCCCATCATGAAGGAAGGCAGGGCAGGAACCTGGAGGCAGGAGCTGACATGGACACCATGGGGGGAAAAGGCTGCTTACTGGCTTGTTCCTCAAGGCTTGTCCAGCCTGCTTTCTTATAGCACCCAAGACCACCTACCTGCCAAGGGGTGGTCATACCCACAGTAAATGCACCCACAGACTTGCCTACAAGCTAATCAGATGAAGGCATTTTCTCAATTGAGTTTCTCTTCCCAGAGATGCCCTGACCTGTGTCAACTTGACCCAATTCAAGCAAACTGACTAGCTAATAAAGATCCCTTCATGTTACAGTTTGTAGATCAGCTGAGGATAGGGACTTCCTGGCAGGCTGACCTCAGAGTTAAGCTGTAGCTATCTCACCAGTGCCAAAATTGAATGGGACACATTTTTCTGCGGGACATGGCTTCCATGATTCCTTTGCTAGAAAAAAAGGGGGGGGGCTTTTTAGACAATAGCTATATGTAGCAAGTGTTCCCAGCAATTGTTGACCAATTAAAATGAAGACTACGAAGCATGGCTAGAGGAGTAATCAGGGGAGTCAGAGCTCACGGGTGACTAGGTAAGGATGCTTTTCCAATGGCCACCGCCTTGTCCATGGATTCCAACCCACAGTGGTGTAGGGGGTAAGAACTCTACCGTCTCACAGCAGACATGCATAGGAGGTAATAACAATCTTGCAAGGCTGATCCAGAAAAGGTCATGAGTTAGAACAGGTAAAGGAAGAAAGCAGGCCAAGGAGGGGAGAAGGAGGAAGTGGAGAAGCAGGAAAACAGGAAGAGGGAGGCGGGCAGGAGAAGGGAGAAAAGGAAGAGAGGACAGGAAAAGGAGAAATATGAGGAAAAAAAGAGGAAGGACAGAGCAGCAGAAGCAGGAGAAAGGAGAGGAGGGGAGAAGAGAAAGAGGAGAGGAAGAAGCAGAAGGGTGAAGAGGAGGAGGACGCCACCTCTCTCTCTCCCTTCAAAGACAGCCCACGAGTACCTAACTCCTACAGTCCCTGCCACCCTGTCCTAAAAGAAGCAAGCATGGCCTCCCCATTGCATCAGTTGTAAAACCACACAAAACTGGCTGGGGGTAACTGGACTGCAAACGTCTATGTCTGCTCTCCCTCCTTAAACTGGAAACAAACGAGGAGACATTCCCCAAGAGAACAAATGTAAGTAAATATGGAAGGTCACTGGTGACATCAGCATTCTTGTCAACAGAGCTCTCTAGGCCGAGGCAGAAAGGACGTTCCAGAGAACTGACGTTGTGCCTTTGGGTGTATTCTAAAATAGCCAAGCTAAGAAGACATAATTTTCAAAGGCAGAGCAAGTTTTTGGGGAGTGGGGCGGGGAGAGCGTTCATAAGGTAGGGGAGAAAGTGATGGGAGAAACGCAGGCCTAGACTCTGCAGGTGTGTTTTCCCTGTGCCACACCGTGATGTAATTGGTTTCCCCTTCTGGAAATGGGTTCAATTATTAATGACATTTCCACAACGATTATCACAGGCGCTTAAATATACAGGAGCTTCTTAATAACAAGCCTGAAAGGTTGAGCTGGGCAGATGTGCTGCGAATTAAAACTTTGTTTGCAGTTATTATTTGTAGTTATTATTAGAGGAAAATAGTTTTATATGCTCAACGAAATGAGACTGCACTGGAACCAGGGGAAAAGTACATCTCCTTCTGTGAGCTCATCTCAGAAAAGGCTATGACTCCTACACGGAGGAGTTTCTAATTCTTCTTCAAATGCGAGCCAGCATGGGGAGGGGGACCCAAGCTCTCAACCATCAAGCACAGTGCATTGTACAGAGATCTAGCGCACTGTTTCAGAAGCTGTTTCATGTCTTGAACAAGAAAGCAGTTACGGGATGGCAAAAACCAGGCAGCTTTCAAGATGCCACACTAATAAATACCTAAAAAACTGGATGCCAGCTGCACTGAAATGACTTACAAAGAAACACAGAAATCTGTTACTGTAGAAGCTTCCTAAATGTAATCTATGCATATACATAAAAGAGTTAAGATGGAGTTACCTTGGAACCTATAATTCAGCAACACACTCGAGCTGAAGAACAGTGAAATCAAGCTGGTGCTGACCTGGAAGCATCATCCCTAACACCCAGCATTCACAGCGCTTAAAAGCGCTGTGCCTGATACCAGAGGAAAAATGCACCTTAGATATCTTACCCAGCTTGAAACCCTGGGAGTTACAATGACGACCGGCCTGGCCCAGAAGGCCACTAGTGCAATAGTAGCTCAAACATCACACAAACAACCAACCACCTTCTGATTGGATTTAAGTTCACCCTACAAGATGAAACCCATATCTAGCACCATTAAAGACAGGGCCAAGAACCTATGGCTGGGGTAGAATCTACTATTCTTATTCTGCTAAAAGTTGGCACTGTATTAAACTCCAAAAATCTTACTGTTACACCCATAGATCAGTGCATCTCTAAACCCTCAAACCCTCGTCTGAGAAGTAGTAGATGACTTGCAAATGGCCAAGGTGAAGAGAGTAAGAGACTTGGTCCCAAATGAAACAAAATCATCTACCCCCTCCTCCCATGGTTTGGGGATCACTGAGGAGGAGAGAGTGAGAAAAGGTATTACCAGCGACAGTGATGACTACAAGCAAACAATGACTTGTGGGTACACAGCAGAGCGGCTTAATATATGCAGTCACAACAGCACACACAAAACCCAAAATAACGACCTAAGTCAGTTAACGTGGGAAGATCCAGCCCACTGTGGGCAGCACCATTCCCTAGGAGGGAGTCCCTGAGTTCTGTACGAGTGGAGATGTGAACTCAGCAGAAGCAAGCAGGCAGGCAGGCACAATGCAGTCTTTCTCTCTCTGGACTGACTGTCAGTGTGAGCAGCTTCTTCAAGCCCTTCCCATGGGATTTCCTCACGTGATGGACTATAACCTGAAACTACGAGCTAAAACAATTGCTTTTCCTTGAGTTGCCTTTTATCAGGGCATTTTATCACAGAAACAGAAACGAAACTTGTGTGTGTGTGTGTGTGTGTGTGTGTGTGTGTGTGTGTGATGTGCCATGTACATGCATGAGTCCATGTACATGCATGTACACATGCAAGGCAGAGTTTGCCATCAGGTGTCTTTATTACTCTCGCCTTTGTTCTCATCTGTTTTAACATTTGAGACAGGACAGGGATCTATCCTATGCTCCAGTCTCCCTTTGGCTGCCTTGATAACACACTCCTTTGAAAAGCAATTTATGGGAGGAGAGGACTTTGATCTTACAGGGCACACGGGGCACTGTTAAGGGAGGTGAGGAAGAACTGAAGCAGAAACCTGAAACAGAAACCATGGAGGAACACTGCTTGTTGCTTTCCTCTCTGCCTTTAGCTGCCTTTCTTACACAGCCCAGGACCACCTGCATAGGGACGGCACCACCCACAAAGAGAAGAACCCTCCTATATCAATTAACAATCAAGACAACCCCTCCTATAAATGCTACAAACCAACCTGCTAAAGACACCTGAGACTCTTTGCAGGTGATTCTGGGTTATGTCATGCTGACAGTTAATGCTAACCAGGCCAGTCTCCCACTGCCCCTGCAGCCCCCTGATTTGGCCAGGCTGCTTGGCAAGTGAGCTCCAGGGATCCATTTATCTCCACACCTCTTCTATGCTCGGGCTGAAGGTGCACTCTGCCACACTCATAACTGGTTTCTCTGTTGCGTGCCCGTGAGCAAACTTATTTCTATGTTTACAGAACTTTCTACACTAAGCCCCATCCTCACATTAATACCCTTAAGCACGTACAACTTCTAAGTAAACATGCCCTGAACAAGAAAGACATACTACTGCAAGGGCCCATGGCAGGGCTGCCTAGGGGATACAATGACTGAAGGTGCTAGGGTCAGGGGAACCAAGTGTTCATACCAACGCTTTAGGCCATCACTGGTCCTGATGAGAGTGACCCCAGTGCAGAGCCCTCACCCTACACATAGAGTGCAGACATTGTGGGTTCCCAACCAGTGTTCCCCAAAGCTAGAGACCCTGATAGCCAGGATCTGCAGGACCAAGCTTGTCCCCTCCAGAACTCTGGAACATCACACACCTGCCCCAGAAGAATTCATTCTGTCATGTTATGGATTGTCCCATATTCCCAAAATTCGGATATAGAAATCCTAAGTCCAATATATAAAAATCTGATGGCATTTGCAGACAAGACCTCTGAAGTGGCAATTAAGTCACTCTGAGGCCATTAAGATAGACCTTAATCCTCCGGGGTAACAGAAAAAAAGAGATCAGAATACAGAGGGTGAGATGCTCTGAGGACATGGGGAGGAGACCTATGTGAGCCACAGGAAAAGGCCTTGGAAGGAACAACCCAGCCAATGCCTTCATCTCATACTTCCAGCCTCCAGAATGGTGAAGAGACACATCGATGTCACTTAAGCCACCCTCTCTGTGGTCCTTTCCATAGTAGCCCCGGAAAGCCACTAATGGTTGTGTTGCTGTAGCCTTGATTCAAACTGCAACCTGAACATCATTGTTCTGATATCTGCCAGTGAGATCCACAGTATTAACAGCAGCCAGTGTGTGCGCACACACAGACCCGCCACCACTCATCAAAGTAAACCCAAAGAGTGATATCTCCCTCCCGCCTTCTCTTCCTCTACCACCCTTTCTTACCTGGCGGTAAAACTTTAAGGTAATTTCTTCGGACGTTCAGTTCTCGTAGAGACTTCAGCTGGCCTATCTGCTGGGGCAAAGCTGTGATCTCGTTGCAGCTGACATCCTGTAGCAAGAGAAGAATTAGGGGTGGGGGGGATCGTCAGACAGCGTAATAAAATGCCCTTTCCCCGAGCATTTCGTGTGAATTCTCCTCTGAGAACTTAAATACTTGTATAACTCCACATTATACTTTTACACTGGTCCCCAGCTCCCCAGTTGGTGGGGCTCAACCATGAAGAAAAGGAGTTTGGTTTCCAATATCCTCTGAGGGGAGAAAAGACGTCAGTGGTGTTCACTAGCTGTTTTTGTCACTTTATTTATTTATTTTTTAAGGTGCTTGAACCTTCTTCAATACCCGAGCACAAACTTACAAGGCAATATTGCTAGCTAATGTTCACAGCTGGAGATAATGAGGCTTTGTGCCAGTCGACATTAGGAAGGAATTGCCAGGCACTGTTCAGGAGGAAAGCTATACAGACTCCCATCACACCAAGCTCTTACACAGAGAACTATTAGCAGAACAGCCGGTTGTGTAATTTATCCTAAATGGACTTCCTATCACACAGTGGAAAACTGTGGCTGGACCACTGCACACACATTTTGGGAAGCAAGTCTGTGAGGTACAAGGATTTTTGTCATTGACCATGTAAAAGAAAGACGCAGCTCTTCTTACCCTATACAAATTCATTATCTGCCCACATCTTTCAACTCCAGTCAGTTGCTGGGTTTTGTCTTCTTCTACAATTCTAGAGCCTCCTTTAGTCTAACCATGCTATCTCTCAGGACTCCTGCACATGATATTATCTGGCTGGCTTCTTCTGTTCCTCCCCGGAGCCCTCATGCCCATCCCCTCAGAACTACCCCAGTGCAAATTTCATTCTGCTGTTCATCAACTTAAACTTTAGCAAGACCCAGCCCTTGTGAGGGGGGTCTGTCAGTTTCTCCAGGGCCATTCTCTGAATGGTCTCTCTTGCATTCTACACTTAAGACAAGCAGTGACCAGTTGAGAGTTTTGGTGTAGGCCATGCTGTTTCACAGCCCCAAACTCATGAAGGGTTCCCCATTACCTGATATGCAAGCCCTGGTGTTGTCCTCTTGGCCTCCTACTCATCTATAACCCTCAACTCGAGCCTCAACTTTTCTCTATGAGACCATTCCCATGATCCTCTCCTGCTATGAACAACACCCGGGAATAAATTTTTCCCCTCCCCCTTTCTTTTTCTACACACACAATGTGTACCTATAATTCACTTCCTCCCTTAGCCTTCTCCTGAAAAGCTGGGAAAGTTTCTAGGTGAGAGGACCCATGCATATTCTCCCCATCTTCCGGGTGCCCAGGAGAGTGCCAAGTAAAAGACAGAGATGAAATTTCCAATACCCTCTGCTGTAGAAGTCCCATAGCATTGTGGTTCCTTCTACCTTGCAGCTGGGAACCCCAGAATGTTCTAACACATCACTCAAATTCCATACTGGTCCCATTGGCTATAACAGGACCAAAGGCAAATTCAGGCTCTGGATTATCCCAGTGAGGTTTAGTCATTAAATGGCCCGTGTTACTTATGAATGTGAAAAACATCCTTCACTCTGGAGGTCACCAGGGCCTCGTTACAAAAAACCCATTTCACTTTCCCTCAGACCAGATGGCTGCATCCATAACCAGTCAATCCCTGCCTCACTACCTCAACCCCACAACCAGAATCCCTGGGAGACCAGGGCTGTGTCAGTCAATGATCCCATATTCTTGCTTTGTGTCTGTGTCTCAAGCCCTCAGCTGATGCTCATTTGTCACAAGCCTTCTCAATACACACTACTTCACAGGGACACAATATCACCTCTGGTGTAAGAGTACAAGGCCTCGGTCCACGAAAAGGGTGTGCACGGAGTAGGTGACACACTGCACCCTTCTGTCTTCAACTGAGTGAGGAAGTAAGGGAAGAGAGGTCAGGGTCACAGCATTTTGAGGATACCACCTCAACTGCTGCCCTTCTCCTGATCCAGAAAATTTGCACACACTCTCGTCTTAAAGCAAAGTAACAAAGCAACAACAACAAACCTCCACCAGTACATCTGAAGAAATGAAAAGACCACAGGAAAGGAAAATCAGAATTAGGTGGTGGGCAAAAGCAAACCCTTCCTTCCTGTGAGAACATGATCTTTCCATGCCTTAACTAAGTAAGGAATCAACAATGGGCCCAGTCCACTCTGGTTTACAATAGCCGCACAAGCATGGAACCCAAGCAAGCCTGAGACAGGCATCACACCGGATTACTATACTCCAGACTCTAGATTAAGTATGGCACAGGAGTGATGATATCAGAGGTGGAGGAAGGGTTGTAGGGAAAGATGTGTGGGAATTATTTTCTATCTGTGGAGAAGATTCATGTTTACTGAACCACAAATGAAGATTCTGTAAGTCTTACAAGCAAGTACATGGAAAAGCTTTGCATTGCTTGTGGAGATTTGTCTCAGTGTGAAATCAACAGTTTCCACATATTTCAAAGATAAAACTAATACCATTTTTTTTCTTTTTAAATTTAGGCAATATGCTCACAGAATGCCTTATCCTGAGATCAAATTCAGCTTTGATCCATACTTAGGGAGAACTATATATACCATGCCCTGTGTCAACTGCTCCCAGTTAGTTAGCATCAAAGTATGCTGGACCCCTAAAACCAGGTGACTCCTCCCAGCACAAACCCCTGTTATGAGCACTCTTTACCAACAGCGTGGTCCCACAACTGCCTCAGCCCCAAATAAACACTCAGAGACTTAAAATAATTATAATACTGTTGGCAGATGACTAGGGCTTCTTACTGGCTAGCTCTGTCTTAGTTATTAACCCATAACTACTAATCTATGTATTTTTACATGAATTTCTCTTAACAGAGAATACCTCACTCACATCCTCTCTTCCCAGGAATCACATGATGACTCTCTTCTGCCTACACTTCCTAGAATCCTCCTTGTCTCCTAGTCCCACACATCATCCTGCCTGATTGGCCAAACAGTGCTTTACTAATCAACCAATAAGAGAAACATATCTACAGAATGACATCTCCCATCATCTCCTCTTTTCTGTCTAAAAGAAGAGAAGGATTTTAACTTTAACATAGTCAGATTATATATAACAAAAAAGTTACTAAGCAAGAACTATAATTACAATATTTAGTTCATTAACATTTAGCAAGATTTAAAGAAAATATTTTATCATCTATCCTATCTTTTGAGTCTAAAGTCTTATATGCAATTCATTTTTATCCTAAGAAAAACCATAACCATAACTATCTATTTTCAACTCCATTAAAGACCACAGAAGGATAGTATATAAATTCTAGAATTGACAGAGACATCTCACTACCTAGACAGTCACCCGAAGTTCTTATGTAATGTTGGGGCATCCATCTTTAGCCCTTAGGCCTAATGTGTCTGGCAGACTCCTCAGTGAA
The DNA here is from genome assembly GCF_943737965.1 of Phodopus roborovskii. Classification (NCBI taxonomy): domain Eukaryota; kingdom Metazoa; phylum Chordata; class Mammalia; order Rodentia; family Cricetidae; genus Phodopus; species Phodopus roborovskii. The sequence goes on along the minus strand of NW_026126511.1, from coordinate 39,356,287 downwards.
GCAGGAAATTTTAAACTGTCTGCCTGCACTGTCAGTTTGTCAGTCATTTTTCTCTGTGTCCTGCAGACTGTCTGACAGACTCTTCCATGAAGCAGGAACCCTTCTGAGCTATCCATTTTGTTTTGCAAGTTCAGCAGTCACTTTCCTGTGGGCCCTGAATGCCCAGTTTATACAACAGACAGTCAAATAGTCCAGGCAAGACAGGTTTCTTGTCCAAATGGCTAGTCTTGCCATATTAAAAGCAAACTCCATAACGTGTTTCTTTGATGCCCATCTTCCTCTCAGACGTAATTGGTGTTGCAAGGAGCAACTATGTCTAGCTGTCATGAAAAACCCTAAACCATTTTAAATGCCATATTCTGTAGGTCTTTGAAAGGTTTGAAGAATATCTATTCATCTCAAATATATCTAGAAAACATAACTAACATAACTATGTTTTGACTATCATAGGTGACTATATATAATCTGTATTTAATTATGCATTACATTTTTAAAAGATCTGTATAAACACAATATCTAAACAATAGGAGAAATACACATATAACAAAATTGATCTTAAATTTGTTCGATAAACCACACCAATGCAAAATATTCATTTCTATTATTATAAACCCCTAACACCAAGGCCTTCACAAACAAAACCAACTCCTGCAGGGTGTATTTAAACATATGCTGGTAGACACAACACCTAGTTGCTACACAAAACAATACTACATCCCAAAGGTACCCAACTCTTCTGCCTAAGAGACAGGATACCTGCAGACAAGTGTAAGCACAGAGGCCAGCAGCCTGTTCAGATTTTAAAGGGTATATGTCAACTATGTTAATAACACTCTAGATTCCTACTAGTTATGCCTCCCAGTAAAATAGTAAGCAGAAAATTCCCAAGAAAATCTGTTACATAAGGGAGAGACAAGCTGTCCACCACTGTACATTCAATCTTGTAAAAACAGGGCAAGTCCTGCTCCCCAGGAGCTAATAAACCTAACCAAATTTTAAAGAGGTTATGAATTTCATCATAAAAATAAAACCCATGGGTAATTATATCTAATTAGCTGAAGGAGGAGGAGTAGGAAAAAGAGATAATAGTCTACATGTCTAGGGATGTTTCGGTCTCGAAAATGCACAAACATTTCTAGAATGGCCTCATTCTCTAGAATATTTCTGTGCAAATTTAGCCGAAATAAGACCTAGTTGGGGCTATTTAAAGATTATTTTGAAAAGACAACACTTTGAAAAATAAATTAAACAAATAGCAATGCCTAACTGCAATTAGTGAAAATTATCAGAATGTAAATTCCGCATTCATTTACTTACTAGAATATTCAAATTAATTCCTTCTGAATTTTCTATTAGCCCCAAGCCACTATGTCTTACAGAATAACTAACCCGATTGTTAGTGAAATCACTGTAGGTTCAATGTTATAACATCACAATTGTACAACCCAAGAATCATAAACTGTTACAAATACTTACTGATTCAATTCTTCCTGTTAGAGAAGTGAATCTAATTATAACAATATCAATACTCAAATGTGAGCTTTCCATGGACTAGCTAACCCAACTTCATGATTTAGAATCTATAGATGATTTAAACCACTCAATGGAGTGGTATAATACCAGCAGAAGAATGTCTATGAGAAAATTAGGTCTCTATGTAATCGGGAGAGAGGCAAATTATCGGCAGTCTCCAACCATTGGAACCACGCCCTTCTGTAGAGATGTCCTTTGTATGCTTCACTCTGCAACTTTAGACAAGTGTCTTAGTCTCTGTGTGCTCACATGGAGAGACAAGCACCACACAATCCGCTTTTAAAAGGTGTCTGCTGCCAAGCCTGACGACTAGAGTTCAATTCCACACACCTGGAGCCAATGGTGGAAGGAGAACACTCACTCACTCACCTATGTTTCCTAACTTTCACACACCAAGCAAACAAACAAGTAAATAAATGAGCATTAAATAATTCCAATTTTCTCTCAACACTGGAAAAATCCACCGACTACACAAGAAATAATGAAAACACTGAGCGGTATTGGTAGTGTAATTATCAATGTTTTTTTGGTAATAAAACAACCCTCGATGCCTATGGTCGGAACTTGAAAAAAGAAACAAATACCGACTATTAACTTAAACCTGAATCCTTCCAAGCAACCTTTGATGTGATAAGTGACCTCCTGACACCCTTGCCTCTCCAATGTGAAACTACACCCCAGACCTCTCTGCATACCACAAACACATACTTCATGCTCTGTTCTTGATAAAAGGCAGAAATGCAAGCCACAGAGGGGCCCTGAGCAACTCCTGGGTTTCCACAGAAACCACAGAGGCCAAAGACATCTCCAGAGAGCACTAATGGACACATGATTACAGCAGGCACATTGCCACACAATGCCACACCTACCTCGGAGGCAGGAACATTAGGCATAAAATGTGGGAGGGCTCACTTCACAAGTTTGTCATCGGTCTTTTAGCTCAAATTTCCTACACAACCAAACAGTTCGTGAAAACAGAATTTAAAAACTGTGTGTCTAGGTAGGGCCTGGAAACACACCTTCCAACTAGTGTGATGGTTTTCTGATTATAAAGGCCGGTTCTTACACCAGGCTTTGTCTTCTTTTGCATGGGTAACAGAATGCTCACCCAGTGGTGAGGAACTGGGTGAGGACAGAACTGGGAAAAAGCAAACCTGGGCAGCAAGCCACTCAGCACCCAGAGCAGTGTGCAGCTACAGAGCCTTTGGCATAAACGGCCCTGACTGTACTGAACTGTTAGCATGCTTGTTCATACCATTAGTATGTTTGTTAGTAGGCTTCACAGCTGCCGGTTAACTATAACGTGTGGCATTTATATATCACCTCTCACCAAACGCACTTCACCATTCTGCCGGATTGCATAGAACACAAAAACCAGAGATGACTCAGCCCTTGTGGGAGCATTGAGTTTGCACCTCCAGCAACCATGTAAAAAAACTGGGCACAGAAGCAGCTGCCTGGAATCCCAGCCCCAGTGGGTGGAGCCTGGCCTCCCAAGGCTTCCTGGCTAGGCCAGCAAGTCTGGCTCAGGTTCATTGAGAGATGAAACCACACACACACACACACACACACACACACACACACACACAAAAGACAGTGGGGCGGGAGGAGGAGGACATGCAGCACAAGTATGAGGACCTGAGCCACATCTCCTGCATCAATCTAAAAGACAGGTGTGACAGAGTGCCCGTCAACCCCTATGCTGGGGTGGAAGGGCGAGAGGACTGCTATCCAGCCAATCCTTGCTAAAAATCAGCAAGTTCTATGAGAGATCCTATCTCCTGCTATACAGCAGAGAGTGATAGTGAATATGCAGCATCCTTCTCTGGCTTTCCCGTGTACAGGCACGGATCACACCACATGTATACACAAGCATGCACATACTATAACTACACACAGACACACACCTTGTTTTCAACAAGTTCCAAAGGTTTTCATGAGTTAAATAGGATTCAGTTGACACAGATCTACAGCTCCCCACAACCCAACCTGGTTCTGTAGTGAGGAAATATTCAAACATGCCCATTTGTCACAGCCATCAGGGAGAATGCCTCCTGCTGACCTGCAAGTCACAGCTTGTCACAGCTTGGATGAGAATGTCACAGCAAACTGAACTAAGGAGTTCCAGAGGAAGGAAACACAGTACTAAAGTAATTGCTCATCTACACAATAAGTGAGCAGAGAGGGGCTGCCTTGTTCTTTAAACTATGTCTATTTCTATCACCTACCATCCACCTATCAACTCCATCCATCCATCTATGTATCTATGTATCTACCTACCAACCTACCTACTTGACCTACGTACCTATCTGTACTGGCTGGTTTTGTGTGAACTTGACACAAGCTAGAGTCATCAGAGGAAGGAGTCTCAGCTGAGGAAATGCTTCCGCGAGAGATCCAGCTGTAAGGCATTTTCTCATTTAGTTTTTAATCAGGGAGGACCCTGCCCATTGTGGGTGGTCCCATCCCTTTGCTGTTGGTCCTGGTGCTATATAAGAAGGCAGGCTGAGTAAGCCACAGGAAGCAAGCCAGTAAGCATGTCCCCTCCATAGCTTCTCCATTAGCTCGTGCCTCCAGGTTCCTACCCTGCTTGAATTCCTGTCCTGATTTAACTTCATAATAAAAAGCAATGCTGAAGTATAAGCCAAATATACCCTTTCCTCCTCAACTTACTTTTCGGTCATGGTGTTTGGTCACAGCAATAGAAACCCTAACTCAGACACTATGTTTGCAGTTCTGGGAATAAGAGCTAGAGAGGCACACAAGCCAAGAAAGTGCTGTAGCAATGAGCTCAGTCCTGATGCGGACTTTAATCAGACACAAAGCTCCATCCCCCTAGGTAAACAACTCCAAAAGCAGCTCCTGACTATAACAGGTAAACATTATAAGGCTTTATGAAATGATGCCAGTGAATGTGTTAGTTGGCAGCCTTATAGAAGCAGATCCCGAGATGTCAGTTTTCACCTGTCTCCTTCCCCACAAAGCAGCACTCACACACACACACACCATCTCTGCAGCAAGAGACCGTGAGGAAACTATTTAGAGTGGGTAAGGAGGTCTGAATGTTCTAGATTACTATCAGTAGTGGCTCTAAGAGGATCAGATATAAAGTTGGGGTTCCATAAATTACCCAACACCAGTGACTGCATCAAGGGGGACATACAGGCAGGGTGACGGCTGCGTGGGACAATGGGTGACGTGGGGCACTGTTTGTCTTTCTAACGGCTGAGGTGTTTGTTCTGTTTCTAAAATGCACACTAACTGTGGAATGTTCTTCCACACTTAAGAGAAGTGGGCATGGTTCTATTCTGAACACTCTGATGTGGAACTGTTTGAAAACAGCCTTTCTAAAGTAGCCAACAAACAATGCTTAGAGTCCAGTGGGCTGAGTGGTTTCCTCGGCACTCAAGCCTTAAATGGTGAGTGCTCGGAGTGCTCAGAGAGTGCCCAGCTTTTCTTTTCTTTCTTTTTAATTAGTAATATGTAACTATAAAAACCAAAGCCTCTTGTTTAAAAATGACATTTAGCTCTCCCAATTGATAACTAAAAATAATCTGACATAACATGGTTACCTATAGCAACACTACTATTTTAAGCAAACTAAATAAATAAATAAAACTACATCAAAGATAAATGAGACTGGATGGAAAAATAATTTTTTTTTTTAAGTGCATGACCTTAACCAAGGCAGGCCACATTACCTCTTTAGGGTTAAATGAAATCATTAGTAAATTTCTCCTGTTCACAAACAAATGTTGTATATTTATTTTTTTTAATTGTTATTGATGTGTGTTCATGCCACAGTGCACCTGTGGAGGTCAGAGGACAACTGTGGGGGTTGGTTTTCTCCTCCCACCATGTGGGTCCAAGGGACTGAACTCAAATCATCAGGCCTGGTAACAAGTTCCTTTACCCACTGAGCCAGTCCACTGTGTCCCCTGGAAAATGCTTTTTACTCAAAGCACACTTGCCCAGACCCAGGGGTAACACATCAAGGTTTCAGAGCTGTCCTATCAAAGTGGTGACCCTGCCCTGGTGGCATTGAGCACCCAGGGTGTGGCTGGTCTTACGTATGGTTCATGACCCATGAAAGATGCACACTGGACTTGGTTGCAAGGACTCAGTACAAACACAAGGCTACACACAGATCTCAATGGTTTTCTGTCATATAGGGGGACATAACTGCCTCCCTAGAGTTAAATGTAGTGTTACAGAAAGGACTTTCTCTTATTTCTTTTAACTGTTTAAGCATGGCAGCTACTACATTTAAACCACATTTTTTGTTTGTTTGTTTGTTGTTTGTTTGCCTTGGTTGTCTCCTGGACAGTGCTGTTGATGAGGGTGTTTCAGCTCAGGTTTCCATGAGCTCTGAATTTCCCTATGTCAATGTCTAGCTGGCCTGGGTTCCATCTTTTGACCAAGAAATTGAGATCTTAGACTACACTACTTCTAAAACCTGCTGGGACTCTGACATTCTGTAATTTGTGGGTCTGGGGGAGACAGGACTGTGGCAGTAGTAAGATGTGGGACAGGAGCTAGAATCAAGGGACACCCCTGCAAAGATCAGCTCGCTGCATAAGGGACCCACAGCTTATGCCCAGGATTGGAGAGAGCATTGTTCCAGACACGTCAAACACCTTACAGAATCACAGCACCCTGGTCTTTCTGCTTTTTGACATTATTTAGTATGGCCTCCTGCCTTAAATAGTGGAGATTTTTCTGACTTAACCATACTTTTTTGGGATGTAAATGCACTCTGAAAAAACTATGTAGCTACGATGCCATAACCTGTCAACTTCAAAACTGCAAAGCCTGTAAAATTCAGGTACAATCCACAGGCCACCACCATGTCTCTTCACTTAATACCTTTATCACACATGGCCTCCAAAGGATAGGCGCCTGGTGTAGTTTCCCTTGGTTCCAAGGGTCACACACTGGACCCTCAGCTCAGTCTCTAGTCTGGTGGTGGCAGCAGGTGGGGGATCCTTTAAGGAGCCTAATGGAAGGTGACTAGAGCACAGGGGGTTTGCCCTTAGACGGGGTTATCATAGAGCTTGCAGGATCCCAGTAAGGGCTAATGAGAGTGGATTATCATAAAAGCACAAAACTGGTCCCTCCCCCTGCTTGGCTTCCTGTCCAGTCATGTGCTCTTTGCCTCACACATTTGCTCTCTCCATGATGCCATCAAATCCCTCAGCACTGGCCAAACAGATACGGCCAGCTTGGTCATGCACCTGATGTAAGCAATTGGCCTTATAAAATTCCCAGTCTCAGGTACTTGTTACAGCGATGGGAATGGATGATCATAGCCATCGTCTCCTTGTCCATCTATTAAAAAGTCTTTCAGGAACTTTAACGGTTATGAGCAGTTAGCGCAGTTAGCAAAGAAGAGCGTCTTAGAAATCAGTAACATACCAACTCCATTAACTGTTTGAGCTGACCTATCTCTTCAGGCAGTGATCCCAGCTTGTTGTTACTCGCGATTAAGACTTTGAGAGGCAGACCACACAGGCAGGCGGGCAGGGCAGACAGCTGATTTCGGCTGTAAAGACAATACAACAAGAACACATGTAAACAGAAAGGTCACTTCATGATGCTGCCTGGGAGCGGATTCCCTTTTGTTGGCGAGTACATTTTTCTCAGGGTCATTGGAGATGGGAGCTCTCTATGTAGCTCTCAAGTGCCTAGCATCCCCTCCATAGCCCAAGCTGACTTTAAACAGTATGGTCTCCTGTCCAAGCCTCTCAAGCACTAGAATAACAGCTAGCAGCACCATGCCCAGCTGTGAATATGAGAAAGTGTTTTATAATATTCTTATAAACACTAATACTTCCGTCTATGAAATCACTCAAATTACTAAGTACACAAAAAAAACACACACAAGAAAGAATAGAGGACTGGATAGACAAGACTGGACAACAAATACCAAAATGCAATTAGACAATTACATTGAGATTTCATCTTACACCAATCAGAATGGCCAAGATTGATACAACAAATGACAGCTCATGCTGGCTGGCAAGGATACAGAGTAAGGGGACCACTCACCCATTGCTGGTGGGACTGCAAACTTGAAGAGCCACTAGAGAAAGCAGTGTGGCACTTCGTCAAGAAGATGGAAATTAATCTACCTCAAGAACCAGCTACACCACTCTTGGGTATGTGCCCAAAGGATGCTTTATCCTACCACAGTGACACTTGATCAACCATGTTCATTACTGCTCTATTCATAATAGCCAGAAAGTAGAAACAACCTAGGTATCACTCAACAGATAAACGAATAATGAAAAATGCAGTACATTTACACAATGGAACACTACTCAGCTGTTTAAAAAAATTGGAATCATGAAATTTGAAGGTGAATGGTTAGAGCTAGTAAAAAATCATTCTGAATGGAGTTACCCAGACCCAAAAGAACAAATATAGTATGTATTTGCATATATGTGGATGTTAGCTATTAAGTCTTCGATAATCAACAATCAGGCCACAATCCATGTAACCACAGAGGTTAGGTATAGAGTAAAGGACTATGGGGGAAGGAATGATCTCCCTAAGAAAGAGAAGTAGACTAGATAGTTATTGATGGATTGGGAGAGGGGATTGGAACAAGAGCATCAAACGGGGAGGAGAAGGGAACGTGGAATAAGGGAGGGACTATGGGGGTGGGGTGACAGCTAACACTAAGGACCATTTGAAGGGTCATATAAAAACCTACTACAGTAGAAGCTTCTTAAAATATATACTAATATGAAAGAAATCTAAACGGAATCACCAAATGACCAGAAGACAAAGGCACAACAAAATATTTCTTGTCACCAAGTGAAACCTCCAGTGCTAGGAATAAGTTACATGTCATTTGAGTTGTGGGCCACAGGCCCCCCATGGAAACCCAGGCTATTGCCACGGCTGATGGTGGCCCCCCACAAACTGAGAGTCAGGCCAATTGCTGGAGATAACACCTACACAACTCACTGAGCACGGACAAGCCAAGCTGGTGCCTGCCTAGAGCCTTCTCCCCTGCTGACTAGTCTCCGGTACTAGAAGGTACTCTGCATGCTACCAAAAGAGAAAACTAAACACCAACCCAGCTATAAAACCTTCAATCTACAATGGAAAACTACATGCAAGATACACTAGTACAACTACAACAGAAGAACAAAAGTTGTGGGAGTAACCAGCCTCCTATTTGATTGGATTTAAGGCCCACTCCACAAGACATGGTGTGTCTCTTTGTGGCTTCTTTCTTCCTCCCCACCCCCCCCCCAGCCTTCTCTTGGTCTGGCAGTCTGGCCTATGCTTCCTGCCTGGCTACTGGCCAACCAGTGATTTATTCATCGACCAATAAGAGGAACACATATACAGAAGGACATCCCCCATCAGATCAGCACCTTGAAAAGCTCATCACAGAGGCGTCCTCCTGCAGCAGCTGGGAACAAATACAGAAACCCACCGCTGGACAATGTATAGACAGTGAGAGACTTTGGAACACTCCGTTCTAAATGGGATGTCAACATCAAATCCCTCCTGTCCTGGCTCAGGGAAACCCAGGGAAGAGGGGGCAGAAAGATTTTAAGGGCCAGAGAGGATAGAAAATAGCAAGGAAACAGGCCTTCTAGACACAACAGAGCTGACATACATATGACCTCCCAGAGACTATGGCAAAATGAACAGGGACTTACAAGTGTAAGCCAGATGGTGTCCCTGTGGTGAGAGGGGAAATAGACACAAGCCTGCATCCCTAACCCATACACTGTCTCCAAATGATAACAGCTTGCAAAGAAAAACTCCAATGGAGTCTTGCTGGACATATAAACCACTTTTAAAGGCAGGCCCCATGCCAACACAAAATGAACTCAAAAGTGGTTTTGGAGGTCCTTTGGGTGGGGGGGAGTTACACTTACAGGTATTATGGTTTCCAGTTTGGGGTTTTTATGGGATTTCTATGTGTGTGAACATGCGGGTCTCTGTGTCTACATATTTCTTGTGCCTTCTCTTCAGCCCTTTTTTGCCTGTCCATTTGTCTATTTGTTTTTATCTTACCTTATTTGTTTTTTTGTTTTTGTTTTTGTTTTTAGAAGTCTGTTTGCTTTCTAGAGAGAAAGGACAAGAAAGGGTATGGAATTAGGTGTGTGAGAGAGTGGGGAAGATCTGGGGGAAGTTGGGTGAGGGAAGACTGTAATCAAAATATACTGTATGAAAAAAACCTACTTTCAATTTTCTAATTACCATAAAATACTTTTTAAAGAAGAAATTTAAAATTCTGAAGAAGAAAAAAAAATACAATTTGACAGAATGAACTCTGGACTCCTAAAGCAGTGTTCAGTGAGTCAACTTTCTAATTGCCTGTTACATATTTCAGTATGAGTGATAGCTGAAAAATTTCCATGGAACACATGTCTACTGCTTAAGGATTGAAAGTTGCTAGGCACCAGGCATGATAACTTCACTTGTATACATATCAAATCACCACACTGCAGGTCACAACTGTCTCCAACTCCTGGGTGTGCATTGCAAGCACACACAGAGGGGCCCTCTGCAAGAGCCAGACTTTGCACAGTGGGTGCCATGGAGATCCTTGGACAGAAGGACAACCACTCCATCAAACCAAGACCAATGGCAGCTGGTACTGCTAGAGTTCAGGCAGTCAATAGTCCCCAAAAGTCCAGTACTGTAGGATGTCTTTTAAGTCCACCACCATAAACAAACAAATAAATAAATAAGAGGGGGAGCCCACAACCAGCTGGGTGGTAGTGGCACCCATCTGTAATCCAACACTCAGGAGGCAGAGGCAGGCAGATCACTGTGACTTTGAGGCCAGCCTCATCTACATAGTGAGTTCCAGGACAGCCAGGGATACACACAGAAATCCTGTCTGGGACAAAAAAGGCCCACTACCTTCCAAGAGTACCATGGTGTTCTAGCCATGACAAACCACCTCACCACAGGCCCAAAAGTAATGGGATCTACTGACTAGATTGGAACTTCCAAAAGAAAGCCAACACACACCTTTCATCCTTTTAAGATGATTATCTGAATTGCTTTGTTGCATGAGCAGAACGCTGTCTAATTGATGCTACTGTTGTCTACTGACAACATTTACAGGAAACTCAGCCACACAGGACCAAAGCAACCAGTACTCGGAAGGCACTGCTTAGTCATCCTTTTAAAAGCACACTTAGAATTTACTGCGAGAAGAATTCGTATTTCACTGTTTATGAGTGTTTTGTCTGCGGACATAAACCACATGAATGCAGGTGGATCTCCTAGAACTGGAAGGCTGGAAACCAGCATGTGGGTGCTGGAAACCAAACCTGAGTCCTCTCAAAGAACAGCGAGTGGCTTTCACCACTGAGTCATCTCACCAGCACCCAAGGGTTTTAATTTTGGTTTAAAGCATGAAGAGGAAGGGAGGTGCTTGGGGTGAAAAGTAAGAAGCCCGTGTGCATGGGTGTGGCTTCTCAAAGGAGAGCCACTGTTAGTGGGGGCAGAAGTAGTGCTTGCTGAAAGCTGGGGATCCCTGGGTGGGGTTCCCATGTTTGCCTCAGCTACACGCTGTTAAAACAAGAGCTGCTGCAGCTTCCGTCCATGCAAAGGAGCTGAGGGAAAGGAAAAAGATAGTCTTCTACCAAAGGAAAAATGTAGCCCCTATCAAAGGATGCCTGGAATACAGAGAGCTTCCGATTCCCAGAGTATGGGGCAAAGCTGACAGGGATTTTGCTCCTCTCTGCATAAGAGATCACACAAACGTCTCTGAACTTCCTTCTGTCCATGTTTATTTGCCTAAATTAGAGAAAGAGTCAATTAATGAAACTTTGTTGCCTCTCCACATGCTCCTGTCAACCATTTAGTTTAGCCTCCTCCCTGCACAAAGCCCTTAATTCTGCCACCAATCACAGAGACCCATGGGTTATAGTTACTCTGATTTTCTTTCTTCACTATTCTGTAGGTGAAGCCGATGGCATGTGATTGCAACTGTTAAAAAACTTCCATGTGTTTGTGCACATATGCCTAACATTTCAAAGCCATGCCACCCGTGCATGCATAAATTTATAGGCAGAAACATCTGCAAGTCACAATAAGAAAGATAGATGTCTAACATCAAAATATCATTAGTCATCATCTGGGAAGAACCTAAAAAGTGATTTTTGTTTTTCTTTGCACATTTTGCCATATTTCCTGAAATTCCTACAAGTGTTTATATAATCAGAAAAGAAACATAACAAGATAAACTGAATTAGATGTTCCTCACACAGGTGTTTCTATACATGAAAAAATCCAAGGTATGCACATACCCCACGCACTGAGGTTCACTTGCCGTACACAGTAAGCAGAAGGAATCTGCTACACTAAAGGACATCACTAAGCTATAGGTTCAGAAAAAGCAGGTGCTGAGCAAAAAGCCTATCTAATCATCTAAATAAGGCCCTCCCTTAATCAACACCTCAATATCACTCCGACTTTAGGCATTTGCTGCCCAGTAGCTCTATTAGGGAGAGAAACAGCACAACAACAATTTCCCCCATGGTCCAGATCTGCAAGAAAGCTATTTCCACAGTTGGACAGAGGAGCTTTCCCATAAAGGTCCAGCAGGAGAGAGGAGGTGGGGGCCCCCTCGGGCCTGTTAGAAAAACAGACTATGACACTCTTCCAGTCTCTGGGAACAGTGGAGGAGGGAAGTGGGCCACCAACCTTCTCACATCCCTCCTGATAGGGCATGTCCTTCTGTGTGTATATATGTATGTATGTGTGTGTATATATATATATATACATGTATGTATGTATGTATGTATGTATGTATGTTTCTCTTATTGGTTCCAGGCAGGAAGATTAGGAGGGACTAGGAGATAAGGAGAATTCTGGGAAAGGTAGGCAGAGGGAGCCCACCAAAACAGTCATCGTGTAAACCACAAAGGAGTAGCAGGTCAGGACTCTTCTTCAGTAAGATAAGACCATGTGGAAATACATAGAAATAGGGTAAAAATTAAGACAGAGCTAGCCAATAAGTAGCCCTGGTCATCGGCCAACAGTTTAATAATTAAAATAGCATCTCTGTGTGTTCATTTGGTGCTGGAAGCGGCAGTGGGACTTGGCAGAACAAGAAAACTCTACACCCTCCTGCAACCCTCCCCCACCTATAAGGACCTGTTTAAGGAACTGGTTGGATAAGGGGTCCCCTTGGTGCTCTGTTGGCAGGGCTCTGTAGCCATCACCTCTATCAGAGAGAATTCAGTTATTAAAAGGTGATGAATAGTTCACAGCATAATTTGTTATTATGAAATATTTATAAGCTTGTCAACTGAGCCTGGTGGCGCACACCTACAATCTGACACTCAGGAAGCTGAGGGAGAAGGGACACCTGGGTTACAGAGCGAGACCTGATCACAAAAAGCAGAACAGGGTCTGGAAAGATGGCTCAACCATTAAACAAGCTAGGCTCACAACCAAAACTATAAAAAGCAGACAGTTTATAAATATCCTATTTCACAAGGTGAGGACTAGCCCCAAAAGAGAGTTAACAAGGCAATTCCCTTAGCATGGTGGTGCATCTCAACTTCCCGCTGAACAGAGGATTGGGGAGGGGTGGATATTTCCAGAAACTTCTACTTTCTAAACTACACTGAAATCTTTCCAATACTTCTGTTGCAGGTCTCACAGGCTGATGCAGGCACCAAACCAGGCCAGTGCCACAAGTGACAGGGTCATTATCACAGCAGCGTCAAGAACCAATCTAAGCAAGCTCTGCTCCTTTGGTTCATTCTTGCTGGAGTTGTTTGAGGGCAAGCGCTAGCTTCAAACGGAACACACTCTAAGCCTCTGGACACTGGAGAGACGGTGCAGTATTTTAAAAGGCCTGTTGCTCTTCCAGAGGACCTGAGTTTCGCTGCAAGCACCCATGCCAGGCGGCTCGGAACCACCTTGAACTCTAACTTCAGGATTATCCTTTTTCTGACCAAAGACACACGTAGAAATAATAATAATAAAACAAATCTAAGCTTTTAAAAGCACCTATGGCTTCTTTGGTAGGACTGCATGCTTTTTACACCAAAAGCTGCTCAGCATGCCTCAAGTCCACGAGGTTGATAATTTAGTCATAATAAAAGCATGGCACAGGCAGAGGTGTGTTCCTTCCATGTCACCCACCTGTTCCTTCAGCATCACTTCATACATTTCGTCACAAGGCATTTTGGGATTATTTGTAGTTTTCATGACAGTCAAGGAAACATACACGGGTAACAAAGACCCGTGGTCCCCTGGGGAAACACTCACAAAGCAATCATCTCCCTCTAGCCTAGTGCCCACCACAGACATCCTGAAGTCACTCATCAGATAACCATTTCTCAGGCAAGCCCCAAGGGCCCCAATCCCCTCCCTGTTCTCCACTAGTCTCCTGTAAGCCTCCAGGCTATAAACAGATCCTTCGTGGAAAGGATGTTTCAGAGTAAGGTCACACAGTACCTCATAAGGCCAATATTTATTCTCATCTCTAATCAGTGGGGCCTGCCTAAAAGTTAATTTTATTTATTGCTGTTTATTTTTGTCACTCTTTATGAAAAAGGTGACTTGCAGTGAAAGGGCTCCTTGGGTTGATACAGAATTATGGGTTCACCTGAGACTCCATGTCCTCACTGGGGAAAGCCTCTTCCTGCCACTGCCCCTGTCCTACCTGGGAAGACAAGGACAGGAGACAGAAGAGGGTCCAAGGCCTGCCTTTCCCCGGGTCTTTTGACATCACTCTGTCTTCCCAGCTGAGTAACTCCTCGGGTGTTTCTCATCATAAAACCAGGCAGCACAGCTCAAGATCATCTCTGACTCTGTTCCTTTGCTGCCTAAATTCGCAGCATGAATTTTCAAACACTAGCACTCTGCCCCTACCCTCGGTTCCGTTTCTAAAGGGTTATTTTCAGAGAGCATCAGTTACATGCATTTTGACTAAAGTATGTATCTGTGTCCATCCTGATGTATAATATTCTTTATGTGATTTCACTACCGGGAATAATATTCTTTCCCCTATTTTACAGGGTGTGTGTGTGTGTGTGTGTGTGAGTGCATACGTACGTGCATGTGAGTTCACTTAATAAAGGTACTCTGGAGTGACTTGAAATAACTTATAGAAAGATGTTTATCTCCAGGCAGTGGTGACACACTCCTTTAGTCACAGCCCTCTAGACATGGAGGCAGAGAAATCTCTGTGTTTGAGGCCACCCTGGTGTATAGAGCAAATTCCAGGACAGCCAGAGCTACACAGAGAAACTCTATTCGCAAAACCAAAATGAATGAATGAATAAATGTTTAACACAGATTTGTCCACTATGTCCTTAATTGCTACAATTCCAGCTGCTATTAAGAACTGACTAGCAAGCGACAGAAGCAGGGTAGCTGTGACATTACTGGAGACCTAAAAGATGTAACAGCATGTTAAGTATGTCAAACAGCATATTAAAAATATATATAACAATTGGGAGAATTTACCTAAATTAGATATTTTATGATAGCAAGGAATTTATTGTATAGTAATTACTGGTTTTGGTAAATAAGGCTGTCCAAGTCTCTTAACAGAAAAAAAAATTAAAAAATAAAATGAACATAGTTTCAATCAGTTAAAACACATACCAGCTAAAAATAAATATAATCATTCAAAGACCTGCCGAGAAGAGACAAACTGGGTTCTAACCCCACTCAAGTCCTGTTTAGTACAGCCAGTCAGGACTAGGGCACACCCCCACGCAGTCTTCTCGATAACAAAGCATGAATCCCAGGGCATACTTCCAGGTCTTTAGGTAGTCATGGAAACAGCCACGTGAAAACATTAATCTTCACAGGACTGATAAGAAAACACCTAAGGCCTGAAGAGCCAAGGGACTGGTTTCAGTGTGGCTACACCAGGCTCAGCCTCTGCTGCTCCCAGCAGGGAAAAGGCACACACATCTGTACTTCCTGCTGCACTATTACAAGGCTGGGCATCTGACCTGCAGGAAACAGCAGTTACTCTAGCCAGGAAGTTTCCTTTTTTACAGGATCTCTCACCTGATGCTATTTTTATCCTTTGGTATGAAGTCTGTTCTCTTTCCATTAAAGCAGGACAGTTTGTCTTCTGCTTTGCATATGACACCTGCTCGTTCTCATACACGCAAGGCAGTGAACAATATCCATAGAGGACCACTTCCTTTTCCTGCTTCCTCCTCCCTGAAAAGCCCACCGTGGCAAAGTGTCTCACCCCTGCTTCCCTTAATGACTGAAGACTTCCCCTTCATCCCAACACCTCCATCCTCAGGCCCTTCATTCCCACAGGAACGTCTCCACAATGAACTATAAAAGCCCACCTTTGTGTTAGTTACCTCCTGACATTTTTGATGCACTTTCATTCTATGCTACACAGCTAAAATCAAATAGAGACTATCTTTGTGCTTAACTGTAGAACAAAGGTAGTGTATTACATAACTTCTTCAGTCTGAAGGTTTATTTACTTACTAGTATTGGGACTTCAACCCCAGGCTCTCACACATGCACGCACACACACACACACACACACACACACACACACACACACACACACACGAGCACCCTCCCTGTAAACACATGCAAACATAACCACAACCTATGTTGCTGCTTCTGAAAATGGTTGATAAATGAACATTTTTTGCTGATGATGTTGAATTCTCTTTGAAGATCCCCTTTGATTTTTAAGCATTTCTTTTTGTCTTGCATGGAGCAGATTTGAAGCAGTAGTTTTTACAGTGAATGCCATCCTCCCAGAGAAAAATTATTTGAGGCTTAGGCATTATCTGGCCAAACTCTAGACATTGCATAGCAGTGGTTGCTGCTACCCAGTGAGGGTATAAAATATGGAATGTTTTAAGCAGTGAGTTATTTATACTCAAGGGGAGACTGATGGACTGTTATTGTGGGAAACAAGTGCAGTTGTGGTACCCAAATATGGTACAGGCATGTACCGCTGAATGGCCATGCAACAGCTACTGCAAAATTGGGCTAAATTCTGAGGAGTGGCTTGGAAGGTTCATTCTGGGGGTCTGGTTTTGAGACAGTTCTTCCAAACAGAATCATTATCCTTCTTAAAACATGCCTTTTACCTGTGTGGGCATGAAATTAATGGACAGTTCTCAAGAAGCAAGTTCAAGTTTTAATTGAAACAATCATTGTGTATTTCTAGTTTTATGGCATTTTAAGTTTGCAAATGGGGGTGATAGTCAGGCTGTGGTTAGCAAAATTGCTTTCAAGAGGACAAGAGGACAGCAAGCTCTTAATATGCAACTGCCTTCTCAGCAACAGGGTCACCAAAGCTTGCAGGGACATCCCTCTGTACATTCTTTCTAGAATGAGAAAAGTGAGGGGAAAAAAGCAGGAAAAAGGTACAGATTTTCCAGCAGGAGGCAATAAAATGCTGTACTGGTAGTTAATGATCAGTGCAAAAGAGGGGTGTAGGGAAGGGGTTAAAACAACCCTGAGATCCCAGGTAGGGGTGATGGAGAAGAGTAAAAGCACAAACAGGAGCCAGAAAGACAACAAGACACATTCAAAATGGGTGTAGTCTTCATTACATTTCTATGGCTGTGGTAGAAATACCACAAACAAGGCAACACAGACAAGAAAGGATTTCTTTGGCTTAGGGTTCCAGAGGTTTAATGGTCCCTGATGTCAGAGAGGAAGTAGCAGGCAGCAAGCAGTTGGAACTGCAGCTGAGAGCTCACATCTCTAACTACAAATAGAGAGCAGAGAGAGCTAACCAGGAATTGCCCCTGGCTTTTGAAACCTCAAAGCCCGCCCCCAGTGACACACTTCCTCCAAACACCATCAGGAACTGGGGACCAAGGATCCAAACATAAGAGACTACAGCGCCATTCTCATTCAAACCTCCACATTTAGTTTATCCTGTGCTGGACTTTGAGGTATAAATGGGCATCCAAGAGGCCAAGGAGGAAGTGCGGAACGGTGTTCAAAGGAACCAAGGAGATGGAGAATAAACCTGGGACTTGTGAGACAGGTCTTGATGAAGCTGTAAGGACCAGAGCTTTGGGAAACTGGGGCTTTAAATAGGTGCAGGAAGAGAAAGGACTTATAGATGTGGGAACAGAGAAGAAACAGAAAGAGGCAGGAAAGTCACCAGGAAAGAGTGATCAAGGCCACAGAAGGAAAATGGTGCTACCAAACAGAATTCCATTATTTTTGACACCCTGAGTTCTTTTTCTGCTAAGCTCCTAGAAACTAGGAAAGGTATATGAACCCTTAAGCTGCATCCCTAACAGACCAGGCAGCATCACTCTGAACTATGATCAACCATATCCCACCTGAACTGTGACTGTGTTTTTCTACAGTAGTAGAAGCTTGCAGAGCCTTCCTGTTGGGTTTCTGAAGATCTAAGTATAAAAGTTTGGTGACTCCCTGGGAATAAAGGGGAGAAGCTTCCTTTAAGTACGACGGTGATAAAGGATTCCTGGCTAGATCTACAGATTCCATGTAAGTGCCTTCAGAGGTCAACACTGCTGTCAGACACTCAGTGGCCACTATACTGACGCTGGGCTGTTTTCCACGCTGAGGTCACAGTGGTCTCACAGTAGCCATCACCTATATGGGGGACAGTACTCAAACCATTTGTATAAACTCCCTGTGGGGCTCTCATTCAGATTACTGACCAACCGAAGGCTGCCTGGCTCTCCTCAGAGCATATGGGTCATTCTTTGGCTCTACCCCACCTGCCACTTTCAGGGAAGAGGACCCACACAGTCCTTGGGATGCTTGCTCCAAAAGGAAAACAGTGCACAACCTCCAGGAAATATTTTCCCCATCTATAGTCCCGTGCAATGATCTCACTGTTGTACAATCCTTTCACGTGATGATAGAAATCTGAGTGACAGCCCAATGTAGAAGGCACCAGCTCCCAGGCTGGGGACACAGGAGAGCAGGAGGAAGCCCATTAGCAAGGGTATCTATCTCTCCAGCTGCTTCCTGCTGCTGTGAGGAGAGCAGCCCTGCTCTGCTGCTCCCTCCCCAGGAGGAGCCATGCAAGCTTCTGAAACCCTGAGCCAAAACAAAGCTCTCTACCTCGGTGTCGTTCTGCTCGGTTACTTAAATACAACAGTGAAAGTCTCAGTAACACACCTGCTACACATGCAAAATATGTTACAGAGGGAGGGATGTAAACCCCAATTCAGAAAGGCACCCACAACTTTCTTTACATGTATACATTCTATTTTTCACACAGCAAATACACACGGATTATTCATGGAATTAATTGCATAGGCTAGAAAGCAAATCTTGGCCTACCTAGAGAATCTACACACTGGAAACATGCCCTGAAACAATAAATCAGATTCAAATTAATTTTAAAAGGTAACTTAAGCCACGCGGCAGTGGCTCACGCCTTTGATCCCAGCACTTGGGAGACATAGGCAGGGGGATCTCTTTGAGTTTGAGTCCAGCCTGGTCTACAAAGTTAGTTCCAGAACAGGCTCCAAAGCAAGACAGAGGAACCCTGTCTCGAAACACCCACCCCCAATAAAAAGGTAACTTAAAGCAAGAAAGCAAAGATATAGAAATTTAAAGCTCATGGTCAGAGTAATACTAGAAAGTAGAAAAGATTTTGAGGTTATTTAAAAAAAAAACAGTGCATATTGTGTCATACATTAAAGGCTTGGGTACGTGGGGGTGGTTATTGATCTTGAGGAGATAGGTGGGGCCTTTGGGGTACTCTTAGGACATGTGGGGCGCATTCTGGGAGAGAGCCCCCTTCCTTTACTTCCTGGATCATGAGATGAGAAGTGTTTGTTTGTTTGTTTCTGTCACATGCTTTGGTCAGGAAGTACTACTGACATCAGAGACCGAAATTTACAGAGCTTCCCAATCTTATACTGAAGCCTCAATAACTACAAGTCACTACCATTTTATATCAATTGTCCTTGTAGTTAGTTTGTTTAGTGCCAGAAACTAAAGTACTACATATAAAATTACTTTCAGCATCCATGCAGAGCTCTGTGTACCCACACTTGAAGGCTCTTACAAGGAAGGGAGAGCAAAGCCAGGCACAGTGGGACAAGACTGTAACTCACTGGAGACATTGGGGCAGGGGGTATTGTTTTATATTATATCCACCACAGTGATTACACCTGAATCTACTGCTGTTTCAGCCAGGCACACTTTTCCCATAGCTGCCTGCTGGATCCGCCTCCTGCCCCTGCCATCAAATGTAGTTTTAACTACATCTCTATTATCGTATTTATCAATAAGGCTGGGGGGTCAGAGGCTGGGGTGAAACCCTGCTAGCTCAGAGAGGCTGAGGAGCAACTAGCTGACCACCCCTCTTCACCAGCTTCCTTCTGCTCCATGAAACCAAAAAAGACTGCCGCACTCCAAGTCCCTCCCTACTACTTCCTGTGTGTCTCTCTATCCATCTTCCTGCTTCCCTCTGGCTCTCTATGACTACTTTCCGCCAATTAGTTTCTGGCTCAACCTCCTGACACAATATTGATTTTATTTAATTAGTGCAAACACAAACCTGGGGTTCTCAGTGTTATCATGTATCCAGCAAGAAGGAGGATTACAAGTTTAGCCAGCGTTTAGAAAATGAATAAACCTGTATGCAAAATAGAAAGAAGGAAATGATAGATGAGACCAGAAATGAGTGAAACAGGAAATAAAGTACCAAGGGATAATAAAGCCAAAACCTAATTGGGACAGTCTCTCTCTCTCTCTCTCTCTCTCTCTCTCTCTCTCTCTCTCTCTCTCTCTCTCACACACACACACACACACACACACACACACACACACACCTCTTCTTCAATTAAAAATAATCCTGGGAGCTGGGCATGGCTGTTTATATCTTTAATCCCAGCATTCAGGAGGCAGAGGTAAACAGATCTCTGTGAGTTTGAAGTTCCAGGCCAGCCAGGGCTACAGAATGAGACCTTGTCTCAAAAGAAAATAACCTTCTGAAAACACACACACACACACACACACACACACACACACACACACACACACACTTACAGTTTAAAGAATTAAAGGAGGAACTAAAACAACATTGTTGTTTCCAAACTTAGACTGTCCCCTGAAAAATTCCCTAACAACTACTTTCAGGTTCATGAAATGGTTTACAAAGCATGGAATGCAATGGAGATGTCACTCAGCAAGATAACAAGGACAAAGTGCTCAGCAGTCTAGGAAATGCCAAGGCAGGGAAGCCACACCTGTCACTCA
The DNA here is from genome assembly GCF_943737965.1 of Phodopus roborovskii. Classification (NCBI taxonomy): domain Eukaryota; kingdom Metazoa; phylum Chordata; class Mammalia; order Rodentia; family Cricetidae; genus Phodopus; species Phodopus roborovskii. Next base: position 39,335,545 of record NW_026126511.1, on the reverse strand, counting down.
CACAGTTTGACTCTGGAAAAATAACTCTCCTGCCTCACGCCTACTGCAATGGCTGAAGAAGGGTGTGCTCAGTGGTGTCACAGGTACATGGTGCTGGTGGTGATAAGGGCAACAATTATTCCCCCGATCCAGAATTTTCTGTGTGTGTGTGGCGGGGTGGGAGGGGCGGGCGGGGGCTCTCTTATCTCTCATTTCATATACGGGAAATGTAAGGAGTTGCTTGTTGATGAAATGGCAATGTTTCAAGGTGCTTTTATGGTCTCATTAGGAAAATATCTGCAATTTAGAAAATAAATGACCATTTGGAATCACAGAATAAACACTGATAATTATCATAAGTGAAAAGGAAGTTCTGAAATGAATTCAGAGAGAGCATTCACCTCACTTCCAGAGAGCTACTCTGGGCACAAAGATCTTAACATCCCTATAAAGATCAGAAAGCTGGGAACAAAGCCGGCAAACTCAGGCTGCATTCTGTGGAGAGCACAATGTCACTTTTGTGTTGCCGGCATTTTTTTCTCCCAATACAAACAGGGAGTTAAAAACATCTGTGATCAGGTGTATATAATGGAAAAATCCTCCTCGGAAGTCTTGCCAAGTTTGGGCTATGCTAAAAGGAATGGAATTTGGTAAGAAATATCCCATTATTAACTTACTTGTGTTTGGTAGCCTGCCAGCACAAAACAAAGAGACATAAATTTACACACCCTTTACGCAGAACAATTCATAAACACATCCAAAAGTTTAGGGTACCCTGACTATATGTTTGACCACATTAACAAATGCTTAGGCTTAGAAAAACCAAGGCTTAAGACAAATGTAGATAGCTGTGCTGTGTATCCTGAATGTCCCAAGGACCTCTTTCCTTTCTACCACTTTATGGGAAATGTTTCCATTTTTTTTTTAAGATTAATATTGTCAAATTCCAATCTAGTTCACTGTGTTTTCATGTCTCTGCATTATCTGAGATTTCATAAGATACAATGTGACTATCATAGACTAGCTACACACACACACACACACACACACACACTCACAGGTACACATATGCATGCACACACACATACACAAGAGCACACATGCATGCCCCCACACACATGCACACATACACACACATATGCATATACAGCCACACAAGTGCTCATATGCACACATACACACACACAAACACACACACACACAAATGCTCTCTTTTCCTTTTGAATAGAGCTTCATAAAAAAAAAAAAAAAAGGTTGGGATTTAAGTTTGTATTAATTGAAACAAAACTCAGTATCAATTTCCCGTTTTCTAGAGGAAGACACACTGTTTTGCCACAGATAGTTTCTTCAGAAATGTAAGCGCAAGGCAAGAGAACAATGAAAATGAATTTTTGTTTCACAACAACAACAAAAAGTGAAACAACTGTGCTTTGTAAGGCTGCCCTGGCCCAGGGCCCCTCAAATAAGAGAACTGGGATTCTGAAGATTAAAGATCGTTTCTGAGAACGAGTCCCGAAAGAATGTGGGGATACTAGTTATATGACCATCAGGAAGCTGGCTCTTTCTACACATTGTTTAGCAGCCAAAAGGGATACCGCGGAAGCAGAGGGCAGCCAAAATGCATTCCTTTTACAGTGTGATAACATTTCATGCAACCGACAACCCTCCTCACAGGCAACAGCTCCAAAACCAGGGCTTCTGAGGAACAATCCTGGCCCAGCTGGTGGTGCTTCCTCTGAGAACAAGAAACCCACTCCCCCTCGTCCTGGAAGCAGTCAGATTAAAGCAGTTTCATTCTTGATGCCTCCATGCCCGAACTTCTACAGAGATGAGCCCCCTCGGCTCTCCATTCTAAGAGCCACAACACTCACTGCTGCCAAGCCCTCTGCTCCTCCGGGCTATTCTAGTTTCCTATGGAACACTAACACCTTTCCAACCATTTAAAATAGATTTTAGGCTTCTCTGTGCGTTTCCGGTTCCAAGTGTTTGTTGCTATACAGCAACAGGCTTGCTGAATCACTTTTTATTGTTCTTGGCCACGTTTCTTGAAGAAAGGCATTTTCTAACAGGAAGGCAGGGGCACATACACTAAACTAACACAACCTTTGGTTGTGAACAGCAAGAAGCAAAGATTAAAAGCAGCTAGATGCTTCAAACACAGGCTACGTAAACAGCAATAAATCAGTATTCCACTTCCATCATCTGAGAGAATGTGGAAAACAGCTCCATGTTTTTAAATGCAGTGTATGATGAGGATGTTTTTGTGTGTGAATTAATCCTGCCTCTTGAGAAGACATGAGGATCCCTGGCACGAAGCAGCCATTTGAAAATTGAAGATAACATCAGGAGGAAAGTATGCCAGCCAAGAACCTGGCTAAGCAGTTCCACCATATCTCTGACCCCTTAACATCATCATCACCACCTTCATCATCATCATCACCACCACCATCATCACAACCTTCATCATCATCACCATCATCATCACCACCTTCATCATCATCATCACAACCTTCATCATCATCACCATCATCATCACCACCTTCATCATCATCACCACCACCACCATCATCACAACCTTCATCATCACCACCACCATCATCATCACCATGACCATTCTCAAATCTTTCTAGCTGTTTACATTGCTAAAATATATCTTTCTCAGGGGGATGGAACCAACTTTGAACATTTCCCATAAATTCAAAGTATCTTTATATGGGATCTTTTCTATTTTAGAATGTACAAAATTAGTAATTCCTGCATATAATTTATTAAGAAAGGGAGGGATTCTAAATATAGCGAGAGTGGGGCTGGAGCTCCGTGGAGGGACATAAGCTTTCCAAGGACAGTATCCTGGTTTGATCCCCACTATCAGAAACACAACAGCGTGGGGGCTTCATTTTAAGCACAGAAACGTGAGATCCGGGAAGACATTTTTGCATTACTTTATCTAAGAACTCTTTCTTCCTAGCTAATGAGAGAGACAGAGAGAGAGAGAGAGAGAGAGAGAGAGAGAGAGAGAGAGAGAGAGAGCAAGCACCAAACACTATAGAAAAGAAAATGTAGTTGCTTATACAGGAATGACCCCAGGGCTGCTGCAGTGGCTCAGAGGTGTCATCTACGATACCTGACAGCCTAAATCCAATCCCTAGGACACAGGTGGTAAAAGGAGAAAATGGGCTCTCCCAAGCTGTCCCACACATATATACAAATGAATACTTACTATTTAAAAAGTAGTTTAACCTCCCCCCTCCCCCGACCTGTTCATTAAAGTTGTTGCCTACATATGGCTTCCTGAGTTCCTCCAGTTACTAGCTTCCATCCAGCTGGAGTGGGAGCCAGTCTGAGTCAGGAAGATGTCACACAGACAGCAGACAACGCAAGGGTTGTGATATTACTCAACATCGCAGAGGAGGCCAATGGCATTGTCTAGACAAGATTACATATTTGCAAGTAAGCACACATGGCAGTCACCTACTATTTCAAACACTACAAATAAACTCTCAGGCAAGAGCTAAGACACATTCTAACTGAATCGCTCCCAAGCCTAGAAGTAACACAAGCTCAAGGGTCCAGTCCCAGCAGATACAGTTTCTGAATCTTTTAACCAAGCAGGAATTAAAGGCTATTTGAATAATTTAATACAACTCTAGCTTCTTGGTTTCTTCAACACTCACTCTCATCAGCATTTCTTACTTACATATTCATATCCAGACTGACTTCTATAGGAAGTATCAAAATTAACTCTTGTGCTGACTAGTTTTTATCAACTTGACACAAAATAGAGTCACCTGACAAGAGGACCCCTCAACTGAGGAATTGCCACCATGAGGCTGGCCTGTGGGCAAGTCCTATGGGGCATTTCCTTGATTGATGATTGATATGGGAGGGCCCCGGCCCATGGTGGGTGGTCCCACCCCTGGGCTGTGGTCCTGGGTTCTATAAGAAGCAGGCTAAGCAAACCACAGGGAGCAAGTCAGTGAGCAGCATCCCTCCAAGGCTCCTGCCTTAAGCTTCAGACCCAACTTCCCTTAATGATAGATGGTAAGCTGTAAGCCAAATAAACCCTTTCCTCCCCAAGTTCCTTTTGGTCAGAAAGGTTTATCACAGCAAACTAAGACATGAGTATTTTGGGTTCTCAAAATGGTTTATAGGGTGAAGACACTTGCTACCAAGACTGAGGACCCAAGTTCAATCACCAGGACCCAAGAGGCAAAAGAAGAGAACTGAGTGCCCTACGTTGTCCTTTGAGCTCTGCACACACACACACACACACACACACACACACACACACACACACACACACACCATGGCACACAGCAGTCCCCCCCAATACAAAAGAAATTTAAAATTTAATGAACTAAAATAATAATAATAGTTAGTATCTAGATTTTTTTAACAGCTTAGAGGCTAACCACACATGCTTTATATACCCCCACATAAAACTCCTGATTGATAAGAGACATACTAACTTTTTTTTCCTCTCCTGCCATGTTCCTTCAAAGAACACATGGTTCAGCACAATAGGTCTCAGCCATGCAAATATTTAAAGTAGGAAATGTAGAAAAAGAAAAATAGACAACATTTAAAAATTACCAATACAATTGGGAGATGAGACATCTTGTTGAAAGCCAGAAAGCAATTTTAACTGTCTTCCTTTCTTTCTTCCATCCCTTATAGAGGATTCATCACAGAGTACCAACTGCATTACTTGCCTTCACCAACAACTTTGCCTTTTTTTACGTGTTTTATTTATTTTTATTTTACTGTATGTGTATGGGTCGTTTGCTTGCATGTATATCTGTATAATACTTGCATGCCTGGTGGCAAAAGAGGCCAGAAAGGGGCATCAGATCCCCAGAACTGGAGTTACAGACAGTTGTGAGCCCTTATGCAAATGAAAGGAATTGAACCCTGTTCCTCTGGAAATCAGCCAGTGCTCTTAACTGTAGAGCTATCTCTCCAGCCCCTTTCTTGTCTTAAAGAATTCTCTATTATATTCTTTCTATTCATTTGAAGACAGCAATAATCTATTCTCAATTAAGTGCAACCTACAACTCATTAAAACAAATATTTTTTTTTAATGTAAGAATAGATCATCAAGTGTTTTTAGGATTTTATAGCCAAAGTCCTTAGTGCATATGGACTTACTAGAACAGCATGAAGCTACATTGAGTATGAATATTCTTATGTATAATAATACATACTTACTGTATGCTAATTACTGGGGTAAAAAAATGCTAAAACAGGACAAAACTGAGTAAGTGAACAGAGCTGCATCTGCTTGGGCAACCATCACAAGTTATGAAAAAAAATCCTCTTGGGGCAGTCAGGGGACTGAAATCTACAAACACTGCTGTGTGGGCTCCCAGGAAAGTCCAAGGGAGTGAACTTCCTGCTGTGGCCAAGCTGCAAGAAATCGGACGCTGGACAGATGGACCAGGAGCCTGCAGAACTAACAATCAGATAGATGAACCTGCAGATAACCTAACAGTACCCTACTTTTTATTTTCAAACAAATAAGTTAAAGCCAATGACAACTACTCCTAGGAACGTTTTTTCCCTGAGGAATAACATGCGCTCCTGTGAAATATGATGGAAGACCTCTTTGTTGTTTTGGCTACAATGAAAGCGAAAGGCCCCTTTCGGGAGCCAACTAAAACAAAAGGCAAAACCAAAAGAACAGTAACAACAGCAACAACAACAGCGCTGGTGTTGTTATCTGTTATAAAGAGTTGCTGTATATGGCTTGCTGGGAATTTTGAACTTTAAAATTGGACGTATCTGTTATGCAGCATGAGCCTAGCTCGCTAATTGGGTCCTACCCTTTACACACCAAGATGCTAGTGGTATGAAAAAAGATTCAGGCTAACATGGGAACCTGTTTTCATTAAGATAGAAGGACTAAAACAACTCTCTCTCAAAATCCTCAATGTGAGAAAGGATTTAGGGAACACAGAACAAGAATCTGACCAGAGCAGCCAGCTACAAAGTTTAAAAACAAGATTTTAAAAGAATCCGTGTTCTTGAAGCCCTAGAACTAGTCCGCAGCATTAACACATTACACTACATTAGCCAAGGTAGCCTAAGGCATGCACAGCAAGCACTAGCTTAATTTAATGGGAACTGAGAAGGCAAACTGTCCATCTAGCTAGAGTGCTCATGGGTCCTCAACAACTTCCTTTTTTGTTTGCTTTGGGGTCTTTTTGGTTCTTGTTTGTTTTTGTTTTGTTTTGGTTTGGTTTGGTTTGGTTTTTCAAGACAGGATTTCCCTCTGTAGCCCTGGCTGTGCTGGAACCCACTGTGTGGACCAGAGATCCACATGCCTCTGCCTGCCAAGTGCGCACCACACCGCACTCCGATCCTCCACAATTTTCTTAAAGTGACTGAGCCCACAAAGAATGGCTACTTCCCTTCCTCTTGAAATGCCTTAACTCTCAGTCTTCTCCCTTCCTCCTTCAAAACCTACGTGGATCCCTGAAGAGAACATACTAGCATCCTTATACACACCGTCAGAGAGAGGACGCAATGACGCTATGTCAATGTCCATTTAGAACCTTGCCCTGCTGACACGTGGGGAAGTCCAGCACCAAGGGCAACAGGAAGAGCCGTATACATTTAAGACAAAGGGCATCTTTAATATTCCTGTGGCTTAATCGCAAGAATGGTCAGGAATGGCAGAGATGACTGACGGATGCATCATGGTTTTATGCTGGCCCCTGAAAGCATATAAACAGAAGGTCCCAGTTAAACCTACCTCAAGTTTAAGTAGGTTAGCATCTGCAAGTTAACAATGGCCTCGGGAATGACCCGGATGCAGTTGTGATACAGGTTAAGGATTTCCAGTGACACGAAATGGCACAATTCCAGTGGCACCTCCACCAGCCTGTTTTTAGACAGATCTACGAGAAAAAGGAAAGAGCGCTCTGTTAGTACATCAGCACCCTCCTCGATGCCTCCTTCCTGCTTCCCACCATGCTATGATCGCAACTTTATCAGCACTACTGTTTTAGTGCCTCTACCCAATTTCCATGTCTCGGGTAAATTCATGTCTAAGGGAAACAGAGGTGCCGCTGAGGCTTTAGGCAACAATGTAACCCTATCTTTTCACATACACAAATACACAGTTACTCTAACCATCCACTTAAGTTCCGGTTCATTATATGTACTGACTCCTCTAATGTAGGAGGAACTTGTCCATTATATCCCTTACAAATAAACACATAATCAGCGCTTTAAAGAAATGTTTTATTCACTGGAGTGGTTACGATGTACAAGACCAATATAAACCAACTATGTGTGTCTGACAGACAGTTACCAGTAAAAGTGAACTCCATAGTAAAAGTGAACAAAAACAGGGGCAGTGACCTGTGGGTAGATGTGAACACACAGGAGCCCCAAGTAAAATGATGTAATATCTTTAATGGAGAAATGTGAGAACAGCAGACATGATACCAGACCTGAAGGATAAACTGAGGACTTTATGCTACTGAACTTAAAACTTCCCAGACAGCTTGAAGGAAGAGGGTGAATGTGACACATGAACAATACATATGACAAAAAAGCAGTAACTCCACACCTGAAAAGCATGATAAAAAAAAACAGGGATGGCAGCACTTCCATCCACAAGCCCAACAGACTCATCTTATACAAAGATAAAGAGATGCTATTGTCAGTAAGACTGGGGCTGAGGATGCAGCTCAGCCGGGGAATGGTACCCAGCCATGTGAAGTCCAGGGTTACATCTTCCAGAAGGAGAAATGGAACACACAAAGGAGGATACAAGGGTTCCCATGCACTCACACAAAAGGGACCAACATTGTTTCAATTAAAGTAAAATAAATAGCAACCCCATGAATGGTACTTTCTAACTTTTGCACTGGTGAATATCAAACAATCTAATCCAGACACTGCCATGAAAACATGGTCACTAAAGGGCTTTTCACTGGTGACATTTTAGCAGCACCTATCATACTAAAACTGAGAGTGAGGAGAAATGGAGGCATGGATCACACAACAGGAAGTTGTTTAAAATGAGTAAGCCTAGGAAGGATTTTACAGCTCGGGATTCCTGCTCATATTAGGAATATTGTACACTAGGTTGAGTGAGATGGGTCAGCAGGCAAAGGCACTCGCCACCAAGTCTGACAGCCTGAGTTAAATCCCAGGACCTGTACAGTCAATGGAGAGAATGGACGCCTGTAAATTTAGCTCTGACCCACACACACAGCCATGACTCTCACCTCCCCACTGAAAACTAAGTTTAAAAAAGAGGAGCTGGAGAGATGGGTCAGTGGTTAAGAACATCTGTTGCTCTTGCAGAGGACCCAGGTTCAGTTCCCAGCAGCCATATGGAGTTCTCACCATCTGTAACTCCCAATTCCAAGGGACCTGACACACTCTTCTGGCCACCAAGGACACCATGTCATGCTTAGTGCACATACATACACATATGCAGGCAAAAACAACTTAAGATATAAAATAAAAATAAATAATTCTTTAACAAAAGACTTTTGGGACCAGTAGATAAGGCCTGATAGCTGGGGTCGTTCTATGGCACTCACACGGCACTGCAGGAGTGCAAACACACGCACACAATAGCACATCACACAATCAACATTATTTTAAAGAAAACGTGGGCCACAGAAGATGGCTCAGGGGGTAAAGAGGCCCTTAGTGAAACCCCAACAACTTGGGATCTATCCCCAACAAACCCATGTAAAGGTAGAAGGTGAGAACTAACTCGATAAAGTTGTCCTCTGGCTTTCACATGTGTGAAAGTGTATGTGAGCTGCACATACACTCCCCAACACACACACACCACATACACAAACTAATAACAGTGGACACATGAATAAAGTTGCTCTATGAACGGAAGGTGCTCGAAATGCCAAGTGGGTTTCTCAAATGACTTCAAAGGATGGTTTGAAATTCCACTTTCTTTCATTTTGTGTGTGTACCTTTGACCTATTTTCCATCTCGGTAATTTGTCCTGTTGACTTTCTTCTCTGATGGGCTCCCTCTATAAAAGAATATTGTATACAGGAGATACGCTAAAACATTTCAGGTACATCCCCTCCCCCACCACAACACACGAAGGTTAACTATGTGAAACAATACATAACCTAATTTGCCTGACTACAGTTACCATTTCATAATGTATTATATGTGTATATATATCAAAACAGATTAGATACATGGAATACATACGTGCATATACACTTCAACCTAATCCTTTTTTTCTTCTACAAATATGAATGTGCAAATGGTATGTTTTTTAGCAGAGTTGGAAATCATATAAGTTAGAAAGTAATTTTAAATGTCAGTGGAAGGCTGATTACATTAATAAATACCATAAATAATGCTTACATTAAATCAACCAATAGACATGGATGTAACAGTAGTCGGATTTCCTGTGATGTCGCGGAATACTGAAACATCACATTCTTCAATGAACACTAGTGCTATGCGCTCAGTGGCGTGCATGAAAGAGCTCTCTGCGGCTGACAAGGAAGCATCTCTAGGACAAACCGCCCACGCTAGTAAGCGGCCGGGTGTAGGGCGGGAATGAGGCATTTGGGTTTTTCGAGGGTATTTTACACTTACTTAGCTGTAAGTTATTTCTGGAGAGTTAAGGGACGGGTGAAAGCTGCAGTTTCTAGACAAGGGTTCTCTGGCTAGATGAACAGGAGTGTGCTGTAGATTATTTGTCTAGGATGTGTTACATTCGTTTGTGCTGTGGAACATTTGCTTCATGATGCAAAGATGTATTGCACTCTTTCATGATGCATTTGTTTAACTCTGTGAGGCTGCGCTACTTCACCTGTCTGAAACACCTGATTGGTCTAATAGAGATCTGAATGGCCAACTGCAAAGCAGGAGAAAGGATAGGAGAGGCCTGGAAGGCAGAGAGAATATACAGAAGGAGAAATCGAGAAAGAGAAAGATCAAGGAGTGACGAAAGAAGGGGCCAGCCACCCAGCTACACAGCAAGTCAGGGACTAAGAAGCAAAGAAAGAAAGAGAGAAAGGTAAACTCCCAGAGGCAAAAGGTAGACAGGGTAATTTAAGAAAAGCTAAGGCCAGGCATTTATAAGTAATAAAAACTCTCCTTGTGTGATTTATTTGGGAGCTGGGTGGTAGGCCCCCAAAAGAGCAAAGATCAAAGAACAAAAGAGTTAGATTAAAAAACAACCAACAACAGGAGGGGCTTCTCACTGTAGCCCCTCCTGTACCTGTAAAGACTGGAAAGTGTGTGTGTGTGTGTGTGTGTGTGTGTGTGTGTGTGTGTGTGAATAGGCTAAATATATTTGATATATATCATACATACACTATTAAAATATTAAAATCCAGATGTATACGATGTATACACACACATCTAAAACACTCTTCTGGAACAAACACCCACATTTCTCACTCTCACCACACAATGAATTTGTGCCTTAACAAAAGACTGAAGTGACTGTTCAAGTCCCGGACACCGGGAGGGTGTGAAGCAAATTTCCTTTAGGACCAAAACAGAAGAAAAAAAAAAAAAAAAAACCACACAATTCCAGAAGACATGAATATGTTCATGTGCCACAAAGCAGGAAATGTGCCCAGAAAATTAGACTGCTGTTTCCTGTGAGTTCAGCTCAGAAAATCCCACTGAAGCTCACTGAGGCATGCAGCCTGGCGTTTACAGTACAGACTGTTTGCAGCCCTCCCCTCTTATCTCCTCCACAGTCCCCCAGGTGTGGGAGAAAGGTCAGCAGTCTTCCTCCCATTTTCCTCTGGGCAGACTGATCGACCCTGCCAGAAGGCCTCTGTAGAGATGGGATTAGTCCTACCTGCTGAAGGGAAAGGCTTGATTCATCCTCATTTTAAAGTGGATCTAGTATCTTCCTCTTCAATTCTTAATTTTGTTTCTTTGCTTAGTTTGGGGTTTCTGTTGATTTTCCTTTTGGAGATGGGAAATTACTATGCAGGCTGAGGATGACCTAGAACTCACAACCCTCCTGCCTCAGCTGCCGGTGTTACCACCTGGCCACAGGCCTGCCTCATCAGGAACATCTGAAACTGTTGTGGTTATGTTTGGTTTTGAGACAGACTCTCATGCAGCCCAAGTTTGACCTTCTTGAACTTCTGGTGGCCTTGAACTTCTGATCTCCCAGCTTAGTTTAGGCAGGTGCTGCTACACCTGGCTTTTATAGGTTTATGCAGAGCTGAAGAATGAACCCCAGCCTTATACACATTAAGCAAACGCGCTACCAACTGAGCTATATTAAAACTGTTGTTTGTAATTGTTCTATTCTCTACATACCTTTTCAGGGATCCTGAAAGGAGCTAGGCTATATATAACAACCCAAATGAAGTCCTAAGCTGTTGACAGTGCATATCCACCACGACCAGGCCTGCACTGCCTCCAAATAAGCAGATTTCCATATCCACCAAGCTAGTGACAATTCTCTTTGTCATGAGCTCCCATGTTTCTGGATTTGTGTCATTTCTACATTAGAAGGTAAGAAATCTACACACAGCCTAGACCCTCCCAGTGCCCACATAAAAACTGCTGCCTCGGTCAGCTGTGTGGAAACGGTTTGGGTTAATTAACCGAATGCTGAATTATTTTCACAATCATCAACATTTCCTAAGTATATGCTTTCTACATAAATGGAAAGCTGCACACATTCAAAAACCTTATATGTTTAACCCCCAGTAAGGCACAGACTAGTGAAAAGCAGAACTGATTCCCAGGCCTGTAAACAGCCACCTAGGCTTCCTTCCTGAGAGAGAGAGCCCTTCTTCACTCAGCCTCTCAAGACTGGAGTACCAAGAAGACCCAACTGGCCACCTAAGTGTATCTGGAAAAAGTAACACTATTAACAACTGGCCCTTTTCTGGGGACCTGATCAGCAGACAGTCCACAGCCCTATAAAAGCTACCTGACCCCTGGCCAAGTCTTTTAACACTTTTTCCAACTGAAGGGGGGTGTGTCCCGGGTGCCTTTGCTCTCCACCCAGTAAGCTGGAAACCCACCCTGGGGTCTTGCTCTACAGTGGGGAGTCAAGTATACCCTGGGGCAAACACACTTGGGCAGCAAATCAGCACTCCTAAGACACGATCTGCCTACATCCGCTGCTTAATTGAAGTATTCACACAACAGCCAAGCAGCCAGAAATAAAACAATAAGTATCACGCTGCCAAAATAAGCTTTGCAGATCCCTAAAATAAAGTGGCCAAATGAATAAAAATAAGCGGGGCAGGGTAGGAAAACAGTACATGGAATCCAGTGTGCAGTCAGCAACACTGGCTGGAGGGAGGGCACTGGGCTGTTTTTGCATTAAAAAAAAAAAAGGAAAGCGGTAGCTCCGGAGGAACTGGATAAGCCCCCAAGCGCCAGCAATAACATCCGAAGTTTGCAGTCATTAGCTATCCTCGGTGTACAAGCTGATGGGCCAGGACAGCTGCGGACCTCATGTACACATCCTGTGGGTTGGTCAGAAGAAAAGGATAACTCTTGGAAGCCACTGTCATGACCAGTTTCAGGAAAACCAAGTAAGACCATACACATACTGCCATGTCAATTAACTGGAGCAGCTGGCAAGCTCCCACATGTCCGAGGATTGCACCCCCTCTCCGACTCCCAGGGATGCTTAAAGAGCCCAGCTAGAACTAAGTCCATCCAGCCTTTGTTCTTCTATATGCATGCCTGTGGAAAGGCTGAATTTACAAACTACACAAAGCGAGATAACAACAATAAGGAGTGATAGACTAGAACAGTTTCAATAATAAGACTGTGATAAAAGAAAAAAAAAGTTATATGTCTGTGGCCTCTCTCTTGAGAGGTTAGACAAATGTTATTTTTGGACCAGAACTGACCAATAACTGAACACAAACAGTGAAACAAGATAGGAGGGAACTACCATCTTAGAACCAGCCACGACGCCTGACTGGCGAGATGTGTCACCATCACATGGAAGTCAAAAGCCCTGGGCTCAGTTCTGCATGCATCCTTGAGCCTCCTAATGCTGTAGAGAGCTGTTTCCACTTTCATATCGCGGCTCCATCCTGTGTTGAGAGATGGCCTGGGGGGTCACCAGCCTTCTTCAACAATTAGGCAAGGGCTCTTCCATCTTTCTGTCTGTGATGAGATTCCTCTCTGCTCCAACAAGTCCGAATAGGGCAATCCTTGTCCTCACTTTCTACTCTGCTCTCCATAAACAGGGGACCAAGTTCTGAGACTCACCACCCACCTACAAGAAGGGCATGCTTAGAAAGGCCCCAGAGTGAGGGGTCGTGGCTCCGGGCGAAGGGACAGAGCCCATGGCTGACTCAATCCTGACTCTGCAGATTGAACCACCAGATATTGCAAGAGCCAAACGGGCAGAAATAACAGCAGACTCTTAAAAGACTGGAGAAGAGCCCACCACGAAGGAAGTCTCACTGGCCAGCTTCATAAGGCTTGAACTGTTTGACACAGCGCTCTTCTGCTTAACACTTAGATTTCTACTTAGTTGTGTATAATGGTTGCTAATTTATCTTCCCCAGGCGGTCTTTCCTTGTATCACACTTGGAGTGCAGTGAACACCTCACTGATTAAGCTGCACAGTTGATTATGAAGCAGCAGCCCAAGAGGAATTCCTGGTGATGGAGGAATCTAGCAAGAGGTGCCAATGACGCCCAGGAACGCCAAGGACTGGGAAGTGGGCTCTGCCACCTTGCTTTACTGTCACTGTAGACTTGCCATCAAGGACAAAACACAGAAGGACTCCTCCTCGACCACAAAAGATGGGGAAATATGCTGGGGAAACCTTAAAAAGTCCCTTATGAGAAAATGAGTATAGCAAAAGATTTTTTTCACAAGGTCTTGACTTAAGTTGGAAACTTCTGAAATCAAGTAAGGCATTAAATGCCTAGTAAGCATCAGTTCACCAGGACCCACAGTTAAATGGATCCTTTATTATACACAAAATGGTAAATACAATAATAATAATAATAATAAAACAATAAATACACTGGGCATGAGTGTGCATCCGTCCTCCCAGCTTCTTGGGAGGCTGAATAGGAAGATGACTTGATCCTTGCAGCATGAGGACAGGCTGGACAACACTTTCCTTCCCAATGATTAAGATAAAAAGACAAACAAGACCCTTGGGAAAGTCAGTACCCCCCCCCCACCTGAGACCACGTGCATGCAAGGCTATTTCGACATACGAAACATCCTCATTTATTATTAATCTGGTTTCTCCTTTTCAAATATCAAAAGGCTTTTAGAAGTAAGTCAAGTATGATTTTTCTTCTTTTAAAAAAAATGCACTGTAAATAATCTCAGATATGACCACATACATCGGGTCTTTCACCATCAAAGATAAAATTACTGACCCTCTAGGAGACTTGAGAATTTGGCACAGAAGGTGCAGCGTCATTTCAAAGGGTTCCAAGACAGGGAAAAGAGTCTCTCCTTTGATCTGGAGTGACTTCAGGCCAGCTAGCACCAAGAACTTGGAGTAACAGCTCACATCAAACACAGAAACAGTGAAGGTAGCAGCAGGATTTTAAGTTGAAATTACAGGGGATTCAGAATTGATGCCACATGGTGTCAATCACATCAGTAAAATGAATCCCAAATAAGCAAAACATGAAAGGCTACCCATGGTGTCCATTTCAATGTGTTCCTTAGAAAGTTAAAGAAAAATACCATTGCCACAAAACCCCTCAAAGATGTGATATTCTCATGCAGACAGGACTTGGAAGATTTAGAGCTATACAACATATTTAACTATATAAAAAAAAACCCTAGGAAAGAAAATTTTAATATAATCCTACTTGAAAATCTACAGGAATTCCCTTGTATACATAAAAGTAAAAATTTTATCACTAATAACATTTCATATTTCAAAAATGTTCAGCACTATATAAAAAGTCTTATGTATGTTTGTAAAAAACAGGACATCTCAGGGATTATTTTTTTAGATTTCATACAAAATAATAGTTTTCATTATGATAGTTTCACATATACAATTTTTGGGGGGGAACTTAAAAAACCGTCTTGGTAATGATTTGGATTAAATAAGACTCCGAAATTTCAAATTAGGTCTAAAAAAAGAGGGGGATGGGCGATTAATTACACTCGTCTGTCTTGTAAAAACTTCAGCTATTTGATAAACACTGACGACGTACTTACTACATGCCAGAAATGGTTCTACACAGAGGGCAAGCACAGCAGAGGTCACCAAAACCCCAACCTCCCAGAACTAGCATCCTAAGGAGGCAACACAAACTAACCCAGCAGTTAGAACCAATGACAGAGCAGCTGCTGGCAAGTGTGGAGCACGGATGCCAGGAGACTCAGGGAGGCCTGTGATTTTCAAGTCACAGAGTAGCGTTACCAGGGAAGAACTTAGTGTGAACAGCTGCAAAGGGTTCACATGTCCCACAAGACCTACTGGCTAGATCCTTTCCCAGAGTGAACTGTCAGTGAGTAGCCCTACCATGGGGACAGGTGGCATCCCGAAGAGCTGCTGCCAGGGAGAACCTCGGTGAGAAAATAAGAAAATGACACTGATGTGGTCTCAGGGTAAAATCTGGACTCCCAACTGCTGCAAATACTCAGGACCTACTCACCCCTGGAAGCGATTTAACTAGGGTCTGACTCATCTTTAAAAGGTTCAGACCGAAGGAATACGGGCCACAGCAGCTAAGGGCTGCTGCCACAGGCAAGGTAGGAGGCCAGTTAGGCTGAGGTGCTGGAGGAATGGGACGCACCAGCGGGAGAGCAAGCTTTGGGTGTAGCACAGCACCCGTCAGGCTCAGCTTGGCCTTCTATTGTGTTCTGAATATGAAATGCAGCCCCATGGGCTCATGTGTTTCAACATCTGGACTCCAAGCTGGTGTTACTATTTGGGAAGCTTGTGGGACATTTAGCGGGTGGAGCTTTGCTAGAGGGAATGGGTCACCAAGGGCGGATGTTGAGGTTTTATAACCTGACTCCACTTCCTGGCTGCAGAAGCAACATGACCAGCTGCCTCCTGCTCTTTAGACCATGCCTTCCCTGCAATGGAGGACGGTATCCCTTCTAACTGCAAGCCCTTCCTCCCTTAAGTTGTTCTTGTCACCTGTTGTCACGGTAACTAGAAAAGTAAGGGCACATATCTGGGAGCACAGCTGGTGGGGAGCACAGCTGGCGGGGAGCACAGCTGGCGGGGCTTCCAGATGTGGCTTTGAGAGAAAAAGAGTAGCCAGCTGCGACTCCTCCAGGGAAGAAGGGTGTGACCATCCTCAGGTGTAGACACCTGGTGCAGGGCAAGGCCATTTTAGAGTTGTCAGTGGAGACGTCAGTACATACTACATACACAGAGAAAGTCAGGAAGCGGGGGAGAACCCATGGTGACAACTTGAGAGACATGTCTGGAGGGCTGTCAAGACATACATGGCACAATAAAGACCTCTCTAGAAAAAAATCACCAGGGAATGCAGTGAAAGCATGAATCACTGTGTCGTAGAAACCGGAACACACACAGGCTGGGCAAGGGAGAAGATACAGAAATTGTCTACGGGAAGGAGAAAACTTATTTAATGGGCCAAGGGTTTAATAGGAAAAGTTCCTGTCTCGAAAGATGCAGAATTCTGGAGACTGACTATACAACAATGCAAACATTTATACTATAAATTCATTTCTTTCTTTGTTTGAGACATGTAGTTCTGTCCTGAAACTCATTCTATAGACCAGGCTGGCCTCGAACTCACAGAGATCTGCCTGCCTCTGTCTCCAGAGTGCTTAGATAAGACATGCACTAACATGCCTGGCTATACTATAAGTTTAAAAGTGTATTCTATATCTATTCTATCACAACTAAAAGCTTTTAGGAGAAAAATAAGTTGCAGTGTATTCACATAAACCAAAATGAGGGGGAGCAGGAAAGGATCGGTACAGGGAAGAAGTATGTCAGCTTGCCTGCAAGCTGATGAGAATAACCCGATGGGGAGATGGAGAGGAAGCTGATGCTATAGAGGATAAAGAACACAGCTGGTGGGGTTATGTTCTGAGGCAGGCAGCTAGGCACGTACCTTCCATCCCTCCCCATCCTCACCCCCGGACCACTGACAAGCCTCCTACAGCAAGACAAGCTAGCTAGTGGCTATAGTGGATGCAGACACAGATGCAGACAACCGAACACGCCAGTGGTGAGGAGGGAGCGGTGCGGGCAGACCCACTTAGTTGGGAGTGGAGGAGGGAGAAGGTGCCAAAGCTTTAAGGGGAGTAGAAAAGTAGGAAGCTGTCAACAGTGATTACAGCAGTGAAATGCAGCACAGGTTACCAGTGAAATGCAGCACAGGTTACCATGTTTGTGGATTAAAAGTGAGACCATGGTCACGGCAGAGACAGACTTCTGACAAAAACATGTGCAATTTACTGCAGTCATTCGGTTATGTTCAACCTCAGTACTCTGGCTCATCAACAAGCTCAACCTAGAAGCTTGGCTTGGAGTGTAGTACCCCCTTGTGACACTTGCTCTACCCAGCATGTGCAAAGCCCTAGGTCTAATCCCCATCATAGGGACAGTGTGTGTGGGGGGGGGGGGGGATAAAAACCAAAGTGTCTCCATTCTGAGATCATGGAAGGCTGCTCAGCAGTAGGTCATGGGTGCTGAGGGAAAAATGGACTAGAACATTCACCTAGTCACTGAATCACTTACTGGAATGTCACTTGTGAGATGTGAATATCATGTTAGTATATACAGACATGAGTGAGACTTAATTTATAAACTATAGTAACCCTGAGTCTGATGGAGGAGGCAGACAAGTGAACAGGAGAGGGTGTGTAGAGAGTAGAGGGACATCTCTAAACATGGTAAAATCCCACTCCACTGACGAAGGTTTCCAAGAAGCATGGGCCTGCGATGAGACTGGAGACAAATACTTGGGCAGGCAGGCAGACAGGATACTCCCTCTCAGACCACAGACACAGCCCGGGTGCCTCAGGCAGCTCTCTGAGGAACCGCTATTAGCCCCCATGAGACCTAAGGCACTGACACTCAGCAGGAATTCATGGAGGATCATCTACATTGTATCCACCAGGAGAAGCAGGAGAAGGAGTAAGGTAAAATGGAAAGAATTACAGACAAGAGAGGCATTGGTGAAGCAGAATAGCAGCACTTAGCCTAAATGTAATCTGCAATGCAAGGAGCGTTACTGGTCTTCCAACCCATGCAGGCGGTGCCCCGAGGTACACCACTTGCTGAATTTGCTGGCAGGGGGAGTACAGGAAAATAATGCGGCTGGGATGACAGTGGGAGAGGAGACGCCATGGAGCTCATTTCTCCCACACTGGTTTAAGATCATCAGTAGGCAGCCGAGGGGACAGCTTGATTAGGGCCTTAAGGCCCACAAGAAACGCCTTGGCAAAATGCCAGCTAGGAAGACATCAATACATGAACAAGGACTGGAATGCCACCCAGAGAACACGTTACAAGGAAGGAGAAAGAGCTAGGAAAGTGTCTACCAACAGCTGCTACCCAATGAGGCCATTGTCTTTCTCTGTCACAACTTCTCAAAGCAGAGGAAGTTGCAAGACTGGACTCCATGCCTCCCGACCCAGACCCAGTGTTATTCCCAATGCTGCACCCTCTAATTCAATAATAAATAACACTGACTGTCATGGCGCTACCCTGATTCCCTGACGTGACATGTGTAACTGGGTGATGAAAAGTTTATTATTTTTTAGAAAATCAAACATGGTTCATCTTTAGAACTAGAATTTAGACAGTTACTACCAATTCCCCCAAACAAGAACACTATCATAGTCCAACCTACAAGCTACGCTCCTTCCTTGGGCAACTTTGTTTTAAGCCCCAAAAATATGAAACAAAGAGTAACTGTCTAAAAAGTGCCTGATTTCCAATTTTTAAAGTTCACACTTAGTTAGGGCAGCGTGGATAAGAAAGGCATGTTTGTGATGGTGACTGAATATAGTATTGTGAGAACAGGAATTTTAAAGCCAGAAAGAGTCGATTCGGACGATCCCTACATCCTTCTTGCAAATGAACTTGGATGTTTCCTGCTGAACCAAACAAACAGCAGAAAGATTGCTGGCCACGAAGGAGACACCATCTCACCCTATTTTCTTACTAGAAACTGCTTGATGTGTTGGGACAATTCGAGGTACAATCCTTAACTAGAGTATTCTGATGTTCATGCATGAAATTCCCAAAAGATTAAAATGTAAGCAAAATGCTTACCATTCTCCCCATGGTGTCTCTTTTCCCTCATCTTGCCCATATCATTTGCTCGTCTTGGGTTCCTTCTATGTAACAAGAAATTATTACTCACAACTGCTTCTTTTAAGGGTTTTGCCTGAATGTATGTCTGTGTGAGGGTGTCAAATTCCCTGGAACTGGAGTTACAGATGGTTGTGAGCTGCCGTGTGGGTGCTAGGAATCGAACCTGGGTCCTTGGAAGAGCAGCAGGTGCTGTCAGTCTCTACTCATGGTGACTCCTCTCTCACTGTTACTCACCAATTTCTTAATAAAAGAAATTTCCTTTAAGGCTCTGGAAAGAGATGATAGCAAAATATATTCAGAAGCCTTCCCCTACTTCAAGTCTCCTGCATTGTTTTATATGTGAATATTAGGAAGTCTTATCTTTCTATTATTAATTCTTTGGTGATCTAAATCTGTTTTTTTTTTTAAATCTTCTCACTTGAAGTTCAAATCACATGATTAGCCCTGTGCTAAAGTCAACACACACACACACACACACACACACACACACACACACACACACAAAAAAAAAAAAAAAAGATGTAAAACTACCTGATTTTTGTGATGGGAATTCTCTGTCTTCACTACGAAGGGATGGAAAGTAATTACTCCCACATATGTGTAGGTGTGGCATGTGGGGCACACATGTGACACCAGACTCTGAGGCTTCTGAAGTAGGCTGCTGGTAGTTCGAGCCTCTGAACCACACTGTCACTATCACTCACTGTGTCACCGCACAAACACCAAGGGTTTTCTAACTCTTAATCTCAATTACAGACAACTACAACCTTGCCAGGCTCCGTGGCACACTCTCGCAATCCCAGCACTCACAAGACTGAGGCAGGAAGATTGTGCGTTCAAGGTCAACCCGGATGTTCCTTTTACCCACAAAAGGGAAAGCAAGTCGCAGAAAGTTAAAATAATTTGGCTTCTAGGGCACAGCTTCAAGGTCAAAAGGTTATATTATACATGCACTCCCCGCCATCAAACTGTCCACTTAGATAACACTGTGGAGAGTGGGGGATGGGAAGGTGGCTCAGTCTGTAAAATGCTGTACAGCAGGCATGAGGACTTAAGATGGGCTAGCCAATGACCATACCGGCACAGTGGTATATGCCAGAAATCCAACAGCTGGGAAGGGAGAGACAAGCAGGTCCGCAGCCAGGCTAGACAAGCAATGAGCTCCAGGTGCACTGAGCCATACTATCAATACAATAAAATAAAAAGAGGGTTAGGGGTGGGAACTGGGGGGGGGGTTACTGCTGGGGAAAACAGTGTTACCTTCTCCATGTACATGCACACACGGGAAGACACACATGCACCACACCTACCCACAAATGTCTAAAACGGCAAACTTAATGTTACATATATTTTAGCATACATTTTTTGAAAGTGTTTTAAAGGAAGGAACGGCTAGAAACAAAGTTGATTTCCTATACCAAAATAAATCCCAACTAGATTAAAAACTTTGGCATTTTACAAACAATAAAAATTCCTAGGGGTGCAGGGGAGTGAAAAAAATCTAGGATCCAAACCCCAGCTATCCAACCATCCGACAGGAGAGCCCCTGCCACTCACTAATGGTCTCCCACAAATGGCTAATTTATGGGTAAAATCTACCCAAAGTGCTATTATACAGAACCACCTCATTATCATCAAATTAAGTTTAATAATAACTCAGTGGTAATGCATGGCTTCCGGGGAATCTGCAACACACTGAGCAAGTCCAGCTGCCAAGGACAAGGAGGCCAAGTGCCCCGGCAAGACTAAGGAGGTACCCGGAGAGCCAGCCCAGGCATTGCAGCCAGCTTGTTCGCGGTAGAGACTGCCAGTGCCAAGGAGCAGGAGCTGCCTGATGAGTGCATTCCAGAACCTACTTTTGGAGCCTGCAGTCGAGGAAGAAATGTTTGCTATGGAAAGGATGCAGAAAATAATCACACTTGTGTTTGAAGAAACCACAGCATACGGCAGGGAACAAACAAAATTATAGTTTTCCAAAATACCTCAGAGTTGAAAGCTTGCAAAAAGCCTCAAATCTTTTCCTGTAAGTCTAAATAGAGTTCAGAGGGAGAAGGAAGGAAGGGGCCAATCCTGAGTGAGATCTCCCTGTGGCCTTCATACAAGCATAGGTCACAGATATGGGGAGCACGCACGCCCTCCAGGTAGAACTAGGGGGCTGGGGTGCAAGGGTAGGGCTGCAAAGAACCACCCAGGTAGGGGGTGGGGGACAGCGGCGACCAGATCTCTGTGGTCTGAGCTCACCATATGCTGACCTATATTTTGCCTTTCTTGCCATATCAATCCATGCTTTGCCAGAGTTGTTCTGGGACTAACCTAACAGCATTTCATGAAGGGGAGAAAGTCAAAAGTCACCTCTCCCAGAATGCAAAGCTTCAATGCACAGTCTCATTCCTGTCAGATAAACAATGCCATTTCCTGGGGCCATTGCTTAAGGCACACAAAATCCTGGCACCAAACTAAAAGAGAAACCAGAACTGGCCACTTGGTAGCACTTTTACCAAATCTGATTCAGGAGCGAGTAAACACCGTGGTTTCTTAGGCAGCAGGTCACGTAAAATAGGACAGATGGGTGCACCTCAGATTCAAACAGCCTTGCCCTTACACCAACCGTGCTACAGAGGTAATTCATTCATCAATATTATGCTTGGACTCATAGACACAGAGTCAGTTCCGTCACGTCACCAGCTGCAGTCTGCAGTACTCACTGCCCCCCACCAAGGCTGGGACTCCACTGGGCTAGCATACAATGGGTCCCAAGATGCCAAGGACACTCCCAAAGACAGAATCAAAGGTTTAATTGCAAGGGATTCCAGTCAGAGGTCCACTGACAACTTCCACCAGTCAATTAGAGGGTGTTTACCCATGAGGTTGGTTAGCACCAGTACCCATGCTGGTATTTTAAGTTGTGCTTGGCATACAAAGCATGAAATGCATTTCCATGGGACTGTTCAAAATGTTTAAAATAAAAATAACAAGCAACACAAGAAATGAAGGACAAAATGAGCTACAGGCAAACACTGAGAAGACAGTGTTTTCATGATGCTGAAGGATTCTGTCCCAGGGTCCCAGAGCTGCTGTTCCAATCACTGATTTTGCCCTAAGTAGCTGTAACTTTCCCTTGGGCTTCTGTGATGTTCTCCCCTGCTTCTTGGGAGCCTGGAATTAAAAGGAAAGCAGAATCTCTGGGCTTATTTACTGAGGTTCAGAGAGATTTCACAGGCACTGCCAAATTCAGAATAAATAATAAGAAGTAATTGGTGAAGCCTGGAAGATGGCTAGTCCAC
This sequence comes from Phodopus roborovskii, assembly GCF_943737965.1. Lineage (NCBI taxonomy): Eukaryota > Metazoa > Chordata > Mammalia > Rodentia > Cricetidae > Phodopus > Phodopus roborovskii. The sequence continues at coordinate 39,313,024 of NW_026126511.1, read as the reverse complement.
GCAGGTACTTCCTAGGCCTCAGCAGTAGCAAACCTGGATGTCCTGTGTCCTGTTCCAGGGCATTTCAGCAGTGACTTAGACTAGACAGGGGGCTGAGGGCAGCACAGCGCAGAAGCCACCCTGTCACACTCATGATTGGACTACACATTACACACTTCTGTATCTCAAAGCAGCTGGCTGTTGAAGAGAGCCTCCAAGTGACTTAAAGTCTAGTGTTACACGTTATGTCTGTGTAGCCTTGTGCCTTAGGCATGACCCTATGCAATGTTCTTTAGGTGAGTCCAAGAGATTTTAGTATATTTCACAGCTAACACCAGAAAGACTTAGACTTTCTTTTCATCTTTAAAAATGTTTTAAATTACTATTGTGTTTTTGTTTCTGTGTGTGAGAGAAAACAATGTGTGTATGTTGCATGCACGGACACACACACACACACACACCAGCAAAACCCATAAAAGTTGGACTATTCCTTCCATTGTGAGATTCAGGGATGAAATGAGGTCATTTGGTTTACATGGCAATCACTTTTATCTGGTAAACCATCCCACCATCTCCTTTTCATTCTCTCGTATAGCCTCTTTCCTTCCATCAAGTAGCCCTTCATATTTTAATATGTCAAAAATGCAGCGGTACATGTCTACATTACCAACCCTTGACAAGTAGGGGCAAAAGGATCAACAGTTCAAAGTCAGCCTTGGCTACACAGTGGGTTCTAAGTCAGCCTGGGCTACATTAAGTCCCTATCTCAAAAACAAGCAACCACCACCAAATAAGTAAAACAAGTCACATTTACCGTGGCCTATCTGTGTATGGGAGGATACTAATGTCTTCTGAACGCTGCCGTTGTCCCTACGCTTGTACGGTTTCGCCACCACTCCAGCTGCATGATAGCATGGTCAAACAGAATTGGCCTCAACCCCAGGCCACCCCATCATGTCACTGTGAACACATTTTTTTTTTTTTAAATAATGTGGATGATAAAAAAAAAGCAGGTGATGAAAGGAGAGCCTAGAAAAAAGGAACTACATTTGCCCCCCCCCCCCCGAGAGCACTCGACACTGCAATGACTGACAGCTGTGTGCAGCAGGAGCTAGCTGCATGGGCAGGCCGCACGGAGGAGGAGCTCCCACCTAGCATCCTCCCTGGTTTCAGCATGAGGCTCCATGCACAAACCTGGCTGGCAGGGAAAGAAGAGGGGAACATGGAAAATCACAGGAAGGCAGTGAGGTGTGATGCATCATGACTAGCAAAGTGCCAGGAAGAAAGGCATCCTTGGCATCCATCACCTTGGCTCCCGAGAGGTTAGATGACTTAGCCTGTGTCACCTCCAGAGAGACTAGGAAGCACACACTGGCCCCAAAATATCACCGCCGCATGGACTCAAGCACTCTCCACTGGTCAGTGGTTGTTCTGAACCCTGACTCTTTGCTTGTGAACTACGAGGTTAATGCTATTTCTTCTCTTTCCACATAGGACATTCACAAACAAATGATGGAATCTTACTCCCATATCTTAAGGTCTTTCCATTGGCACACACTACCTAAACAAAACATGCAGGAAGCATTTGAAAGCACTCAAGCATTCCTCAAGCGTTAATGTGAGGCTAAACCAATCAAGAAATTAAAAGAAAACACTACTCAGTATTCATCTCATTTATAAAGACTGGGAGTTAAGGTATCATGGTCATTTGGGTTTTCTGTTTGTTTTTAACTTTTCATAAACTTACACAGAGGGTGATTCATGCAAAAAAAAAAAGTTTGACTATTCATTTGCTATATAGCCCTATATCCTTTCTCCAGTCTTTAGTTTGGAAATGGCAAGGCAAGCTAGACTCAACACAAATTATATTATTATTACTCAGCCTGTGTCTATAGTCAGGTCTGGAGGAATCTGACCAGGTTTGTGATATTAGAATAAGCTGCTACCACCCAACTTTGCACATGCAAGAGCCTAATACTGAACTAATGAAAACCAAATCTTGTGCTATACATTTTGCACATAACATTACATCAAAACCCATGAGTTTCCATTTTAATTAAAAACAGACTGGTAGCTGGGAAAACAGCATAGGGTCAACCCAGGTGTTAGTTAGGAGGCCTGGGCACTCTATGGGGCCTCTGGTAGTGGATCAGTATTCATCCCCAGTATGCAAATGGACTTTGGGAGCCCATAGAGGGATACTCTCTCAGTCTAGACACATGGGGGAGGGCCTAGGTCCTGCTCCAAATGATATGACAAACTTTGAAGATTCCCCCATGGAAGTCCTCACCCTCCCTGGGGAGCAGAAAGGGGATAGGATGGGGGCTTGGGGGGGCAGGGAAAGAGGGGAGGGAGAGGGAACTGGGATTGACATGAAAACAAGTTTGTTTCTAATTTAACTTTTTAAAAAGAGGAAAAACAAAACAGGCTAACCAAGGAAGTGGTTTCCTATCATAATCCCTTGAATTATGTGGAATATTACTGAGTATAAGAGCCATATGTTAAGCACAATGGATGATTTAAAAAATGTTGGAAGCACTAAAATATCATCTTATAAGTTCGTCTCTTATTTGCCAACTGCAATTCACAACACAGATTTTTTTTAAAATACCCTGTCCCGAGTGGGTGCTATTCAGTAAACATTTTACAACAGAGCAGTGTTTTAGGGCTCCCAGACCTGCAACACCCTGTCACACTTCAGAAGGAAACTCTCTCCCTCATAGGTTTAGCGAACACTAACATACCCCTCTGTTACTCAATCAATGCCTACTTCATGTGCTTCTGCTGAGATCTGGGGATTCCATAGGAAAAGTCACTGTTCTTACCCTCAGAAATTTTCAGTCCAATAAGGGACAAGACTCGAAGGCCAGAGTTAACTGTAACTGTGATTTAAAACACACTTTCCAATGTACCCAATCAGGGAAGCATTATTTAAACGGCTAAAGGGGAAGCAAACTTCGTGTTCACGGGTGGGTGGATGGATGGATGGATGGATGGATGGAGGGATTGATGGAGAATCAAAATGTAAAGACATACTTAAAAATTGGAGAGAATTATTACACAAGCTGTAACATAAACTTGGGTGCATTATGTTAATTGAAATATGCAAAGAAAGATAAATACTACGTCCCACTTACATGTGAGGTATTCTGAGTCAAATTCGTGGAAAATGAACAGCCACTCACAGAACACTTGGCTGCCAGTGCGAAGGGGAATGAGGAGGCATTCCATGGGCACAGAATTACAGTTTCGTAATGGGAATTTCTCTGAGACAAATGAGGGTGGTGACAAAATAATCTGAGTGCACTTAAGGCCACTGAACGCACACGAAGACTGAGAAGGTACATTTTATGTTGGGGAGTGTTTTACCCCCCAATTTAAAGAGATTTAAAGCACTAGGGTTTCCACAACCTTTCATGTTCCTTCCACCAAGAGATGGCACCTAAGGACTTCTTTATTCCCACTCCTCAGATGTAAGCAAGACCTACTCCCTGAATGAGTGGGATGCAGGAAACTTAACTCTGTGGCCTCCAAGGCGAGGTCGGTTCTTACAGCATCTCCTGGGACACTTGCTTCAGAACCCTTGGCCAGTGTATAAAAGGGACAACAAAGGCTTCCCACATGGTGAGTGTAGAAAACACACTAAAAGTTTGCCAGCAGCACAACTGTTAGATTCCTCTATGTTCTAGTTTTAGACCTACAAGTAAGGACATCTCAGCTCTATCCACCCTCTGACAGCAACTGCATAAGATCCTCCAAGCCAGAATCTCTGGCTGAACCCACTTATCACCAGAATCAAGAGGTGATTACTATTGTCTTAGCTCTGGCCCCTAGTGAATACATCATAGGTAGCTCAGCCAACATCCATTTAATTCTCACTGTTCTAGAAGCCAGAGAATCCAAGATTGAGATGCCAAGAGATATAGCATTTTAGGTCACAGGTGGAAAGGTCTAGCTACTAACTCATGAGGACTTCTTTCTAATGGCCTCACCCCCTCCTTCCACAGTGCTCACATCCCCATACCATCCACTGAAAGGTAAGGGTTCAACATAACAGCTTGAGGAGAATACAAACATTCAGTGTTGAGTGTTGTTCTAAGCCACTGTTTTGGGGGTGAGCAATTCCCTGGCCATAACTGGGTGAAGGACACATATGTTAGGGAATCACAGAGGTACACATATGTTAGGCAAGCACAGAGGCACACATATGTTAGGCAAGCTTGAAGTTTAGTGTCCATAACTGGGATGGAGGGAGACAAGAATGAACAACATCTGGCTGAATCTCATGGTGATAACAGGGTTGGCTGAGCACTCGAATGGGAGAGAGGCTGGGGGTCAATCAGACAAAGCAGCAGTTGCACAGGTAATTGTATGGCTTGTTTAGAATGAGTGCTAGAACAGAGCTCAAGGAAGGAGACAAGGCTAAGAAGGTGGCATGGGGTCTCTCTAATCCAGGGGCCATGAGCGATAGGCAAATTTTTAGTCTTTGTGGAGTTTTTTGTTTGTTTGTTTGTTTTTGTTTTTTGATTTGAAAAAAAAAAAAAAACAGAAGAGGAAGAATTTTGGTAGCAAGATGAATCTACCCACCATAAAACTCTGCTAAATGCCATTGTAACAAGGGTTAAAATGTATCTCTGACACATAATTAACATTCCTGGGGTTAGTCAAGTAATCCATCATGATGTGAATGCCTTTCTTCTCTGTCCTGATTTAAAACACATTCTGTCACCAGTGCAAACAGCTGAACCTAAGCTGCCCCTCACAGCTGTCTAGCCTTCCACCTGTCCCAGGACCTCCTCACAATGGAAACTCCTCCAGCTTCAAGATTTTTCTGCAAGCCTTTTCACCTCCTACAGCTTCCCTTAAAATCCTTGGCAAATTCAAACTGCCCTGTCAGAAGGCATCCATACCCCCTCACCGAAGAAAAAAGAGCATTCCTCTGCGTGTAGGGGCGGATGCCCTAGGAAATGGGCAAGAACAAGATACCCAAGAGCTCTCATTCTGAAACTCAGAAAGGCAGATCCCAGGCAGTCAAGGCTGCAGGCACCGACCGCCCCCATTCTCTCCAATCCATAGCATCCACCTCACACTCCAGGCAACTAAAATGAATGAAGGTGTTGGTATAGTGTGGAGTGTTCTGTTCCATCTGTCTTTCATCAACTCAGTCTTGCAGTGAATTGTTGCAAGCTAAAAACAGAGGCAGGGCTGCATAAGTCACCCCAGTTAAGGAAAGAGGGTGAGGCCACAGCGGTGGAAAGAATTATCCATCAGCAGATACTGATAGAAGGTGACAGGCTTAAACATATCCCGGAAAGAAATGATTGGCTTCAACGAAAAGGGGGTGAGGGAATCCTCCAAGGAAAACGAATAGGCATTGCTTAAAAATCTGGAGAATACTTAGCTTCACTGGTGCTAACACTTCATGGGCTCTCTTTTTTTTTTTTTTTTTTTTTTTTTTTTTTATGACTCTTAAACTAGTGCCTGTGAGATGGCTCAGTAGGTAAAGATGCTTGCTGCCAAGCCTGAGGACCTGAGTTCAATTCCCAGGTTCATGTGATGGAAAAACTAACTTCTGAAAATTGTCCTCCATAGGCATGTGAGCCTGCACAAACACACTAAAACAAATTAGTGTAGTAAAAATTGCAGTAAATTGATTTCCTCGTCTGAAAAATATCAGTCTTGTCCCCACCACTATCTAACGAAATATCTGTCTCCTGTCCCTACTCAGCCCTCCATTTTAAAAACCCCAGCACTATTATTGGGCCATATTTGCCACCATTAAGAAATTGCTCCCAAGATAAAGCCAGAGAGCATTAAACACAGACGATGGGTCCCCAGCACAGGGGAACTCTTCCAGCTGCTCCCAGTAGAAGCAGAATGCTGGGCTCAGTCTGAAGCCACTTGCCCAATTACAGTGGATGCCAATGATAGACGGACCAACATCTTTGAATTACACTGAAAGCTTCAAGCTCTGCTTACACTGTGGGCCACATGCCAGGGGGATCCACTATTATACCATTTGGGTCCCTTGCAAATGCTGTTTTCCCCAAGGCTTCGGCTCATTAAGCAGCACAAGCACAACAAAGTCAGTTCAGGAAAATTACCAAGGGCAGACTTCCTAGAGAAAGAGCAGCAAGTGTAAATAAAACCTTCTCAATGGACAAGCCAGTCTTAGCCGTGTTCCTGAACGTTGTTGCGGGAAAACCCAAGGGTCGAGAGTTGTTCAAATTAGGAACTAATTTATATCCTTAGCTTATTCTTGGTATGATTTGATTTCAACAAACACACATGCAACTCATGTGGCATGTAACACACATGTGCGTGCGCGCGCGCGCGCACACACACACACACACACACACACACACACACACACACACTGGAATTTTTCATCTTCCAGGTCCTTTGGGCCCTGAACAGTTCCTTTGGGGGTTATGTGAACGACACTTGTGCTGAATATTCTGAAGCTGCACTTCCAGGTCAGCAGAAGAGAGCACAACAGATACCAGAATACAATCCACCTTCAAGGGCTCTGCAAGTCAGTGCCTGCTGCTGGAGGCAGAGTCAGGATTTGCACTGCTTTTTAATGAGCTTCTGCAGGCGATCCTCAAGCAGAAGCTTGTCTGTTAGCAAAGTCTGTTAGCAAAGATGCAAATCATACCCACCCAGGCTGAAGCAAAGCAAAATCACTCAGCAGCCAAGACACAGCAGGTTAGGTCTGTGCCCTCCGTAAAGCCTTCAACATCACTGACTACTTTAGTGGCTCTTAGCCAGGCTGGTGGTTCACCAAAGGAATCCAATCAACACAGAAGGCACAAGTTAACTTTGCTTTACAACATCCACAGAAATGCATACAGGGTTTCCATTTCTAAAAGGAGTGAGTGAGTGAGTGAGTGAGTGAGTGAGTGAGTGAGTGAGTGAGTGAGTGAGTGAGTCTGTCTGTCTGTGTCATTCTGTCTGTGTCTCTGTGTGTCTGTCTGTGTCTCTGTGTGTCTGTCTGTCTGTGTCTCTGTGCGTCTGTCTGTCTGTGTCTGTTTGTGTCTCTGTGTGTCTGTCTGTCTGTGTCTGTCTGTGTCTCTGTGTGTCTGTCTGTCTGTGTCTGTCTGTGTGTCTGTCTGTCTGTCTGTCTGTGTCTCTGTGTGTGTTACATGTAAAGGTACATAAATGCATGGATAAGTATTGTGCTGGCCAGTGGTTGACATCAGCTGTCTCCCTCCATTGCTCTTTATCTTGTATTTTACAAGTGTCTCTCACTGAACCTGGAGCCCATAGATTCAGCTAGATCAGCTAGCCCAGCACACCCTCAGGTATCCTCCTGCCTCCTCTTTCCCAGTGCTGGAATTACAGGCACGATGCTATCACTGAATTTTACATGGATGCTGGGGCTCTAAACTCAACTTCTCATGCCAAGCACTTTAACCAGCTAAGCCACCACTCCAGCCCACTCTATGAACATTCTTTATTATGCACATTTTATCCCTGGGCTCTTTCAGCACCTTAACACATTCCCATTCCCGTTAACTCAGCTCCTCGGGAATGGTTTATCCACCCGCTTACACAGACACCCAACCATAGAGAGAAGGATAATGCAGTTTGATATGTGTTTAGACTCTAATGTCTGCCACGCAGGCATAATAAACCTCTATCTTACTCATCAAATAAATCCCTTGAGCACTTCAGAACATAAAGTGGAGACTGCACAGAAGCCTTCAGGGTCAAGAGTGGGAGCTCTTGCGAGCAAGCTCGCCCACCTGAGGCATGCTCTACTTCTGCACACACATGGTACTTTCCACAAATGCTGACTACAAAAACACAGTGGACTTTACCATTAACTTACAAGCTATCTGGCGACTTTACATCTTCTTGACATGCTGGTTTTAAAGAACTTTATACTACCAAGAGCATTATAATATCAAATTTATTCAAGTATAGTAAAAGTTTGACAACATTATTCCGAGAGATCTAGTTCAGACCAACAGCAGAGAACCAGGGTACAGCCCCACCAACAGCTTGTGGCTCCAGTGGACCTTATCTCTTCCTGCTCCTTGCTAACACCCGCAGAGTCGTATATGGAAGCCTGGGGCTCACTTTTTCAACCTCTCACAGTTTGCTACCACCCCAGACTAAAGTCCAGACCCGATTTTCTGTGCCAAGTGCTGCAGCATGAGCAGAACCAGGGTCTGGCTGACCAGTCAGCTAGCTGTCTCCTCCACTGAACAACGTGCTTGGCATTCCCTCAGTGGAACAGCACTGGCCCTGCCCACCCACCATGACCCTCGGGGGGGGGGGGGAGGAGAAATGCACAGGCAGACGTAGAAAAGCACACTGCCAGCCTGCTGCAGACTTCCCACAAATGGACGAGCATAATTCAGCAGATGGAAATGTCTCATTTACTGTATGTTCAACAATACTCAAAAAACCTCACCAGCACTAACTAAGTGGAGGGATAATGCTTCTGGACACAATCATCCATGCCCTTCCACACCCCTCATAGAAGACACTGAACTGGGTGCTGGGGTGTCTCTATGGCAGAGGGTACCTAAGAACAACCTTAGCTCTCAAGGCAAGGATGCTCACAACATCTGCAACAGCAAGAACACAATAAATTGGATTATACGGCCTATGGAAGCCAAGAACTGTTCAAATCAATTCAGGAAATGTTTCAGTACACCATACAACACAGCTAATTCTCTTTAGCTAATGACTGACTCCATGTCACTATTACAAGACGGAGTAAATGCTAATCTGATACTGTCTGGTACTGTCATAACTAGAACTCGGGTTAAATGCTAAGCATGGGAATGTCCAATCGCAAAGGCGAACCTTTTCCTAACAAGGCGAACAGAACAGCAAATTCCTATGGACTTCCGCTAAGGAGCTCAGCAAGGCTTCAGGAAGACATACTGGCTTACAAGACCGGTCCCTCCATACAGCAACCTGTTATGACAAACTACCTACCCTGCCTTTTTCTATGACTAAAACTCCATCTTGGGGGCTGGAGAGATGGCTCAGCAGTCAGGAGAGCTTGCTGCTCTTCCAAAGGACCTGAGTTCAGTTCTCAGCACCCACACTGGTCAGGTGACAGCTGTCTATAGCTCCAGGGATCTGACATGACTTCCCAGCCTCCGTGGGCATCTACCCACAAATACTCAGACATATACATGCACACAGAAATAAAACCTCAATATTATTTGAGCTGCATACCTGTTTATAGATCTACAGAGTTCTCTAAGGATTATATTTATTTCATTTTACTTTTTTTTTTCTACAAGAAACAACATAACTGTGAACACCACTGGAGAACAGACACAGCACATCATCACTAATATAAAAAAAGAAGACAATATACCTTTAGCTTTGCTGGGCCTGGTTGCCTGGAGAAAAGGGACTGGGTGGCTGATGAAGGACCCAGAAAGTCCTCTGTACGGCCTACCCATTTATCACACCTGTCAAATGTGACACAGCAATGCACTACTGAGTCAAAACATTTCAAGCACCAAGAGCAGACACTGCAATTACATTACCTCCATTCATAATTTAAAACTAGTGCTGATCCAGGAGGAAATGAAATGTACTCTTAACTACAGACTTAACCCAGTATTAAGAGAAGTGAGATGTAAAATACAATTATACGCTCTGGAAAGTGTTTCTGGCAGGAACTGGAGGACTGAGGGCATGGGCGCAGACCTGGGGGAGTCTCCCAGCTTGAGGATCTATTTCAGCTCAATGTCGTCTGCACATGTGAAATCTGCACCTGTGAAATCTACCAGGCAAACATTTACTCCATCGCACCAAGAAAGGGTGGGCGTAAACACCACAACGATCCAGCAACTTCTCCAGCCAAACGTTCCGTTTTCTTTCCTCTGCCTCCCACACCAAGCTCCGTCATGACATCTTTCCAAGATCTAGCGGAAGACTCCTGTGAGCACCAAGCTATCTTGTCATGTAAAACCCTCCCATGGCCTGTCTTACAAACCGGGCTCACTTCAGCCTGTTGCACTGAAACAACACCTATTCCTTAACAGAGTTCCTGAAAAAAAAATCTTGGTGGTGGCTTCAAGCCCACCTTCTTTATCTTCCCGAGAAGAAGACATTTAAATAGGGAATTTAGGCATGAAGGTGGAAAGCCTTTTTAAAGCCACTAGTAAAAAGCAAGGCACCATTTTCTAATACTTGCCTTTTTTTTTTTTTTTTTTTTTTTTTTTAATGGGAGGGAAATTCCCTTCCTTTTCCCAAGACAAACCCACACTGGGGACTCACAGCCCAAAGGCACATGGAGGAGTGACAGCCCCAGTAGCTGTGAATAGAGCTCAACCATGAGCTGGTGAGCTGCTTCAAGGGGAAAACACAACAGGTACTTCACAGCTTGAAAGGAAAGTTCCTGGGAGCACCAAGGCTGGCCCAGTCTTGGCTCTTGTCTGTCTCATGGCTAGGCCTTACAGAAATGCCCTGGTTGGGTCTCCACACGGCACTGCCCTGTGCTTGTGCTGCAACACGTGATGCCTGTCCCTCATCTCCCAGGGAAAAAATGCAGGCCTCATGTAAACCACATAGAATTCTTGACTCGTTTTTTTCTCTAGCTGTCGGTGAGGGAGAAACGCCACAGCAGTGAAGTTCGGCACGTTCAACACAGACGAGCTACCCACCCCCAAGTTCGGCACGTTCAACACAGACGAGCTACCCACCCCCAGTGGCAGGCCTCACCTGTAAGTTCACACACATGCACGTCCACACGCGTGGCTTATGGAACATACCGACTGAATTCTGTGCGTAAACATGTAGTAATATCAGGTGCTCAGCAGTTTCTCAAAAACATTTGCTCAGTACATGCAAAATGAACCAAAGGCAATGAGGACATGATAGACTAACATGAGGGGAAAGTTCTAGACCTTTTCAGGCCCCTTGGGAAGGAAAGAAAAGACTAAGAAAGGCAACAAGGGGATTGTTTTGTTGTTGTTTTATCTCCTAAGGAAAACCTGAGTGAATGAGTCTACAGATGTACAATTGCCACAGGGAGAGACGGCAGCTGAACTTTTGCTGAGAAAGGTGAGGCAGGGCTAACAGCATCCAAGGACTCGTGACTGGACTCACCCTGCAAGAGCCTTGCTGTCTTCCTGGGTGTGGATGGAAGGGGAAGCCCACAGGACCTACGGTGAGGGCAGATTTCAGAAAAGACACCCCCTCGCTGGCACCGCCACGCCCCTGCTGCCGCCCCGGTTAAGGCAAGAGACTTAGGAGAAAGAAATGTGGATATGGATGAATGACGCCATACCATTGGGGCTGGGCTGAGAACCAAGTTTTGCAGGTCCTTGGTCCAAAACTGTATCCAAGTCACCCCCCTCCTCTGCCGATTTGAAGAGCTAAGGTGCTGCCAACTCCCAACTAAAGCATGGAAGCATGAACAACTGGGAGTACTTCTATAGACTGAGAGCCCAATACATCCAGGGTTCTTTACCTGGCACACGGAAGGCCTTTCCTGAGCCCTGAGAAACAGACTTTCCTGAAATAAACACACACAGAGAAGGTGCTTTCAGGGACCAGGGAGATGGCTTGGTTGCCTCACTGTTCAAGTGTGAGGATCTGAGTTTGATATCTGGCATCCATGTGAAAAGGCAGGCTTAGTGGCATACACTAACCATTCCTGTACTAGGGGCAGGGAACGGGGGGGGGGGGGGTGTCCCTGGATTTACTGCCAGCCAGCCTAGTCTACTCAGCAAGCCCCAGATCCTAACGAAACAAGGGAGATAGCCCCTTAGGAACAACTAAGGTCACCCCCCAGCCTCCACACACAGGTACACACGCCCAGGGCCAGGTCTCCCTTTCTGCTTCCTGCTGCCTACTTTCAAGTTTTATGCTAGTAGCCTGTCTTACATCAGGCCAGTGATGAACTGACACACATCACAGGATCTTGCCATGTTCTAACTCACTGAATAAAGCTATTTCTCTGCTGTGCAAAAGCTTTATCCCCTCCAGGATATTTTCCATTTCCTAATACACAACTCTCCTGCCAAATGCATGAATGCATCACAATCCTAAGCCCATGTTTACATTTGAAAAAAAAAAAAAAAAAACCTTAATTGCTCCAGGAGCAAAACTTATTACAGGAGCTGTACAGGCCATTAACAAACTATAGCTCCAAGAGTCACCTGCATGAGAACATAGAGGGAGATAAAGGTCTGTACTGTGTCTAACGGGGTGTCTTTCCCAACACTGGAAGCATAAAGCTTCCAGAAAATTCTCCCATCAAGCCATTATCAATGGTACTTCACCTGTAAGAACATATCCATTAGGAGGACTAAGGCCGGGCACATCTCTATGTATCAGAAACACAGAGAACAACTGGTGTGTAGATGTCTAATCTTGAGGACAAAAGCAATACTCAACTGTCTGTGAGTATGCTGTTTCTAGAAATGGAAAGAAATACCAGCTACCCTGATTTGGTCACTCCATGTCATATACATATATTGAATTATCACATTGTGCCCAAAAGTATATGCAATAGTGGTTATCAATTAAGAAATTTTAAAATCAGTTACAAGTTTAAAACACCTTTGCCCTTGGGAACAGTAACACCGAAGAGGTCTTTAGGAGGGAACAGAAGAGGGTTCAGGGCTGTTTGTTCATTTATTTATTTTTGAGAAAGGGTTTCATGTATCCCAGACTGACCCCCCTCCCAGACTGACCCTGAACTCCACTGTAGTTGAAGACAGTTTTGACCAATTGCTCTTTAGGTACCTTCCTCTCCTGAGTGCTAGGATCACAGACATGATCCACTACACTGTGTTTCATGTGGCACTTGGGTTAAACCCAGGGCTTTGTGCATGCTAGGAAAGCCCTCCACAGTCATGCTACACACCACCAGGACCAATGTGGGTTTCTTTTTAAAAAAAAAAAAAAAAAGCAATAATTGTGATGGTCACAGCTTATCCACATAGGCATGAGAAAAAGTTTTTTAAGACTAACAACTCAATCATGAGCAGTAATAAGTTTGATTCACTGCTGTCAATGAGTAAATAGATCAGAGTCTCTGGACAGGAAAGTCCCAATAGTCCTGAAGACAATGACATCTTCAGAATAACTCTGGGAGGCACTGGGACAAGGATGGAGGATAAAGCTCTGTGGGAGAATACTAGCCTATGATGTAAGGCTCCAGGTTCCATCCTCAGCACCAGAAAAAGAGAGAGCAAACCGCAAGGTGATTTGGCCACAGACTGATTGATGGCCAAAGGTCAGACTGTGATTCTGAAACGTTTTCAACATCACAATTTCAATAGGATCTTCTGAGTCACTGCCACCTCTCCCCTCCTGTGACTACAATAGAGTAAGTCCCTGTTTCATCATCATCCTCTCCAATGCACAATATCCTCCATCTGAGTGGACAGCCCGAGGCAAAGGGAGTTAACACTGTACTATACAAGGGAATGGGAATAAGGGGTTTATTTTGGAAGGAAAAGCATTTGTTTTCAAATGAAAAACAAACAAACAAAAAAAAGTCAACCATAAAATATGATTCAAGATAAAGTTCTAAATATGATTTGGAAACAGCATCTATTACTAACAATTATGTGTTCTTAGAATTTTCTTTTAAGTTCTTCCTTAATTGGGTGTGTTCTAGAAACCGCCTGAGTGACTTCACCCTTTATGAACTGCGCATTTCCTTTTATCAGGACGGTTTCCCAGCTGGGTGTTTATGACTTCAGTTTTATGGTTTTATTTATTTATCATCTTCAATCTGGTCTATCTCTAGCAAGTCTATCTCTCTAGAACCAGACGAAATGATGGGGGAGGGGTGGCTCAGGGTGAAAGTGCTTGCCTAATAAGCAAGAAGACCTAAGTTCGGATCCCCACAGAACCCATGGAACCACTGAGCAGGAAAGGCAGCTTGCCTGTAATTGGAGCCTTGAATATCTGGAACAGGGGCTCCCTGGAACATGCTGGAACATGCTGGCTAGCAAGACCCACACTGCTAATTGAGCTCTGGGTTTAGCTGAGAGACTATGCCTCAAAGAATAAAGTGGAGAGTAGTAAGGGAGATGGAGGAAGATTCCCAAGATGGGCCCCAAGCCTTTAACACACATGTGCGCACACGAGTGAGTGCACACACACACACACCCTCCTCGTACAAATGAAAATGGGGAAGAAGTCACCCATAATCCACTGGTGCCAACTACCATGTTACCCACCCCCAAGGCACAGCTGTGAGAAGTGGGGGCACGGAGAGATCAAAGGGCACACGATGAGGTTAGCCTGCACGAATAAGACAGAGATTTAGAAACTGTCCATATGTAAAATGGTGTGACTGCTCTACGCTTTCAATGCATACAACTCAAAATAAGGAAAAAAGCCGACAAGTTAGTTAAGGAGCCATGTGGGTATGAAAAGCACACGGCCCGGCTCACCTAATGATGTGGAGAAAAACCACCTCTTACTTTTAATGCTGGGAAGGAGGGGGCTGGCAAGATGGTTCAGTGCATAAAGCACCAGCCACCAACCAGGCAACCTGACACCAATTCCTGGAACCTGCACATTAAAAGGAGAATAATCAGACCCACAAGTTGTCTTCACACTTCCACATACATGGCATGGCATGTCACACACTCAACAGCATGTATACACACATAATAAATAAACATAAATCATATTTTAATAGCATTTTTAAAGGTCTTTTGCTAGGCCATCTGGAAAACCTCAGTTGAAGGGAAGAACCTGGCAAATGCATAGGCCTTTAAAGTAATCCACAAAGTTCACTGTCAACTCCGTGGAAAGTTTGTATGTCTTTAATTCTGCTGCATTTCTATAAAAATTAATCCACTAGAAAGCTCCCATTATTAACACTTTTAGCAGCAGGCTGACAAGCGTCCCCTGATACTAATGGCAGTCATTTGCAACTCTGTTTCATCTCCTTGGTTACAGCAGGAAAGACAGAATGGTAGGCTCAACTCTGTAAACCTGAAATGACAGGCTGTGAAGCAGTTCATTTGGTTACCACTGTTCTTGTTTTCAGAAACCATTCCAGTCTTGGGGATGTTTCCTTATACTGAGTAGAAATAAACATTAATATTATCCCAGATGACATGACACTGTTTGTGGGACCCATGACCGGCAGCAGGAATAGAGCAGCTCTGGGGGAGAGCATGCCGTCCTCCACCTTGGCTTGCACACCTGGAGAAACTTTAGTGGAACGTGACTCCAACAATGGTCTGTGCAAGTGGTCCCTGGACTCAGACTAAGAGAAAGAAATGTCCTCTGGACCGCAGCTTCTGGCACCTTCTCCCTTCACAGGTTCCCCCACCGTCCTGGATGACAGCACCGGGTCACAGTGGCCGCAGACTTCCCCTCTGATCAGAGGATGACTTAGAACCTTCATACTACAGGGGTAAGCGTGGGGCACCCTGCCCTCCCTGCTCGCTGCTCTGTAACAAGCAGAAATCAGTATTGACTACATTGCAGAAGCACAGACCCACTGTGGAGGCTCCTCTGTCTCTGGGAAGTTCCTCCTGATGAAGTCACCTGTGGTTCTCTGAATTCCCACCTTCCCACCCCACCCTCTTGCTCCCAAGGAAGCTGCTCACCTGGTTAGGAGACACAATAAATGAGAGCTGTTTTCCCGAGGTGGCTGAGGGCCTGAGATTTTATATTATGCTTTACAATGGTACCAATAAAAGCATTTAACGAGCCAAATTAAAATTTAAATGTGCGTGTGGAAACTGGAAATTTAGAAGGCAGCGAGACTGGGGTTGGGCAGAAACCATCCACACTGACACTTGAACAGAGTTCCGGTTCTCAGCTTCTGGTGAGCATCTTTTCAGGTCTGAGGTGGCATCCACACAGAAGAGGGGCACGTGTATTCTCTCCAGCACAGGGTTGCATGTGCCTGAGTGTGAGTGTGAGTGTGTGAAGAACCTGGTGTGTGTCTTTGTGTATCTGTGTGCTTGTGTGTGTGCATATGTGTGTGTGTACGTGTGTGTGCCTGTCTGTGTCTGCGTGTGTATGTGTGTACATGTGTGTGTATGTATGTGTGTGTGCATGTGTGTGTATGTATGTGTGTGTGCATGTGTGTGTATGTATGTGTGTGTATTGTGTGCATGTGTGTGTGCATGTGTGTGTATGTGTGTGTATTGTGTGCATGTGTGTATGTGTAAGTATGTATGTGTGTGTGCACATGCATGTGCGCATGTGTGTATGTTTGTATGTATATACACATATGTGTGTGCATGTGTGTGTGCCTATCTGTGTATGTGTGTGTATGTGTGCATGTGCATGAGGGTGTGTATTGTGTGCATGCGTGTGTGTATGTGTGAGTGTGTGTGTGAGTGTGTGTGCATGCATGTGTGAAAGTGTGAGTGTGTGTATGTGTGTGTGCATGTGCATGTGTGTGTATTGTGTGCATCTGTGCGCATGTGTGTATGAGTGTGTGTGGGTATAAGTGTGTGTATATGTGTGTTTTTGTGTGTGTGAATGTGTGTGTATGTGTGTGTGCATGTGTGTGTGTGTATGTGTATGTGTGTGTTTATGCACATGTGGATGTGTATATGATGTCTCAATGGGATAATCCAAGAAAAAAGAACTTTCTATCCTCAATGATATCTAAAATCCTTTTCCCCCATATAATGGACACTTTCACAAGCTTCAAGGATTACAGACTGGACATGTTGGTCCTTTTTCAACCCTATAACATCACTGAATTACATTTCAGTGCTATCCAAAATCCTTTGATGTGTGTGTGAGATTATCATTCAAATGGAAACATAATTTCACCTCACCTATGAGCAAGATTGGGTTGAAGTCCTTCTGAGTCAGTATTTACTATCTGGCTCTAGTTATCCTAAGCCCCTCCCTCTGCTTTGATACCTTTGTCTCTAAGACCTAAACTACTCCATTAATCCCACAAATACTGAACAGGGCTTGTCAGATATGAAGCCTCACAAAGCTTCCTTGGAAGCATTACCACATAGGAAGAACAAGCAGCTTCTACTGTCCCTGGAGTCACTCACCAGATAGTCAAGCCTGCCATCAGAGGGTGAGCAGCAGTGAGATGCTAGCCACCACAGGGGACCCTCAACAAACATTTGCCTCTGGCTCATCCCTAGACCCTGGACCACATGCTGGAAAACAGAGAACTATGCCAAGAGGAGGGAAGAAAATGCACAAGAAGAAAACCCAACAGGTGTGAGTGCCATCCTGGAAACACAGAAAGGTCACTTCAGATTTAGCTATAAAAGAGGTAGCAGGAAATGAAGACCTAGAGCCAGGCATGCAAACACCTTTAACCACCAGCACTCAGGAGGCAGTGGCAGGCAGAGAGATCTCTGAGGTTGAGGCCAGTCTGGTCTGCACAGAAAAGTTCTAGGGCAGCCAGGGCTGCATGGTGAAAGCCCCTCCAAATAATAAAATAAACTTTAGAGAATAAATATGTAAATAAATAAATGACTGCTTATACAAGGACATCATGGCAGGTGGCATGTGGGCTCTACTTAAACTGGGTAGGAGAGAGAGGGGGCAAGAGAGAAGGAGATGGAGAGGAAAAAGAAAGAAAGAGCTTTCAATCACTAAGAATCTATAGGGCTTCAAATAAAGAAGCCTTATTTAGTTATGAAAATATCTAGTCTTTGCTGTAAGTCCAAAATCACAGGAAGATCTCAAAATAAAATAGATCTCATTCCTTATAAAATAATAAACACCCTCTTCCAGGACACACAATAGACACCGTCTAACATGCCTGGCTGAAGAGTTTCTTGGATCTCCCCGAAATTCAAAGAATTAAAATGGGTCAGTGTTCTGTGTTTGTTTGCCCTCCGTTAATGACAGGGCTAAATTGATGGTCAAAGTGTTTTCCATCTACCCAGCAACTCAGAGCCTCCTTACCCTCCCTCCTTCTCACACATCAGCACGTACTTCCTCTGTCCCAAGTCACCAAGGCCAGACAACAGGCAACTAGTCACTGTCTGTAGCCTAGAAGCCACCGACATTATCCAAACCAAGAATCCTGCACTGTTCCCTAGCCTGTTTGCTTCTCCCATGGAAACCATAAGAAAGATCTGGGCTCAGGCTTCTCCTTCTCTTGATTCTGTAGCTTCCCTGTGAGGGTCTATGTGACATTTACACCCCTTCTTTAGAGACAATCTTCCACTGCCAATGGTCTTTCTGTGGTCACTCAACATCTCAGTCAACTCTAACCCTGTGGGTACAAGTGGTAGCAGGTAATAGAACAGGATCGTGAATATCGATCCTACAGCAGCAAAAGGTGCTGGGTCCACACAGGAGGCTTGTTGTCAAGCGGCTCCTAGTAGAAAAGGGATCCAAGAATCAAACCACAAACAATGGCCAACATTCCCAAAACAGTGACATATCATAAAGCTGACCGTGTTCTACACAGTCAAGGTTTCAGAAGGTAAATGTCTTTAGAACAACTTTCAATGGCTGAGGTACAGGTCTGTGATGAAGGGTCAGCCCCCAGCACCTCACCCCTACCCAACAAGGACAACTTTCACCAGAAAGCAGTTGCATTGGGCATCTGAACTTCAGCTGTCTGAAAAGTTCAGTTGTGCTAAGTGGTTTCTCAGCAGCTGGTGGAGAAGTCTCTAGAATCCGGTGAAACAGGGCTGGATTCCAGCTTTCCCACTAGCCTGCCAGGTGGTGGGGGGCACCTTCTGCTTCCTCCAAGGGAGGGCCTGAGGGTGCCAAGACTCCTTCCAGCCCTATAACCATCAACCCCTTGCCTCCGACATAGTCCAGTTCACAGCCATTGTCACAAGCTACAGGTCTCTCGGTCTTTATAATACACATAAATATCACATTCTCAGACAGCAAGAAAATATTAAGAGGAAAAAAAAACTTAAAAGGTCAGAATGGTTCAAACCTTCCATTATGGAATTTATCTCATGAAGAATTATTTAACCTTCCCTACATAGGGAGGGCTGGAGATGGTGGTCAAAACTGTCCAGCAACAATACAGAAAGGCACATGAGTGGCAAGCATATGATTATAGTTAGTTTTGAAAAAATAAGTCAGACGGGAGAGGAAGAGAGTAGAGAGAGAGAAAAAGAGAGAAGAGGAGAGGAGAGGAGGAGAATGGAGAGGGGTCCCTCTTCTTCTTCCTCCTCCTCCTTCTCTTCCTCCTACCCCGCCTCCTCCTCCGAGGCCCACTCGCACTGCGGAATATCTGAACAGAATATTCTCTGCACGTTTGAACATCTGGTCCTACAGGACACAAGTATGTTTCCAAGGTGGATCTTAGTGGATAAAGGCGAAGGACTCCCATAAAGTAAATGCATAAAGCAGCATGGAAAGAACACGTTATTGTTCAGGAGTCAGGAAGCTTTGGAGCCCAACCCAGGAAAACACTCGGCAGTCGAAGGTGTACCCTTTCCCAGCCTGGCTGTTTAGAAAGGACCTGGATAATCCCACACACGTGTGATTCCACGTCAATCCAACTTTCCTCAGAGAAAACACATGTGAGTTCTGAACAGCTACACTTCAGAAGGGACTGGAAAGATTGCTTCAGCATCCTCACCCGAGGGACCCGGTGTCTCCCATCATGATGTCACTGTCTATCACTCAGCCCAACCTTTTTCTTGTCCATTTGAATGCTTGCTCCCAATTCCTCAGCCAATAATGAGTACAGCTAAGAGTATCCTCAAGGAACCTCTGGCTCTCACCGAAGCTCAGGGGACCAAGTGTGAGGCTCACTTGATCGTGGTCAGCAGGTGCCTGATTCCTTAGACTCAGAGATGAAAAGTCTGCAGCTAGTACTGCAATGTGATAAAATGTATTGTTTAAATGGCATATACTGGAAGCTCATCCAATAAAAAAGCACCCTGTCACATTATTCTGGTGTGTCTCAGGATCAAGAGCAGAGAAGGATAAATCCTACAGAGCTCCAGCCACCTTTTCAGACTTATTCAGTATCATGGGGAGAAAGGGCAGACAAGCGAGCATCAAAATGAAGTGGCCTGAGAGCAAATGTTTCCAGGAGACCGGCCCACTATGTTCCTTCACAAGTAATCCGTCCCATTGCCTGGAGTCACTGTCGTCTATCCTGAGTGGTAACAGGAGAAGGCACGGGGCTGGACTCCCAGGACAGCCAGGCTGGCTGACAAAAAAGCCACCAGACTCTAAGCGCTTTATCTGGCTACCTCCCTCCCTCAGCACCTTCTCCCCAGTTACAGATGCCAGAGAAAACAGGCTGCCACGGTTGGTTTGAGCTTCAGATAAATGCAGTCCCAAACAATCCCCTCACAATGAAGGGAAGGTATGCTCACACAATCATTCCATGTGTGACATTAATAGAGCACTCAATAAATTACATGAGAAAGTCAACACTATTCTAAAACGTGTTTCGTGCTAAATGATTTTGCCCAATTATAGGCTAATGTCATGTACTGAGTGTGTGTATTTTAATTGAAAAATTTTTATACAATAAATTCTGATCATGGTTTCCCCTACCCCCAACTCCTTCCAGATCATCTCTACCCATCCAACTCCTCTTCTTTCCTCCCCCCTCCCTCCCTTCCTTCTTCTTCCCTCTGCCCCAAAATGGGCAAAGAAAAAAGAAAAATCATAAAAGCACAACCAAGAGAAGCTAGACCATGATATTCGGCAGGATAGTTACTTTGGGCTTGCAGTATTTTCAACTTGTAATCATTCTATCTGACCATAATCCTATGGTAAGGAGGATACTCAAGGGGTCTGTTTAATTATGTTTAATGATGGTAGATCTAAAATACTCCATGGATTGTGCTTTTATTAAAAAAATAATCACTCTTGAACTGTCAAAATAGTTTAGTGGACATGTCAGTCAGGGTTTCTATTGCTGGGATGAAATGTTATGACCATAAGCAACCTGGGGAGGAAAGGGTTTATTTGAGCATAGTTCTGCTCATCATCAAAAAAAATTGGGACAGGAACTCAAGCCTCAGGGACCCGGAGGCAGGAGCTGACGCAGAGGCCAGGGAGGATGCTGCTTCTGGCTTGCTCCCCATGGCTTGCTCAGCCTGCTTTATTATAGAACCCAGAACCAACAACCCAGGGATGGCTCCACCCACAATGGCCTGGGCCCTTCATCAATCACTAATTAAGAAAATGCCTTATAGCCAGACCTTATGGAGGCATTTTCTCAACTGAGGGGCCCTCATTTCAGATGACGCTAGCTCATGTCAAGTTGACATAAAACTAGCCAGCACAGTGGATAAAGGCCCTTGGTGTCAAACTTGAGGTCCTGTGTTCAGTTCCTGGGACCCACACGGGGAAAGGAGAGAACCAACTCCGTCAAGTTGTCCTCTGACTGCCACAAGCATACCATGGCTGTACATGTACATACATGCACACACATGTATACACACACACATGTTTTTAAAGGTTTTAAAAATAAGCTCTTTATATGGATGTCCTGTTTTATTTTCTACATCTGGCATTCCATCCCCATCATCTTTCAAAATTCCATGACAGCCTATAGCATAAAAAAGAAAAATAAGCTGGAGGGAGGGAGGGAGAAAGGGAGAAAGGGAGAAAGGGAGGGAAGGAGGAAGAGAGAGAGAGAGAGAGAGAGAGAGAGAGAGAGAGACAGAGAGAGAGAACAAACCTGACTGGTGGATAGGGAAGAATCAAGCTAATTGTGTTCAATGTCATCAACAACAAAAACTAATTTTTTTAATTGTCATTGAATTTAAGAGTTTACCATCATTACTTCAAACACAAACCTCAAAGAAGTGCAAAGGACAAACCTTTCCTTCAAAGTACTCTGAAGTTTCCAATCATAAAAGTGGAGTATTGTCTACATCCCATATTAGTAATCACTGCATTATCAACCCGGTGCCCCTGCTTTTTCTGTTAGGCTCCAGACACCAGCTCTGGAAGCCACCTTGGAAACCCTGCTGAGTTGTCTAAGGAGCCTGAGGGTGGCTGAGGCTAATAGGACTTTGGGGAAGACTTGAGTCAGACTCAAGAGGAAACTGGAAAGCTTCCCAGGGCCTTAGATCCTTAGTGTGGCTTGTTGTTCCTGGTGATCTGACACACCCATGCTCCCCACACAGCCAGCCAAAAACAGTACTCTGGAGACAGGCCATATCTCTGTTCCATGCCTGCAACACTGGGAAGAGCGTTCTCCCTCCTGGATCAAGAAAGCCAAGAGGCAAAACGCAGCTACAAGCTGGAACCATAGAATGCAGATACCATTATAACACAGCCCTCTATCCAGCAAGCGACAAATAGGTTTAAATTGAATGACTACTTGACAGCTGGGGAAATGCTGTACAGTGGCTATTAATAAACATCCCTGATCGTACTATTCCACCTTCAGACAAGCTGTTTACAGCAGAGAGAAAGGGGATTCAACACTCCCATCCTAGTTCAAAGCCGTCAGTGCCCTGCAACTGTCAACAGCATTGGACATTTTCTGGTGGCAAGACACTACACTAAGTGTAGTGCTCATGAATCCTGTGCTCATGAATCCTGTTTAAGAGAAAAAGCAAAAACCCTATTTCTATGTAATCTCATAGGAAGTCAACAGGTCCGGCAGCCCATCCAAAGGTACAAACACGACAAACTGCAAGGAGATTCAGATCTACTGCATGCTGTTTGGAACACTGCTCTCCACCTTCGGTAGACACCAGTCACTACTACACGTCACACAGTCTGGGTATGATCATGACATGGTTTTAAAAAAAATGCCTTGGAGCAAACTTACTCAGTGATACAAGGAAGCTAGATCCTCCCCAAAGACTTTGCCCATGTCCAAAACCTAGGCTCTGCTCAATTTCAACCAAAGACATCCCTGAGTCGGCTGCATGCTGCAGTGCTAGTCTGGACACCTCTCAGGTTTAGACTGATTAAGTGGCTTATTCAGAGTCCAACCTGTAGGGCAGGACAGTCACCACTAAAGCAGAGCTGGACCCATGTCTCTGAATGGATGGCATCGTGGCAAGACAGAGGATCCAGGACACAAACTCAACTACAATATACCGACTGTTAATTCTTAAGCTTGTCATACAGCCTGTTTCCCAGCAATGATATGACAATAATAATCAAAGAGAAGCAGGACCATCGATCTGAGAGTGGAGGGAACAAGTGAAGGACTGAAATGAAGGTACATAGGAGGCACGGGGCGGGGTGGAAGGGGGAGGTGATGTAACATCTTAACTTTAAAATGCATTTAAAAATAATAGATAAAAGCTGTGCATGAAGAAGTCAGAAAAAAAATGTAAGAGAATATCACTGAAAATCTGACCAATTAGGCAATGGTGGTGATGTCATCACGTGCACTGATAACCACGTGGGAAGGCCTTCACCACCAAAAAGTACCCTGGCCCTGTGAGCAACGAAGTTCTAAGATTAAAATGTGTGACAAGGGCTGGGGACACGGCAGAGCTGGTAGTGTTTGCCTAGCATGCATGTGTTCTGGGCTTGGTCTCCAGCACTGTATAAACTGGGTGTGGAGGCACATGCCTGCAATCCCAGAATGCTAGAGGACACAGAGGTGGGGCAATCAGAAGTTTAAGGTCATCCTGAGCTACGTAAGAGTTCAAGGACAGCCTAAGCTAAAGACTCTGTCTCTAATAATATAATAATGCAAGGTGAGATAAAATAATTTGCAAGATATGAAATGAAACATATCCAATAATAAGCATTTTATGTAAATTAGTAATAACCGTATATATTTGCAAATTGAAACAAGCACTGAGGTTTAAGAAACAAAACACACTTCTCATGGGAAAGCTTGGAAAGCACTTATGCTAAGTCAGTCACAAACTGAAGCTGAGTAAGTATAATAATGACCATGGCCTAAGGAAGGGCGAACAAAACTAAATACAACTCAGTAATTCTTTAAAAGGCCTGACAATTTGGTTCACATTCTTGACCTCAAGTCTGCTCTTTACATTTGAAAAAAAACTACCATGAAACGCTGAACGTCTCCAGCACAGGTGTCCCTAAGGCACATCCACAAAAACAAACACAAAAAAGCAGCTTCAGGAGACAGTCCCCAAACATAAAGATGCTTACAAAAATGTTTTACACTACCATGACACAAAGCCCAAGCAGCAGGCCAACAGACAGTGTGCATTACAAGGAAGGGGCCAAAGGGCAAGCAACGTCCGCACACAGGCATGGCCTTAAGTGTGGGAGCACAGAACAAGATCCTCCACCTCCCTCCCCCCATGCATGTGCATATGTGTGTTTGGGTGGGTATGCACATTTATCGTCAAGTATGTGAATGTGGTGGCCAGACATCAAGCTCCAAGCACCCTCCACCTTGGATTTTTTGAGGCAGGATCTCTACCTGGGACCTAGGGTTCATTAGTTAGGGTAGGCTGGATTGCCAGCCAGCCAGCAAGCCCCTGGGATATAATAAATATACATGATGACATCCAGCTTTTTCACATTCTGCCAAATTAAATAACCAGTCACCCAAAAACCAAACCATAAATACTGTGTGTCCTATATGACTTACTTGCAGTCATCAAATTCATAGCAAGACAAAGTAGAACAGCCATTTCAAAAGGCCTGGGATAAGAGGAGATAGAGCTGGTGCTTACAGAGCTTCAGGGTTCCAAGATAGAGTTCTAGAAGCCCCATCACACAGCAGTATGAATGTACTTAACATTACTGAATTGTGCATTTAAAATAGCTCAGAGAGTTTTGTGTGCATCTTACCATAATACATAAAGGCACCAAACCCACGCACCACAAACAGATAGCACAGACAGATAGAGAGAGAGAGAGACAAATGGACAATGATGGATGAACAGACACACACACACACACACACACACACACACACACACACACACACACACACACTTAGTTCTAAGGTTTCATGCACTATGGAATAATACCCAGGGTTCGATAAGCAGAAAGTCACTTTCCAATGACTATGTAGACACTGAACCCAGGCCTAGCAGCAACCTTCACTTCCCCTACCAAAGGCCCATACCGGAAATCCTGCCTCTTTCATTCCTTGTCTAGCCAAATGACCTTAAAAAAAACTTCCCCAAACGGAGCTTGTTTTGTTTCTACCACTCCCCCCCCCCCCCGTTTTCCTTTTAAGTGGCAAAACAAAAGGAAAAGTTATATGGAATACAGAAGGGTAGACACACACACTCTTAAAATTAGATTACTATTTTGGAATTGGATGTTTTTCCTTAAACCTGTAGAATAAAATACATTGAAAGGTAAAGCCTACTACAGACCAAAAGCAACTCCCTCTACAGGGTAGGGTCCCATGGGCCTGTTTTCACAATGACTCTTCACTGCAGGGGTCCTGCTCAGGAAGCCACAGAAAATCTACCTGGACACTCTGCAGAATCCATTGGTACCGATGAAGAAATGATGGACCCCTGGGGAAAGGATGCACTGATTTCCTTCCATTCAAGCTCTACTGTTGGTTTGTAGGTCTGGTCCGACACACTCAAACTTGCAGCTATGGACACCCAACCACAACAGTCTCAAGACCTTTTGGAAGCCAGTGGGGCTTGCCTGGGAAGGATGGAAGGAGACGGTTCCCCCCAGTGATGCTCACTGTTCAAGGAGACAGTCCCACTGTAGAAGGTGACCTTGAACATTCCATCAACACTTAGCAATCCTCTAATCCTCCTGGATGCTCAGGGTCAGTGTCCTACAAACCCCCAACATACTGTGCTCAACCAGTCAACCCATAACTTTGTTTTATTTCTGTCTCTATTTAAAAACACAAAATCAAAACAAACCCTTCTAACATAGAGCTACTCTACGAGCAGTAGAGTCAGAGGCAACAGTGGCTTTCTAACATACAGGCATTTCTTCCTAAGGCAAGTCACAGCCCTCCCTTAGCAACACCAAACACATACCAGCTCTACAGTTGGGACCATTTTAAACAGGAAAATCACCAACAGAGGCATGACAGTTCAAAACAGCCAGGTTAAGTAGAATGCCACAGGGACACTAACTAACCGTTTGAGGACAGACAAGAGGAGTATCTAGCGGTGTCCAGCCTCACCCAATACAGGCATCTGGCATTTTTGTTATCATTTATAACCACTGACTGCCAACATCCATGAAAGCACCTCAAGCGTTGCTTTGGGGTAACACATTTTAACATGTCGGTCATTCACAAATACAGGACTTTGCACAATGAGGACTTAACCCTAACCTTATTGATTGACTGCCTGGAGTCTCTCAGAGCTTCAAGCACAGCAACAATAAATACAAATCTACTCAAACCTATCACAGTGGCTCTACAGTCATCTGATGGGATTCCCTGAGCTGTGTATGCTCAGAATCCAGCACCAGATGCTCATGAATGGTGGAAACTCCCCCTCCTCTCCGAAATTCAGCAGGCAAAAAGGGCTGAGCAAAGGACAAGGTGCTCAGACCTTAGCAGATTTGACTTCCTGTGTCTAAGGCCAACAGGACCCGGATCCAAACACATGCCACCTCTTTTCCAAGGAGAATCTCCTCAGCTTCCAGAAGCCTCCCCAAAATCATCCCCTTTGTCTATTCATGTCTTCCGCGTCGAATCTGAATGCAACTTCCATTAAAATTCACAGAATATTTTTTCCACGTCCTAACAAAGGGGTCTCTGTTCCAGGATTTCTGTATCAGTTCTATATTCACACTTAGGATAAAACTCAATGCCTGGCCTGTTCCGATTTGCTATTCCTGGTAACATCAAGTGTCTTACATCATAGAAATGGGAACAGATGACAGGCATACTGTCACTAACACAGCATCCATGCAAAATAACAAGTGACTTTCTTTTTACTGCATGGAGAAGGCAGACACATGGATTTACACTCAGAATGGGCTGCCTGCTTTAGATCCAGAATGTTTAGGGCTAGGGGACCAGGACCCTGGAACTCCTTGAAGTAACTGTGTGTCTTCCATGCTTTATAGAAAGTTCAGGCTGCGGCAACCCAACATTCTCATTACCATGGAAAAAGCTTTTGATTTTGCTTTTTGTAGATGGGGGATGTAAGGGGGGGTGTCAGCTCAGGTCTCAAGCTCACAGGCCAGCACAGAGCCTGCTGCCTCCCTCCCCCACCTTAAAGAGCTCCTTCTCCTTTCTGTAAAGCTAAAATAGGAGGCACTGTCTGTGAACACTTCTGCTTTCAACTCTCAAAATGGGTTACTGTGAAAGGCTTTGGACATCACAATGAAAAGGTTTTAAACTTTCAATGATGCTGTCATTAGTATGATTATTCTTAAAACACAGGGGCCATTCTGTTTCCTTTTCTTTTCCATTATTTTTACTGTAACCCAGACTGGCCTCAAACTCACAGTAATCCTTCTGCCTCTGCCTCCACAAATGCTGGCATTGCAAGTCTGAGCCACCATGCCTAGCTAGGTCTACCATTCTTAATCCCTTTCCCAATTTCAACATCTCATTCCTACACAGACTAGTCAAAGGGGAAAAAAATGGATTGCAAGGGGCCATCACCTGGTACCAGTCACCAACAAAGAATCATCCCTCCCATCCCCAGCTAGGTAGGACTCTGTATCTAGCGCGCTTTGTCTGACTTGTCAAATTCCTTGGGTCTATTCCTGTCACAGGCAAAGGCTCCAGAAGTATGGAATGATGCCACAGAAACTCGTGCTGAGTCGTGGCTAGAACCTGTCTTCTTCAGTGTTCACCATCAAAATCAAGCCAAGTTCAACATTACCTTTTAAAAGGCAGGAGGAAGCTAGAGGAACAGATGCGGCTTTGGCCCCAGCTGGATACACTCAGGAGAAACAGATGTCAGCAATAAACCTGGGGAAGTCACGGGGCTAGCTCACATCCATCTCCAGTGAGTGAAAACATAATGGTTCTACCACTCTCCTGCCCATCTGGGGCTGCCGCATGGGGAAAGAATCAGGCCATGGGGCAGAGCTGCAGAGCAAGGGTAACCGAGTTAGTGATGATGCAGGCTCTGTGACTGGCAGGCTGTAGGCACGGTGACATGTGGCAGGAGCAGGGAAGTAGGAGCTGGATCCTCAGCACCCATGTGAAAAGTCAGGCTTGGTGGCTCTGTATACACTGAGTTGATGGGGACAATGGACCCTGAGACAGAGTGGCCAGCCTGCCAAAGGGGCGAGCCCCAGGCCACTGTGATGTGTCAGAAAACAAACAAACCAGGTAGACAACTCCTAGGGGCTGGCCTCTGGCCTGCACACACATGTGCACCTGAACACATACCCACATACAGGCATGTGCTTGCGCATGCGCACACACGCACACTCACCCACACGAACTCACACACACACAATACAAAATGAAAAGGCAGTGACTATCTTGATTCGTTTGCTGGAATCTGACTGCTTGCACTTAAACCCCAACTCTGCCACTTACTGGCTGGCTGCGTGGTGTTGGGCAAGTCACTAAGCTCTCTGCACCTCATCAACCCCAAATGGGTCAACTGAAGAGTACTTAAAACTATTTCTGTCACATATCACATTCTGACAAATGCTACAAGGAGCAGCTTTTACTGGTCTTAGAATTTACACAAACATGTCATCCCAGGTTTCATCAGTAGATAATGACACTTTTGCATTATATCTTACTAATTTAAAATTACCTTTAGAAAAAGAAATAATATATGATTTTTTTTTTTTTTTAAAGTCACACGCTGGGCAGTGGTGGCCCATGCCTTTAACCCTTGCGCTTGGGAGGCAGAGGCAGATCTCTGTGAGTTCGAGGCCAGCCTGAACTACAGATCAGGTTCCAGGACATCCAGAGCTACTCAGAGAAACCCTGTCTTGGAAAGAAAAAGAAAAAAAAGAACACAAAATAATCCAGAGCTTTTTCCACATTGTCATTGGGAGGGGTGGAGAGGTGGGGAGGGTTTAATAAAAACCACAACAACAAAATCACATCAGAGGGAGCTCAGAGTTTGTCCGGGCAGGAAGCTGAGGGAGGTTGGGAGTCCCCCTGGGACTGACACAGACATAGGTATCTACCCACCTCCATATACCTCGTGTCTCACCCCACCCTGGGCAGGGAGCAGGCTGAGCCCAAGGCATTAATTACAAAGGCAGGGTAGCTGATGACAGAGGCTGAGCAGTGACCACTTAAACCACCCCAAGGACAACTGGATCACAGTAGGGCCTTGCTTATCTGAGGACCTAGCTTACTACAGTAACTGAAGTCACCTCAATTAACCCAGTTCTAAAATCCAGTGACTCAAGCTGGGGTGTGGCTAGAGCACTTCCTGAGCACACTGCAAGGCTCCATGCTTCATCCCAGCATGGCAAAGGAAAAAAAAAAAAAAGTATTCAAATCCTGTGATTGGCCCTGAAGGCTTTTCAATAAATAACTTTTTAACGACTGGCTCCATACTATGCATGGTGTTCCTCAAAAACAAAACCTCTGAAGAATGATATGTCCTAGTTAACTAAATGCATCTAGGCCATTCACGTCTTGCGAAGACTAAATCAATGACTAAATCAATAAATCTTATACAAAACATTTTTGTTTCAAGTCTTGTCAAAACACGCTTGGTTGGAGCTGGAGAGATGGCTCAGCGGTTAAGAGCACTTGCTATTCTTCCAGAGGACCTGGGTTCAATTCCCCACACTCACATGGCAGCTCACAAAGAGCAGTAACTGCAGATCCCACACCCTCATCTGGCCTCCAAGACACCAGGCATGCACATGGTGCATGGACATACAGACAAGCACAACACACATAATGCTTGACAGCACATTGATAAGCTTCTTGTATCGAAGAAGTGAAAAAAAATATATCAAGCACTTTTTTGAGTATTTTTCAAATGGCTTGAAGCCTAAATTTCCTTAAGGTTTGGAAAAACTAGAAACGCAAGCTCAGCAATTGAAAATGCTTAAGAGACTTGTGAAAGGCTGCAGTTAGTGTGGGACCTTGGCCCAGAGTGGCATGGGGATTTGGAGAGTGACAGTCTTAAGAGGAAGGATGCAGGCACACAAGAGGCACAAGGTTCAGAGATGGAGAAAGCCACATGCTAAGTAACTCTATCCAACCTACATCTCCTCCTCAAAAGCGTGTCAAAAGCCAGGCCCAAACAAGAGGGGACACAGGGGGCTAGATTCCACAACAAACTAGTTTGAATTTTAGCCTGTAAAGCAGCCGAGAGTCACCAAAGGCAAGACATGGAGCAGAGCTTGGGACGGTGGCGACATCTCAGAAGAAACTCTGGAGTGACAGAACCAGCCATGACAAGTAAGGTTTGCAACACACCTGCTGGGGTGCGCATCCTTTACCAACACAGCCACAGAAGAAAAAGCCAGACCTGCAGGAATCAATGTGAGGTCAAGGTGAATCCAACACCCTCTAGTCAGAGAGCCAGGGGAGGAAACCCCACATCCCTGCAAAGGGCTTAGCATCATACAAGCAGGAAGCATCAACCATTCTAGTTCTTTTCTCCTGCCCTCGCCTACAGTTGCTGAAGATGGGGGAATCCAGAAGCAGGAGACATGCAACAAGCCAGGGACCCTCCTCCGTGGCACTCCCCCACACATCACAGACTGGCTGCCTATGCACCACAATGCACCCTGACTGGGGAGCACTCCTGTTCATTAAAAAAAAATGAATCAATAACTATGTGCTAGGGATCCCCCACTACGAACAGCCATGATTTAAAAGTCTACTCCACTGCACATTACAGGGAATACTTGCAGGCCACTGGGTTGCACAGCTACATTCAAAATAAAGGCTTGGGCGACATGAGGTGCTGCTGGCCGGACACTGTGCCTCTCCTGAGAATTTGAAGATGGGAACCTACGTCTTGATTCCTAAGTCACATGATTACAAGAAGCCTTGCAAACCGGGGATGGCTTTTCACCCTGTTCCATGATAAAGTTGAAGGGTTCTGTGACACTAACCTGCCTAGGGTCCACTGAGCCCCTCATGCCCCACACTGCAGATGTTTCCCAATGGGCTGATCCAATGGGCTAGAGTGAAAATGTAAATCTTTAAAGAGTAACAAATGACCATGACCAAGCTCTAACCCCCTGGCCTGCTCATTTAAAGCACCGTTCATGGCTTCCGTCAGCTCGGCCTCTCCTTCAAGGCAAGTGTCTGACTGACCTCAAGGCTGGGGACTTGATCTAAGCCTCCTGTGGCCTCCTTCAGGTGCAGGGACTCGAAGGTGGATTGGCAGGCTGAGAGTTCTCTGAAACCACAATTTCATTTTTTATTATTTTTATTATTTATTATTATTTATTATTTTATTATTTATTCTTAGCTATTTATTATTTAATGTTATTTATTATTTGTGTATTATTATTATTATTATTATTATTATTATTATTATTATAGTTAGCACAGAGGGAATGGGTTCACTGTACCATGTTCATGAACCCAGAACTATGCGCTGTCCTTATTCCACTTAAATGCCGGTGGGAACGGGGTGAGGTGGCTAGCCTGGAGCTTCAGCTGAGCAAACTGGACTTGAGCACGAAGCTGGATGTCTGGTACACACTTGTGATCCCAGCACTTGAGAAGTGAAAGCAAGGGAATGGAAATTCAAGGCCAGCTTCTGCTTCCTACAGAGTTCTAGGCCAGTCTGAGCTTCATGAACACCCATTTCAAAACAAAAACAAAACAAGTAGGGCTAGAAAGATGGTGTGGTTGGTAGTTAACAGTGTTTGCTGCTTCTGCAAAGGACCCAAGTTTGAGTCCTAGCACCCATTTGGGGTGGCACGCAGCATCCTGTATTTCCAGCTCCAGGGGATCCAACACCCTCCTCTGGCCTCAGTGGGTACCCATATATATGTGGTACTCACATGCACACACACACACACACACACACACACACACACACATACACACACACAGCAGCCTTTTCTGTGTATCAAATGAATGTTCAGAACAGAACTGTTTTCTTCAAATTCTATTGTATCATTTATGACTTCCCAAAAGGGAGTCGTGACAATGTCCAAGAGTCATTTTCATCTCAGTAAATTATATGTTCAGGAAGGTTTAGTCACACAAGTGAAGAAAGGAACTAATTCATTATGAAAACGACAAATGTACACACAAGCCTACTGAAGGCTCCTAAAATAAATATTTTCAGTTGAAAGCTGTGTTTTATACTCTCAATTTATTTCCAGAATTTGGCATGGAGCCAAAGCAATTCAGTAACTTTGCCATTTATAGCAAAGCTAAGGCCGAGTTTCGCTGTGGGGCAAACAGAAAAGTATCTCTGTAGGGCGTTTCAAGGTCATGGGACAGGAGTGTTGAGCAGGAAGGGACTTTGCCTAAGTGCAATTCCCAGTTCTGTGCAACTGAGACAGAAGAACCAAAGAGATAGGAAACCCCACAGCAATGGGACACGAAGACCAGAGAAGGCACACCTCAACTCCTAAAAGAGAAAATAAAAACACACAGAGAGCCAACATCTCCATTCCCCTCTTCTCCCAACACTAAGAGGAGGTTCAAGTGTTCACAAAAGTCACTCTGCAAAAAGAAAACACCAATTACTCCTTAAGCCCTCCACTTTACCTACTTGAAACTGAATGAATGACATCCAGCCTTCTGGCCTAACTTCCATTCCATACAGAATAGAGGGACAAGGAAAAATAACAACAATCCAACACTTCATACAGAATAGAGACAAAGAAAGCAAACAAACAGCAATCCAACACCTCAAAGTGGCTGAGCTCCTAAAAAGTCAGTCTGAGTGAGAAACATTCTAGAGTCCAGAATAAATGCCAAAGAGGTCCCAGAGCCAGCAAGCACATCACAGTGAAGAACATATCTAAGTTCAGGGGAAACATAAGCATCTTCCGGTGACAACTCAGAGACAAGGTGTGAATGTGGACGGAATACAGCTCTCATCTTCAAGAGAGGATGACATCATTGCCAGGGTTAGTATTCTGAAATGCCTTTATGTAGGAAAATATTCTATTTGAGGGAAAGAGATACTGAACCTAGGGTATCCAACCAACATGCAGAAAAAGGAAAAAGATGGAGTATGGCAGGGGAGAGAAGAAGGAATCTGCTTACCCCAGTTTCCTCAAATTGTTCATATATGTATACATGTAGATGTATATATGCATTCGTATGTATGTATCTATGTTTGTACACATACACACAGCCAAATGCACCAACAAAGAGATACAGTGCATGCACGACAATGATAATAACATAACTGGAATGTTTATGCACAACAATGGTAATAACATAACTGGAATGTTTACAGGTGTGCAAAATATACCATTCTTTCCATTTTCCTAAGGTTCAGTAATAATTAAATGCTGGGGCAGAGGAAACCATCACGAAGGTTTTAAAACATCCCAAAGTAAGTACGTCTATCAGGAAAAGAAAGAACAAGGAAAACAGAGAGGCAAGGGTTATTTAACATGTAACTGGCAGTGGCTTTAATCAGAATTATAGGTTACTTATTTATCTCTGAAAATTGCCACCACTTTCAGTACAGTAGGTCTGTGGAGGTTTTCTTGTATGATCTATCCCAGATTTACTGTGTACATAAAAGATGTTTTATGGCTTCAGATAATACCGAAACTGTATGGCTCTGGTTTTCACGCTCTACTGAACCGCGTGCTGTAAATACGAGTGACTCTGAAATAAGTTACTCACGAAAGATCAAATAACTCCACATTTACAATTCTAGCAGGCTCATCGGGGAGAAATGTGGCCTGGGATCTGCCCATTCCTCTGACTTCCTCACATTATATCATACTTAACAATGCTAACAGCCAGAGTCCCACCATCCCTTAATGACTCTGTCACATCAAAATGAAACAGAAACCTTAAGAGTAATGTCAGCAACGGGAGGAGAGAACACAGACAGATTCACACACTGTGTATAAGTCCAAGTGGGTGTCAGATCCCAAAGAAACCCTGCACAAGTCCCACTCAATATCCAAGGCTCCTCCCAGCACTTCCCATCCCCCCATCCCCTAAAACCTCTCCCTCCCAGGGGCTGGGCTTTGCCTCTGATTCCTACATAAGGTCAATCTCAGATCTCTTTGCTCCCTCTCCCCCGCCCCCACCCCCACCCCTCACCCCTCACGCCCCAGTCTATTGAGCTGGCCTTGCTCAGTCTGGACCCTTCCAGATGCCTCTGGCTGTTCTCTCATTCGTATCTAAATAAAAACCTTCTTGCCCGCCATACCTATGATCTGTCTGTCATGTCCTCATTTCCATTCATCCGAACCTATGCTGCTAAGATTCTTACTTCTAGTCCACATCATATCCTTATTAACAGGCAGATAAAGTTTTCAACTTTTCACCAGCAACACAAATGACTTTTAATCTCCAAAATTTTGCTGTAACACACGAACAACTACTTTGGATTTTTTTTTTTTTCTAAACCCTAAGTAATCATACTTATCATGGGTTCCCCAAGAGATTCATCCATCAGTTCAAACCCTTCCTCAGGCAGTCATCATGTATGTGTTTTATTTGTTGTTTAATTTTGTTTGGTTGGTTTTTCAAGACAGGGTTTCTCTGTGTGGCTTTGGAGTCTGTCCTAGAACTCGTTCTGTAGACCAGGCTGGCCTCGAACTCACAGAGAGCCTCCTCTGCCTCCCGAGTGCTAAGTTTAAAGGCGTGCACCACTGCCTGGTTATGTGTGTGCATCTTAACACCTCTTTATTACCTCTTCTCTGATACTTCTAAAACCTGTCAATCACTTCAAAACTATCAGAAGCATCCTGCAATGCTGCCTAACCCGCCTTCACTCATCACTGTCAAACCCTGTCCTCAAGCCTCACCTGGCACCCTTTCCATCGATATGGGTGTTACACACTCACTTCAAGTGTAATCTTCAGACTGCTGCAGAGGGCAGAGGAAGGGCTGTGAGCTCCTTCAAGGGCTCTGCCTTTCCGGGAGATAGAAATAACACGGGGTCTGGCAGCATTGGAGGCCACACCTCGCTATTCTCTGGAATCAGGGTAACGGGGACAGGAGACCTCACCCTGAGCAAGCAGTGTCCCTGACTGAAGTCATTACAAGCCAAGCATCTTGGAGAGGCAAAGAACAGCCTGGAATACAGAGCCTCTTCTCACATCTGTCATGTGCCGCTTCATGGACAGTATCTCACGTGTGTGTCTAAGCCAGCAGCCACCACTGCAGTCATTTAGTGGTCAGTCCATTTTTGTTGTGATGAAACTGAGACCTGGTGGGAGTCACTGACCCTACTGTAAAAACTAAAGCTTTCTAATAAAATCCTGCTGAGACACCCACATCTGCCCAAAATGCCCAAGTCTCTGCCTGGAAAGATCCAGAAAAGTTACTCATGCCAACAAACTGCAATCTAACAGCCAGAACTCCATCCTGATGCCAGCACTGCCATTTACAGTTCTGTCTCGGGTCTCAGTACAAGAAGCATCTCTGTAGAACTCAGCCGAATGAGGAAACCAATGAGGATGTCCCTCACCATAGCTCTAGCTATTCCTTGGCTGTCAACTGCACGAGGCTGGCAGTCACGGACATTTTATGTCTGTCCCTTCCGTGAGACATTCCCAGGAACAGATACGATCAGTTCAACAAAATGTCCCTTTGCTGTAGCTATGGCCACACTCTCCCTCTACCTGCCATACTCTCCCCATCTCTCTCCTTTCAGCAATATTTATGTAACACCATCTATGAGTCAGTCTTTTCTAAGCTACCTGACTGGCTAGAAATAGCTTGTCCAAACCTAGAAACAGTCCTCATCCAAAGCGCTGTGAAGAGAATGTGTGACACTTTTAAGGAGGTTGAACTCAAGATAAAAAGTAAAAGTGACCTGTATAGTGCTACTTTCCCCTGTGACACTGGCTCACAGCACTGAGAACTGGGATTTTACACAGCAGGGTGGGTCTAAAAACAGACATTTATAGGACATGACCAAGGAAGGGAGGGAGGGAGGGAAAGGAAGGAGGAAGGAAGGAAGGAAGGAAGGAAGGAAGGGTGGATTAAAAGTAAAAAAAAAAAAAAAAAAAAAAAAGAGAGAGAGAGAGAGAGAGAGAGAGAGAGAGAGAGAGAGAGAGAGAGAGCGCGCAGGAATCAGAAGTGGAAATCGCTTGAGTGAACAATACAGAGGTAGGTGAGGTACATTTGGGTTCATGGATTTCAGTTCACGCTTGTTTCTGTCCAATCTAGCAAGCTGTGGAAAGACCCATGGTGTTGTTGAGAGCAAGCATCTCCTAAGAAGTAGGTCCCAAATGTTCTGAGACAGGTGACAGAAACCCCACCACTCTCCAAACCATACCAATGGTGACAGACAGGCGTCTATCTGTTCCTGTGTCAAGTTGGAAAGGTTTCCAATGACCTACACAAACTGCGCTTCCCTTAAGGAACTATGTCAGGAAGACTTCACAAATCCCCCTTCACTGTTCAGTACGAAAGAGCTGGGCCTCCTCGATGCTTGGTTCCCGTGGAAGCATTCTGAGAGAGGAGTTTCTCCACCGAACCAAACGACACTTCCACAGCGCTTCCCAGCTGGCACACAGATCCCATCCACCTTCTGCATCTGGTTCTGTTCCAGAAGGTCCATTTTTCCCAAGTGGCACTCCATAAAACAGTGTTAATACAGTCCATGTGGATTTTGGCCATAAAATTATCACAAGGCTAGTCTGGCATGTTAACGTTAAGGACTAGCTTGGTGTGGAGGCTCACATCTCAAATCCCAACTCTAAGAGGTAGAAACAGAACAGCCCCTAATCCATGGGCACCTTGGTCTACGAAGTGAGTTCCAGGGCAGCCAGAGCTATACACAGTGAGAGCTGTCTCACACTTCCTCAACCCTCCCCCCAAGTAGACAATAAATAAGCATTAAGTTCACATACTTATATAAGCAAACGGACAAAACCTAAGAAACCAAAGTCCATTGAGATACAGTTAAAATACATAAAGGTAAGTTGAAGAGATTGCCCAGCTGGTAAACTGCAAGTGAAACATGAGTTCAAATCCCAGAGCCCACATTTAAAAAATCCTAGCATGCTGTCAAGGGTTTATAATTCCGGCAGGAGGGGAGGGGAGGGATGGAGAATACATGCATCCCCAGGACTCACTGGCCAGCTAATCTAGCCTGCACAGTGTATTCCATGCCGGTAAGAGACCCTGCCTCGAAAAACAAGGTAGACACTGGCTGAGGATGCTACCCGAAGTTGACCTCTGATGTTGACACACCTCCAAGGGTGTGAACATATACTGCATGTGTGTGCACATTCACACCCTACACTCCTAAGGTTGAAAGAGAAAGACCACAGGGACCATCACACTCAGACAACATCTGAGTGGCTCTTCAATACTATGGGAAATGCCATCTTCACAATATCAGCAACACAAGCTTCACCACCTCCCTGGGCTCCATGATGCAGATAAAGCAAGCAAGTGGCATAACTAGTTTTTTTTAAACTCCTCCACTGAAAACAGTACTACAAAGCTTTTGGGAGGCTTGCTCAGTATCAAACAGGAATGAGTGGAGCCCCACTTTTCTCCCCAGGTCGGAAGCAGCAGGAGTGAACCCTGGGAGGAGAATAAAGGCCATAAAAGGCACTCAGCAGAAACCCAAAACATTCATGCCAAGTGCTCTGGGCTCATCATGCACCTGCTCCTTGACACAGATGGTCCAGTTCTGCATGAGACAGGACCTAAAGCCACTTTCCCAGGGCCAGCTACCGCGTCCTCCTGAAGAAATTCCACAACATTTCAAAGTGCCCAATGAAGAACACAACACACATTTCTAAAACAAGATCTTTTTAACAGACAAGTATGTGGACATTTGCATGCACGCCCGTACTGGGAAGAAGGTCGGTAGCCTCCCACGAGTGCATGGGAAGGTAAATACTGAAATGTATGTGCAAAAAGGAGACCCAGGAAAGGAAACTGGGGATGAGTGGATGTGCACAGCAGATCTGTAGTGTTAAAGCACAGGACAGGATCAGCCTTAAGTCAGGCAAACGAAGACTCACAGAGGGGAAAACCATTATTCCCTACTAGCTACCAAGTGAACATGCATGAGGGTTTCAGGGAGAACTAGCTTGGTGTGGCTGCACCTGCCTGTAAAACCAGCTCACAGGAAGATCCTGGAGAGTTTGAAGTCAGCCAGTCTATATAGTGAGACTCTGCAGAAAAGGAAAAACAGCAAAGAGCTCTAGAGAAAAAAACACAATCAGTGCTCTGTGCATGTCTGTGTGAGTAAAGATGAAAACACGCAGCAATGAGTCCATCATGTGTGTCTAGACAAAATTACACAGCCATCAGACCGTGTGTATACAGACAAAAACATACAGTGTATCAATCCAGTGTGTGTATATAAACAAAAACATACATCAAACCACTATGAGTACAGGTGTATAAACAAAAACATTATCAATCCACCATTCCACCATGTGTGTGGGTGTAGACAAAAACATAGTTTATTAGTCCCGTGTGTGTGTGTGTGTGTGTGTGTGTGTGTGTGTGTTACACGTACATATAGCTCCCTATGTATCCCTAGCTAATCTTGGACTCTCAATCCTCCTGCCTCGGCCTCCTGAGTGAACTGACTGACATCTTGCTCAGATGGTCGGTTCACTGTGGTACTAATTTCCTTGATGATCCATGGAAACAGATGATTGCTGGCAGAGCTATGTAGACAGGTGCTGTAATCAGACACTGTAGGAGAGCATGACAGCCCTCCGTGTGGCAGAGTCAGCTGGACCAAGGTCTCTAGATGAGACTTTCAGTCTACTCTGTTTATTCCAGGACCCACATATGAGCTCTTGAAAACATAAGCTTCTCTGCTCACAGCATTCCTTCCACATCACCCCCACTACCTACAACCCTCCAGGGGAAAACACCCCAACATTCTTCCATACAATGTAACTTTTCAGCTCTGGGTTTTCTCTGCAGAGCTGGAGGCTGAAGTCTGGCTGTGCCAGTTAAAAAACATTAACAAAATTAGGAACTGCTGCTCTCCCCCCACTGGGGAGCTCCCCAATGGAATGCTTCCCTGCCCTCTCCGGCACTCAAGCCATATCTTACACATCCAGCACCCACCATCCGACTGCACAGTTCACGGTCTACACACCCAACCCAGCAACTGTTAACTTCTGTACCAGCTTGAGGAGACCACAGGGCCAACAAGTTCTGTCAATTCTCAAAGGAGTCCAAAGAACCAGGAGGTTATTTCTGGAGGGGAACAGGAACTGAAAAGCAAGGATGGGGAATTAAGAAAGTAACATCAACCTTCCCGTCCAGAGAAGACCCCAAAAAGGATCTCTGCACATATCTGTCTGCCAATCAAGGGAAACAAAGGCTTTCTGGATCTATGTATTACCAGCCTTGCCAGTCATAGTTTCCTATGAATCTTAATGAAAGCCCCCAGCTGCTATTAACACATCATCCTCCTGCCTCCACAATGAGCTAACAGCAGCACTGTTTACACAAGATGGCACCAAGGCCCAGGGCTGTCAGGGACACAAGCCATTGTCTGCCCTGGAAGCAATCTGGGCTGGGCTGAAGAGCATTAAGTCATGGAGACTTGAACCGCAAAGGCGCCAGGGCTACCAAACACACACCCCTTCTGCTCTGCCAAATTCAACACAGACACACAACTCCGATTCATTTTTTAAAGCTAGCCACAGCCAGGAGATTTGACAAGCAAATAGCTATTGTGTCTCCCTGCCTCAGGATATGAGGGGGCTGCCCCCATGTGCATGTGGTTAGAAGAGACCCACCCGGGTGTTGCTTTCAGCCCGAGGCAGAGTCTGGACCTCTGAAAACTGCAGTAAAATTAAGGGACCTTCCCTCCCTCCCATGCCATGGTGTACAGCCGTGCTACTGAGCAGAACCCCAGATTCATAGCTCTTGACCTCAGGGCAATCAAGTAACAGCCTGGGAGGGGGAAACTCCTTAGAAACATCATGTGACACCAACCCAGGTCAGGCTTTTGTCTCCTCCTCTCTCTTCCTTCTTTTTCTCATTATTTCTTCTCCGTTTATGCCTTTCCGTTACCAAGGAAACAGCTCACAAGTGATACACTGCATTCGGTAATCATCAACCTGTATCTTTGCTCACGCATTTTACACAAGAGCTGGTTGCTAGGGCACCACAAATCAGAATCCACCCCACTCAATCACCCCCACATGTGTACTGCCTGGGGGGAACATGCTACATGATCCCCTCCACTTGCACATGGGTGGGACCTGGGGACATGAGGGGCAGCCCTCTGACGGTTACATATATCATTTTATACGGCACAGTGACTTTTCCAGATGTCGGTAAAGATACTGATGAGTCACTCTGAACCAACCTGAGTAGGCCTGCCCTAATCAGGTGATGCCACAAACAAATAAACAAATAAAGAAATAAATAAGAAGAGGTCAGAGTCTCCTGTTGACCAACAAGGGAAAGGCCACTGTGGCTTCCACATCTACAGGGACCCCACATCTCAGATGCGCACAGACCCATGAAGCGCCTACCCTGTGAAGCCGAACGAAGAGGACTCAGCTAAGCTGGCCCACACGCCCAACCCACTGACATATGGATCCTGGCTGCCCCCACGGTCTCATGCTAAAGGGTTAGTCACCACCATGTGGTACCACCTGGAGGTGATGGATCTTCATGTACCACATAAGAGAACTTAGGTTATGTGACTTCCTCCTGAAGAGGACACTGGAACCCAGCCCTGACTGCTCTCTCTTTCCCGTCAGACAGCTGTGAGGTAAGACATTTCTTCCACCATACCTCCCTGCCCTGCTGTGTTAACTCACCACAGGCCACAAGCAATGCAATGGAAACTTAGGAAACTTGCGGACTTCTTCTAGTCACTGAACTCAAGCGTTTTATCACCACAATGAAAGGCTGATTAACAAACCACTAAGTTTGTGGCAATTTCCAGCACTGGACTAATGTTACAGACAAATGAATACAGAAATACAATACAACAGGAAGGCTGGTGGAGACGAAATACAGGGTCCTATGGTACCATGAAAGAGACCACTAACCCTGGCCAGGCAAGGAACATCTAGATATAAGAAATGTGATTCTCCAACCTCTCCAAATTCACCAAAGTTGGCATGATTTAAAAAAGCAGAGTTCTTACTGACCCCAGGCATGATGCACTTATGTTAACTGGGCCATGTGTTTTCTGTATCATTCAGTTCCATATTCATCTGTCCAATAACCACGCATTGATCATCAACTAGCTGCTGCTGCTGCTTCTTTTTTTTTTTTTTTCTTTTATTGAAAATAAAGTCATCACTTCAGCTTGTCTGAATAGTTGGAGAGAGAGGAGCACAGAAGTAGGCCCAAACAAGGACTTCTAGGTGATTAAAGAGATGCCTCTTGCTGACCAAAGAGGTCTTCAGTTAAGTTTTTCCCTTCATTTATTTCACTATTAGTTCTAATATCCAAGAACAATCTCAGGTAAACCTCACCCAAAGACCAAGGTGCAGAATGAACTTTATTATCATTGTTGCCAAAACACCTCTTCTGGGTGAACTCACTCACCT
This sequence comes from Phodopus roborovskii, assembly GCF_943737965.1. Classification (NCBI taxonomy): domain Eukaryota; kingdom Metazoa; phylum Chordata; class Mammalia; order Rodentia; family Cricetidae; genus Phodopus; species Phodopus roborovskii. Next base: position 39,271,675 of record NW_026126511.1, on the reverse strand, counting down.
ACAGTAAAAGATAAGCAAAAAGATGAAGAACAACCAAAACACAAAGTAACCCAGGCAACCATCGCAAACAAGTGTTTTGTAATTTTAAGTTATATGGGCTGGCTTTTTTTTTTTTTTTTTTTTTTTAACCTCTTAAGTCATTACATTGTTTACTTTTCTTTTTGCTGGAGAGATGGCTCAGTAGTTAGGAGCACTGGCTACTCTTCCAGAGGACCCAGGATCGATCCCAGGATTCACATAGTAGTTCACAACTGCCTGTAACTCCTGTTCCAGGGGATCTAACACCTTCTTCCACCTTCTTCCAGTCCTAGACACATATGTGATACACGAACATACATACAGGCAAAACACCCTGACACTTTCCTTTTATAAGCCCTGGAGTATGCTTCTAATAGTTTATATGTGCAGAGAAAGAATAATTGATACAGAAATTCTTTAAAATGTGCAGCAGAAGGGCTGGAGAGGTGGTTCGTGGGTTAAGAACACTGACTGCTCTTCCAGAGGACCGGGTTTGACTCCTAGCAGATACATGGCAGCTGTAACTCCAGTTCCAGAGGATTCAATGCCTACTTCTGGCCTCCATAGACACCAGGAATGCAACTGGTATACAGACACACCTGCAGACTGTTAGGTCTCAAACCCAAATAAGCCTCTTTTGTAGCCTGTGGCTCCTCCAAGCACTTCTCACCGCACCACCAAGCCTAAAACCCTCCCTCCCAGGGGCTGCCCCTACCCCAAGCCCGATCCCTATATATTAACTCAGTGGCTTTGGCTATCTATGCTGGTCTCCTGGTCTCTCGGTTCAGGCCACCCCTCTTGGCCATCAGCAGCTACCTTGTTCTCCCTCCTCCTCTCCCCTCTCATGGTCTGGTTTAAATTACGGGCCATGTTTAGCCTGGACTCTTCCCTCTGCCTGCTCTCTCCCTTATTCCTATAATAAAAATCTCCTCCATACTTTAGGAATAGTCATTTCCTCCTTTTTTCATTTCATTTTTTTAAATTCACAGGCAAAACAACCATACACATTAAAAAAAATAAATAAATATGTCTATCTAAAAAGAAAGTGGGGTTTGGGAATAAATAGTTGATTGTAAGTCTCCAAGTGGATGAAAAGGAAGCAATCCTGGTCCTGCCCCACCGCCCACCATTGTCTGCTTCTCCCCTGACCCTGCAAGCAGGAACTGTCACCTCCAATTCTCCTTGCCCGTCACTTTCCACCTATTGTAGCCACGTTTTTCTCCCATGGAATGAACTGGACGCACCACAGACACAGACACCATGTTCTCACAGACACCATGTTCTCCTCAGATACATCCCCTTTAGAAGCACCCAGTAAACACAGCCTGCCCAGCATCCATCCATCCATCCATCCATTGACCTGTTCACTCCAGCCATTCAGCCACTCATTCCACAGCTTTATTTCAACATCATCTTTACCCTTCAGAGAAAGCATCCACTAGGGTCCTACCACAAATCATCAATGACTCCACAAGCTGTATGACTCTTAGCTAGCTTTTGTCACTACTCAATATAATGAAATAGTGGTGTTTTATTAACTTTTTCTAGAGAGGTACAAAGAAAAGCATAATTCATACGGACACCAACCAAAGATCAAACCAACGATTTCACCGAAGTCCAGCGTTGTGCAACAATGAGTTAACTGGGCTTGCTCACAAAGCATGGATGATGGGTTACTCACACGAGTGATCCCCAAACGGCTGCACTGCCGCAGAGTCCCACCCCACCAAACATGGCAACCATCGAGCCCCACTTTCAATTGCCTTCCACTTTCTACACACTCCAGCACCTGCCCACATCACCTGGGCTGGGAGACGTAATCGATGTAGCCCTCAGGTGAGGATCTCCGCACCCTCCTACCCAAAGTCAACAGCTCCATTCCCCTAGACCTGTAATATACTGCTATAGTTACCATGGCTCCACGATAGCACCTTGTTATGCCCAGAGGAAAAGTGCTATATAAAACCTAAGGCTTAAGTGTCTTTTCCAAACTTTACCCCCTCTGTTAAGAGCCACTCTGAGGTCAGACCTGGAAGAACACACTGTTAGTTCCAATTTATTTCCAGCAGCTGAGAGGCGGGGGCAGACGGATCTGTGTGAATTCGAGGCCAGCCTGGCCTACAGAGTGAATCCAGGCGACTCAGAGGCGTTCGTGGGGCACAGACAGAATTTGTTTTTGAGTGCTGCCATCAGTTTCTTTCATCTATTCACCTCCACCAAGGGCTAGGACACTGGGCCATATGACAGGTTGTGGGCCAAATTCAGGTCACAGACCACAGAGAACTGCAGTGAGTCCCAGCAGGGTTCAAATACAATAATTGTATCTGTTGGGGCCACTGCAGCAGCTTCAGAGGTCTTGCATCTGCTTTTCAGGAAGCCTGCAATCGCCTGTAGGCACCTTCCCTTCAAAGTGCAGTGAGCTGTAGGCTAGCTGGACAGTCAGGACCAGGCCCCAGGCAGTGCCTGGATGGGAGTGGCCTCACCCAGGCCTGACAGGCCAAGGGAAGAGAAGACAGCTGTGTCAGTCAAGAGCTATGTTCCCAGACAAGTGACAGAGACAGATGCAGGTCCCCAGTGAAGGGGATCAGGAAAAACAGGAGAGTCCACCCCTCTAAAATAGTTCTTGTGTGGACATAAGAGTTCAACGCACAGCTATCAGCGATAAGAGGGGAGGCTGATCAGAGGGTTCTAACAGTGCAGGAACAGCCCCGAACCACACATCCAATGACAGAGGCAGACTCTGACTTGGATGTTAGCCACCAAGCCCATTACTCACACAGCCAAGATGGTTTTACACCCTGTGTATGGTCACAAGAAGAAAAGGACGCCAGCCAGAGAAAGACAAGGAGACTCGGGCTCTTAGCACCTCTTCACTCCAGGAAGGGCTCTCACATCATTCACAGCTCTAGAAAGTTCCATTGGCTTTGGCAATGGCGTAACCAGTCTACTTTGTGGAAGTGCGGTTTACACAACTAGCTCTTCTCCAGTGACTGAGTACAAAAGGCAACGTGTGGAAGTCCAACATGCTGTCACTGCCACCTGAGTCTCCCTGGCAGTTCTGTTAATGTACAAGGCTGCAAACACCACGGACAACTAACTGTTCGCTGCACACAGGCCCTCAACAGGAACCCTCTGCTGATCATGACACAAATGGGTATGTAGCTAAAGCCCAGAAATTAGCTGGCACGGAACAGTCACTTAAACCTGTGGGGGCACATATGGTAACCGCCACCTAGTGTCACCACCAAGATGCGCAGGCAGTTAAATACATACGTTTTGATCACCCAGATTCCCATACATTGTCATATTATTTTAAAATATAAGAAAGTTCCTTTTTATAAGAGCTTTGTATTTATTAGTTACTTTATATGTATGGATGTTTTGTCTGCAAGTATGTCTGTGTGCCACACGCGTGTCGGTACCCATGGAAGCCAGAAGAGGGCACCAGATCTCCTGGCACTGGAGTTGTATGTGGTTATGAACCACAGCATAGGTGCTGAGAACCAAATCTGAGTCTCTAGAACACCTAGTGCTCTTAACCACTCACCCTCTCTCCAGGCCTGGGCAGGGCTTTTTGTATAGAGAACTACCCCAATGGCAGGGCTCTAGGGTGGCCCTAGGGCCAAGCAGCCACCAGTGAAAAAGCAACATGCCATTTACTTCCGCACTAAGAAAAGCAAGAAGAGGGGATAAGATGCGAAGCTGGCCAACTGGAGGAGACTAACAAAGCCACAAGCAAACCATGACACCAGAGCTCCTCCCCTCTTAAACTGTGGCATTTCTCCACTACAGAAAAGTAGGAAGTAATCACCTCTAAAGATAAACGAGAATGGGGCGTTAGCTCAGTTGGCCAAGTACCTGCCACTCGAGAAGGAGGAACTGAGCTCAAAGCACCAGCATACACTCAGCAAAGTCGGACATGGTCACGTATTCACATAATGCTAGAGCTAAAGACAGGCAAATCCCAGGAGCGCACTAGCAAGCCAGCCCAGGCAGCCCGTGAGCTCCAGGTCCAGTGAGAGACCTTTGTATCAATATGACGTGGAGAATGACTCAACTGCATCACATATGCACAGGACTTGAACACAGGTATGTACACACACAAAATAAAGCCATGCACTGCATACTCTCTCTCCAATGAATACATAAGAGAGCCTGCGGCTGCTATGCAAGTTTACTCACTTCCACACATCTTCGTTTATGAGTGTTATTTATTTTGAAAATTCATGGATTGTACTACCCCTACTAGAACATGCCATCTAAACTCGTGATTCCAACAACCGAACTATTACTAACTGAAAAACATCGCCAGTATCTAGCCCTGTGCCAGGCATGGAGAGACTCAAGAATGAAACGTGGTGCTTCTCCCACACCAGGAAGGCATCCCCTGGAGCAGAAGCTCCGGTTTAGTATGGATGCCTCCTCTTATCAGCCCTGTGACCCTGAGATAATTATTTAAACACAGCCTTTGGAAACCTGGGAACCTCTTGCACCAGAGCAAGGGTCACTCACGTGAGATGCAGGCTATGTTCCATCCATAGCCTCAGGAAGCCCTTCCCCTCCCATCAAGGAGTTGCCAGAGCCAGCGTAGTAGCCAAACTGAATTTTGAATCTGCTTCTTCATGTATTACCTATGGGATGCTGGGCCTTGCTCTCTGAATCTCAAGGAAATGGGAATCGGCGTGTACCTGCTTCCTAAGATTGCTTGGGAAGCGAAATACGAAAAGAGCATGCAGTGCAGAGTGTGATATCTGACTCAAATAAAGCCATTATTGCTGTTATGGTCATGATTACTAACTGGAGAAGAGACAAGAAGTTGAAGCCCAGTCATAAAATCACCATAACTGCCCAGTAGAGCAAGCAAGATGGAGATGAGCAGGCCAGAAGCGAGCTGGAGACAGGACTGGGGTATCACAAAGGAGGTGATTGACTGGGAAGGAAAAAACTTCAGGGTTTTTGTGTTTCTGCTCTCTTTTATTTGGCAAATACAGTAAGATCAGAAAGGGTATGATCAAATATAAAGTGAAGGCCTTGAACTGGGGATATACAAAGACATTCATAAGAAAGCTGCTGGAGCCTTGGAGGCTCTTGAGGAAGACCTCATGGGAGAGCCCAGGAGGATAAGTAGGGTGGCGCCAGATTCCAGAGGCCCTAGAGACCTGCTGGCAAGCAGCTGCGCCTGGGTGGGCCAGCAGGGGAGAACCAGGGAGGGGGTGGCAGGCACTGTGCAGGATCACAGCTGTGCCTTAGAAGTTGGAAAGGGACAGGCCACATGGTCCCAGGGCAATGAGATCCAACCAGCACTCCATTTTCCCCAGCAAAGAGCGGTTCGCAATGCTGGTGAGAACGGTAGTTCAGGTTTCAGACTCAGACAACTGGGCTACAAACCCTGACTCCCTGCCCCCACCGCTGCATGATCTTGACAAGCTGCTTAGCATCTATAAGCCCTGCTGTCATAACATAAATGATACCTGTGTATAGGCTGAAAGGGGTTGGCTAGCCTGCAGCATGTGGCAGTCACAAAAGGCAGGACAATGCTCTTCTACCTTCCTCTGTCAGCTAACTGCATCCCAGCTAACTGCATGTCGCACTAAGCTAGCTCAGCACTAGTTTGTTCTTTATTCTTGCATGAAGACAGTGTTGATGAGCTACTTTACCATAAAGAAATGAAAACAGAAAGGCCAGGCTGCCATAGGTAGGAATCAATTGGCAAAGCTCTGGCTGTCCTAAGACAGCTTGTCGTCTGGGAATGGGCCAAGGGTGGGGTGGAGGGCTGAGAATGCATGAAAATGATCTGCTTTCTAAGTGCGAGAACACACACAGACATGTGCTTTTTGTCTACTTTAGGAAGACATGATCTCCAATATAGTAAAACGCACTCACTTGCAGTATGGAGTGCTGACAAATGCATTCACCTGTGTACTGGCTGTTCCAATCAACAGACACATTCTCTTAGCAGACACAGGGGTGCATGCCTCTAACCCTAGCACTTGGCAGGCTGAGGCAGGAGAGACACAAGTTCAAGGCCAGTGTGGATGACATGAGGGAACCTTTTCTCAAGAACCGCAGCAAAAGCAGCCAAGACAAAAAACGGCTGCAAGGAACCGCCTCCTGACCCAGCTCTAGTCTGTTTTGTCCCTAAGTCTGCCTTGTTACCATTATTCAAATCACGTCTATATGACTACATGCACCTTTTGATGTGTTCGGTATCTCACGATTTTTTTTTAACTAATGCTATATTTTGCTAGTCAAAATTAGTAACAAATGCCAAGCGCCTTATCAAAAGGATTTCTTGGCATGGAAGCTAAGAAGAAAAACCAGCCAAGGGCTGTTCATCCCTTAAAGGACAGCAGTCCAGGCAGCTGGCAAAGATGACTGGGACACACTATGCTTAGAAGTGTGTCACGCAGGCAAGATGACTCAAGGGCTAAGGACACTTGCTGAGTTTGATCCCCACCCTGCACCCCTGCCCTAGACCCACATGGAAGGACAGAACTGCCACCTGCAGGTTGTTCTCTGACCTCTACACCTGCACCATGATGGATGCACACCCACACATATACACAAAAATAAGTAAATGAAAAAAAAGAAAGAAAGAAAGATGGTGTCTACCACCTACCAGGTCCCATGTGCATGAAGAATAACTACGGAACTTAGGTTTTAATAGTAACTAGGCCAGAGCAAGTGGTGTGAGCCAATCATCAAGTTAACCTGGTCTCAGGAGCATCCCTGGAGATACCCTCTGATGACATCTACAGTGGCCAGATGTTCTCACAGAAAGTGAAAGACCTAGCAAAAATGGAAGTCCTTCCTTGATCCAGAGGTGCTGGAGCTTGTCCAAACCAGTCTATTATGTGGTAGTAAAAGATTACAAACAGGGCTGGGGAGATGGTTCAGCCAGTAAGATGCTTGTCCTGCATCCAATCCCCAGCATACACATAAAAGTGCTGCACTCGTTGGCATGCTTTTATAATCCTAGCACTAGGGAGGTGGAGATAGGTGGATCCTGGGGCTCACTGGCCAGCCAGCCCAGTCTAATCAGCAAGCTCCAGGCCAACACTGTCTCAAAAGTAAAAAGTGGACAGCAACTGAGTAATGCCTAAGACTGTCCTCTGGCTTCCACACAGATGTGTGCGCACGCACACACCTGCAGGAGTGTATGTGCACGGACACGCACACCAAGACTACAAGCTGTCTTCTACTCAAGGAGAGAAGGGGCCCAAGACCCAGAGTCACCACAAAAAAAAAAAAAAAAAAAAAAAAAAAAAAATTGCACAGGACACACAAAGCCACTTCAGAAATTCTAGAAAGGCCTGATTGTGGATTACACACACAATCCTAGTCATTGGCGCTAGCCAGGGACAGGCAGAAAGGGTTAAACACTGTGGGAGAAAAGCTATCCAGTCTCCATTAACATACCAATTCAAGAAAGCACTCAGAGTGGGTACCAGGCTGGGACAAAAGTGAGTTTCACAAAATGCATCATATTCAGTGTATTCCAATTCATAAACATACAGGTTATGCCCATAATAGTGTGACAGGGTAAGACAGCACACAGGTCCCTCCGTCTTATATTCCTGCCGAGGCCACTGCAGGTTTCATAAGCATTTGACCTTTCTGGTGGAGAACCCTGTAGAAAATTACCCAACTCAATTCTAGGACCCCGAGGTCAAGATGCCCCAGCTAGCTTAGCTTCTGTTAAAGGGCCTGCCTGTTCAGGACCCCCTCCAGCTAACTGCTAATCTTCTGTGAAACTGCCTGATTGTGAGAGCCTCCCCTACAGCTGCTAAACCTGTGACTGACAGGAGGTGGGCTTTGCCTTTAAAAGCCCCAGGTCTAACCACTCAGGGATACAGTTAGGCTAGAATATCTGAATGTAGTCTCAGGCAGCTGGAATACAGACTTTCAATTGTCTGTAAACTGTGTCTGAGTGCTCATCAAGATGGGTTCCCTGTAACAGCACCCTGTACTCCACAGTACCATAAAGCATTATCCAAACCACAGCTAAAATGATAATTAATTTGGATTTATCCCGGCTTTCTAAACACACACACACACTCACACACACAGGCCTACTTTAAACTGCATGCCCGGATTACCATCCATTTCTTTGAGGGAACTATGCAAAGAGAGAAAGATGCCTTCTTTTAAATTAGATTCAAACTGTAACCCAACAAAATGGTGGTAGGGTTTTTGCAGTGCTGGGGGAAATCAATCCCCAGGGACTTCTTCATATTAGCACTCACCCACTGAGCTATACACCCTGCCCACTTAGAAGGTCTCCTTATGTCTTCGGGGCATTGTGGTAGTCTGAACCACACACGGCAAGAATACCACTGAGCTACATCTCCAAACCTTTTTGCTACTTTCTATTTTTGCTACTTATCAGCCCAGGCTGGCTTGGAAACTGACTCTATGCCAAAGGCTGGTCTTCAATTAGCAATGTTCCTGTCCCAACCTCCCCAGTGGCTGAGACAGCAGGCCTATCCTGCTGGGCCTGGCTCCACACTTTCAAGATTTTAAGGGCCACCATGTAATGAATAAGACACACTTTAACAAATCCAACCAGTGATCCTTGTTAGCTAAAAAGACAACTTTCAGAAAGTAGGTATTTGTAATGTTTCAGACCCTGAACTCCTTGGTCTCTGACCAAACTGATATTTGCTCATTTCTCATTAGAGAGATTAAAATCTAGTAAGATGTCAATAAAAGGGCCAAGAGGGCTACAGTTTATACAGCCTAGTAGGAAACATTAATACTCAAGAAATAATAAATGTATATCTACACTTTTATTGTCTCGTCCTTTATTAAACCATTACAGTTGGAGGTTTATAACACGTATCTTTCTTTTTAAAAAGTAACCTTACTTCTTTTAGAATTCATTCCTTGCCAAAGGAGTTAATAGCTGGCATGACACACGGGGAAGTCTCTGGCTAGGCTCTCCACAGCTTGCACCTGGTCCCTCTACACACTGCCTCAGAATGGTATAAGATGTCACACGGGTTAGGAATCAGTGTCATAGTCTGGGATGGACTCCAGCATCTCTACTACCCAAGGACCATCTGTCCCAATGCCCCAGGTTTGAGTCTCATCTCCTCTCATGCCTCCCTCTCACCCAATCCTCCAGTGCCACCAAAGCAGAGGATGCTCTGGGGCTTCTTCAGGAGCTGAGCCCCAGCTGGGTACCACCTTTTCTTGTTCACAGTGTACTTGGACCACCTGCCTTCCCTTCTCAGAAACAAAGATGGCGGGTTTCTCAAAGGTGACCTGGGAGCCTAGTGGAATCCATGCTGAGGGTCCTGGACCCGTGAGTGATACCACTTAACACAAAGTGCCCTCCCTATGCCTTTCCATAACAACATCTTGGGAGGGGAGTTAATGAAATGGATTTTGATTAAAGTTCAATGAAAATGCAAAACAGTAGGAAGAAAACAGATTGGAGTCTTGATATTGAGGTTAGCCAAGTACTCCCAGACTCTGCTGTCCTCCCCACCACCTCAATTCCTCAGGCAGAAGAGCTGAGTGCTACTTCCTGCTCCTCAATATATTGTATGGCTCAGGAATGCAGCCCCAACATGGACAGAACCCAGGGCTCATTCTTCACTATCAACTCACTTCCCTCAGGGTACCTTTGTCAAATCAGATGGAAGACCACTGTCAAGCTACGGACTGAATGGGGGGCGGGGCGCACACACACAAAAGCCCAGACTGTAGCAGACTAGCAGCGTAACCCAAGAAAAACATTTCACCATCTGTTTCGCCTACATTTGGAATGACACTACCAATTCTATCTTTCCACGTCTGACAGGAGAGTAGAAACATCACCCCCACACACTGCCAGCTCACACACCCAGCCTTTCGGGGTACTGAGATTGCTTTGCTAATGTCTCAAGATTTCTAGGAAGCGAATCTTTCAGTGCCTTGTAAAAGTGAGTGTCTTCTGTAAAGATGCCTCATAATGGCAGATTTTGTGCCCAGTGTTGATCTACGAGACTCACCCAAACCATCATTTCCTCTTCACAGTAACCCTAGAATCACCATGCTCCTTTCCCACGGGGGAAACTGAGGCACAGAGAATGAAATGCTATTTCCTTTGGAGCTGGATGAAGTCCTAGCAGCTTGAGCTCTCTGGCACGTGGCCAATGACAGGCTGGCACTTTACAAGCACTGCCTTGATTGATGGAAACCTAGGCCCGTCTCTATGGGACCTAGGCTTCTGTTGGTCACCCACCCTAAGCCAAATCTGTTGAGTTCCAGTGTGTCCCTTCTGAATCTACACAGGACCCAGGCAGGAAAGGGCATTTCTTTTTAACAAATTACAAATATCAGCTTTAAAGACATTTTTTAAAACTTCTCTCCAGTTCTAAAACAACGTATGATTTGTAAGATAACATATTAAAAATCAGGGACGCACCCATGAGAGCACACCCCTGCAATCACTTAAGAATATAGTGAGTGAGCTTGAAGACATTCTGTACCGCTTACTAAGACCTGATTATAAATGAATAAATAAATAGGGAAGTATATGCATCTAGGACATCTTGTACCCAGCGGCCTCTCTGAGTGCCAGAGCCAACTCAAGGCACCCCTGACTTGTAGCAGTCTTAGCTGCCACATCAGTGTGGAGGAACAACCAGCTTAGGCCCACTGATGGAGGACCTAGCTGTGGGGTGGAGATCCTCTAGGGTATCCTGGGGATGTCGAGGAGAAAAGAAACACCTTCCAGAGGCAAGGACCTGGTTTACAGGTGGATGGTCATGTCTCAAGACTCAGAGTATCACTCCAAAACTGTGGCTGTGTGTCCAAAAGACACAATGAGTCAATAAAGTGTTGTCCGCCAAGCATGTAGACCAAAGCTCACTCCTCAGAACCACATAAAAAGCCAGGGGCCGGTTTGTAATCCCAGTGTTGGGCAAAGTGGAGTTAGGAGGAAATGTGGGGCTTGCTGACTACCCAGTCTAGCCTAACCATTGAGCTCCAGGACAGAGAGAGAATGTGCCTTCAAAACAAGATAATGAACAGCTCCTAAGGAACTACACTCAAAGCTGACACCTGTCCTCCACACAGGCAGGCTTGCATGCACACACACACACACACACACACACACACACACACACACACACAGCTGCATACACACATTCTCATACACACCCATATATGAAAGAAAAAAACGAAGAAAGAATTCATCATTAACACAAAGGCCTACATTCACTAGGAATAAAGGGACATCCCTGGGTTGGCAAGGGAACTAAAATCATTCTTTTCACTGGAAGAGAATTTCACCTGGAAGAGAAATTCTAAATCACAGAAGAACATTGTGGCCTACAGTTTGTGAACCAGGGCTTTCCCAACAGGCCTGTGAAGTGCTTGGAAGCCAATTCATAAGGGGCCTGCAAGTTCCCCAAACCACAGGCAGTAAAATCCTGAACTAACATGCTTAATCCAGAACTACTGTTGGGCTTATGACATTCTCTCTAGCTTTGGACCAGACGTCATTAAAGGTTTCAGAGCATTTTCTGATTCTTGGGGGGGGGGGGGGTGTGGACTGACACAAGGCTGGCCTATCTGAGAGTGATCTGAGACCTTTACAGAGAAAGGGACAGAAGTCTCCCCTGTATTCCAGCCTGCGGCAACAGCTCTTTCACACAGGGCAATGAAAAGCTAACTTGGCTCAGGAACCCATCACTCTTGCTACGTGACTTTGGGCCAAATGAGAGAATCCACTGGGACTCACAGTCCTCAACACTACTGGCAGGGAGATAGGACGGAATGGTTTCTACCTTTCTATACTGGCTCTTCTGAAGGCAACAGGAAGGCTTGGCCAAGAGTGACTAAGCCCCGCCCATGCTTAAAGCAAAACACCTGGCAAGCACTAAACAAAGACCACATATAAAGCAGTCTCTGGCCCCAGGGTACTGGTTGGTAACCACCCTTAGCACAACTCTACTAGGTAATATTAGTCTCATTCCACAGGTAAAGAAAGCAGTGGTCAGGATTTATCTGACCTAAGGTTTCCTGGAACAAAAATAAGACCTGGACTCAAGTCTTAAAAACCTAAAGAGAAGCATTTTTAACTACTGAGCTATCCTGATAAGAACTCTTTTAGCTAAGGGTTTAAAGTCTTCATAGGCAAGTTAACACTTGTTAATGAGAACACTCATATTGCATGGGAAATAAGATTTACACTCTATGATGTTTATTTGGGATCCCACCAAGATGCTCTCTGCAACCTGACCAAGAAGTAAGACAGCGACCCCAGACCTAGCTTCCTCTGACATTCGTGCACCTGTGCCCACGCCCCAATGGGTGTGGTCAGTGCACCAGGTGTGGGCGAGGTGGTTATCTCACTACAATTCCCCTTTTAGTCTAAAGATGTAGGCTTGATACAAGACTATATACAAATACAGCAAATATCAAGTCTGCTCTAGGAGAAGAAAAATGTAAGAACATACATACTTAAGACCTATTGCCAGTGAGGTAACAAGAGCAAATGCAAACGGCAAGAACTACATATCCAGTCCTAGGGCAAAGGCATAACAGATCACTGTAGAGTTGTCCTATTTTGAAAAGTTTAAGTCTTGTGCCTAATATTTCTATTTAGGAAGAGAGAGTAATAATTGTGACAGTCTAATCTTAAATCTCATCAAAGACATAAGAAAAAGGATATAATACTAGGGTAGATAGGAAATGCAGTCAAACAACTTCCAAAAGGTGCAGTGAAGACAGAAACAGCAGGCTATCTGGACAGTCACCTAAAGTCTCAAAGCAGCGTAGGGGCAGCCAACTTTGGCTAAGGTCTAGAATCTGACTGACCAACACAGAAGCAGGGAGGTAGAAAGGCTGTCTTACCCTAACTTGGCAAGGTTCAGAGCCTTCAATGTTTGTCTCCTATAAGCATAGTAGGACACCATGTCCAAAGTCAGTGGTCAAGGTGGGGCAGTTCTTTGCCCAAGAGGCCATAACTGAGGAGGGGATGGACTCCAGGAGTGACATCAGTACCCAGCATACTCTCAGGAATAGCTCGGTGCTGTCAGGAGCAATAGTGTCTCATGTCAACAGAGTACTAATATTAAAACATTTAAATGTCATATCCTGTAGGTCTATGAAGTGTTTGAAGATAAAAATCTATGCCTGACTAATCTCATAGGTATAAGAAATATGGATGGGTGAAAATATCTCTAATTCTTGGGGACCTAGTTGCACAATGGCAGAAGCTTCCCAAACTAATTCAGCAAGGTTAGGGACTTCAAAAAAATGTAACTATATACATATATATCTTTCTCACTAACAGAGATAGAGCTGAAATGTCTTGACTAGAGGTAAAACTGTAAAGTGCAAAATGATAAAAAAAAATCCTTAAAAAGAAATGTTTAAATTAAAAAACACTATTTTAATAAATTTAAAATATAGTAGGAATGAAGACACCCAATGTGGACGTCTGGCAGGCATACACACACACACACACACACACACACACACACACACAGGCAAAAAAAAAAAACACAAGCTGACTAGTTTTTATTTTCTCGTTTCTTTTATTAGTATATATTCCTTGTACAAAATAATGGGCATCACCACACTGTATATAAAAATCCTGTGCTTTGATCTTATTCAAACCTCCAGCCCTCTCTGTGGGCCCCTCCCCTTTCTCAAACAGTCCCCTCTACTTTCAAGTGATTTTTTAAAAAAGTCTAGATTCCAGATATGAGAGGAAAGCAAGCATTATTTATCTTTTTGAGCCAGATTTATTTTGCTTAATATGATCTCCAGTTCCACCCACTTTCCTGCAAATGACATCTTGTCCTTCTTGGTGGGTGGGTATGACACCATTGTGCGTATCTGTCACTTTTTAAAATCTACGGATGGATGCCTAAGCTGACTGACAACTTGGCTCTCATGAAAAGTGTTGCTATGAACGCAGGTGTGCGGTATTGCACACTCATGTGAACTCCTTGAAGTGTAAATCTGAGACGGGTACAGCTAGATCCATGCTAGTTCCAGTTCGTGGTTTTTAAATATTATTTTTATACAGTGTATATGTATGTAGCTATGCCTGAGTGTACATATGTGCTCCACAGTTCTGCAGGAGCCCGGGGAGGTCAAAAGAGGAGTTGGATACCCTGGAACTGTAATTACAAGACAGCTGTGAGCCACCATGGAATCTTGGGAACAAAACCTAGGTCCTCTCTTAACCACTGAGCCATCTCTCCAGCCCCCTATTTCTTGTTTTTTGAGGAACCTCCACAATGATTCCCATAGTGGCCACACTAATTTACATTCTGACCAACAGTGTGTGAATAAGGGTTCCCATTTCCCCAAAGCTCCCCAAGCATTTGCTGTTTGATTTCTTGTTCCATAAGAGGTCTCATTATGTAGCTTAAGCTGGCCCAAAATGTGCGGGTGTAGCCCAAGCTAGGCTCAAATGTATGAGCCTCCTGACACAGCCTCCCCGAGTGCAGAAATTACAGGCATGTGCCACCACACCAGGATTTTATTTACCAGTTTCTTTATCTGCTATTTGGTTACGTAAAGTTTTGCTAGACTCTTCCGGAATTCCTTATAAGTCACTTGATGTCAGATAAAGCTATCACAGGGAAAATGTAAGATTAACTAAATATGCACATGTATAGGACAACCTCGTGGTAAATCCTAGATAACAGATGGCAGTGCAGAGTCCCAGGGCAGAAAGGAGAAGTCAGATGAGCACTAGAGTCTGTCTCACTATTCTGGTGGTAGACCTGTAACGCACACACAGGAAAATCAGGAAAGTCCCTAAGAGCCACTCTCGTGAGCCAGTGCAGGAAGAAGCTTAAACCTGGGTAAAGCAGCACACTTCTGCTTTTCCTGAGGAGGAAACAGCCCAAGTCCAAGATGGGCAGCTGAAAACATAGCTAGTTCTCAACTCTATGTACAGGGTGCATGTCAATCAATGCACGCCTATACTAACATGTCATTTCCAAAATAGGCAAAGTAGAACATAAAAAACAGTAACTAATGGGGGCTAGAGGGATGGCTCAGCAGATAGGAGCACTTGTTACTCTTACAGAGAACCAGAGCTTGGTTTCCAGCTACCACACTGGGCTCAAGATGTCTTGTAACAATGCCTTCTACCGGCCTTCCTGGGCACCTGAACTTGCACTCACACACACACACACACACACACACACACACGTGTAATTAAATGTACTGAGATAAATGTGGTCTCTGTGAGGTGTGTGTATATACATACTCACGCAGGCACATATGTATGTTTGTGTTTGCAAGTGTAGAAGCCAGAGGACAACCCCAGGTACTATTCCACTCCATTCCTTTTTCAAGATACAGTCTCTCACTGGCCTGGAACTCACCAAGCAGCCTAGACTGTCTGGCCATGGAGCATCAGGAATCCAACGGACTGTCTTTGCCTCCCCAGAGCTGGGATAAAGACCACCACCCTACCAGGCCTTTTCTAACCCAGGATCTAGGAATCAAACTTGAGCCCTCACAAGTACTTCACCAATTGAGCCATCTCCCCAATCTCATCCTTTCAGGCACACACACACACACACACACACACACACACACACACTCATGAGCATGCGCATGCACACGCAAACACACAAGTAAAATACTCACCCTTCTAGTGCTGATGTAAGATGACATGGCAGCCATTTGATGGGACAAAGTGAGATGAGAGATAAAGGTACCCTGATGATGAGTTACACTACTTCATAATGGGTACCAGAACACAAGACTGCTATACTGCATCAGCTGACCAGATATCCAAAAGGACTACTCAGTGAGTAATAGTTTGGTAGCATAAAGAACATAAGTACATTTGGCAGAGGGGTGACTCATATGCTGGCCAGGAGGAAGTAGAAGGAAGTTTAATTCCATCATGCCCCTCAGAAAACTTCTGATTTGTTTATTTCTGGAATTTTCTGTTTAATAAGTTTGGATAACAGCTGACTAAAGATAATGGAAACCATGGAAGCAAAGTCACTATGAGGGAAGGCTACTATATCCAAAGAAGAAAAAAAGTGAAATACAAAATGCATGAGGAAATGACATAACTACATCTTGGAGTGGCATGTGATTAGTGAATTGTTCACTAAGAGGCTGGGGGAGGGGGTGCAGCTTGCTTTGGGCAGGCCAGGAACTGCACGGAATATGAATTGGTCATGCACAATTCCACGGGGCAGGGAAGGGTGGAGCCATGTGACTGACGACATGGGAAAGCAAAATAAAAACAGTCTAGAAGAGGCAAGGCAGGCCATCTATTGATGGTGCAACCTTGAATTGTCAACTGTTGCCTTCAGAGATAAGTAAGTTAAACCAAGCTAGACTGCTGCACCAGATCAGGCATACTGAAGCTGTGCGTCTCACCATACCACATAAGCACCAAAAATTCGGAAGAGTATCTGTGGAGAGCAGAACAGGGCAAACGTACAGTGTCCCCGGGTCTGCTGTCACATGGGTCGAGGCCACATGGGAAGCCAGGGGATTAGACAAGAGGAGACCAGTGATGACAACTCTTCAGAGCTAATGGGAGCTCCATGCCCAGGCCATCTCCTAGTCTCTCCAGGGCCCGTGCAGCAGAGGGAAGAAAGGAACCCTGCGGGAAAGGCCAGCCTCAAGAAAGACTCCCACGATCCACACTACCTACTCCAAAATGACCTAAAGCAGTCAAGGCTCCAAGTCAAGGAAGCTTGCCTGCCTCAGCCAAAATTATGTTGATTGCAAAATAATTATTTCTAATTAAGAAAAAAAGTCCAACACTGGGAAGCAGAAGCAGGGGGAATCACAATTGATGGCCAGTCTGGACCACATATCAAGTTCAAGGCTACAGAGAGAGCTCAAGGCTGGCCGAGCTACTTAGGGAGACCCTGTCTTAAGAAAGAGGGGAAGCAAGAAAAGAAGAGAGGAGGACAGAGGGACACGAGGAGGGGAAGAGGGGGAGACAGGGGGCAGGGAGGGGGGAGAACATGTCTGCTGTGAAAATCAGCATTGTTATTGTTTTTGTCTTTGCCCCACCCCCACCCCAGGTCTATACCCTCCTCATTTAGCCAGTATGGGAGAATACAGCTGAGGCAAACTGAGAACACACAGAGCTCTTATCAAATGATAAAATACATTTCCTGGCCCAGCAGTCAAGAACATTTGTTCCTACAGAAGACTCAAACTCATTTCCCAGGATCCACATGGTGTCTCACAACAATTCTAACTACAGTTCGAAGGACTGGACTCCTTTTTCTGACCTCCACGGGCACCAGGCACACACTTGGTACACAGACATATATTCTGTGTTTAAAAATATAAAACACAGAATCTCCCTTCTCTTCCAATCCCAGAATATGCCAAAGCAGTCCAATGGTCACAACTGTCAACTTTCTGTTCATGTAAACATCTCCCTTTGTTTTCAGTTGCTTCACGATTTCCAAGTGCATTATTTCTTCCTGCAGTGTGCGGAAGCAGGCCTCGGACTCTCAAAATCAGAGGAAGAATGACACAGGTGGACCTCAGGCTTCAGTCTACTCTGACAGACCCAGTTTTCCTAAACCAAGTCTAACTTAGAATTCTGACCTTTCCCCCCCTTTTCTTTCTTGCAGTCCGTTTTTGTTTTTATTTTGTTGAACAATTCCCATCACTTATAATTAAAAAGAAAACAAACAAACAAACAAAAACCTACCATAGGAAAGTTCTGGCACAAACAGAAACATCGGAGCTGGGGAGATGGTTCTGTCAGTAATGTGCCTGTCATGCAAGCTTGAGGACCAGAGCTCAGCTCCCCAACCCCCACTTAAAGACCTGGCAGCAGGAGGCCAGGGATTGAGCTCAGACTAAGTGAGTGACCTTTCTCAAAAGGTGGAGTGCTACAGAAGAAAGCAGGACACCCTCCTCCTTGGATGCCACATGCATGTCCATACTCAAATATGCACGAACACACGTGTACATACACACACACACACACACACACACACACACACACACACACACACGCACAAATGAACAGTTTTCCCACAACACAACAATAGCAACTGACAGGAGCTAGGCTCCCCATGAGCTGTGCTATCTTGCTAAATAAAGTACTCAGTTAGGGATTAAGATTTTATGGCTTTCAGACTGTTGTTGTTTTTGTTAGTATTATTTTTCAGGCGGGGCCTCGTTCTAGGGCCCAGGCTGACCTCAACCCCTGATAACAGGTGTGTGAGACCAGTCAGCTATTAAAAATTGTATAATATATTATGACTTTATAACTTGGCCACTGGTTACCACCAAATCCCTGTAATGCAAACCACTGACAGGGTCACGAAGGGTTTGTGAACGGCTAAGCTACCAAACCCAAGGGTAGGACCTCTCTAAAACGAAATACAATGTTCCACAGTGATGGGAGAGGTCATTCTGTATGTTTCTCATACTGGTTAATAATAAAGCACTGTTGGCCAATAGGAAAGGAAGATAGGAGGGACTAGGAGACAAGGAGGAAATAGGAAGTAATAAAGAGGAGTCAAGATGGAGAGTCTGGAGAAAGCAGAATGCTGGCCGGCTCCCCGGTAAGAGAAATACATAGATCAACAGAAATGGGTTAATAATTAAGGCAGAGCTAGCCGATAAGAAACAAGTAACCGGGCCAACAGTATTGTATCAAATACAGAGTCTCTATGTATTATTTGGGATGGGTGGCACGGCAGCAGGACAAGACCGGGCGGCGGCAGGCGGAAAACCCATACTCGTTACACCACAGAGCCACATAAAATGTTAAAATGGGTAAGCAGCTCAAGAGTGTGTCTTAACTGATGCAGTCACTTCTGCCATTGAATTCACTGAGTCTCTGCAGAAGCATGGGGGGGGGGAGGTCAACAACAGAGACAGGAACAGGAAGTAAACACTGCTCGAAGGGTTTTATATGAAAGACTCTTGCTATATATGGAAGACAGGACATGGGGATAGAAAAGCACACTTGAAAGGGGGTAAATTTCAGTTTGATCAAGCAACGATCAAGATGAGCACAGTAGAGAAGTCTCGGCAAGCAAGGAATGGACTCCAAAAGGCGTCTATCTAACCTTTCAATAGTGACAGCACAGAATCACTAACCAATAAGGTAGAAAAGTTTACCTTGCTTCAGCAACTCAGAAATTCTCTTAGGCAACACTTGAAAAGTCTCCAATGGCTGAATGTGATGGAAATGTTGACCTATCATGAACCAGCAAAAAATTAAAGAAAATGTTATGAGGACTCACAAAATCTCCAACAGATTCAGTTCAAAGGCCAAGATTATCAGCGCTGGACTGTTCCTTGATGGCATCCAGGTCTGTACTCATATGTTATTATTTTGGAAGCATGTGTATGCCACCGGCTCTTCAATAAAGCAGGCTAACATGCATGTTGGTAGAGACCTTTTGGCCATACCACAGGGAAGAGCACATGTGGGTGTGATTCAGATCCCCCATGTGAACTGAATCACAGTGCATTAAACACTCTAAGAGCACAGGTCCTCTGTGCCTTGACGAGGAAGGAATTAATCAGCAGCAGTAGAAACTATGAACAGGAAGAGAAAGGCTATAGCTAGTGGCCCCTGAATGGGTGCCTACACAAACAATGAACAAACACATTAAGATGACTCCATGAGCACAGGGGAATATTTAACAGAAAGCGGACAATTTAACAGTCGCTACGCCACCAACCAATCAACCCTAATTAAATTCAGGGGAGTCACACACAAAAAGTCATGGGACTAGAAGGGGGACTCATTGGCAAGGAGGGGGTCCAGCCAGAGCTCACAGAATCTGCCTGCCTCTGCCTCCTGAGTGGTGGGCTTAAAAGTGTGAACCACCACACCTGCCATAAGAACACAAGTTTTAAGAAAACACATGCGGCCAGACGCTTGAAAGAAAAAGAAAATGGGATTTCAAATGCTTCACTATATTTAACAGTGGAAAATCTTCATGGCCAAATTTATGGGACAGAGCATGTTATCAAAAACAGATTTCATTATCAAGCTCTGTATGGATTCCAATGGCTCTGTGGCTACGGGGTGGGAGTGGGATTAGACAAGTCATCCTGTAGCAGATAGGCCTGCCCGCGGGGCCTTGAATCTTCAGACACTGAAGAGAGCTAGGGTCAAGCAGGAGAGGATGGCAGCCCCACCAGATGACAAAGCCCAGGCCTCAGCGGTTTCCCAGAGTCCACAAACAACAGAGCCCAAAGGCTCTGTGACTGACTCCCACTGTTGGGTAGGAGCAGGGTGTAACCAGGGGGCAGGCCTAAATACTGTCTCCTCTTTTAATGACAGGTTCTTCCTCCCCATCCTAGATTCCAACCATGGGCACATTCACCCTGCATGGGCATCCTACCTCTGTGGCAGAAGCCTTCTAACCTCTGAAGGCCACATACAGTGCCTGGTGCTGTCTGGGTCTTCACTTGGCCTGTGGGGCTCCGGTGCCTTCCTGCAACTTCTACCTTGCTTTTCGCACCATACATTTCCCAGCTCCACTCCCCACTCAAACACAGAATTACACTTTGGGAGGGGCGTGGGGGGGAACAGCACAATGCTAGAGCACTGGCGTAGAATGCTCCAGGCCCTGAACCGTTCATTCAACCTAGTGTCTTATACATGCTGGCAACACCCTTCCACCTAGTGATAGCCTAAGCCCTTTTTACTTTCAGTTTTGAGACAAGACCTTACTAAGTTCCCAGGGGCTGGTCTTAAACTCACATTGCAGATCAGGCACCTGGCATATCTCTGGGTAGCTGGGGTCACAAGCCAGTTCCATCAGGCCCAGCCTTAATGAGTATTTTCATGACATGTGGCTAGACAGACAAGCTCTCCATTTCCCATTTAGTCTTTGTAAGACACTGATAATGACAGACTCTGTCACTCAGTCACACTACTAACCCCCCCCCCCAAGGTATGGTCTAATGTAGCTCAAATTCTCTATGTATCAATTGATGACTACAAATTCCCCATCTTCCTCCACCCCTCAAGCACAGGCGTTACAGCCACATGCCACCAGGCCTGGCTAAACAATACCAGTTTTCAAGGAGTGTTTCTTAGTCCTGTGTAAGGGTTTTCTTTTCACTTTCTAGAGCCTCGTGCAGCCAGTCACAATCAGATTTCTTTCCTTTTCTTTGCAATCCACTTTACATCAGTCATAAACGTAAGCTTTTGAACGTCTCCATCTGAACTCATGTTATGGGATAAATCAACTCTAGCGGGAATGGAGTGCTACACTGGCATGCCTTTGTGTATTTCTTCTTATCGGGTCCAGTTTTGTGCTTCCGTTTATACTTGTGAATCGGGTCATTATGTGCTCTTGTTATGAGCAACCTCAAGCCCATGTGAATCAGCCTGTGTGTTTAGAAACAAAGATATTGCATGCAACCAAAAAAAAAAAAAAAAAAAAAAAAAAACAAACCCTCTTACTCATCTTGCAAGATAAACCATTTGTTTTGTTTTGTTTATCTCCCAATCCCTTCCTCAAACCAGAGCGGAAACTTCATAGGAATGAGTGAAGGGATGAATGTCTGTGGAATAAACCCAGAAAGCCTAGAAAATTCTATGCCTATCCACTGCGGCCCTCTATCCTGTGGAGAGGGTCAGAACGCAAACACTAGGGAGGAGCCATCTGGTTTCAAAGCACTGGTCCATGTCTCAGAAGAGGTAAGATTCTGAGCAAGTGACCTGCTTTCTTCCCAGTGAATCTCTCCACCTGAAAATGAGGTTCCAAGAGCTCCTGATACAAAGATTTTCACAGTTGTCAGTTCTAACCGGGCCTGGACACCTGTGACACTGTCTCCATCCCCCTTCTCGGTAAGCCTACTGAAAGACTTCCTGCCACCACACAACAAATCTTACTTTGATTGAAATTGAAGTAAATGAACAGCCTCAAAGTGAGAGCACACTTGTTTCTGTTTGGTTTGGTTTTATATTTTGTATTAGTGAAGTGCATGCATTTGGTTGACAGGGGTCTAGACTTCCACTGAGCAGCTCAAGGGCGCTGGTCTCTGAGTTTACATCTCTATTCAGTTACACACTGCATCGCCCAAGCTTGCAGCCCTGTCTGCAGAGGCCAAAAGCTACATTTTACAAGGCACAAACCAAATGGCCTGTGATACATTAACTTAAAAGAGAGAGGGGCTTTCTATACTTCCCACTACAAAAAAAATATGAAAAGATTTTAAAGATCTTCATATTAACATCCTTAGATATTCTGCTTAAGCCCAGGAGAAATCACTAGCTGCATGGAATTTATTATTACCTAATGTTCATCAACTCCCTGAACTCCTTATGTGCAGGAAATGTCAACACCACCCACAGAATGTCTTTATTTTGGTTTGTTGCTCTCACAAGTAAAGAATAAGGCTCAATTATCTATATTCTTTGGGGGTGTGAGGGCATGGGGGGGATGAGAAATGAGTCAAGGGCCTTGCCCTGCAACCCAGGCTGGCCTGGAACTCACTGTAAGTCCAGACTGACCTCCACCTCCTGGGATCACAGGTATAGCCCCAATGGCCAGCCTAAGTGTTTCTGGAGAACAGAGAGGAATGTGTGTGTTTACCCTCAGCTTTTGACCTGAGTCAAAGAAAATAATCCTTAACACGAGTGAGTATTAAACTTACATAAAACAACCGACTCTTTAACTGCCTTACCCCCCCCCCTTCATTATATTGCCTTAAGTGCTTACAAACTTAGCTGTCTGTCACCCTTTTGCCTCTTCTGTCCCAGAAATAACATTGCTTTAGGCTGAGGAATTAACATGAAGCCTCTTAATTCTAACTAGCTAGGACTTAGGAGTGTTAAACATATGTGAAGCTCCTAATTAAACACCTGCAAGATCCACAGCTGTACAGAACCATGGAAAACAGAAAGGACCCTTTATAAGCAGTGGCCACCCAAAGAGACTGTAAATGAAAGATGCACATGGGCCACCACCACCCCACCACACGTACCCCAATACTTTTGCACTGGTATTCTCAAAGAAATGCCAGCACAGCCTATGTGCCAACTTCACCCAACATTGGGAGTAACCATCAGCAATACCAAAACGTTGGAACAACTCTAAGCCTGGTACGAAGCTGCACAAAGGTGTTGATATTGGCCGTGCTAGCTCTACTTCCTGCAATACACAACCATTCTAACTATGGCAGATGGAAGGAGAAGGTAGGGTGTCTTTTTTTTTTTTTTTTTTTTTTAGGTTAATGATTCAGGAGACTCTTAGAATAACTTCTGCTTGAGAAGCTGTAACCATAAGTTCCTATCAAGCGCCTCTCCAGCTGTTGGGAACTAAGTTCTGGAATTTCCCCTCTGCTTGCCCATTCCTGACAACCCACAAGTCCAAATATCACCGTTTAATGACCCCAGAGGAGTGCTTCTAGCCTCCAATGAATTCAGAACTCCTTCTAAATCTTCACTAGGCCTCCAGATAAATGTTTATGGAATTAACGAGAAACCTGGCCTCCAATAGCCACAGCTGGCTCCCCAGCTCCGCCCCCTCGTCTTCCTTCATAAGAGGACACTGAAAGACCCTGATAGGAGAGTCTAGTAATCCAGAGCCCTAGAGACCTGATGCACTTCGCAAGACGCAGTGACAATCGTGAGATCTAGGCAATAGCTCAAAAATGGGGCACCCACTGCCCCGGGAAACGCTAGGCACTAGCCGGGGTACAAACCGTCCCGCAGAGAACGGAACCGGATGGTCGGAAACCAAGTCAGATCTGCACGGATCCCAGGGCCCCAAGCCTCTTCCACCACCCTCCTTCCTGTTTATGGATCCGCTCCACAACTCCGACTACCAAAGGGAAAGCAGACATCTCCGAAATATGTCAACACATGACACAACTTGAAGAAGCCGGCTGCTCTTTGGCGCGAGTTACAACTTGCCGGCCTCACACGGGCAAACAGGCTCACTTTAATTACTTTTCATTCACTACGCTGTGCTTCCCTTGCAGGGCCCCCGCAAAGGACGGGTTAGTGAGAACCAGGGAGCCCCGGTGGAGGGAACCGAAATGTGTGGGCGGAGAGCCAGACGCCAGGCTCTGCTCGCACAGGCGCAGAACCAAGGCTGGCACCGCCTCTCCGGCTGCAGCAAGCCACGGTCGCGCGGCGCGGTGGCTGGGGCCACGACACTGCGCGGAGGGGACAGGGCTAGCCGAGGGCCGGCCGGCCACCTTTGTCTGGGCTTCCCCACCCACCGGGACGCAGGAATCTTCCATGGAGAGGTCCGTGACCTGCTTCATGTTCCGGACTAGCTCGCGGTCGCCAGTTATCTCCCACTTCCCGCGCGCCAGACACCGCTGGCGGGCGCATCCCTGCTCTCCTGCACCACGGTCACGGGTCGACGGGCCAGACGGGTCACCGTGCCCGTTGCCACCATCGCGCCCGTTGCAGAAACCGCTCCTGCCGAGCCAGTCTAGCAGCACACTCGGGCCCGGCGGGGAGGTGCGACGGTCCCGCACACGCGTGGCCAGCCCGACCCTGTCTCACCTGCCTGAACCGTGTCCGAGAGATCGTGCCCCGGGGCTGCCGTCCGGGGAAACTCCTTCAGCTTCCTTGCGCTCAGGTTCAAGCCCCCAGAATTGGCTGCCTCCTCCAGCGCGCGCTCCAGCCCACGGTTCAAGGGCAGGTTGAAGCCCGCGCCTCCCGCGCCTCCGTGGTGCTGGTGGAGGTGCGGGTGCAGAGCGGTGGCCGAGAGGGCGGGCGTGAAAGCTTGGGGTTCGCTTCCCGGCGTCGCCATCTTCTCCCGGTCCCCCGCCCCGCTCCTGCGCGGGGGTCACAGGTTTCCCCGGCAGCCCAGAGTCCCCACTGCGCTCCCTCACAAGCCGCGGGACGGCAGGAGGGGCGGCCGGAGGCGCAGACCTAGAGGCAACCGCTCAATAGCAAAGGTTTCCAGCCCGGGAAGCCGAGGGCTGTGGCGAGGGCGGCGGCGGCGCGCATGTGTCTGCTCGCGCCCGCTCCCGCGCCCTCGTCCGCGCCCCCGCCCGCCGCTCCTCCTCCGCGGCTTCTCCGCGCTCCTCCCCCGACGCTGGCAGCAACTGGATGCGCGTTCTGGGTGACTTTCACTCCGGCCCCTCCGGTTTACATCAAAGTCTCCCTGTTTCTTGTTTTGTTTTTGGTTTTCGAAGCCATTTGGGAAAGCCGGGGCGAGGCAAGATATGCGATCTGAAATCCAAGGTGATAGGGAGGAGAGTAGTAGTTCTGGCTAATTGAGCCCGGGTTCCCCCAAAGGCAGTTTTTCCACTGTGGATTTACCCTTGCTGATGCCGTCTGGCATTTAGGTACTTACCTAAATTCTCGCACTGAATCCAGGAAGTCTGTGAGTGGAAAAATTGCTTTCTTCAATTGACAGAAGAAGTTAGGAAACTGAGCCCGAGATCACCCCTGCAAAAATGGGAGGGAATTCGAACTCGCAGCCCACAGTCACCTAGTTTTGCACCTTCACTGCAGACTACAGGAACCAGACAAGTGCAAGTAGACAAACCTAGAGAATGGACTTTGAGAAAGGATGATTTCTAAGATAAAACACATTATCATATGAGGGAGAAGACTAATCAAGACCCAAATTAGTACCCTAAGATTTAAAAAGCCAAAGACCTAACGTGACAAAACGTAGGTCTAGAAGGTATGAGATGTCCAATGTAACCTTCTCCT
Organism: Phodopus roborovskii; assembly: GCF_943737965.1. Lineage (NCBI taxonomy): Eukaryota > Metazoa > Chordata > Mammalia > Rodentia > Cricetidae > Phodopus > Phodopus roborovskii. The sequence goes on along the minus strand of NW_026126511.1, from coordinate 39,246,030 downwards.
TGTCCATGTGGGGCATAGGAACTAACATGTCTGCTTGCAAACCAATGTTCTGCTATGGGTGGCCCACCAGAGCATGCCTGCCATGGAAGGGTCAGAGGACTCGTGTCACCTCGAAGCCACCCAGCCAAAGGACTAATAATGCCCCCACGCCTTGAGAGCCAGTTTCCTGGGACTTCACCCAAGGCTTGACAGTCTCTGTGGAGTGACTTGACTTGGGCAAATGAGGCTGGAGTGACATGTGGACATGATACAACATTATACATACAGTAATGCTACCTGTGACAGTTTAGGCATCAGCGTGGAACTAGTCACTTCATGGGCTCAGCACTAAAAGTATGGCATGATCTACGTCACTTGCATGGACTTCACTAAAGGGCTAGCCTTAATTCCTGAGATTCCAAACTGAGAGTAAATCATACTCATCCTCCCTGAAGAAACAGGCGCCACCTACTGGTGTGCCCCTATCCTGCTGTGTCAGACTCCTGCCTTGGGTCTTCCGAGGCTTTTAAAAGTAGGCAACAAGCTTCGTATTTTCACCCTGTTCTGTGGGCTGTCTCTTCGCTCTGTTGCTTCCTTTGTGGGAGAGAAACATTTTAATTTCCTTCAATCTTGCTTGTCAGTTCTTACACTAACTTCCCGTGGGCTTAGGGCTCTTTTCAGAAAATTCTTCCCTCCTATATCATGAAAGGTTTTCTTCTGACCGTTTCTAGTTTGTGCCCCTTACATTTAGGGCTTTGCTACATTTTGAATTGGTTTTGTGGTAGGGTGAGAGACAGAGATCAAGTTTAATCCTCCCACATGTAGAATCCAGTTTTCCCAGCACCATGAGGTGGAGACTGTCTCTTGTTCAGTGTGTGCACGGATTCATTTCTCAGTCTTCTGTTCCTTTGACTTACATGTTTTTGTGGCAACACCACGCTGTTTCTCTTCCTGTGGCTCTGTGGCCCTTAGAATCATGTATTGTGATTCCTCCAGCATTACCTTTTTATTCCAGATTGCTTTGACTATTCAGCATCTTTGGAAATTTAGGTTGTTAATGGCTAGGATGTTAAAAAAAATGCAAAAAAAATTTAAAAAGGAATGCAAAGAGCAAAGAACCCAATCCACTAAACAAGTGGGGGCCAACAGAATGAACAGACACTTCTCAAAAGTACAAACTCACTTTCTATTGCTGTGATAAACACCACAATGAAAAGCAGCATAGGGAGAAATAACCCATTCCAGCTTACAGCTTACCCACCACGAAGGGAGGTCAGAGAGCAGGAACCTAGAGGCAAGCTGAAGCAGAGGCCATGGAGGAACACTTCTTATGGCTTACCCCTCACGGCTTGCTCATCCTTCCTCACACAACCCACGACTGCCTGCCTAGACATGGCACCGAGTACAATGGGCTGGGCCCATCTACATCAATTATCAATCCAAGAAATGTCCCCACAGACTTACCTACAGGCCAATCGAGGTTCTCTCTTCCCAAATGACTCTAGCTTGTGTCAACTTGACAAAGGGGAAAAAACAAACAAACAAACAAACAAAAAACCCTAACCAGCACATACACTAATGAAAGGGTCCAAAGGAACTTTGAAATTACTTAAAATAAACGAACACTTATTTACATCATGTAAACATTTGTGGACCCTTCCCACTTTCCCTGGTCCTTAGTAGACTTTTGCCTAAAATCTACAAGATTGGGGGTAGGGTGCGGAAGACTCTGTTTTCCCCAACAGACTACAAACCCAGTTCAGAACAAGAATCCACCCACCACACTGGGCATAAGTAACTTCTTTTAAGCAAACAGGCAAAAATCCAGTCCTTCCTTAAGGGAAACAATGATGATGAGTCTATGCTTTGTTGTGAATAAGCCCTCAACTCCTCTGGACACACCGCCCCTTGCTCATTGCAGCCTCTTTTGTCTCATGCAGATTTCTACTGTGCAAACTCTGTGGCATTGGCACCAAGTCCTCAAAGAATCTCTGTCCTTCCTGGCATCTCAAAATCTACAGCATTCTGCATGAGATGGGTGCATGGTGCATTGTAACAGGTTGCTGTTTGCTGGTACATCTCCAAAGTTTTCCAAAGTTTTAAATGAATTTTCTGCTCAAAGAAGTCTTTCCTTCAAGTTGAGGGGAACACTTGACTCTTGGAACTAAGCTCGAATGCTTATAAAAACCGGAAATGTAGCCAGTCCTTCCATGTGCCTTCAGCTGCTTCACTCTTTCCCCAAAAGCATGGGCGTGTCTCCTTTGTTCAATACCCCGTTTATTTCTCCTGAAAGTAGAGCCCTCTCCTTTCCCCTCCTGTCTCTGCACATATAATAGTCCGTTAGGAATGGCCACGTGATTGCATCTGGCCATTGCTGTTTCGTTGGCAAATGGACTCACGGCAATGTTGAGGAGTACCCAGAGCATCCTGACTGAGTCTGTGCCCAGGCTCTGGCGTTTCAAGGTTTCACCTTTGGCTTCTATGAACTGTCTATAGTAAACAGCAGGCCCTTCCTATCTCCAAACCTGGCATCTCCCAGTGTTGCATCCTCATTATATAACTAACCATGAACTAAAGACTTGTGTGTGTGTGTGTGTGTGTGCGTGTGTGTGTATCATGTACAGATTATTTTCCTAGTCATCCTTCCTGAAACAATATACTATAGGGAACTAGCATACATTAGCCCAGGTATTACAGGAGGTCTAGAGAGCATTTACAGTATGTGGGAAGGGGATGCCAAATTTAGGACTCCAGCATCTCCAGGGCTCCTTATCCACAGTGAGGTCCTATACTCAATCTCCCTCAGGACCACTATATTTATAATATGCTATGTAGTGAACATCACTGAGAATTTTCTCTGCCTGTGCTTCATGGTCCCTTCTGCCTAAAGGAACTGGATAAGAGGAAGCCTGATACCAAACCAGCCATCCATGGCTGACTGAACATTCAATCAAAAACACATGCAGACCACCATCAATAAGAACAAGCATGTGGCCCCACGGTCAGCAGAATCTGGCCTTATTTACACTTATTTACTTCGCTGTTCTCTAACCTCTTCTGCCTTCGCTTCTTCTTTCCTCAATAAAATTAGCCAGAATGTCCCCCAACGAGCGCCGCCCTTTTCTGGCCACTCCCATTGCATGGTCTCAGTGCTAAAGTATTCTTTTTGTAATATATCTGTAAATATTTGTCAGTAAATTATCTGTAAGTGATCAGGGCATGTTGTATTCATTAGCTTTCCAGAGCAGGGATTGGCCTTTTGTTTTCATCCAGTGCCTGGATGAGTCAATAAATCATGTTGTCTGACTGAGATCTTTCGAGTTTTGCAATGTAGCTAAAACTATCAGCATGGATTTCTCCAAAGAATATAAATGTTACTCTCTTGGACATGTTTCAGACATTTTTCAAGTGTTCCAGAACACCAGTCTATGAATCAGTGACAAAATGACCCTAATAAAATGAGAAAGATTAGGACAAGTTTGGTGAATTTTTTTTTTACAGAAAATTAGATGTAGTGGATTTTAAGAATTCTGTATAGTCTTAAGACTGTGCCTTTCCTACTTTTTTCTGACAGAAGAAAAAAAAAGAAAAAGAAACAGTGATAATTACTTTTAACATTAATATCCCCTTTTGAGAAAAGCCAGAAGTAGACTGCCAAGATGAGCTCACGGTTCTTCTCATGTTACTGGGTTATGCGATCCAAAGGCCAAGAACTACTCTCGGAGGCTCACTTACTCTGTTCTGGCTTGCTTTGAAGTCAACTCCTGATCCCCTGTCTTTACCCAAAGTGTTGGGATTTTGAGTGCTCCTACCATATCTGCTTTATGAGGTGTCTGAGATTGAGCCCAAGGCTCTGTGCTTCCTAGGTAAGCACTCTTCCGGAGCTAGACCCCCAGTCTCTTGGCTCTCCTAAAAGGAAGTTAGTCCCGTGCTCTCCTTGCCGGCCCTCAGGCCTTCTCTCCAGCTTTGCCCACATCTGCAACCTGATGCAATGCCCACACACCCTGTTTGGATCTTGGCTGCTGCCACTCTTCTGTGTTCTAGGCTTTTGTATTTAGGGAATTACCTCAAGCCTGAGAAGAAGCTGTCTGCCTTAGGATTTTAAATCTGTCACAGCTAACTATTGCCTTTTCCTCTCTGTCAACTTCCTTTTCTCTCCCTGCCCCAAATCTCACATGGAAACCCTCAGCCCCTTGGTAGGCACGTGCTCTCCTCTTTCTAGCTCTGCTCTGCCCCTATCTCCTTATTCTCCATCAGACTGAACAAGAGTGCTAGCTCCTAGAACAGAGAGACTTCACCCATATCCTCTTTTCCATAGCAACATCAACTAAATAACCTGCATCATGGTATGATGGCCTGCGCCGTTAATCCCAGCACTCAGGAGGAAAAGGCAGGTGGATCTCTGTAAGTTCAAGGCCAGCCTGGTCTATATAGTGAGCTGCCAAAACTACATAAGAACTACATAGTGAGAGCCTGCCAAAATAAAAATTAAAGAAAGAAAGAAAGAGAAAGAAAGAAAGGAAGGAAGGAAGGAAGGAAGGAAGGAAGAAAGAAAGGAAGAAAGAAAGGAAGGAAGAGGAAACTACAGAATCTGGGCCAAAGGTTTTCTTCTCTTCCTTCCTTTCTTTCTTTTTCCTTTTTTTATTTAAATTTGAAACGAAGTTGTTTTACATGTCAATCCCAGTTCCCTCACTCTCCCATCCTCCCCTATCACCCCCACCAAACCCCTGCCCATCCCCTTTCTGCTCCCCAGGGAGGGTGAGACCTTCCATGGGGAGTCTATAAAGTCTACCATATCATTTGGGGCAGGGTCTAGGCCCTCCCCCATGTGTCTAGGCTGAGAGTATCCATCTATGTGGAATGGGCTCCCAAAGTCCATTCATACACTAGGAATAAATACTGATCCACTACCAGAGGCCCCATAGACTGCCCAGTCCTCCTAACACCCACATTCAGGGGGGCTGAGTTGGTCCTATGCTGATTTCCCAGCTATCAGACCAAAAGTTTTCATTGCAAGATTTTCATCTCCTGGAACCACTTTCAGAATGACAATGGAAGGTCCTGTGTGGTAAAACACATACTTCAGTCTTCATCTGTCATCACAGATATCCTTGAACTCATATTGAATGTCAATTTGTATGCTCTTTAAGAAACTCTTAGCTCTCAAACTCAAGACAAATGGCTAACTGAGCTACCTATTTAACATATCAAAATGGACACTGACTACCAATTTCTCAGAAACTACCTGTTACAGGGACATCCAGGCTGACATACCCAGCCCTTACAGGGACATCCACACTGGCATAGCCCACCCTCTACCCAGGACCTGGGCTGGGCCCCTTACCCCCTGTTCCTCTTCTCTATGTAATCCAGCCATTTTAATCTATGCACTGATCTCCTGGCTCGCTCCTGCCCCCTCTCTCTCTTTATTCTGTCTCTCTCTGTGTGTCTCTCTGTCTGTCTGTCTCTCTCTCTCTTCCTCTCCTCAGCCTCCTCTCTCTCCTCTTATTGCTGGGTTCATTCTAAGCCCTTCCAGACGCCCTGCCTGTGCTCTCCCTCATATCTACGGTAACCCTTCCCCTCCCCCTCAACACATATCTATGGTCAGTCATGTCCTCAGTTCAGATTTTTCATTCAGAAATGATTAGTTTAAAATTACATATGAAATGTCATGGTCGATTGTATAGCAGAGAGAGCACTCTGACCTAGAACTTGAAGAGCTGATAGAATTGTGAAAGAAGCACAGATAATGTACTTTGGACTACTCCAGGATAAGACGGTGGCTATAACAAAAAGAATAACTTGGAAATAATGAGATTGAGATCTCTTTGTGTAAAATTTAGGAGCTGGACATATGTCACTGTTGGGGAAGCAGAGACAAGAAAATCACAGTAAATCTGAGCCAGCCTGCTCTATGAAGCAAGTTCCAGGTCAGCCAGGGTTTCTCAGTGATACTCCATCTCAAAAATGAAAAAAAAAAAAAATAGAAAGCTTTGCAGTGGAATGATGTCAGGTTAGCAACAGCTGACCCTTTGCTTCTTAGGAGAGGTTAGTTGTAACCTAGCCAGAGGAAGTCAATGGATAACAAGGACTCAGTGGCAGAGCGCTTGCCTGGCACATTGGGGCTCTGAGTTCAATCCCCAGCATGGCATAGAGGATGGATGGATGTATGGATGGGTGGGTGGGTGGGTGGGTGGATGGAAGATAGATAGATAGATATTTGACAATAAGGTGCCAAATAAGAGGTCTTGAGCTTAACAAGATACTTTTGAAAAATGTATTTTCAATCAGCCTTATATGGCCCAGGCTAGCCTAGAATGCCTCTTTCTAAATGCCAAGAATATGCCTCACCATGCTGGGATCATTAAAAGAATTTCGTAAGTACTTTGCCTTTTATTTTTAATTGCTTATTTTTAGTTTTATTGAGACAGTGTCCCATCATTCCTCTAGTTGGCTGAACTCACTGTACAAGTCCAGGGTGGCCTTGAACTTGCAATTCTCCCTGACTACCTCAACTTCCCAAATGTTGGAGTTGCAGATGGATGTCACCATGCCTCACTTGTACCTAGCTTTTTAAGTATACAAATATAAATGTTAGTTAATGGATTAATAACAGTGCACATGTAATTGATTTACTTCTGTGTTTCACCTAGTCATTGTATCGTATCATATAATATGGGTTTACTGTGCTATTGCTTTGTAATATGATGAATGCATATATTAAGGGAACTGGTAATTTGACTATAGGTAGCTGAACTTGCATGGATAAACTAAAGTAGCTTAACGCAGTGTGTGTCCCTATGGCTGTAGTTCTTCAGGCTGCTGGTAGACATTATGCATAAAGGGTACTATTGCGAAAAACTAACATGGTAGAGAGTTGGGATATTGCTCAGTGGCAGAGCACTTACTCATGTGGGAGGCCCTGGCTTCAATCCCCAGTATTACAAAACCGACAAGCAAACTGCACTATTTAGGCAGGCATGGCAGCTCATGCTTGCAATTCCAGCATTTGGGAGATGAAGACAGAAGGATCAGGAGTTCCGAGTTAATCTCGATTACATTGTAATTTGAAGGCCAGCTAGGGCAACACAAGACCCCCATCTATAGCAAACAAACACAAAAATTAAGAAGTGATTTTTACTAAGGACTTCTCAGAGCCTGGAGTGCACTACTATACTTCATGAACATGCAAGAAGGAAAGCAGTTTCCTGGAACATTTTCTCATATATGCTTCATGAGAATTAATCTAGACTTGCAACACTTCCCTGCAGTCATACTACAAGAACCCATAGTCTGGGGCAAACCCCAGTAGAACCATCAGAATTGCTACCCAACCAGTGCTTTATGTGACAGGTGTTACTAGGGAAGTGTGTCCTCAGGGTGTATCACTGCAGCCTGTGTCGGGTGAATTCTAAAAGAAATTCAAAGCTTCTTATTTTTAAGGTAGTCTGCATCTAACTAGGGCATTGGTGTATGTCCCTCAGAGAGAGCTTTCAAGAGTGGGATGTCATTACAGGGATGCTTTCCAAACCCAAGGCTCTCATTAGTGACTAGTCAGATGCTTGCAGAGTGGCAATCTCTCTGGGCTTGACTGGGTGTGTACCTCTGGCCACAGTACCTTTAGCATCCTAAGCCCAATGATGTTGGTGTGGCTTATATCATACACTAGGTATCTAGAACCTCCAGTCAGGAATGGTGGCTCATGTCTATTATCTCAGCAGTCAAGAAACTGAGACAGAAGATGGGAATTTGAGGCTGACCAGTGCTACATACTGGGTTCCATGCCAGCCTAGGGTACAAAGTAAGACTTTGTCACAAAGTGAAAAAGAAAAAAGGAGAAGAAAAAGCATCCCAGAGCACCAGGAAACATAGCTGAAAATCCATGTGCTTAAGTAACAAATTAGACATTTCAGGGGTCAAGAGTCTAAATAAACAGAGAGAGAGTTTAATTCCCAGCAACCACATGGTGGCTCAGATGGGATCTTATTCCCTCTTCTGGTGTCAAGGTATGCACACAGATCAAGCACTCATATACATAAAAGAAATAAATAGATCTTAAAAACAACAACAACAATATACAGTTTGAAGGCTGAGGAGATGGTTCAGTGGCTAAGGAAGCATGCACCACACAAGCATGCCGATCTGGTACCCAGAACCCATGGAAAGCCAGATTCAGTGGCACTAGTCTTTGTGGTCCTACAAAGAGATGATGTTCATCCTACCAGGGGAGAATGAGACCACTACTACAATTTTTGAGCCAAATTTGAAGCAAGCTTCATTAAATAGTAGCCAGGAAGATGGACACTGGCCAGGTCCATACTAGCGATTTCCAGAGAATGGCAGTGAATTACCTCAGTCAGGGTCTTATAAAGACCTACAAGGTTACATACTTCTGTCCTTCATCCAATCATGGGCAAGTATTCATCCTGACTTATTTTCTGCCTATATAGATCCCGCCTATGTGTGATCAAGCAATCCTGTACAGTTGGAACAACCAACCTTGTTTACAGAAGTGAAAACACATGGCTTCTTATCTCACTTGAACAACAGCCCCCAGCATTGCAGGAAGTTATCTGTCCTTGGGCAAGTGAGGAGGAGGCTCACATGTAAGAGACATTTTTGTTTTAGAGGTCTCTTAAGCACAGTAATTTAAAGTCAAAACATAACTTTACCCCTCACAGTGAAAGACACAAACAGGAGAATCCCTGGAAGCTTACAGGGCAGCTACCCCGGCAAACAAGCAACAAGAGATAAGCAACAAGAGACACCATCTTTAACAAGACAGAAGTCTAGGACCAACACCCAAGATTGTCCTCTGACTTCTGCATGCATGCCATGACATATATGTGTGCACACTCACACACATGAATGTACACACATATACACACAAATTTAATACAACATATAGTATGATGCTTAAGATAGAAAAATAAAGAGTCCTTGAGCATGCTGACACATGCCTGTAATCCCAATACTTGATAGAGTAAGGAGGATGGTGAATACAGGACAGCCTGTCTACACTTGAGTTCAAGACTAGTCTGAGGTGCACATGGAAACCTACTCTCAAGGGCCGGAGAAGTAGCTTAGGAATCCTTGCCTACCACATCCGAAGCTCTGGTTCATCTGTACAATGCCAAAAAGCGAGCAATAGAAGAAAATAAGGAAGATGCTTCCAATACCACAACATATCTCCAAATTCCTCTCTGTAGGCGGGGCCACACCTTGGAGTCTGGATTAGCCAGGGAGGCCTTAGGAATCTAGCTCGGCTTCTCTAATTCTATAGATGGGAAACGTAGAATAAGTGTCTGAAGGTGCGTTGTCCACACCATTCAGCTGGCATGGCCCATGCTGCCTGGAACCCTGCCCCCTCTCAGTCCTTGCTCTGCTTTTGTTTCTGTTGCTGTGATAAGACACTGGTTAAAACCAATTGGAAGAAGAAAGGGTTTATTTGTTATACTTCCACATCACAGCCTGTCATCAGGGAAGTAGGGACAGCAGCCTGAGGCAGAAACGGAAGCAGAGGCTGTGTCCGAGTGCAATTTACTGGGTTGTTCATTCTTTCTTACTCAGCCCAGGACCACCAGCCTAGATGTGACAACTCCCATGGTGAGCAGAGCCCTCCCACATCAATTATTATTATTATTACTATTATTATTGGTTGTGAGCCTAGCCTTTAATGGCTAACCCCACATCAATCATTAATCAAGAAAATGTCCCCACAAACATGCCTACACATTTATTATCATTCCTCAACTGAAGGTCCCTCTCTCTTCCAGGTGACACTAGTTTGTGTCAAGTTAATGAAAACTAACCAGTGCCATCTTCCTGAGGACTGAAGTCATTGCCCATATCATTACCTGCCAAGGTTGGGGTCTGCTGTGTCCTCTCTTCAATTCGGTTTGTTTATCTGCTTTGTGCTCGGTGTAGCTTCATTAAAAGCTCAGGCCTCAGTGCTGTCTCACAGGCTAATACTGGGTACAGGCTGTGGTTTCAACTGGCCAAGGACCTCAGATGGCTTGCCTACTTGACTCTTGGTTGTAACAGGGAGTATATCCCAGACACGGCAAGTGGGCAAAGGCCAGCCACAAGGCAAGGCTCTGAGTGAGCTGACACCCACTTCATATGTTGGCCTTTCCAGACCCAAAAGGCTGGGTTCCCTTGACCCTCTAGGCTTGTGGTACAGAGAATTTCAGTGCGGCAAGTCATTTGAGATTTTAAAAAGAAAATATGTACCCTCACCTCTACACACAGAGCTGTACATAAAATATCAAAGGTATTAGAGATTCTCTGACTCCTCAGGGCTGGTCCGGTAGCATCTTCATCCACCAGACTGCACACTAACTTTCTAAAAAACAAATGAGAAACAGACGGAAGATAGACAGACAGACTTGATAGGCATTCAGTTCCATGAAGATATCTCTGAAAATATTCTTTTTATATACAGCAAGTTTTTATTCTTCAGGTCTCTCTGATACTAGACCAGTGTAGACAGGGAATGGTAGGAGGTCAGAACTGTCTTTCCCACACCAGTGGGGTGGAGGTGATTCCAGATGGTACTCACATGTGTCATGGTAACACAGGCCCTGACTGTCTCATTCAGAATGCCTATTAAAGAGTCTAGGGTCAAACTCCACCTAGCCATTTTAATTGCCTCTACTGGCTCAAGTTAGCTTATTCATGTGTGCTCAGGCTCTTTCCAGTGTTGCTGCCATCTGGCTGATGACCCAACACCACATGTCCACAGCAGGATATGAGTCCTCATCCTTTGCTGGAGTACACACCTACCAATCATGAGCAGTATGGCTGCCCAGTATGTGGCTCACTTCCCAGTGACCCGGTGACCTGCCTGAGTCTTCAGGAAGCAATGGCTGAGGTCCCTCCCACTCTGGCTGAATCTGTGGTAAATGGTAAACAAGTGTTTGGGCAACATTTAAGTCACCCGGAGCTTGCATTTGACAAGAATTAACTGGTGTTTCACACAAAACCACAGAAATTGTCTGATTAAATAGCCTATACTCATCTTCAAGAGGCCAGGGCTTCTCTAGCAACTTTGTTGGCTAATTTACCCAGCTTTTCACTCAGTGCCTTCTCCGTTTTGCTCAGTGAGTGACTGCAAAAGGAAAGAAAACTATAAAGCCTAATGTCAAAAGCCCGCCGTTAGCACCTTTAGTGGCAAATTTCTGTTTTCGTGCTTTATCACATGGGGAATGCAGTTGTGTAGACTGTCTTGTGTGCTGGTGGGTGACAGGGAGTGACAGGAGGGGCTGGGGGGATGGAAAGAAGTGAATACTCATTAGGAATACAGCTTGAGGTGGGACTGTGGTAGAGCCTGGGGTGGGGGGCAAACACACCTTCGGGCACAACTTACATGGGAAGGAAGTTTCATTGGGAAGGGAAGGGAGTGAGGAATGGGAGAGAGAAAAGAGAGACAGAGAGAAAAGAGAAAAAAGACAGAGATCCGTCTCCTTCCTCAGAGAGAAGGCTGAAAGGGGAGAGGAAGCAGGTGGAGTCTGCCTCTTAAAGAAACCTTTGCACCTGATGTAGCAGCCTTGGGACCTTGGGCTGGCCAGGGTACTACCTGAGTGCATCCTGCCAGGCAGGCGACAGGGGGCAGGCGGGTGAAATGCCTGAATCCTAACAACCCCCAAACAGTTGAGTGCAGGCTTCCCTGTGCAAAGAGAATCACACATATTTCAGTTCTTGCTGTTGCTTAGGTTACAGTTATTCACTGACAATTTCAAATAGCCTGTGCCTTTTCCTGCTTACACAAAAAGTTAGATTCAGGTGGCTGAATTGATGGATACTTTTTTCAGGCTAGGTTTCTTCTTCTTTTTTTTTTTTTTCCTTCCTTCCTTCCCCCCTTTGTACCCCCCACCTCCCCACCTCTCTCTCTCTCTCTCTCTCTCTGTCTCTCTGTCTCTGTCTCTGTCTCTGTCTCATCGGTGGTAGAGTGCATGAAGCCCCAGGTTCAACTCAAACCTGCAGGGGTGGGGAGTGGGCAGGGAGCAGGCTTCCAAAAGAGGCCAAGCTGCTCTTTGCTCCTCCCTTCCCACTTCCTATGGGCTTGAAAAATAATTTTCATGCAAATGAGAAATATTGAATGCTGGGCTCTTTTTTCTTAGTCATTAGCCATGTGAATTAAGTAGGCAAACAAATGTTCGGCATCCATTAACCACCTCCTGCATGACCCCAGCAAGTTAAGAGGAGGGAAAAAAACCACATTTCTTTCCTTTAAAAAAAAAAAAAGTGTGAGTCATGTGACCTGATGCAGTTATTGAGAATAATAGTAAAAATCTGTCATTGACTTATAATGCAGATTTGCAAATTACAATTTTTTTTTCCTTTGACTTCACACTTTTCTCGTACAAGTAAAAAAAGAAAAAGCTTGATTCCATGAGAAAGATCAGATAAAATCAGGAAAATCACACATGCTACAGCTATTTATTTTTCTCATTTTTTGTTTTGGTTTTTTTGAGACAGGCTTTCTTCGTGTAGCCTTAGATATCCTGGTCTATAGACCAGGCTGGCCTCAAACTTATAGTGATCTACCTGCCATTGCCTCCCGGATGCTTGGACTACAGACGTGGACCACCATTGCCTGGCTTCTATAGCTATTTCTTAATTACTGTGCTAGACTTATTTTTTAAATATTTTTTCTAATTTTTGGAAGTAAAATATAATTACATTATTTTATCCCTTCTGTTTCTTTACTCCAACCCCTTCTATATACCACCCCCTTTCTCTCTCCCAAATTCATGCCCCTTTTTCTTTAAGTGTGTGTGTGTGTGTGTGTGTGTGTGTGTGTGTGTAAAACCTACTTAGCCTATATAATATTACTTTTATGCATATGATTTCAGGGTTGAGCCCTTAGTATTGGATAACCATCTGAAGGCCTCTTCCATGGGGAAGATGATTTTTTTTCCACTCTTAACATTCCTCAGTAGCCTGTAGCTCTTTGTCTAGGAGATTCCCCCTTCTATGTTAGTATATTAATTGATTTCACCTTTGTTTAGGTCTTATGTTAGGAAGCCATGTTGTTACAACTTTATGCGTGTAGCTTTACTGACTTCTAGAAGACTTCACAGGAGACTTTCTGGTACCCTCTGGCTATTATCTTTCTGCATCATCTTCTGAACTGGTCCCTGAGCTTAGATAGAGGAGTTGTGCTGTAAAGGTATCATTTGGGGCCAGGCACCCACAATCACTTGCTCTCTGCATTCTGAGTGGTGGTGGTTTTCTGTAATCGTCTCCATCTGCTGCAAAGAGAAAATTCTTTGAGGAGGGGTGAGAGCTGCACTTATCCGTGTAAGAATAACTATTTGCAGTGCAGTGGGAATTATACTGGTTTACTAAAGTAGTAGTTGTAAGCTCTCTTCCGAGATCTATGACCTCACTAACCCCGTGCAGTTGGCTGGGTTTCCAGTGTTAGGCTTTGTATCCCTCTTGTGCCGAAGCCCTTAAATCCAATTAGAGAGCTGTTGGTTACTGCCAACATACTGGTCCACCTTGGGTTATTGTGCCATGCCGGTGGGTGTTCTCATTAATGTTCTTGAAGGCTAAGGTCACAGAAATACAACTGTGTGTCCTATCCCGAGGACCTATTTTGGAATTAGGGAAGGACACTGTCTTTCTGCCAGTCAGCAGTGTTGCTGTGGCCATGACATTTATTTTCTCTAGAATTCAATTTCCTTTTGGTCTCATGAAAGGAAAGACGTGGGTAGTTCGTGCCAAGATCTTTTTTGCTCCTCCGAGTTTCAGAAATTTAAAAACGAGTTTGAGCAACAATTTGGATTTTCTGCTCTGCTTGAAGTCAGATAAACACACAAAACACACAATAATCCGTGTATCACCTGAGATGTGGATAACTGCAGGAAAACTCATCCATAAGAGATTCCCCGAAGCTCAGCCACGATTAGCTATTGCTCCTTGTAATAATAGCTTTTTTCCATGGTACCTATGAGCAAAGAATCTCTATTTCTCCAGAAAAGAATAAAAAAAAAATCTCAGTATTGAGAAATGATGCAATGGTCACAATGAAAAAGGAACCGAGATCAGACAACCAACACTCTCAAACACCACTTTCCATGGGGAGCTAGTCACAGAAAGGTCAGACTCCTCCTGTTGGTTGATAAACACCAGTGTCACAGACACCCAAGTTATGAAGAAGGGACCATGATGCTGGATAATGACACTGCTTCTGGTTTCTGTGACTCAAAATGCATTCAGTCAAACGTGAATTTTGAAGGTTGGAAGCATACAACTGTATAGGTTGGAATTTATACGCCTGGATGTTGCTTTAGCTCCCAGTGCTTGGAGTCCCAAGAGTGAGTGGGTCCCAGACAGCTGAAAGATTTTTGAATTCTTTAAGGATATTGGATATTTTAGAGAGACTGGAGTTTTAATGTGTTTGAATTCATAAGGACCGTGAGACTTTTAAAGTTATTTATGTTTTATATTGTGATAATATTAATGTTCCATCTTGGAGATAAATGAGAAAGGAAAGGTTTTAATTGAAGTGATACATTTGTGTGTCAAGTTGTCAAGGGGTCAGCTTTACTGGCTAACTTATGTTAATTTGACACAAGCTAAATCATCAAAGAGTAGTCTCCTGAAAATACCTCCTGAAGAACAGGTTGTAGGCAAGGAATCTTCTCAATTAGTGATTGATGGGGGAGGGCCCAACCCATTATGGGTGGTCCCATCCCTGGACCAGTGGCCCTGGGTTCTATAATAAAGCAGTCTCTGCGAGCCTTGAGGAGCAAGCCAGTAAATGGCACCTCTTCATGGCCTCTGCATCAGCTCCAGGTTCATGCACTGCTTGAGTTCCTGCCTTGATTTTCTTTGATGATATAACAGTGTAACCCAAATAAACCCTTTCCATCCCGACTTGCTTTTTGGTCATGGTGTTTCATTGCAGCAAGAGTAACCCTAACTGAGGCATCCACCAAAGCCATTTCCTCCAAGATGAGTTTTCATTTAAGTTTTCTTCTAGTTACTTTTCATATGAGTGCAAATTTTAATGAAATTAAATATACAAATTATATTTAAATTTTTATTTGTGTACCCATCTCTGTGTGTGCGCATGTGCATGTGTGTGTATGCCTAACATGTGCAAGTGTTACAGTTGCCAGAAGGTGTTGGATTCCTTGGAGCTGGAAATACAGTTGTGAGCTGCCTTGGTCCTGTGGAAGAGCAGTCCGTGCTCCTAACTGCTGAGCCTCTTCTACAGCTCTGCCAGTGACTGTTAATATTCTACCACCGGCGCCTCCCCACATTGCTTTTGTTGATTATTTTCATTTTAATTAGTATGAAGAATTAATGCCAAAAGGCCAAGAGCTGTAAATAACTTACATGCCATTCCCTTCTAAATGACTATGGCAAGTGTTTCCCATTTTCCCCCTAAACTAACACAGGTCAATAACGTCCATATCTCTCAGCTTTCTGTATTTTGTTTCATTTGATTCTCCTGAAATCCGGCACAGACTGTTGTTGCTGCTTCACCCTTTACAGGGTGTGTCACTTTCTTTGATCTCACTGTTGCTGCCTGACAGGAGCAGCTTGAGTGAGGAGAGCTAATGTTGGCCCACTCTTGTAGACAGTACAGTCCATCCATAGCAGGGAAGACATGGGAGCCAGGATGTCTTCATCTTTGGGGGTGGGAGCTTTTGGCTCAGATTTACATCTCAGTGCATCAGGAAACAGAGCTAGGGCAGGGATTGAAAATGGGTGTCACTTTCAGGGCCTGTCCCAAACACTCCATTTCTTCTAGTTATAGTCTTAGTTCCCCAAGTTTTACTAGCTAGGAACCAACGTTCAAACACTCAAGTATGTAGGGTATATTTCAGACTCGAACAGTAACACAGTTGGAGAGGGTCTCTGAGAAATAATAAAATGGTTGTTAGGAAGCTCCACCCAGCCCCACTCCTCCCATTCCAAACCCCACCCCTGAGAAAGCATGCCATCAGCAGCTCCTTCCCTGGAACTGCTTAAGACCACCTACAGGCTATTTAAGGCCAGCCCATACACTTTGTGCTCTCCTGACTTCTTGGGAGTCACCTGGGAGTGCTCTGCTTTGCTTTGCTCTGTTTATTAAATCTGGATTTATTAATTTGGTTTGATTTGGCTTATTACATCTGCGAAGGAACCAAATAACCGAGGATCCAATACTTATCAGTGGTCTCTATTGGAACTCAGAGCCTAGTGGCTCAGGGCCATGACTGGTACCAAGGATTTCCAGGATGCTAGGTCCCTGTGCTTTGCTTGTCTCAGGGATGACACATGCTCAGAAGCGTCTACTACCAACACAAGCATCCATGTTAACACACAGCACTCTCTGGCATCATGGTATGGTCTTTCCCAACCTTCTACAAATATTTCATCCATCATTATCTGCAATTGCTCTGCCGAAAGGCATTCCTCTCTGGGTTAGAGGCTTTTGGTGTTTAAAGGGTCCTTCTTAAAAATCTCCACACTGCTGAGAACAGTGACTGCATTAACAAGGTCTGGCTAACCCATATAATGAAGGTTACATCTCAGCTTTTTATGGTGGCGCAGACATCTGCCATTTTTGTTTGCTGAGCACCCCTCCCCCACTACTCTCACTGAATGGAATTGGATCCCCATTGCTGGGTTCCTGGAAAGACAGTTGTGTTTATAATGTGGCCTCTGATGGTGATCTTTCTAGTGTTAGGATTGAGTCAGTGGAGTCCCTTGGGATTGGGACTCACAGGGAAAGCACACAGTCTTTCTCCTCAAAGGACAGTTTGGCAGGCCTGATAGAAGGCAGCAAGTTTGCTCCTCGGAGATGATTGTTTTGATTTGGATACACTACCAAAAGGCCACCCATGAGGGGATCCATCTGCAGCTTGTGGTTTTCTGTTGGAAGGTTCTGGAAGCTTCAGGAGGAAGTATTTCTGGAGAACTGGGTCACTGATAGCAGGTCCTCGAAGCATCTTATGCCTGGCCCCTTCTTATTGTTTTCTCTCTGCTTCTCCATCATAGTTTTTCTCCCATCACACGCTTCTGTTACCATGATGTTCTGCCTCACCACATGGACCCAAGCGACCATGGACTGAACCCTGTAAAACCATGTGCCCAAACAAATGTGTCCTTTCAAATTGTCCACATCACTCATCTATCACAGCAACAAGAAAATCAACATATTTAAGACAAGAGTTGAGCTCGTCCAGACTGAGGACGTCTCTACCACTGTGACAGTCACACGTCCCCAGGGTGTGTGTGTGTGTGTGTGTGTGTGTGTATGTGTGTGTGTGTATGCTTAGTGCATCACTTATCCAACAAACACTGACATACAGCTCTCACTGTGGGTCAGTGATGACTCTTCTTCCTCCAGAAGCTCCCAGAGTGTCAAGAGCACGGGGAAGCAGACAGACACACAGCCTGACAAGGACTTAAAGCCACAACTATTGGTAACCAGAGTGGCAAGTTTGTCCTACAAACAGAAGAAAGTAGAGAGGTTTGGGTGTGTCTGGAATCGTCCATGATGGGGAAAACTTTACTTCTCCTGGAGAACAAGTAGCGATTTTGTTCTCCAGAGAGCTCTTCAATTGGTAAGTATCTGTTAAACAACGTGCTTCCTTCCGGGTAGCTGGGTATGAGATCAACAAGGAGAATAAACCACAGAGAAATACTTTCCATTGAACATTCTATGTAAATCTGAGACTGAACACTTGATGAATGAAAGGAGACCCTTTTGTTTTCTGCATCAGGTTCCATGATGTTCAAGAGAAAAGTCAGAGATTATCTTTTTCCTTTTCTCTCCTGTCCCAACAGAGCACCATGGCGGCCTCTGAGGCAGATGTGGTTAGATGATTAAAGAGGTTGTAAAATATTTGTTTTGTTTTGTCTTTTTGTCTTTGTCAGACTGGCCAGCAACAAAGAAAGATCTGTGCCTTGGAAAGCAGTGTGGGGCCTATTGTTCTAGAAGCTAAAATACTAAAATCTACACCCTTAAAAACAAACAGTGCCTACAACGTGCCAGAAAAGCATCCCAGAGGGTTCAGACTGACTACATGACAAAGGCCTATTTGGCCAACATATCAACGTTTTGTTCTACATGGATGCCAAACATCTGGATACTTGGAGGCAGCTGTTTGGCATCCCGTGGGCCACATAGAAGCGTTTTATACCACTATGGCCAGAGGTTGGCAGTGTCTGATCTCACCGCTTCAAAGACCGAGTCCCCAGAACCTTGTTGATCAAGTGTGGCTTTCTTGGAGGTCAAGTAGTAATGTTAATGGGAACTGAATTGCTCCTTGGGATTCAAGCCTAAAGAGTAGGCGTGGGACAGATTTATGAGGGAGACCAAATCTCTTCAGTGGTGCACTAGATAAAGAAAGGAAGTAGTGTAGAAACCAGGGTCAGAACAGTGTCTCCTCATGGCCCACACAAGCTGCTTTGGTAAGGAGGTTGCATCAACAGCTAACTATACACTGTGGTTTTCATTATTTGCCGAGCCCATAGCATGGAGGTATAGGAAGAGCAGGGTGCAGTTAAAGGGCCTGAGTAGGGACAGCGACCTCAGCAGGCGAAGTGCTCACCTAGCCCGCACCAAATCACAAGTTCACTCTTTAGCTTTTCAAAAATGGACATGGTGCCACAGGCCTGTAATCCTAGCACTCCAAAGGAGGAGGGAGGCTGGAGGACCTGAAATTCAAGCTGCACAGAGAGTTCAGAGCCAGCCTAGGATACACAGTAAGAATAGCATTGTTGAATAACAATGTAATAACATATCACTGTTGTAATGATAAAATATATTGCTGTACATGATATGGAAATAGTAGTAATAACACTATTATTAATGATGACCTGGACTCTGCTCCTAGCTGTACCACCAGGAGTTTCAGTGACGGCTCGAACTCTCTGAGACTCAGCTTTGTAATAGGTAAAACGGAGAGTGACCTCACTCTCCTACAGGCCTGTGGAGATGCTCAGACGTGATTGCTGAAAACTCCTTGTAAACGTGACTGTGACACCAATTTGCAGTACCGTCCACAATACTTTATTTCCAGTTTTGGTGTCAGGTTAAACTAACTACAAAGCCATTAAATTGTTACACTAAGTGTTTCAGAGGCTTCTTCAAAGAACTGGGGTTCCCTGAAAGAGTGGGGAGCGGGGCACTTATTGCAGAAAAGCCTGAGGTTTGAGGAAAAACAGATTTGGGGTTGCACTCTGGCTTTAATGGGAGCTGAGCATCACAAGGCCAGTTACCTCTTGGTTATTCTTTGCCACTGAGAGAGCTAAGGAGATCTCATTGGCCAAGCACTGTAACTGGTTCAAAAGCAATAGTAAGGTGTCTTCAGTATTTCTGTGAGTGAGCTGGCTACCAAAAAAAAAAAAAAAAAAAAGGGTTCAAGTGGAGGATGACAAAGGATGGAGTCATGGCTCTTCAAGGTGCCAACAGGGTCTTCAGGGGGTTGGAAAAATAAGTTCTATACTGCCTTCCCACGCAGTTCCTTCCTCCCTCCCTTCCTTCCTCCTTCTTTCTTTCCTTCCTTCCATTATTTCTTTCCCGTCTTCCTTCCTTCTTCCCTTCCTTCCTTCCTTTCTCTCTTCCTTGCTTGATTACATTCATTCATTCATTCATCCATCCATCCATTCATTCTTTCATTATGCATTTCTCCCCCTTTGACATGGCTTCATTATATAGCCATGCCTGTCCTAGAACTCACAATATGGGCCAGGATGACCTCAAACTCCCGGAGACCTGCCGGCCACTGACTTCCAGGTGCTGGTATTATAGGCATTGCCACCACACCTGGCTTGTTTTGTTTTTTTCCTTCTTTTGTTTTAGCTTGGTTTGTGTATGTGTGCAGATGCACAGGTGTGAACATGTGTGTAGAGGCCAGAAGATAACTTTAGGTATCATTTCTCCTCCCATCTCCCTCTCTCCTTCCCTTCTTTCTTTCCCCTCAGACAAGGCCCCTCAGTGGTCTAGAACTAACCAAGAAGGCTATGTTTGCTGGCCTGTGGATGCCAGGGAGCCATCTTTCTCTGTTTTCCCAGCACTGGGATTACAAAGGTATACCTCCACCCCATCAAACTTTTCACATAGGTCCTGGGGGTCAAACTCGGGCCCTCGCACTTACATGGCAAGAACTTTACCATCCGAGCTATGTTTCCAGCTCTCCATCCAAGGTTTCTATGAGCTGCTGACAAACCGTGTATGGTTTCAGGAAAGGAATGAATTTGATTCTGAGAAAAGTAATTTCTTCATATACAGGGTGATTAGCTACTATGTATGAGAGAGTAATGTTCAAAACTAGGTGCCAGGGCTTTTTATTGGCACAGAAGCCAGACCATTGTTTAACAAAACCCAACACAAACAACTAGCAGCTTGTTCAGGAAGCCCTGGGCTTTTGAAGTATCAGGGTTTCAACTTCTGCTCTCAGTGATTTGGCCCCAGTACCAGATAAGGGACCACAGGATCTTACTGGCAAGTTGAAGAATGAAAACAGTGACAGCATTTATCAGCAACTGTGCCATTAGCCCTAACTTGGGTTGTAATTGCTGGCAGAATAGATAAAGTCAACCTTGGGATAGAACTATCAGTGCAAACAAAACAGTATTCTTCCTGGTAAACCCATCCTTTAGGAGAGAATAAGAACATCTCAGCTTTGCTCACTGCATCGGGAAAGGGGGCAGCTCGATGGTGGAAACTGAGCCTGGCATGCACACAGACACATTTTCTTTAGTAAATGCAAATCTCTTTGTTAGCAGTTAAGCAAACTTAAAACTTCTACCAACACTAGAAACTAACTCTCCCTTCCTCTGCTGTATGACAAAAAATTTCCCTGGGGAGATACAACATGCACATCTATTCTCCCCAGATAGGTATCCCATGACAGACCAAAGTAAAGACAGCACCGAAGTACAACTCGATGAATCAATAGGTTTTATTGGGGTCACTTATATTTTTGGTAGTGAGCCTAGCCTTTAACGGCTGAACCATCTCTCCGGCGATTATTGGGGTTACTTACAGGAAAGTGTGAGAGCAGAAATGACTCCAAAACGGTTACATTACCAAAGCCCACCCCATCCTGGGTGACAGCTCCCCAGGCTGGGAACCTGGAGCATAGTGCACAGCCTGCAGGCAGCTCAACAGGCTGGAGAGTGTCCTTTCCAGGTGCCGTGGTTGGTCTAGATCTCTTTGGCAGCTCAGCTGGTCTCTGCTTCTTTCAGGCACCTGGTGTGGTCTCAGAAGCTTTGCAGCTTGAGTTGTGTGAGAGTGACACTCTGCAGCTTTATTGTGAATCTGGTCAGGTTCAGGAACTTCCTGAAGCCAGTGTGAGTTGCTTACCACCCTGCTTAAAGAGCTTTCCCGCAAGATGGACTGCTACACCTCTCTCTTTCTGTCTTTGTCTCTCTCTTTCTCGTTCCCTGTATCTCCTTCTCTCTCTATGTCTCTACCTCTGTTTTTGTTCCTCTCCCTCATTCTGTCTCTTTGTCTCTCTCCCTCTATTCTTTCTCTCTGTCTCTTTCTCCTTCCCTCTCTCACCTTTCTCCCCTGATGGTGGGCCCCCCTTCTTCACTCTAGACTGAGCCCAGGGTTTTGCATATGTATGCCAGGATTTTCCCCCTGAGCTTCAACATGGCCGCCTTTTACCTTTTGAGGCCAAGTCATATAAGTTGCCCGAGCTTGCCTCGAACTCACTCTCTCGCCTAGGCAGACTGTGATCTTGTGATTTGCCCTTTCTCAGCCTTCCATGGAGATGGAATCACTGGCATGCACTTGGCTCCATTTCGTCTTGGTACTCTCAGTACTTTGCAAAGCCTCCTGCATACCCCAGGGGTCATGCACCACCTGCCACCCCTTTCCCTGGGACACCAGGGATGTGACCTTTTGAAGATGCTCTCCACCAGACTCTGTTGACTACTGGTTCAGTTGTGCTTGGCCACACCAAGAGTTAAAAAGATGGGGAGAATGTTCCTTTTCACATCCTCTCCTCCAGTTTCAGATACTAAAGATCTGGGACCTTGGAAGCTGCTGACAGCCCTGTAGTGCCTTATATCTCTCATGTATCATAACAGGTTCCTTCCTCCTGTTATGAGCAATTCACCAAGCAAACAACCCTCTTGAGGGGGGGGCTAGGGGGAGGGTCACCATATGTCTTTCTGTGGGCTCTGTCTGATACACAAAGGATTATAACCAGAAACAACAGTTACTCCAAGGCCTAAAAAGCAAAAGTGTTGCAGGATGATGGTGGCACACGCCTTTAATCCCAGCACTCCGGAGGCTGAGCAAGAGGATCTCTAGGAGTTGGACAGCAGCCTGATCTACAGAGTGAGTTCCAGGACAGCCCAGGCTACACAGGGAAGCCCTGTTTTGAAAAACAAACAAAAACAAAAAAGCAAAAGTGTTAAAGCCTCCATTTGTTGAGAATCTGGAGTCTCTTAAGAGGCCAGAGTTGCTGTTTGGAGGCAGCCTGGATATTTGGTCACCCTTAAAGGAAAGCAGCCTTCCTGCCCTTGAGGCATAAGCTGGGAGGGCAGCTGTGCCAGGTTAAGCTTCTAGGCACAGGGGTTCTTCTGCTAATGCAGCATAGCTAGGGTTATCCCCTCTAACCAGCCTCCCTGTAGGAGCGGGATGGTGATGTCTTTCTTCATGCACAGAGATGCCACTTGCTGCCATTGAGTCTTTCGGATGGAGACAGCTTAGTGCGTAAAAGGATCAATGCTGCACAGGACAACTTTCCAATAGGCTGGGAATGCAAGACAGCCCCTTGATCTCCTTGCCTAAGTCCACAGGTGCGCCCAGAGGTGCACAGACTTTCATTTCTTCCCCAAGACTTGGAGCTTCTTGTAGGAGCGATATACTTTTCCTTTAAGGAAAAAAAAATTTGTAATAAAGATATTATTAGCTCTCTCTCTCTGTTATTTCTATTGAAGACCTTTTTTCCAGCAAGACTGTGGGGTCATTAATAGCTATTTATTTTAAATTATGACTCAGTCCCTTTAGTGCCACCAAATTACACTTGAAATGATTAAAAAATAATAAATTTTATATCCTGTATACTTACCACAATAGAAAAAAAAAAAAAAAAAAAAAAAAACAACAACAAAACCACTATTCTTGGGCCAGCTGGATAGTTCCAGCTGAGACTAACAGTCTGTTTTTAATCCCTGAGGTTTTAATCCTTACATGGTAGGAGGAGAAAATGCACCCCCACAAGCGGCCTTCTGACATGCCCTCTTCCCGACATGCCCTGCCCCTCCATGCTAAATAAACAAATGTAAACACTTTCAATTAAAATTGAAAAACATGGTTCTTCCCTTTGGATGGATGAAGGTACTGGCTTGTAGGTTTGCTATGAGGTACTTGCTTTTGAAAACACACATTGGGTGTGTTTCCAGGGTTCATTATCAGCTAGAGGAAACAGGCTTTGTCACTTGCAGGAAGAACTCATGGACTGTGGGTCAGATCAGTTCCTTGCATTCAACCGTAATGACTTTTTTTTTTCTGTTACCAGAGGAAATTCAGCAACTTGGTGACTTCTGAAATTTAGCACATAGGAAGGAAAAGCCAATGAGGCTTTGGTTGCCCAAGCCGGAAACAGGACCCATAGAGTTTCCCTAGGACAGTGAGGTGAACAAAGTCCTTTCCCTTCCTAAACTGGAGGGGCCATACATAGCTCAGCAGTTTGGAGTCCTTGGCCTGGGTGTGGAGGAACACAAAGGCGTTCATCCTGATGCAAACACCCTGTGTTTTCTTATAACCAGCAGCCCTGGTTTCCTTCACTCGGCTTTCAATAGCTCTGGGGTGAGGTCCTGGGTGTGGAAACCATCTCATCCTCTTTGACAGTGATCACAACAGGAATTGGAAAATGATGGAGGAAAAGCCAAGAGCCTCCCAGAGGAGTGTCTGAGCCAATGCACAGTTCTCCAGTCTTTGACTAGTTAGGTGAGGTGGGAGTTTGGGATCAAACCCTCTGTGGGTGTCCAGAGGTAGAGTAGGCAAAGAAGGGGCCGGGTGGAGGGGGTTTTCCTGACTATTGTTTGCTGTCAACCGAGCCTAACTTCACTTGGTCACAGAGTCCAAAAGACAAGGCCAGCTCCCCCAAGCCCCCCATGACACTCATTTACATAAAGAGGATGAGGGCTCTCCATCCAGTAGGATCCTCTTACCGTATGGACTTAGAGCTGTTACTTCTCCACTAACCAATTCAATCTGTTTCCCATCCTCTCCTACCAGCTGTCCCCTTCTGAACCAATATCTGGACTTAAACAAGGTTCATTCTAGATTCACAAGGACTTCACTGGGTTCTCAGGCAATCAATCTTAGGCCCTGAGATCCCTGGACGGAGCCTGGCTTTGACAGTGTTAAGACAGGCCAGGGGGTGGGTGGTCTCTGGGAGGCATCCCAATGATTGCTTCCTTTATTCTCAGCTGGTAAGAGCAGGGGGACTTGACTTTGAGTTATGTCTCCTTTCAACATCCTCCTCTTCTCAGGCACCGCATACAATCCTGTCTAGATCTCTTTTTCCATCTTAACTCTCAACAACCAGCAAAATCACACACCCCACGGTGTATATATCAGTGTACAGGTCCATTTGTCATTCCACCAGAACCAAACATTATTTAAGTGTCTATTAAATACTAAGTAATGTTATTCAGCCAGAAATTCAGCTAGAAAAAGGAAAGAGTGCTGAAAGAAATATTTAAGAGATCCAATTGTGAGGGTAGTGTTGTGGAATATTCGTTAAAGATGTGTTACCTTCTTTTACGCCGCGGAATATTTGCTTAAAGATGCAAAGATGTGTTGTATTCTCTTGTGCAGAAATTGTTTAACTCTGTGAAACCATGGTACTGTGCCTGTCTAAAACCCCTGATTGGTCTAATGAAAAGCTGAATGGCCAATAGCAAGTCAGGAGAGAGGGTAGGCGGGGCTGGCATGCAGACAGAATAAACAGGAAGGAGAGAAGAAGGAGGAAGGAGAGGAATGAGAAAAGGAGGAGAGGAGGGTACCAGTGACCAGCCACACAGCCAGACACCAGATGCAGAATAAGAGAGAAAGAAAAAATATACAGAAATAGAGAAAGGTAAAAGGTAGATGGAGTAACTTAAGAAAAACTGGTTAGCAACAAGCCAAGCTAAGGCTAGACATTCATAAGAATGACTAAGTCTCTGTATTTATTTGGGAAGTCCCCTAAAGAGCAAAGAATAAAACAACAACAACAAAAACCCAGCTACAGGGTGTAGAAGTGATGAGGTGATGTGTGGGTAGTTGAGTGTGGATAAGAGTGTAGATTCTAACCTGTGTGGCTTAATTGGGAGTGATATTGACACAAGGACGAGACAAAGTCAAAGAAGGAAGAAGTTTGGAGACGAGGTTGACATGCTAATTTAGAAAATGTGTGTGCATTGCATCCCACCAGCCTGGAGTTAGGAAAGGGATTTTTAAAAGGAGCTAATGTTCCCACGCTGGGGGACAGAGCCAGGCAGATCTCTGGGTCTTGTTTGGCAGCCAGTCCAGCCAATCAGAGAGTTTCCATTTCACTGAGAGACCTAGTCTCTGAAAGTAAGGAGGGAGGTGATTAAGGATCATCAGAAGTGGACATTTGTGAATGTGTACCTGTACACACACACAGTCATATACATGAACACTCACACACGTGAAAACTTACACACACTACACACACACACCACACCATATATATACACACGCTGCCCCTGCTCTGGTGGAGCATGGCTTACTGCTGTGGGACAGCACACATGTGGTCTGTAGAGGAAAATGGAGGAGACGGTGGAGTAAGTGCTAAAGCGGCCTCCAAGGCAGGCTCTCCACTACAGTGAACACATCTGCTCAGAGGTTCCGTCTTCCTGGATCCCAAGAGCACCACTTGGGGATTAAGTGGGAAAGGAGCCTCTGCTGGTTTATGCTACTATGGTAAACACAAAGGGAAATCAGTCTTGAAAACCATGGTGTGCGTGTTCTTCCAGGATGTCTCTACTTTTTAATCTTTATTTTCTTTTTCTGGTTGGTTGGTTGTCCTCTTTATTCTTATCCAGTTCTTCTCTTGGGATCTTATCTGGCTCTTGAGTAGAAAATTCAGAGTGCAGTCTGTAAGGTCTCCATGTTGATTTGGAGAAAGAAATCAGAGCCTTCAGTCCTTGAGTCATCTACACAGACTAGAAGCTCCGATAAACAGACTCCATGTGCTGTGCTGTATGCAAACAGAGCCTGGTGCTAGCTGGAGGAAGCGTTTCTGTGACGGATGTGCTGGTAAATGAAGCATGACACTAGGCAAATGGCTTGGAGTCTTTCTGCTGGTGTGGGCATGCCTGTATGTGTCTCTCTATGTGTGCACACTCGTGTCTTCACAGATGCACTCATACCACAGTACTGGGATAACCACAGGCCTCATCTTCTACCTTGTTTGAGATAGAATCTATGTTGTTTGCCTGTCTCGGGCTTTGTGGTCCCAAGCTTCCAGAGATCCTTCACCTCCCGCCTCCCATCTTGCCTTAGGAGCACTGGGATTACAGTGCTTCTGCACCCGCATGTTATGTGGGCGCCTAGGACTTGAACTGAGGCCCTCACACGTTGATGACAAGCGCTTTGTACAGTAAACCTTCTTCCCATCTCTCTCTACATTTTTAAATTGAAAGACATCAATATACATTTTCTCGTCTTTTTAATAAAGGAAATAACTTAATTATTCTCATATGTACATGTTGTTCTTAATCTTTCTTTCAAGGGTATGTGCAACACAAAGGCAAAACTGGTACTTTTCCTTTGCCCACACCCGCACGCTAATCTTCCTCAGCCCCTGTGAGGAGGCACACATTACACCTCTGGGAAGAGGCTTGCAAAGATTAAAAATGTGTTGAGAGAGAAGCAAACGCTCAATCTCACGTGACTGAGGACAGGACAGAGGAAAAGGAAAGCCTTGAGGTGGAGGTGACGGACATCGAGGCTGGGACTTACTTCTGCAGCGAGTAGGACTGTGACAGGCGGCGTTTCTGGTAAAGGAAAGAAGAAGAAAGGCAGGTATGGTGGTTTTCAACGGGTGAGTTGCAACCCCTTTAGGGGTGGTGTATTAGACATCCCGCATGTCAGATATTTACATTACAATTCATAACCATAGCAAAGTTACAGTTATGAAGTAGCAATGAAAATAGTTTTATGGTTGGGGATCACCACGACATGAGGAAACGTATTAAAGGGTCACAGAACTAGGAAGGTTGAGAACCACTGGTGTAGCATATGTGAGCGCTAGGGGGAGAGCCTGGGAGAGAAGGAAGAGGAGGGCTGGGGCCAGATGCTAATTGTCTTGGGGCCAAGTGGAGCTCAGATGTTATCTTAGAAGTAGGGATAGCTGTGGAGAGGCTTTCATTAGTAAGTGCTGTCCTCGTTGCCATCCACACCGGGGGTCAATGAGATGGATCTGTGGGGAAGTGTGATTGTTGACAATCCTGATGACCTGAGTTCAGTCCTCCTTGGGACTCACATGGTGGAAGCAGAGAACCAGCTCCCTCAAGCTCTCCTCTGACTGCTGCAGTGTACCTTGGCGTATTCATGGGCACACAGCATACACAAAATAAGCACATAAGTGTAACACGTATAAAAGTAGCCGGAACAGAAAATATCCAGAACCCCTATCACTGAGAGAAGAAAATCTTCACCTAATCTTGTCCCGAGGCCCTTCTTTTCTGAGTAGGTCACATGTGCTCAGTGTCATCGCCTTGGTCGTATCTCCGTAAGTTTTATGGACCAAGTGGGACAGGGACCTCTTCCATCCATTCAGTGACTCCCCAGGTCTTATAAAGACATTAAGTAAGATTGTCATGCCATGGTGAACCGAACCAAAGGACACTCAACCAGATTTTACTAAGTTTTGATTCCACAGAAATAAGTAAAGAGGTGGATAACACTGTTTCTAAGGTGTAGCTTACCCTCAGTGTGTAAAGACCCAATTCCTTCCAGCTCCGTGCCTCGGAAGCCCAGCTGTGTGCCGTTTCTATGGAAACGGGGCAGGAGAGACTACACATAGGAGAAATGTTTAGAACATACTAGATAGTCTTTTTATGTCCCTCAGCAAGGGAAAGGCTCTCTGTACCAGTGTGTGTTTGTGTGTTTGTGTTTGTGTGTATGTGTGCAACCCTACTCCTAATCGTAATGTTCCTTGAATCAACCCAGAAGCTTTTCCTATATGAACACTTAAGTTGGAGAAGAGACATAACCACTAGGAATCCTTTAAACTGACTCCATCAGTTTGAAGAGATGATGTTGTCTCCATGGCTTCAATGAGAAGCATCCATGGTCTTTCTAAACATTTAAATTAATAGCTAACTTTTAATAAACCAGTAGAAGCCTCTGTGTGGAAGTATAGAGAATAGAGATAGCCACACAGGTCAGAGGAAGAAAATGGAGAAAATGGCTGACTCACCAATAAGGATGCCATGGTAGTTGATACTGATAGTCAGCTAAAATTCCAAGAAGAAACCTACCTCTGGCCACGTCTATATGGGATATTTAGATTGGATCTGCTGAGATATGAATATGCATGAACTGATAAAATGCAAATTATGCACACATAGAGCTGTTTACTTTTAATTCCTAAAGAAGTGGGTATCAGAATGTTTTCCTGAAGTCCCCACAGATTTTGAGGATTCAGAAGGAATCCGTGGGGTGCATGGCTCAGCCTCAAATGTCCAGGGACCTGGGTTGTGTGACACTGTTCCCGTGAGATTCCTTCAGGGCTAAAACAGCAGAATGTCTTACCCAGCCCTGCCGGTTTTCTGAGCCCCAGGCCCTGGTCTCCTAGGAATGGCTGGATCCTGGTGCTAAACCTGAGATGCAGGTGCTAGCAACATTCCTGGATTCAGCATCTGGTGAAGTTTCATTTGGCCTTTGATCTCGGCAGCTGGAATCTACCATTCTTTAGGCAGAAGATGAATCAGTGCACTGGGGGTTTGCTAGGATGGGTGGTGTGGGACCACACCACCATCTGCGGCTGATTACTCTGCCACTCTTCAGCATAATCAGCTCTCCCACCCGAGGACCAACAAGCATCATGCTTGCAAGCCGGTGTAAGTCGCTCGAAAGCCCAGGCATGCTATTTAGATTGTGCAATTTGCCACTACTATTCAAAAGCAAAGATCTCAAAATAGGATGTGTTTATCCTGGGGGGAGTAGGGGTGGGCACAGACAGTTGACAGGGATTTGAGAGCATTGGAGTGCCATTTCTGCATATCCTTCCATTTCCTCTTTCTAAATTTCTAGTTTTATTTCCACTTTTCAATGTGCAGTTACATATGTTTTGGGAAAATTAAACCTGTTCATTGCATGTAGATAAATTAATGTAAGAGGGCTTTTAGTAACTTTTTATTGAGGGTGATAGATATTTTTAAAAGTTCAGATATTTGGGCTACTGGATAAAGATTGATTTAATTGGACCTTATTAGATTCTGAGACCAGCCCCAAACAAACAAAAACTCTAATTCAAAATACCTGCCTACAAAGGCAGATAATTACTATTTATTTATTTAAGACAGAGGGGTACACTATAGCACAGGCCAGTCTGCAACTTACTATGTATCCAAGGGTGGCCTCAAACTTACAGCAATGCTTCTGCCCCATCTTTCTGAGTTCTCAGATTACATACATGAACGCCAAGACTTATTTTTTTAAACATGAGTTCACCCTAACAATCAATGGAGTTTTATTTCCCTGTAATAGTTGGGTAAATCCTGTACAGTCATACCTGCCTGGGTGCCTAGGTTCCTCATCCTTATTTTCCACTAATTGGATAATTACACCTCTAGCCATAGGTTCAAACCCACCCTAGCCTGTAACATCTACCCTGACATAACACCACTGGAATTAATGTAGTTCTTGGCTAAAGCACTAAGTCGCCTTTATGTCTGCCTCCTTAATTGTGAGAACTAGTTTGTGTGTTGACCAGACTTACATATTGGTCCAGAGATGTGTTCTTACTCAATATCGGTTCTGGTCATTGAATCCTGTTTTGTTTTCTGTTTGTCGAGAAGGCTGGGGAGAGGAAATGAGGGAGAGATAGAGAGAGAGTGTGTGTGATGGAAGGGAAGAGAAGAGAGGAGATGAATGGATGAGAGAGAAAAGAAGAGAGGAGAGGAAGAGAGGGGAAGAAAAGAGGCAACAACCCACTGATCTTCATCACTGAACTTTGCATATGGTGTGAGAGCCTCAATTACACTCTAAGTTTTAATTGCAATGCCTCAGAGATCCATGAAACAAAAATGCCCCTGATCTGCAAGCCCCTTGCCCAAGGACAGATAGTTCCTGAAATGTTGGAGGCCATTGTTTGTGGGAGATAACAAGCCTCAAGATTTTCACTCCCAGATCTGCTTTATCACATGTGGGTGGGAGGTTCACAGGTTGGAGTTACATCAGAATGTATGGTTGCCCCCTATTGGACCTGATGGGAAATGCAATGAATTATGGGTTTTCCTTCTTAAGCCTTTGACATACTTGATTCTGGGCCATTTCCCAGGAACCTGGGTATGGACCTGGCCAGAGCCCATCCACCTGGCCAGAATTTAATTAAAGCTCGATTCAAATTTGCCTTTAAAACTGTGGTTGATAGTTCTTATTCTCCCCATTGGGATTAGCAATGGTTTGCATGTGCCTACTATAAATTGATGTTCTGGAACCCTGGTCTCCAGGGTAGCATATTAAAGTGGTTGGTCTGGTAGAGGTGGGTTTAGTGGTTCCATCATTGGGTAGACAAACATACATGGATGCAAAACACCCATGCATACAAAATAAAATGGGGAAAATATGTGCCTTCTAGAATCCACTTGTTTAATAATTTCTTTTAAAGAACATAAATGTGCCATACAGCAGTCCCCTGGAAATGTGAAGCAAAATCCACATGTTTGTGTCATGTGTCCAAACTGGAGGTGATAGCAGGCTCCAGACGCCCATGGTCACTTGGCAGAACTGGATGCTGGGAAAGATTGTGGGGAATTCATATGTGGTCAATCAGACTCCAGAACCTTGGACACCTGAAGACCGAAGGCCTTTCCTCTGTGTCAACACGTTCTAGATGAAGCCTCAAAATTCTCCTCAATGAGTTACCTAGCTTTCCTCTCTATTGATGAAATTTTTCTCTACTTAACTCTTTTTGTTTTCCTTAGGTTCTCTAGATTAAAAACAAGTTTTCTGTAAGAAATAGCAGAAAGCAACCTAAAGATTTGCATTGCACTGTACTTAGATGTCCAGACTCCTTCAAAATGCCTTTCGTAGGGCTGCAGAGATGGCTAAGCAATTAAGAGCACTGATTGCTCTTCCAGAGGACCTGGGTTCAATTCCCAGCACCCACTTGGCAGTTCAGAACTTCTGCAATTCCAGTGAACCTGACACCCATGGCAAAACACCAAAGCACATACATTAAAAAATAAACTTTAAAATGCCTTCATAATGCTGAGCACATACTCTTTATATAGCTCTCATGGTTGACTAAGAACTGGATGCCACTGTAGCTCAGGAACACTTCAGCTTGTGGAGAGCCACTCCACCCCATCTAATCACGTCTGTCAGGGAGGCCCTCGGTTCACCCATTACCCAACAACCAAAGTTCTCCTGGAGGTGTGTCGAGGAATTTCAACATCCCAGAGAGTTACTTCATCCACTGACTTCCTCATATCTTAAATTGTTACAATTATCACCTCATGAGACGTTTGTTGAAATTGAGTATCATAAAGACTGTAAAATATCTTAATTCTCAGGTGTCCAATCAGCTCGAGCAATACCTGTTAATGTCTTTCAATTACTCAAATATGTCATGGAACAATTTTTTAACTCTTTTTTGTCTGAGTGTGTAAGGCTTGGAAGTTCTTCATGGACTACTTAAACTCTCTGTCCTAAGCCCATGATCTCTCTGGAAGGTCTCACCATCAAGATCAGATTGTTGGGTGAACAGAGGGTAATTGTGGTCTTCCCTAAAATTTGTTCTCTAGTAAAATTCAGGTCAGATCATTTTAAAGGAAAAGTGTTTTATATTTAATTATTGGAAATCATTTTTCTTCCTTTCTACCCTCTTTCTTTCTTGAACGACGGTGCCTTCGTTTCTTGGCCCATTGCTGTGATAAAATATCCTGAAAAAAGAAGGGTTTATCTTTGCTTACGGTCTAAGACACTGTCCACATGAGGGGCAAGTCAAGACTAGAGCTGGAAGCATCTGGAAACACACACACACACACACACACACACACACGCGCGCGCGCACACACACACACACACACGCGCACACACACACACACACACACACACACACTGCTATTTCACTCATTTTATAGAGTCCAAACTCCCCTGCCCAGGGAATGCTTATACCTGTAAGATGGATCTTACCAAAAAGGGTTTTAGCTGGGGAAGGGACAGTGTGATAGGGAGGGGAAAGCACTAAAATAAAATAGATATGTGTATGAGCCTGTCAGTGAATAAAAAAAAAAAAAAGCAAATTGATTTCTAAAAATTTCTCTAACCAAAAGAGTCAGTTCCAAGTAGAAAAAAAGATTAAGAAGCCTTGCTATAGTCTTCAAAGGCTTTTTGTAAAATGTTCTGTTCATTAAAAACCAAGAAGGTGGTTTCTCCCACATCAATGGACAGTACTGAATACCCATTCCCAGGCATGCTAGATTTTGTCAAGCAGACAACATTATCACGCGAGGCTTGAACTCAGGGATTTGTGCATGCTAAGAAAATGCTCTACACCTCCAGATCTCAAGTCAAAATACCTTTATTACAGTGCCAAGCAGTAAAGACTATGACAACTACACATGGTTAGTGTCCTTTCCTAAGGTAAGAGGATTGTATGTGGTTCCCATATTGGAATAAATAAATAAAGTCACTAAAATATTCACATGTAGCCAGGTGGTGGTGACAACACTTGGGAGGCAGAGGCAGACGGATTTCTACAAGTTGGAGGCCAGCCTGGTCTACAGAGTGAGTTCTGGGACAGCCAGGGCCACCCTGAGAAACACTGTCTTGAAGAACAAAACAAACAGAGCCCACAGTCCAGTGGTGTTTTCCTCCAGCCTGCTGCCTTCAGTGATAAACAGGACCCAGGAGAGCAGAGCAATCTAACATCCGAATGAGGATTTACCTGAAAGCGGGCGAACTGGAGAAGGAATGGCCAAGCCTGTTATATAACAAACAGAGCACCCCTGGCCTCCATTTCAACTCTTCCCTTGGTAGACATCCTGTCCCACAGGCTGGATGCACCCTCAGGCAGCAAGATGCTTGAGGCAGAGTGTCCAAATGAGAGCCACAAGAGGTCACCTCTTTCATGGACAAACATCTCTCTGTCTGCTCCAGGCACGTCTCTTATTGCTCAGAACTGAGTCCCACTGTTGGCTCTAACATACGGACTAGGCTTACCATTAGCGGGCATGAAGCAGTCAAGATTGACTGTAGGTTAGGATGGGGGCAGAGGACGGGGCAGCTTCTCAAATGAGCAAGCGCAGTTCAGTGTTCTCGCAACTCTCCTCCATTTTCTCAGCCTTCTGCCAGCTTTGATTTCCTTGAAAACTTTTATAGAGACCACTGTAAGCTGTAGTACACAGTCCCTACCCTCAGAAATCCAAGTAGGGTGCACACAGAGGTGCAATGGGTAATTGTTCTGTATAACTCAGCTGTGCATCCGTTTGTAAGTTCAGCTCATCCATCCTCATCTGAACTGGTTGTAACCTCTTATTAGTTCCTTCACTAGTAACCACGTTAAATACAAGCCTTTGACATGTTTAGCCTGTAACTTTTATGCCTTTAATGAGATTGGCCTTTCCCTCAAACTTCGGGCCCTACAAGCAAAAATCAAAGTCAGGTGGGTATCAAAAGTATACACTGTAGTGACATTCTAAGGAATTTCAGGAGAGAGAGATTTAATGATGCAGGTGAAAAAACAGGCATTGCACCCAAACTGTGCTTGCCTGTGGATGAAGATGGTGAATGCCTACATTGAGGAGTGGGAAGGGGAGCCTTATCTCCTTTTCTGTCAACCTGTGGATTTGGCTTGTAGAGCAGTGAAGCTCAACGTGCAGCTGTCACACTGGCCAACCTGTTACCCGTCTACCCTCCACGTGCACAGACATGGAGAACATTTTAGAGACCTGTGTTGCCCTTTGATGATCATGTGAAACCCATGGCTTTCATGGGCAGATCGGTCCAGTTCAGTGGTCCTAAACTTTCCAAATGCTGTGACCTTTTAATACAGTTCTTCACATGGTGACCCCCCAACCATAAAATTGTTTTTGTTGCTACTGTTATGAATTGTGATGTAAATATTTTTGGAGATAGAGGCCTGACAACAGCTGGTCTAACTGAACAAGGCATGGGTCAGTGTGGATGCTGTCAAAATTGTGTTCAGGTCAAAAGCAGTATGTGCAGCACACTAGTCTCAGGTGACACCCCAAATCAGCCATGCACTTTTGGTGTTTCTAATGAGGCCCTGCCCTCACATTTGTCCTACACAAGGGAAGCAGACACAGGGAGATTGTCCCCCTACTGAGATGGAACTGTGATCCTACACATCTAATCACTTCTCTATAGAAAAAAAAAAAAATCTTGCTTTAATCCCAGCACTCGGGAGGCAGAAGCAGGTGGATGTCTGAGTTCAAGGTCAGCCTGGTCTACAAAGTGAGCTTCAGGACAGCCAGGGCTACACAGTCAGAGAAACCCTGTCTTAAAACAGAAAAGGAAAAGGAAAGGAAGGAAGGAAGGAAAGAAGGGAGGAAGGAGGAAGAGAGAGAGAGAAAGAGAAAGCAAGCAAGCTACTCTAGAGTCCTATCGGAGACAGGAGACAGTGCAGGCTGTCTTGACTCTCCTGGTAACAGATGACCATGCTTACATGCTTGGTATTTGCTTTAAAAAGCCTACTGGGGATTTGGCCCAAATGTTTGAAAGGGAGGAGAGGAATGAATGCTGGAGACAGGAAGCTGTGAGGATGTGTGGGGGAGCACTGTGGACAGGGGAGGCACTGGTGGGCTTGCTGAGCTTAGGGGGTGCAGAGGGTTAGGAGGAAGTGTAGGGATGGATGCCAAGGTGGGTAAGTGCTAGCCCTCAGCTAGGTAAAGGCTGTGAGCCTCTTCAAGGGACCCTGACAAAGGACCAAGACGTGTGGCCCTGTTATTAGATGTTCCTGAGGGCAGGTGGAAACTGGACATCACTTCCTGATTCCCAGGTGGGCCCAGCTTCAGAGGGAGCTTGGCTTAGAAAAATCAAAGCATCTAACACACCACAGCGTGTGAAGAACTGTTCACCCCTCCTTCACCTTGGCCACCCAGATGGACAAGGGCTGCTGAGATGGCTCAGGGGTTAAGATGCACTTGCAGAGAACTGGAGTTCCACCCTCATGGCTCACATCCTTTGCTAGTGTCTGTAATGCAGCTCCAGGGATCAAACACCTCCTCTGACCTCCTTGTGAATTCATGTATACTCTCACAGACACACACACACACACAGACACACACACACACACACACTCGTGCATGCATACCCACACATAATTGAAATAAAAATCCAGACAGCCAGATGTAGATTCAGGAAGAGAGGTAACTGTTGGAAACTGGCATTCTGCTGATCCCATCCCCTAATGATGGTCGGGACACAAGTGGCCATGTCATCGCTACACCACTCATTATGGGGCTGCGTAGGGGACTCAGTTACACATGTGCGAGTTTCCCTTTTAAGCAAGGCCCCCTCCCCCTTTCTCTCCCGGCTTCTTTTCTCTTTCTCGGTTGGCCACCAGCTACCCCCTTTCTCTTCTCTCCACCAATAAACTCCACGTGGGTGCCTTGAGTGTTCGTGTCTCATTGGCGTTAACTGGCAAAAGAACAACAGTAACAGCATCTCTAAAGTCCTGGGTAGCTTCACACCAGTGTCTGCTGACTTTCTATATACCTTAGAGCTTAATGGGCTAAGAATAAGAGCGCAGTTGCAAAGCCTTTTGCAGTCCTGCTCACCATCATGCCAGGGGCTTTATAGTTAGTTACCATTTCACTTAAGATGATAGAGACACTTCTGAAAACCAAAACCACAGAATTCAACTAACTGGCCCAAGGACTGAACTGGGATCTGAACCAAGTCAGTGTAGTTTTATCCCAAACACTCCCATGTCATTGCTAGGGAGCCTACCCATAAAAACCAGGCTTCCACCAGTTTCCTCTCCAGTCCCCCGGCTGGTTTTGTAGATATTGCGGTAAATAAGGATCAGGATAAACAAATAGGCCTAATAGATGTTTATTCAGGGAGAAATAACTTACAACCTAGACAGATGAACACCAGGAAATTCAACCCGATCCTCTCCTGTCCGAGTCACGCCAGAAAGAGAGAGCCTTTCCTGGCCCCCTCCGACCTCCTTCCACAGGTCACTTCCGCCCATGGCTCCACCCCCCAATGGGCGTGGTCAGTGCCACAGAAGGAGACAAAGTGAATATCCCACTACATGTACTAAGTGTGAATACTAAGTCCAGGTCACTAGGTTATTTCAGCCAAAGGGAAAGTGGGAGCTTGAGTCACCGGAGCGCCTTATTCTTAAGGGTGAGATTCTCTGGCCAGTGGGGAACCCCCTGTCTGTTTTCCACTATGCCCATAGAAGGAAGATTCTTAGGCAGAGCAGGGATTTGGGCATTGAGCGCCTCTGACAGAATCTCACTCGAGGGGAGCCCTTTGAAAATGAAACCATGCTATCCTGTTGCGAGTGGGTTTGACAAAATCTCAAAGTCAACACGACCCTGTGTGCTTTCCAACTGTGGCACGTTTAAGCCAATGGCTGCCTGCCTGCCTCTAGCCTAGAAGGGGGAAGGCAAACAATTCCATTTGGACGAACTGGTTTTGGTTTTTGTCACCTTCTGGAATCCAACTCTACTTAGCCACCTCACCCAGACCACATTGCCCAGGCTTTCGTTCCCTGGGGTGCACAGGGTTGGGACACCAGAACACAGACAGTTTGACTCATGACAGCCCATTTTGCTTCTATCTCAAGGACAACCTGGTAAAGGAAGTAGTGTGCCTCCACTCTGCTTGGTCCTCTGTGTAAGATGCTTGGGTGAAGGAATGTGCCCACACCAGGACGGACAGATTGCTGTTCAACCATAGCTAGTTCATGGGTAGGATGGGTACACGTTAGGGTCTGAACAGGTACTCCCACAGCTAAACCCTAAGAATGGTGTGAGGGAATGGAGGAGGGGCTTCTGAGAGGAGATTAGGTCATGTGTGACTGTGGAACTCTCAGATGTTCCGGGATACTTGATCACACTGTGAACCCTGAGTTTGTGTTTGCATTAATTAAATAAAATCAACCTTGGGTCAGAAGGTTGAGCCAGCAGCTAGTTGACAGAAAGTAATCATAAAGAATTACAGGGAAGCCGAGTGTTGGTGGCACACGCCTTTAATCCCAGCACTTGGGAGGCAGAGGCAGGAGGATCTCTGTGAGTTTGAGGCCAGCCTGGTCTACAGAGCTAGTTCCAGGACAGCCTCCAAAGCCACGGAGAAAGCCTGTCTCAGAAAAGAAAAATAAAGAATCAGAGGGAGCCTGGAAGACAGAGACCCACAGGAAGTAGTGGAGGGGCTCTGAGTGTGGCAGTCTCTTTTTGGTGTGGTGGAGCAGAAGGAGGCTGTCTTTTTGAGATGCTTGAGAAGAGGGAAGGCCAGCTAGTTGCTCCTCAACCTCTCTGGAGTTAGCAGGTTCTCAGCCCAGCCTCTGACTCCTGAGTATTATTGATAAATAGAATAATAGAGATTTAGTTAAAACTGCATTTGGTGGCAGCGGTAGGAGTCGGACCTGGTGGGACATAAAAGTTCTGCTAGGCCATTGGGCTGAGCCACAATGACTGGCTGAAACAGTTCAGGTGCGGCCACTGTGCCAATGGGGAAACAACACTCAGTAATAGGAAGAGAAGAGACTCTAGGACCAACAAGCTGGTTCAGTGGATAAAAGTGCCAGCTGCCAAGCCTGAGGACCTGAGTTCAATTCCTGAGACCTACATGATGGAAGAGGAGACATTGATTCTTGCGAGGTGTCCTCTGGCATACTATGAACACAAAAACAAGTAACGAAATCATAAAAGAAAAGGAAGGAAGAAAAGGAAAGAAACCCTAAGAGCTTATTGGTCCCATCCACATGTGAAGACAGCTGCACATTAGACCCTCATCAGACATCAATGAACCTACTTGTGCCTCAATCTTGGCCATTCCAGAGCTATGATACATACGATTCCCCATCTATGATACTGTCACAACAGTGTGGATGGAATGAGAACGTGGGACACACAGACAGCAGTGACTCAGCCCTTCTCTGTGCCATTACTGCCACTCCTGCTTGTTTGTCCGTTTGTCTGGCCCAACTCTGATGATAAACTGGATGAGGGCAGGGCCCATGGCTTCGTGAGGATGTTTCAACACCAAGCAGCTTGCCTACACCCAGTAAAACCTGAAGGAAGATTTGCTAAGTGGACAAATACATAAACAAACAAACCACGTATGGGTGGGCATAGGCTACTCAGGCAGGCAAATGAGTATCAAGAAACAATATGGGAATTTCATTACTTAATTTATCAGCTCTATTAGACCTGAATCCAAATGCAAGAAATGATTGTGTGTGTGTGTGTGAGTTTGGAAAGCAAATATGAATATCCACATTCATGAAAAATAGTATGAAAGTGTAGGTTTTAAAGAGTAAGGTCTTTCTCGCCTTGAGCTATACGACTTTTCGAACTTTAGAACGCCTGGTAGCTGTTTTTAAGTAAGAAAGGTGAAGTCTGGCGCCCTCTTGTGGCCTTCTATTTAAAAGACAAATGCAGTGAAGTTCTGTGATGCTGGGACTTTTGTACCTGGCAAACTCATGCCCTGGGGAAATTGCTTCCTTGAGACCCATGGCTGCTTTCGGTGCCACTGTGCCACGTCTCAGTAAGTTCACATCAGAATATTCCAAAGGCTAAGGGTGCAGCTAGGTGGTTGTAATATCCCTGTATGAACTTGCTAACTTGCTCTACAAAATGGATAATGAGACCAGAGATGAAAACTCTGTTATAGTCCTACAATCTCAGGTCAAGGCCAGAAGAATTCATGATCCAGCCCATGTCTTTTCCTCTGGTCCCCTCTGATATCCCCCTCCTCCGAAAATCAGCTGCTCATCTTTCAAGGTGGCCTAGTTTGCTTTTCATTGCTATAATACATTAACATGACTAGAAGCAACAGGGAAGAAATAGTTTGTTTAGCTTACACATCACACTCGAAGGCCATCACCAAGGGAAGGTGACTCAGGAACGGAGCGCAAGAACCTGGAGGAAAGAATTGAATCAGAGCCATGGAGGAGCATTGCTTACTGGCTTGCTGTCCATGGCTTGACCAGCCTGTTTTTTTATAGCACCCACAGCCCACAGGTTGTGTTACTCCTAGTGAGGTGGGCCTTCCCAAATCAACCACTAATCAAGAAAATGGCCCACAGACTTGCCTACAGGCCAACCTGTTGGGGGCATTTTCTCAGTTGAGGCTCCCTCTTCCCTGATGAGCCTAGCTTGTGTCAAGATGACAAAATCCAGCCAGTACCCAGGGGGCGCTTAAGCATCGGTACCTTGAGAATGGGTTATCCAATCTTAGTGGTCAGCTCTGAACACTAACAGACTCCGCTCTCTCTCTCTCTCTCTCTGTGTGTGTGTGTGTGTGTGTGTGTATGTGTGCTTACAGAAGAGTAGGTCAGTAGCTCGAGGGAGAGTGGAGGGAGCTGGAAGTGGAGAAGGGAAAAAGGAAATGGTGTAAATATAGCACTCCTGTATGAAAATTTCAAGAAAGATTTGGAATTTAAATTAAAATAACTACCTTCCTGTCGGCTAAGGGCTGGTCACGTGTCCTTGTGTTCATTTGAATTCTCCATTAACTGCTGTGTTCCAGCGGCGAAGTTTCTGTCTTGAGACTGGTAACTACTCCCTGCTATTCACCCAGGGCTCAGCACAGGGGTGCAATAAATGCTCATCTGGTGTCGATTAAACATCGAGACAGAGATTCCATTTTAGAAGCAAAGAACACGCAAAAAATTCCTTTTCTTGCTAGCCTTCCCTAAACAACAGGGTATAACAGCCACTTACATAGATCCCACACACTATTAGGTGTTCTGAGTAATTTAGGAATGATTTCAACATAAGAGAAAGTCACACATGGTGGCATGTACCTGTAATCCCCAAACCTAGAGAGTAAAGACAGGGAGATCAAAGAGTCAACACCAGCCTTAGATACAAAGGGAGTTCAAGGCCAGCCTGGGCCATGTGAAACCCTAATAAATAAATGAATAAATCAGTTTTTGAGAAGATGAGTTTTGGTTCTATGTAAATACTGGATTTAATTTTAGAAGACTTGAGTGTCTGCTGAATTTCGGTAGCCATATGTATCCTGGCACCAACCCCTGTGGACATGGTAGCTACAGCACTACAGCATTGCCTTGGACCTCCAATACAAGTATGGAGGAGGCTAGGGCTAGATGAATTGATACAGCAACTGAGCTCACCTGGAATCCCAGCCCCCTGGAGGCAGACGCAGGAGAGTCCCAAGTTCCAAGCCAGCCTAGGCTACAGGGCAAGACCTTGCCTGTCTCAAAAAGCAAAACAAAACAAAATAATAACAACAAAAATACAAAATCAGAGGCAGGGGAGAGAGATAAAAATGAGAGGCATAAAGGGCTAGGGCTGGAGCTCAATGATAGAGAATGTCCCTAACTTGCTATAGTTTACACAGATTGGGATCTGATCATGCCAGCGTTAGTCCCAACTGATGAACAGAAGATGAACTGGGAGACAGATCGTGCGTGCTCCAAGTCACATGACTCAACAAACAAACAAAATCCCACAAAGCAAAA
Organism: Phodopus roborovskii; assembly: GCF_943737965.1. NCBI lineage: Eukaryota > Metazoa > Chordata > Mammalia > Rodentia > Cricetidae > Phodopus > Phodopus roborovskii. The sequence continues at coordinate 39,205,204 of NW_026126511.1, read as the reverse complement.
CAAGCCATGTCTTTGGGGTCTTGCTTTCCAATTCCTCACTGCTTTTCTTTCTCTTCTTGGCAGGCAGCTATAGTCTTAGACAAAGACACTGTCTGCTGTCTGTAGGCATATATGTACGAAACACTTGGGTAGATTTAAAAATCTTATTTAGATGTTACAAGTCACTACCCAGCCACCCTCATTTTCACACTAACTAATGAAAAGACTGAAAAACATGTTCCTAGACAACACTGATGTTCAGGGGTGTTGGGGAACACTCAAATGTTGGAACCCATGCTCTGCCATTCACTAGTTACACAGTCTATGCAATTGGCCTCTGTCTTCCCAGCCTCCCCTATAACAAAGACTAGAATTAGAGTGTGTTGTTAGTTTTGTTTTTTAAGTTTAATTCTCACAGGGCCTGGCAGATAATAAATTAATTTTAGCTGTTATTGATATTAGAGTGGCTTCTATCAGAATGCCCTACATTGGAGAACTTCACAGCCTAACAATTTGCTTTTTTTGTACTAGCTTCTCTCTCTCTCTCTCTCTCTCTCTCTCTCTGTGTGTGTGTGTGTGTGTGCGTGTGTGTGTGTGTGTGTGTGTGTGTGTGTGCATGTCTCTCGCTCTCTGGCTCTCCATCCCTCCTTGTGTGCCTACATATAGTCCTGGATGTGTCCTATTTGTAAGGACCAGTGGCTCAAGACAACTCCTTATGTAACAGGTTCAGATTGTTGCTCACACAGAAGGATTCTGCCTACTTGCTTTTCTGTGGGAATTCACCTACCCAAAGGGGGAAGTGGGATTTTTGAACCTTAAAGGTCTTAAGAGTGTCAACATATTTTATATAATTTGACAGTAAAATTCAGCTTGCAGCTTTTTGGAAAAGGACTAATAAATAAATAGACCATAAAAAAATGTTTGGGTGAGTATGGTAAAGCATGATTATAATCCCAGCACTTAAGGAAGCTGAGACAGGAGGATAACCATCTGGAACTACATGGAATTAAGACACACACTCACACAAACACACACATGCACAAATACACGCACACGTGTGCGCGCGCGCACACACACACACACACACAAGATTAAGTTTGGTGGTAACTGCACTTTTGTTTGTGACAGGGTCTCATGCTGCCTAGGTTAGCCTGGAACTCTCTATGTAGCAGAGGCTAGCCTTGAACTTCTAATCACCTGCCTCTCTTCTCCCAAGTTCTGGGAAGACAGATGTGAACCATCACCTTCAGTTCAGTAGTAACTAATTTAGTGGTTACCGATGACAACTCTTAGTAAAAGAAGAATTTAAGGCAGGTGCATGCTTGTGCCTAAGCCTGCAGATTCCTTCCAGGAGCAGGGACTGTTCAGAAAGCAGGTTGTGGTGGTATGTCTTCATTATTATACTTCAGAGCCTTAGTCCACAGCCACATTCTGGGAGACTTGTCTTTTAAAGAAACTCAAAGTACATGTAGTGACTGATTGAATAAGCATGTGCCACAAAAAAATATTTGGGGAACTATCAGGCAAACCAAAATTAAGTTGGCCACAAATCTCCTAAGAGCCACCTCGTGGCTGCGTGGAAATGCAGAGGCAGTGTGAAAGCCCATCATCCCATCAGCATGTGTGTCATTGGCTTTGGGTGTGGGAACACAGGACCTGAGGTGCAGAGTAAAGATGGGGCACTGGGGTCAAGCCAGAGATACTTCTGCACCCAAGAGCCCAAATTGCAGTTTTCTGCTATCCTTTGCAGCAGGTTGGAAAGCCACAGGGTTCGTATGGGCAACCAGGCATCCACTCAGGATCGCTGTGGCTTCAAGGGGTTCATCTGCAGCCAGTTCATAGGACCCTCTATCTTTGTTATTCTTTATTTTTGAGGCCGATCCCCAAGGCAGTAACCTATCCCCCGTCCTGGCATCACAGGAGACACAGAAAGATTCCTGGAGATACTTGCATTTGCAGATTGATTAGAAATGTGTCTGCTTATCTCCCAGTGCTTTGGCTGCTCAAGATGAAGAGAGCAAATAGGTCTATCTCAGACAGCTCAGATTCCCAGAAGGACCATCCATCTGAGCCTCCAGCTCATCGAGTAAGCTCTTATTGCTTGGGTGCCATAGCAGAAAGAGACCTGGGACCTGGACCTTGGAAGCCGAGACAAGAGCAGTCCAGGACTTCACTGACTTTCTCAGAACACGGGAGGAAAGTGATGTGGGTCTTATAGATGTGAACAGAGTTAAAAAAAAGAAAAAAAACTTTATTGTAGTATAATTTACATATAAAAGATATTGAAATACACATTATTTTTATTTTTAATTGAAGACAATCTTTTGTGCATGTTCTCATGTGTGGGTGCACATGTGTGTGCAGGTAGAGGCTAGAGATTGACGTTGGGTGTCTTCTTTACTCTTCTCTATGGTACCCATTGAGGCAGATGTCTCACTTGAACCCAGAGCTTGCTGGGTCAGCAGTCTAGCTGATGTTTGTCTCAAGGATTCCTTTTCTCCATCATCCTGGTGGATGATGGAGGTGGGTGGACATGCAGGTGGGTGGGCATGCAGGTGTGGACATGCAGGTGAGTGGACATACTCACCTGCACTTGTGTGGATGCTGAACTTGCATGGTATGGGCTTTACTCATTGATCCATCTCAGTGGCCTCTGACACTCACATACTTAAGTGTATTATTGGATACATTTGGATATTTGTGCATACTCTCAAACTGTATCCATTCACAAGTTAATGAGTACTTCTGCCATCTCCTACTCCCTTGTACTCCGTTTTTTCCATCTTTCCTGCCCTTCCTTCCCAGACAATGACTGACTTTCTTTCTGTCATTATTGGATATTGTTATGCACTTTTAGAATTTGATATACATTCAATCACATAGTGTATATTGGGCATTTTTCACATTCTGGTTTCTTTCATGTTGTTCCCTTAGTCTAATTATTTTGAGGCTGTGACAATTCTCAGAGTGCGTATCAATGGCCCAATGACTCATTCATTGTATAGACAGAACTGTTCCTCTATTCAAGTTGCTTCCAGCTATTGGCTATTACAAGTGAAGTTGTTCTGAACATCAATGGCTGGGTCTTTGTATAAAAAAGGTTACATAATGGGCTGAATGGTTATGCTCCGCCCTCCAGCCACATGTTAGAATCCCTAAGCAAACCCCAAGATGATGGTTTGCTATTGTCAGAGTGTCGAGCTCAAGTGTTTCCAGGTTCTAGGCCTCTTATCCAAAGAAGTGAAAACCAGAGCTCACCCAGACTTGCAAAAGTAGTGAGATAACTTTATTCTGGGTGAAATGATAATATAGATTACAAAGGGTAACACTATCAAGATTGCCATTGGGCCACACGAGTGAAGGCATTCAATTATAGTTTGGATTTTCCTCTTAGGTGATTCAAGAGAAGGAGGAGTTTGGTTACTATGGGGTTAGTTTGTGTGGTTTTCTGTTTTGTTTGATAGGTTAGAGGTAGGTTATGCAATCATTTTTCTACTGTGTGTTTCTCTTCCCATAAAGCATCTGATTTTAATCATATTCATGCAAAATTATAAATAGGCATACGATGATAAATAGGGGATTCTCCCTAAAAGTTCTCCTATACTCCTCAGATCAACCAGGCTGCATCTGTCTTTCTAATCTCCTGATCCAGATTCACTGGAAATACACTTGAACAGAAACCATCTAAGTTTAATTGTCAGGGTAGAGAAATGTACATCATTATTTAGAGAATGGTGTGTGTGTGTGTGTGTGTGTGTGTGTGTGTGTGTGTGTGTGTAACAAAGCAGAGTGGAGTCCCAGGTTTCCCTGTTTGAGAGTTGTCTCTCCACCTCCCCACCTCAATACTTGAGGTCAGTCCACGATCATCAAGGTGGGAAGCAGCCAGGCATGGCGCTGGGGCAGTAGTTGAGAGCTTTGCATCCTGACCCCCAGGCAGCAGGCAGAGAGAGAGAGAGAGAGAGAGAGAGAGAGAGAGAGAGAGAGAGAGAGAGAGAGAGAGAGAGAGAGAGAGAGAGCAGACCTAGCATGGGCATTAATGGGGAGGTCAGTACCCTGGAATCCTAAACTGGGCTTACTTCTGAGTAGCCTGGAATAAATACAGTTTTTCTGGAAACTGCAGAAAGCCTGGAATGGGTAGGGGAGAAATTTAATGATAATGACTTTGTTACAGCCATGGTCACAGACAGAATGATCTAACAAAAAGTAAGATAAATAAATAATTTTTGAAAGTGTTTTGTAAACAACAGTCTCATAATAAAATAATGGGAGCTGCAATAGTGTCGGTGTTAGGACTCAAGGCATGGTTCTATGATAGAGAGCTTGCCTAACACATACAAGACCATGGGTATCCTCCTCTGGACCTCACAAAGGAGGAAGGGGGGGGGGAGAAAGGAGGGAAGGAAGGGGGGAAGGAAAGAGAAGGAGGAAAAAAGGACAGATTGGTAAAAGAGAAAAATCAAATGTAAGTGATGTGGTAACTCCTGCTTGTAATCCAGCACTTGGGAGGCTGAACAAGGGGTCATTGTGAGTTCAAGGCCAGCCTGAACTACATAGTAAGGTCTAAGTTCCAAGTCAACCTGAGCAACAGTGTGGGACTCTACTTCAAACTTTTAAAAATTGGCAAAAGAATAAGAATAAAGATACATATTGTTTATCCTGCTTATATTGCATTCAAAGGAGATAATGCCCAACTCTATTTTTTGAGGGATGTTTATATACAGTATAAACATGGTATTGAGGGCAGCACTTCCCACTGTGGCACGGGATTTGGATAGGCTGTGGCAGTGTAGAGCTAAGGTTTGGGGAGGTTATGGCAATCTCCTAGGATCTGGGCTTCTCGGGAAGTATTTATGTCGTGAGATCTCCAGGTCATGAAAGGAATTTTGTGCAGGGTTTTGAAGAAATGAGCAAAGCAGCACGTTTTATAGCACTCCAATTCTAGAGTGCACTCTGGTGGAGAATCTAATTCTGGGGTCTTGGAAACTAAGAGGAATGTGCAGTTTTTTTCTACCTAGGGCTTCTGGTTCTATTTGTGTGTTCTGTTTGTGCCGCAGGACTTTGCCTGTGGTCCTCAGATGTCTTTTCTGAGTTCAACAGGAGCCTGGAAGTCACTCCTCCAGTTGCTTTTGCTTCATAGTTGGTTTTCCAAGTCAGTGACATTGCCTGGGACTGACTGACATGGGGGGGGGAATGGTCATTCTGAGGCAGAGAATGAAAGAAAACCAAAACCAAAACACAGACAGCCCTAAGACAGAAACCCAGCTCTCTTTAGGCAATGTAGTTAGAATCTTCCAGTGTGGCTGAATCACCCCTCCCTTCAACTCTCACTCATACTTCACGATGGGTGGTTTGTGACCTGTGCTGGCGTTACAAAACATCCGTTGGCATGTTGTACCTATACTGACTAGGACAGCTGGAGTCTGGAGGGCTGTGGGCAGGGGTACTTGTGTGTGTGTAGTGGGAATCTTTTTTATGTTTCAAAGGAATCTCATGGGTACATTCGGATCACCAAATCTCACCTAAATACTTCCTACTGCCCTCAGCTCACCTTGTCTTCGTTTCTGTCCCTTATAAGGACAGGCATTCTGTTACCAATAAGCCAGGGGAAGAGGGAACTTAAAAGATTAACCTTTGCATGACTGTTGCCAGCCTAACAGTCTTCTTGGAGATGGCATCTTGGTGTGTCTCTCTGTTTAAGGAATGTGGTGGCTACAGAATTGCAGTTGAAAGCTGTCCAGAGAAGCCATTGAGAGATAGAGTCCCAACTCACAACTCAATGTTCTTCATAGAGTCAGAGGAGAGGGGTCAATTTCAGAACGAATTTCATTGACCTGACTGGAACATGCCAAGTGTGTTCTCTTCCATCCTTTCCTGAACTGCCACACTCAATAGGAAAACCCTTGTAGAAAAGTACGTGGCCAGATGTCCTTCCTCTGCCCCCCCCCATGATGGTTGATTTCAGTTGTCAACTTGACAGGATCTAGAATGATCTCGGAGACAGACCTCTTGGCATGTTCATAAGGGAGTATCTAGACTGAATTCACTGAGGTGGGAAGACCCATTCTAACTGTGGGCAGCAAACTCCACCCCACCCCCCAGCCTGAGGTCATGACTGGATGAACAGGAGAAAGGTAACAGCATTAGCATGCATCACTCTCTGCTTTCTAACCTCGGGTGACATATGATCATCTTCCGCATGCTCCCGCTGGACCTGAGTCTTCCCAATGCACTAGGCTCACTGGTCAGGGAGCCCGTGGATCTCCTTGTCCCTGCCTTCCCTGTGCTGCAATTACAGGTGGATCCTGCTACATCTGCCTCCCTGCCCCTCATGGGTGCTGGAGAAACTGAACTCAGTTCACTATGCTTGCACAGCAAGCACTTAACCTGAGCCAACTCAATAGCCCAGGGACTACACACTTTCAAATTTTTTGAAGATGAACAGATGGGGCCAAAGAGCACAGTACCTCTTTACATCACCCGTTGCTTTGGTTTTGGTTTTGATACAGTGCACAATCACCCCGCTCCAAGAATGTGGCTGAATTCAGGCACCTACAGAGAAGCTTGTTTGTTTAAAGAGAAAGACATTGGCCAAGCTACTTAGAACTCTAAGTCAGTTCAGTTGAAAAGGGAAAAAGGGTTCAAGCTGTCTAAAAGGGAAATGAGCTGAGAGCTGGTGGGTGAGGACAGAGACCAACTGGGCTTTGTTCAGATGGCAAATGACAAGCATCTTGAAGTTACAGCTTGGGGAGAAGAGAACAGCTCCATAAAGGTCTTTATGCATCAAGTGATGATTATACGGTTATAAATCCATTTGGATGTGGAGGAAATAATCCTTGGACATAGGGTAAATAGAAACCATCTTCTTCCCATCAAGCTGACATTTTAACAAAGGGGGAAAAAAGGTTGAGTTAAAAAAGAATTCTCAATTCAATTTACAGTGTAAGATTGATGACTCTCCCACTGGACATGATGCATTGGCAGAATCCTGAGGACTGCAGAGGGGCAAGGAACAGTGTGTAGATTGTTCTGGTTGGCTAGGATCAGTGCTGACTATGGATGGGAAGTTGCACAGACATACATATACCCCCTGTCATGTGTATGTTTGTGTGTGTGTGTGTGTGTGTGTGTGTGTGAAGCCTTTCAAAACAAACTACTATAGAGCTTTTTTTCCCAAGAAATGTAACATTTCTCAAACTCTTACACTGTATCAGAACTTCTACCACACATAACTTACTTTCTCATTTAATCTTCATTAAAAAGCCACATACCCAAGTGTTATTTCCTTCTTGGACAGCTAGGAAAAGTTATGGTAATATTCTCAGTGTTTCAATAGGTAGTATGCTTTACATATTTCTGTAGGATTGCTGTAATGTGTATTCATACTACTTTAATCTTCAAAATTGCCTCCCTAAAATAGACACTCATATATGCAACAAGCAAATAAACTGAGGTTTAGATGCTTTAAACAAGTTGTGCACTGCCAAAGAAAGAAATAACCTTTCCATCATAAATTACCTTAAGTCCTTGATATCGTGTAGAAATTAGCTACTATTTGGAAATAGAATATTTGTGGAAGACTTGTATTAATTGCAGAGAATAATGACCATGTAATAATTTTTCTTTTTGAGACAGACTATGTAAATCAGGCTGGCCTAGAACTCACAGAGATGCCTCCTGAATGCTTGGACTAAGAGCATCAAACTCAGCCTAGTTACTTTTCATTTATGGCAATCATTGAGAAACTGGAATAAAGGGAAATTTTATCTCCAAACTTGGATTTTAGTCTGTTTTTGCTGAGATTCCACAATAATATGATGCCCACTAGGTTGAGGGACACTATGTAGCTTAGAGTCAAGTCTGACAAGGCGTGGAGCCTTCAGACCTTGGTCCTAAATATAAGTGTGGAGTGCGACAGAAGACTATGGCTCGTGAGGCCTGTGACTGCCCATGACTGACGTCTGCATTCTGACACTTGTACTAAGATCTAAGATCCAGACCTCTAGTGTGTGTTTCATTTGGCCGTTGTATCTACGGGCACTTCACCAGGGAACCAAAGCTTAGCGAGAACCATCTTACCTGCTGAAGAAGGGCAGCTGTCCTGCACTGGGAGGTCACATGGCCCATTATAAGGCAGAGGATAGTCAGGAGGTCTGAGCTCTAAGGGTCCACATTGCTTGCATCTTGTTGTACTTTTAGGGACAGTTTTAAAATTCAACTGACTTCCCTTTTCCCTCTTTGCCACTAATCATTAATTGGAAAGGTTCTAGTACTTTTGTGAGATCAAAGTGTGTGTTGGGTGGGTGTGTGGGTATTTTTCAAATGTATGTTACTTGATCCCATCAGTGTAATCATTGATGATTCATTGTAAGTCCCCAATAAATATATACCATAGCGAACACAAAAAGACTCCACTAAGTCGAAGATAGCATTGATATACCTGTTTCCAATGCTAATCTTTCTGTTATGTCTAGTGTGTCTGCCTTGTATCTCAGTTGACCTTCATGACAGCTCCACATATTGGTGTCACTGGGCTTGCATCTGTTTTCAAAGAAGGGGACCAAGGCCCAGAGAGTAGCGTCTTGCCTGAATCACATGCTGGTGAGTGGTCCCCAGAGCACAGGCTATGGAGCCTCAGCAACAAGAACTTAGGTCTGCCTCCCATTGGGGAGCTGGCTGGAGAGTGGCTGCTTACATAATTGTCATCGTTGTTCACCTTGCATACGAAAACGGAGTTCACTCTGCTCTGAATTCTGTTTAAAAGCCTCTCTCTTTGGCCTTTCTACTTAGCTTTGTGATCCATTTCATATCACTTTTTGTGTGTGTGTGTGGGTGAGGTGAAGTTGATACTTGCAGTGTTCGAACATCTTTTTTGTTACATTATTCACTGAACTACAGAAATATTGCTAGAGGTTTCTTGTCCCTCCTGGTCCCACTGTGGCTTTAACCCCAAATAAACACACAAAGGCGGTATATTGATTATGAAACTGTTGAATGATGGCTAAGGTTTCTTATTGGCTGGCTCTGTCTTAATTATTAACCCATTTCTATAAATCTATGTATTTCCACGTGGTCTTGGCTTACCAGAGAATGCCCGAATCTGTAACTCCTTTTTTGGCTACATGGTGTAGCCTTGAGATCTCTGTCTGCCTACCTTCCCCAGAATTCTCCTCGTCTCCTATCTTCCTGCCTCTATTGGCCAAACAGTGCTTTATTCATCAACTGATAAAAGAAACATATACACAGAAGGACATGCTCCATCACAGAACCTATTTCTTTTACCTTTTTTCAGACAGGGTCTTGTTGTATAGTGGTGGCTGGCTTGGGACTTGCTGTGTGAACCAGGCTGACTGCTGTGGAGACTATAGTGATTCCGCTTCTGTTTCCTGAGGGCTGGCATTTGAGTGAGGTACCACTCCTGCATAGAGAATGTACCCAAACCTTGCCAGTTTTCCTATGTCTAAAATTCACACTTTTTTATTTACTGTTTGTGCTTGAGGGTGCATGTACACACGTGGCACATTTTGTGTAAAGGTCAGAGGACAGCATTTAGAAATCACTTCTCTCACGGGTCTTAGGATCTAACTCGGGCTGTTAGGCTTGGCAGCAAGCCAAGCAATCTCACCACCCCACCCCTATATTTTAAAATCAAGATATTTTGTTGCTCTGCTTCTTCTTTCTCTCCTGTCCTCATCACTATCATGAGTGCTATTGCCATGTTCAGCATTCATCATGTGCCAAAATCGTTCTCAGTGCTCTGCATATTACATAACACCTGTGGCCTCTCTGTTAAGTCTGCTAGTCGGGGCTAGTCTTACATCACCTTGACACAAGCTGAAGTCATGTGAGAAGAGGGAACCTCAACTGAAAAAAAAAAAGCCTCCATAAGATTGGCTGTAGGCAAGCCTGTAGGCCATTTTCTTTATTAGAGATTGGTATGGAAAGGCCCAGCCCACGATGGGTGGTGCCATCCCTAGGCTGGTGGTCCTTGGTTCTATGAAAAAGCAAGCTGACAAGCATTGGGCAGGACTCTGGGAATCCTGCAGAAGAGAGGGAGGAAGGATTGTGCAAGGCCGAGGGGTCAAGGACATCATGAGAGGACCCAGAGCCAGCTGACCTGGGCTTATAGTGAAGGGCTCAGACCCTCACCCAGCCCCCTGCTTTAGCAGCCATGACAGGCTGCAGAAAAGATCCAGCAAGAAAGACAAAAGGTCCCTGACTCAGCACCATGTGCTTGCCTGACCTTGCCCAACCTCCTAGTCACTAGGACATCAGATACCCTCCATGTGGCAAGGAACCAATCAGAAGTTATCTGGTGGGCTCTGGACTTGCTTTATGGTGCTTTCCTGTAAAAGTGTCAAAAGTGTTATAACAGTGCAGAGCATAGCAACTGCCCTGGGAGGGCATATAGTCCATAACAACCAGTTGACCAATGAACACAAGACAGGTCACCCAAAGCCAATAAATTCCCTTGCCTTGAGGTTCCCCCAGGCCCTCTCCTTCCACTCACCATGATGAATGCATGAAGGGCCCTAGTTAATGCAGTTAACTCATTAAACAATAAAAGACTCTTTGCTTTTGCATCAGAATGGCTCTCTTGGTCATTTTGGGGTTCAGAATTAGGGAAAACCAATAGGGGCTCACAGAGTCTAAGTTGACAACCAGGGAGCCTGCATGGGACTGACCTAGGCCCTCCGCATATGTGTGACAGTTGTATGGCTTGGTTTACTTTTGGGACTCCTGGCAGTGGGAGCAGGGGCTGTCCCTAAGGCTTTGGCTGGCTTTGGGAAATCTATTCCTCATGCTGGGTTGCCTCGCCCAGTCTTAATACAGGGGTGGGTGCTTGGTCCTGCTAAGACTTGATGTGCTATGTTTTGTTAGTGTTCAAGGGAGGCCTGTCCCTTTTTGGACTGGAGGGTGTAGATGGGGAGGGGCAGAGAAAAGGTGGGGGGGAGGAAGTGGGAAGAAAGGAAGGAGGGGAAACTGTGGTTGGGATGTAAAAATTACTGAATGAATTTAAATAATAATAATAATAATAACAATAATAATAATAATAATAAGAAGAAGAAGAAGAAGAAGAAGGCAATCAAGATGAGCAAGCCATGGAGAGCAAGCCAGTAAGCTGTCCTCCTTCATAGCTTCTGCCTTAGTTCTTGACTTGAGTTCCTGACCCGAATTCCCAGGCTTCCCTCAATGGACTATGATTTTGATATGTAAGACAAATGAACCCTTTTCTCCCTAAGTTGCTTTTGGTCATGGTGTTCCATCACAGCAGTAGGAACCCTAACTGTGACAATGTACGTGGTCAGCAATAGATACCCATGTTGGGTATTTCCTGTGTGAGTGGATATTGGCTTAGGAGTACACTCACAGCCTCATTTACACCTGTGCACATACATGTACCGACACACAGAAAAGCTCCCTTTCCCTCACTGCAGAGCCAGTGTGAAAGGGTCTAATGTATTTATCTGTGACCTCCCTTCAGATCTCTGAAGGATCCAAATCAAGGCTCAGTGGTCACACCTGGGGAGTCCGGTGGTTTTGGTTTGGTGTGCGATCACAAATTCCTGGAAAGAGGCTGTGTCTGCAAAGATGGACTGATTAGAACTGCACTGATGGGCAGAGGTTGGAATGTTGCAGATCCAAAGCTTAATTACACTTGATCTTGAGTTAACTTTGACTTCCTAAGTAGCCATTTCTTGCCTACCTCTGTGTCAGACCTTTTGGAGTTTAACTTAGCAGACCCCTGGCTTTCCCAAGGACAACTTCTGAAGTCTAGAGAGAGATTCCCTCATCCCACTGTTAACCACTTCTCTGCCATTTTTACCACTCAAATTTGGCTCCATAATAAATTGTCTCTTATCCTTTTTGAGATGAGAGCTGTGTTTTCTAGAAATGAGGAGGGGTCAGGCTCACTGCAGGCAATAGGAACACAAAGTTTCAGAACCCATTTGGACTCTGAGCACAGAGCATACAAGACTGAGAGTCTAAATAATGGTCCAAAGCACTCAGCGTAAATGACTAAGGGCACTGTCATAGTGTTCTCTGCCTGGGCAATTAGGTCACCCCAGAAAACCACAGGTATCTGAGGCTAGATAAGAGCTTTGTAGGAGCTACCTAGCCACATCCTCACCTTCTCACAGCTCTGAGAGATCAGTGGTGGCGACTCACAAGTGTCCTCTTGTCTTAGGTTTCTATTGCTAAGATAAAGGCCATGACCAAAAGCAACTTGGGGAGGAAAGGGTTTATTTCAGTGTATAGTTTACAGTCCATCCCTGAGGGGAGGCAGAGCAGGGACTCAAGCAGGAACCTGGAGCCAGGAACTGATGCTCGCTTTTCCTCATGGCTCTCTCAACCCGCTTTCTTATACAACCCAGGACCACTTGCCCAGGGGTGGCACCTCCCACAGTAGGCTGGGCCCTCCCACAATCATTCATCAAGGAAATGGCATTCTCTCTTTCCAGATGGCTCCAGTTTGAGTCAAGATGGCAAGTAACCCAGCCAACACATCCCTCTGGAAGTCTGATGCTCAGAGAACAGTGTGAGTAAGTGCCTTCAGCATCTCCTGAAGCTGCTCAGAGTGGCACTCCACCCGAGACCTACTGACAGGGCCTGCAGGCTGCCAGATAACTTTATGCCCGTCGGTGTTTGGGAAGCTCTGCCTTAACCTTAGATTACTGGAGGCATAGGTGGGGTGCAGTTTGGGGGATGCCTGTTGGGGTACAAGTCATTATCAGTGGGCTTTCAGCTAGTTCGTGCCGCAGGGTTCAAAGCCCTTTAGCAGCCCCATTGCTCGCGGCACAATGCTGCAATGCCAGGCTTCAGAGTCTCATCTCTTACTTTCCCACTTTTCCTTTCTTATATTCTAGCTGAGTTCAGATTGGGGTTAGCAGCACAAAGCAGCCAGGTGTTCCTACTGCTGTTTTTCACATATTTTTGCTGAGTGATCTGCTTTACCATGGGCTCTCAGATGCACAAAGGAAAACCCCCTTCCCTGTGTGGCCTGGGGAGTGTGGTCAGCGCATAGCGGCTGGGCTGAAGCACTCTGTTCCACACAGGAAGCCCAGTCTCCACCTGTGCCACTTCTGTCTTGGCCTGAGGTCAGCACTCAGGGCCCTTCTTAGCCAACCAAGTGTTGCAATGGCTTTTTTGGTCTGTTCTGCGTATCTTCCCTTCTTCACAGAGCCCTAGTACAGAGTGCTACACAAAATAACAGCGTCATCAGTGTTAGCCGGACTGTGACAAGCTCTCTCATCAGCCGGTCTATAAGCGGTGCTGGAAATGACGTTTGCTCTGGTATGAGGAAGTCCTTCAGAGTGCCTAGCCTGTGAACTGATCTGGGAAGAGAATCTGCATTCTTTTCCCTGCTCGTACAGAGTTGGTATCGCCACCATGCTTTTAAGTTTACACACTTAAATTACCAAACTTCCTTATATTTTTCTTTCCTATTTTTTGTTTTTGTTTTTGAGGCAGGGTCTTCCTCTGTAGCTCACTTTGATCTGGAGCTCACTGTGTAATTCAGGCTGGCCTTGAACTCATGGCACTCGTCCTGCCTCAGCCTCCCAAGTGCTGGGATAACAGACACGAACCACCTTGCCCATCCAGCTCATCCTTGCCAATTTAATTTCTTTTAAAAATCTTTTGTTTTTATTATGCTATAGGGGGGCAGTCACAGAAGGGGCTGCCCTGGAGCTCAAGGGGCTGGTGGCTCTAAGTCATCTGATGTGGGTACTGGGAACTGAACTCATGCCCTCTGAAGTATCAGTATGCAATCTTAGCTGCTGTTCCATCTCTCCAGCTTCCTTACCGGTTTCTTTCTTTCTCCTCCTCCTTTTAAATTTTTATTGATTCTCTGTGGATTTCACATCATGCGTCCTGACCCCACTCATCTCCCCATCCACTTGATGCCACCCTGTGCTCTTGCAACCTTCCCAACAAATCTCTTAAAAGTAATCCCCCCAAAACAAACGAACAAGACAAATGAACAAAAACTACTTTTTAAAAACCTCAGCATGGAAGCTGAAGTGTGGCCCAGTGAGTCACAGATTACCTTTTAGTCCATACATCTTTACTTGTAAGTGTTCTTGCAATGAGTCATTGGTCTGGTTTGAGGCCTCTGGCTTCTGGTACACTACTGATACTGGGCCCTCACTGAGACTTCTCTTGGAAACCTTATTGTTGCTTTGTGTTGTGGAGATCCTCTAGCTTTGGATCTACAGGTCCAGCAGTTCATAGATGAGGTGGGTGTTGGGGTGGGCTACCTCATAGTCCTGGTTATGGGCCTGGGTAGTATCTCTTACCAATTTCTTGATTGTTAGAATTCTTTACAGAAACAGAGGTGACATAGGGTCTAATAATTGATTCTATTTGCAGATCTAACTCCTCCTAGTCATGGATGACAAGTACAGGTTCCAGAATTTAGGATGTGGACATCCCTGCAGCCCATTATATAGGCTCCATCTCAAAGGATCTGCTGTAATCAGAGGGGGCTTTGAGACTGATACATAAACACAAATGATAATTACTTATTATTATAAAAATGTAAGCATGGGAAATGGGGTATGTGAGGATGCTCTTGTTGGATGGTTGGTGCCTTTTGTCTCCGCAGGCAAATTGACACAACATTATTTTTAAGTAGAGGATGGCTTGGTGAATCAAGCTGAAGGACATTGGTGGTTGGTAAACGGAGAGGAGTTGATGCTGAATCAATGTACTTCTGGAGACATTGCTTCAACTCAGACTGGAGACCACTGTCTGCTGGCACTCGCCATACTGGTGTTCGAGTACATGGAAATGACTTGGGAAGTGGTCTAAGGTAGATCAGATTGCTACAACAAAGTGAGTTAACTATCAGGGTTGAGGTACTGAAGGACAGGGATCAGCATCAAGAGGGACTTGTGGGAGATGTAAGATGAGTTTGGTGACCTGGCTACTAAGGGAAGAAGAGAAAGACCACAGTGTGAAGACCACTGTGGCTCTTAAGGTCACTGAAGCAGGGGTGAGGAAAAAAGGATGAAAATGCAACTGAATCATACCAGAGAAAACTTCAGAGCCCTGATGGGAATACTGAACTTCGGGCATCGTAACTGCTTCTGGGTCTTGTACATGCTAGGCAAGTGCTCTACAGCCAGGGTACACCGCCAACTCATTATTTTTAGTTCTTTACTTTTGTCATTTATTTATTTATTTATTTTTGGACAGCATCAACCTACTATTTAGTCCTAGCTATCCTGGGACTTTCTATGTAATATTTTTAGTTCTAGTAGCTAATTAGGGCTGCACTCGTGTGGAACCCCAACTTTTTTCTGTATACCACATTTAGTCCTACACATAGACCACAAAACAGGTGTAGCTTCTGGCGCTGTTAGTCTAGCTATGTTTTTTAGAGAGAAAAAATAGAAACTATACAACAAAAGAGGGCGTGCTTGTTGTAAGTTGTACAAACGGGTCCAGGAGTCGTCAGCCCTAGGAACTGGGGATGTGGCTGTGCTTTGGGGTGGGTCCACACTCTTTTTGTTAACTGTCTCCAATCTCTTAGGCAAAGAACCTCTTCCAGGTTTAGGTTGCCTTTAAGCACACTCCCTTGCACTCCAAGCCACTCAGCAGAAGGGGAAGTGCATAGAGCACTGAGTGACAGGCTAGTGGTATGGTGTGTGCCTTTAGTCTTGCTGTCTTAGTTAGGGTTTCTACTGTAGCAAAGAGGCACCATGAACACAGCAACTCTTGTAAAGGAAAACATTTAATTAGATTGGCTTACAGTTTCAAAGGTTTAGTCTATTATCACCATGGTGGGACAAAGCAGTGTACAGGCAGACATGGTGCTGGAAAAGGAGCTGCAAGTTCTATATCTTGGTCCACATGCAGCAGGAGTCTGTGCTTACACTGGGCATAGCTTGAGCACAGGAGTCCTCAAAGCCTGCTCCCCACAGTGACACACTTCCTCCCACAAGGCCATACCTATTCCAACAAGGCCACCCCTCCTGATAATGCCACTCTCTAAGAGCCAAGCATTCAAACACAAGAGTCTCTGAAGGCCACACCTAACTTCCATGGTTGCCCACTGTACAGGCAAGAGGATTTTAGGGACCCACGAGGTCAAGGCCAGGCTGAGTAGAGTAAAACCATCTCAAAAGAAACAAAACAACCTCCAAAAGATTAAGAATACTTTCCTTCCTGATGGGGGAGAGTAACAACCCAGAGGCCCAGCCCTGGCACCTCTAACAGGAAGCAAACAATGACAGCTTTGTTAAAACTCAAGAAAAGAATCACTGCGTGTTCTCAGGCATAATCCATTCCCTTGAGCTTTTAGTCCAGAAGAGTACTGCATCATGAAAATTGATTTTAAAATATCCGTGTGTATGTTTTGTTATGGTGAAATGTACAAAACGTTCACTATTATCTACCCTTTTTAGTCGCATTGGACAATGACCACTATATTAAGCCTGCCTAGTCACGTTGGGTTCGTCTACAGTGTTAGACAATCACTCCTACAATCCAGGCCCACCGTCTATCCTCCTAAGCAGAAATTTTATACTCACCAAATAATAAGTAACTCCCCCTTTGCTGTGCCCATTGTGCTCGGTGACCTTTATTCTTCTTTCTGTCTCTATGGATTTGTTCTAGGTGTCTCATGTTAATGAGACCATGATCTTAAACAGGTAATGGCTGTTTAAGACAGGTGGGCAGGAAGGAAGAGAAAGCAACAGGGCAGCTGAATACAGCGTCTCTTGCTGGCCTTGCCCTCTCCACATGTCTTGGTGTCTTGGTGTACAGGACCATCCTCCTTTCCCCGACTTCTGCATGGAGGTAACACCATTAGGCTTCATCTGCTCATTATGGAGTTTGTTTCCTCTCATTTCCTGTTTTGCAGCGACTGGTTTCCCCTTCTCTGAGTTCAAATGCAGAGTCAAAGCTCTGCATACAGCACAATAGCTTCTTGTGAACCCTGGCTTAGTATAGTTGGTGTTTTTACTCTTGTTCATTGAGGGACCTGCCACCCAGCTCCCAAATAATCAACACAGAGGTTTATTCTTTCTTATAAATGCCCATCGTTAGCCTGGCTTGTTTCTAGCCAGCTTTTCTTAACTTATATGATCTACCTTTTGCCTCTGGGCTTTTGTCTTTCTCTATTGTCTATTCCTTCCTTTACTTCTTACTTTGTAGCCAGCTGTGTAGCTGGGTGGCTGGCCCCTGGTGTCCTCTCTCCTTATTTCTTGTTCCTTGATCTTCCCAGATATCTCCTTCTGTTCTCTCTGTCTGCCAGCTCTGCCTGCCCTTTCTCCTGCCTTGCTATTGGCTGTTCAGCTCTTTATTAGACAGGCAAAGTAACATAGCTTCACAGAGTTAAACAAATGGTACTTAAAAGAATGCAACATATCTCTGCATCATTACACAAATATTCCACAGCATAAATTGTTGGGGTCCATAGAGATGACTCCACTTCATCTTAAGGTCAGAGAGTTCAAACTCACTATTGCTTGTTCAATGTTAAAAATAGGATATTTGGCCTAAGAAGTAACTAATGGATGTCTTGCTTTAACAACAGGATATTTAGCTTAAGGTGTGGCTGTTGTCTACCTTGCCTTTACAATAGGATACTTGGTTTAAGTTTTGATTACTTGATGTTTTGGGTATTGAGAAGATAATTGTGCTTTTTTTTTAATTCTGTGTAAGGAATTCTCTTTGCCTTCCCCCACTTTTGATTGGGTTTATAAAGACTGTAATAAACTTGAAGTTTTTTGTTTGTTTGTTTGGTTTTTTCTCTCTCCAGTATTCACTGGAATGTCCTCCCCATGGGAAGCAACCCTATGAGAAAACTTTAGTTTTGTCTTTACATACTGTAGGGAGCCGTCCCTGCATTCTTCATTACAAGATGGCGCCTGCATCTGGCTGGCGTTGAGAGTAAACAAGTCAGTGCGCAGGTGCAGAGTGATTTTCCCTCCCTTGGCCTCTGCCTCTCCCGTGGGGTCATATGGGCCGATGGGCTGCAGCCAATCAGGAGGTGACACGTCCGAGGCGAAGGTTGTAAACCTATATAAGGGTTGGGTTTTGGATGTTTGGGGTCTCTGCTCTATAAGCTTATGCTCTCCCTCTCAAGATGCATTAAAGCTTTACTGCAGAAGGATCCTGAGTGTGCCGCATCGTTCTTGGTGACGAGATGGTAGCGCGGGACAACATACCAGGAACTATGGGGCCCTTTTGCATCCCAGCAATCCGCCACTGACCCGTGTATCCCTAGCCTAAGAGTCTTTTTCTTAACTAGCACTTCACTTACTCTGCCATTTGGCAGTTGCTTTTTCCCAGTGCTGGGTACTGAACCCTTTACTATGGAGCCTCACCTCCATCTTCCAGAGCATTTGCTTTTACTTTTTGATTAGTGGTGTACCTGGCAGAATTAACTCCAGGCTGCAAAGGCTCGATTTGGCCCACAGGTTTAGAGGGGTTTCAGTGTCCAGGTCAGATGGCAGGCACAACTCTTTCTGCCGGGAAGATGGAGGCAAAGAAAGGTTCATTGGTGTAGGAGCGGACCAGGAAGCAGAAAACTGTGGAATTAGGGCTTGGCTACAAACCTGAAAGTCCCATTCTTAGTGACCTACTTCCACCAGCTCAGTTCTGCTTCCTAAAAGTTCCAGAGTTTCCCAAAATGTCACCAGCCACTGAGGGAACAAGCTTTCAAAACACGAATCTGGGGGAGACATCTCAGATTCAAACCTTAACACCATTTTCTTCTTCATGGCATTCACTGTTGCTAAGATTCTCTCTCATGCCCCATCCTGTGACTTCTTTCAGTTAACCCTGAAAGAAGGTTGCCACATGGCGCCCTTTACTTTATTCATCTGCCCATTTGATGCTCCCTAGAAATTGGACTTAGGATCTGCTGTCAGCTACACCTACCTTAAGAGTCTGACTGTGCTGTCTAGCTGTGTGGCCTTAGAGGAGTTATTAAACAACTCTGTAAGCCTCAGACTCCTTATTTTCGAAGCAGGAGCAATGATTTCTTACAGGGATGTTTTAAAGAGGGCTTAAAACAATTAGCAGGCACAGCAGATGAGCAACAAATAGCAGTACTAACATTGTTTATTGACTTTTCTTGAAATAGTCTTACTGTGTAGCCCAGGCTGGCATCAAAGTTGCATTCCTCCTGTCCACACTTGCTTCTCTTTCTGACTTTTTAATGTAAGTTTTTCCTGGTAGGTGTTCAGTTGATGCAGAGTCTTTCCAAGTCTAACCCAGTATAACTCCCAAACAAACTGGTCACAAGGTACGGGGAGAATAATGACCAGCAGCTAATTAATATTCAGAGGACATTTTCATTCTTTCTTTCTTTCTTTCTTTCTTTGTTTCTTTCTTTGTTTCTTTCTGTCTGTCTGTCTTTCTTTCTTTTTTATTTTTTGAAAATTTACATTTGAAACAAGCTTGTTTTACATGTCAATCCCAGTTTCCACACCATCCCATCTTCCCCTATCACCCCCACCAAACCCCAGCCCATCCCCTTTCTGCTCCCCAGGGAGGATGAGGCCTTCTATGGACAGTCTTCAAAGTCTGTCATATCATTTGGAGCAGGGCCCAGGCCCTCCCCCATGTGTCTAGGCTTAGAGAGAGCATCCCTCTAAGTGGAATGAGCTCCCAAAGTCCATTCATATTCTAGGGATAAATACTGATCCACTACCAGAGGCCTCATAGACTGCCCAGTCCTCCTAACACCCACATTCAGGGGCTCTGGGTTAGTTCTATGCTGGTTTCCCAGCTATCAGACTGGGGTTCATGAGCTCTTCCTTGTTCAGGTCAGCAGTTTCTGTGGGTTTCTCCAGCCTGGTCTTGACCCCTTTGCTCATTACTCCTCCCTCTCTGTAACTGAATTCCAGGAGTTCAGCTCAGTGTTTAGCTGTGGGTGTCTGCTTCTGCTTCCATCAGCTAGAGGACATTTTACTGGTTTCTAATTTCCTCTGAAGAGGCAACAACTAGTTAAGTTTAAACCACTCTAAACCAGGATGTCCCAGGCTCTGGGGTTTTTTCAGAAACGCTACACAAATAATCCAAAATCTCGTTGTATCTGCTCCATAACCTGGAAATGATAACGGACAAAGCCAAAGAACCACCGGGAGTGATGAAGAGAAGGAGCTTGCAGAGAAGCAGAGAAGGAGCCTTGGGATGCTGGGACTGTCTAAGGGATTAAAGGTCCCAATCCTTTCCCCAGAGACCACCCAGCGCCACCTAGAGGGGCTGAGCGCGGTTGCTCGTGCAGCTGAGACAGGAGAACTTTAGGTTTCTATTGGTGAAAACTTACTGTATTCGTTGGCAGCTTCTCTCTGCACCATCAGAACCTCGGGAGCTGTTGGCCGCACACCAACGAGGTGATCCGGACCTGCCGCTGCTACTTGGCAAGGTGTCTACTGGGTGGATATAACGGCCCAGAGGCGCGGGCAAGCTGCGGTTCGCCAGAGAATAGCTGACTTCAGCGCTGACACATCCGAGCAGGGAAGCTGCTGCTTGCAAGGTGGGGGCTGGGAGCTTATTTGTGACAGTTTGCTTTGGAGCTTATTTCAGCCGGGTGTGTCGGGTCGGTGGCGTCCGAGGGCAGAGTGTAGCCTCGAGGCACAAGTCCAGGGCGCCCACTGGGTGGCACGTCCCAGTGTCCCCGCGTTCCCGCTTGCAGCCGTAAGCTTCGCTTTCCCGGGTCTCTTCATAACGTGGGCGTCACAGGCAGCGGGAAGCGAAGATCACTGGCGTCCCGGCAGAGTCCTTGCTGCATCTGGGTCCTCGCTGTGACCTCTGTCCCCAACGCAGTGACCCCTTGAAGGCGGCCGGAGCAGCGCAGGCGGGCTGTATTGGCCTGGCTGCGGGAGGCGGGGCACTATGAGGATGAGAGCGCAGGAGGCCGCTGGTCTAGAGTAACCAGTTGTCCTGGATGTGGTCAGGAAACTGTTGTGGTTCCTAGGGGTGTGTGGGAAGGTGTTCCTGGGGGAGAAGGGAGCTTTGGCGGTGTGACTTTGAGGGGTGGGGGAGTGCTTTTTGGGGGAGGGGAAAGGCCAGGGGAGGGGTACTGTTGGCCAAATGTCACCATTGGGGCAGTAAAGAGCCTGAAGTCTTTTCAGTTCCCCATAGGCCCTTACTTGAATTGTGAGAATCCCATTCTCACCCAACTGCCCTAGACTTGACAAGGTGGCAGAAAAACATTTGCCATGTAAGCAAGCACACCTGCCCATCTGAGGTCCTTCCACCTGCTGACCTGGAACTGGAGTGATTCCTGACCCAGCCCACCGGGCCACACCAGTGCCAGCTTGCAGAGGATTCCCTGTGGAATCGAGAGTGCTTGAGAAGGACTATTACCCTAAATGAGCGCTTTAGCGCAAAAGAGACTGTACTCTGGAGCTGCCCCTACCGCGCGCCAGTCCCAGAGCTCAGTGTGAGATTCAGTTGAAGTTGTACAGGTGCAAGAAAGCAAAGGACTGGGAACCAGTTAGCAAACTTTGGGTTCCTTAGACCAGCCCCAAGGCCAACTGCTTGTCAAGGCACTTCCTTGTGAGGTGAGAGAGCCCAGGTTCCACTTCCCAGAGAGTCTGAAAGATAAGTGAAGGCAGGGAGTGAGGTATACTTAGAAGGGTGGCCTTTGCAGGAAATGACTGCCACTAAGCCCACAGCTGCTGCCCCAGAGGCCAGAAGAGGCCCTATGCAAGCTTCATCGTTTTGTAACGCCCTGTGACAAGGGTCAAAGCATGTCTGTTTCTCCATCCCCGAAGCTCTTAGTTCCTCTTTAGCTACTTGCCACCTGACACTGCTCCTCACCGCCTCTTATGTCAGATAATAGGAACTGCATCTTCTCCTTCCGTTCCCTAGGGTCTGTATATCCTCGGAGGGGGAGGAGGGCAAGGGACACTGATGGAACTTGAGTGTTATGGAGTGAGGCCTACAGGTGGTTAGTTTTCATTCCATGCTCTTGCTTGTTTTGGAAATTAGATTTGTTTTAGTTTATGTTTTAGTGTTTTGTCTGCATGTATATCCGTGCACCGTGTTTGTGTCTGGCGCCTAGGAAGATCACTGGAAGGCCTAGGATCCCCCACTGTGGGTGGTTGTAAACCACCATGTGGATGCCCGGACTTGAACTTGGGTTCTCTGCAAGGGCAGCAAGTGCTCTGAACTACTGAGCCATTTCTTCAGCCCCCTTGTTTATTTGTTTTTACATAGGCAGTTTCTGTGGGAGCCATGGACAAGTATTCAAGTGGAAACAGCTTCATTTGATAGTGGGAAGGAAGTCAAGTGCTACAGAGTTACAGCCTACTGGTCCATGCCCCTGCTCACCTGAATGCACACACATGACATAAATGACAGATTTGAATACTTTCCCTTGTCACTAACAATAGACTCGTATTACTGATGCAGAGAGATTGGTGTGGTGTGCTGTGTGACTGTTAATATCTAAGCAGTTCTTCTTAAATAAGTATGTGTGGGCTTCCAGAGAGAATAAATCCTTGTACATCTTTTCATCGTGCCCCAAAACAATCTCTGGCTTGTTTGTACATCTTAGTTAAGAGGACCTGAAGGAAGATTCAGAGGCTGAGGAATAAACAAGGGCTCCCTATCTATCTGTCTGCCAGTGCACTGGGACTCGCTCTGCAATGGCCATGCCAATGATAACAAAGTTAACTTAGAGAACACGGTGTGCCAGGCTGAGTGAGGCACACATGCTACAATTCAGTTAGTTCTCACATCAAACTGGAAATTGTAATGGAGCACAGAGAGATCCTGTGCCTTGTTCGAGGTCATGGAGCTCATAAAATCACCTTACTGACTGGGAGGTTTGTGAGTGTGTGTGTGTGTGTGTGCGCGCGTACTATGAACTGATGAGGAAGAAGATGTCAGAAAAAAACTGCTATAGAGAAAGAGTTGGTGAAAGTTGGGGACAGCACACAGCTAGGTGATTAAAAGGTGATGGGTCCACAGGTCGCATCTGCATAAAGACCCAGATGCTGAAGTGATAGAGTGGAGTGTCCCAGGTAGGATAGGGATCATAGAGGTCATAGACTATAGCAAAAGTTGAGACTCTTTCAAATTTCTTACTTATAAGATTTTTTTAATGGCAAGTTTCCACTTGAAAGTAGAAAGAGTAGTGTAATGAATAATGCTCTTTTCTGCCAACTCCGGCAGTTGTCAGTGTGGCTAATAACGTCTTTCTTCTGCATCCATCCCTTAAAGCAATGCAAGAAATCCTGTTATTTCTAAGTCTTTTTGTATGCACCTAACCAAATACACCACAGTGCTTAACAATGGGGCCTTGTTTCCTCTCTGTTAACCAGGCCTCTCTGCTGCTATTCGAAAGACAGGGTACATTTCAGAGTGTGTGGGGTATTCAAGAGACAGGGTCTGCCATAGCTATCCAGAAGGCATCTTCAGATGATGTTTTCTTTGTCATCCTCCTTTCTCTTTCTTTTCTAGACAGTGCTGTGGTGGTGAGTTCACTCTTACTTCCTCTTCATGATATTTTAGGCTCACTTATTCATCACCCCTTTGAATGTTCTACTTCTCTCTCAGTTGATGTTCCTCTGACCCCACTTTGATCCACCAGAACCCTGGTGCTCCTTGGTCTTCTTGAAAGGAGAGGGACACTTCTTCCTATTTCAATACAAACATAGCATCGCTAAGATCAATATATAATTCAGATGCCGTATGACAGTGGATGCCACTACTGTGGCTGCTTTTAGAACACTTTCTTTGACTGCTCACACACACATGGGGGAACGGTCCTGGCAGACCATCCTACCCAGAGTCTACCAGGGTCCTTGTGCCACCTCTACCCATGGGAGGAGGTAAGTGTGGGCTTGTTTCTGGCCTGCCTTCTGGGGCCTCACTCAGAACCTCCTGAGGTCTGGGGACTCCACACACTTTTTGGTGGACCAGCCCATCCAAAGTCTGCCAACATCCCACTCCCACCTCCACCCGCTGGAAGAGGAGAGCCATAGGAGTATTGGACCTGCCCTGCTTGCACCAACTGGAAGAGAACCTTGGTCCTGTACCTGCCAGGAGAGGGAGAGACCCCTCCAATATAAATTGGAAGAAGGGATGTGTAAGGAGTAGGGTTTTTCCTCCTGCCACCTGGTGTTGTCCCGCCGCCACGCCAGCCCTAATTAACACACTGAGACTCTATATTTGATATAATTCTGTTGGCCTGTTACTAGTTTCTTATTGGCTAGCTCTGTCTTAATTATTAACCCATTTCTGTTGATCTATGTATTTTCACGTGGTCTTCTCTTACCGGGGATCTGGCAGGCATTCTGCTTTTTTCAGACTCTCCATCTTGACTCCTCCTTACTACTTCCTCTTTCCTCCTTGTCTCCTAGTCCCTCCTATCTGCCTTTCCTATTGGCCAACAGTGCTTTATTCATTAACTAGTATGAGAAACATATACAGAATGACCTCTCCCGTCAGGGATGGGTAGATGACAGTGTAAGAACACAGTCAACAACAGAAAGAGCAATGTGATGCCACCAGAGTCTGGGGACCACCACACCAGCAAGACCTGAACATCACAACACAGATGAAGCAGAAGAAACAACCCTAAAAACAACTTTATGACAATGATAGAGACCCTCAAAGAGGTAATGAGAAAATCCCTTAAAGGAATGGAAAAAAAGCAAAAACAAAAAATAATTTCAAGAAATGGAGGAAAAGACAAACCAACAATGGCAAGAAACGCTTCAAATAGTACAAGCCTTGAAAGCTGAAATAGAGACAATTAAAAACAAACAAATAAAAAAACAAACCACAGTCTGAGGGAATGCTGGAAATAGAAAAGCTAGGAAAATGATCAGGAACTACAGAAGCCAGCATAACAAACAATACAAGAAATGAAAGAGAGAATCTCAGACACTGAAGATACGCTAAGAGAAAAAGATTCATCGACCAAAGAAAATCCTAAGTCCAACAAATCTCCAACACAAAATACCCAGGAAATAGAGGACAATGTGAAAAGACCAAACCTAAGAATAATAGGTATAGAAGAAGGTGAAGAAACCAATCTCAAAGGTGCAGAAAACATATTCAACAAAATCATAGAAGAAAACTTTCCCAACCTGAACAATGACATGCCAATGAAAATACAAGAAGCTTACAGGACACCAAAAGTCCCCTTGCCACATAATAATCAAAACACCAAGCATACAGAATAAATAAAGAATATTAAGAGCAGCAATAGAAAAAGGTCAAGGAACATACAAAGGCAAACCTATCAGAATTACACCTGACTTCTCCACAGAAACTCTGAAGGCCAGAAGGTCCTGGATAGATATTCTATCAACACCAAGAGACCACGGATGCCAGCCCAGACTACTATACCCAGCAAAGCTTTCAGTCATTATAGATGGAGAAACCAAGATATTCCATGACAAAACCAGATTTAAGCAATATATATCAACTAATCCAGCCATACAGAAAGTTCTGGAAGGGAAACTCCAACCAGAGGAAGTTAACTATACCCACAAAAACATAGGCAATAGATAATCCCATTTTACCAATGGCCAAAAGAAAAAAGGGGGAAAATCCACATACAATACCACCACCACCAAATCCAAAACGAACAAGAACTAACAATCAATGGTCATTAATATCCATCAATATAAATGGTCTTAACTTGCCTATAAAAAACACAGGCTAACAGAATGGATATGAAGACAGAACCCATCCTTCTGCTGCACACTTAAACTTCAAAGATAGATATTACCTCAGAGATAAGGGGTGGGAAAAGATTTTCCAATCCAATGGACCCAAGAAATAAGTTGCTGTAGCAATCCTAAAAAATTAGACTTTAAACTAAAATCAGTCCAAAGAGATGAAGAAGGTTGTTTCTTATTCATCACAGGAGAAATCCATCAAGATGAAGTCTCAATTCTGAACATCTATGCCCCAAATACAAAGGCACCCACATTTGTAAAAGAAACATTACTAAAACTCCAATCACACATAAAATCTCTCACACTTATAGTGGGAGACTTCAACACTGCACTGTCAACACTAGACAGGACCACCAGACAGAAACTAAACAAGGAAACAAAGGAAATACCAGAAGTTATGTTCCAATTGGGTTTAACATACATTAATAGAACATCCCATACAAACACAAAATAATATACCTTCTTCTCGGTGCCACATTGAACCTTCTCTAAAATCGAGCACATACTCAGCAATATAGCAAACCTCAATAGGTACAAAAAATTGGAATAACCCTCTGTATCTTATCAGACCACCGTCCTTTAAAGTTATAATTCAACAATAACACAAAATGCAGAAACCCTATAACTCATGGAAATTGAACAATGTGCAATTACACCACCATTCCTGGGTCAAGGAAGAAATAAAAAAGAAATTAAAGATTTTCTAGAATTCAATGAGAATGATGTCACAACATACCCAAATTTATGGGACACTTTGAAAGCAGTTCATAGCACTAAATACCCACATGAAGAAACTGGAGAATAGTCATACTAGAGAATTAACAGCACAACTGAAAGCTCTAAAACAAGAAGAAGCAAACTTATCCCAGAGAAGTAGATTCCAGGGAATAATCAAATTGAGGGCTGGAATCAATAAAGAAGAAACTAGAAAACATTACAAAGAATCAATGTAACAAAGAGTCAGTTCCTTGAGAAAAATTAACAAAATAGACAAACCTTTATCCAAACTAACCAAAAGGTGGAGAGAGACCATGCAAATTAACGAAATTAGAAATGAAAAGGGGGACATAACAACCGACACTGAAGAAATCCAGAGACTCTTCGATTCATGCTTTGAAAAGCTGCACTCCACAAATTTTGAAAATTTAAAGGAAATAAAAATTTTCTGGAGAGATATCACTTCCCGAAATTAATTCAAGAACAGATAAGCAATCTAAATAGACCTATAACCCCTAATGAGATAGAAACAGTCATCAAAAGTCTTCCAACCAAAAAAAAAAAAAAAAAAAAAAAAAGCCCAGGGCCAGATGGTTTCAGTGCAGAATTCCACTAGAAATTCAAAGAACAGCCAATACCAATACACCTCAAAGTATTCTACACAATAGAAGCAGAAGAGTCATTGCCAAGCTCTTTTTATGAGGCTACAATTACCTTAGTACCCAAGCCACACAAAGACACAACTAAGAAAGAGAACTACAGACCAATATCCCTCATGAACATTGATGCAAAAATACTCAATAAAATACTGGCAAATCGAATCCAAGAACACATCATAGAAATCATCCATTATGATCAAGTAGGCTTCATCCCAGGGATACAGAGATGATACAACATATGAAAATCCATCACTGTAATTCACCATATAAACAAACTGAAAAAGAAGAACCATATGACCATCTCAGTAGATGCTGAAAAGGCCTTTGACAAAATCCAACACCCCTTCGTGATAAGTAAGGGTCATGGAGAGATCAGGAATAACAGGAACATACCTAAACATAATAAAAGCAATATACAGAAAACCAACAGCCAACACCAAACTAAATGGAGAGAAACTCAATGCAATTCCTCTAAAATCAGGAACAAGACAAGGCTGCCTACTCTCTTCATATCTCTTCAATATTGTACTTGAAATTCTAGCCAGAGCAATAAGAAAACAAATGTAGATCAAGGGGGAAAAAATTGGAAGGAAGAAGTCAAACTTTCACTATTTGCAGATGATATAATAGTTTACATAAACGACCCGAAAAACTCTACCAGGGAACTCCTACAGCTGATACACACCTTCAGCAAAGTGGCAGGATACAAGATTAATTAAAAAAAATCAGTAGCCCTACTATATACAGATGATAAAGAGGCTGAGAAAAAAAAATCAGAGAAACATCACCCTTTACAATAGCCATAAGCAACATAAAATATCTTGGGGGTAATGCCAGCCAAACAAGTGGAAGACCTATATAATAAGAACTTTGAGTCTTTAAAGAAATAAATTAAAGAAGATACCAGAAAATGGAAAGATCTCCAATGTTCTTGGATAGGTAGGATCAACATAGTAAAAATGGCAATCTTGCCAAAAGCAATCTACAAACTCAATGCAATCCCCATCAAAATCACAACACAATTCTTCACAGACCTTGAATGAACAATACTCAACTTTACATGG
Source organism: Phodopus roborovskii (assembly GCF_943737965.1). Lineage (NCBI taxonomy): Eukaryota > Metazoa > Chordata > Mammalia > Rodentia > Cricetidae > Phodopus > Phodopus roborovskii. The sequence continues at coordinate 39,177,124 of NW_026126511.1, read as the reverse complement.
AAAAACAAAAGACCCAGGATAGCTGAAACAACCATGTACAATAAAAGAACTTCCAGAGGCATCACCATCCCTGACTTCAAGCTCTACTATAGAACTATAGTCCTGAAAACAGCTTGGAATTGGGGCAAAAACAGACAGGTAGACCAGTGGAATTGAATTTTAAATCCTGATATTAACCCACACATCTATGAACACCTAATTTTTGATAAAGAAGCTAAAATTATATAATGGAAAAAATAAAACATATGATGTTGGCATAGCTGGATACTGATGTGTAGAAGACTGTGGATAAATCCATATCTATCGCCATGCACAAAACTTAAGTCCAAATGGATCAAAGACCGCAGCATAAATCCAGCTACACCTGAACTTCTTAGAAGAGAAAGTGGGAGGTACTCTTGATGGAATTGGTACAGAGATCACTTCCTGAACATAACACCAGTAGCACAGACACTGAGATCAACAATTAATAAATGGGACCTCATGAAACTGAGAAATTTCTGTAAGGCAAAGGACACAGTCAACAAGACAAAACAGCAGCCCACAGAATGGGAAAAAATATTTACCAACCCCACATCTGACAGAGGGCTGATTTCCAAAATATACAAAGAACTCAAGAAGCTAGTTACCAAAACACCAAATAATCCAATTAAAAAGTATGGTACAGAACTAAATAGAAAATTCTCAATAGAGGATTCTAAAATGGCTGAAAGACACTTAAGAAAGTGCTCAACATCCTTATCCATCAGGGAAATGCAAATCAAAACAACTCTGAGATTCCATCTTACTCCTGTCAGAATATCTAAAATCAAAAACACCAAAGACAGTCTATGCTGGAGAGGATATGGAGAAAGGGGAACACTCCTCCACTGCTGGTGGGAGTGCAAACTCGTACAGCCACTTTGGAAATCAGTATGGCAGTTCCTCAGGAAAATGGGAATCAGTCTACCTCAAGATCCAGCAGTTCTACTTTTAGGCATATGGCCAAAAGATGCACATTCATACAACAAGGATATCTGTTTAACTATGTTCATAGCAGCATTATTTGTAATAGCCAGAACCTGGAAGCTAAATGACCCTCAACTGAAGAATGGATGGAGAAAATGTGATACATTTACACATTGGAGTACTACTCAGTGAACAAAAAAACAATGGAATGTTGAAATTCACAGGCAAATGGATGGAACTAGAAGAAACCATCCTGAGTGAGGTAACTCAGTCACAAAAAGATAAACATGATATGTACTCACTTTTATATGGATATTAGACATAGAGCTAGGGACTATTAGTCTACAATTCACACCAACAGAAAAGCTGCGAAACAAGGAGGACCCCAAGGGAGACATACATGGTCCCCCACAGAAGGGGATAGGGACAAGATCTCCTGAGCAAATTGGGAGCATGGGGGGAGGGAAGAGGGAGTTAAGAGAAATAAAAGGGGAGAAGAGGAAGGGAGAGGAGGACATGAGGGAGCAGGAAGAGTGAATCAGGGAAAGAATAGAGGAGAGCAAGAAAAGAGATAGCATAATAGAGGGAGCCATTATAGGTTTAAAGAGAAATATGGCACTAGTGAAATGTCATCTACCAGGATGACCGCAACTAACAATCTAAGCAATAGTGGAGAGGCTACCTTAAATTCCCTTCCCCTATAATGAGATCGATGACTACCTTATATGCTACGCTAGAGTCCTCATCCAGTAACTGATGGAAGCAGAAGCAGACACCCACAGCTAAACACTGTACTGAACTCCTGGAATCCAGTTGTAGAGAGGGAGAAGTGCTGAGCAAAGGGGTCAAGACCAGGCTGGAGAAACCCACAGAAACAGAGCTCATGGATCCCAGTCTGATAGCTGGGACCAACCCAGACCCACTGAATGTGGTGTTAGTTGGGAGGACTGGGAAGTCTATGGGGCCTCTGGTAGTGGATCAATAATTTTCCCTAGTATACGAATGGACTTTGGGAGCCCATTCCACATAGAGGGATACTGTCTCAGCCTAGACTGAGGGAGGGCCTGGGCCCTGCTCCACATGATACGACAGACTTTTACGATTCCCCATGGAAGGCCTCACCCTCCCTGGGTAATAAAAAGGGGATGGGTTATGGGTGGAGGAGAGACAGAGGAGGAGGGGAGAGAGAGGGAGAGGAACTGGAATTGACAATTACATTCTTCAAATTTAAATTTACAACAAAGAAAAGAAATATCACTAAAGCTAGAATACTTTCCTTGCCTCAGAAGTAAGCCTGTGACTGATTAGCCAGCACCCGTATACTCTCCTCTATTCTAAGAGCTGCTAATCTACTGTCTCTGTAGGTTACCTCTTCTGGACAACTTATATAAAAACTTAGAAATGAGAAATGCCTTTTGTGTCTGACTTCTTTTACTTGGCTCACTCATCATAGTCTTTACTTTTAATTATGACTAAGCACTATTTCAGAATATGATTATAGGACCCTTTGGGCCGGGCATTGGTGGTACATGCCTTTAATCCCAGCACTTGTGAGGCAGAGGCAGGCAGATCTCTGTGAGTTAGAGGCTAGTCTGGTCTACAGAGCCAGTTCCAGGACAGGCTCCAAAGCAATACAGAGAAACTTTTTCTCTAAAAAAAAAAAAAAAAAAAAAAAAAGACCCTTTGTTTATGTAGGCATAGGCGTAGGTGAGGATTTTTTTTTTTTTTTTTTTTTTTTTTTTGTCTGTGATGAGTAACTGTGCTCTTACATCCAAGTCATCCAAGTGGGAGTCTTGTTGAACATTCTTCTCCATTTCTTATAGGTATGTACAGGTCATGGAGTTCCTAGATCAAATGGTAGGTTTGTGTCAACTTGATGATGTGCCAAACATTTTCCAAAGTGGCTACTCATTTTATTCTGCTCATGTGTGGAAATCTATACATCTTTCAAGTACAAGCATCAACTCAAATGTTTCTGGGTTAATAGATATTTTTCAGCGTCTTACTTAGTTTTTAATTATGTTCGTGTGCATTTCTGATTTAATGTTGGTTAATACGTTTTTTTGTTTGTTTGTTTTATTTTTTGAGACTGGGTCTTGCTACAGAGAGCTTATCTTGGGCTAGCCTAAGATATGATTCTCCTCCTGCTTCTGCTTCTTGAATGTTGGAGTTACAGGCTGTTTGCTATTGTTTTGCATCTGTAACATTTAAAAATAGAACATTACTTGAGCAACGGTCCCCCAAATGCAGGGTATTTTTAGGGTATAAGAAGATTCATTGAAAAGCAAAAAGGATGTGTTATTTTTACATATGCTTTATAATTACATAGAATATTAAAGTAGAGAATGTATGAAACATATAAACGAGACTCTTCTTTTGGAGATGGATGGGGCAGGTAGAGAATGAACCATGCCCTGGTGTGTGTGCTAGGCAAGTGCTATACCACCAAACTATATAGCCCCGGCCCCTTTAAATTTTATTTTGGGACAGAAGCTTGACACATTGCCCAGGCTGTCCATCAGCTTAGAATCATAAGCCTCTTGAGTAGCTGGGATTGCACGCATCTACCACCAAGCCCAGGGAGCAGTCCAGTTCTCAATTGCCTTTTATTGTTACTATTTGAGCCAGCATCAAACTGTGCAGCCCGCACTGGCCTTGAGCTCTTCAGTAGCTCCACTGATCCTGTAATTCAAGCTCCTCCTGCCTTAGCTTCCCAAGCACTGAAATCCTAGGCACGAGCAACCACTCCCGGCTTCTTAACTCTGGATTTTACCATAAATGTGATAGGAAAATCCTTGAGATGACATTGCCAAGGAAACCGAGCAACATTTCCTGTTGATGTCAGCCAGTGTGTGTACCACGTGACTCCTCATGGAAGGACCTTTGGCTCAGGTGTCAGACTTCCATTTTGTCCTACTCCTGCCGATTACCAAAGTCCACTCAGGGTCCCATTTCGTGCCTCACATTGATACGATAGCACCTGAGCTCATGTGAGTTCTCACGGAGCAAACTGAGAGTGGGAAGGGGAGCCATGGAATGAGCGGAATGAGCGTAGTTGGTCACTTGTGAATCTGCCGCAACTCTGGTCCTTCAGGTAAACATCCAGTGTTCTCTGATGCTTGTTGTCCCCTCATCGTGCCGCCACACCTGTTACTTTTAATGGCTGTCTGTCCTTCTTCCTTGTGTCTCTGACAGTGAGCCTACAGAACTACTGGCAAATCTCTTTTGGAAAAGAGAGAGCCAGAAAGGAAGGAATGCCTGTGATGTCACCCACCAGCCAAGCGATAAGACACTGCGTCCTTCCTGCTGACCTTGTTAGGATAATGATCACCTGTTACAGTCAAGCCTTTGAAAATCTCTGCTTGCTCTCATCCTAGATGCTATAGGAGCTTGAGGCTATGCTGCTGGCCATCTTACTGTTTTAAGTTTGACACAATAGACTCAGAGTGTGTCAGCATCCGTGGGGATGTGAATCTTTGTTTGAAGTCAGCGTCTGTCTGAAGGGAAGTAGCCTGGAGAGAGACTGAAGAGAATAGGGAAATGTGCATGAGTTTGGTCACATGCTGTGGTTGAAGAGTTACTCATTTCTAACCTCGTTTGCATACTACTGGGCATGTTTAGTAACACACCGGGAAATATGTCATAATGAATTTTATGTGTGAGGACATGGAGAAAAGGGACATTGTATTCTGTTGGTGGTAATATAAGAGCACTACCCTTATGGGAACACCATGGAGGGTTAGCCAGTGCTGTACACAGAGCTATCAAATGGTGTACAAGTCTCACTTTTGGATAAATATTCAAAATAAGTCAAATCATCATGCCAGAGACATCTAGTCCTATGTTTATCATGGCTATTCACTACAGCCAACAGATGTAGTTAATTTAAATGTTCATCAATGGATGACTACATTTTAAAAATGCAGTATATATACACAACAGAATACTGGTCAACCCACCTCAAATTATCCAATCAGGAGCATCCATCATGGGCACGCTTGGGTTTCAGTCAATTCCAGATATAGTCAAGTTGACAATCAAGATTAGTCATTACACTCCCCAAGTCGTGTTTATTCATGGTGTTTATCACTGGGGTAGAAACAAACTAGAAAGCGTGTTGGGGCTTTGCCTCTCCAGTTATTTGGTGATCCCACTTAGATCACATATTTGTATGTGCAGGCATAATTTCCTGTCCGTCTCAGCCTGGATTTTTGCTCTGCGGCTGCTTGCCTGTGACTGTTGGGATACTGAGGTTCTGTGGATCTGCTCGGTTCCAGTATGATCTAATTTTGTAACCCAGCAAAGCCAGCACTGTGGCCATTTGTGTGAAGTGAAACACATAAGGCAAGCAATGATTCTGAAAATCTCTGCAGAGGAAGTCTGGCTTTGTTCAGTGAAGTAGGGCCATTTCTCTTGCAAGTAAGGCTTAACTTCCAACTTGTGTCGTTTATAGAAAATACTATGAGTTGATCATGGTGCACATACCTGTAATCCCAGTTCTGGGGGAAAGGCGAGGAAGGAGCATCAGGAGTTCAAGATCAACCTAGGCACTTAGTGAGACCCTGTTTAAAATTAAACAACACAGCAAACCTTTAGGTAACTTTACCATTTGAAACTGCTCATTTTCCAAGCATTTTCACTTCCACAATCAGCTCTTCTCTAACTACATAAACAAATACAATGTATGGAGAATTAAGTGAGTAAAGCATGACTTACTTCCATAGCTCTAGCCTGTAGGGACTAATGGGGCCATTTTGAATTGTGACTGAAAGTAAGATTGGAGCTAGTAAGAGAAACAGACAAGTAAAGGGAAGCCAGTAAAAATATTACGAACAAAGTTGTTCACTGATGTACATTTCATAGTAATGAAAAGCTGGAAATATGTATTTATCTATGAGGTCTGGCTATGTAACCTGTAGCATGTATATACTGTAGAAAATGGTAAAAAGTTAAGACAAGGGGCTGGAGAGATGGCTCAGCAGTTAAGAGCACTGGCTGCTCTTGTAGAAGGTAGGGGTTCAACTCCCAGCTCCCATACAATGGGTCACAGCTGCTTGTAACTCCTGTTCCTGGGGATCAGATGTTCTTCACAGGGACAAGACACACACATGGTAAACAGATATACATACAGACAAAACATTCATATGATAAAAATAAAGATACAAAAAAAGAAGTATGTGAAACAACCTTGAAGTCACAGTGTTGAAAAAGAATAGGATAAACTATGGAACATGTCTACTATGAAACTGTGATGGTTTGAATGAGAATGGCCCCCATAGGCTCATCTCTTTTAAAGCGTGGTCCCCAGTGGGTGAACTGTTTGGGGAAGATTAGGAGGTAAAGCCTTGCTGGAGTAGGTGTGTTTCTGGGAGTGGACTTTAAACCCCCATGCCAGGCCTCTCATCCCCTTGTACTGACTTTTGGATCAGGATGTAAAGTTCTCAGCCACTGCTCCAGCACCATGCCTGTCTGCTTCCTGCCCTGATGATCATGGTCTAACCCTCTGGAACTATAAAAGGCCCCAGTTAAGTCTTTTCTTTGATAGGAGTTGCCTTGGTCATGGTGTCTCTTCACAACAATGGAACAGTAACTAAGTCAGATCCGGTGTGTGGGTTTAGGGGGGGGGGAAAGACAAAACAAATCTTTGAATCTGACATAGGTGGGGCCATTCATTGCAAAGGGCATGGGAGGAATAGAATGGACAGCAGGCAGGCAGTCATCTGTGGGCTGAAGAAGGCTTCATGGAGCATTGAGTGACAGGAACTCTTCACTTTTTATTCTGGACTTCTGAAGTTCTGTGCTTGGGGCCTTTATAGAAACCTAGTTATCATTTCATTTTGTAAATAAGATCCAGTTACTGGTCAAGAAAAGATGTGCGACAAAGAGAAATTGGAGCACAGGTGGGATTTGAGGGAAGAGAAGGAAGGCTGGAATACTTGGGGGTAGGGACAATGGTGGTTGTCATGGATGCTTTCATCCTATGATAGTCTCTCAGTGGTGACTTGGTACTCCTGCAAACTTTCCACAGAGGCAGATATAGGTGCACAAGCACACCCCTACACACACACACACACACACACACACACTGTATCCTTCATCTGCATTACTTCAAAATATGAGACCTAGAATACAGGGCCCTCAAATTGAGGAAACGTAAAGACTTTCACGAACAATTTCCATATGTAGTTTCTTTTGACATATTTGAATTTTTATCTTACCAATGCACACATTGAGATAGAGAAATTTCGTATCTCTGGGAGCATGTGTTCATTTCTATTCTTGTTAAAATAATTATGTCCCAGTAACTGAACAGCCACATCTACCAAAGAAGGTTTTTTATCTCCTGCCTTATTTCCAGTTTGTTGGCTCTACTAATCTATACCATAAGCATTTATTAGTGTCTTAAATGCAACTGAAGGCACAGGATATGACAGGCAGACAATAGACAAAACCCTTGCTGTGATGGAGCTTATTGTTGGAAGGAGCTGGCAAAGAATCAGGAAGTGATGTTTCTGTGACGAAAACTGAACAGAGTAACAGAGTAGGGGGAGACCAGGGAACTGCCTTTAGTTAGGAAAGACTTCCTTGAGGAAGTAATTCAAAACTAAGGCATGCATGACAAGAGAGGACCAGGCTGTGTTCACTTGGGGAAAGAACATTTCAAGCAGAAGGTAACCTGCACCCTTAGGGTGGTAAAAATTGAGGATCTAAGAGCTTCTTGTGTTGTTGGGGCTGGCAGAGGCTAAGAAAAATCAATGAGAGCTCTTCAGGGTCATGCCACACCTTAAGGGGTGTGGATCTTATTCTTGGCTTGATGTGAAGCCATTGGGTTTGATTAAGGGAATGAGATGCCAGTTTAGGTTTATAAGGGTTTCTCTGAATGCCTGGGGTTGTGAATGGGAAGGGCAAAAGGAAGGGGAGCCACTCTCCACTGTGAAGGCATAGGTGGGTGTCCGAGAGGGCTTAGATGAGCATGCTGGCTCTAAACTTGCTGATGGATTGAATATGGAGAGCTAAGAAAGCATAGGCTCACACGTGGCTCCTAAATCTTAGGTTGGGGAAAGTAGGAGAAGAGCAGATTTGGGAAAGGAGGCTTTAGAGTGTGATTTAGGCTTGTTAAGTTGATGTTCACCTGGAAAATGTCAGTTAGGTGATATGATAAATTTGCCTGGAGTTGAGGGGACATTGGATAGAAATGTGTCTGTGGGAGTCAGATCCACAGAGTGGGATGATGCTTAACACTCTGGAGTCAACTCTGAATTCTCATATTCAGTTACACTTGTATGAGATACTCTTGTTTGCTGACTGGATTGAATAGAACAAACCTCCAATGTGTCTGTGACAGTCTTCAGAGGGGATTCAGTCATGAGAGTTCTGGCCTAATCTGTGGATTAATCCACTGATGGATTTGAATTTGGGTAGACTACGGGAAAGTGGTTGGGGGGTTGGTAGAAGCAAGTTATTGAAGGTATGCTTTGAAGGCTATGTCTGACTCAGGCCTCATCTGACTGTGTCACACACTCCCATAGCCATGACAAACTGGGTCACTATACCCAGTAACATGAGTTATGTGACCAAGGACTGAACCTTCGAAGACATGAACCAAGTAAATCCTTAAGATGTGTTCTCCCAGGGATTTGGTCACAAAGACATACAACTAATCCATGTGCTGTGATACTCTTCATTAGAGCTAAGCGTGCTCAGATGGACTGCACGAGTACGTGCGTGTGTGCATGCGCGTGTGAAGACTGACTTGGTTGAACCCCTTTGATCTTAAGGCAGACAGTATAAAGAAATGTTTTTTTTTTTTTTGTTTTGTTTTTGTTTTTTTCTGGAGAGAATCTGCCAATGGGCTTCTTACTGTGAAGGTCAACATTTTAACCATCATCACATTCACTACAGCCAAAAATCAGACAGAACCCTTTTAAAGATGAATTCTAGATTCCCAGCATTGTTTAGAAATGTTAGGAACTAATACTGAATTCCTATAGATGTCATGAATATTCAAGTTGACTCAAGCTGCATGGCACCAGGGTCTTAGTGGCTGTCTTCTTTCTTTTTAATGCTCTCTTGCTTTGCTGGAAGGCTAGAACTAATCCCAAATAAAGCGATATAAAAGTATCTTTGCTTTTACATGGCATTGCCATTTTGTATTTGACAGGTAAATTTATCATAATACCTTTGGCATGTTACTATTTTGCATTATTAGTTAATCTTTGTTATTTCTCCAATAAAGTTCACACTTGAAAACACATGGAGAAGTTAGTGTGAGGTATATAGGAAAATGATTTGGTTGCGTTTTTTTGTTCGTTTGTTTTTTACTTGTTGACAATAATGTATAATCCAAAATACAACTGGACTCTCGTTTATCAGGGATGATTCTTGCTCCTTGCAGATAAACTCTTCAGACCTCCATCTGGCCATGTGATGAAGTCAGGGACCATGCCAGGTGGGGCATCAGCCACTGGAGAGCTATTCGTTGAGCACATTCATGCCACTGCTGGAAGGATGGTGTCCCAGGCCACAGACCGGCACAATTCTCCTATGGATCCCTGTGGAGGGACCAGCTGTGCCCGTGAGGATGCTGATGGTTTGCCCCGGCTCCTGGATACTGACCACCCTCCTTGCGAGTTAGACGTGAGGCTCCTGAGGCACAAAGCTTCCTGGATCAACCCAGTGTCTGTGGAGCAGCCCCTACAAGAGTTATGCTCCCAGAGACCTACAGTGCAGAACAGCGGGAAACACTTGGTGGTGGACGCTCCGACGCCTTTGGGCCTTTCACTGTTGCCCTACAGGGACTCCCTAGCTGAGATGACATTGACTGAGAGGACTGTGGATGTCACCTGCAGCTCCTCTGCTCATGGCCCTGGGGGAAAGAACGGTGACTTCTCCCTGGCTCCAGAAGAACAAGAGGTTCAGCCTCAGCACAAATCTCTGCTCAGAAATCCCAAGACTGTGGCCACTTCCCCATCCCCTAAGGAGGACAGTGCCCGTTTTAAGTCTCCTCACTTGACAGCCTCTGCAGGTAAACCTGTCTGGTGACTTCCTTTATTTTTCCCCATCCACGTGTTTGTCTGGGCTTGGCTCAAAAATCTGCCCATTGTCTTTGCCATGAGAAATGAAGTTCATGGCTCTCTACTTTGACCAGAGAAGCCAATGCTTGAGCTCATTTAGTGTCACCACAGCCCATACTCTGTGATGGTTATAACAGGTGGATCAGACATCATCTCCTCCTTCCACTGAGGAACCTGTCATCATGCTAGCTCAGCATAGTTAGTGCTGGGCCTAGACCTCAGCAGGGAGGGTTAGTGGCAAAGCAGGTGTCACTCCTAGCTGACAGGTGTGAAAACACTCAAGGCTTAGTTCGTAGGGTGTGCAGTTCCAGAAGCAATCCTTGGGCTTATTAGCTTGTCTGCAGAGAGGACATCAGGAACACTTAACCCACTGTGGGTGGGGAAGGCGTTTGCAGACTTGAAAGGAATTTGCTGTTCAGTAGTGTTTCTGAGGGTGATAGACAAGCCTTACCTGTACTAGTTCTGGCACAGACAGTTGAGAAAAGAGCAAATTTGAAAACAATAGCCACAGTACTCCTCTCAAAAGCTATCTAAAATAGAACTCCTGGATGAATTAGTTCACACAAAGTAACTGGCAAGGTTCAGCTGGTTGTCCTTATTTCATTGTGAAGGATTCATTATGTTGTATCCATGCTGTGAGCTGAGAGCCCTGCTTCAAAAAGTCTGCAAAGCATTCTGTTGTTTGCTGCAGAATAACTTCAGGAGCTGTTACCTGCTAGGAGACAGGCAGGTGACAACAGGTGACATTCTGCCTAGGTGTATTTGCCAGTTTTTTTGTTTTGTTTTGTTTTGTTTTTTGAGACAGGGTTTCTCTGTGTTGTTTTGGAGCCTGTCCTGGAACTCACTATGTAGACCAGGCTGACCTCAAACTCACAGAGACCCATCTGCCTCTGCCTCCCAATTGCTGGGACTACAGGTATACACCACCAACGCCGGGTACTTCTTACTGTCTTTCAAAGAGTAATTTTTAGACAACCAAATTTGAGCAAAATGCCTCTCAAAACAGACCTCTTCCTTATTTCTCCTGTCCACCCAGGTGGTCAGTTCTCGGGGTAAAGAGCAGCTTGCAGATGTGAGGTTGCTCAGTGAGGGATGACTTTGCTGTTACATTGCCTCCCAGAGGAAGTCTTTCCCCACATACACCACCATGGTAACAAGGTACAAGCAGCCACTGGCGGATGGTGACCTTTGAGGCCCAAAGCCATCAAGAAGTGGTTCTTCGACTTGGCATTGCTTTCACAGCTTTGTCTTTCTTCTAGAAAAACAATGGGACAAAATGATCCCCAACGCAAAGACAAGTAGTGTGGCTCCTTTTGTCTAAAGGCAGGGTTTCCCAGCAATCCTTACCAGTACCAGTGCCTTTAAAAGCTGTTCAGTGTTTTGAGGTGTTCTGTTTGCTGTGCTTTTTTGAGGTAGGCTCTCACTCTGTAGCCCAGGCTGGTCTTAGGCTCATGGCAGCCCTCACACCTCTACTTTTGAGTGCTGAGATCACTGAGTGCTGAGATGCTTGACAAGACTCTCTTGAGCTTGGTGAAGATAATCATTCAATGTAATTAGGAAACAGGACCCAGGAAGCGACAGGGTTCATTTACCGTGGAACAGCAGAAGAGACAGATATTGCCACTAAGACACGGGCTGTCTGAGGACCCCATGTCTCTAATGGCAGCAGAGGAAGCTTTTCCTGAGGCTGTAGATGCAATCTCCTAGGTCCTATTGTTGAGCAGTACATGTTTACACAGTACCCTTGCATTCTTTCTCCTTATGCCGTAACAGGTAATAATCCCAACTCAAGGCACGAGAGAGAGCTTGCAATCAAGGCATAAAGGGGCTGGGCACCGTTCTGCCGCATCTTGCTTTTTCCTCTACACCCAGGTCAGCACCTATGACGTAGGGGCCAAACCCTGCCAACTTCCTGTTTTTGTTTTTAAAAAGACAAACCAGCAGTTTAGTTTCTTTCAATAGTGGCCTTCTAGTTATAGTGGCAGAGATGGTGAATGCCCGCCCCCCATATCCTACCTCCAAAATGTTTACCAACCCCAGCCAAGAAGTCCTCCCTTTTCCAGGTCCGATCCAATTTGTTCAACACGAGGCATCAGGGTGACACTGCCTGCATCTGTCTGGCATTGAGAACCCACTCCCCAGGACTTTTGCAGAATCTTACTTTAATTCAGCAGGTCAGGAAACCTCACTTCTCCAGCTGTCACGAAATTTCACTTCCTTTCAGGCTACAGCTAGCGGCTCGGTGATAGGAAGTGCTCTCTTTGGTGCCCATTGCCAGGAAGGAGTGTGTACATATGCAAGAATGGATGATACAGAGCAGTCAATGTTGGGCTTGGCCGGAGGACTAGTTGATTTCAGACGACTTTGGATGTGTAACAAGAAGTTTGGGGCCAATTGCTACGAGCTGGGGAAGTGGTCCTATAACTCTTAAGGCCATCTTCCCAACTCTCATGGGTATTTCCCATGATCTGTTTACATTCCCACCATCTTTGTTCCACTGCTCCATCCTTTTTGGTGGTTTTCTGCGGATACAGCTCAGTCACTCCATTAGTTTCCTGTAAAAATGATTGACAGTAAGGCTGTGTCTACAGGCCTTATCATCAGAAGGTTATTCCCTCTTCCGTCACCCACATCTTCCCAGAAATGTACTTTTTTTTCCCTTATGGCATTGAAGACTTATACTCAAACCTGGTTTTGTTTGCTTAGATAATCTTCGAATTTGCTTTCCCTGTGTGCATGTGTGTATGTATGTATGTGTGTGTTTTCTTTTGTGTTGTGTTCACCTTCGTGAATATGTATGTGGAGGCCAGAGGTCAATGTCAGGTGCCTCTATCATTCCCCAGCCCCCTTCTTTTGAAGACAGAGTCCCACCGAACCAGTAGCTCACTAATTTGTCCAAATTAGCCATCACACCCAGGGATATTCCTGTCTCCACCTCTCCAGCACTGAGACTGTAAGCACAGTGCTAGATGCAACAGAAGACTGAACTCCAGTCCTCAAGCTTGCATAGCAAGCACTTTATTGACCAAGCCATGCCCCAGACCCCCTTTCTCCATTCCTAATGACTCAGTGTGTTGGCAGGTACTGCTTGGAGCAGCAGAAGAAACCATTCTTGGGACTCCTTCCCACTGGAGATGTTCATGCTGCCCATTGACATAGAAAAGGTGAGTGGATCTTCTCAATCACTGAGGGCCTGAGACTTTTGGTAGTGTCTCTCAGATGTGAGTATGGAAACCACCCATGTGAGGCACAGCCAAAGGGTTCATTTCAGTGTGTGGAGGCTGCCAGGAGAAGTTTTCCAGCATCATGTGCTCAGTTGTCTGTGACTGATGAACTATGTCGGGCACTAGGCCCCACCTACTGAGCGTGTTCTATCACAAGAAACTCAACTTGGTGGCTGGGCGTGGAGCTCAGTAGTATACTGATTGCCTAACATATGTGATGTTAAGTTCAATCTCCCATCTTGAAAGTGAATTAACTCAGTTTGGGATATGTTTCTCTGGATGTGATCACATCATGATTCAGATAAATCAAGTTATATGTAATCTGCATTTGTGTCTCTCAAGTGGCACTTCTCCAGTTTTGAAATCTGATCCATACTCTGAGGGAAAGTTGATTATGCTCTTATTTGAACTGACTTTTTTTTTCTCACAGGAAAATGTCCACTTTTATGCTGCAGACATGATTATCTCAGCAATGGAGAATATGAAATGCAACCTCCTGAGTCAACAGCAGCCAGAGGCCTGGGGCACAGAGGAAGCCAGTGGGTCTCATGTGAACGATTGGATTCAGGATAAAGCAGCACAGCAGGAGCCAGGGTCCTCCACTTCCTCAGACAGTGGCTATGAAGGCAAGTTGGGCAAATCCTTGAACACTGAGTGTTGTGATCTCCATGCACGCTGTCTGTCCTCTGTCCAGTCTTGAAGGAAGGACATTTTTTAGTCCTTTGAAGACATGATCAATCTATGACCCATTGGCCACATGCACCTCAAGTTAGCTAGGAATGTGACAATTCAAAATCTGAAACTAACTTATAACATTTTGAGGTGTGTGTGTGTGTGTGTGTGTGTGTGTGTGTGTGTGTGTGTGTGAATGTGATGTGTTATTTTCAATGAGTCAGTTTTGAGGGTCTTTGGTATGTACTGTGTTGGTGATATAATGTCACTTTACAGTATGAAGGGTTGAGCACATATGAATGACCTTTACAAGGCTGCTATTTTACCTTGTGATTGGTGTGTATGCTCCACTCGTTAGCCAATGCCACTTTCCTTGTTTTGTTTTTCATTGGATTTCATTCTGCCTTTTCATGGTTGTGTCTTCCTTTATTTTCTATCAAATAGCATTCTCCTGATTTTCCTTCCACATTTTTTTTCTTGCCCAGTGGTCCTCTTTTATTTAGCAAACAATGAACCTGTTATGTACTTGGTGATGGGACTTAGTGGTGGCAGGACACTCTGCGCCTTAGGGTTTCTATTGCTGTGAAGAGACACCATGACCATGGCAACTTTTATAAAGAAAACATTTAATTGAAGTGGCTCATTTTTACTTTCAGAGGTTTAGTCCATTATCATCATGGCAGGGAGCATGGTGGCATGCAGGCAGACATGGCTCTGGCTACATCTTGATCAGAAGGCAACAGGAATTGGACTGTGACACTGGGTGGTATCTTGAGCATAGGGACCTCAAAGCCCACCCCCACAGGGACACACTTCCTCCAGTAAGGCTACACCTACTTCAATAAGGCCACACCTCCTAATAGTGCCACTCCCTGTGAGATTATAGGTGCCAATTACATTCAAACTAGAATGTTTCCCTAGAGAAAAAGTGCGGAGCCAGAGCCAAGGAGGCAAGAGGTGAGAGTCTAGCCCAGTCACTAGTCAAGGGCAGCTGGGAAGCCAGTGAGTTCCTTCTGGAGGAAAGGGCACCAAAGCCAGCAATTCAATGAAGGAGTGAATGAATTAATGAATGTTAGCTTTGACACTTTGCATCCATTGTTTTGGGAGGGGAGGTATTTTGAGACAGGGTTTCTCTGTGTAGCTTTGGATTCTGTCCTGAAACTAGTTCTGCAGACCAGGCTGTCCTCTAACTCACAGAGATCCGCCTCCCAAGTGCTGGTATGAAAGGCATGCACCACCAATGCCCGGCTCTTTGCATACATTTCTTAGAGCAAACCCTGTCTTCAGCCCCATCCCCCCATATTTATATTCTGGCAGATTTTGTCTCCATCAACCGCTTCCTCTTGGTGAACACTGCTGAGAGACCTGTGTTTGCAGGCCTGAGCTTTTCTTTCAAGTGTCTTTCTGTACCTGACAAACTTGCCCAATTGGAGGATCCCCAGATCCTCTGACTTAACACTCTTCCTGTATGGCTTAATACATCCCACATTCTCTGTTTCCAGTACAGTCATATCGCCAGCTTCCATGTGGGCATAGTTAACCTCTAATTAACACGTCTACACTATTAATCTAATAATTCTTCACAACCCCTTCTGGAGGCTAGAGGCTATGGCTTAATTTGACCTTCTATCTGTATAGATTCTACTGCCAAACACAGCCACATTCACATGTTCTAGATGGACATGAACTTTGGAGGGACATGACCCAACCTACTATAATTATGTGTCTTGTATATTTCATGGCCAGGTTGGCTTTTGTGTTTTATTTTAAACTTTGTGTTATACTAGAAAAATTTCAAACATATCTAAAAGTAGACAGCTGGCATCATCCTGTTTCACCTAATTACAGTGAATGAGGGATCCTAAACTAACTTCCTGTTGCTTTTAATCCTCGGAGCTGTAGCTTTAGCTCTGCCAACGGTGCCCAATTTCTGTCAGCAGGAAGCTATGCTGTTCTCCCCCGCCTCATCTTCCTCGCCCTTCTCCTTTCCTCCCCCCTCTTCCTCACTGTCTTCCTCTCTTTCAAAAGTGTCTTGCTGCATAGCAGACTTGTGTGAAGGTGCGCTTCTCCAGCATTTACCTCCCAAGTACTGACACTCTAGGTGGTCATCACACCTGATGGCATTTTTCCCCTAGCAATACTGTGATTGAACTCAGGGCCTTGTTCTTACCTGGTGGGTGTTCTACTCTTATTTTTTTGTTTGTTTGTTTTTGTTTTTGTTTTTGTTTTTTTGAGATAAGGTTTCTCTGCATATCCTTGGGTATCCCGGAACTCCTTCTGTAGACCAGGCTAGCCTGTAACTCAGAGGTATATATGGATTAAAGGTGATTGCTACCTCCACCCTGTGGGTGTTCTACTCTTGCTCGTTGTGGTATTCATGCATATGTGTTTAAATGTGCATGTAATGATACGTGTGTGGGGAGGTCAGAGGACAAATTTGGGTGTCAGGAACAGTCCCCTTGGTTTTTTGTTTTGTTTTTAGACAAGCTCTATCCCTTGGTCTGGAACTCTCTAATTACCTCACTGACTCCAGTGAGCTCCCAAAATCCACCTGTCGACCCCACCCCCATGCCTCCCTAGAGCTGGTATTACAAACTCAAGCTACCAAGATCAGCTTTTCCTGTAGTTCTGGGAGTTGAACCCGGGTCCTTGTGCTTGCACAGATGTTTTGCTGACTGACCCATCTCTCCAGCTTCTGGTCTCCCTTGCTGATGATAAAGTCTGTTTTCCTTCTTTCTTCAGGTTGTGGTGTGCCCCAGGTCAGCCCAGTGGCTGACACAGTTTCTTACTCTCCTGTGTCCAGAGAGGCCTGCAAACGTGACTTGGATGAACTGGTTATGTTAGGTGAGATTTAGAGCCTCCTTACTTCCAACTCCCTCACATACCACACACCTACCAGCAAACATCACATGCAAGGCCATGTCAGGGATGTCCCAGGAAACCTCTCCCGGGATGCAGAGAAGGAGAAACTTTCCTTGTCTCTAGCATGTTGATAATTGCTCATCTCACTTGCAAGAGCTGAACAAAAATGCAGATATTCACTAGATCGGCTGTGTGGTTTTGATGAAGTTTATATGAACATCCCATCTCTGGTGGGCATCTGGGGTCTCACACTGATGTGTGTAGGTGATTAGCCACTGCAGGTTCTCTGAATCCAGGGACCTATTTTTATGTTCTTGTAACATTAACCAAGTGAGATAAGCTAAAAGATCCTCTTACCCTTTCTTTGATTTTCCCACAGAACTTGGGGAATATAACGACATCGCAGGAGGCAGCAGACGCCCCTACAACTCTTTAAAGAGGTACACGTTTTGTTGTGCTTACACACATGGACTCCTGGGGGTTTCTATGGAGTCACCATGTATACTATGCCACTGATTCAGGATATTGTAGAGTGATTAGCCACAAGGGGATCCATGATGGCTAGTGTTAATTGTCAGCTTTACAGAATCCAGAATCAGCCGAGAGTGGGACCCCTCAGCCTGCCTGTGGGGATTATCTTAAGTATGGCCCTCGATGTGGAAAGACCTTGTTAATTACTGGTGGAACCAGCCTATAGGCAGGGCAAGCTGGTCTGTATGAGTTGAGAAGGAGCTGGACCCCAGCATGCCTGTCTTCATAACTCTCTTCTGATTGCTCGTGTAGTGTGATGAGCTACTTCAAGGCCCCAATGCCTTGACTTCTCTACTGAGGTGGACTGTCCCTTGAAGAGCAAGCTAAAATAAATCCTTCCTGACAGTCTCACAGCAAGCTCGCCAGTCCTCTGGCTCTATCAATTTCCCAGCCCTTCTTCTCCAGTGTTCCCTTAGCTTTAGGTGTGGAGGCCTTTGTAGATGCATCCATTGAGATCAGACTCCATGACTCTGCATTCTGATTGGCTGTGGTTTTCTGTAGTGGTCTCTGTTGCAAAGAGAATTATTGGATGTGGTTTTCTGTAGTGGTTTCCCTGATGAGGGGCAAAGACTACACTTTTAAGGACAAATGTTTATAGATTGTTGTTACGGATTATGCTAGTTTGGTAAGTTAGAGACAGAGGGAAGGGAAAAAGTCTTATCATTATAATATAAAAAATTTAAGCCAGGACATGGTGGTGCATGCCTTTACCCAGAACTCAGGAGGCAGAGGCAGATGGATCTCTGTGAATTTGAGGCCAGCCTGGTCTACAGAGTGAGTTCCAGGACAGCCAGGGCTACACAGAGAAATCCTGTCCCAGAAAACAAAACAAAAAACAAACAAACAACAACAACAAAGATTTAAAAAGTAAAATAAATCCTTTCTCCCTTAAGTTATTTTTTTCCCTGAGGCTCATTTATTTTTATGAATTTATTTGTGTGCATGGGTGTTTTGCCCCTTAAGTTACTTTTATCATTTTATCACAGCAACAGGAAAAGAAACTAAGACAGACCTACCACCTAGAAGGCAGCCGGTCATCTCCATAATAGCAGTTTTGTTTGCTGTGATAAAGTACCTGAAATAACTAACTTATAGAGAGAAAAGGCTTATTTGTCTTTGGAAATGAGAAGACTTGCTAGTGTCATTGACTTGGTGAGGTCAGCATGTCTTGCACTATCATGGCAGGAACAAGGGTAAGAGGGAGACATCCTTTGTAGTTACTGCCCCCAGTGACCTACAGACCTCCTGCTAAGTTCTACCTTCCTGCACTTCAATCCTGGGAGCCAATCCCTTAACATCTAGAACTTTGGAGGACACTGCCCATGTTCAAGGCACAGCACCCCCCAACATCACTGTGTGTTATAGTGTGTGAAAGGCTGTTTGTATATGTGTAGTAACACGTAATGACACAGAGACTTGTTAGTAATTATGAAAGCGTGGCCTTAGCTTATGCTTTTTTTCTAGCTACCTCTTTTAACTTAAATTAACCTGCTTTAATTAATCTCCGTCATGTCTCCTGCGTGGCTAGATTCATCCCTTTGACTTACTCTTTCTGTCAGGAAGTCCCGCCTATCCTGTCCTGCCTAGCTATTGGATATTCAGCTTTTTATTATACCAATCACAATTGTCACACAATGTACAAATATTCTGCAACATTTATATCTTCATTTAACCACACAGGGAGGCTAGGAAAGTTTTACATATGTATTTGTGCATTTATTCAAAACAAACTTGGATGTATTTTATGAGTGTTTTACTTGCATTATGTATGTGTTCCATGTGCATGCGTGGAGGTCAGAAAAGGGGCTTTCACACCCTGGAACTGGAGTTACAGATGGTTGTGAGCTACCATGTATGTGTTGGAACTGAATCCTGGTTCTCTGTAAAAGCAACAAGTGCTCTTAACTGTTGAACCATCTCTCCAGCCACTGTGAATTTATTTGTAACCCTGTTTTATAAACATGGGAACTAAGGCTTATAAAAGATGGCACAGTGCCCCCACCCCTTTTGACAGGTCTCATGATGTAGTCTTGTAACTTGTAACTTGTAACTCATGAGATCCCCCTGCCTCTGTCACATCTGCTGAGATTAGAAAATGGGTCAGCCTCATCATGCTACTAAACATCAGAAGAAGGATTTGAACTCTGGCTTTCTTACTTTAACTCCAGGGCTCTTTTCCACCTGACTGTATTCCCTGTGCACAGCTGTTCAGCTTTTCTTTCTCTCATGTTTCAGTGTAACCTGTGAGTCAGACTTCAGTCCTGCTGGGCTGTTAGCCAGAGAGTTGTTCCGGGGGTTCTTGAAGTGCCAGGTACTTTCGGAAGTCAATTCTCGGCTGCCAGGCTCCCTGACAGCAGCCAGCTCAGGGGTAAGTATGGGAGCCAGTTGATGTGGAAGAAAGCGTTCTTAATTTCTCACTGGGCTTACTGGGCTCAAATATTTATGTTTCCTCTTATGCTTTAGAGGTGTTCTGGAGGTCTCAAAAGGACTCCGAGTACCCATTAAACACCAGAGAATGTACTTACCAATTCACACCATTAAACACCAGAGAATGTACTTAACAATTCATGCCATGGTGTTACTGTTTTGAGAAAAGGTCTTGCTGTGTAGCACAGGCAAGTCTCTAACTTCTAGAGCCCTCTTATTCTGGCCTCCCTAGTGCTGGAATTACAGGCATGCTAAAATGTTGCCATCCTCCCAAGTATCCTGAGGTGTTGCTATCATTTCCCCCTCTTATTACTCTTATTTTAAAGTGCTGGGCAGACATTGGCAGGGCGGTGGGCAGGGCAGGACAGTGGTGAAGCAGGTGTCACTCACAGACAGATGTGGCAACACACAAGGCTTTGCTTGCAGGATATACTGTTCTCAAAGAACATGAAACCCCTGGTGGTAATAAATGCTAAACGATGATTGAAGGTTGAAACAAAACAAAACGAAAAGAATCCTCTGAAAGGGCCAGGGTGGGAGGGCATCTAATTTCATCAGAGGAACCTCAGAAAGCTGACTGGAGAGCATCCATCTGACCCAGGTGTTAGCCAGTAGGTGCTGGGGCTGCTAGAACCTGTGGAGAAGTGTTCTCAGCAAAGGCCATTGAACACAGATGGAGGGCTCTGGAGCCCTGACTGAGCAGAGAGACTTAGCTGTGGTGGACATTGGGGGTGGGGTGGGATTCGTGGGAACAGGCTTGAGTGATAATGGCCAGATTGTGGGAGTTTCTGGATTGGAGGAGTCTGGGTTTTAAATGACAACAGGAAAAATGTAAGATTTTACAGGGAGCTGTTGAGCTTTGTAAGTTAAGTTCTGCCACAAGACCATGGCAAAGCTCTGATTGGCTGTTGCTTTAGTCACTGGAGGCTGCTTTGGTCATGAAGGAGCATCCCTGGTCACAGAGTCCCCTCACCACGCGGGAAGTCTGGAAACACATGAGCTAAAAATATTAAAACAGGTGGGCTCAGGCTCAATGGCGAAGGACGCTGCTGCTGGTGCAATGTGTGGAGTTCCCAGCACCTACACGAGGTAGCTGACAACTGCCCTCCAGCTCCAGGGGATCTGACACCCTCCTCAACAACGACGGTGGGGGGCGGGCGGGGACACGGGACACCTGCGCCAAGTCCTTTAGGTCAGCAAAAACCAGTTCCAATTTCTGGCAGTAAATTTTAATGGGAAACACACTTAAGAGTTCTTTTCAATTAAACCCCTGAAATGTGATTGCAGGTTGGGAATGAAGAGCATGCTGGGGAAGACTTTGACTCCAGCATGGATGCAACACAGGAAATCATGCCCAAGTCTAGGGTCCCAGGGGCTGAAGACTGGGTGCCCCCTGGATTTCAAATCATACTTACTGTTCACACGCCAATCAGGTAAGAGTGCGGTGCAGCCTGGAATCCCAGGTTCTACCTGGATCATGTGATGGGTCCCACCTGATTCCTAATGAAGCAGATGCAGATAAAACAAAGGGCTGGGGGACAAAGGAGATTGTTTCTGCCTTAGTTTTGGCACTCTGTTGTGAGTTTTTTTTTTGGGGGGGGAGGCAGGATTCTTTAGGATGTACAAGGTAAAAGTGAGACTCTCCTTCCCCAGTTATGAACATCCCATAGCGCTTGTAGATTAAATAGGCCCCGAGAGGATTTTTAAATGGCTAGTATTGAAACAAAAATAAAATACAATGACTTAAAGTGACGAGACCACTCTGTTTTCCAGACTAGCTAGTGTGCAACTAAAAGAACGACAAATGCATAAAAGCTTTGAAAGAATAGTTGAGAAATTTAGCAGGACATAAGTAAACTCTATAAAATCACAGATGCTCGGAGACAGCTCAAATTATACAAGAAGGGACTAAACTTGTATGGAGTGTGTATATGTGGCCATACATACTGTGTGTACAAAGTAGTTTGATTGTAATTTTTCTGAGAGTAAAAAGCGGGTTACAGAGAAAGGTTATAGGCAACATATTCTAATTCCATGCAGTTTTTGTGTTCCCTTGGTCTCTCCTGCAAACTTCAGGGCTATGGAGCAATGTCCCCTGTACTCCACAGAGGTCGCTCGCACACTATGTCTTTGCCTACTGACTTTGCTCCCAGACTTACTAAGTCCCAGGAAGGGTGCTGCAAAGTGCTTGGGCAGAACTTGCCCTCAAGGCACTGGGGACAGGTCACTTTCATTGCACAGGATATCTTCCTTCAAATTTCCCAGAATCCTCTGTAAGACGTATGGGCAGAGATTTAACGTATTTTTTTTTTTTTTTAACTTTGGCAATTTTTGGTTGACCTTGACTGCAATGAAAATTTA
The DNA here is from genome assembly GCF_943737965.1 of Phodopus roborovskii. Taxonomy (NCBI): domain Eukaryota; kingdom Metazoa; phylum Chordata; class Mammalia; order Rodentia; family Cricetidae; genus Phodopus; species Phodopus roborovskii. The sequence goes on along the minus strand of NW_026126511.1, from coordinate 39,155,025 downwards.
AATTTACCACTTTGCCCATAATTCTCGGTCACCGTTGAAATCAGAGTGCAACTGTTCCCAGAACATCCTTCTCAGGAGCATCTAATAACTTTGTCTTGTGTCGTGTCATATTCTAATGTATATGGTATTTATTCATGTGACCTTTCTAAGCATGGCAGACTGTGTCTTGTCTCCTTGGCTTCTGATCATGGGCAGTGGGAAACCCCAAGGACTCTATATTGGAAGAGTTCTTTGTGACACTGATTTCTAATTTGGGGACAGTTGAGATTTTTAAAGAGTCCTAGCTTTAGAAAGCCCAACTAAAAGACCATATTGGATAACTATAAAATTTTCTCAAAATGAAAAAAAAAAAAGATGACAAAATTAAGGACCCCAAGCCAAGGAACACACGCTTTGTCAACTGTTTTTCTATCAATGAAATGTCTAACAGTTGCCATTTTCTGTCGTCAGGAGGGACATAGCGGTAGTGGCCCAGAATTTCTTCTGTGCTGGATGTGGGACTCCAATACAGCCCAGTAAGTATGGGTTCTGCGCTGCTTGCTTGCTTCGTGGTAACAGAGAGATCAGCAGAGCTAAACTGTGTGTTGCTTTGGGTGAGACAGGAGACCTTCTGGTGAGAGCATGCTATAAAGAATTCCTGGAGGCAGTGCTGTCTTTCCTTAGGAGGCCACCATGACCCACTAAGCCACACGAGTAGCCAGGAGGACCAGCATCCTGTCTGCCTCTCCATGACGCACTTGGAGAAGCCAAGCACTCCTGATTCAGGCTTTGAACCTATTGTTTCCTCTCCCAAGAGTGCCTTCCCTGGAGACTTCCCCATGACTCTTGCCTTCCATCCCATCGTCCCCTCCTTTCTCCCCACTCCTGTCTGTCCTCTCCTTCTCGTCCTCACCTCCTCTCTTCCCCGAGTCTTCCTGGCTGCCCCATGGAGCGTGCCCATCTGGCCACACCCTGTTGTGTGTGTCTTTCCTGTGATCATCCTCCACACTGCTTACTCTCAGCATGGCCACCATCCCTAGAATACTCTCAGTTTTATTTACAGGTTATTGTCTGTCTCCATTACCAGAAGTAAATTCCATGAAGACAGAAACACTGTTGGTTTTGTTCATCGTTCACTGCCAGCCTCTAGGGCCGTTCTTGCTAATAAATGGTCCTCTAGACCCACAGAGTGAACAAATGGCTCCTGGCAACACTTCCCTGAGAGAGGACATGGTGACTCACTTCTTGGCTGACCAACATCCTGCCAACTAATGCTCCCTATGCGAGATTTTCAGCTGAGGCTGGGCATTGCTTGCTCTCCAGGGAAGATGTCTGTTTCAAGAGATGGAAACTGAAAGCAGAATGTACCATAGTCACAGTGAGTCTTTAACTGACTCAGTTTCCCAGCCAGTCAAGTAAGAAGCAGGTTGTTAGATAATCTGTACATCCTAATGCCATACAAAATGTCAAATGCATGCCTCAGAAACTGCATAGACACGCCGGCTCCACCAATCGTTCAGTACCTTCCTGAGTTCATTGAAACGCTGTGGGTACAGCAGGGACTCTTGCAGGTCCTGCCCTCACAGAATCTGCTTCCCAGCTTGGAGGGTGAGATGAGGAAAGGGAAAGAAGGCAAGACTGCTGTGGAATTCACAGTGGAGAATCTAAGCTTGTGGTGGAGGTGGAGCGCGGAGAGAGAGGTTTCATAAAGATGTAATCATCTCCAGGATGTGGTGGCGTGCTCAGCCCGCGCAAAGGGACTGTGGCAACTGGAAAGAAGAGGGAAACACTGCAGAGTAGGTGCGGCATAGGTTTGGGATGTCATCTACTGAAGCGATTGAGCGCTTTTCCAGAAAACTTCGTCTAATTCTGATTATTTTCACTTTGCGTTCTGAGATCATTTAAACTCACAGAAGAGTTTTAGAAACAGTGGGAAGGGCTTCCAAGCTCCCTTCCCCAGCTTCTGCCAATGCCAATCACAGGGCAATCATTACATCCGAGATGTTAATGTTGGCTCAATCCCCTCAGGTTAACTTCAGACTTTCCCTGGTTTCAGGAGATCGTTGCCTGTAGCCTTTATCTGTTTCAGGGTTTAGTTCAAAATTCTGCGTTCTGTTGGCATTATTCCTGAGCCCCCTTTTATCTTACATACAGGCCATTTTACTCTCTATCCCTGTCTTGGATCATCTTATGTCAACTTGACACACAAACTAGAGTTATCACAGAGGGAACCTTAATTGAGAAAATGCCTCTAAGATCCAGTTGTACGGAATTTTCTTAGTTATTGAAAGGGGAGGGCCCAGCCCATTGTGAGTGTGCCATCCGTGGGCTGGTGGTCCTGGGTTCTATAAGAGAGCAGGCTGAGCAAGCCATGAGGAGCAAGCCGGTAAGCAGCATCTCTCCATGGCCTCTGCATCAGCTCCTGCCTCCAGGTTCCTGCTCTGCTTGAGTCCCTGTCCTGACTTTCTTTAACAATGGACTCCAATGTAGAAGTGTAAGCCAAATAAACCCTTTCTGCCCAACTTGCCTTTTGGTCATCATGTTTCATCACTGCAATAGAAACCCCAACTAAGACAACCCCTCACTCACGTTCTAAAAGTAAGGACTGCAAGCAGTTATCACAACAAAATGGCAACAGCAATTCCCACTATTATCTCCTGTAGTCCACTCACCCTACTATCTGCAAGGCATCATCACATATGGCTCACCTTCCAATTTAAGTTTGTATTTAATGTGTATAGTGCCATCTAGTCACTATTTCTGTCTATTCGGCTTTATTCGAGAACTGTACTGTTCAATGTGGCAGCCACCTGCCCATGTGCCATCATAAACTCAAGGTCAAAATTTAAGCTTCAGTTTCTTAGTCACACTTGGCTCGTGTCATGGCTGCTGAGTTGGACAGCAGTGCATTTCCATTCTGCAAAAGGTTTTGTTGGACAACCCAAATCTAGATTTATGTTCCATGCCACTGACTCCATGAGATAGAACAGAGCTGTTGGAGTGGGTTTCTGAACTCCAGTTCTGCTGACTTGGGGGCCCCCATGAGTTTGAGGGTTTGGGTAGAATTGCATGCTTCCCTAGCAGCCCCAAACAGTGACAGAGCATGTCAAATGCAAATGTCCCCAGAAGGTAAAAAGTCACCCTGGCTGAGAGCCACTGGTTTAGGAACCTTCCTTTTTCTTTTTCTTTTTTTTTCTTTTTCTTTTTTTTTTTTTTTTTTTCCTTTCTTAATGTTCTTAGGAATAGCAATGGCATCATTCTTTCTGTACTGACTGATGATAGCACAGCAATTATTTAATGAAGCTTGGTAATGAGTGAATGGATATGGAGATGCTGGGGGCCTAGAGGGGAGGAAAAGGTGAGTTAAATCAGGAGGAAATTATTCATCCTCCTGAATCCTCCTGTCTCTTTCCAGTGTGCCAAGTCTGATCAGGGATGCAGGTTACCAGGTCATAGACTGTCCTTCAGGTGGCATGCTAAGAACTATACTTTTTGTACTTCTGGTTTGTTAGAGATCTTACTGTGTAGCATACCTCTCCCCACAGGATAATTCATCAAGTGCAGAGACATTGGCTCTTCCCCTATCCCTTCGGCAATTGAACCCAAGGGGGAGTGGATATACTGGCTACAGTGGATTTCAACTGAGCTTGCCTGCTCATTGCCTTTGTGTTCCAACTCACTGCCCATGTGTCCCTACTGTGATGCTTGTCTTCACTGTCCTGTTTCCTTAATGAAAAGGGGAACACAAGTTCTTAAGTCATAGAACTACAAGCATAGAATGACATATATTGACCCATAACCACCGTGGGAAACGGGCTAAGTGTCCAGTAAAGACTTGTTCCTGCCTATTCTTTGAGGCATTATTTGGAAATGGTCATCATTATCTACAGTGTGCTAGGGAGTGTAGTCACTGCCTTCCCATCCATTATGTTCTGACCACAAATCTAACAGACATAAGAACTAGAATTACACCTTGTGTTATCTCAATTACAAAGAGACGCAAGTCAAACCTGGGATGATAAATGCCAAGACTTGTTTCATGTCGGATGCTAAAAGCTGAGGGATGGCTGCACAGGAGACTGGCTGCATTGTTTTCCTTCTTAGCCTAGGTAGTAAGGGTACAGTATTGTTACTCTTATCCCTACATCTTTAAATACCACATATTTGTTTTAGCAGATTCAAAAGTGCAAGAAACAGATAGTTTTCCCCATGCCACAGAGATGTGCATTAACTTTCTGGGGGGCGGTATCTCTCTCTCTCTCTCTCTCTCTCTCTCTCTCTCTCTCTCTCATCCCCAACCCCCAATTTATAAAGAAACTCTTTGGAGGCTACATCTTAACACTGTGCATACCCTGCTTTAGAATGTGCTCTTCATATGTGGGCTATCCCCGAACCCTCTGCTGCATTTTGTTAGTCTAAGAGAAGATTCTGAGCTGTGATTGGGGTTCCTGTCAGCAGCAGGTGGCATCTGCACACTCTGCCAGACTCCCAGACTCTACACGGAATGTTCTCACTGCACTGCAGCTTGCTGTGCCCATTTTCCAAGAGTGTTTGGGAGGATTCCGTTTCTGTGGCATCAATCCTATTACAGCAAAGTCATAAATGACCACAAGTGAAATCCCCAGGTCAATGTCATTGCTATGCTGCCTGGCAGTTGAATCTGGCTTTGCCACTGTGAACAGTGATTGAGCCTAAGCCTTGCATAGGAGTTGGGACGTGGCCTAAGGCAGATTCCTAGCATCATAACATGGTTTCACCCTCCTGCCCTCTACAGAGTTTGTGAAGCGGCTCCGGTACTGTGAGTATCTGGGGAAGTACTTCTGTGACAACTGCCATTCATCTGCAGAGTCCTGTATCCCTGCCAGGATCCTGATGCTGTGGGACTTCAGGAAGTACCAAGTCAGCAATTTCTCTAAATGGCTACTGGACAGCATATGGCACCAGCCTGTCTTCAACCTGCTAGGCGGGTACCATAGCCTCTACACAAAAGCCAAGGAACTGGATAGGGTGAAGGTGAGTTGATGCCTCCTCAGAGGAGGAAGCGAGGGTAGGAAGAGAGATGCCCCATGGTAGGAAATGCATGTCCCTCTGGTTTCAGAGTGTCTCCAGACCTCCACAAGGCAGTTACACTGCAGGTGCTGGGGCCTCTCGCCTGTGTGGGCTCTTTCTAATTCTCCACAAAACCTGTGAGCATTCGGGACTCGTGGATTCAAGAGTTCAGTTATGAGACCTTGCTGAAGGTGCTATTTGCTTGACCATTGATTTTGTTTGCCAGCACAGCATGTCATATAACTTTAGGGTTTATCACACCCATTGCCCATGGCCACGCACCTCATTCCTTCTGGTTGGCTTCTTGCCTTAGGACATCCAGGAGCAACTGTTTCACATCAAGAAGCTGTTGAAGACTTGCAGGTTTGCTGATAGGTATGATTCCCAGCTGGGACCCTCTCCTCTCCTACGGCGCATGCCTCTTGCAAAATCCAATCTCTGTAACCATTCTACCATCCCCTTCTTCTTCTCACATCCCAGCTCTTGGAAAGCCCCTTTTTTTCTCTATGAATTTTTCTCTATGAATATGATGTATGTGCATCATAGAATATGTGTCTTTTTGTCACTGGATTATTTCTCAGGGTCCATCCACATTGCAGCATGTGTCAGGATTCCTTTCCTTTGAAGACTGAGTAGCATTTGGCTGTGTGTGCATTTTAATTTTTTATCTACCCACCAAGGGGCAGGCTGCTTCTGTCTCTTGTGAGTAGTACTGCTGTGAGGATTCCCATGACCTACTAAATCCCCCTCACATAGAGGCAGGGTGCAAGTCACACCAAATGAGATCATGGCTCCCAGATCTTGATGCTTACCCTAGGGATATTCTTACAGAGATGGGAAGACATTTAGTTAAGATATAAATTTAAAATAAGACATAACACAAACACCTACTAGGTGTTCAGTAATAAGATAATAGTTAAATTTATATCACAGGCACATTGTCAAAAGCAAACAGCCACTAACGGTTGAGACATGAATTTATGGATAGAGATTTTATATGTGTTTGTGTGAATGTGTGTGCACAACATGTTTGCATGCATGTGGAGGCCGGAGGTTGATGTTGGGTGTCTCATCAATAGTTCTACCTTTATTTCTTGAGTCATAGTCTTTCACTTGGCCTGGCGCTCACATACTAATTGATAAGCTGCAGTGAGCCTTGGGCATCCCCGTCTCTGCCTCCCCAATAGTGAGATTACAGGCATTGACTGCAGTGCCCATCTTTCTGTGTAGGTGCTGGGGATCTGGACTCAGCTCCTCTTCTTGCAAAGCAAGCATTTTAGTGACCGAGCCTTTGCCCCAGCGCCGAGAGAGCTTTTTAGTAGTGTAGGTGACTCAGGGAACTCTTTCCTCTCTGGCAGTGTACTGAAGGAGTTTGAGCAGGTTCCCAGTCATCTGACTGACAACTGCCATCTGTTCTCCATGGATGACCTCCTCAGGACCAAGAAAGGACTGCTGGCACCCTTGCTGAAGGACATCCTGAAGTCTTCTCTTGCCCACGTGGCCAGCTGTGAGGTAAGGATTCACCGGAGACAGGTTCCCTTCCTAGTGCCAGGATCTAGGGAGGGAAAGGTTTTTCACTTTACTCTGGACCATATTTAACTCTCAGGGCCCTGAGCAGAGAGAGCATTGAATCATAGCTCTGAATTAGCTAACCTAAGTCACCCTACTGGGACAAGTTGGAACCCTGTAGCTTCTTAATTTGAATGCCCAAACTCTGTAGGAGCCCATTCTGCACTGAGGCAACCATTGTGGAATGTGGTTTTGTTGTTGTTGCTATTATTCTGATCCAATTCTTCTAAAGGCTAAACTCAGAGACATTGAAAAAATAGATGCTTCTATGGTTGTGTGCAAATGGTAGCCCAGTTTCCCCAGCACAAGCAGCAGTGTCAACGTGTGACCTTAGATGCCTTCCTTCTTTTGCAGCTGTGCCAGGGGAAGGGCTTCATTTGTGAGTTTTGCCAGAGTACCACTGTCATCTTCCCATTCCAGACCATGACTTGCAGAAGATGTTCAGGTACTTTAGTTACTTTAATAACATCAGCTTCGTAATCGCTTGACTTAATTGCAAAGTAGCCAAATCAGGGCTCTCACTTCAGCTGAATGACGCCTCAGTCCCTGAAGTACAGTTATCTCTGTAAAGTGCAGAGATGCAGTATGTACTTGGGGGTGGACTGGAGGCAGTACAGTGTGGGCCCACAGCATGGGCATATCTTGCAGGGTAGGGACAAAGAAGGATATTTCTTGGGGTGTTTGATGGAGAGGATACTCCCAGTTTGACCTGTTACCACCAACAGTTTTAATTAGATTATATTTCCACCCAACCCTGAAGGGTTATCTCTGTTTTTAAACCACAGTGGTGGAGTGGATCCACTGTCATGGAGACTATCTTAGGGTTTCTGCTGCTGTGAAGAGACAACATGACCACAGCAACTCTTATAAAGGAAAACATTTAATTGGGGCTTGCATACAGTTTCAAAGGTTTAGTTCATTATCATCATGGTGGAGCATGGCAGTGTGCAGGCAGACACGGTGCTGGAGAAGGAGCTGAGAGTTCTACATCTTGATCCACAGGCAGCAGTGAGTCTGTGTGACACACTGGGCATAGCTAAAGCATAGAAAAATCTCAAAACCTGCTCCCACAGTGACATACTTCCTCCATCAAGGCCACACCTACTCTGACAAGGCCACATCCCCTAATAGTGTCACTCCCTATGGGCCAAGCATTTAAACACACGAGTCTATGAAGATCACACCTATGCAAATGACCACAGAGAACAATGGCTCTATAGACCTTAAAACATTTGCTGCTGGCTCTTGTGTGGGGTATGCATGTGCATATGTGCACTCCTGTGTGTGCCAGTGTGTGTGTGTGTGTGTGTGTGTGTGTGTGTGTGTGTGTGTGTGTGTGCAGGCCAGAAATCAACTTTGGGTGTCATCCCTCAGGCACAATCCATCTTTATTTTTGAGACAGGGTCTCTACTGGCCTAGAACTCATCTATTACTTTAGGCTGACCCATAGACCTGAGTTATCTCCTAGGCCCAGTTATTTGTCTCTTTACAGATGGTGCTGTTAAGGGAATCCCATGCTCTCCAAATTCTGTTGCCTGGGAGGGATTTTGGTGGGGAACCTTGCCTTCATTTTTTTATGTGAACATGGTCTCTTCATAGGATACTCTAGTCTTGCAGGACAGGGTCTCCAGAAAAGAGACTTGAACCTAGGGTTTCCAGGCTGATGGGGATGTGAGAGTAGCAGACCTAGACGGGGGAATATTAAATAGTGATGGCTACAAGAAGCCCTGGTCATCTCACAGAGCTCTGGGTGACATGAGGGGGGAGTAGCATTTCAGCACTGTTCCAACTTACAGAGGTGACCTGGTCTTCAAACTCCTTAGCAACCAGTTACTGAATTCAGGCTGGTGCCAAAAAAGGAGCATAACTTTGGATGAGGCAGCTCTGTCCATTTAGAAACATTTCAAGAGAATCGATGCCTCTTCAAAAGAGTTATCAGTCACCAAGTTAAGACTAGGGGAATTGCCCTTAGTGCTCAGGCTGATCTAGAGGTATGTGGCATCAACCACACCCACAGGCTCCTGTGCCTTATAGTCGAGAACGGTTGAGTAACTGATAGTCCTGAGAGTTTTGGCATGGTTGATTTTTTTTTTTCTCCCTGTAAGACCCTGTATTCTGAAATCAGGTCATCTGGTTCCCACTCCTCAGACCCCCCCCCCCCCCGCCCCTGCCCATGGAACAAGCATCCATGTGTATGTGAGAGATTAAGAGATTAAGGAATGCGTTTGCTGACCACTGATCCATCCCCTTGCTTGCAGGGTGCAGGGCGTGCTTTCACAAACAGTGTTTCCAGTCTTCCAGATGCCCCCGCTGTGCCAGGATGATAGCTCGGAGACAGCATTTGGAGAACTTGCCCTCTGCAGGGATGTGACAGTCCTGATGCACTTATTCAAAGCGCTGTAGGATGATACCAAATTGTGTCTGCTCCTGATAACATTGTTTCAGATACTAAGTGTTTTACAGTAGGAAAAATATGACCCTAACCCCACTCCTGTATATATTTAATGCTTTCAAGGAGCCCGGAAGTTTGTTACTAGGTGTAAGATTATTGCTAAGGTTTTGTTCATAAATGTTTGAAATATTTAACTTTTTTTTTCCTGCTACCTGCTGTTTTTAAATTAAGTTGTAGCTCGGTAGCCATTTTTAGCTAAAAACAGAACCTATTTTTTTTTTTTATGAACTGTAACTGACAAGGTGAAAAACTTAGTTCCACTTCCTTCAAAGCTGCTTGTGAAATGGTTGGACACTGTAAGAGAACAAAGTGCAACGAGAATTGTGTTTGCTCAAAGCTTTTGTTCTTTCAAGAAAAAGACTCCTACTCAATGTAATTTCGTGTGTTTTATTCATTCCACGGTTTGCATGGAATACCCGCCACCTCTGTCAGTATGTTCATTTCTAGATGACTGTTTCAGCCATCCAACGAGGGTCTGGGTGAGATGTCATTTGGAGCAGTTGCCTCTAGATGGCACTGTTTGGGGAACATACATTCAGCCCCTTTGCTGTCTGTCTGTCCCAGGCTAGTCTTGATGGGCCATGGGAAATTCAAGGGAGCCAGAGGGGACTCCATCCTCCTGGTCAAGCTTCATGGGCATACAAAGAACAGATCACAGAGAATCTGAGAGCTGAGCATGGTGGCATGCACCTGTAATCCCAGCATTTAGGAGGTAGAGGCAGAGATTAGGACTTGCTATACTAACAGGAAATCTGAGGACAGCCTACTCTTTTTTTCTTAATCTGAAAGAGAATGGAACTTTAAAAACAAGTGAGTTTGGATAAAATAATTCTTTTTCATTGGTCTGGTGTTTGTTTTGTGAGGCAGGGTCTTCCTATAAAGCCCTGGCTGACTTTTAACTTGCCTTCCATCTCCATATGCTGGGGCTAGAGGTATATGTCACTAAACTTACCAAAAAAAAAAAAAAAAAAAAAAAAAGTACTTTCACCTGTGACAAAATACCTGCCATAGCCAATGCAAGAGAGGGCACCACTGCCTCCTAGTGGTTTCAGTCTGTTAGAGCGGGGAAGGAACAGCAGACTTCACCAAGGCTCACAGGGCACAGACACCTTCACAGGAAGCAGGCGGGAAGCAGCAGACCTGCCCAGAGCCAAGGCTAGGCTAGACCTCCAGAGGCCCACCCCAGTGACACACCTCTGCCAGCCACACTGGCTCCAAAGGCTCCAAACCTCCAAGGTAAGGACCAAATGTTCAAACACACGGACCTGGAGCAAGGGAGGGGGGCGCTTGGCATGTAAACGCTAAGGACCTAGTTCTGTGGATCAAGAAACTGATGAAATTCTTTTCCTAATGCTTCTCATAGTTGCACGGTTTCCTAGGACAGGTAAGCCTGCTTCTTCCCTTTTCCCTCCTGTATACCTTCTCCTACTCGAGGAGATTAGGGCCAAGTCCCTTCCTAGAACATCTTCAGGCTGACTGGTTCTCAAAATGGCTGTCATAGCACCTCCGTGCCCCAGGCTGAGCTGCTCACACCACAAAGGCAGGCAGCAAAGTGGTACAGATGCCTCCCAGTGCCACCCACCAGTGTCCCCTACCACTACCATCTGTGTCGGGGCTGGCCAGGAGAGAAGAGATTGACTCCCAGTAAGGTAACAGTGAGCAGACTGAAGCACAGAGCGTCCCCCTTATGTCTGGACATCCTGTCAACTCTTTTATGATTCTGTCAGGGCTCTCGTCACACTTGTATTTAAGCCGGTGCTCTGTAAGTAGAAATATGGATGCACAGGAGACAAGATTAAACTTCAGACACTGCATCACCCTTGTCCATAGCTCACATTCTCTCCTTGTAATCAAGGGTGAGAGGGGCATGTGTGGTTTGTATTCTAAGGTAAATGCTGGCACCCCATTTTACAGGTAAGGAAACTGAGGCTCTGAGAAGAGAGATAACTTGCCTGGATTCCCACAGGCCATGGGTGGTAGAGTAGGGTTGGCATTTGTGGCACGGGGTAAAGTGGTTTTTTATTTTTTAATTTATTCTTGTGTGAAGCTGGGGGGAACCTACTGGGCCTCAGCCATTACATGAAGTTCTGGGCTCAGAGTCACGTGTTTGTAAGGCTTACATGTATGTGTATTTACACAACTTTGCACTGGCATGTTACATTTACTTAGACTTGTACATGTGTGTACATGTGTGATCTTGTATATGTGAGCACAAGTATGTGGCCAGTGGATTTCTCCTCTGTCAAATGGATCCTCAGGCTTGTCAGCAAGAGCCTTAACTTGTTGTGTGTGAATGTGCACGTGTGGGCCGGAGAAGAGCCGTGGGTGTAATCTCACAAGAGCCACGCCACCCACATCCTTTGAGACAGGGCCTCTCATTGGCTTGGAAGCAAACCCCACAGATCCTCTTATCACTGCCTCCCCAGCGCTGGGCTGCTCACCACCCACCCAACTGCTTACCAACAACCTGGCATTTTCATTTGGGGATGGACTTCGGGCCCTGTGATGGTGGGGGGGGGGATGCTATACTGTCTGTGCCGCCCTGGCCCCAGGCTGTGTTAGCATGGGTGATATTGAGGAAGAGCATCGTCACCATGAAACGCTGCTTTTTATTTCTCACTTGCGGAAGAATGAGATCATTTCAATCACTCATCTGTAGCAATTCCAGGCTCCTGGTTCCTCCCCAGCATGCTAGCTGAAGGTCCTTCCCAGGGAGATGGCAATTTGAGCAGAGAAGCGATCCTAGCCCCCTACAGGGAGCTCGTGAATTGTGGCACTGAGGTTTAGTGGGGTTTACTCACTGGCTAGTTCTTCCTCGGTTTGCCTTCTGTTTCCCCTCGGTCTGTCACCCACTGTGAGGCACCCAAGTGTACTGACTTCCCGTGCTTGGACCATTCCAGTCACTTACCGTCATGATTCTCACATGCAGCCAGAGAACGGTGCCTCCATGAGGCAAGGGGTGTGGGGTGAGGAGGGTGGGCGTTCCCAGGAACATTCTGCTATGTTGACCGGGCCAGGACTGTACGTGGAATCCCACACCTGCTGCTTCTAGCTCAGTGACCTGGGTAAGCGTGAGGGTTAGGAATGAGAAGAGCAGCAGGTTTAAGTGCTGAGCCGTCTCTCCAGCCTCATAGATACAAGGCATTTTTAAAAAGTGCAAGCACGGGCCCACAGACTGTCTAAAATTGAGTATGCTCCTCTTGGAGCCACGTTCCAGAGAATTCTGGGTTCCCAGATGCCCACTGCATCATTCTAAAGAGGAATGGAGTTGTGGGTGAGGATGGACCTTTGTCTCTCACCTGTAAGGAGGGGCTCAGCAGGAGAGAGGCCATAGCAAAGGCCTCAGCTTCCTCAGATCTTAGGAAAAGCCTGATCACTGGCTAGCAAGGACAGATATACGAATCGTAGCAGCAGGAAACCAGCAGATGAGGTAGAATGGGGAGACTAGAGGCACACACAGAGGCCTGAAAACGTGCATTGTGTATTTAAGTTTTGTCATTAATCCTTGCCGGCTGAGAGAGCTGCCCACACACTTGAGGATGCAGGGTCACTGTCCCCTCTGCATGCCGAGTTCCCACTTTCTGTTTGTGTCTGCTTGCCTCAGGACCATTCAGAAAAGAACTATGTTAGTTGCTCATGGGGTAAGAAAAGGGAACCATGGTTTCCCCTTTCAAACCAGTTGAGAATGTACTTCTTAAGACAGGTTCTGAAATATTTGACAACGAAACCAATTCTCTGCCTTCTCCCACGCTGGCGATGACCTCAGTAAGGCTGATTAATGAGCAGCAGTCCGTGGGCAGTGTCTGGCTGACTGATGTTAAGCAAGCACACAGGCTTAGACCTAAGGGCAGGCACTAACATCATAAATGCCTTGTGGATATGTCTACAACGTTCTTCAGCTGGAACAGGAAGCTAGGGCCCAGAGATGCTAAAAAAAAAAAAAAAAAAAGGGCACATTAAATCACCAACCCTACAAAACAGTCTTCTATTATGTGCCGTCCCTGCCATATTCCTGGACCAAGGCTTCTGAGAAGTTTCCAGTTGTTCATTACATTAAGGAAAGTGTCCCCTTTGCCACCCTGTCCCTATTACCATCTTCTGGTCCCAAAGTCCCATTTACCTGACGTACGTTTTAACATTAAGAAGAAATTAATGACGTCTGTTGAGCAAGTCCTATTGCCAGGCACCTAAAGATGCCTTTGGGGAATGGCTTGACAGCAGCTGCCAATTACTGGATCTGAACTCTTTTTCTGTTCCCTTTGCTCACTACGGACTCCAGTACTGAGAAACTGGACTGCATCACCTTACCTCTGAAGGCTCTGGGGAAATAGCATATGTTAAGGTTTGAAAGGGAAGCATTCCTATAGGCACAGAGCTTGAACACTTGGCTGCCGGCTGCCTGTGCTGATATAGCAGCAGTTGAACCTGCAAGAGGTGAGATCTAGATGGAAGAAGCAGGCCACTGGGGGCAGGCACTTAGCAACGGTATCATCTCTGGCTTCTTCTGCCGTGGTCCTGATCCCCACCTCTGATGCTGCCTTACCAGGATACATTGTACACCCAGTGGGACCACACTCTTCCTCACATGTCTCCTCTTACTGGACGCAAATTAGTTTGTGTGTGTAGTTTATGCCTGTGTGTATCTCTGTGTGTAATATATGCCTGTGTATGCAGTCATGTGTGTACACATATGTGTTTGCATGTAGGGGCCAGAGGTTGACATCAGGTATCTTCCTATATTCTTTCTTGTTTTTTGAGACAGGCTCTGCCATACAAACTGGAACTTGCTAATTAACTAGACTAGCTGGCCAGCAAGACAGAGGGATCCTCTCCCATGCTGGGATTATAGGTGCCCAGCTCTGTGTACACCTTATGTTTGTATGCTGGGATCTATAGTCAGACTTTCATGCTAATACAGCAAGCTTTACCACTGTGTCTAAATTGATAACTGGTTACTTAGAAGCAAATACCATTTCCTGTAAATGGAGCTGGGGATCCTCTAACAGTAATAGTGTTTGTGTGTTTGTTTTTATATATGAAACCGTTGAACTCGCTGAGGACTAGACCCCGATAGCCACTGCTTCATTGCACACCTGCCCAGGAACTGATGAAGGGTTGAGGAGGAAAGCAAATGTACTCATAGAGGAAGCCTGGGATGGTTGTGGGGGCTCAGATACCTACCTTATCCTCAGTGACAAGTTCCTGTCCTGCCAGCCTCTGTGCACGGTACAGGAGTACTGGCGGTTACCATACTGGGATACTTCCACGCAGCCTGAGAATATCAGTCCCTTCAGCCCCTCCTCCTGAACTCCTCTGACACTCCAACGACATTGGCTGATGCTATCTTTTCTTTTTTGTTTGGGCCCGTTCTGTACAGGTTAAATATTTGACTATTGTATTTCAGTGTGGAGAACAGGATCAGAAACCTTCCCCCCTTTTTCCTAGCAGAGAGTCATGGGTCCCTGCATGTTATAAAGATCTGAGGTATAGAAAAAAGCATCCCATATATGACCTTTTTTTACCTTTTCTCTTCAACATTTGAAGGCTCATCATTAAAGGTCATTATTAGCAGAAAGTTAACATTATACAATATTATTTAATTGTGGTTTTTCTGTAATCAACTGGTCTCTCTGAGAGCAATTCTAAACCCTTGGGAGAGTGTCATGATTTGGATCTTAATTGCCCCCCCCCCCCAAAGCCTACATGCTAAAAGGCTGGTTGCCAGCCTGTGGCACTACTGAGAGGCGGTAGATTCACCAGGCAGCAGGCTTCTGCAGAAGGGAATGATGTCATTGAAGCTCTCCCTGGAAGGGAGTCAATTCTCTCTCTCTCTCTCTCTCTCTCTCTCTCTCTCTCTCTCTCTCTCTCTGCTTCCTGACTACTGAGACCACGTGCTTCTGTAGCCATGATTCAGTGCTTCCCTCCAAGTCCCCAAATGACTGATGAATTATGGACTGAAGTCTCAAACTATGGACCCAAAGCGCCCTTTCTCTTTTTAAACTGGTGTAACCCAGGTATTTTCTTATAGTGATAGAAAGTTAACTAGCAGAGAGACCCAAGAGAAATAGCATGCAATAAAAGTTATCTGTGGTGTCTTAGAAGTGTGAGCATTTGGGGAAGAGCATCTCTGCATCTCTACAGTAGTTGCTTTTTCTCTTGCCTTGCAGGCCCCTTCCTCCTTGCCTCAGCCTGAATCTCTCCTGACAGCCAAAGATAGCACACCAATCCTAAGGACATCAGTGTGACCTCTAGGCCCACATGCTAGGAGATTTATCAGCTCCCAAGGCTGTACTCTGAGCTCCATGTGTCTTTCTTGAGTGTCTAAGTGTCTTCAGTGGAATGAGGGGAAGACAGACAGACAGATAGACTGCATCTATTTGTGAAGAACATTATTGACTGAAGAAAAGCTTTGTGGAGCTAATTGTCTCCAGATCCATTCCAACCTCCAACCTCGTATTGCAAAAGAAATTAGGGCAGGGCCAAAGGCCAAAGGCCAATGGCCAGAGCTGATTTGGAAAGCATGCCTTGCATCACTCCAGACTCTTGTTTCTTGGTGCTATTTCCTCACAGAGAGGAGGGAGGCTCAGCCAATCTGCAGGGGTGAGTCCCCCATGACACACATCTGTCAGTTTGCTCATGAAGATCAGAGTTCCATGATGTGAAACAGAGGTTCCAGCCATGGAACCTGCTGCTGGCATCTGACAAGTAGAGGACAGGGATGCTGTTAAATGCTCCCACAACAAATTATCTGGTGAGAAGCCCTCGGCTGGTGAGTTTAGGTAATACAGACCTATTAAAATTTTTATGAAAATAAATGTTTTGGGCAGTACATGCATTGGGCAGCAGGCAGAGCCTGACTTAGTTCAGAGTGCCACTGGCTGGGTAGCATGAGCAGCCCCAAGGCAGGAAATGGCCTGGTTGGATGTGCTGCCATTCTTACTTTATTTAGCATGGTTTCATCTAGGGACTTTCTGTGACTGACTCACCCACTAATGTATTAATTCATAATTTCCATTTAGGTTGTTTACATATTGAGGTTTCAGATTGTTATCTAGGACTCAACATCTGAAGACTGCCTCAGGTCAATGGTTCCTTGCTTATTTACATACTCTTACTTAATTCATATTAGCATATTGAATGGAGAACAATCACCCGTAGATTATTTTTAATGGAGCATCTTCTCAAACTTCTTGCATCCCAGAAGCCCTTCCCTGGCACATACCTATAATCGTGCACATGCACGCGTGTGCGTGTGTTTATGTGTGTGCGTTTGCACATGTGTGTACATGGAGGCTAGAGAATGACATGACATCATTTCACTTTATATGTTGTGATAGGGTCTCTCACTGACTCTGTGCTCAATGGTTTGGTTAGGCTGACCCAACAGCATGCTTTGGGGATCCTCCTCTTGGTGCCTCCCCAGGACTGGGATTACAGACATGGGGCTGTCTGTGTGGGTGTCTGGGGACCTGAATTCAGGTCCTCTTTATCAAGAGAGCTGGCTCCCCAGTCCCTGCAGCTGCCTCTGGATGGTTATGGGGATATACTGGTCAAATAATTTGTGTCTTTTAAAAGTATTTCCCTTGATAAAGCAGCAGGGTGGTTCTATGTTCCAAATCTCCATGGCTGAGTTTAAGCTCACTTAGTGGCCTCAGACCTACGACTGTGGACAAGTCACTTAGATAGCCTGAACTTTGATGATGGTTGTAACACCACCTACACACAGGGATCTCTTGAGGGTCAAGTGTCTGCAGTCTGGAGATCAGCAGTTACCCCTAGCAATCCTCAATGGAACCTTAGTCAGCATCCAAGTGCGGGTTTTCTGTCATTTCCCCATTTTGTCTGCTGTAAACACCAGATATGTCCAGCAGAGGGCACTAGTGACACAGCCTTGTTTTGAATGTTCCTAAATAGTCTCTGTGAGATCTAGCCAGTGGCCTTTTGTAAACTGCTGAAACCCTAGAATTTTAGACCTGGAAGAGACTCTGCTAATGATGCCATAGCTGGATCTTGAGTGGTCCGTTCCGGAGGTCAGATACAGACCTGATCTAAGTGGCTCTCGCAATAACACGGCTGCAGGGAAAACAACCCTAGCAAGAGGGTCTGGGTAGGATGGCAGCACCATCTTTCCCAGGAAAAGGCCAGCAAGTATATTAATACTAGTCTATTGCTGAAGTGAAGGGGACATACTGGTGGCACTCTTTACTCTGTAAAACCCGGCTCTTCAGGCCACAGAGGAGTCAGCCCACTCAAGGAGCAGGAAGGCAGAGAGCCAAAGGTCACTTAACCCATGAAAGAGCTAAGGAGGCAGCACCCCCCCCCCCCCGCCATGTTGGAGAAACTAGCTGGAATGTCATATACCTAGCAATTAAACTGCAGAGGACAAAGTTTTGTGTGGTCTTTTTCTTGCTTATGGAATAACAGCATTTTACACCTCAGAGATTTATCTAAATTTCACATTAAGATAGAAAATCTGTGTGTGTGTGTGTGGGGGGGTGTTGACATATATTTTCAAAATGTCCATTTGCTTGAGGAAGTTATGAGAGACATTACCATATTTAAAGCACATGGGAAAAATCACTCATGCAAATACAGACATTGTACATGATATCTGAATACATCTTATTTACAAAGATTGGGAAACTTAAGCCAAGGGATAAGAACAAAGGCCTTTCCCAGAGCCACTGAAAATACCACAGTTCTCACAGAACAAATGGAAGTTTTTTCGAACCTAGGGCTGATTACCCTGGGAAGAAGTAATGTCTATTGAAAATAATAACAACTACAAAAAAAAATTTACTAGCCCAAAGCAGAAGTCATCCCCAAGAAAGAATCAACTAACAAGATTAGCGTGAGGAGAATGTGAAAACAAGATGACTGAAACTCTGAGATGATCACGTTTATAGTGACTAATTTAATAGGATTATAAATCACGATGAAAGAATAATCTGTGAAAAACCAAGTCAACAAGAATAAACAGAATCGAAAGGGCCACTGAAGAAACTGATTGCATGAAATAAACTCCATCTTAAAAACAACTGGAAGAAGGAAGATAAAGAGGAGATTCATCTCATGAGCCACTCTAGAGAGCTGTAAGGTAAAAGGGCAAGGGCGAGCCAAAGAAACACACCCTGGCCCTGAAACCAGAGCCAAAAGGTTAAAAGCGGCCAGTGAAAGAAACACACTTTGGCCAAAGAAACACACTGTGCCCCTGACCAACTCAGCATGGAAACCAGCCAATCCCTGAGCACAAAATCCAGCCGATCTCCAAGTTTGTTCAAGCTCAGGGACCAACATCCCAAGATCAGCAACCGAAATCCAATTAATTCCAACCCTGAACATCTTCACCCTGGAAAAACTCCGCCCCTAAGAAACCCTATACCCTGTACCTGTAAGCCCTGTACCTGCTCAGTTGGGAGCTGGCCTGGCAGAGCCAGCCACTCTCCTGGATTCTTTCCTCCCAATAAATCTCTTGAGAGGCTTGTTGTGTCAAGTGACATTTTAGCTGGAGCAGAGCAGAGCAGAACTGGGGAAACCTTCCCCTAGGAGCAGAATTGTTACACTCTGGGGGTAGGGGTATGCTGGGGAAGCCCTCTCATTGCAGTGCTGGAACAGAGTAGTCAACATTGGGGAAACCTTTCCCCAGATCCGGCTGTAAGCTGCTAGGCTTATAGTGACTTTGTGGTATTTCTTGGCTGCCAGATTACTTTTCCATCCAAGCTGCGGTGCTTATATTTGGTGCTGTGACTCAGATAGGCTTTCCTGGTACCTGTACTCCCTATTGTGGTCTGAGCCACACTGGGACCCTACCCCTCGTCTCTAGCCCACCACAGATAGACTTTCGGGGATCCAAATGGCCACATAACAGGACGCTAGCTCCCAATACTATTCATGACCTTCACGAATACTGCGGGTGATCAGAGAAATGGAAGGAGGTTCCTCTTTCCCTACATTCAAGCTTTCTCCTCTCTCCACTCTTAAGCCCAGTTTGCTTTTGTCTGGTCCTCCACCCAATGTGCTGTGTAAATGCCCTGCCTTGTAAGTTACCACTGATGGATCTGTAAGCTTGTTGCAAAGTTGGAGCAGGAAGCCTGATGTAGTAGGAGCGGAGAAAGCAAAGGAGTAGAGCAGCTGCAATGCTTGCGGGTGCTATACACCAAAACAAATAGATGAAAGGGAGAAAGACCTGGGAGACAGAGGAAGCTACAAAGAGCCAATGCTTGAGAGTTTTCTAGGAAGGAGTAGTAAATAGCTTCAGTTTGAGAATTCACGCTAAATTCCCGCTTAGTAAAGCCAAGTACACACTAGGCATTTCCCATTGTAACATCAAAGATAAAGCGATATGAGATGCAACTGGAAGACAGACTGCCAACAGAGGGACATTTGCTGTACAGAGGGCAGGCAGATGTCATTTAAAACAGTTCTGGGACTTCTGTGTCAACGTGCTAAGATGGAAACGCCACCAGCCTAGAATTCAATTCTCAGCTAAATTTCTATTTTAGAGTGAAGTAGAATAAAGACATTTTGTACGGAAATATCTGTCACACCACAGAACTTTCAACTCTGTTTAAAATATGTCTTCTAAAAATTAGCATTTCCTTACACAAAGCCTTTATAAAGGTCACTGCTGTTGACTTAATCCTCTAAAAGAAAGAAAGAAGGAAGGAAGGTAGGTAAGTGACTTCTACAACATTCTGGCCATGGTGGCTCATATCTGGAATTCTATCACTAGGAAGACTGAAGCAGGAGGATTCCTGCAAGTTAGAGTCCAGACAGAGTTACATCCCGGCTTCTAGATCAGCTTGAGCTACGTGGGAAGAGCTTGTCTTAAACAATAATACAGAAACAACCCATGACACACGTTCCCACTTTTACCAAACAATTTGAGGGGAGAATTAAACCAATTCTGGGCTATTGTAATTCTCAAGATGCCACAAAATCAGGTCTTTTATTTCTTATTTAACCCATTGTTCTTAGCTTTTGGTTTTGCTAGGCTATGGCAGCAGTGGCTGACTCAGGACCTTACAACAAGAAAAGCTTGTTTCTTACCATCCAGGACTTGTATTTTTATAAGAGAAAGAACGCAAAGCATCGTTGAACTATACAACAATTGAGGGCATTTGGTAAGACAGTGGATGCCATCTGCTTATATTCCATTAGTAAAAAAGCAAGTTCTGGGCCAACCCCTGTGTTAATAATGAGAAGAAATAGCTCCTGCCGGAGGACAGGTACATGGCAACAGGTGTGGGTATAATAAAATTTTTACAGGAAGAATATAAGCAATCTGAAAGAACTATTGTAAGCTCCCACATAGCCCAAAAGCTATTATATTCTTGCAAATTGTTGAGTGTAATTTCTTGCATAGATATGTAATATATATATACATATAATTATAGATAAATTATATAAATAAAAATATATAATTATATATACTTTTGCAAATGCTATCATCTAAAATTGTTCTGCCACCTAGGGAGCTCTCTCTCTCTCTTCTTTTTCTTCTGTCACCAGCACTACTCAGAATCTGACACAGGAACTCTTTGTTAAGTTTGCTTTGTGACTGTGTCTGGGAAGAAGTCTGCACACCAGAGTCTTGCTACAATGAACAATGACATCATGCTGGCCAGTGTGCTCACTGGTGGAGTTCGGTGACCATTTGTCTGATCTCCTCCTGCCGGGGCAGGCTTCAAAGTGAGAACTGTTGGTGGCAATCACAGGTGATTTTGAGGGGCATCACTGTACATGGTTTCACTCATGAGCCCATTCAATTCTAAAATCGTGTTGCCTACTGCAGGCTTCATGTGGACCCAACTCTGTCTTTCACAGGCAAAAACCCTAGAGACTTGAAACATTTAGTAAACTGCCCAGAAAGTTATTAAAAATACTTTCCATGGGGGAGAGGGAACAATCCAGTATGAAGACACAGAAGTTTGGAGCACGGATAGCGTCTCATGCTGAAAGAGTCAAAAACAAAACAAAACACAACACACACACACACACAAAACCATTAGTGGTGGTTGTGATGCTTCATGAAGCAGAGGTCAGCTGCCCGCAGCCATCCTCATCACTGTCCCAGAAATGCCCCCAGAGAACATGCATTTCAGCAGAGTGCTCCACTGGGTAGCCAACACTCTCCGTCTGTGCTGAAGATGCAGCCAGAAGAGCCAGGTTGCCTTGGAAGGGAAGCATGGAGCAGGGGAGTGGAGTGGAGAGTGAGGCGTGTGAAGGGCTGTGGCCCGTGAGAGTGGGGTGGGTGGTGACAGAGTGTGGAAGGTGAGGCTAAGGGTGGATTACAGGGGAGTGTGAAGACTGAAGTGTCTAGGATTCCCTCTGTCGCAGGCAGAAAGGGCTCCCACCACAATTCACTCCACACCTGCATCCTAATCCTTGGAGCTGTGCTGAGGTTACATCACCTGCAGTCCGGGAACTGGGGTTCCTGGTTGAATTCACTTTGCCGATCAGCTGACCATGCGAAAGGGAAGTTACTGCCATCAGCTTTAACCCCCATTTCAAGCTGCAGACCCCTAGAACTGTGAGCAGCTGAGGCCATGTGGTTTAAGCCACTGGCAGCAACAGTGGGGAGCAGATACACCTGCCATCTGAATGTGTGACTTCCTCCACAGAGCAGCTGCTTCAACGTTCTTTCAAGACACAGCTCCCAGAGAGCACATCATGTCATGGTATTCATTGGCAGAATGTTCTGGAAATGAACCTAACCCAAGCAGGAAAGTGCCTTTCTTGCCTGCCGTTTCTTCCTTCAAGCTGTTTTGTTGATGGGTGTATCAAAAGAGGATCGTCGCACTTACAATTCAAATGTAGTCTAAGATAGCTGGTAATTTGGTTTTTCTTTCCTTGTCCAGGACACAATCTTTCCAGAAAGCCTTGCTCTTTTTGTGCTGTACAAGATATTAGGTGCCATTCGCCAGGGGAGGGTTGAGGGAAGGAAACAGGAAGGGGCATGGTGGCTGGCAGACTGTGGTCTCTGCTGCTTGTGACACACACCAGTCATCCTGCCTCATGCAACTCTCTGGAATGAAGGGAAAAGGCCATGGGAGCATTTGGCTCTCAAGGGAGCTTCCGGCAGTCAAATGCTCTCCCCTGAGCAACGCGAACCTATTTTTCTGTGGAATAAGCTTGGGCTCTGGATTTTGGTGCCATATTCATGGAAGTGCATGCAGTTCTCATCACAGCAGGGACACAAAACCATGGCTGGCACCAGGACACACCTACAGGCCTGCAGGGCTCAAGCTAATTCTGACATGTAAAGTCACATGTGCCCTGTCACCTGTGTCTTGCTGGTCAGCTTCTTGGTAAGGGTACATCCACTCTTTTGAGGGGAGCCAACTTCTGTCCAGTTTCTCAGAGCCTGGAAACTGTTCCTTTTTCTGCAACAAACCACAGGAGGGGGAAGGGCAGGTACATTTTGGCTTCCTTTCTCTGGCCTCTCTCTCTCTCCCCCTCTCTCCTCTCTCTCTCTCTCCCCCTCTCTCCTCTCTCTCTCTCTCTCTCTCTCTCTCTCTCTCTCTCTCTCTCTCTCTCTCTCTCTCTCTCTCTCTCAAAACAAAATACCTAGGCCAGCACCAAGGAGAGGATTTAATGTATTGGTGTGCTATCTGTAGTTCCCATGAAATTTAAAATGTTTAAAAGGGCAAACTACCAGAAAATGGAATTGAAAATAAGAAAAAATTTAAATGGCCACTGTGAAACACTGTTTCCTATGTAACGAATCAGCCAATGTTTTCAAAGAGAGTTCTCAGTTTGGAGAGTAGGATAGGGTGTGAAGTGGGTGCCATCACCTTCTGGGGCATGGCTTAGAGTGGTAAAAATGCTTGCAAAATGCAAGCTAGCTTCTCTAACAGAGGCTCCAACATGCTCACATCCATTGCTTTGCTATCTGTCCAGGGTCTGTCATGTCTTTACTCGCTTCAGTTAGCTGTAAATCACAGATGTTAACTCTAAGCATTGCATTGAGTGACATGAGAAACAGAGGATGGACAGCTAGCATTCTGCCTATGTCCATCAATTGCTAGGGATAATTTTTAATGCACTCATCAAAGGTATCTCTAGTTGAAATTATTACGGTTCGTTGGCCCAGAAGCCTAAGGCCCTGTCTGGCAGTGAACCTGAAACCCATTATAGCCAGGGAGCTTGGGCTGTGCCTTGAAGCTTTCTGCCCACTCACTTCCTATTCGATTTTTGAATAGATCTCTTGAGATGTCTGAAAATTATTTAAATTAGGGGTCAAGGTTTAATTCAAAGATACTATCATAAAAAGTTAAGAACCCCTTTGAATAAGAGAATGGTATGTGCCATTTTGGGGGGGGGAGTAAATTTGGAGTGTGTTTCAGGACCATTCTAGGGAATGTTCAGTTACCTGGAACTGTGTGTCGTGTGTGCTCATCAACCATCCCCAGTGGTCACTGCGGGGAGCCATGGCCTGGGTCCATTCGGCTTTCAAAGGGCTTTGGAGATGGAGTCTTGCTGATTCTTGATGAAAAGGCATCTGACTGAAGGCTGTGGTTTAGACAGTGTGCCAGCCTGACTTGGTGTTGCTGTGACCTAAATACCTCAGACAACCACCACGAGGGAGGAGTGCTTCCTTTTATTCTCACTTCCTGAAGGTGTGATGGGACAGACCTGTTCAACTCAAGGCAGCCAAGCAAGTAGCACAGAGGAACGGGAAGGTGCCAGGGCAAGCTTATGTCCCCCGAGGCCAGGCTCCGGAGATCCGCCTTCTTCAGCTCTGCCTCACTTCCTACCTCTCACCACCTCTCAAGGACACCATCATATTATGAATCCACAAAGAGTTCGATGCATCCCCTGTCAGGACACTCAGGATCGAACCCCGTCTAGAGCCCCCCTCACCGGCACAGCCACAGGCATGCTTTACCCATCCCCAGGCATTTCTCAATCCAACCTCAACTTGAGAGTCAAGCTCGATCACCACAGATGGACCATCACATCTCGCTATGGGGAAAGAGAGCAGAAGGAAGCCACAACTATTGGGAAGGCTGCAAACACTGCCTGCTGGGAACCCATAGAGAGCAGAGAGGAAGGGGACATGACTGTCGTCTGGGGATGAGATTGGCAGGAATTGAGTCAATGTAGAGACAAGGTGGGGCCTAGCAGGGGTAAATGGAAAGGAGCCTGGTTTAAGCTTCCATACCCAGGAGCCTCTTTGAGTAGTGAGTTCAACTCCAGCCACCAGACTTTCAGAGGATGGAAATCTGAATCCCTCTTCCTGGTGGACTCCACCTGGCCTTATACCTCAACGGCTGAGTGACTAGCATGGGTGTGTCTTAGAAGGGCTATGGTTCTTTCCCCTCTACACCCAGTGATGACAACTTATAAGTGCCCAAAAGGATCCCTTGGGAGCCCTGGTGTTCTCAGAGGATCCCAGGGTCTGGTGTTGGGGCAGGGTCTTGACAGATCAAACAAAATGTAAGTCCTCAAGCCCAGACATGGTTTCATTAGCATCCTTTTGCCTTTGCAAGGCAATATTCTTCCTCCACATTTTTTAAACGTGTTTATCTCAGTCAAAAGATAGACTGTTGGGGCTGGAGATGTGGCTTGGTGGTTAAGAACATCGGCTGCTCTTCCAGAGGACCAGGATGAGATTCCCAGCACCCACGTGGCTGCTTGCAATTGTTTGTGATGCCAATCCCAGAGGATCCAACCATCTCTTCTGGCTCTGAAGGCACCAGGCATGCATGTGATGCACAGATGTATATGTAGGCAAAAAAACTTTATACAAAAAAATGAATACTTAAATTTTGAAAACAAATAAGTTTTAAAGGATATAATGTTGACTTGTATCCAAATACAAATTTCTGTAATTCCATTTTCCCCATTGGAAAGTAGGGAAAAAATAAATAGAACTAATGGTATGATAGCAGGTACCTCTATCATAAGATGAGAATGAATTTGGATGGGATGTCATATAGGGATGTTTAAGGGTTCTCTAGCTCTGACACATAATGACCAGGGTCATATTGGGTCCCTCCCTGGGTGGATTGCTAAACAGAAAGAGAAATTGAAATTGGAAAACCCCAATTTGGCAATTATTTCTATGAAAGAAATACCCTTGTCTGGAGCTCTTTCAGTGGCCATTACCTTGATTGCTGGGATAAGATATGTTCTCTTAAGGTCATTGAGAATCTGGTGCCTTGGCATAGCTTTCCAATTACATAATGACTCTTTCTAAGTGTCTCTGTCTGATGGAAACTATTGATCTGCTTGTGGAGCCAAATTTTGCATTACTATAAATGACTTGGGTAATGCTGCCATTTTCATACCTCACATCTCAAATTAAAAGTGTATGACAAAATCAGGAGGGATCCAGGGTTGGAAAGGTCAGTAGGTTTGCATCCTTCTGTAGTAGAAAGAATGGATGTAATCCGCAAGGTGTATGGAATTGGAACGAGAGAAAAAGAACAGAAAATAGGAGGATTATTTTTATAGTTTCTCACTAAACTTTTAAAAATGTGGTCTACAGTTTCTCCGAGCCAGCTCTAGGGGAGCTAGTTGGCTCCTTAATCTATCACCTCTGCTTTTGGAAGACTATCCTAGCACTGGCTTTCTTTATTGAAACATGGCAAATAGGAGCAGGTTCTCCTTTTCCCAAGGGCAAACATTGCTTCTGAAATGTCCAGGTGGCACACTGAGGGGTGGGCTGATCCTGATTCTCCTCATATTCCAGGCATCACTCCTTCCTTCTTTTTCCCAGCATCCTCTGTGGCTGGAAATCCTGCTTAGCTATTGGCAAGTCAGCTCTTTATTAAATAAACCAATCAGGATGACACATCTTCACAGTATACAAAAAGATACAAAAAGAAAATCCCACAGCATTGGTAGATCCAACTGGGGCTCAGATAACTAAGATCCCCAAATATAGAGTTTTATGGCACACAGAGAGATTTGACATAAGGAGAAAGGCTCTCTTTGACTGCTTAATGGATCAAGAGCAGATAATCTAAGGGAACAACAGCTTTCATCCCCTCAGACCCTCAAGTACTGAGCAATGAAGCTGTCCCTGGACAGATGTCCACCCTGGATAATGCTTGTCTGCTGGGCTCATTCACATCCCAAAGAGACTGTCCCCAGAGCCCTTACCTACCAATGATTCAGGCAGAATCTAAATATAGGCATGTTTAAGGTTTCTCTAAGCCCTGGCAAAAGTTGGTTCAGATCTATAATGAACAAGGGTCATACTGGTTTCTCCCTTGGTATGTTGCCAAACAGAGAAAATGAAATTGGAAAGTCCCAATTCGGCAATTCTTTCTATGATGCTGATGTTGAAAAGAAGTGTATCCAGGCACTCACACACCCACCAACAGATCTGCATTTCCAACTCTCCTGTTCTCTGTAGAGCAAGTGCTTCTTGGCGATGAATAGTCACGCTCTTGTGATTTTCCCCATGCTGTCACTTTTACCCTTTTGCACACTAATGACATTGTTTTCTTTCTTTTCTATTATATCTATCAGATTATTCCAGTAAACCTTGAAAAGTTAGAGTTGATGCTTCCCTTTACCCTACGATAACAACACCCTTTCTGCCTCTTTGTGTCAGAAGAACTGTGTGACTTAGGACTGGAAAGATGCGTAGTAAGCAGTCTCTTTCCTTTTCATCCTTCTGGTGTCTCAAATCAGTGTCCCTTGCCACTGATGCTCCTGGGAACACATCTAAGCACTCCCAAGTGTGCCTAGAAGCTTCTCCACTTGGCATCGAGCAAGGGGGAGCAACCACCATTGCTTCTGAAGCTTTAGCTGTGCACTACTCTCCAAAGGAATTCCTTCACATGATGTTCAATGTAATAATCACCCCACTCCCTCTGTGTGTGGTATGTGTATGTACTTATGTGTATGAATGCAGGTGCAGATGCAATGCATGCTTTCCACAGTGTGCTCATGGAGGTCAGAGGACAATCTTAGGTGACCTTTCACCTTGAGACAGTGTTTGCTATTCACTAACACATACTCCATTTTAACTGGCCTGTGAGCTTCTGAGGATTCTTTTGTCTCCACCTCCCACCCGTCCGTCCGTCCGTCCGTCTGTCCGTGTGTGTGTGTGTGTGTGTGTGTGTGTGTGTGTGTGTGCTGGGATTGTAAAAGTGTGTACCATGTCTGAGTTTATATGGATTCTGGGGAGCTGCACGCATACTTGTGAGGCATCTTGACATCCATGGTTTATCTTTTGATCCACTCTCTCAGCCCCAAACACACATTCCTCTTAGGGATCCTCTAGGCAGATAGAACAGTTAACCTCACTCCAGTTTTGACCACCTTCCTCCCAGGTTCTGCTTAGTACCTCATTTTGGAAGCATCTTATTTTAATCCACAGGGCTAAAATGAAGACAGTGAAAAATCCCATTTTTGGCATTTTATTTGCAGATGCTACCCAGTGCCAATCATAGTTCAGTGAGCAGAAGAGAGGTGATAGCAAAGGGCTGTTGTGTAAACACATGAAAGTTTCAAATAAACTGATTGGCAAGGCTTGGAGGCAGGTCGGGCTTAGAAGATAAGATGTAAGAATGGCTTGCCAGTATCTCTGTAGTGAGCTGCAGCATATAATGTGTGAGCCCAGCAGTTGCAGCAAGTGTTGTTAACCACTGAAGCATCTCATCAGCTTCAAAGTCTTTGTTTGCTTTCATTTACATCTCTTTAAACCATAGGCTTTTCCTCCACAAAAGCCATAAGTGACCATAATTGTAAATGCATTTTACAAGATGAGAATACACAGAGAAAATGTATCTCATTTAAATCAGAGAAGAGATTCAAAATGTTTGAATGTGTGAAGTCCTTCACACAGTATGTTATTGGGGGGCACTATTTTGAGAATCTACTAAGTTGAAGAAATGTATGAGTTATTTGCTATGTGAAAAATGTAGCACTATAGGATACATTAAGAACCAGCAGGGCAAAAAAACCTTATAGCCTCCATTTTAAAAAGCAAAGAAAGAGACAATTCATTAAAATATAAATTCTTCACTATACTCTATGGAAGTTCCCGACCAACCATGTTCTTTCTTTTTAAGTAATCTGATTTATTTATTGTTTTTATTTAATGTGCATGGCATGTTTTGCCTGTGTGTATGTTTGTGTACCACATGTGTACCCGATGTCCACAGAAATTAGAAGCCAGAAGAGGGGACTGGAGTTACAGACACTTGGGACATGCTGTATATGGGTGCTGAGAATTGAAATTGTGTCCTCTGGAAAAGCAGCCAGTGCTCGTAACAGTGCTGACTCATCTCTTCATCCCCTCAACAACCACATGCAGCAGGACTTCCTGTGAGGCACAGAGCCTCCAGGAAAGAGTGAGGTAATCAGAATGAGTGGGCATCTTTCTCTGTGGATGCATGGATTTTTGAGATTAATTGCATCCACAACATTAGCATTTCTCAGTAGTCAAAGGAATTCCATTTAAATATTAGATGTGCTCAACTAAGCACAGCTTGGAGAAAGCAGAAAGAATCAATTTTATGTTATTCTCTGCATCCTTTACCAATCCCCAAGTGCAATGAAAACAAACAAACAAAAAAAAAAAAAAAAAAAAAAAAAAAAAAAAAAAAAAAAAAAAAAAGAAAAACTCAAAAGGAACACCACTGACATTTGATCACTTGGAAGGTCATTGTGTTTTATAAGTAGCAGAAACTGGAGAATAGACTTTAAAAAAAAATCTATTCTAAACAAGCAACCAAGCAACCTGCCAAACAGTAGCTGCATAAAGGCAGTGGTCATAGTGTAAAAGGGTGGTTTGGGCTGGGCTGGAGGAAATACGAGTTCTATTATTAAAATTACCATCTACCCTGGGCTCTGTGCCAAATCCTGCACCAAATCTTTTGCACCAAATCAGTAACAAGTTGGGAGCTTTGGGCAAAATATTCCACTTCAGCTTTTCCATATCTTCAATGAGGACCTGAGTCTGGGCTCTAAAAGGAGACAGAATTAATTCCTGTCCATTTTCCATGCCATACCTTCCAGCTGCCCCTTGATAAAAGGACTCCATCTGAATGACAATTCACACTGTTTAGAAGTGTAAGACAGTTGGGATGAATGGTCATTTGTAGAAGAGGTGGGGACAGTCTGCAGAGGTCATGTTCAACACTGCTCAATGGGCCAGTCCTGCTTCCTAAGCAAGCAAACTCCAGGCCTCTGTACTTTACCCCCTGAACTGGCAGGAAGCAGAAGCCTTAGGCAGTGCCATTTGGAATGCTCATGGCTCTGGGTCTCTTGGTTGGGCACTGGTCTCTCCCCATCTCTACTCCCTACCCTCACTGGTAATATCTTCAAATAGTCACTCACTGCTGTGGTAGAAAAGGAGTCAGACTATAAGCACAAAGGCCAACAATGCGTGAATTTAAACAGATAAAGGTAAAGCCCCATCTCTTCAAGGATTTTGTGTTCAAGCACAGAGATACCCAAGGGCTGCTTGGGAGTACCTGTTTTCCAGAGGATGTTGAATCTGTTCTGATGAGTAGAGGATGCTGCATGGTTCTCTTAGGTGTAATGGTAAAGAAGAGTTAGAAAGCCCCACCCCTTCATCCCACCTGGCTTTTTGCACTAATGGTTGAGGATACTGATTTCCACAAAGACTGTTGGTAGTGAAAGGACAAACAAAGAAACACACCACAGCATACTCCCTAGGAAGGGGAAATAGAAAAGAGAGTTAGGGATGGATGGGGATGGTGGTGGGATGGAGGACCAAATGGGGAGGAGGAGGGAAGAAAAAGGTAAGGAGGGGAATGTGGAGAGGGAAAGCTAAAACTAAGGATCATCTGAGGGGTCATATGGAAACCTACTACAATAGAAGCTTCTTAAAACACATACATAAATGAAAGACATACAAGTGGAATCACCAAATAACAGAGGAGACAAAGCCCCAAATGGACATCTCTCACTCAACACCAAGTGAATCCTCCAGTGCTAGGATGAGTTACATCAAATGGAGTTGTTGGTCAAAGGGGCCCCATAGAAAACCTCCAAATAACTCAAGCTATTGCCAAGGCTATTGGTTGCTCTTCACAAACTGATGGTAAAGTTTGATTGCTAAAAACACTTATATAACTCATTGAAGATGGAAAGGCTGAGCGGGTGCCTACCTAGAACCTTCACCGCTATTGACTAGTGTTCATGACACTGGAAGGTGCTCTGCACACTACCAGAGGAAAAAGGTAAATATCAAGTCATCTGTGAAGCCTTCTATCTACAATAGTGCAATAGTGGCACAAAAGCATGTGAGCAACCAACCACTATCCAATTGGAGTTAAGGCCTGCTCCATGAGGGAGTCCACACCCAACACTGCTCAGGTTGAGACTAGAAAGCCTAGGGGAAAACCAAATACTACTGTTCTCCTAAAAGATTGCAGCAATAAAAGGACTCCTAATAACATTCTCCTATACTCAAAAGCAGTGCCTTGCTAAGTCATCATTAGAGAATGTTCTTCCTCAGCAGATGGGAACAAAAACAAGAAACCCATAACTGGGCAGTGTGCAGAGAGTGAGTGATCTTGGAACACTCAGTCCTGAAAGGCATGTTTCCATCTACTCCCTCCACTCATGGCTCAGAGAACTCTAGAAGAGGAGGCAGAAAGATTGCAGAAGCCAGTGGGGAGAGAGGACACCAAGGAAACAAGGCCTTCCAGACACAA
Organism: Phodopus roborovskii; assembly: GCF_943737965.1. NCBI lineage: Eukaryota > Metazoa > Chordata > Mammalia > Rodentia > Cricetidae > Phodopus > Phodopus roborovskii. Next base: position 39,124,326 of record NW_026126511.1, on the reverse strand, counting down.
AAGGACTGATGCACATAAGAATTCATGGAGACTGTGGCAGCATGCACAGGGCCTTCACAGGTTCAAGCCAGATGGTGTCCCAGTGCTGAGTGAGGAAGTGGGCACAAGCTCCAATCCCTAACCGGGAAGATGTCTCTAATTGATAACTGCTTGCCAAAAATACTAGATTTTTTCCAATGGAGTCTCACTGGGTATACAAACCACATTTATCAGTAGGCCCTATACCCAGCAGTAGATGGCCAATACAAAATTAACTCAATTGTATTTTTGTTTTTTTTATTTTATTGCCTCACAGATCTTTTGCTTGTATATTATCATTTCTGGTTTTGTGTTTTTGTGGAATTTCTGTGTGTGTGTGAATGTGTATGTGTTTTTCCCCCTTTGTTTATTTTTTCCTATTCAGGTTTGTTTGGTTTTATCTCAGATTATTATTATATGCATGCTTGTTTTCTAATGAGAGGGGGGAGAGAAAGAAATAGATTTGGGTGGGTGGGGAGGTAGGGAGGATCTGAGAGGAGTTGGGGGAGGGGAAACTGTTATCAGAATATGTTGTGTGAAAAAAAGACATCACAAATAGAACTAGTTTCCAGATTTACAGAGCTAGACATTAGAAACATACTACCAAGCTAGACAGAGCAAAACTCTGAGTTTGAAAATTATACTTTTTAGGTTCGTACATATGTAAAGATAACAAGTTACAATGTTCAGAGAAGACTCAGACCTCAAACTATAGACATATTATTTTTACTGTAGCTAAAACAGATCAAACACATGTGAACCCCTAATAACTAAACCAATACCATCATCATCATCACATAAATGAACCAACACAGTGTTCCTGGATGGAGAGATACCACACTGTGTCCAAGTGCTGGTTCTTTTCAAATGAGAGGACTTCAACCCAAAATCTGAAGTGGTGTACTTATGTGGGAAAGCAAGATAAAGCAATTCCAAAGATTACAGTGATCACTGGGGGGGGGGTGTATGTGCAGGGCTGGGTGTAGCTTGGGGGTAAAGCTGTGAACTAGAATGTGCAAGGCTCAGGGTTAGATCTCCAGCAGTGCAGAGGGTAGGGTCTGGAAAGTTCTGTGTAAAAACAGCAACAAAATTAGAGCTTCTAATGTAGGTGTATTGAGATGTTGTCCCTGTTGAGATAACAAAAACTGTAGTACTGACATTAGATGGAAAAATCAGTGATTAGACTAGGAAACGAACCATAAGGCCTGACCATGGAAGACTGCTGAGGCTCCTGGAGGTGGATTTCAACCTGGGTTAAGATCAAGTGGACAACAGCCAGAGGCAGAACTTCTTAGCATTCTAGAAAGATAAAATTCTGAAAGACTCATTGATTCAAGTGGAGAGTGAATAAATGGTAGATCAATAGTTCAAGGGATGAGGAAGGGCATACTGAACTAATCAATGAAAGACAGAAGAGGACAGCTTGGTAGATTCCGAAGCCTACCATTTAAAACCTTTACACTGAATCAAATAAAAAAGTAGGCTGCAAGCTAAGGACAAGTTCCTACTGTGTATGGCAGAAGGTACCCTCTCTTCCACTACACGTGTGTGTGTGTGTGTGTGTGTGTGTGTGTGTGTGTGTGTGTGTGTGTGTGTACAATGTAAGTTGCCAAGGAAGGGAAGCAATTACATTGCCCTGACCAGCTGCAACATCAGCAATGACCAGCAAGGCAAAAGATGCATAAAGGTTCAATAGTGACACTCACATTTTGGTGGCAACCAACAGCTGTCTAGTTGGACTTCACGCCTACTCAACAGGAGGGCAATCATGCCTGGTACTGGAACCCTAGTCATTTCCCCAGGGCTAGTGAGGTCATAGCAAAGAATCTACCATTTATCACTTCATTAATTCCTAACTATATTCTAAATCTCATGTTCATATCCACATATAATTATAGCTACTACTCTTCAAAACAAAACAAACAGAACAAAAACATGTCTTGACAGGAAATGGAGACTAAGCTTCCCAAAAGCTGCCATACCTGGCTAAGTACTTAGCTCAAGAACACCACAGGGTTGGGCCCCGGACAACCATTATAGGTGATTTTTTAGAAGATTTTCTTTTGTTATAAAAAGTGTTTGTTTTATTTATTTTATTTTATGTGTATTTTATGTTTATTTTACTAGCTTATATGTTTGTTCACCACATGAGTGCAGTATTTACTGTGTCCAGAAGAAGGCATCAGATCCTCTGGAACTGGAATTATAGACTGCTCTGGGGCTGCCAAGCTGTTACTGGGAATTGAATCTGGATGTTCTGGAAGAGCAGCCAGTGCTCTTAACCTCGGAACCATTTCTCTAGTTCTGTTACAGATTTTTTAAAAGTGTCTTGACCGTAACATCAACTGGCTGAGCCTAATTAGAAGACAATTAAGTAGCTCGATGGTGGTGGTGCATGCCTTTAATTCCAGCACTGGGGAGGCAGAGGCAGGGGATCTCTGTGAGTTCAAGGCCAGCCTGGTCTACAAAGCTACACAGAGAAACTTTGTCTCGAAAAATCAAAAAGAAGAAGGAGAAGGAGAAGGAGAAGGAGAAGAAGAAGGACAACAAAGTTTGTTACACCAAACCTGCATCTTTTATTTAACCAATATACTGTAACCAGTGATTCTCAACTGTAGACTCTACTGAAAAATTAAGGTGATTCCTGGTGGGGGGGGGTAACCTCCAAGGGTTGTGATTTAGTGTGGGTTTGAAAACTTGCATTTTCATCCAGGTTACAAATGATGCTAATGGAATGCCTAAATAATGTAATATAATAATAATAATAATAGCCCCCAAAACCAAACCCCCTAGTCCCCTAAGACTCCAGGGACTTACTAATATATGGCTTCATGGTTATGTGCACTTGGCATATAGTAAAACAAGTAAAAGATGCTGGTTAACCATGTTCACTACTGACAGTTGAAGGAAAATAATAAAAGGCAAACATTCTTCCCTCTTAAATGTTTTCTGAGCTGGGAATTACATGCTAGCACTACCTATTCAAAATGTGAACAGAACAAATCTGTTTCCCTAGCTCCCAATCAAATATAAGTATGCGTCTATTTTGTTTCAGGTGTTTTCCGTAGTAAGAGTTTACAGAAAGTTAGATGTCTTTTAGTGACTGTCCTTGTTACTTTTCTATTGCTGTGAAGAGACATCATGACCAAAGAGTAGGCTGACTTACCATTTCACGTGACAAGAGTCCATGCCCATGTGACAGTTGTGTTGCTTGGTCTGCTTGTAAGCTCTTAACAGTGGGAACAGGGCCTGTCCCTGGTACTCAAGCTAGCTTTTGGGAACTTTTCCCTATGTGGATTGCCTTGCACAGCCTTGATGCAGGGGAGGAGCTTGGTCCTGCCTCATCTCTGGTGTGCCTTGCTTTGTTGATGCCCCTGGGAGGCCTGCTCCTTTCTAAATGGAGGTAGAGAAGTGGATGGGGCGGGTAGATGGGAGGAGGGGGAGGGGATGGAAGGAGAGGAGACTGTGGTTGTTATGTAAAGTAAATGAAAAAATTTAATTAATAAAAAAAGAGTCCATGACCATTATGGCAGGGCGCATGACAACAGAAGTCAGGTAATCGGCACTGGAGCAGTAGCTTAGGGCTTACATTTGATCCATAAGCAAGAGACAGAGAGAAAGAGAGAGCCAACTAGGATGGCCTGGGCTTTTGAATCCTCAAAGCCAACCCCCCAGTGACATACCTCCTCCAACAAATGCCTCCTTAGCCTTCTCAAAGAATTCCACTAACTGCAGACCAAGTATTCAAATATGTGAGTCTATGGGGTCCATTCTCATTCATACCAACACAATTATGGTCTGGTGAGAAAAAAAAAATATGTATGTTACTCGGCGGATGGAAGTCACTATAAAAGGAATACGAGCTCGTGTACTGATGAGGGGCTGACTCAATAACAGGGCTAAACAGAGAGGTGCAGAAAGGAATATACACCATGCTAATATTATGTAATAAGGAAGAAACATATCTATATGTTAGCTTAATATACATGAACTACCCTGGAAGAGTAACAGTAGCTTGAGATAGCTCTGATTACCACAAGGGAAATGAATGCATTACTTCCAGATTAAACAAATGAATTTTTAGGATATAAATTATATCAGTAGCTTTTCTCATTGCTATAGCAAAATCCCTAAGTAAAGCAGCTGTATTAGTTTGGGTTCCTATTACTATAATGAAACACATGACCAAAAATCAGCTTGTGGCGGAAATGGTTTATTTCACTTCAGTTCCATATAACAACAGGTCATTACCAAAAGCATGAGGGCAGAAACTAACAAAGGGCAGGAACCTGGAGGCATGAGCTGATGCAAAAGCCATGGAGGGTGCTGCTTACTGTCTTACTTCCCATAGCTTGCTCAACCTGCCACCTGCTTTTCTTATAGAACCCAGGACCACCAGCACCATCTACAATGGGCTGCTTGCCACCACATCCATCACTAATTAACAAGATGCCTTACACCTAGATCTTATGGAGGCATTTTTCTTCATTGAGGCTCCCTCCTCTCTAATGACTGACTCTAGCTTTTAAGAAGCTGATGTCAAATTATCCAGGACAGCAATTTAGGGAAGGGAGCTTGGCTCAGAGTTTAAGGATAGAGTCCATGATGGCACGGAGGGCATAGCACCAGGAACTTGAGGCAGATACTATATCTGCAGTCAGCAAGCAGAGGGTGATTGTGCTGGGGTTCAGCTCACTTTTTGTTCAGTGTGTGACCACCATCAGGGTGTTTCTTCCCTCAGTTAACACGATCTAAAAACTCCACAGACATGCCTAGATTTCTCTCCTAGGGTATTACAGATCTGCCAAGATGACCATTCATACTAATTATCACAATCCTTTGGGCTTTCTTTCTTTCTTTCTTTCTTTTTTTGCTTTTGAGTTATGCAATTATATTACCTAATAAAAATTTTTTTTTAAAAAATATACTTGACAGATATCTTTCCCTACCAGGAAAAAGTTCGAGTTTTAGATTGCCAACCAATATTGATTTAACACATTTCACCGACTGCACCATTGATGAAAACTTGACACTGTTTTTGCCTTTTATGCTCATATTCTTGTATATAACTTCAAATATGTGTTTGCACACTTATACAAGGAGAACAGTCTTAGTTGTCATAAAGAATGCTTAGCTATTTATGAATTTAGTTCCTTTTTGTTTTATTGTCATGTGTGACAACATATTGGCTATTAGTACATTAAAATCCCTTCCACAGTTTCAAATTTTAGCTACCCCCCAGATAATTTCCCTCCTCCAGTTTTTAATTCTGGAACAATTCTCTTGTGGAGAATCTAGTTCCTGTGTCTTAGAAGAGGCTTATTCTGCCTTTCTCAGTTCTAGAAATGGGCCTCAGGTGTAGCCAATCATAGCACTCTATCCAGAAAGTGGCAATTATTTGTATTTTGCACTGGATAGTGTTCTGTCAGCTTGACACGAGCTGGAATCAATAGAGAGGAGGGAGCCTCAATGAGATCATCCTCCATAAGATCAGGCAGTAGGGAAGCCTGTGGGTGGGGGTGGGGTTGGGGGTGGGGAGCAGTGCATTGTGGGTGGAGCCATCTCTAGGCTGGTGGTTCTTTAAGAAAGCAGTCTGAGCAAACCATGAGCAACAGTAAGCAGCACTTCTCCATGGCCTCTAAGTCAACTCTTGCCTCCAGGTTCCAGGTTCCAGGTTCCAGTCCTGTGTGAGTTCCTGGCCTCACTGCTTTTGATGAAATGTTATATGGGAATGTGGGTGAACTTTCCCCCCCAGGTTGCTTTTGGTCATGGTGTTGCATCACAGGAATAGTGACACTCACTGGGACATGTGTGGACAGGTGTCTCGAGCTGAATCAATGGAGATCACCCCCAATATGTTTCACAGTATCACAGTTGGCATACATGTTATATGTCTCTCTGAGGTTCCTAAGAATCTAGTATATGAATTAAGAATTATCATTGGCTGTTATTGCTTTCTGAAAGTTCTAGTTAGCTTTTATTGTTACCTTCATATAGGCTACTGTTAGTATTCAGGCATCAGTACTGGCCTGTCCTTGGGGTTCTGACAGGATACACCCTCAGCTGCAGCCACTAAGTGCACATTCACTATGTTCCCTTTTAAAAGGGCCCTTCCCACCTCCCATCCTCTCTTCCTCTCCCTGCCCTCCTCTCTTTCTGCTCCTGTTCCTGGAGGCTGGTCTCTCCCCTCCCCTTTGCTCTTTTTATGATCCCTCCCCCCCCCAAAAAAAACCAAAAACAAAACAAAACAAAAACAAAAAATCCCTCCATTTGAACTCTGTAGCATGACATCTTTCTTGTGCCGCTTTTTAAACAAATTACAATTCCTACAATCATCTGAGAGGAATACCTCAATTGAAGAATTGTTCAGATCAGATTGGCCAGTGGGTATGTATGGGGATTATCTTGTTAACTGATGGGCAATGACCAATTCACTGTGGGTAGCACCACGCCCTGGACAGGAAGTCCTGGGTTGTATCTGAAAGCTAACTAAGCAGGGGCGGAAGTGAGTGAGCCATCAAACAACACTCCTTTCTTGGCTGTAAGTTCCCTAGTTAGAGGTAAAGCTTGTTATCAATAGCAAGGAGGCCTGTCTCCTGCTTCCTACCCAGACTTCCTAGTTTCCCTCAGTGTTGGACTATGACTTGAAAGTGTAAGCCAAACAACCCCCCTTCCTCCCCACATCATTTTAGATCAGTGTTAGGAACATTAATGAGACCATTTTGTGTTACTTGGAAATCATTTTATGTCATTTGGAATAACGCAGTGCCTGTAAGATAAGAGCCCCCTAAAAGGTGGCTCAGATGCAGGAGAGGCCAAGATGACAGGCCTCGATATGCTAATGAACTAACGCAAGGCGGCTTGGATAGGTTAGTGAACCAGCACTATGCTGTAAGCCCTGGCAGCACAATGAAGAGCTAGGTGGCCACTAGGATTGCAGTGCCGTTCTGCTGTCAACTGTACTGATCCCCTTGGCAAGCAGACTTTGAGACTGGCCTCTGTATGTGGCCCTGGCTTTGGAGACCTTCTAATCTTGGACACTGTTACTGAGCTCATAAATGCCCACCTGACAATGACAACCACTGGCTAATGTGTTCAAGAACCCTCTGGACCTCCACCAGTGGCATCCTCCCTGATGTGTGTCCAGCCTGCAAAACTCCTGAAGTGTTCTAACCAGAGAAGGTTTCCCAGTGGAACCCCATCAGCAGATTTCTGTCCAACAAACTGTCCCCTACTTGGTGAGATGCCTGTTTAACCTTGATATTAGCATGATAGAATAAGGTATGTTTGTCTGGATAAACCAAGAATATTTGAAAGACAGATCTCATGTGGACATCCTAATTGCTATGCACCTAACAGCCCACTGCAGTCAGAGCTTTATCACGAAAACAGGAATGGAAGGAGACCATTTGTCAGGGAGGCAAATTTAAAAGTGTTGCTAACAGACAGATGACAGGCAAACAGCAGAAGAGATGACACTTTAAGGACCCCTGAGCTACTGAACCATCTTGTCTGTAGACATTTGCACAAAACAATGTATTTCCTTTTGTTGTTTCAAATGTATTTTTGTCCCTTTCAATCAAGATTCGTTGGTTAGCAGCCTAGAACACTCCTGGTGTATTGCCTGCCCCATAACATAACTTTGCAAAGGATAAGTAGTTTTTACCTGCACAGATTTTTTTCCCCTTGATTGAACACAGTGCCTCGTGTGTGATCAGCCAATACTAGTACTGAACTAAGTTCTTAAAGTCCCTGCATATTTCTTTTATTTCTAAAGTCTTAAAACTTTAGGTCTAAAATTGGAGTGTAATTTTTGGTGTGGTGTGAAGCATCTGAAAATGGAAACAATTCCATTTTCAAGCACAGCAATGATACAAATGGGTATAAGCACGTACACACGTTGATTATCTTTGGCTTTCAGAGGGTGTCGGCACTGCAGGGTAGTTCTTAGGCTTAACTGTATGTTTTAAAATTTGTATAATAAATATGTCTCATACACTATGATTACCTTGTAGATTTATGCAACATCTTTGCAACAAGGTTTGTACTGATCATAATAACAGAACTCCAAGTACATTTCACATTGTTCCTATGTCTAGGTGTATCTGTTTCTATAAAATGTCTCTGTAATACTCAAAACATTATTGTCTAATCTAAGTTTCTACCCAGGTACTCAAGCTAAATCTCAATAATTACCTAGTGGTACAGTAATCCCAGTTACTCCAAAGGTTGGAGCAGGAAGGTAACTGGTTCCGGGCTGCTGGGGCAACAGAGTGAGTTCAAGGCCAGTATGGGCAACTTAGTAAGGCACAGTCTCAAATTCAAAGTAAACAGAGGGCTAGGGACATACCTTAGGGACAGAAGGCTTGCTTAGCATTGGCAAAGCCTTAGGTTAAATTTTTAGTTCTAATGACGAATAATTTATATTTCTTCCCTTAGGACATATTTCAGGGCAACCATGATCATGAATAGATTAAATACCAGTAAGACTTAACCTTATGTTAGTTTTACCTTATTTTATGATTATGGGCATATCATATGCTGACTGAATGAATTTATTATCATGCTGTAAAATCCCTTTCTAGAGTCTATGTGAGATGTGGTAGTTTTTATTATAATTATTATTATTATAAATAGTTTGTTTTCCTAGAGACGACAGTATATACTACTCAGCAAACTCTGACATTTGTGCTTACTGAATTCCATAATCAGAAAAATTACTTGGAAAGACAAGAAAGAAGGCTCAATTGTTCAAAGCATGTAGTACTCTTGCAGATAACCCATGGTGGCCCCCACCCAGCACCCATGCTGGACAGCTCACAACTTCCTGTACCTTCAGCTCCAAGGAGTCTAATCTCCATTGAGCATCTATATCCAAAGCAAAGATCCCCCACAACACATACATATAATGAAAAATAAACCCCTTACAAATGATATTGTTTTGTTATTTCATCTTTAATTTAAATATTCTTAAAGTGATAATACAAATCTGACATAGTTTATGCTTCATGATAATCTCTAATTATGTGATAGCAAAGATTGCAAGCTGAAAAGTAAATCAGTTCATTTCATTATATTTAATTATCCCTATTATAGATTGAATTAACACACACATACACACACACAAACCTATGCCATACATGAAATAGTTATGTGCCACTTGAAATTGTTTTATCAAAAATGTGTGTTCATCTTTTGCTCAGGGAAACCCCTAGATGAAAACCAGCTCTGCTGGGCTATGGAGTAATGAAGGGATAAAGGAATGGTGTGTAGAAGCTGGATGAGGAGAAGGAAGCAGATGGCTGCCTCAGTTACTTTTCTATTGCCACGATAAAACAGCACAGCCAAGACAACTTAGAAAGTGTTTTGGGAGGGAGGGAAGAAGGGAGGGAGGTAGGAAGGGAGGAAGGGAGCGAGAGGGAACTGGGATCGACATGTAAAACAATAAATTAAATAAGAAAATGCTTTGACTCCAAAATTTAAGTTCAAGGACAAGTTATTGGGGAAAAGGATTTCTATTTTTGTTTCCACAGAAAATGAAAAGCTGTGGATTCCTTCCAGACTAATGTGGTTTAATCAAGCCAGACCGCCTGAAATAGAGTACCAGGTGATCCCACATTCAAAACAGCTGGACAAAGCAGCCTTACAGACTACAGCCAGGATTTCTGCATCTTCTTAGAATCCCCCATGACAGGCCCCTTACCAGAGGAAGTAGTTTGGAAAGAATGATGCCCAAATTCCCAAAGATTGTCTATAAATGTTTGTTTTCATTTAAATGGACTTGGTTATATGAAATAAATAAAAAAAAAAGAAAAAAGATATACCAGAATCTGGACCCCTCAAAAAAAAAAAAAAAAAAAAAAAAAAAAAAAAAAAAAAGAAAAAAGAAAAAAGAAAGAAAAGAAAATGACCCCTGGACATGTAAAACAAGCTTGTTTCAAATTTAAATTTATATATATATATATATATATCAATCATAGAAGAAATAAAAAACAGAAAAAAGAAAAAAAAAGAAAGTGTTTTATGGGGCTTATGGTTCCAGTTAGAGTCTGTGATTGGAATGAAGCATGGCTGCAGGACAGCCGAGAGCTCATTATCTCCAACAGAAAACAGGAGGGGGAAAGCTTATTGGGCATGGCACATAGCTTTTGAAAGCTCGAAGCCAGCCCCCAGTGACATACCTCCTCAAACAGGGCCACACCTCCTAATTCTTCCCAAACAGTTCACCAACAGGGGCCCCAGTATCCAAACATGAGTCTATGGGGCCATTCTTAGTCAAACCATGACACCTTCTTTTGAACAAAATAAACTCTTACAGGTTTTTTTGAAAAATTAATTTTATGTGTATGAGTGTTTTGCCAGCATGTGTCTATGTGCACCACATGCATGCCTGGTGCGGTCAGAGGTCAGAAAAAGGCATCAGATCCTCTGGAACTACAATTACGGGTGTTTCTGAGCCACCATGTGGGTGCTGGGAACTGAGTGTGGGTCCTCTGCAAGAGCAACAAGTGCTCTTAACTGCTGAGCCATCTTTCTGGCTTTCAAAACAAACTCGAGTTCCACTTCAGGTGGCACTCATTGTGTCAGCTCTGCTTTCTTGTCTGGCTGTCATCCATGGCTGTGGTAAATTCAGTGATGGCCCATGGCGTTAGTCTCAGCTTTGTGGGCTAAAAGCCAAGGTAACCACTGAAGATGGTACTGGCTTTCTAAGAGGCAGGGAAACCAATGCAAAAAAAAGCCGATTTGGAATTGAATCTTTTATTCTCAGTTGAGATGGTGGGCACTGGATAGGTTTCCACAGAAATGCACTAACACTGGACACATACTTTGCGGCCTCACAACAGAGTTCTCTGTGATGGCTTCCTGCTGCTAGCCTGTCATTAAATATGGGTTCATGGAAAGACAAGACCTAAGATGCAGCCCTTTCTGCAAACGTTTGAACATTAGGTTTTCCTTACTGTAAGCATGTTCTCCAGGAAAGTCTAAAGATCCTCACTGAACTCCAAAGGCCTTTGCTAGTCACACTTCTGCAACAATTCGTAACAACTGACGTTCACAGCGACAGGGACCACAGAGAGAACTCAGGGGTGAAGACCTGTAGGTCTCCACACGGAAGGAACCTGTGCTCCAAGAGACGAGCCACTCCTACGTAAATGTCTGTGGACTTTACAAATAAAAGGATACATCACTCACTCTCCTTTCTTTCACCCAGTCCATATTTAGGGCTATCCTTCTACTAGGAAAACCTTCTAAAACAAAACTGCTTTCCCTGATCTCCAGATAGCATGGAGGGGAGCAGACATGGAACATGATAGGAATCTGTGATGCTCCAAACATATCACAGGATCGGATGATGCGAAAACCTTCACCAAACTTGGGACCATGACACCAGTCACATCGAGATGTGCTGAAAAGAAGAAATGTCAAGTGGGTATTTTGGGTTTCCACTAATGTAAAAATGAATCCGGATGAACTGACATCTGGATAAGGCACCTACTATTAAGTCAAAACTTAAATCCTAATACCATGGCACAACAGGTTAAATATGTGTGCAAAGAGCCTGCTTTCTAATGTAAAAGAATATGTGCACTGTGCATTATAGTTTAAAAGTCAAGCTGGGGATCCTCCTCTTCTTAAACGCAAGCCTTTCTGAACACTATGCAAGCACACTATTACTGAGCCATATTCAGTAGCAGAGCAACCACTCACTTATGGCCAAAAAGCAAAAGGAAGCGGGAGCCCCCAATTCCCTTAAAGGGTATGTCTCCCAGGACCTGTGAATCTTTTACTAGGCCCACTTCTTAAAGGCTGTTAATCTCTCAGTAGCAGCACCTTGGGGATAAGGACTTTGTCATATGGTTCTCTGAGGGACAATCATGATCAAACCTATGCTATGTATCTCTTTACTGAGTCAATATTAGACTTTTATATGCTCCTGGGAAACCATTTTACTTAGACAGACTATAAACATTTGTACAATTCATAGTCCCAGCAATAATGATGATCCCCTTTACTTACATAGTAAAAAAAAAAGAAGAAAAATAAAAGAAAAAAATATGCCTGATCTACTCCTGGTATTTCCCAGGGCGGAATGGAGCAAAGCATATCCCTTGGGACTAAACAATTTTGGAACGGAATCACTTCTTGTGTACTTAGTAATTAATAGAGGAAGTTTAACTAATGGGTGCATAGATACTATCCACTTCAGGAATAACTGAAGAACGTTATAAAATGGGACTGATGTAGAATACATTATATATACCTGCAAAGCAAGAATGGATAAAGGAAGAACTGTGTGTGTGTGTGTGTGTGTGTGTGTGTGTGTGTGTGTATTAGTGAAATACTTAGAAGTGTGCTTTAATAAAAAGTGTGTTTGAAATTACTCACCTTCTTAGAAACCTTTTAACTTTTTTGGGGATGAAATCATAAATTTTATGTAGATTATTTTTGACAATGAACAAAGAACAAATTTGAGTTAGTCGTTGGGGGTTGTTCCAGCAATACTCAATCCAAAAATGAGAATTAGTGAACGTATTTTCAAACTGGAGTTTGGTCATATTAAGCCTTAAAATCCCAGGTGGAAAAGAAGTCATGTAATTCCCGTCCACATTCAGTTTGTCAAGTGACCTGTACAGAAGAGAAGCCACATTTTACAAGCTAATCATGTGATTTGTGGTAGTCATGCACCTTTCTGCACCGGGTGCAGAAACCTGGCACTAAAACTGGTGGCAATAAAATGTCTATTTTAATATTTTCTTAGAATCAAGAGAATTTCCTTATGAAACACCTGAACCAATATATCATCATGCAAAGAAGGGCACTGTGTGAACAGGACAGCTGATGCACACACTTGGGGGTCTTTTCAGATGTCATCTCCGCGGGAAAGGAAATAACCACATATGCAGGAAGACTAAAAGTGTTATACTACAAAAGCACAGTGTGGTGACATACAGAAAAAATTATGTTTAAAGACAAACTAAACACAAATATATGTTTTCCATTCATGCCTAATAAAAACAGTGAAATACGTAACCTCAAAATACACTGTTATGTTATGCTCTGACTCCTCGGTAACTTGGTCCCTTGCTTGGCACTGTATCAATTGTCTCTACCAACCCTTGCCCTTCACTCAAAGGGAATGAACGTTGCCCCAGCGGTGTTCCCTGCAGCCATTTACCTCTTTTCTAATGAGTGCTGGAAGTGGACAGAAAGGTTTCTGTAAACAAAAAGACATACAAACACCAAATCATCGTCAAAATGCTCTACAGGCAAACAAGTTTTAGGTATTTGAGCAGGTGGGAGCTTCTGAACTCTCCCGGACAAACTAGTCTCACATACTCTTTGCTCCAAATTGGGTTATCTGATGGTAACTCTTGCTGACAAAGTAAAATATGATCAGAGTTTCAAACAACTGGGCAACTCTTCAAATTCAGCTTGACTACTGTTCTTCTTGTGACCAACTAAATGTGAGGCAAACCTCAAGCTCTTATTTTGTCCTGAAAGACAGATTTACACACTCCCTCTACCAGCAACTCAGACCTAGGGGCCAGGAGCAGAGAACTGCTATGATCTGAACATTTACATTCCTATACTTTTTGTTTATTAAAAAAATTTTCATACAATATATTTTGATCATATTCTTCCCCTACACCAACTCTTCCAAAATCCTCCCACCTCTCTACTCATCCATCTTTATTTCTCTTTCTCTTACACACACACACACACACACACACACACACACACACACTCACACACACCTGCAAAGACAAAAGTGCCAAAATAAAACAAAAAGCCCTCACCCACACAAACAAAACAGTAAACAAACAACAACAACAACAACAAAACATGGAGTTCATTTGGTGATGGCTAACTAACCGCAGGCATGGAGTCTGCCCTGGGGTGTGCTTACTGTATCCAGTGAGATTCCATTGGTAACAACTTGATTTTCCCTTTGCTAGCATGTATCAGTTGCAAACAGTTATTGTTTAGAAATGAGATCCCACATGCACATCCCCTTCTCTGTGTTGGGACCCTGTCTAGCTTGAACCGCACAGGTCTTATGCATACAGCACATTTCTATGAGTTCGTATGTGCCTCAGTCCTGCTTTGTCTGGAAGATAAAAGGTCCTCGGAGTCATCCAGCATCTCTGGGTCTTACAATCTTTCTACCTCCTCTTCTGCATAGAAGCCTGAGCTTTGAGGGACAGGGTTTCATGAAGACATCCAATTAAGGACTTTGTGCTCAAAGCCTCTCACCCTCTGCACTTTGTATAGTTTTGGATCTCTGTGTTAGATCCAATCTGCTGCAAGAAGTTTCCTATTCTAGAGGCTGCTGCTTTGTCAGAAGGTTGGTGTCCTTTCCCATGCAGAAGTAACTGGATTTCAAAAGGTTCCAATTTATTAACTTTTGGTGTCAGTGCCTGTGCCATCAGTGTGTTGTCCAGAAATCCCTTTCCAGTGCTAATGAGCTCAAGTCTGTTCCCCACTTTCTCCTCTGTCAGGTTCAGATTAGCTCCTAGTTAGAGTTTCTGTTGCTTTGATTCAACACTATGACTAAAAGACATTGTGGGGAAGAAAGAGTTTATTTGGCTTACACTTACACTTCCATTATTCCACTATTTACCATCGAAGAAAGTCAGGGCAAGTCCTGGAGGCAGGGGCTGATGCAGAGGCCAGGGAAGGGTACTGCTTCCTCGCTTGCTCCCCATGGCTTTCTCAACCTGCTTTCTTATAGAACCCAGGGCCACCAACCCAGGGATGACACTGCCCACAAAGGTCTGGGCCCTCCCTCCATCAATCAATAATTGAGAACATGCCTTAGAACTGAATCTTTTGAGGCACATTATCAATTGTGGTTCCTTTCTACCAGGCAATGCTAGCTTATGTCAAGTTGACACAAAACTATCCAATTCAAGTTGTGTGTTCCTATGTTGCGGTCTTTAATCCATTTGGAATTGAGTTTTGTACAAGAAGATAAATATGGATCTATTTTCATTCTCTTATATGCAGCCATCCAGTTTAACAAGCATCAATTGTTGGAGACGCTGTCTTCTCCAGTGTGTACTACAGCTTCTTCGTTCCCTTTGGTGGATTTTCCCTATAATGACTACGTAGTGTCCTTCTCTATGACTTTTGGTTAGTTTGTCAGTTGTCTACTTCGTCAGGTATTAAAACAGCTACACCTGCTTGCTTCTTTGCTCCATTTGCTTGAAAGAGCTGTTTCCATCCTTCTACCCTGATGCGATGTTTTTTCTTCAAGGTGAGGTGTGCTCTTTGGATGCATCAGAAAGACGGATCCTGTCTCCTATCCCAATCTATTAGAATAATGCCTGACTTTTCAGTGGAGACTCCGAAAACCATAAGGGTGTAATTCTAATGGGCCTGCCTTTATATGTGACTTCTTGTTCTGCTTTGTTTTTTTCCTTCCAGCTTATAGTGTCCTTTTTTGAGTTATTGTCCTGTTCTGTACACTTAATGATTTGATTATTATGTGTCATGGGGAATTTGTTTTCTGATCCTATCTATCTGGTGTTGTGTGCTTTTTGTACTTTGGTAGATATTTCTTCTTCCTCCTTTTCCTTCTTCTTTTTAGATTGTGGGAATTTTCTTCTATGATTTGTTTAAAAATATTTTCCATGCCTCTGACCTGGGTTTCTTCTTCCTCTATACCAATTACTCATAGATTTGGTCTTTTCATAGTCTCCAAGATTTCCAGGGTATTTTATGCCTGGATTTTTTTAAACTTTAATTTTTAAACTTTAAATTTTCTTTGACTGAGCTATTCATTTCTTCTACCTCGTCTTCAACATGTGAAAATTGTCTCTTTAACATCTTGTAATCTGTGGATGTTGGTGAAGCTTACCGCTAAGGTTTTTGTTTGACATCTAAGTTTTTCATTTCTAGTTTTATTTCAATTTGGATTTTCTTTAGTGATCCTATTTCTTTGTCAAATTCTACCTTAATGTCTTGAATTGTTTTTATTATTTCATTCAATGTATTCATTCAATGTATTTCATTCGATGTATTTCATACAATGTATTGTATTCAATGTATTTCACAGTCGTTATGAAGGTACTTTCATGTTCTTTAAGGTCCTTGAACATAATCATAATTGCTACTTTATAGGGCTTCATCTAAATTGCTTTTCTTAGGGAATACTGCAATAGGGTTGCTGGCTTTGGAGGAGGCACATTTTCTCTGATGTTCATGCTTGTGTTTTTGCACTGGGAATCTAGGCATCTGGAGTTATATGAGAGTTGAGGTGTTTCTTGATGTGGATATCTGGTCATGTTTTGTTGGGTAGGTATTGTGCTGTTTGGTTCCTGTTGCCCTCTCTGGGTCCTCAGCAAGTGTAGTGGCTGTGGGGTCTTTGGTAGAGCCTGTCTTTGTGGATCAATGCATGGCACAAAGGAATGGAGATGGGCTGGGAGAAAAGGTTCAGAGGGGTAGCAGGACAGAGCTAGAGATACCCCAGCTCTGCACCGAGATATGGAGTCCCCCACGGAATGGGGGTAGTGAAGGAGGGGTTCCTGCATGCAGGCTGAAGCAGGACTAAGAATAAGTCTGAAGAGACCATAATGAAAGAGCCAGTTAGAAGCCTGTGTCTGTGCCAGGAAATGGAGGTGGGCTGGGAGGGCAGCTCCTGGCATCACTAAGAATGCCTCTACAGTCTTATAATGAAAGACTTACTCCCAAGACATCTAGAGGCAGAGCCTTCAGGAAGTGACTAGGTTCTGATGGAGAGCATTCACAAATGGGATAACCACCCTTATAAATAAACAAAGCTGTGGAAAGACCTCTTCTGCCCTTCCAGCCTGTGAGGTGCAAATGAGACAGATGGACGTGTACTCTGCCTGCCCTTAGGGCAATGGGCAAGTGTTAAGCATGGTGAAGACACTTAAAGTCAGTACTGATGTTGATGATGTCATTTTAGGTGTGTACTGTGAGCACTTCTTATCTTTGTGCTCCTTTAAGGAAAGATTTGGAGAACAGGGAAGTTTGACTGCTTAGCAACTGCTGAATTCTCACTGTCCTGGCTGCCTGGATCAAAAAAACCAGAATCAAACAGATAACCCATGGGCTGTGCCCCTGTGCCAGGGCCAGCAGCTGGGCATTCCACACACTCCGAGAAACTACACAGTGATCTCAGGTGATGGCTGTAGTTTAGGTGCAGATTCAGCCAGGACAGGATAATTTGCTCTCTCAAGCCTTGGTGATTTCTATGTCAGACAAGGAGCATTTCCAACAGGGGTGCAGAAAAGCAACTGCTGTTTTTGGTGCTAAGAGGCAAAGGTGTGATTGTCCCAAATGTCCCTTCTTGGGCTGCATAAGCAGGGCGATTGAGCTCGCTCAGTGAGTCTGCTTCAAAGAAACCCTCCTGGGTTTCCTTCCATGAAAGTAATGTGGTTTGAAACAAAATGGCCCCCAAAGGAAATGGCACTGTTAGGAGGTGTGGCCTTGTTGGAGTAGGCGTGGCCTTGATGGAGGAAGTGTGTAACTGTGGAGGTGGGTTTTGTGGTCTCATATATGCCCAAGCCATACCTAGTTAAAAAAAAAAAAAGATCACTTCCTGTTGCCTGTGAGTCAAGATGTAAGAACTCTCAGATCCCTCTCCAGCACCACATCTTCCTGCGTGCTGCCATGCTTCTCACCATGAGGATAATGGTCTAAACCTCTGAAACAGTTAGCAGCACTAATTAAATGTTTTACTTTATAAGAGTTGCTGTTGGGCTGGAGAGATAGCTCAGAGGTTAAGAGCACTGGTTGTTCTTCTAGGGGTCCTGAGTTCAATTCCCAGCAACCACATCACATGGTGGCTCACAACCATCTGTAATGAGATCTGGTGCCCTCTTCTGGCTTGTAAGCATGCATGCAAGCAGAACACTGTATATAGTCGATAAATATCTTAAAAGTAAAAATAAAAAAGAGTTGCTGTTGCTATGGTGTCTCTTCACGCAATAGAGATCATGACTAAGATAATTAAAAAAAATGAACTATATGTATCATAAAATAGAGATCATGACTAAGACAATTAAAAAAAATGAACTATATGTATCATAACAACAATGAACAGGCTGATTTCTCCTAGAAAACTATAAAGGTTACTACACAAGACCTAAAAAATTTGGTAGAAACTTTAGAAAACCCAAGGAAGACATTTTCTTATTTTGCTAAAGATATCATTGTGTTCCAAGGAAACCAACTAGGCAGTGAGAACTAATATGGAATTTGGCTAGGCAGTGAGAACTAATATGGAATTTGGTGATATAGCTTGATTTTTTTTTATTTAGTCTAAAACAGCACATCTTTTTTTATTCTTTATTGACCTTAACCAGCTAATATTGGCAATAAGAGAAATATTATGTGTAAAAACACAATTTGTAATACTTGGAGACAATTATTATGAAAGTTATGAAGTGAGTTACAAATTCTCAGGAAAGACATAAAGTAAGATTCCAGAGGCGGAAGAGGCCACTCAGTGGCTAAGAGCACCAGCTGCTCTGGTTAAGGATCGAGTTCCATTCCCAGCACCTGCTACAGCTGGCTGCTACAGCTCCGGGGAATTCACAGTGTTTGGTGTCCTCAGGCACCTGTCCTCATGTGCACACAATCTCACTCACACAGATAGTATGAGTTTTTTAAAATATTTTAAATATTTGAAAGATTAAGAATACATAATGGTTTAGATTTTAGTTTTATCATTTATATTTGCGTGCGCGCACATGCCGCGCGCGCGTGTGTGTGTGTGTGTGTGTGTGTGTGTGTGTGTGTGTGTGTGATGAGTGTGCAGTGCTCTAGGAGGCTAGAGAGGGCATCCAATTCTGGAGCTGCAGTTTCAGGGGTTACCAGTGTCGGTGTTTGGAACTGAACTTGGGAGGACAGCAAATGCTACTAACTACTGTGCCGTCTCTCTAGCCCCTATAGTGTGTTTTAAAACAGAAAGTAAACACTGTCAACAAAAATTCTGTATAACTCAAGACAACTGCAATGAATGTGTCAAGTTTGTGCTTGTGTGTGCTGAAGGAGAAACAGGCAATTACATAAAATAATCTTAAAGATTATGACAATCCTGGCAAATTAGTCAAGAGATAACTACTAAAACAATCTTCCCTATCAGTCATTATTGTAAATTCATAATAAAAACAAGACACAGAGCCAGGCATGGTGGCACATTGCTTTAGAACCAGGACTTGGGATACAGAGGCAGGCAGATCTTTGTGAGTTGGAGGCTTGCCTGGTCTACAAAGTAAGTTCCAGATCAGGCAGGGCTGCATAGTGAGGCCTTGTCTCAAAAAAAAAAAAAAAAAAAAAAAAAAAAAAAAAAAATAGAACATGAATAAATTCAGGACTTGTATTAATTTATAAAAGAATTTGACTATATATATATGTATATATAACATATGTATGTGTAATTTATACATTATATATATGTATTTAATATATATTCAACATATATATTTAAATGTATAAGAGCTATATATATCTACACCAAAAAGGTGATAAAAATAGCTTGTTATTCTATTAAAAGGTCACCATTTGACTTTAAAAAAAATCATTGGAAATATGTCTTGCAGACACTACACACTAGATATTTCAATGACCTTTAAAAAATAAAGTCCATGATTCATATATCATATTCTGTGAGTGAAACAAAGGAAAAGACTAAGTTCTTCAACACTATCATTACCAAAACATCCTCAGTGGGACAGATCAGTTTCTGGGTATCTACCACTTTGCAAATACCTGAGTTTCTGGATTTCATTTGGAATATTATGAATTTCATTGTAGGAAACATCAAGTTCCTCAAGATAATGCAGGAGAAATAACCTTAAACAGAAAGAATAGTAAGTTATAAACATGGCTACTCCTTGTCACTGGGAATTATAACATCTAGACTTTAAGCTTTTTCCTAAGACACTGAGAGTTGCTTCGACGTCTTTTCATTATGGGTAGTATACATTCCTGGGACCTCTAAAAGTGACTCTTCTGTCCGTGAAGATTGCTTGGAGATAACTGGAGTGGGGAAAAAAACAAAGCCTCACTTAACAAAAGACAGCTAACAACCTTTTATCATCTGAAGGGTTTTCTTGGTTTCTATGTTAGTTTCCTGACCGCATTCTGGGTAGCCGGAAACAGTAGCACCACAGCTCCCATGGTTCAGGAGCTACAACTCCAGTATCCAGCTGTGGGAGGAGCCAGGTCCTTGTGGAGGCTTCACCTCTCCAAGCTCCCAAGGTTGCCTGCAGGCCTTGCTTTCCCTGGCTCGTAGCAGCATTTGCCTCTGACTTCCCAGGTTCTTATTCCAAGGATACCAGTCACCACATCTAGGGTCCACCCTCATTCAGAATGACCCCATTTAATTTGAAAAGCATTCATTTACATATTATAATTACAATCATAAGGTCACATTCTGAGATTGTATGTGGACCTGGACTTCTGAGGGATGTTGTTCAACCCAACTGTATTGAGGCTTTCCTAGTGAAAACCCCTTGATTTTTGTTTTCCCCATCAAGTGCCCACAGTTAGAATTAAGGATATAATGCCTCTATAACACATAACTACAGCACCATGAGTGTGTGTCCTGGGGAACACAAATAGAAATGGCTTCTTGAAGAATGGAATTGAACATCTAAGTATGATACTAATCTCAATCCCTGGTAACCCGTTCTGTGTGTACTGTTCTCAAAAGTCACCTCTTCCTACACAAACGACCTGAAATATTGCTTGCATGGTTTTTAGCTAAGGCATCCTGAGCACAGGATTTTACTAACTTCCCACTGTTTCAGCATGGCAGACGGAGATCTTCATGATCCCACCCTTGATTACTTTTGCTGCTAACCTGCCACTCCCCATCCCACGCTTCCCTGTGACCCACCACTTACTAGTTACAAGTATATGAATGAACAGTTCCTACGTATCTCCAAACACTATGCAGCATCTGCCCAAACTTGACTCTGGTCATTGTCTTCTCGTGTTTGAAATCTTAACCCAGATGTTGCCTCTTGCCCAGTTCTCTCTCCAAATCTTTTCAACGGGAAGAGCCAATACTTGTATGTGTCAGTTACCTCTCTTGGCCCATGTCCCATTGTACAACTATTTCTATCTATCTGACACCTCACCAAATAAATCATAAATGAATGAACACCAGTTAATTTAAACTCCTCTTCTCTGAGAAACTGGCGGTATTGATTAGGGGGGATGTAAGGTAACCCTTTGCAATTCAGGAGTCATCCCCAATTTCTTCTCCATCTCTGTAAAGAAAATGTTGGCACTACCTACTCTTTGTTTTCAACTCAAAATCATAGTTTTGATTTTTTGCCTCAGGGATTTCCTCTCTGCCTCATCACATCACAGAGACCTTCCCCGTCAAACTTCCTTCCCTTCCCTTATCCCATCATCCTAGCCTCCAACTCCAGGAGGCACTTCCTGGGAATCTGTAGGCTAGGCTGGTCAGGAAAGCAGGTAGGCTGACAGCAGACCTTCACTCTCCCTCTACTCCTCCAGTCTCGTTCCCAGCTCTGTAGAAGACCATCCATTGTGGCCTTTCCCCACTCTCTGCCTCCATTACCAGGGAACCAAGCAGATCCTGGAGGATCACCCTGCTTTCCTCCCTCCTGTGACCCTTCCCAGCCCATCCCCATTCCTAAGTGTCTGCTCCCACTGGCTAGAAACAGATTATACCTGGAAACCCCAGTGGCCATATTTATCAGGATTCCAGCAGAATTTACTACCGGGCTGCACACAGCCACCACACTCTCCTAAGAACCAGAGAAGGGCAACAGAAATCAAGGGGGGGAACCCCACAAAACCAGTTATCAGCACCTAGAATTACAATCTTCCCAAACCCAGAAGTCTAGATGCCAGAGTTAAAAACACAATCAGTAACAGCCAGAATAGTCTGTCTCCACCAAGCTCAGCAACCTTCTTCAGCAGGCCCTGTGTATTGCAACATAGCTGAAGCACAAGAAAAAGACCTTAAAACAACCTCTCCGATATGAGAGAGGTCTTTAAAGGATAACAAATAAAATCTCTTAAAGAAATCTATGAAAACACAGTGAAAGGAAATGAGTAAAATAGGTCAAAATCTTAACATGAAAATAGAACCATAAAGAAAACCTAAACAGAGAGAAATGTGGAAATGAAAAACTTAGGAACTCGAACAGGATCCTCAGAGGCAAGCAACACCAACAGAATACAAGAAATGGAAGAGAGATTCTCAGGCATTACAGACACAATAGGAGGAATAAATACACGGGTCAAAAAAATATGTTAAACCTAAAGAAGCTCCTGGCACAAAGCATCCAGGAAATTTGGGACATTATGAGAAGACCAAATCTATGAATAACAGGACTAGAGGAAGGAGAAGAAATCCATGTCAAAGGTCCAGAAAATATTTTCAACAACATCATAGAAGAAAAATGTCCTAACCTAAAGAAGGAGATGCCTATCAAAGTACAAGGAGTATACAGGATATTAAATATACTGGATGAGAAAAAACACATAATAACACATAATAATCAAAACACTTGAATTTATGGAACAAAGAGAGAATATTAAAAGCTGCAAAGTAAAAGGACCAAGTAATATGTAAAGGCAGACCTACTAGAATAACACCTGACTTCTCCATGAAGACTCTAAAAGCCAGAAGGGCCTGGATAGATGTGCTACAGGCTCAAGAGACCACAGACCCCAATCTTGACTATTATACCCAGCAAAACTGTCAATCACAATAGACAGGGAAAATAAGACACTCCATGATAAAACCAAGTTTAAGCAATAGCTGTCTACAAATCCCGTCCTACAGAAGGCTAGAAGAAAAATCCCAACCTAAAGAGTTAACCACACTTGACAATCAATAGTCACTGCTCTCAACATCGGTGGCCTCAATTCCCCAGTGATGTCTGCCTGCAAGATACACTAGTGTAACAGAAGCACCAAGCTCGTAGGGGGAGCCAACCAATACCAGATCTAGCTTAAAGTCCACTCCAGGAAATACTCCAGGAGATGCAACCTACATCCAACACCACTTGGGTAGCCAAGAACCTGAGACTAGATGGCCCAGGGCCCTGGAATGAAGACAAATACTACTGTTCTACTAAAAACAAAGACTGCTAAATGGTATTCTGCTATACTCATACACCAGTTTCTTGTTCGGCCACTGTCAGAGAAGCTTCCTCCAACAGCAGATAGGAATAAATAGAGAGACCCATGGCAAGACTATATGCAGAGAGTGAGAGACCTTGGAACACTCAGCCCTACATAGGATGTTTCTATGACATCACTCCCCCCAGGGCTCAGGGAACCCAGCAGAAAAGGAGGGGAGAATGCAAAAGGCACAAGGAACGGAGGGCATCTGTGAAGCAAGGCTTTCTAAATCAGCAGGAGCCAAACTCACAGAGACGGGAGCAGCATGCACAGATAGGGCCTGCATGGGCCTGTACCGTGTTTTCTGTGTATATTATGGCTTGCAATTTAATGCCTTAATAAAATTCACAAGTGAGTGAGTCTCACAGTTTCTTGTGCCTTCTCTTGGGCTCTTTTCCTTCCCTTTGTTTTGTCCAATACCAATGTGTTCATTTTTGTTTTATTTCATTTTATTATTATCCTTTAGAACCCTGTTTTCTAATGGCAGACAGAAAGGGAGTGGACCCAGATGGAAGGGGAAAGAAGGGGAAGAGGAACTGAGAGGAGTAGAAGGAGGGGAAACCACAATTAGGATATATTACGTGAGAAAAAAAAATCTATTTTCAATAAAATGGGGGGAAACTTCCAATGATCTGGATATTTTATTTCATTGTAGAAATGTAGGTTCAGGAAAAAAGGAAAGACTTTAGAAATAATTGGAAGACTTTACAAAACAATTTACAAGATATTTTCCCTTGATCTTTGTAGTGTTCTTGAAATCAAGTGCACTTTGTCTAGCCTTTCCAACAGAAAATGACGTCAAGGCTGTGAGTGGCTTGCCAAAGCGTTCAGCATCTATGATACTGGCCTTCGGGAGCACTGTGCGTTCTCATCTGTTGCATGGGTCTCATGCAACTAAAAGGATCTAGCTAGGGATGACAAGATACAGTGAAAAAAAAAAAAAACCCATCACACTTTTGGAAAATCTTAGTCACCCACGTAACCCAGCTGCGGAAAAACAGCGTTAGCACACAAAAATCGTAACTAAAAATGTAAGCATATAATAACAGAAAAAGACAATCTCCTTCATTTTTTGAGACAGGGTCTCATGTAGCCCAGGCTGGCCATAATCGTGCTTTGTGGCTTTTGCTCTGGCCATCTGGCTTTCACCTGACTGGACTTCTCTGCCACATTTGGCTCTTGCCATCGCCCTGTGCATCTGGCTGCCTCTGCACAGACCGAGTGTTCCCTTCACCCTGGTCTCCGCCATGCCCTCTCATCTATCAGCCCACGGCATGTTGCTGTTTCTCCCACATTTATCCAAAATATCTAGGGATCTGACATGGTCAACCAAAATTTCCATTATATACTGTGGTTCTTACTTGCTGCAATGCATTTCATTTCAGAGGCACTTTGGGATTCAAAAGTCTCTATGAGCATTTCACATTAATAAGCTGTTCATGGTAAACAAAATATTACACGCTAGTTAGACTTTCCACATCTGTACAGTATATTATATGTATTCTATGATATTGAGATTACACAACGTTTAGCGTGTCAAGCATGTGTTTAATGTGTATTTTTAATTACATTGACGCCAATTAAAATATGTGGAGACAAGAGTGTCACACTTGGATTCGTAAAAGTATTTATAACTGTACTGTGTCCTTAAGGTATTTGTATAACGCCAAACCGGAGCTGGAGAAAATGAGTTTAATAAATATAAGAAAGCTTCCCTGTATAGCATTAAAAAAAAAGAAAAAAGAAAAAAGAGTGCTCAGCCTTCCTTGTTTGTCAGTATATCCTGAAGAGTCAGAATTCTGTCCCCAGAGCAATACTCTCCTGTGAGTGTAGACTGTCTGAGCCCAGCTTGATGGAGGAAAACGCTACCCAAGATGACCTCAGTGCTGCACACTCGGGAGGCTGGGCTGGGAGCATCACCACATCTGGGCTAGCCTGGGTTATTTAACAAGACCACATCTCAGAGAAGAAATCCAAGTCATAATAACAGCCATGACACAAACTCCAACGAACCAACATGTCCACTTGAAGCCGAACTTACTGCTTTCCTTCCTTCAAGTCTCCTCACTTTAATTATGTCACTTCCCTGCTTACAGCCGGGCAAGGCACTTAACGTGTAAAATAAAATAGGAGGTTGTCCAATGACCACCAAAGCGTCGCAGTACATACAGTCTGTGAAACTTGGATCTCAGCTGGAGCTACCCTTGCTTTTTACCTGGAATGCTGGCTCTCCAGCAGCCATTGAAGAGTTCAGGCCCTCACCTGCTTGTAAGTGAAGTGTTTTCCATATCCAAAATCACTGTCAGTGAGTAGGCACCTGAGCCTTTAGGTGTGTATTCGTCAGCGCTATACTAACTGCCCTGTGTAGCCAGGAAGCTTGTTTTAAATACCATATTAAGAAGTGTGTCTGCCAATTGTAACAGCGTAAGGATTTGTAAGTAATCAAAATGCTTCTAGCCACTTTCCAAAGGGAAACTGATGCTTTACTAAGTACTTTAAATGCAATAAAGACAAATCATTCCCTTCTGTGTCCACCTCAGATTCTCAACCTTACCCAGGAGGAAGATCTCTGATGAGATTAAAGGCAATGCAGAAACTCCTGAGATACTTCAATTTTTTAATTTCATTAGGAATTTCTCTGATAGGGTTATTTCTCAGTTTCAGTACTTGTAGATTTTGAAGACAAAGTATCTGAGGAATAGGAAAAACAGAAACAGAAACAAATGTTAACTGAATGAAAAGTATACAAACCCTCATGTGTGTGTCTTATAAACATTTTAAACCAATACGGTAAAATCAGTATAGAAAAACATATTGTGTGTCTCATTAAATACTTTTTAGAGAAAAGAGGAGGGGCTGGGGGACACAGGGTAATGACTAAGGGATGAATCCGGACATCAAAGTCATGAAGGAGGCTGTAAAGCTCTGTTTCCCTAATTTCAACGGGCCCACTTTCCCCATTTAAATAATGCTTTTATTAATTCTTGGAGAATTTCATACAATGAATTTTGATCATGTTCACACCTCCTCTCCAGCTCCTCCAAGATCCACTCCACCCCCCTACCCATGCAATTTCATATTCGTGTGTTGACTCCACCCCAACCAGTGAGCCCAGTTTGTGTGAGACAACTATTCTTGGGTATAAAGACGCCGTGGAGAGCGGTTGACCTACCAGGGGTCACACCATTCGTGAGAATTGCCTTTCCCTCAGCCAGCAATTATCAAATGATGATTGCCTCAGCTCAGGGTGGGACTTGGTGCCCACCACGCTCTCCATACTGTAATTTAGTTTGGCTCGAGTTTGAACAGATCTTATGCATGCTATTGTAACATCTCAGCACCGAGATGGGAAAGTGAACACAGGTCTCCACCCTTAACCAAGAAGCTATCTGCAACTGACACCTGCTGACAAAGGAAAAAGTAGTTTTCTCCCAGGGAATTTCCCTGGGTATATTAACCACACTTAGGCATACCTCATGCCTAGGAGTATTTGATCAACACAAAACAAACTCACATTTTTCTTTGGCCATTTTTTGTCTTATTGGTCCTTTGCCTGTATGTTTGGGTTCCAGTGTGTGTGTGTTGTGTGTGTGTGTGTGTATGTGTGTGTGTACGTGTGTGCTCACACGCACACATTGAGGGGGAAATCATGATCAAAATATGTATTCTGTGAAAAATATTTTTCAATAAGAAAAGTGAGTTGCTTAATTTCTACAAATCAGTGAAATGTCAATTTCAATTCTTTATTTCCAATGTCATTAGGTTATAGCCAAAATAGCCTTTTATGGTTTTTCAACATTTTAGTTTTTTTTTTTCTGAGACTAAATTTCATTATGTATTTCCAGTCTGCTCTCAGAGTAATAATTTTCCTGCCTCAGCCTACCCTGCACTGAAGACTACAGGTACAGGTCACCATGCTTGGCTTCCATCTTTTCAATTTATTATTGAAACTGACTTGTTTAGGGGCCTGGCAGATGGTCTGTTTTGAAAGGTGTCTCTGTTAAAATTGGGAACTCGGGATTCTGCTACCATCAGTTGCCTTGTTTCAGGGGTTTACCTGGTGCTGTCCAGTCTCTGTTCTGCTCTTTATCTTCTGCCTAGTTGTTCTGGGCATTATTGAAAGTGGGCTATGAGACTGTTACATATGTTTATAATGATATATCATCCTACTAGACTTTTCTCCCTCTTTGTCTCTACTAATATCTCGCTTGAAGTCTATTTATCTGTGTTACAGCAGTCACTCTAGTTTTCTCCTGTAAATTTTCCCAGTACTATTTGTGGGCGTATTTTTTCTTGTGCTTTTACTTTCTGTCCATAGCTTTCCATTCATAAGTTTGTTTTTTTTTTTTGTGTTGTTGTTTTGTTTTGTTTTGGAATAGCATGTTTCCTTATGATATTTTAATACATGTACATAATATACTTCAATTATGGTCACACACCCGTGTTGCCATCCTCTCTTCCCTCTCACTGGCCACTTTCTTCTTAAACAGGCCCCTCTCCTGGATTCTTCATGTCTGTTTTAAAGATCCCTATATCTCATCTACAGCTAGACAGCATAGATGTGCACTTTAACATCATGTTCCTACATCACAATCACACTTTTGCATGTTAACATCACATCCTTATGTGACAGTCATATCCTTGCATTTGTGCATTCTCTTTTCCAGTGGATAGACAGGCTTTGTTGTTGTTTTGTTTTGGCAAACACTCCTTACCTGTATCTGCTCAGGAGAAAGATAAATGTAAAGAACCAAGATCCTTGATTTCCTAGAAATCCTTGTTAACACAGCTTTACTGAGTTAATAAACCCAGTGTCATGCATTAGAGGTAAAGTAGGACAAGTTGCAGCACCTTGTCCTGCACACTTGCACACGACTTCATAGCTCTTATCAGCACAGATTATGCCACGCACAGGAGTACACATGTATGTGTGCATGCTCTCACTCCACAAGACAATAAGGGCTATGAAATAGGCATGGTGCTGACTGTGGGAAATCATGGTGGCGCATGCCTTTAATCCAAGCACTCAGGAGGCAGAGGCAGGCAGATCTCTGTGAGTTCGAGACCAGCCTGGTCTACAAAAGCTAGTTCCAGTACAGCCTCCCAAGCCACAGAGAAACCCTGTCTTGAAAAACAAAACAAAACAAAACAAAACAAAAAACAAAAAACAGGGCTGGAGAGATTGCTCAGAGGTTAAGAGCACTGGCTGTTCTTCCAAAGGTCCTGAGTTCAATTTCTAGCAACCACATGGTGGCTCACAACTATCTGTGATGAGAACAGGTGACCTCTTCCGGTCAGAATGCTGCATGCATAATTAGTAAATAAATCTTTTAAAAAAACAATAAAAAGCAAACAAAAAACTATTTGAAACAGAGAAGTCAATTTGCAATTTGCTAAAAATACGTTCGCTAAAAGCAATACATTGAAAGTTGTTTCATAAAACAACCTGTTACCCCGTGATCAGTAAAATGCTGAATAAGACAATATAAACAAAACCTGTCCCAATTATTCATCATGCCTCATTTATATTAAAAAGGATATCAAATTAAGTCACCCAATGCCTGGTTATCCTACTTTAGTTGCTAGCAATTAAAACATGTCACAATGTTATATGGTCACTAACATTTTAAAAATATTGTTATTAATTCTTTGAGAAATGTACTTCAACCACATTCACTCCCACTCCTCCTCCTAACTCCAGATCCACCCCCCAACACTATGTCCTTTTGTTTTAAGCAGCCTATTATTGAGTCTAATTTGCATTGCCCATATGGTCATGGTTGTGAGGCTATCCACTGGAATGGGTTAACCTACCAGGGCCATACACTTAGGAAGACATATTTATCCCTCCCACAGCAGTCATCAACTGTCAGATAGGAGTGGGGACTTATAAGCCCCTCCCCCACCTACACTGGAATGCAGACCATCTTGATCTTGTACATTCTTGGGCAGGCAGCTATACTGCAATAGGTCACGAGTGAGATGATCCTGCCATGTACCGACAAAACTGTTCCACTTTGGTCCACCCAAGCTAGCTTGATTTAATATAGCATTTGGGGCTTAGGTCAATACATTTCCAAAGAAAGCTGTGGGACACTTTCTTCACTTCTAATACGTAAAACCTTTTTAGATGCTATTGAATATGTATTTATTTCATAGCATCTTCAGGATACCATGAGATGTCTACTTTTATTTACAACAATAAATTATAGCAATAATGACAAGAAAAAGTGGACTCACGTCTACAGGAAAGTGGTTGAGGTCATTAAATGATAAATTAAGGTATATCAATTGAAAAGCCACAGGTGTTAAGTCTGGACAATGCAGAAGAAAGAATCCCTAAAGGAGAGTAACAAAAACTAACATATTAATTATTAACAGTAAATTCTATGTTGAGCAGTTTGATTTTCTAATACTAATACTACAGGATGCACTGTCAAAACTTTTCTGATCTATGACGAGGAAAATGACAACTCTATGTAGTCTTAAATCATACTGTTCTTTGCGTGAATGCATGATGGACATGTGTGTATGTGTGTGAGTATAGACACATGGGGCAGTTAAAGGAGAGCCTTGGGTATCAATCTTTGCTTTCCTCCTCAAGACATGGTCTATTTGTCCCACCTTGCACACAGAAGGCTAACTGGCCATGAGCTTCTGAGGATTCCCTCACTTCTTCCCAGAACCACATGGTACATACTCACCCTACCATGCTCAGCATTATGAGGGTGATAGGAATTCAAACTCAGGTCCCTAGGCTTGAATGTGAGTGCTTTATCCACTAAGCTGTCTCCTCAGCCTGCATTATTTTTATTTTATGAGACAACGTGCACGTTTTCATTGTTCTGTGGGCAATCTGTTTCCATGAACTTCTTCCCTAGTCTCCTTTTCTGATGCATAGAAACACAGTCTATGTTTGCATGTTGACCTTATTGACTGTAGTTTTGCTGAACCTATTTGCTAGTTCTATGACCTTTGTAATTCTAAAAACCATAATACCAAATGATGAGATCCTAAAAGACCACATAACAATCTTAAAATGTGTTTAGTGCAAACCAGATTCACACAAGACTTGACACAAGGGCTAAAGCTTCTGGCAATTTAAAGATATGAACAATTTCAACCCTACTTATCAGCCTAAATGATGAAAAAAAATAAAAACAGTATAATTTCTGAGACAAACCTAGACGGGTGTAATTTGCATATGTTCCTGGAGAAATCTCTGTTGTAATTGAGAAGACTCCTTCAATGGAATGGAAACTAAGCTATATTGGGAAACTTAAGATAAAAACAATTGATAACACCAGAGGACATTACCATTAAAGAGATCTAACATACCTTAAGACTAAGTGCGTTCCTTCCATATATTTGGCAGTTTATTATGGCCAGGGTGGTCATTGCCATTATTGTTTCATAGCGTGTTGCTGCAATAGTCTTAAAACCTTCCCCTCGTAAAACATGAGCCTCTGGGTCCACTTTTCTCATAGTTTTAATTAAAACTAAGTAAAACAAATCAAAACATAGAACTTCAGGGTATTATGACTTAGTATGATGATTAAGCAACATGAAAGCTCTCACAAGAATAAGTTTCCAAAAGGATTAGCTATCCAAATCTTCCTAAATCAATTCCTCAGATCCTTCATCAACCCAGTCTGGATTGGTCTGTGTACCACATGGAGGGAGGGGGGGGTCTTGCTTGTTGCAAAACTGTCTTTCCAAAATAAAACTATATGCTTACTGATAGATTCTACCTGGAAATTTAGATTATACCTTTGCCTTTTGGAGCTACATATAAAGATAATTTAAAAAAAAAAATTCTCCACTAAATGCCAGGTGTTGGTGGTGCATGCCTTTAATTCCAGCACTTGGGAGGCAGAGGCAGGCGGATCTCTATTAATTTGAAGCCAATCTGGTCTACAGAGCTAGTTCCAGGACAGGCTCCAAAGCAATACAGAGAACACTGTCTAGAAAAACAAACAAAACAAAACAAAAAATTCTACACTATAAATTAAAATAACAACCCTTTGGTTGACAAAATTAATAATGGGTATCGTAAAAGCATAGCTTAGATGTAACTTCCCTAGAGACATCTTATGTGGATCCAATGCCCTATAGAAGTTAATTATTTCCTCTGTGTATAGACTCCATATGGAGAAGGAAAGGAAATACGAAGTCACCTAGCAGTTAGCCAAGTAGAGACCAACTGCATTTAAATTTAGTTTCATGTTCCTTAGGGGTATTAACTTGCATCAGATAAGGTTTATGCAAGAATAAAGCAAACTGCAGTTAGAAAATATGTTGAAATTCTATGCCATACAGTTTAATCCCACAATCATTTTTGCTATATTACTTGCAGAAGCACTTTTTTTTGGAGGTTCTGTAGACCAGGCTGGCTTTGAACCCAGAGACCTGCTTGTCTCTACCTCCCAAGTACTGGAATTAAAAGTATGTGCCTGATAGGCTCAGCTCTATCAGAAACACATTTCCCAGGATCCACAGTTGCTTTTGTAAGAAAGAAAGCCTCCCAGAAGAATGACAACAAAAATGTTCAGTTTTACATTTCTAAGCCAGGGTACTCACTCTGAATCCATCAAAGTCAAGTCTTTAAAACAAAACAAAAACAAACAAACAAACAAACAAACAAAAACCTTGACAAACATGTACAATGCAATGCAGTGAAATCTGGTCACTGGAGGAGGGACAGAGTCAAGATACAGGACTGCAGCTTGCTCCCTGCTCACCAACCCTACTAACCCATAAGCTTCTCTAGGTTTGGGGAATGGGGCCACCTGAGTCATGCCAGCAAGGGTTACTTTCCAGTGCCTTCCATAGCTCATTTATGCATCTTTTCATAGATTTAACTGTAGAAGTTACTCGATAACAGACAGGACCAGAACTCTTTACTTAAAAACTGCCGGGAAATTCTAATACTGTTTCTGCTACTTTTGTTTTTGCATGCTTGATAATGATAAATTATCTGGCATATACCATGTCTATCACATTGTAGGTAGACATAAATGTGAGGTCCAAAATAGGGTAATATTTTAGACATTATTATAGCCTGGCACAGAACACACTATGTAGCCCACGCTGGCACTGAAATTTCAAACTTCCTGCTTCCACCTATTAAGTGATGAGATGAGGGGTTTCTGCCACCACCTCTGGCAGTAGAATAATGCAATCTTTCCCTAAAATGGGTTTCTTTGTTTTTTTGCTAGATGACTAAAATCCAGGTACTCAGAATGGTGTCTGGTAGGTGGTGAGAATTGATTCTCCTAACTGCACATCTACCAGCCCTACCTTGACTAAGAACGCACTAGGGTCTATATTCCCAACATCAGTACGTCTGGTGCATCGTCCAGATGTAAGAAGTAACTGCCGAATTATTGATCCAGGGAACTGGAAACCAGGTAGGGCAGATGTGTGGGCATTACACACGTACACAAACACTTGTATCCAGAGAAAATAATCTTACAATTTCTAAGAGAATGGTATGAACACAGCATTTACCATCAGATGGTTTGGGCGTTTCCAACTTTCCACTTTCTACAGCATTTTCTAGATTAAAAAGAAAAGCAAAGGACAAGTTTTATATACCTTTGAGGGTGATTTCATAATTATTCACCACTTAATGGACTGGGATGCACCCACCGGCACTTCCTGTAGGAGCTCAGGAATCATCTAGGCTGCCCTCTAAATTGCTGCTTATTTACACTAGATGACTTCAGGCCCCACCTAATGCACTATGGGCACCTTCCCACCAACCTTTCTACATTTTCAGAGTTTCCTGATGAGCTCTCAACAATGTTATACAGTAGCCAGGTTGGCACTGGTAGGTACCTCTATAAGATTAGGTTGTATGTTGCTGCTCCCAAGCTGAGGAATTAATGTCAATTTAAAAGGTGGTTCCTTCTTAATACTCTGGAAACCCAGAGGGGAGGAGCCATCCACCTCCTTGAATTTCTTCCCTTCCCTTTGTTCTGACTGACCCCACTATGACAGACCATGTTTCAATTTTATTTACCGATTGCAATCTGTCTTGGAGGTTTTCTTGGTAAAACAGGCATTGGCAGAGTATGAGTTGCCGGCAGAGTAGCAATGTTCAGTGTCACTTTATTTAGGGGGAGGCTGGGACGTGGTGGTCGTTCAGACCACTGTGGCTCTGGTATTATAGATAAAGTACTGGGTATCGGGCTGAGTGGTGCTTCGCCTACATCTCTCAAAAGAGGAAGTTCCTGAGTATAGTCTGGAGTCTTTGGTACACGGCGAGACTCAGCACTTGGTGTCTTAAATCTAGAAGTTATCAGCCTAGAGTAAGAAGGGGGTAAAGGTTTCACAAACTGGTTGGAGAGAATTAAAATGTTGCAAAATGGCTTATTCATGAAAAATGTATCTCTTTTGTGTTTCTTTTTCTTGAACCTTCTGGCTCTTCTAATTTGGCGTAGTTTTTTCCTAAAAACTCGAGAAGATGCAGACAGACAACTTGGAATAAACATGGAACCAGCAGCACTATGAGGAATCTTCCAGTGGATGATGGGTTGAGATCTGCGCCCGCGTGGTGGTAAAATGTTAACCACTCTTTCACGTGTCTTGTGGGCATGATCCAAAGAGATGCTTTGAATACTGATAGGCCTTTGTGACTGAGCAACATCTTCCTCGTTTTTTACTGATACCCTTTCATCCCCAGATAATCGTATATGGGACTGCTCAAGTTCTTTAGCAGTAGCTAAACAAGAAAAGGGGAGAGGGTAAAATTAGCCTCTATGTATCAGACTGTCCACACAAAGCTGCTAAAACCTGAGAATTTGTTTACCATATTGCACTGGCACTTCACTCACCCTTAGGAAACAGACCTGTTTGGCTATGGAGACTTCCATCAGGCTGACAGGAATACACATTGAGCAAACAAATGTAAAGTAAAACAGCCAAAGGACTTAACAAAGGATGGAGAGCAACTCTGGGAGAAACACAAGACGTGCGGAAAGGTATAAGACATAAAGAGAGATTTGGGGCGGTTGTCACTAAAACTCTGGTAATATAAATGGAGAAAGTGATTTTCAAAGGAATGGCTTTCATCATTAGCTTTCCTTATCTGGAATTTTTCTCTCCCTTCCTTCCATCCTTCCTTCTTTCTTTCCTTCCTTCCTCCCTTCCTTTCCTTCTTCCTTTTTTTTTTTTTTTTTTTTTTTTAAGTAAAGACCACTTTTTTTTTCTTATCGATCCCAATTCCCTCTCCCTCCCATCCTCCTATGCCCCCCATCCCATCCCCCATCCACTCCCCAGGGAGGGTGAGGCCTTCCAGAAGGGATCATCAAAATCTGTCAAGTCATTTGGAGTAGGGACTAGATCCTCCCTCCTGCCTCTAGGCTAAGGAAGTATCCCTCCATGGGGAATGTGCTCCCAAAGTCCTTTTGTGCACCAGGGATACATCCTGGTTCCACTGACAGAGGTCCCATAGACTTCCTAGGCCTCCTAACTGAGACCCACTTTCAGGGGGTCTGGGTAAGTCCCATGGTTTCCCAGCTATCAATCTGGGGTTCATGACCTCCCTCTTGTTCAGGTCAGCCGTCTCTGAACCATTATTTTTAAATGCCAAATGAAAATATAAAAGCAGTCTTCCAGACATAGGGACAAGATATTGACTAGAAGATGTTGAATGCTTATCTCTCCACTATGAGCTCTTCTCTCTTTGGTCCAGAAACCCATGGACCCTGACTTCTTGGGTATCTCACTCTATCAGATACACCTCTGCTTTCCTATGGGACAGAATGTCACATGTCACTTTTCTGTGTCTTAACTGATGTAATGGATGGTGATGAACATTACATTCCATTAAGGAGGGAATAGATTCATTGTGGCAGAACTGTAGGAAACTACAAAAGTTCTCTGTCTGGCATCTCAACTACCTGTTCTCTGCATGTGAACGTGTCTGGGTTCAGAGAGAGGGATTGCCATCTTATTCCCTTAATCTCCCTCTCCTTTTGGTGGCTGGAGAGGGACATGAAATTTCCCTTTTTAGACCACCTGATGTGGGACTTGTAGAGGATTCCTGGAAGTGTCTGCTGCAGGGGACTCTGGTATCTCTCTAACTAACCTCTAAGGACCTCCTGGGCTGATAGAGAACAGCAAAAAAGTACCAACACCTTTAACTGTATCACTTCACTGTGATCTTAGCTTTTCCAGTACTTCCTTCTGCTCTCAAAACCCACATGGTCTCCTCTTTTATCCTACTTCTAGTCAAGGTCTGGTCCAAGTTTTGTTCCTACCCCAACATCTTCTCATCTGCTAATTATGTCGGTTTGCACCCAGACACACAATGCATCCAATGCTACTTGACTTGTTGCTTCACGTTTCCATTTCCTGTGAAGCTCATTGGTGGCTAATTGAAAGGTGATGAAAAGCAGAAACAAGATCAAGAATTCTGTACAATGAACACCATGTTCCAATTCTGTCTATTTAAAGGTTTTTGTTCAGTGTTTTAATGTTTGTTTTATCAATTAGACTCGAGCCACTATATTTGTGTATTCATTGAGCAAATATCTCAAATACCCATTATTAGTTAAGGTCATAGACTCTCCAAGATGCCAAAAGCAAATAACCTTTGTAGTGCCAAGGTTGAGAAATTCTGTGACTAGAATATGGCAATGAACCAAAGGGGAAACAGAAAATCTCCAACACAGAAACTGGTAACGCACTATCAGTCTGTATGACAGTGGGTGCTATTTAAAGAATAGGCTGTAAATGTAGAAACACAAGACAATACAGAAACAGGGAAAGGATGATATGGAAATGAGGCAATGATGGTTGTGTGAGATTTGGATATTTTGCTTTTCACATCTTTAACATGCCTAGATCAAAAATATAACAAATTTAACATTATAAATAAACCTCACAATATAAATGTTGGCATCAAAATAATACAGTCAATAGAGTCAAGTGGTAGAGGAGATTCAGGAGGTGAAAAAATATTATTGCTTCAGAAAATACAATAGTTAGTAGAGAAACATACAGGAATACAGGAGTAATAGTGTTATATAAAGTTACATCATAAAAGTGACTTATCTTTAATCTTTTCAAAAAATATGTGTGAGGGTTTTGCCAACATGATATGCATGCCTATTGCCTGCCAAGACCAGAAGAGAACACAGGAACTGTGTGAGCCACCATGTGGTGGTGGGAACAGAACACAGGAAGAGCAGTGTTCTTAACCACTGAGCCACCTGTCCAGCCCCCATACTGGCTCATCTTTATGGTACATAGCACAGGGTAAGCTTACTCACGATTTTTTCTCTCTCTCCTAGCTGACAGAAAGTAACAGAAGATGAGCAGGGTCTGGCTTTATTAACTGTTTTTATCACCACTTCCTAGCACTGTGCTTAATAAATAAAGCCAATCTTCATTATCTGTGAACTCTTAACAAATGCTCACTCACCCTACATGGATATAGGATAGGTTCCTTTAAGCCTCTGCTCTCGGCATTTTCATCAACCAATAAACACATGACTTTGTGATTATATGTTCTGCTTTTAGGGACATATAATTTATGTCACATTAAATCTTTATTAAAACATAGAACAGCCAAGGACACTCAGACATCAAGGAAATTCATCTGACTTGTGTTCTCTGCTAAGCCCATCACAGCCTTCTTTAGCTTAGACTGCGGTTCAACACTACACTTACAGAAATTATTGGGAGGGGGCACAAAAATTCAAGAGACATGGAATTAAACAGACCAGGAGAGGAGCACTTGTTAATATCATGGGTGGGACTGAAACAGGAAGACAGAAGTAGCCGTGTCCCATCCTGGATGCATGTACGTTGGAACACTTGTAGTTTCATTTACCTAAACACACATTCCCACGAATATCCATAAAAGAGCTATCGATATGAAGATTTCAAATAAATTTTATCCAAAACTAAATTCACACTTGACAAATCCACAAATGAGGATCCATCACTGAGCATACCTATAGAGTTGATCAATTGGTTGCCGTTGCCATACCATAATTACATAGGAATTATATAGAGCAAGGGATTTCTATGAAAAAAGCACATGAAGTTTAATACGCATATCCATACATACCTGTTCGAACTTTCTTCTTAGATAAGGGCAACTTAGGGAGCTTTGGAGGCAAGGGTCTTCGAAGAAGTAGGGGGTGCTGCAGTGTTTTTAATGAATGACAATCGCTCCTCTTCATGACTGCTGGTTAAGCGAGAACTGGCATTTCTGGGAATGAGTTGTTACTGAAAGGCAGTGTTTGTCACTTAGAAAATATCCGGACAGAAACCATCCTGTGCTGGCACTATACTGAGTTCAAGCAAGAAAAAGGGAGGAAGAAGGTAATCACTCAAAACTTGCTTTTTGAAGCACTGTTGGTTTTTAAAAAGTTACATATACTTTAATACAGGCTTAAACATGAGGTATAAGGGGGGGGGGTCAGGACATCCAGTGCTTTCTTTCTGTACTGGATGACTATGGTCTCATGCTAGGCAAGGCCTCTACCACTAAGCCCTGCTCTCAAACTTATTTAAAATCTCAGATTAATGAGCAGGAAGTTGGAGGATACACTTGTAAGCTCAACACTTGAAAGGCTAAGACAGAAGGAAGAGCCTGGGCTACATGGGGAGGCAGATTTCTTTTAAAAGTTTTGATTAATAATGTAGATAAAACATATACCATTATTAGTCAGGACCATGCTAACATTTCCCGTGTGAGTACAACATTCAATCGGTCACCACATTTTTCGGTCAGGAAATGGTGACTCCCTTTCCCAAATGTAGACGTGACATTTCATTCACTACCTCCCAAATATTAGCAGTATAGATTTAGAAGGAGTTTTAGTCAAAAGAATATGTAAAAGATCCTTCTATTGTAAAAAGCCTCCGATGTTCCACAATATCTAACCACTCACAGACTTTTCATGTATGACAATGACTTGTTTTAACTTTTAGCCGACATAATTTGCCCATAATTATACAACCCAAAAGTAAGGCTTTAATACAATGAAATGCTCCTTAAAGGCGTGGGGGGCAGTTTATACTGAAATAACGACACCAGATGCATCCCCCTCTCCCAAATGCGTCTTTGTTTGCAAGGCAACCTCAAAAAGTGCCTGGCACCAGCTGCCCCACAGCCCGCCTGGCAGGGGAACCTTGGAGTTGTGCAGAGGAGCGGTTTACCCGCGAAAAGTAACTGCAGGCCAGAGCTCGCTCCAGGTCTGTGGACTGGCAGCGCGCGCTAGCCGCAAGTTTCCTTAGCTAATTGTGAAGAGACCCCCCCCCCCACTTCCCCACCCGCCGCCTCCCCGAAAAGGCGGGCTCCTAAGCGACCCTGTCTCCAAGCAAACAAACACACCACCGTTCCTACATTCATCTCCTTTGCCCCGAGTTCTGGGTGCCAGTTACCGTCTAGCGAGTCTCCAGTTAGGTCTCCAGGTTTCAGCTGGATGCTGCGCCGTTAGCAGCATCCCAAGCGCTAGCACAGCCTGGTCCAAGGCGCATAGCTCTGCCACCAACCAGGAGCCAGCTCTAGGCGGGTGGGAAGCGCAGGCGCACGAGGCCTAGGCGCGCCAGGGGTGAGGGGCGGGGCCCAGGCGACCCCGCCCACAGACCCCGCCCACGGTGTCCACCCACTGACGCCGCAGGCCCAGGGCCAGTGCCCCCTATTTCTGCAGGATGACTGGAGGCTGAGGTGGTGGAGCTGGACGAGCGGTTCCACGTGCAAGCTGCTGTACGGAAGGCTGTGGTGACAATTGTAATTACTATTCTTACTCTTAAAAACAGTGGCCACTATTATTTACTTACTTTTCTCCATGACATGAAACGGGTGTCTGGAGTCTGGACCGGCATTTTCTAATAAAGCTGCACTTGTGGGCAACTGGCCACTATGGCTCATTTTGCAGTAAAGCCCTTATCTCCAAAGCGCTCATTCTGTTTCCTTCTTGTCTTTTGAGTGCAACCTGTTTCGTCTTTCTGGGTCTTTAAAGTTCCTGGAGGAAGTCTAACACTGTGTGGGAATGTTTTAAAGGATATCCAGGTCTCACTGTTACAGTGGTTGGCTGCGATTGCTGTCTCTGTCGTGATGACAGTGAGTCTGCATGGTCGGTGGTAGATGTAGGGTGTGTGTTTGCCTGTGTGTGCATGCTTCTCTGGAGATCTGAGAACGGAAACTGAGAGAAGAACCTGTTATAGAGATGGGGAAATCCAACTCCCTTATATGTTTCTCTTCTTAAGTAAGGGTGTGGGAATTTTAATAGCACTCTGGGAAATCAGAGACTTCCAGATTAGTTTACTAACCAACTCTTTCCCCTTTTCTCCTTAGGAGTGAGTGTATATTTTGAAACAATGGGAAAAATAATGATATAAAAATAATGATATAAAAAAGAGTCTGGATAATACTGTACACATTGTTGTCCCATGTTAGCATGTGGTTTTGTCATATAGGTTATTTGGTTCCAAATGAGGCACCCTCCCCAAACCATGGGTGTATTCCACTGTGTCGTGTACATTATGCATAGTTTGTAAACTTCAGAAATGTTTCTGTTCATAAGGATAAAGATGCGTGGGCCAATCTCTGAAGCCAGTTCTGTCTTCTTAAAAGCGAAGACCTGCTGGGATTCAGTTTCTATGACTGATGCTTTTAAAATGTATGTTTATTTTTGCATTTATGAAAAACCAAGGTAAGTGCATTTTGTTAATTAAAAAATGCTTTGTCATTCCTTGCAAGTTTCTTCTGGCAACTACCAGGCAGGAACCTAGGGCAGTTAAATATGTAACCTCTGCAATTGTAAATATATTATCTTTGCAACTATTACTATCACTTAGCTCCAACCTCTTAGGGAAATGAGATAGTAATAAAAGTTAAATCCCTGGTTTGATATGTCTTCTATGCTTATGTCAGCTATACTACCACAGCTTACATGTTTTCTGGTGGGAGGGGGGTGATAGATTTTTGAAAGCCCATATTTTATTCAGTTTGGATTACTTTAGCACTTCTTGTGTTTAATTTGTTATGTTTGAAAGTATAGCCACCTCATTCACTCACTTTAAAAAAATAGTACTGTTTTGTCTCTTGGAAATGAGGCTGCTCCCTCCTTGGGTCTAAGGCTCTACTTCACCTGATGTACAGTTCTGTTGGCTGGTTTGCTTGTCCCCTCAGCTTTGCCATTTGTCTGAACCTCTGCTTGTCAGAACAAACTGTAGTGATTTTGCTCTGTCAGTGGGTTGTGTAAAGGTGACTAAGTTCGTGGTGAGCACCAAGGTTATAGGCACTCTACATCATTTTTTTTAACGTTGCTAAAATGAGCTAAAAGTTTTGCACAGTAGGAGAGACTTGAGGACCCCATAAATAATGATATTGATTGTCCTAAGGTTAGAGCATGCTCAGAGAACCTCAGATTGGCCACTAGTGAAAGGATGCGCTGTCGGATAGTGTAATATGTGTTTTAGAGTTCTTCATTATTTTCCTTAGATCTGTCTTGATGGATTGATTGACTGATTGATTTTCCTTTCAAACAGGACAGACATTTGCTAAACAGTTTGGCTGCTATAGATCTCAGCTAACATTTTAGCAATAACTGGAGATACTTGTGTTCCTTTGCTTGGGTTAATTTTAAAGGTCCCTTTAGAGAAGGAATAGTTATTCTCGAGTGCATATTGAGTCTGCATTGAGTCCTAAGGGCACTGAAATGCTTTTTAAAAAAGAGATGTTTTTCTTGACCTGAGTTTACAACTGTTGGTGTTAGACGTTCATACTGAGAATGATTTTCGTTTCTGCCGGTCACCACTGTGTGGCTTTAAAGACATATGTTTATGACAAAGTCTTCATGCTCTACTGGCGAATGGGTTCATGTTTTCTCAGACGCAAATAAAACCTTGCGGGAGAAGCAGTTGTTGCCCTTACCGCTTGCCTCAGTTCAAAGACCAGAGCCTCACCTCTGCTTTGCATTCTGTGGGGCCAGTTGTTTCCTTTTCTGTCTCAAGATGGACGGGACTTCCTTTCCTTTGTTTGAGTTAGAGATCCTGGGATTCAAACCAAAGGAAAACACTGCCAACAAGGAAATGTCATGGGATCGACATTGTATAGTTAAGAAACAGTTCATGTGTATGAAAGAACAGTGCCTATCTGTCCTTGACATTGTGTTTATGAATTCAGCCATTTGTTCTGGAATGATCCACCAGACGCCCACTCTGCACAAGTCACCTTGCTACTCACTAATCCTTAATTAAATATTACTCTGAGACTTTACAATTTGAACGACATAAGTGAAATTTTAGATTATTCCCAAAGCTCTAC
This sequence comes from Phodopus roborovskii, assembly GCF_943737965.1. NCBI lineage: Eukaryota > Metazoa > Chordata > Mammalia > Rodentia > Cricetidae > Phodopus > Phodopus roborovskii. The sequence goes on along the minus strand of NW_026126511.1, from coordinate 39,082,868 downwards.
TTATCTGTAACTACTTGAACTTTTCTTTCTTTCTCTCTCTCTTCTCCAGATTGGTGCCATGTTGCTTGCATAGAGTAGTGTTACTTGTTCAGACTTTCCCAAATCCCAGGAAGAATTTGTGTTTCCTGGCTGCTGGTCATTTTTTGTTGTAGACTAACAAATAGTCTGCAACTACGTAATACCTGCAACTGTTTTTGCACCAGACAAAGTTCTTTCCTTTCTTTATGCTGACTGTGCTCACTGTCTGTCCTGCACGCTCTGGGCTATGGCTTGTCTTGGCCTTAAGTGTGAACCAGACTCGTTATTATTACATGGAAGGCCCTGCTCCACTGGTTTGCTGTTTTATCTTTCTCTGCATTACCTCCTGGTTGGAATTCTAGTGTGTATATCACAGCCAGTCAAAGGCAGTATAGCATAGGTCTGCTTGGTTGGGTTTGAATCCTCCTGTTGCCATTTGTTAGCTTGTTTTTCAGGCCCATTGTCCAGAGCCTGTCCTGCAGTTTCTTCATCTGCAAAACTGGGAGACGTTTGAGAAACATCTGTAATGTGCACGGGCTTCATTGCTTCCGCCCAGAAAGCACCTGTGTGTGGCATTGGGAAATGCTCTGTAATGACTCCATTATAGTGTCAATGGTAGCTCGCCCTCTTTGCTTCTCAACTCTATCATTCCATGTCATTTTCGCTGTCTGGACTGGGCATATGTTTTATTTGTAAGTGAATGAAGACTGCAGGCAGTACAAAGAGTGTGATAATGATGGAGGTGGGCAGAGGTCATGCGGACATCCAGGGCCATGTGGTATTTTGTGCTGAGGACCTTCGGGTCTTTTGCCTCAGCTGGACAACTGCAGCTGTAGCCTCTTTCTCATTACCATGAAGTTGACAGTGACATCACAGTTCTGCTGGATTACGACTACTCTAATGTACTCAGGTCAGAACATTTTTTCTATCACATTTGACAGTAATGAGTGTTCTAGACACTGCTTCTCCGCCTACCTCATGTGACAACCTTCCTTGCTGATACAAGAAGGCTCTTTCTTTTCCCTTGCCAAACATCTCAGGTGAGGTAATTCCTAGCAAAGGAAGAGACATGGTATCCAGGAGCCTGGAGAAAAGAGATGGGGTTTTTTTTTCTTCCCTCCCCTGCATGTCCAAGCAAAGCAGCTTCACCCCTCTGTGTTTAACACCCAGAGTAGACTCTACGGCTATAGAGGGTTGCTTACAACCCATCAAACTATGTTATCTGTGCCTTGAGACTTAGTCTGTGCCCCTAGTTTATACTGGAGTCATGGAAAACTTGCCTGGCCATTGCTGCAGGGCTACCTCCCTCTGGTACATTCCAGAACTCTACCCACACCATTGCTTTTCAGCTCATCCAGAATCAGATCCTAATAGAATAGCTGTGATACACTACTACTCTCCACAGGGGCAGAAACACAGATGGAATGTTCTTGTACTCAGCTCCAACTCCATACCTGGACTCGACACATCACAGAGATTAATTACATCCAGGGCATTTGTCTGGGGGGGGGGGTGAGTGGGAGCGTATCACTTTGCCCAGTTCTTACTGGAAAGAAGAAAGGCCTCTCCTCCACACTTGTTCCGTATGGGTGTTTCCAGTGCATGCTAATGAGGCATGTGATGTGTTCAGTGAAGACTAAAATTGTATAAAGAAGAAAAGTAGCAGTAGAAGGGGCATCGACGACCCTGGTGTTTGGGAAGGATCAAGTGCTGTCCTGGAGCCATGTAAAGGAGAACCAGGGGGTTAATATCCAGCTTAGCTCCGTAAGTACAAATTATTTAGTTAGGGACAGGAAGGACCGGTTTTGGTAGTCTTGTACCATGAGCTGTTGTGATCTTAAAGCCATTCCTAAGGACGGGGTTTGACCCAGGGTGCTTCTCAGAAAGGGTGTTTCCCTTATTTATATCTATTTCCACAGGGAAAGAGTTGTCCAGGAGAGGCGTCTTGGGTAATGCATAGAGACATTAGCCTGATGGGGCTTTGAAAGCCTCAAGAGCTTTCTGTGGCGGAGGCTGGGATTTGTAAAGGAGCTGTTGATAGGCTGTGGCTAAAGGAATAAGGAAACTTGAAAGGAAAGGGCTCCAGAGGAAATGGACTGGAGGCCCTGTCTCCTGTGTGAACGCCAGACTTCTCTTTCACCGTGGGAAGCAAATGCCCAGACATCGACAGACACTTTGATCCCAGGTATCTTGTTTATGTCTCTAACGTAGGAGGGACAGGATTTTGTAGAATTCAGGATGAAGCAAGGGAAATTGGTTCTCTCTGGGGAGGCCACATTGACCTGCCAGGTACAGGCTCAAGATCTTGCCCCGGGAATGGATTTGTGGTTTATTCCAAACAGAGCATGTGTTTCCCACATGTACACTCCTGAAATTTACATGAGAAATACTGGGGAGTCAGTGACAGCATAGTGTTCCCTTCTGCCTCTGTAGAAGGGTGTGGGGAGTAAGTGGAAACTGTTTGTTACCTGCATTGTCTAGAAAGCTCCAAGCAGCTGCTGTTGCTTAACCTCTGTGACCCTGTTTCCTTGCTTCTAAGAGATTTTCCCTGTTCGTGTTCCATGATTCGATCAGTGGTTTCTACCCAAATAATCCTCAACCAATTACTCACAGTGTAAATGAATAATGGTTGAATTTGTTGGAATTTTTCACATCTTCTGATGATGGAGTACAAATGTCTTTATTTCTACTTAAATTTCAAGGAATATACTGGGTGATTTTATGTATTGAATAGTATCTATTGAATTTTGGTGGATGATTGACATGATTTAGTGGCAAAGCCAGGTTTTTATTTTGTAGATGTTGATCACCTCTCCAACTTTCTTGATTTGTAATGGCTAATTGAATTTCCTTGTTGGGAAAAAAAAATATAATCTGAACACGAAGCCACAATGTTTGGCACAAAACACTCCAGGAGATACATAGGTATATGTAGGTATACATACATATATATATATATATATGTGTGTGTGTGTGTGTGTGTGTGTGTGTGTGTGTGTGTATACGTATCAAGTAAATGATGTGCTAAGATCATTGTCTTGTCAGTTCACAGTTTCCTCTTGACATTTTCTTGGGCATCATAAAGTACAAATCATCTTATGTTTTCAATACTGTGCTGATATATTGTTTATGATCTAATAAAGCTGGCTTGGAGCTCAGAATACAAAGCTAGTCATAGCCACAGAGGCTAGACAGTGGTGGCCATACCTTTAATCCCAGGACTCAGGAGACAAAGGCAGATGGATCTCTGTGAGTTCAAGGCCACCCTGGGCTACATGAGAGTGAATTAGTCAAAAACAGAAACAGAGCTCTCACCTTTAATCCCAGCACTAGGGAGGAGGAGACGGGAGTGATGTGGCTGGGCAGAGAGAGATGTTAGGCAGAAGGAGACAGGAACTCAGAGGGTTACAGCCTGAGGACCCATGGATCTCTTCTTTCAGCCTGAAGATTTTGTAGAAGTAAGGTCTCTCTAGTGGCTGGCTGCTTTGCTTCTCTGACCTTCAGGCAAGCTTTATTACATTGTAAACAATATATCACCACACAATTCCAGCTTTGATTTTATAGGCTTAGTGCCTTGATTAGTGGGTCTCAACCCATCAACAGGGGGTCTCATGTCAGGCATCCTACCTATCAATATTAACATTACAATCCATACTCGTAGAAAAATTCAGTTATTAAGTAGCCACGAAAATAATTTTAAGGTTGGGGGTTCCCCACAACATGAGAAACTATATTACAGGCCACAGTGTTAGGAAGGTTGAGAACTGTTGGTCTTGATCCTTATTCTGGCCAGGTATTATTAATGAAACACTGAACTAAGGATTATGAGATTTACACATGTTTATTGTGGAAAAAAAATATACTATGCAGACTCAAGCAAAATTTCATATAATCCTTTCATATGAAACAGCTGTTGATATTTTCAAGTAATATATATATATATATATACATGCACACAAACATATTTATAATAAAAGGCATTTACAAAAATCAAATGTAAAAAGGCACTTCATATTCAAGCATGTGCACATATCTACTTTCATTTTTAATGTAGTCATAATCCTATAACCTGTGATTCCTCTGAAAATATAGGATTTTTCCCAAGTGGCATAAATGTTTTAAAGCTTTTTAAATAAAATATTCCACATTTGTGGTTCCCTCCCCCTCAAATCTCAATTTAAGCTCCTATTAGCTGTGAGTAGGAGTGAGTGCTCATTTTCCTTTACTCCAACTGATGCTGGGAATTAACCAAAATTTTAATTCTCATTACTCTGATATGAGTAATAAAGAATATCAGGGGCTGGAGGGATAGTTCATCTGTTAGAGGCTAGGCTCACAGCCAAAAATAGAGAACGTCAGAGGCCCAAAAATGAACCTCCATCGTCACTCCAAGGGAGGACTTAGTGGGAAGCATCTCCACCCAACAACAATACATTCTGCTTTATGAGCACACGCCTCTAGTTGTTTTTGTTTTGCTTTTACTCTTTTGGGGGCCACCACCAGCTCTGAAATAAGTACAGAGAGGTTTATTCTTTCTTATGAATGCCCGGCCTTCACTTGGTTTATTTCTAGCCAGCTTTTCTTAAATTATCCCATCTACCTTTGCCCCTGGGCTTTCACCTTTCTCCATTCTATATATTTTCTTTCCTTCTCCTCCACTGCTGGTTGTGTGGCTGGGTGGTTGGCCCTGGCGTCGTCTTCTCCTCCTTCTCTCACTCCTCCCTTCTCTCTTCTTCTTCTATTCATCTGCCTGTCAGCCCTGCCAATCCCTCCCCTGCCTAGCTATTGGCTGTTTAGCTCTTTGTTAGACCAATCAGGTGTTTCAGACAGTCAAAATAACACCGTTTCACCGAGTTAAACACATGCAACATAAGAGAATGCAACACATCTTTGCATCATTAAACAAATATCCCACAGCATAAATGAACGTTAACACGTCTTAAAATAATATTTCACAGCATGCATCTGTTAGTGCTTCTCAGGGCTGACTTCACTTGTGACGGCATTTGAGAAACTAGGGTGTAATGGGACCAGAGGATGCGTTTTCTCCTTACACGTCATGAGAAAACTGGTGTGTGCTACACATCCACCCAGCACCGACACACTCTGCTTTGCAAGCACACATTCCTGAGAGCATAGGAACAGTATTCACTATTGATAGGAAGCTTAATGAAGCCTTGAATGGGGAGAATATGAGAAGTCTGAGGATGTGCTTTGTTCTTCAGCTCCAAGAGCCATCTTGGTGAGATACCCATCTTACACTCAGCATCAACACAATGTGTTTCATAAGCTCGTTTTCTTGGCGCCTATTAACACTGTGTTAACTGTGTGACAACATGCTTGTATGAGCCTTGGCTTGGGACAGACTGTCAGCATGTTAGTTAACATGGTACTTGATGGATAACTAGATAACGAACTTAAGCATCCTCTACTGTGCTCATTACTGAATGTTTTGTTGCAAATGGCTTATCTTGGTGCCTTGCCCATTGTTGTATGTATTATATTCCCTAGAGATTGTCAGAGATATTACACATTGTGGGTACCTAAAATGCTTAGTTTTGCTATGTAGCAAAATTCATGTGTGATTTAAGATGAACTTTGTGGGTGCTGTAGTTTGAATAGCTGACACCACTGTTTACTAATAGTATGACTTGAGTAGTTGACACCACTGTTTGCTAATCGTATGACTTGGTTTAACTTATTCAGCACGAAAAGCCTTGTCTTTCACATCTATAAAACTGTGACACCATGGAATTACTCTATATGAAGCTGGGAAAAGTAAATAGGATTTTATTAGAATGAATTGTTACAGTGCCTGGAGCATTGAAAATGCTCATTAGGGGCTGAAGAGATCGCTCAGGGCATAAAGTGCTAGCTGTGCCAGAAGGGAGGTGCACCCAGCTTGTGCAGGAGTTGGAGTGTGCATCTACTACTTCAGTGCTCAGAAGGTAGAGACAAACAGATCCTAAGGGCTTGCTGGCCCACTAACCTAGCTAAACCAGTAAGCTCCCAGTTCAATGAAACAGCCTGTCTCAAAAAACTAAGACCAAGATTGATAGGGGAAGACAGCAGAAGTCAACTCTGTATACTCATGTACGGGCAGCAGCATGTGCAACTGATCATGTATGCATAGCATACACACACACACACACACATACATACACACACACCACATGCAGGTGTGCATGCACACCAAAAAATTTTTAAAATTTTTTAAATTTTTTAAAATTCTAAAAAGAGAAAAAAGTGAAAATACCCAGTAAACTTCAGTTCTTTTTTTCTCAACAAGTCAAGAGGAAGGGCCACGCCCATCGTGGTTATTATTACATAGGGATGAACAGATGACCTTGTTGCTAAGTCACGTGAAAATGGCACACTAACTGGAGGGGAAGTCACATCAGTCCACAGGGTTGTCTAACTTGGATGTGGACTTCCAGGAGGTGGCACTAGAATTGTCCAACTTCCGTAGAAAGGAGAGGTGCGCTCCATGGTTGGCCACAGTCAAAGAATTGAAAAAGAAACACCTGCAGAATGCGTAGGGTCTCCAAACTGAAGCCCTTATTCCAAAACAGGGACAAGACAATGCTCAGCATTGATAAGACAGCGGCGAGGGAAGTTGCCCTCAAAGCTGACAAACAGCATAACACTAGACAAAGTAGACTCCCATGGGTGAGATGCCCATATGAGAACATCAGCAGTTAATGGCATGACTTCCAGATACAGGAAATATTGCTAAGTCCACCTCTAAAAGAGGACTTTTGTTATTGCTGCTGCTGCTGCTAAACATGTCTCAGAAAATAAAATATCAAAGGAACAGGGAATTAGTGGGCAACAGAATTTTTAATAACTCAGCTAATGGGATTTATTTAAGAGGCTTATGTTTATACTCATGTCCACTAAATAGGGATCACACATCTCTTCAATATGCATGAAATATTTACCAAGCTGGATAAGTCCTTGGCCATGGAGTTAATCTCTATGAATCCCAAAGAATACTCACCAAGTACCCAGATTTCCTGGGGAAGAAGCAGGGTGGAGGGAGCTGGAAGTGAAAATGTGGAAGGAACTTCAACATCCATGTACTGGCAAACAGGGGGGCTCTGTGATGTGTGTCGATGCAAAAAACACAGCTCTCACTTAAGAGGTATAAGAGAGCGTTGACTCTACAGCCAAAATGAGTGATCACAGCCCACCAGGAGCACGGATTTCAGTTTCCCCAAATTACATGTTCCAATGTGAAAACAATGTCGTGAAGTTTTATAGCAACAGAACAAAGAAAGCTACAAATCAAGAGACTTTTCATATACATTGGTGGAAGCATCAGAGGTTGGTTACAGCCAAGCAGAGAAATCTCAGCTCTGGGCCCCAGATGTTATCTGACAGTATTCTTTGCCCTTTGATGTTGGGAATCTACAGTTCAGTGAGTTAATTCATTCCAAATGGGTTTTTATCTGCTACCCACAGGATGTTAGGTACGATTTTATCTGTCAGTCTCAGGATGTTAGGTCCACCACAGAAGTGGGCAAGGAATGGCTACTTAGGGGGTCTGAAGACAGATAACCTGCGGTTAAGCTCTGGACCTATGACATGCCAACCTCTCCATGTCACCCAAGTCCTAATCATAGCCTTTGCAGCCACAGCAGCTTTCTTCCAGAATTTGCATTCATAGTTCCCCCTGTTAGACAAGTATCACATTTTGTGCATGGGGGCACAGGCACATGTATTTCCTGTTAAATATTGTAGTGTGTCTGACATAACTAGGAAGGCTCATCCCTAGGATCTGATGTAGATGAAGCTGAGTAGTAGGCAAGGCAGAAATCTTCAGGAGAGAGGAACAGCTGGTATGGCCATTAAGAAAGAAACTTCTAGATTGTATCAAAACTCTAAGCCACCATGATCCAGATCTGAGTTTTTTCTTTTCTTTTGTCATTCCATATCTGGCATAACTTTTACATGTGGCATATAGTGTGCTGGATAGTTTTATGTCAACTTGACATAAGCTAGAGTTATTTTGGAAGAAGGAACCTCATTTGAGAAAATGCTCCACCAGCATTGGCCTGTGGGCAAGTCTGTAGGACATTTTCCCCTCTTATTAAAAATAGACTCTTTTCTTATACAATGTGTCCCGATTACAGTTTCCCTTCCCTCTGCTCCTTCCATTTCCTCCCCACCTCCCTTCCCATCTGGATTCACTCCCTTTTTGTCTCTCATGAAAAAGAACAGGCTTCGAAGAGGAAAAAAATAACAAAGTCAACAAAAGAAAAAGAGGTCAAAAGAAGGCACTAGAATCAGAGACCAACTTGCTCACCCATTCAGGAGTCCCACAAAACACTAAACTGAAAGCTATGATATATACACAGAGGACCTGGTACAGGCACCCATGCTGGCCTTTGCTGCGTCAGTCTCTGTGAGTTCCTGATTTACAGGAACTTGTTCTCCTGGTGTCTTCCACTCCTACACTCTTTGCCTCCTCTTCCTTTGGTTTCCCAGAGATCTGGGAGGTGGGACTTGATGAAGACATTCCATTTAGAGCTATGTATTCCAAGATCTCTCTGCATAATGTCTGGCTGTGGATCTCTGTATTTGTTCCTATCTGCTGCACAGGAAGCTTCTCTAATGATGGCTGGACAAGGTGCTGGTCTGTCGGTACAGCAGAGTGTCATTAAGGGTCATTTTATTGTTTCTTCTGTTTTTAGACTAGTAGTATTTGTTTTACCCTAGGTCTCCGGGCTATCTAGTCTCTGGTTCTCGATCACCCAAGCAGGGTAGGGTATGGGTCCCATCTTGTGGAGTGGGCCTTATGTCAAATCAGACATTGATTCGTTACGCCCACAACATTGATGCCACCATTGCCCTAGCATACTTTTCAGGCAGCACAGATTGTAGATCTAAAGTTTTGTGGCTGAGTTAGTGTTTATGTTTCCTTTCTGGTAATCTGTAAAGTATCTTCCTGTATTGAAGACCCTAGAACTTAGGGTGAAGGTGGTATGTAGGCACACGCTCGACCTCTGTACATCCAATGACTTGTGTGGGTGCTGTCTCCAGCAATGGGGCCATGCTGTCAGTTTGTGGAGAGCAACCTGTTCTCTGGCAGCAGCCTGGATTGTTTGAGAATTTCCATGAGATTCCTTTGACCAACAACTCAATTGAATACAACCCAGCCCTGGTACTTAAAACTTTGTTTGGTGACAAGAGATGGCCAATTGGGGCTGCATCTCCTCCATTTCTTGGGGACCTCATTAAGATCGCCTTCATAGTTTAGGAAGTTTCCACGGCACCAGCTTTCCCTACCACCTCTCAAATGTCCCTCAGTTCTAGCTGTTTCTCCTTGTGTTCCCTCCTTCAACCCTCTCTCCCACCCTCTTCCCCGCCTGACCCTCCCATTTACTCACATCCTTCCACCCCCAGTCCACCAGCAAAATCTTGACTGACGATTGGTTGATGTGGGAGGGCCCAGATCACTGTGGGCAGTGCCACCCTGGACTAGTGGTCCTGGATGCCATAAGAAATCTGGTTGAGGAAGTCATGGGGAACAAGCCTCTGCATTAGTTCCTGCCTCCAAGTTACTGGCCTGAATGAGTTTCTGCCTTGACTTCTCTCAGTAATGGCATGTTATCTGAAAGCTGGGATAAACAAAACTCCTTCCTCCCCAAATTGATTTTGGGATTTGTGTTTTATCACAGCAATACAAATTCTAAGACACATACTATTAGCACTTCCTTTTTGTTTGCAAAATACAGCTATTATTTAATTAATTTTAAAGTCCTGCCTAACTGAACTGTATGACACCTTAAATATTAATCAAGAAAAATTAGCACTTAGGGTATAAACACCATGAATGTCACTTTATTGGAGACTGATGGCTTCGGTATAATTTAGGTAAGAAGATTTAACTTAAATTTTCTATTATGTCTAGCTAAAGCAAACAGAGTTAGAGATACTTTGTTAAGGATGGCCATGTTATAGAATGCTTGAAAGGGCTGAAGTTGCCAGGTAGTGGTACACCTTTAATCTCAGCATTTGGGAAGCAAAGGCAGGCAGATCTCTGTGAGTGCTAGGCCACCCTGGTCTACAAAGTGAGTCCCAGGACAGTCAGGGCTAAATAGAGAGACCTTGTCTCCAAAAACCAAACACACACACATACACACCCACACACAAAGCAAGAAAGGAGAAAGTACTGAAAGAACTGAAGTTGTTTTGTCTTAACATTTTTAACACTAATAAAAATATGTTTCCATACATATGTATATTTAGAAAAATTTATTCATTTCAGCTGTAAGAATTTGGATTTTAAAATGCAAATAACCCATAATAGAATTTCATTTGGAAGACTTAAAATGTAAATTTTATCAATTTAAAAGCTGGGTTTATTAATCAAAATTAAATAATAAGAAAAAAATATTTTTACTAAGACAGTGAAAATACTGGAATCTTTCAAACATGAAAACGAGTTTTGAGTAAATTGAGGGTTCTGGGCAGTAAACAATCATAATAACAAACATAATTAATGAGAGAAAAATAATATTCTTATTTATAACTTCACCAAAACCAAGATCATCATTATTTTATCATCTAGGGATGTACCAAGTAAAATATTAAATACAAGTGAATTTTAAGGTATCAAATTATAAAAGGATTTAAGAAACACAGAAAAAATGAGGAAAAGGCTTGGTTACTTGTGGCGCTCGCTTATCAGTGGAGTCACAGGTGAGTATCATCTGGCATTTCTGAAAACTCACCCGAGTATGCTCCAGATGAAGTGGATGTGTTTGATGTGAGGCTCATTGTCTGCGGCCGGGAGTGGGTTAGAAGGACCTAGATACATCTTTTTCCTCCAGTCAGCATGGAACCTTTGAAGTAACACGGTTTTTTTCTTCTACTTACATTTATATCCATGCACACGTACATTCAAAGCAATCTAAAAGCAGTGAATGTGTCATCGTTTTAATCCTTGAACTATAGAGTTTGGTGCTTCGGCAGTTATCCGATGGGGATAACTGCACCTGGCACTGGAGTAATTGTCTCTTAAAATTGATATATATCCTCCAGCAGTAGGGGATATGTTGTAGATCCAGAACTAAGATAAAGATCAAGGAGATAGCGTCTTGCCCAAAACTGAGTAATTATGCATAGCTTGATGTTTAAATGCAAGACTTAAAAAGATTAAATTCATGTAAACTGTTTTAAAGAAAGAAAAGATCTAAGACCATTACTCATCTCTCTTTGTTTCATTTAAGTGGTTGTGTTGATTGAATATACTCTCTTTGACTTTTGCTAATATTGTCCCTTTAATTTGTAAATTGGAAATATGGTCAATGCTAGCTTGTTGGGATGGTTTCCTTTAAAATCTTAGTTTTACTGTGAGCCAAAAGGAAACTGAGCTAGGTTAACAATTTTAGTTTACATGAACACTAATGAACCAATTTGGTAAGGAGTGAATGATTAAAAAAAAAAAAAAACTAAGCACATGTAGAACATGCATATATATATATATATACACACACACACACACACACACACACACACACACACAGAAGGAAGATTTTTTAAAAACCAAGATTTTTGGCTATTATTGTTTATTTGTATTATATCTCCTGTGATCCTTACTGTAAAAAGAAAACTTGACACAAAGATCTTTAGTAAACATATGTATCCATTATTTCACATGTAATCCAGCTTTAAATAAAAACATTTACCAGTTTTTTTTTTATATTGAAGTTTTGAAAAAGTAGTTACTGAATGTTTGTTCCTCATGACCTTTATATAAATGAAATAAATTTGTAATTAATTTATGTTTATTAGGAACATTTTCGGAAGGAAATTCTTATCAAAATCTATTATATAACATTAAATTTTATAGCTTAATGAAGTCTTTCTGATCTTATGAATGTTTTAATATAAATGAAGTGTTTTAAGATTTTATGAAATAGACCCAAAGATATCATTTTAATCAGATGTTCAGAGTACCCAGGTTTGTGACACAGTCTGTATTTATCAGGTCTTTGTGGGGTTTTTGTTTTTTGTTTTTTCATTTTTTTCAAGACACCATTTCTCTGTGTAGCCCTGGCTGTCATGGAAATCACTCTGTAGACCAGGCTGACCTCGAGCTCACAGAGATCCACCTACCTCTGCCTCCCAAGTGCGGGAATTAAAGGCGAGTACACCATTACCACCTGGCTTCATCAGGCCTTTTAGTAAATCATCAAAATATTCACATTTGTAAATCTGAATGTGTATATTATAATGGGGCATTTCAAAAAATTTTAAATAACTCTAGCACACAGTAAAAAAATGAATAAAAATAACTGACATGGTTACAAGTTGTTAGCTTTTTGACACAAACAACATATGAAAACATTGTGGTTTTTGTTTGTTTTGTTTTTGTTTGTTTGTTTTAAGTAGTAAGTTTGTATCCCTGTCTCTTTAAGATGTGAGAAAGCCTTAGTAGCACAAAAGATAAAAAGGTTAAGTTTGTCATGTGGGCTTAAGGTAATGTTTTCCCCTCTTTATAAGAGCTAAATACCTAAAGGGGAGATGCTGTTACTGACGAAAATGCTTTTCTCAACATTGTTTTAGGCCAAAGGTTTTCTTTCTTTTTTTCTTCACTCTTTTGAATTATAGTGAAGCTACATCATATTTTCCATGCTTATGCTTGTATGCATAAAGAGATAAAAGAAGTGTACTTTGCTTTGTTTTGTTATTGCTTTTGTTGTTGTGTTGTGTTTTGGCCAGGCATTACCTTCTATCCCACTATAGGTCGGAGTATAGTTCCCTTCCTAGACCTCTTGGATTGGGCAGCCCAGGCCTGCTCCATACAGCCATTCCTCCAACATTTGGTCATGACAGATGCTTAGGTGGCCACCTTTTGTAACCCTCTCATCAAATGAGAACATATAGAGCTAAACTGATTTATTTTAGTCTTAAAAGTGTTAGCAGTCAGCCCAATCTCCAGCATATCATAGGGAAAAGAAGTAAGGAAAATGATTTTGTGGTTGGGGTCACCACAACATGAGGGACTGTATTAAAGGGTCACAGCACTGAGTTGGTTGAGAACCATTGGCTTATGGGAAGGAGAAATAGCTCCCCACAATCCTTAGCAGCCTGAGGAATTCTTTAAAGCTTCAAGGACCTCAAGTCAGGTCAAACTGATTTGGGGTTTCAATGTCGAAAGGAATTTTAGAACAATATAATAAAGATAACGTAATGTAAAAGAATAGAGGCACTTTAGGGAAAAATACGACAGCTCCAAGTATGAGTGCAGCTCCTCAAGGGAATTTTCAAGGGGGGCCTTTTTTAATGTATCATGGAATTTCTCTCTCTCTCTTTCTCTCTCCTTCTCTCCCTCCCTCCCTCCCCCAACCCCATTTTTATCTTAAAACAGGCCATAATCTTCCTTTGACATAGAGTTTTGTCCTGCTAGGAGATAGAGAATTAAGAGTCAAGGTCAGAGAGTTTCTCCATTAGGGGTTTATTCTCAGAATTTATCTCTAGTTCTGATACAATCTCTAAATTTTTTAAAACTGTATTCATTTTCAGTATTTCATTTTAACTCACACACAGTTTGTAGAGCTCTTATTAACTTTTATAAATTATCAACTTTATAATCTACCCCACCTTTAATATCCTTTCCTTGTCTATTGTTTTATTGCCTAAGACTTTTTTTTTTTTTTTAAAGCACAAAATACCAGTCTTGGAAGATCAGATGTTCCCCGTTGAGGGAAAGATAAAGCAATGATAGGCTTTGGTTTGATTTCCCCATTTTTCCAATACTTGCAAGTTGGAAATCTATAATTATCACAAAGCCATCTGGAGCCCTGGATGAGGGTTTATCTCCAAAAGCTTCCTACTTTTTTTTTTTTTTTCCTGAAAGATTCTAAGCCTCTATATGGCTGCTGGGTATGTAGGTTTGGATCAGGTTTTTGTGCTGCTCTGACATGGGTTTTCTCAGCAGTCACTCAGATCCTGGCTTCTCCCAGAGTCCCCCGTGTGAGCCTCCATGTTTACAGAAGTTCCAGGATGCTCAAGACACTGGGGGAATCACACCCCTGTCTTCCCAGATGACCAAACCAAGTCATTCCTGGCTCAGGAATGGAGTATGTCTGTTGGGTGGCTGCAAACTATGGGGAGTTTCTCCTGGCAACTCCACAGTGTTGGGGTGTAGGGAACAAGTGCCACTTAGCAAAATGTTTCGAGCAAGAGCAGCCATAGAAAAATGGAGAATTTGACATCTGAAGAGTGTCAGGAGACAGCCAAATGATAGTATGTCAAAATGTTGCAAAAGCAGAGAAAACGAAGACAAGGGAAAGCATTGACCAGAATGCCTTCAAAGGTAAGCAGCAGCTGAAAACAAGCTCAGCAGTCAGAATCCGGAATGCCTCTGGAGATCTGAAAGCAAACAGACAAAAAGCCAGAACAAATTTCTAGGCCAAAATGCTTCCGAAGCAAACAAACCAAGTAGATACCTTAAACCAAATATTGGGGGTGGGGGGAAGCAAAAACAAAAACAAAGCAAAACAGAGAAGTGTCAACCAAACAGAACCCTTAAATAATTAGCTCAGAAGAAACAAAGGTCCATTGACCAAAGCAAAGGTGAGCTGATAGAGCCCTGAAAGAAGTCATCACAGTATACCTGTGGACATAACGCTGGACAGCTTGGGCTCAGTGGGCCTATCACATTACCTCGCTCCCATCCAGGTTTCCCCTCCTGTGGAAAATGGATTATTCTTGGAGCCCCACATTGGATGCTATAACTGTTGATGAGAAAACACAACTCACTTCAAATGGCATAGGGATAAATTTATACTGGAGCCAAATATGAAAAAGCCTGACCCAGGAACACAGTTCTTCCAGTGTAGAAGTCGGTTCGTGAAGTTTTTATAGTAACAGAACAAAGTTATAAATCAAGACGATTTGCAAATACAGCGGTGAAAACATCAGATGTGTGTTCTAGCCAACTAGAGAAACTGCATCTATCCATCTCAGAGGCTATCTTAAACCATTCTTAGCCCTTTGGCAAAATAATAATGATAAAGATAATGATAATGATAATAATAGGGCTTTGTTAATGCATCACAAAGGTTTTTATCTGTTAGTCATAGGAGAGAAAGTCTGGTTTATAGATGAACAGGAAATGGCTATTTAAGTGGCTAAAGCTAGCCTGAGATGACGTCTAAGTAGGTTCTGGACCTGTGACATTCCAACCCCTCCACATCACTGAAGTTATAATCAGTCAGGCAGGCAAAGTCTTTTCAGGGTTCCTGCCCACACAGATACTCCAGCCTTCCTGGAGAGTGGACCTGAGATGTAAGTGCAGAAGGAGAGCCAGGGCACGAGCAGTCAGGGTGTGGCCCTGGGGAGTATTCAGAACCGAGGCAGCCATCTGGTTGTCATACTTTTTAAGGGCTAATGAGAAAAGCGCAGGCTCTAAGGAAATGACGACTTAATGCCAAGTGAAGGCACAGTGACATCACTGAAATTCTCAGTTCAGAGACAGCAGGGGAAGGGCTGGCCTGGCACAGAGGAACAGATAGCTTAGGCGACTGTTCAGACCCCTGGGCCTCAGACCGGCATCAGGGCATGTCAGCGTTTATGTCTGCTTCTGCAGCAGAAATTGGTGATGGCTCCAGATATCTGAGACGCCCCCATGTGTTTACTCATTGGAGAAACTCGAGTGTAGTTGATTCTCCCAGCCTGAGGCTTGCGGAGGATAAAACACAGAACTGTAAGAACACCGTGTGAGAATCCAGCTGTTCAGGCCACAGTACCTGCTGTAACACTGTGACTCTCTGGCTAAGGGACTTCCAGGTGTCAAGGGTTTTCACCCAAGGAAGTGAGCTTATATCCTGCTCCCTACTTCCTGCCTCTTGACCAGGAATCAGAGTCAGGACGCAGACTCTGCTGTGAAACCACACCGTGCTCAGAAAGGTATGAGGGGAGACCCTCTTCTGTCACATGGGTCCTGCCCTCCTCCCTTCAGAGCCCCCACCAGGCTGTCTATGATGTTAGTAACTCTTCTATTAAACTCTTGAACCTTATGGTCCATCTCAGTGTCCAAGATCTTTCGAGAACAACACTGGATAAGCTGTTATAATAAAAGTAGTGCTGTAGCTAAGTCACCGCATTGAGGACTCTCCTCCAGTTCCGCCTTTACCTCTTGCAGCTGCGCTATGACGTAAGCACTGCTCGTATTTCCTCTTTTGCTGATAAGGAAGCTGGACGTAAGAAGCCTCAAGAAGCCCATCCAGCTGCATGGTGGATGATGCCTAGAATCCCAGCACTCTGGAAACCCAAGCAGTAGGGTTACCAAATTGAGAGCAGCCTCAAAAAAGCACGGAAAACAAAGGGAGTTGGGGAGAGCTTTCCCTAAGTCACTAGAACCATAAATAAACTCAGGGATGGGGTTGGGCCACAAGTCATTGTCACTCCAGAGCATCAGTTTCCTAGACCAGCCTGCCTTGGCTGAACGGATCGTAATTTACCAATTTAGTTTGAGGCTGTCTTGATTTGTCACGCCCACGCCTTCCTTCTCCTTCATTTCCTTGGAAGTACGTGACTGAAGGACCTGTTAAAATCCAGTTGGAAAAAGTTAATTAGGCACATCTTACACAAGAAAGCTCGTCTCTACTTTCACGTGTGAAGCCTGAACTTTTCGTAGGCTCCCTGGGATGTCTTCATTAGATATTTGGTGCCCTTCTGTGCTCTGTGTCACTTGTCCCACATCAGGTACTCGGGTTTGGGACCAGAGAGTGGTCCAATAAGTACTTGTTGGGTGAATGCAAGTCTGTTTCGCTTATGAGTAGGTCTGACTCGGGAAGTCTGTTTTCTAGGCCGTCTGTCCACTGAGCTTCAGTGACTAAAGTGGGCTCTCAGAAGTATGTCCATTAGAGAGAGGTATGAGTCAGTCCTGTGAAACTTCAAAATGTCTGCTTTTCCCCTTTGAAGTCTGTCTAAGAGATTAATGTTTGGTGAAGCCAAGTGAATAGCAATTCTTTTTTTTTTTTTTTTTTTGGTTTTTGAGAAAGGGTTTCTCTGTGGCTTTGGAGGCTGTCCTGGAACTAGTCCTGTAGACCTGGTGGACTCTAATTCAAAGAGATCAGCCTGCCTCTGCCTCCCAAGTGCTGAGATTAAAAGGCATGTACCACCATTGTCCAGATATTCTTTTAAGTACCTTTACACCCTTTTGAAATGATTTCAAAATTAAAATTTAAAGAGGAGAACATGGACCTGTAATAGCTAGCCTCAGATACTCTACAGCCAGTGGCTAGTCAGGTCTGTGCTTTCTTTGCTTCACCAGTCAGCAGCTCGGTGGAGGCTGATTCCTTCTCCTCTGTGAGATCTGTGTGGAGTAGACCAACCAGCACCAGTGACTGGCTTTTCCTGACCCCATTCTCTTCAACTCCATCCTTCACTGCCACCATCATCAGCCTTGACAGTGAACAGCACACTCCCTTTGGGGGCCATTTTACACACACACACACACACACACACACAGAGAGAGAGAGAGAGAGAGAGAGAGAGAGAGAGAGAGAGAGGCAGAGTAGATCTGTTTGGTCCATAAGGCTGGATGTCTCAGCTGATCTGCAAGATACATTAGAATTCCGAAGAAGTAGGTTCCAATGCCAGTGAAGAGATGGACTTGCTAGGGAGGAGAGAACAAACAGACAAAGGGCAAAAGCTTCCCTCTTCTATATTCTTGTATATATAGGCTTCCAGTAGAAGGTGCAGCCCAGAATATATCTGGATTAAAGATCTGAATTAAATAAAGGCATGTTTTCCTACCTCAAAGAAACATGTTTGTTTGAATGTGTGTTATATATATGTGTGTGTGTCATATATAATATTTATTTATATATGCATATATGTATATATGTGTGTGTTTATTCCACATAGAGAAAGCATGTGTTATTTGTCTTTTTAATATAGCTTATTTTATACTGAATACGCAATTATCCATTTCCGAAAATGGTGCCATTTACAGTTAAATCAATTCTATTACATACGTATTTCTTTACCTGGTCATCTATTGATGGACCTCTAAGCTGGTTTATATGTTGGCCACTGTGAATAATGCTGTACTTAGCACGGGTAATGTGCATTCCTCAGAGTGTATACACAGGAATGCTTAGCTCAGTCATGCTTTAGGGCTATGATTGGTTGTTTTTGAGTATCTTCCATGCTTATTCCTATATCGGTAGCATTGTTCACATTTGTAGCAATAGTGAATATGAACTTCTGTTTTCTTATATCTTATATATTGTGGCAATCTGTTTTCTTGATGGTAGCCATTCTACCTGTTTTTTGGGGGAGGAGATGAAAACTCAATGTAGCTTTCATTTGCATTCCTGTCATGGCTGAGGAAGCTGAAGCTGTTTTCATTTCTTTATTGCCCATTTGTTTGTTTGTTTGGTTGGTTGGGTTTTTCAAGACAGGATTTCTCTGTGTAGTCATGGCTATTCTAGAACTAGCTCTGTAGATCTGTAGACCAGGCTGGTCTTGAACTCACGGAATTCTGCCTGCCTCTGTTTCCAGAGTGCTGGGATTAAAGGTGTGCGCCACCACTGCCCAGCCTCCGTTCGTGCTTCTTTTTGAGAATCATCTATTCGGTTCATTTGCCCATTTATTGGCTGGATGCTTTTTGGGGATTTGTTTCTCTGGGTTTTAGTTCTTTGAGTTCTTTATGGCTGTTAATCCCCTGTCAAATGTACAATTGGCTGAAGTTTTCCTTCTGTTCTGTATGCTGTCTGTTCACTTTGCTGGCATTGTCTTTGCTCTGAAGAAAGTTATTTATTTTTCACATGCAATCTCATTTGCCAGCTGTCTCGATCTGTCTCAATTACCTATGCTCATATCTTAAAATGCTTTCCTTTAGATGTTTGGAGTTTCAGTCTTCCACTACAGTCTCCGGTCCTTTCAAACTGACTTTTTTCCCCCCAATGTTTCATTCTTTTAAATATGGATACCCAGTTTTCCCAGTGCCATTTATTAAAGAGACTGCCTGCTCTCCAGTGTGCGTTTGTGACAGCTTTGTCGACAATTAGATGGCTGTAGCTGTGTGCGTTTATTTCTGGCTCCTCTTCTATTCTATGTGTGGGTTTCTGCCATTACCTTGTTGTTTTTGTTACTATGCCCTATGGTATGATTTGAAATCAAGTATTGTGACAGCTCCCATATTGTTCTTCTTGATTAGAGTTGATTTGGCTATTGGGGTCTTTTGTGCTTCTGTGTGAGTTTTGGTACTATTCTTCTGGCTCTGTAAAGAGTACCTTTGGGGGTTTGATGGGATTGCATTCAGTCTGTAGATTGCCTTTAATAACTGTATTAGTTACTCTCTAGAGTAACAGAACTGATATATGTATATGGAGTCTCTCTCTTTCTCTCCGTGTGTGTGTGTGTGTGTGTGTGTGTGATTTATTAGAATGGTTTATAGCTAAATCTTTTTCTGAGGATCTCACGAATGGACTTTTTCTTGATTTCTTTTTGGGAAGGCTTATTAATGGTATATAGAAAAGCTAGTTATATTTGGTAGGAGTGGTTTTATTCAACCCTGTTACTCTTCTGAAAGTGTTCATCAGATTTAACAGTTTCCTGGTGACATTAATGGGATCTTTTAAACATGGAATCACATCGTTTCAAACACAGATATTTTGACTTCTTTCCTATTTCTCTTATTTGAGAGGTATGAGAACGTGGGGGTTGGGTTTACACATGCACATTGGGCACATTCGAAGGCAGAAGACAACCTCGGGTGTTGGTCCTAACTTTCCACCTTGCTTAAGACAGGACCTCGGTTGTTTGCCTCTGCACATGCCAGGCTAGCTGGCCCCAGGCTTCCAGCAGTTTCCTGTGTCACCTTAAGTCCTCCCAGCAGAGCTCAGTGTAGACGCAGACAATGGTGTTGCTACATCAGCGTCACATGGGTTCTGAAGATCCAAACTCAGGCCACCAGGCTTGCACAGCAAATGATTTACCATGGGATCTTCTCCCTAATGCCTTCCTTTCCCATTTGTATCATTTCATTTCTTTCTCTTGTCTCATTGATCTAGCTGGGACTTCAAGTGCTATGTTTAATGAGGTCTAGAGGGTAGATGGTCTCATATTTTTCTTGATTTTAAGAGAAATTCTTTTGCCTTTTCCCCACTTAGTAAAATGTTAGCTATAGATTTGTTTTATATATATAGTCTTTATTATGCTGACATATGTTTTATTCCTAGTTTCTTCAGGATTTTTATTATGAAAGAACATTTAATTAGTAAAATGCCTTTTCTGGGTCTAATGAGGTTAATAGTGTGGTTTCTGTCCTACCTTCCTTGAATATCTGAAATGAAACAAATTTGGTCATGGTGAATGAATGCCCTTTGTAACATATTGTTGGAATATATATATATGAATTCTTGTGTCCAAATTCCCCAGCAAAATTAGGCTATGGTATTCTTTTTGTTGTTGTGCTTGGATCTGGCTTTTGTTTCACAGACTTACATTTGGTAATCTCCCTCCCCTTTCTGTTTTATAAGACAGTTTAAGGCACACTGGTGAAAGCTCTTCTTTGAGTGTCTGGAAGAGTTTGACAGTGAGTCTGCATGACGTTCCTGGCCTTTTCTTGGACTCCTTACTACTCTTTCAACCTTAGTGTTCATTATAGACCTGTATAAGTTATTCCCATTCTCTGGGCTTAATTTTTGTAGGACATACACATGTATGTAGGAATTCAACCATTTTGTTTAGGTCTTCCAGCATTTAAAGAATATGTTTTCAGTCTTCCATAACGATCTTTGGAAACCTGTTGGTATCTATGAGATGCCCTTTGTTCATCTTTTAATTTCGAAACTTCTCTCTGCTTCTTTTCGTTGGTTTGCCTAAGAATTTGTAGAGTCTGCTTATTCTCATCAAAAGCAAGCTCATTGTTTTATTGACCCCTTTCAGTCTCCATTTAATTAACTTCTGCCCAAATCTTTATTGTCTCTTTCTGGCTTTGCATTTGTCTGTTCTTGTTTTTCTAAGGCCTTGAGGTACATCACTGAGTTACTTATCTGAGAGCACTGACTTTTAAGGTAAGTGCTCATGGCTATAAACCCCTTTTAGAACTGCCTTTGCTTGAAACAATTGTAATTCCCTTCAGAGCCGAAGAGATTGCTCCGTGGTTAGGGACAGGTACTGCTCTTTCAGAGGAGCTGAGTTCAATTCCCAACACTTATGTTGAGCAACTCACCACCACCTTTAATTTGAGCTCCAGGGAGACCCTGTGTCTTTGGCCTCTCTAGGTGCTGCACCCATGTACACAGATGTGCATGGGTGTGTATAATTAAAAATAAAATAAGTCTGTTTATTAAAGTGTGTTGTTCAGTCTCTAGGTATTTGAATACCTTATTTGGTTTTTCTTTCTCTTGCCTTCTAGTTTCATTTCTGTCTGATATGGTAAGATACGGTAAAATATTTTGATTTTTCTGTATTTGTTAAAGTTTGCTTTCTGGCCTAAAATATGATTCATCACAAAGAAAAGTTTCTTCAACTTCTGAGAAGCGTGTGGTTTTTTGCATCTTTTTGTTAGAATGTTCTGCAGATGCCCATTAAGACCATTTAGTCTGTTGTAGTTGAACTCTGAAGCAGCTTTGTTGGCTTTTAGTCTGGAAGTTCTATATGCTGATGGGGACTGAGGTCATCCATCTTTCATTAGGAGCTATCTATCCTCTAATTGATAATTGGTATTTGTTTTGTGACATTGGAAGACCCAGAGACAGATATTGGAATTCCAGCTGAAGATCGTATGAGCAAAGCAGCCAGCCACTAGCTCTTACTGCTACCCCAGACTGAAAACTACTTGCTTACTGAATATGCAGGAGACTGACAGAAATAAGGAAACCATGTCATATGAACCAGCTTGAAGCTGCACTGATATCTTTGACCTAATACGTGGAGGGATCGCTGATTCATATCTCTATTTAAAGAATGGAGAACATGACCAGAGATGTCCCTAAAGTCCAGCTGCAGGGAACCAGAGAAGACAAAGATTTAATACAATGGTATCTGTTAAGACATCTGTTGTGGGGATCTAATAGACGTAAAGTAAATCCTACTTGAGATTCAAGAGTGTGATGCATATATGCCTGTGGAGGCCGGAGGACAACCTCAGATGTCTTTCTCAGGTTACCATCTGCAGCTTTGTTGTTTTGTTTTGTTTTGAGATATGTTCTCTTACCTGCAGGAAGCTCTCTAAGTAGTCTGGCTGGCCGGCCAGCAAGCTCATCCACCTGCCTCCCTGCCCCAGTGCTTGGATTGCAAGCACATACCACTGGGCCTTTTATCTTTATGGGGTCCTGGGGATTGAACTCAGGTCGATCCTTGTGTTTGCAAGGGGAGAGCGCTTGACCGACTCAGCTACCTCCCAGCTCCCTCCTATGTCATAAGAAGAAGAGACTGCATGAACTTAATGACAGCGTGAAACCCTGAAGGTTTAATGTAAATCATTCTACAAAATCCACATGTAGCTAAAACTGAGCAGAAAGAAGGACTGCGTGTAAAACATGTTACTGGTTTTTATTTTAACAGGGGTAGCCCTGTAACAGAGGTGGGGTTTTATTTTCCTCTTCCAAATACATGCAAATTTAATTACAGAAGGGCACTGCCTTGCCCAGATCTAGTGCCCTCTAGAGTCAGTGTTGGTGCCCAAAAAAAAAAAAAAAAAAAAAAAAAAAAATCTTCTAATTCCAGATCTTTGCCTATGTTTCCAAATATTTTCATCAGTTTATTTAATTTCTTACTTTTTAAGTTTGCTAAAAGGAGTACGACTTTACGTGTTTACTCTTCCACTAAAATATCTGAGTCACACTTTGATTTTCAGTCGGTTTATCTTCAAACCTTTAAATGCTTGGTTGGTGACTGGGAGAGTCACAAATACCCCAGCAGTATCAGATCTGCTTACAAAGGAGGAGGAGGTCTAGCATTCCCAGGGTGGGACCTGCAGGAGGGTAGAGGTCTAGCATTCCCAGGGTGGGACCTGCAGGAGGGTAGCATGCATTCCTTCCAGCTGCATCTGTTCCCATGCCTGTCAGGGACAATGGGTCCGAAAATGTCAGTGAGTGTCTCGGGACTTGTCATAAGTCACAGGTATGTGCACTACTGGCTTTTGAAATAGTGGCAACCTGCATCATATGCTGGGTTTCACTTCTGAATACTTAGGAATACTGTTGCAATAACACTTTTATGGGCTTGACATTTTATAGAAAAATCCAATCCACAGCTGCGAATAGCCCTTTTCCTTCCATGATCTACTTGACAATAACAACTATAATTAGCTATTATTGCCATCCCTTATCAGTTAAAGATGGTAAAATTAGCATTTCAGGGATGTAAAGTTAACCTTTATGTGGTAACTGCCTATATAAATTCTGTGAAAGGCCTATCACACTCCAAGAAGGAAGTTTAGCTTGATATTTAAAACATCTAATTACATTAGCTCTTTGGTTTAGCTTGTGAATGTCATGTTGTATAGAGAACTAATTTACCTTCTCATCTAATCAAAATAGGGATTGAATTTGTCTGTATGAAAAGCACATTAGGTGCTGTGTGAGGATGCAGTTCCTGGGCTGCAGAATCCAAGTTTCCGCTGGGAGATGATGGCAGTAGTGTTTGTATCTGCTGGCCTTCTTCTGAAATGTCCACTCCGTCCTCTCGTTTTCTGGTCAGTATCTAAACACGCCTCAAGCACAGCCACACACCATCCTACTCACCTGTTCTCTATTTATTTATTTAGACAGAGTCTCTCAATATGTACCTCTGGCTGTCCTGGAACCTGATTCCATAGACCAAGCTGCCCTTGAACTCACAGAGGTCCACCTGCCTCTGCCTCCCAAATGCTGGGATTAAAGGTGTGAGGTTCTAGGCAGTCTGCAGCGTTCACCTGGCATGCGTGTGAATGCTAGGGGATTTGAACTCCTGCTCTTGCGTGTTCACAAGTGCTTTACCCACTGAGTCGGTCCTCTTTTGTTCCTTACCTGACAAAATGTTGGTCTGGGGAGGTGGCTTAGTGGGTAAAGTACTTACTGTACAGTCATGAAGACCCAAGTTCACCCTCCTCCCAGTACTCATGAAAAAGCCAGGTGTGATGGTATGTATGCACCTGTAATCCCAAAGCTGGGTAGATGGAGGTAGGATTCTACAGGTTTGACCACTCTGGCCTACTGGACAAGGACAAGTTCTATGCTCAGTGACCTGCCTTGTTCCCCACAAATACGTTGCAAACTAAAGGAAGACACTAAATTTAACCTCTAATCTCTAAACACTCACTCACTCACACACTCACACACACACACACACACACACACACACACACACACACACACACACAAACCCATGACATATGGTGTATATATCTCATCTCACAGACTTACTGTTTTTTATAATGCAATATTGAAATGCAGTTTTCAAGTATATGAAACATTAAGTATAGTCACCATGATGTACAACAGACCTCTAGAATTTATTCCTCCATCTAAATTTTATATCATTTGACTAGCATCTCCCCTATTGTTCTTAATGGCTCTTTGCTTCTGTAAGTTCAACTTTTTAAGATTCTATATATGAATGACAGGCACCGTGAAGTATGTGCCTTTCCATGCATGTCTGGCTTATTTCATTTAACTTAATATCGCCCATATCGATCCAAGTTGTTTCAAGTGACAAATTTCCATTCTTTTGAAGGATGTGTAGCATTCTGCTGTATGTATATGCCCACAACTTCTTAATTTGTCACTAAGGTTGAGAACACAACCTGGTTCCTGTCAGTAGCGTTTCAATGTGCATGGATGTGTAGATCTCACTCCCAAACTCTGGTTTTCATTCCTTTGGCCATCTACCCAGAACAATGATTGTGGGTCATATGGTAGATCTGTTTTTAACTTTTTAAAGGAACTTCCATACAGTTTCCCATAATTGCCCAACTAATTTACATTCCTACCAAGAGTATGCAAGTGTTCCCCTTTCTCCACATCCTCCCCAGCCCTCACCCTCTTCTGATACTTTTACAGTAGTCATGGTAACAGACATGTGATGACCTATTAGTGTGGCTTCAGTTGCATGTCTTCTACTATGCAATACTGCTTGGCCCCCTGCCACTCACGTCTTTTTAGTGCTCTGCATATATCTCTACCATAGTGTTTAACATGAGGTATTAGAACTTTAGTTAGTGTGTGTGGTAACCTTCAATTTACCTTTGAATTCATGAATCAGTCTTTTAGTCCTGTTTTTGGAGTCCCTGGAACACAGTATGTTTGAAGTAAAAGCTCAATTACTACATAAATGCCACAACCTTAATAGTTTTAGATTTGACCTGAGTGGGGTAAAGGGGAAAAAGAACATGACAGATACCAGTTTAAAAAAAAAAAAAGCTTTGCATGAAGCTGCAGGCACACCAGTAGCAGCCCAGAAACACAGTACAAAAGAGGAGGCAGGTTATGGAGTCTTGGCAGGAGGTCTTCCTAGGGAATAGTCTCAGGCTGCAATCATTAGAAGAAATAAATTCTGGTATTTTTAGGAAAATAGATGAAAATGGGTATTATCATACTAAGCCAAATTTTAAAAGACAAATAGCACATTCTTTCTTTCCTATATATAAAATAACATATATTTACACATAATAATGCATAAATATATATTTTTGTTGTGAGCCTAGCTTTTAACAGCTGAGCTCTCTCTCTAGCCTGTGTGTGTGATATATATATATATACATATATATATATACATTTACTTATATATATATATATATATGATAATATATAGGAGGAAAACACAGCTGCTATTTCTATACATACTGACTTTAGGTAAAATCATTAATCAACATCCATGCTTGAACCAGGGAACGGCCTTGTCATTCCCATAGCCTGACCTGGGATAGCTCTTGCCACTCCCATGAGTCTGGAGCACTGGCATCCTTGACATGACCACAGTCATGTCAACAATGTGTATTCACTCAGAGCTTCATCTTCTCCCCACAGATAAAGGTGTTTAAACACACATAGGCACACAATCATAAAGATTAGTTGACAAAGAAAGGTAGAGCGCTGGAAACATCAACAATGGCTCGTGGGCAAGTGCTTTAGACCTAGGAGGAAAAGAAAAACAAGTTGGTGATGCATGCAGGCTTGAAGGCGTCTAAGAACTTGATGTTCTAGGACACAATGGAAGCGAGGTTGTGAGGGTATTGGGGAGTAGTCTCACCAGCAAACAGGAGATACATTAGGTATGTCAGAAGATGAATGACAGAGCAGAGGGATGGTGCTGTTTGTGTGAGACTAGGAAAATGATCAGCGGCAGAATTCAAAAATTACCCTGATGAGCAATTTCAGGAACAGTGAGCACAGAGTGATGGGAGGAGAGTATAGCTTTACAGTCGCCATATGTGAGTGGGACTGAGCATGGAAGACGCAGGGGCTAGAAAACCAAGAAGCTGCTCCTGGTGTGGTAGTGAGCTGGGAAAGACTGTCGGGGAAACGTAAAGCCACGCTGCCCACAAGTGGGCAATGATGGCAAAGGGAGGGCTTGCCGAGTACCTCGGGCCACCCAGAGGAGGGCAGAGTTCACTGTTAGATACGCGGGGTGTTTGGAGGCTTGGATAAATGCAATCACACATTTTAAATGGAAACATCAGTAACTGTTCGTAGAGGAGAGCACGTGAAAAGGGTCGGCATAGTTAGGAGCATCGGAAGTTGTAGAACAGCAAGGATACCAAGCACACTGAGGCAGGTCTAGTTTCAGATGCAGGATCAGAATGGTCCAGTGAGGACTGTGGAAACTGGTGAATCAGGCAGGCTTTGACCACACTTACAGACCTCCTCATGCTGCCGGCCCTGCGCTCCCGGCCTCTTGGAATGGTGCAGCCGTCCACCGCCCAGCTCCCCACCCAGGAAGGGGACACTGTTGACGCCCTCTTTTATTTCATCCGTTCTACTCCTTCCATTATAGGTGTTCAGCCGTTTTCCCCTCCCTAAGGCCTCTGCACCGCTCTGTTACCTGGCTGCTGTCATCACCTTGTGTCCTGCTAAGGGCCACCCCCCCCCACTTCTCGGTGGTTTCATCTTTATATTCCCCTGCCCCTGCTCCAGCCCTTGTGGTTTTTCTAAAACACAGACATGACTTTGACACTTCCCATTTATGCCTCTTTATCAAATTATATCCCAGTGAAGATGCTGAAATCCTGTACTTAAGTGCCTGCAAGTGTGACCTTATTTGGAGATGGGGTGTGTGGGGGTGATCAAGATGAGATCATTAGGATGGAACATAACCCAATATTACTGTCTTCGTATGAAAAGAGGAAATGTGGGCACAGAAATGTAGGTTCAGGCAGAAATCAGAGTGATGTCAAAGCAGGGTTGACAAAGGACGTGGAAGCCATCAGGAACTAGGACAGACGTGGAGTAAGATGACACACAGCTTTCATAAGGAGTTTAGACTTCTAGCTTTTAGAACTTAGAGACAATATGTTTCTATTACTTTAGATTATTTAGTTTGTGGTCATTGTTACCACAGCCCAGGGAAACTAATGCAAATCCTAAAATAGCTCTCCATTGCTTGGAGAGGGTGATAAGTAATATTATGGTTGACTTGGCCAGGCTGTAGCATGCTCAGGTACTCAGTCAAACACTTTTCTAGGGTTTGGTGACAATGCCTTCGGGTGAGTTTTGATCATAAAGCAAGTGGCCCTTCCTAATATTGGTGGCCTTCATCTAAGCCACCAAAGGTCTGGATGCAGGAAAAGGCAGGTTCTAGCTCTCTGCCAAGATGATGTGAATTGCTCACATGAGATGCTGTCTGTGAAAGAAACACTTCCAGGCTGGTTGCCTTGAACTGGGACACTGACTTCTTCCCTTTCCACCTAAATTGAAACCCTGGTTTGTCCTGGATCTCAAGACCACTGGAATTCACACTAGGGACCTTTCTGAAGGTCTTGAAATTTGTCAGTATCTCTAATCACACAAGCCATGTCTTATAAATCTCTTTGGATGTGTATATATTCATACACACTATATACATATCTAATATATATATATACGAACAGACATAGACACACACAGACATATATATATATATATATATATCTATACCTTTCTCTATACACACACACACACACACACACACATCCTAGTCTGCCTCTATACACACACACACATCCTAGTCTGTCTCTCTGGAAAACCCTAAGACTCAGGGTAAATTTGAGATCTGTAACCCATTTTGAAGATGAGCTGAGCTCCATTGAGCACCCCACCTGTTTTCTTCACACACACACACATACACACACACACACACTCACACACTCACCGCTCCCCCCAACCCTGCTCTGCTTGCTGGATGGTCACAGAACTCTGCTTTGATCAGATTTGCCACGCACCTTGCTTCCTCTCAGCAGTTGTTCATATGTGTCCCCTGTGCTTTCAATCCCATCCTTTAAGTCCAGCGTAGTCTTCTTTATTAATTTTCAATAGATGTCTATGAAATGCCTGGCGCCATGTTTAGAAGCTAACGAAGTCAACTTGACCGTCAGCCTCCTAGAACTCCGTATCTTGTTGAAGAGCAGTTAGCAAAGGAGACAAGGAAACACTAGAGTCCAGCAGAGAGTTAGAAGTCATGAGGTATGCAGACGGTGGGAAGTGCTGTAGCTGAACTCCAAGTCTGTGGTGTGAGAAAGCACACATCACACCATCACACCGTGGACACTCAGCAGAACTCAGGACGCTGGGCTACAGCATCCTTCTGAAGGCAGGGAGGCAAGATGGGACCTAAACGCAGGAAGCTTCAGAGTGTACACCTTCCCCACCCATCCTGCGCCCCACTTTGCTGTAACAAAAGAACCCAAGGGAAAAGAAAAGGCTCTAAGCTGTTGCTGTGGGCTGAGTGTCCCTTTATAGGTTCCCATCACAGTTTGCCTGCCACTGAGACCGTGTCAGGAGTAAGACTTTAAAGAACTTATTAGTCTGGAGGGCTTTGCCCCTGTGGGTGGTGGTGTTGAAGAATATTATTTTAACTAGGCAAAGATGTGTTACATTTGTTTATGCTGCATTTGTTTAATTATGAAATGATGTGTTGTATTTGTTTCACCTTGTCTGCCTAAGGCACATGATTGGTCTAATAAAGATTTGAACAGCCAATAGCTAGGCAGGAGAAAGGATAGGCCAGGCTTGCAAGCAGAGAGAATAAATAGGAGACCGCTGGGCTCAGAGAAAAGGGGAGATTGAGAGAAGAAGGAGAGAGCTAGAGATGCCTGGGACAAGGAGCAGGGCAGACGCCAGGCAGCCAGACATAGAGAAGCAGAGAAATAAGACATACAGAAGGGAGACAGGTAACAAGCCCTGAGGCAAAGGTAGATGAAGAGAAACAGCTTAATTTAAGTTAAAAGAACTAGCCAGAAACATGCTGGCTAGGCTGAGCATTCAAAACTAACAATGAGTCTCTGTGCCGGGCTTTGGGAGCTGGTTGGTGGCCCACAGAAAAAAGCCTGGTAGAGAGGGGACTGGTGTCACCTTAAAAGGGGAGTTCAGCTCCCATTTGTTTCCACCCTTCACCTTCCACCATGTGACGAGTGGTAGGAAGACCCTGCCAAGCCACAGCTCTCCAAACTTGGAGCACACGTGTTTCTGTTCTTTTCAATTATACAGACCGTGTAACTGTAGGACAACCTCACAAAATGGACCAGGACGTAACAGAAAGAGCATGTTAAGTAGGAACTGGGGTGCGGGCAGATTCCGATGGGAGGACTTGAGGACCAAGAGGCAGAGACTGGGGGTGGGGTGGGATGTTAGCAAACCAACCGAGATGCACAACATTCAGTAAATGCAATGCCTCAGGGAGGGAACCTGGGAAATTGGCAGGGAAGGGAGGAGAGAAGAGCGGACAAGAGTAGTGAAGGAAAGAGAGTTGCAGAATGGAAAGACTTGGGTTTCTAGACTGAAGGGGATTGAGATAAGCTCACACAGTAGGTGCACACACACACACACACACACACACACACTGAGAACTATCATGAGATCTTCACACACTAAGCATACACACAAACACACTGAGCACTAACATGAGAAACTCACACAATAGGTGCACACACACACACACACACACACACACACACACACACTTAGAAATCATGAGAACCTCACACAGTGAGTGTACACACATAGAGAGAACAATCAAACAGTGGTTGTATACACACACACACACACACACACACACACACACACATACACACACAGAGAGGGGGGGTGGAGGGAGGGAGAAAGAGAAAACTATCACGAGAACCTCACCCAGTGGGTTTGCGCGCGTGTGCGCGCACACACACACACACACACACACACACGCATGCACGCACTCACGCACGCACGCACACACGCACGCACGCAGACACACACTGAGAACTATCATACAAACACTTCAGGACTCTGGGCCTGAAGGAGAAATCTGAAATTTCAGGAAAGAAAATTGGAAATGACATAGGAGGGACCATTAAATCAGAAAGATATCAGCTTTCTCAACAGCAATGCTGTAATCTGGAACACAGTGAAGGGCCCTTCGCAATTTGGGGGGAAAATGTTTCCCGGGGTGAATTTCCAAGACTGCTAATAGCCTATATATGTTTTCAGCTGTTGAATGTCTCAAGAAAATGTTGTCCCGTGTATTCTTAGGAATCTGGTAGAGGATGTGCCCCTTTTTAAATGAGGAAGTGAACTGAGAAACTAGAAAGCATGTGGCCTCCGGCCCAGAGCAGAAGAAAGAGCTTCCGGGATGAGGCTAAGACAGATGACCTTCTCATGCAGTGGGGCACAGACCAGACGGAGGATGAGGACTTCAGAGGGTCCTTTCCCAGAGTGCAGGAGTGGGATGGATGCATGCTTTGTTTTGTTGTTTTGTCTACTTTTAGCTCTGTTAGAGAGTTCAATGTGGTATTCGTAAGTATGTAGGAACCTAGCAAATTGAAAAAATACAAAGCATGGCACATGCCATTGCTTGGGAATGTTTTTTGTGTTATGTTTTGTTTGTCTGTTGTTTGTTTTGTGTGTGTGTGTGTGTGTGTGTGTCCCTATGTGTAAAATTACATGTGCATTTATGTATGTGTGGGGGGGAGCATGTATGTGCTTCTGGGTGCATGTAGGATTTCAGAAGATAACTTCAGATGTCACTTCTGGCTTTCCACCTTATTTGAGACAAGCTCTTTTTGTTATTCCTCATTTCATAAGCCAGGCCTTCAAGATTCCTGGAATTTTCCTTTTGATACCTTTGGCCCACCTGTAGGAGTGCTGGGATTAGAGACATATATGACCCTGCCTGGCTTTTCATGGGGGTGAGGGTTCGAAGTCAAGTGATCATACTGTGTGTCAAGCACCTTACACACAGGACCATCTCCCCAGTACAGCTATGATTATTTCGATAGTCATTATGAAAACAGACTATTGATTTAATGACACTGTTATAACTTGTTTTAGATAATGGCAGGTGACAAACAAATTCACTTCCAATTAGGAAGTAGAGATAAGTGTATAATATCCATGTCTATGTACATGAATCTAAGCAATCAAGCCATAGTCTCAGTGCAGAACCCGAAAGTTTGAAGCTAACAGTGGATGTGTCTGTTGGAATGGTTGTCTCTAGGGAGGAGAGAATAGGAGAGTTGTCAAAAGTCGTGCTTTATAATCAGCCTTGGGGTAACACAAAACTTCTAAAATGATGTGCACACGTTCATTCGGTTAAAAAGCGTAGCCACACAAAACATGTGTCATTCATAGTATCAACACAGAACCATCCAACTGGTCACCAACTGACTATGGGTTATATGACATGTGGTGTGGTCTCAAACATGGGACATCGTTCTTTTATGAAGAGGAAGGAAGGACTAGTGAGACGGCTCAGCAGATACAGGTGTTTGGTGTCAATCTTGAGTTCGGCTCCTGGTACCCAGATGGGGAAGGAGGAGAACTGGCTCCCGAAAGTTGCCATCTGACCCCCCCACTTATGTGTCATGGTATGGGCAACCCCCAAAATAAATAAAGCCGAATGTCATTTAAAATGAAAAGGAATGAAGTAGTGACACATGGTATAACATGGATGGACCCTGAAAACATGCTAAGTGAGAAAACCAACCAAATACACACAAAAAGACAGGAGATTGTTGGGTCGTCAAGGAGCACACATGTGATCTCGGCTGCACTCAGTAGACTGAGACAAGGGGGTTGAGAGTTCAAGGCCCACCTAGCAAAACACTGTCTTAACCAAATCAAAAGGTTGCAAGAAGCCATGGTTCCATTTGTGTGATATGTTGAGAGCAGGACCATCCATAGAGAGGGGAACAGTCATTGTGGATGGGTGAGGGTGTGGGAGACGGGTATAAGCATGGAGTAACTGCTAAGTGGTACCGGGTTTCTCTCTGGGGTGATAAAACTATTCTTGAGTTGTATAGCATAATGTGTATACAGATCTGGTCCTCTGATAAAACTACTTTGAAAGAGTGAATGTTATGCCAAGTGACTCCTATGCCAATAAAGATACTATTGAGCTAAAGAAAAAACTCCCAATTTATGTGCTATGGGTGACAAATAAATGAAACAATATATGTGAAGGGTCTAGTCTACAGCCTGGTATAAATATTAAAGAAGCAATTAGCACTCACACAACACTTACTGTGTGACAGGCAGTTTTCCCACACTACACCCGGTGCATTTAACCCCCTTAACAAATGCACAAAACAGACACTGCTGTTATCCCATCTTCTAGATGAAGATCCAGAGGCCAATGGAATTAAATCACCTGTCTGAAGTCATACAACCAGTTAGTCAGTAAAAGTGACCTTTGACCCCAGTTACCTGATCCAGAACTTTTACTCGGCCACTCCCCTATGCAGGTGATCTGGCCTTCCAGATTGAGGTCATGGGTGTAGAGCAGGCTTGGGTGTCAGATGGATTCAGGAAGGGCAGGAGGCAGAGAGGCAAGGCCAAGCAGAGGCTGGGCTGGGTGGAGAAGGGAGCAGAAGGGACACAGAGCAGATGGAGCGAGATGGGAGATCTATCGGGCAGAGAACAAAAGGGAATTCTGTCTGCGGAAAAACTAAAAACAACATAAGTATCCTGTGTGACCATCACAAGCAATTTCAAACACTGACAGAGAAAAAAAAAAAAAAAAAAAAAGGCTTGCCTGAGAAAGTCTGATCTAAGACCTTACCAGCCCCTGCGTCTCCCGAGAAGATTTTGATCAGGAGAGAGGCAGGTGGAGAGATTGCATGGGAGGGACTTGAATGGTAAAATGCAGAATGTGGCTGGGGGCAGTGACAGGTGGCTGATGCTCAGGAGAAGGGGGCGATAAGCAATGTCCTGCTCAGTGGCTTTCATCTTGCTCAGTGTGGGCACGGTCAGGCCCCCAGCCCTTGTGACGGGAACCGGGGTCTAGCTGAAACTGCTATTTCACTTCAGCCCTCCTGGAATCAGCGCCCACTCTCCATCATGCTGCTTTCCTCCTCCACCCTCACCTGAGCATTTATTACAGATTTCTCTGCACCAGCCTTCACCCTTCCTCCGAGAGAGCAGTGGTCGAGTTTTATTTCTGACTCTATCACTGGTTCTGGCAGACACTCATACACTAGAGGAACTGAGGCATGCCTATGTTTTTCCTCTTTTTCTTTTACAGATTCCCCCCAATCTCCTGTGATCAGGCAAAGGCACATACAGAATGTTCCTGCTTTCTGTCCCCCAGGTAAACAAAATGTGGGTTGGTTCCTTTTCACAAGGTGTGGCTGTTGGCCTTTGCGCCATTCTGAAACCACAAGTATGTAGATGCAGACGGGAAGATGCGCTGTTAGTACACACTCCCCTTACTAAGACAATCCATGGAGCCTTCTGCAGGACTCTGGGTGAGGGCTGCTCCCAGCAGTGGAATCCATCAGCATTCTGCTGCTGTGCCGTGTGGTCAGTCCTATACGGGCAATGTCTGGCTGTTTCTTTGAAGAAAGTGAAGTACCCTTGAACACTCTCTCTACCATTTATTAATTGGGGTCCTACTCACTCTTGCCTGAGACATCAAAAGAGAGTTGTCTATTCTTACTAGAACCATTTCCAGAATGTTCTTTAGGACCACATCTAGAGAAAATCGAACCTTCTTCGTGTCCTCCCATTCTTTAGCAGACCCTCTTGCCCAATAGGAGCTCTGTGGGTTTCTGAGTACAAGGTTGCTTCACTAGGCTGATGACTGAGATAAACTGAGAGCCTTTATCTCAACATTGGAAGTTAAAAGCAGGAACTTTTTAACTGAAAAGCCAGGGAAATCTAAGGAGCAGCTCAGTCAGTGGAATAATGCTCTGACTTGATAGCCAGCATGGCTCCTAGAAAACGCAGACACTTGTGGAATGAGCAGGCATCTTCACCATCTGACCCTGGAGCCTAGCCGCAGCAGATATCCCCAAGGCTAAGTGGCAACAGCTCTGTTACGGTTGGAAAGATACTGACTCCAGGAAATGTATAGATGATTACATTCAATATTCAGTCAGCACAACTCAGGTCTGGTCCTATGATGGGATCCAGTCTGTAGGAGGGAATGAAGCTAGGCTTCCAGCAGTAGCTGCCTGTATGACCCACCACTGTTCTTTACAAGAAACTTCTAAATAATTGAACTCTCTAATTGGGTTAAAGAGATCCTTAGCACATGGGTGTTCTATAAATAAAAGAATGAGTAAAGTAATATAGTAAGCAACCTTCCTATATGGGCCTTGTGTTTAAAGGGATCATTGTGTTTCATTTGTACCAATAAGATCATCATTAACAAAGTGGGAAGGACTGGTTTTAAATGAGGTGGGGTGGTTGGTTTTTGGATGGGCAGGCTCTCCCATGGGGATCCCTTTGTCTCAGGCACATACCATCTTTTCCCTCAGATCTTTCAACAGAAATGATTAATTTGTTTATCCCTGCTGAAAGTAGGTAAGCTCCTGGGTTTTGCTTTTAGCAATTAGAGTCAGACAAAAGAGTTCAGCCAGCAAGCTGACCTTCGCTCCCTATCTGTGATCAGAAGGGTTTAAGTAGCCCAGGGCCTGCTGAGAGAGACCCACTGAAAGAGCAAAGCGCTCAGAGAGAAGAGGAAGTGGAAGGTGGCTCCTGGGTTTCACTATGACCTGTTGTCAGGTGATTTGGGGGGAGGAGACACAGGGGAAAAAAATGTTGAGTAAAATGTCCTTATAAAGACAAAATCTATTTCTTTCCTGGCTGGTGATTTGTCACTGCAGTTACTTCCTGCCTTGTGACCACACACCCCGGCTTAACAGGGCTGCTCTGCAGATCTGAAGGACTAGTGTTTCTGATCACACAGCAGTGCCACCAAGGACAGTGTCTCTACAAGGTAAAGTTGCTTCTTGTCCCTGTACTCCTTGCCAGTGTTTGGGACACAGCTGGGGTTCTGCTGCTGGGAACTGTGGGTTTTGCCTTGAAGGAGCTGAGCACCTGTTTCCTGAGCCCTATGTGTCCTGCCTTATTCTAAGGACTGCAGGACCTGTGGCCACCTGGGGTGGCCGGGGGATGGGGACCGTGTTCTCTGGCTTGGCTCTTGCCAAGTTCACTGCAGTTATCAGCAGCCCCTGTCCACTGCCTGCCCCAAGAAACTAATTTTTCCCCATCTTTAAAGCCAAACCATATTTTTTGATACCTGCTGATGGCTCTATTTCAGGAAGGCTATTACTCTGATTTGGTCAACTTTAAAATGTTTTCGGGAAAATGCATATTGATCATCTAGACTTTGCTTCTCGTTATATTAATGGGGGGTGGTTTAAATTTAGCTTCTGTGGTTGTTTTTCTTTAAAAAAAAAAAAAAAGGGCTTCCTTCAGTGGCTATGCTATGTTAACATCTTAGGTCATGTTACCAAATGTGGGGCTGCTGCTTCTGTGAGTGAACTTGGCTTTTAATGCCTTTGTTTTCTAACTACATAGAACTAGAGGTTTCCTCTCTTCCACCTAGTCTCAGAAAACAAAAGCAATTTGTGTGGGTGGCTTGTGCTACTTTTGTAGAGCTGTCTGGATTATTTGCTAAGGCTGAAGGCCATGCATGTGAATGCTCCATTAAGTTCTGGAGGAAGGTTCCCTGTCTGCAAAGGCGACTCTTTCAAACTGCTGACGCATAGAGCCTTGAAGTATGGAGGCATCTATCAGCTTTTATTTGATTATCACAGGCGGTCAAACCCAGGACAGATAGATGATGTACACAAACTGTTCAGCGCACATGCTGAAGCCCAGTGCCTCCTACTGTTGAAGACTACTTGAGCAGGGCGACTTAAAAGCAAGAGCAGCAACACAATTCTTCATAAGCAAAGTGTGGGATGGCTTGTTATCACACACCTTGTTGTCAAATGCATGCAGAATTTATTGGTTTCCATTAGAATGTCTGTGTAGGTAAATTTAAATGGAATTCACCATTTTTTCTATAAATATGAACTTCTGGAAGTTGCATTGAGCATTAATCTTCACTTATAGTGCTTACCTGGCTAGTTTTAAAGTAGAAAAATGAAATGAAACAGTAAACTCTCTGGAGGAAAGGCTTAAGGCCCAGAAAACACTGAAATAATATAGTAATGGGAATGAAATGAATGAAGATGAGAAGGAATGTCCATATTTTTCCCTTATGTTTGGGAAGGAATAAGGATGAATACGGCAAAGCTAATACCTACCACGTTGGGATTGCTGAAGCATCCACTTGGCAGGCCACCAAAAGCATGAGGGAGGGCTCTTCCGGGCCTCAGCCCTGACCAAGATAGCATTGAAGCAGTTTGCAGAGGCTGCTTATGGAGCCATTTCAGTAGCAATCTCTGTCTGGTAGGACCATTTTAAATTTTTTATCCTTTGCATGTTATACCTTGCAACAGTCAGTAGCGTGGGGAAAAACTCCAGTGCTTTAACTTGATTGATGCTTCTAGCTTGGAATCTTTTGGAGAAGGTTGGCCAGGGAGTACTATTTCATTCCAACACACATGTGCATTTAAACTAGACCAGAAGAAGACCTTTGCAGTCTCAATGCTGCAGATGCTCAGTCCAGCATACTTTAGAGCTGCCTAAGGCGTAGTATTGTACGGACTAGGGGATGTTAACAAGGAGGAAGTCAGCATGTATGCTGAGCAAAGCGCAAAGTGTTTAGAAGACATTTCATCTGAACTTGGTTGAGTCTGTGGATAATGGGTCGTGTAGATCTGGATGGAGAGCTGAGTGCAACAAACCTGGTTACTTTTAAGTGCGCGGGTTCTGTAGTCACGTGGTCTCTAGGAATCCTCTTAAGTGCCTTGAGCTATTAGGAGTGGGTTTAGGTGTTGAAGTTTCTGGCCCTAGGTCTTAAGAGTTAGGGTGGGGCAGGAGGTAGCCTGGGTTTCAGGAGCTAGGCTGGCTTAGGAGGTGGTGGGGCCTGCTCACCTTCCAGGAAGCATGTAGGTCTGTAGGGGCAGCTTCCATCATTGAAGGAGATCAGGGAGCCTAACACAGGTGTGTGTGTGTGTGTGTGTGTGTGTGTGTGTGTGTGTGTGTGTGTAAGAGAGAGAGAGGGAGAGAATTCTCAAGACACCCCTTGACAGACTTTGTGTAACAGTCGGATGATTCGTTAACAGTTTTACTAAGAATTTTTGTACCTTCACAAATTTGCCTCAGCCCACTTCCTCAGCCTTATTTCATGCCACTTCCTCCAACTTGAACCCTCCCCCTCCCCGTCTTGCCTACCCACATTCTGCACTAGACCGCAAGCCACCAGGAAGTTTCATGCTGGTTCACTCCTTTTCACTCTGTCTTCTCTGTACTTCTAACTTTTTTCGAGGTCCACTTGAAAGACCAGGTCCTCTGCATGTTTCCCTGTCTGCCTCTTCCTCCACTGTCCAGCCTGACGTTTGCCTAATGCTTCGCCTTAGGGTCTGTATAACATTGATTGTATCTTGGGTTTTTTTTTTCCTGTCCTACCACACTCACAGACTCCCAGTTCCTTCTCCACGCCTCCTGGTACACTTAGCTGCTGATGATACTGATTGAAATGAACATTTGTCACACACATTTGGTTTTGGTGTATGTGTGTTTATAAATTTGTTACATAACGTGAAAATCTCTAATTTCACTTCCTAGTTTAGGACTTGTTGAGTTCTTGTGGTACCTGCTATGCAGGAAGATGCAGCAGTAATTGCTGCTCAGCAGCTGCCATTCTGAATCTTTCCCAAAGCCCGATTCTTCATTTTAGCCTCACAATACTTAAATGGACATTGACTTCAAGAGACACAAGGAATTATACAATGGCCTTAGCCTTCAGAAATACCTTGTTATATTTTAAATACAGCCATAGAAGTATTGCAAGCTATCCTTACACAAACTATATTCCCAAGATAGGGTCTTGTTTATGACAGTGAACACAAAGACACATCCCAGGAACTTTATTCAATCAGTCTGTATTGCTCTTAGGAAATTCTCAACTCACCTTTTCTTTTTTTTTTTACCTAAAGAACACAAGCCCCTCTGCAAATACAGAGGAGATAGTGATCAAATCTCAATAAGGCCATGTGAGATAATTAAGAAATTTCCTGGTTTTGCTCATGTTTTGGAAGAGCTAAAAGTTTTAAGGTCAGATTACAAAGTCGTTGAACTTTATGACTAGACTAATGACAGATGATATAGCAGAATGACATTGTTTAGATTACTAAATTTCTCCCTAGGATTTTTACTTGGGGGCAGCTGGATGGTTCCCAGTTCACAGACACCCAGTGAAATGACATTATTCGGTTTGTGTACTGACCAATGCGAAAATAAAAATTGAAGTTAGAGCCCATCAGGGTACATATCTGTCAGCTGACTTGGTGAGTTCCAAGAGTCCCTGTTTTACTAGATGACAATGAACTTCTGACATCAAAACCAATGGCTCTCTGAAGTGGTAAGAAGTTGCCTCCTGACTAGATAGATATCCGTCTCCTAGGGGAATCTTGCTCCAGCTCAGCTGCTGAAGCCGGTGTTCCCAGATGGCTTCCCCGTTGTTTTCCTCAGATTCCTTCTGACTCAACTTCCTGTCTTCATCACTAACTCTTCCTGTTGTTTTGGTTTGTCAGTTTCCATCATTGCATCCGTCTTACCATCAGTTGCATAATATCTCCATCTTGTAAGACATTGCAAGCTCCAGAGGGAGGGGCAGAGAGGAGAAACCTCAATTACCACCCTAATAACACAGCTACCACACCCTACTCACTTAGAACTAGGCATTTCTCCCAGGACTTGGACCATAAGAAAGCATTGGTCAGCACTGCAATCCCACGGAATGAGTGCTGGCATCATCTTCATGTTTGGCAACAGGTTTATTCGTTCATGTAGTTTGTTTAATTTTCTATGATCGGATGAGTGCTGGATCAACTGTTGGGTTCCAGAGACAGTCACAGAACAAACTATAGTGCGTCCGTGTGCCGAAGCCCTAAAGTCGAGCTAGATGGCTGTTACTTCCCCCAAAGGAGTACAGCTGTAGTGTGGTTGCTTTTATTAGAGATTGTTCTGTTGCCATCATCATCACATGCTTAGTCCTGTGTATGTGACTGTAATTGGTGTTTGCCATGTACAGGCCGTACAACCCAATCTCTTCCTTTAAAATCCTGGGAAAGTTCTCATCCCATTAGAAGTTAAGAATGACTTCAGTCAAGTAGCATTCGCATTTTTTAATGTGTCGTGACTGATAGTCCAGAATAAATTAATTTGTATCCCCTAGTGCATATACTAGAATTACTCAGTCATTGCCAAACATAGGTGTTCTAAAGACTGTTTACAAAGGAGAGATCATCTAACTGAGTGGCAGGAGGGAAGGTGAAAGCGACCCACTCATTGAGTTAAAATACATTTTCCTCGGCCCCAGAGCCAAGTCTATGTTGGTCCCACTGTACAAAGGCGGTTTCTCAAATAGGGTCAGGGCCCCAACCCCCTGGAAGGGAAAGCTAAGATGTGAAACCGAGGGACCAGCCAAGCCAGCTCTGTGGCTGCAGCATTGATTCTTACTGTAGTTTAGCACTAGTGACGGGAAACCTCCCCCCACCCCTTGTCTTCCTCACACTCATGCACATTAGTAGCTGAACTAGTATGGGAATCAGAGGCTGGGTCCTGCACAATGAGACAGCCGAGACACCAGTTTGGCCACCAGGTCAGCTACACACAAGAATTGCAGTCAGGCAGAGGATTTGTTTTCAGTTTTCCTCTGCTTACCCTTTTCAGAGGGAAGCAGCCTGGTGAAATGCCTCCCTGGTAGTCAATAAGCTGCATTCTGGTTCTTCATTCCAGCAGTCAGCATCAAAGTCTATCCAAGGCGTGTCTCTTTGTGTGATAGCTGTGTACCGTTGCTCAGACAGAATTTCGATTAGCGTGAGTCACTGTCCTGTTAACTGCAAGTGAAGTCTCTATTTAGCTCCTTGACAGCTTTTCCTAGCAGCTGAGCTGCCTGAGCGAGACACCTGAAACCCAAATGTTCTGAAAGTCGAGGCTTTTTGACTGTTGACAGAATTCTCAGGAAGTTTCAGATTCTGGAATGTTTTAGATTTCAGGGTTTTGGATGGGTGCCTCGACAAACTCTGGTCCCTGAGACACTCCTGGTCCCAGGTGTTTTGGATAAGGATGTGCAATCTGTCCTTCCATCACAGTTGTGATTAAATGACTGACAAGGGCAACAAGAGGTCTATTTTGACTCATCCTTCAGGCTTACCATCTGTCTGGGCTGGGAAGGCTTGGCGATGGGAACCACTGTGTCCATGGAGCTGGGAACGTCCAGGTTGATTTGTTTACATCTACCAGATTGGTTTATATTACGTTCAGATCTAAGCTGGGCCAGAGCCAAAGGCAAATACCACCTTCAAGGCCTACCCCAGGAGCCTCACTTCATCTAGCTAGACCAGAGACCCAAAGTTTGTACAAGCTCCCAAAACAGCATCATTGTCTGGAGACCAATTGCTCAAACACACAGAACCTGTGGGAAACATTTCAGACTCAAATCCTAGCAACTGCTTTTACCCAAGGGAGGACAAGGGTGATTTAATTTCCTTATGGAGAAATCAAGGTAATAGGTACCAAGAGAAAATAAGAGGTGGGGGAAATGTATATAGTTTTCCATTGATGAGAAAGAGGGGGGGATGTGTAGAATTTTCCATTGAGCACCACTCTTCATCTTCAGACTGTGAATTGAGCTGTCTGTGCCATTCCAATGGCTTGTAAAATTTTTGATTTTAATTTCTTCTCTGGATTGATAGAGGGTAGTAAGCACCATGGAAACTTCTCAGATTTTCCCCTGCCTTGATATCTTTCATGTGGAGACTTTTCATCAGGGTATTAGCAATTCTGTTTCCCCCGACCACTGAGAATGACAGTTGAGACATTGCAGTTCTCTGATGATGACCAAGTGGTTGTGGCGGTGCTTTCGGGGCGGTGATCTTCCCTCCAATTTAGTGTAGATGTCTGCTTTTAGAAACTTGTATTTTATAGGGTTTCAAACAGAGTTTGTACTCCCTGTTCATGGAAGAGGCAGGTACAGTGTATACAGTAGGTAGAAAGGGTGGACACAGATTTGGATTCATTTTCTGGCTTTGACCACATCAGACACTGAGCAGATTCTTGACTCTCTGAGGCCAGTTTCTTATCTGCAGTTGAAGCAACTACTGTCTGTTTTCTGAGATGCCCTTGGGTCCATTGTGCTCTACCATTGTTCTCTATTGCATTCATGGGCATACCTAATTTGACCACCACTTCATTTGATAGGCATTTCAAAATTTCCAAGCATTTGAAACATACTTGCTATTTTATTTCCCCAAACAGCTATGTATAGTTGGTATTTCTGTCTCCTTATTTGATAAGGCTTAGGGGGTTTCATAGGTGATTTATCCACAGGTCATGGCAGTAGCTGATAGAATCAAAATTCACAGTTGCCTCTTCCATTTAAAGTACATAATTTCTTAAAAATGTAAACTGTGTCTGTTTAAACTACATTGCTGAGGACTGGAGAGATGGATCAGGGGTTGTTAAGAGTAACTGCTGCTTTTGAAAAGGACCTGAATTCAGTTCCTAGCACCCACAAGACAGCTCAAAACCTTTTGTAACTCCAGTTCCAGAAAACCTGATGACCTCCTTTGGCTTCCTTGGGTACCAACTATCAGATGGTATATACACATACATGCTTACGTAAATACTCATACACATTAAATAAAAATAAGTGAATCTTCAATAAACTACATTGCAGTCAGGCATAGGGGTGCATGCCCGTCATCCCAAAACTCAGAGCCTCAGGTGGAGAATCAAGGTCCACCCTAGTCTCCACATTGAAACCCTAGATTTCTACCATGACCAGCATGCCACTAATAATAAGTCTTAAGCATTACTGTCTGGGATTGAGTATTGAATGATTGTTCCTTGTGCCACATTTTCTATCAGTAAGAGATCCCAGCTCTGTGTTGGGTCTGATAGTTTTACAAACACATTTGAGAAGCAAGTCAATAAGTGCCTGAGGATTTATGATATAAAGTCTAACAGTTTTGAAACTATTAGTCTGCATTGGGTAGCCACTGAAATTACCTCTTGTGGCACTTAAAATTTTGGTGAAAGTAATATCCTGTCATAAATTGGTATTAGTAAATATTTGCCAACAGTCTGCGTGCACGTGTGTGTGTGTGTGTGTGTGTGTGTGTGTGTGTGTGTGTGTGTGTAATTGACCTTGTCATCAGAGATTCTAAAGGAACAGCTCCGTTGAGCCCATTGAGAATCAGGTCACATTATTAAGAATATATAAAAGTTTGTGTTGTCATTGCTAATCTAGAAATGTGGTCACTGGTTTTCAGCTCCAACTGGAATACAGAAAGTGCCTGGATAATTAGGGGGTGACCAAGCAGGGGGAACTATAATGCAGGCCAACAGAACGTGTCCTAATACTTGGTGAGCCCCAGAGGAGGAACACCAGGAGTCTCTATCTCATAACCCAAAGTGTTCTCACTTCTCATGGGTCATGGTGGATGTGGTTGGGCTTTTCTTAACATCACTGTGTATTTTCCAAGTCTGGCCACACTTCCTCAACTGTTAGAAGGTACTTTCCACTGTTAGTATGTCTGGCAAGTCAGAGCCGAGACCCTTAAAATAAGGCTAGTTAATGTCAATGCGGATGGCTTCTGGTACCACCTGCCAGGGCTGCACCATCCATGGGATTCCTAAGATCGTGAGCAGGAAACTCGTCGGAGCTATCTCAGAGAAAGACCATGGTGTAAAACCTAGATTTACCCTCACACAGCACACACAGTTCATACACAATCAAGTGTGACTTCCGGGCGTTGACTATAAATCATCTTACATGAAGACTAGAAATTAAGTCCGCTCCCTAAGATAAGTTTGTAAAAGTTCTGATCTTTGCATTTTCTTTTAACGGCTACCCTTTCCTCCCTCCTCCTCCTCCCCCCCCTTGTTTCATTTACTGTGAATATCAAGATTTGAGGGTTTTTTTTCCCTCCAAATCTAAATTTGGGACATTCTACTTCTCTCTTTCAGACTAGTTACTGACTCACTTCTCCACTCTTGAGGGCCTCGGTTTTCCCAATTCTGGCGTCTCTGGTTCCTTCTTCTCACTGCAGTATTTTCTCAGACACCATGCTCTGAGGAGGAAGCAAACACATATAAACCGAGGAAACAGTTCTAGGTGCAAGCATTTGTTTCCATTTTATTACCTGCCCCAAGTGGGTATAACATTGCAGTGTGGCCTGGGTCACTGACATTTCCCTTCTAGAAAGAAGAGTATCACACTTTCCATGCGGGGTTTAGCATCCAACATCCCTGACCAGCCATCATGCCCCAGCAACAGTCTGTAAGCTTCTGCTCGCCTGTCATTTTACAGAACCGTCTCCATGGAAAACTCCATAGTGAGTCCCTGGGACTTAGTTCAGTGTTGCCTTTCTAGAAAGCTTCCCTCTCTTTCCTACCCCATCTCTCTTTCTCACCCCTGCCCCTCCTGTCTCCTCCCTCTCATTTTCGTCTCACCACCCATCCTTCCCGCTCTTTCCCCATTCCCAGGCAGAATCTGGGGCTTCCTTCTCCATGTTCTCCAAACCCTTGACGACGTCATGTCTAAACTACTCAAGATAGTGTAGCCTTTCACGTACATGGTGACTTTCCTTCACTTGACTGTGTGTCTCTGAAGGCAGCTTTTTTTTTTTTTTTAGTATTATGAAGACATCTGCTTCATAATACAATAGTGACACAATAGACCAAAGTATACAAGTCTCCCAAATGCAGGACCCTTTTTCTACAGTAGCCATGGGGACACAGGCAAGAAAGACTGACCCTAGTGGTGGCCTTGCTCACTCGTCTTAACACTTCCTCTAAGATGTTGAACCTGAGAGAGGAAACATCTAGAATTTCCTCCAGAGAGTTCTAGCCCTGTGTTTGTATGAGTATAATCAACATGACAAGAGGGATCTGACCTTTTAGAGTTTCCTTTTGGTCACCCTGAGGAAGGGCAGAGAACAGATATAGGAATCCAGTAGCCTGGGCACTTGGAAAGTGAGGAGCCTTCCCCAGTTCACAGCAGCATGACCCTAAAAGCTGGTCGTTTAAGCTCACCACCCTCTGTAATGCTCAGTGCTAAACCCGAGCATCGTGGTGCAGATAAGGCATCTCGTAAACATGAGCTGCTATGTGATGTCCAAATCTTTCCACTATCATTTAGCTACTGTTGGCTAGGCCACTCTAGGCCACTCTAGAGGCTCGGGGTCAAAGAGCACACATAATGGAGGAAAAAGGCTGACCAGTCC
This sequence comes from Phodopus roborovskii, assembly GCF_943737965.1. Classification (NCBI taxonomy): domain Eukaryota; kingdom Metazoa; phylum Chordata; class Mammalia; order Rodentia; family Cricetidae; genus Phodopus; species Phodopus roborovskii. Next base: position 39,038,095 of record NW_026126511.1, on the reverse strand, counting down.
TCAAGACCCCTCCCACTCATCTATTGAGTCTACAGGGCTTAGTTCACTTTGTGCCACTATGACGGAATGCCTGGGGCTGAGCAATGTATAAATGCAGAGAGATTAGTTTCTTTCCGTTTTAAAGGCTGGGAAGTCCAAGGTTGAAGGGCTACGTTTAATTCCTCTACGTCATCCCATGGTAGCAGGCAGAAGGCAAGAAAGCAGAACGACACTCCTGCCATATTGACATTAAGTGACCAATGAGGACTCTGTGCTAAACACTGCCATTGGCCTTCCCTTTAACAGTGCTACATTCCAGCTCGGTTTCTAACACATGACACTGAAGTAGACATTTGAACTGTACACTAGGTGTCTTCCTCTAGAGCTATCTTTATTTCTCTCTGGGGAAACACTCTCTCTCTCTCTCTCTCTCTCTCTCTCTCTCTCTCTCTCTCTCTCTCTCTTCCTGTGAATCGAAGGCACCCTGCTGGATTCTATATTGAGTGGCATCTGTCTTCCTTACTAAACAAGCTACATCCTACCTAGTATTCTCAGAGCCTAACCCAGTTGCTGGGTATAGCATATATTTGGCATATTTCAGTTGAAAGGATAACTG